>NC_045792.1:43376590-44743681 GCF_009873245.2 Balaenoptera musculus
TGAGGTGACAGATCCAAAAAACATTTCTAAGACTGATGTCAAAGAGCATACTGCCTATGTTTTCTTCTAGGGGTTTTATATTTTCAGTTCTTACATTTAAGTCTTTAATCCATTTTGAGTTTATGTTTGCATATTGTGTATGAAAGTGATCCAGTTTCAATTTTTTGCAAGTAGCTGCCCAGTTTTCTCAACACCATTTATTGAAGAGAGTATCTTTCCCCATTGTATATCCCTGCCTCCTTTGTCATAGATTGCCCATGTAAGTGTAGGTTTATTTCTGAGCTCTCTATTCTGTTTCATTGATCCATGTGTCTGTTTTTGTGCCAGTAGCGTACTGTTTTGATTACTGTAGCTTTGTATGATCATTTGAAATCAGAGAGTGTGATACCTCCAGCTTTGTTCTTCTTTCTCAAGATTTCCTTAGCTATTCAGGATCTTTTGTGGTACCATACAAATTTTAGGATTATTTTTTCTAGTTGTGTGAAAAATACCATTGGTATTTTGATAGAGATTACATTGAATTTGTAGATTTCCTTCAGTAGTATGGTCATTTTAACAATATTAATTCTTCCAGTCCCTGAGGAGGGTATATCTTTCCTTTTGTTTGTGTCATCTTCAGTTTCTTTCATCAATGTCTTATAGTTTTCTGAGTACAAATCTTTTACCACTTTGGTTAGATTTCTTCCTAGTATTTTATTCTTTTTGATGTGATTTTAAATGGGATTGTTTTCTTAATTTGTATTTCTGATAATTTGTTGTTAATATATACAAATGCAACAGATTTCTGAATACTAATTTTGTATCCTACAACTTTAATGAATTCATTTAATACTTCTAACAGATTTTTTTTTTTGGTGGAGTCTTTGGGGTTTTCTATGTATAGTATCATGTCATCTGCAAACAGTGAAAGTTTTACTTTTCCCTTTCCAGTTTGGATTCCTTTTATTTCTTTTTCTTATCTGATTGCTGTGGCTAGGATTTGCAATGTGATATTGAATAAAAGTGGCAAGAGTGGGCATCCTTGTGCTTTTCCTGATCTTAGAAGAAATGCTTTCAGCTTTTCACTGTTGAGTATGATGTTGGCTATGGGTTTGTCATATGTGGCCTTTATTATGTTGAGGTACATTCCCTCTACACCACTTTGTGGAGGGTTTAATGGACGTTGCCTTTTGTCAAAAGCTTTTTCTGCATCTATGGAGACAATCATATGACTTTTATTCTTCAACTTGTTAATGTGGTGTAGCACATTGATTGCTTTGTGAATACTGAACCATCCTTGCATCCGTAGGATAAACCCCACTGGATCATGGTGTATGATCCCTTTAAGGTACTATTGAATTCAACTTGCTAATGTTTTGTTGAGGATTTTTGCATCTATGTTCATGAGTGATATTGGTCTGCAATTTTTTTTGTGTGGTGTCTTTATTTTTGGTATCAGGGTGATGCTGGCCTCATAGAATGAGTTCAGAAGTGTTCCTTCTTCTTAAATTTTTTGGAATACTCTGAGAAGGATAGGTGTTAACTCTCCTTTAAATGTTTTGTAGAATTCACCTATGAAGTCATCTGATCCTGGACTTTTGTTTGTTGGGAGGTTTTTGGGTTTTTTTAAATGACTGACTTAATTTCATTACTAGTAATTGATCTGTTCATATTTTCTACTTAGTTCTGATTTGGTCTTGGGAGACTGTATGTTTCTAGGTATTTATCCATTTCTTCTAGTTTGTCCATTTTATTACCATATAATTGTTCATAGTAATCTCTTATGATCCTTTGTATTTCTGTGGTGTCAGTTGTAACTTCTACTCATTCATATTTTATTTATTTGGGCCATTTCTCTTTTTTTCTTGAGGAGTCTGGCTAAAGGTTTATCAATTTTGTTTATTTTTTTCAAAAACCAGCTCTTAGTTTCATTGATCTTTCTCATTGTTTTTCTAGTCTCTATTTAATTTATTTTCATTCTGATCTTCAATATCTTCTACTAATTTTCACTTGTTTTTATTTTCTAGTTCCTTTAGGTGTGAGGTTGGTTGTTTATTTGATATTTTTCCTGTTTCCTGTGGTAGGCCTGTATCACTATAAACTTTCTTCTTAGAACTGCTTTCGCTGTGTTTCTTAGATTTTGGATCATTGTGTTTCCATTTTCACTTATTTCCAGGTTTTTTTTTGACTTCTTCAGTGACCCATTGGTTGTTTAGTATCATAATCTTTAGTCTCCAAGTGTTTGTATTTTTTGTAGTTTTTTTCTTGTAGTCAATTTCTAGTCTCATACTGATATAGTCAGAATTTTATTTATTTATTTAATAAATACTAAATTTATTACGGCTTGTTTTATGGCCTAGCCTGTGTTCTATCCTGGAGAATGTTCTATGTGCACCTGAAAAGAATGCATATTCTGTTGCTTTTGGGTGGAATATGCCATATATATCTATCTATTAAATCCATCTGGTCTAATATGTCATCTAAGGCCAATAATTCCTTATGGATTTTCTGTCTGGATGATCTGTCCATTGATTTAAGTGTTAAAGCCCTCTTCTACTATTTATTGTATTACTGTCAATTTCTCCTTTTATGTTTGCTAGTATTTGCTTCATATATTTAGGTCCTCCTATTTTGTGTGCATATATATTTACAATTGTTATATCTTCCTCTTGGATTGATCCCTTTATCATTAGGTAATGTCCTTCTTTGTCTCTTGTTACAGACTTTGTTTTAAAGTCTATTTTGTCTGATATAAGTATTGCTACCCCAGCTTTCTTTTTGTTTTCATTTGCATGGAATATTTTTTTCCATCCCCTCACTTTCACTCCATGTGTGTCTTTAGATCTCAAGTGAGTCTCTTATAGGCAGTATATAGATAGGTCTTGTATTTCTATCCATTCAGTCACTCTATGTCTTTTGACTGGAGCATTTAGTCCATTTACATTTAAAGTAATTGATAGGTATTCACTTATTGCCTTTTTGTTCTTTGTTTTGGAGTTGTTTTATAGCTCTTTTTTGTTCCTTTTTACTTTTTTTCTCTCTTGTCTTATAATTTGATGACTGTTGTTAGTGTTATGTTTGGATTCCTTTCTCTTTTTTGGTTTGTATCTATTATAGGTTTTTGGTTTGTGGTTACCATGAGGTTCATATATAACAACGTACATTTATAGATGACTATTTTAAGTTGATGATCTCATAAGTTTGAATGCATTCTAACAACCTTATGCTTTTACCACCACTACCCCTCCACCATTTTATGTTTCTGATGTCACATTTTACATCTTTTAATTTTGTGTATCCCTTAACTACATGGCAGGGAATTTGGGTTTTACTTTCAGTAACAACGGAGCCACTAGAAAGTTTGATCAGAGGAGTATCATAATCTAACTCTTATTTTAAGAGAATTTTTATGGCTATTGAATTAAAAATTGGCTGGAGTAGGTGGAGAATAGTTTAAGGCAGAAAGAAAGAGTCCAGTTAAAAGACTATCGCTGTAATCCAGACAGAAGATGATATATCTTAAACCTGGTAGAAGTAGATTTGTGTGAAACAGTTTAATTCTGGATATTCTGAAGACAGACCAAATAAGAGTTAACAAGGAATGAAGGAAAGAAAAAAGTCAAAAGTGACTCCCAAGTATTTGACTTAACACCCAGAAGAATGGAGTTTCTAGTGGTATGAGGTGAAATGTGGAAGTTTGAATAGAGTCTGTGTAGAAAAGGAAATTGTAAGATTTGGTTGGAAAGTGGCCTAGGGCCAGTGTCTAGTCCTGAGATGGAAACAAGATTTCCCATCTTATACTTATGCCGGTTTCCCTAGGAGCCTCTGTGCCTCTACAGTTTGAAAGTCATAAAAATCATGTCATCTTTGGAGAGTTGCTATTTATCTCTCTTTAAAAAACTTCTCCCCAAATGGCATGCTCTGTCCTTAGCTCAGCTGTTACCTTTACCTTATACCCATGCTCTTCCTGTATGTTTCAGTCCTCTCCATTCCTCAATCACCAGGCCTGGTAGTAGATTCCACCTCCTAAACACTCCTGTCCATAATCTTGGCCTCTACCCTCAGCAAAGCCATTTTCACCTATCACTGGGATTGTTGTATTACCACTTGACGGGTCTTCATAATTCTACTCCTATAGCCCTTTAAATCTTTCTCTAATGTACCCAGATTGATCTTTCTAAAACAGAAATCTGATCGTGCTCCTTCCTATTTTAAGCACTACAAAGGATCCCAGTGCTTATGATAAAGTATAGTGATCTTAATCTGGCCAAAGCAATCCTGCCTTCCTCTACTACTTCAGTTCTCCCCATTCTCCTGCCTCCTACCCCATGTTCCAAACATTCCAACCTTCTTAAAGTTTCCCAAACATAGTGTGCTCTACCTCATCTATGAACCTTCAAACATGCTTTCCTCCACTCTTCATCCAGCTGATACTCAGCCAGAATGCTCAGCTTCAGTGAGTTTCTTGGTCTAGTGCCCCTCCCTATTCAGTCCTGCCCTAGCACTTAGCCTGCTTAGATGCGCTTCTGTCCTCTAGACTCTAAGTAAACAAGAGCAATAATCATGTCTATCTTATTCTACATTATGTCCCACACTTCCAGCAAGTTCTGAGCAGTCAGAACTAACAGGCACTCATTCCATATTTGTTTAATCAGTAACTCATACCAAATGTTCGTTCTTTAATGAAACATTCCCAAGAGCCCTTCATTGGAAGAGACGGCTTCCTCTTTGGGCCTCCACTGAAAGGGATCACTCCCTCTTTGGGCCTCTATAGATTTTAACTCCACATCTATTACAGATTTATCACCTTCTACCTTTAATGTAGTTACGTAACTTCTATTACTGAACCTGTTTCCTCTTAAGTGCAGAATCCATGTCCAGTTCATCTTTGTATTTTCCCTAGATCATCATACACAGAGCTTTATGTATACTCAGACTCCAATAAATTTTATTTAATTAATGAATGAATTAATAGGGCTTAAATATTATACTTCAGAATTTCCAAATAGGTCAGTTTATAGGGCACATATGCTTTGAGGCAGGAAATGATGGGTGATAAATCCAAATAGGTAAGTTGAGGCAAGATGGGAGGGGATCTACTTTGCTCAACTAAGACTTAATAATTTGGAAACTGGAGATTTTTTTTTTTTTTTTGGGAACTGGAGATTTTCGGAGGATAAACCAAGGAGGTATATTATCACAGCTGAATACTTGGGAGATTAATCTGTCCTTAAGATAAATCTTGTGGTACAGAAATGGAGTGCTATCCTGCATTTATCCCTAGAGTGTGGTAATAGAGGAAGTGAATCTTGGTACTGGTGAGGATTCAGCTCTGTCTTTTAGGTCTTGGGGAAAAAAATTGGGTATAGAAGACAATTATTAGGCATACTATTTTGGCACCTGTTCTTACTATTTCCTCTGGTTTTAACTCTTGATAAATTGTTCCAGTGCACTCTCAAATTATTCAGAAGCCATAGAGATAGCTATAGTAGAAATAAATCTCAAAGTTAATCCCTAATTTGTTTTCCAACAGGTTCTCTGACTCTGAGAACACATCATGTTCAAGACTCCAAAATGGGATTTGTGATCAATGCGATCTATTCCATGGCCTATGGGCTCCACAACATGCAGATGTCCCTCTGTCCAGGATATGCGGGCCTCTGTGATGCCATGAAGCCAATCGATGGACGGAAACTTTTGGACTCCCTGATGAAAACCAATTTTACTGGGGTTTCTGGAGACATGATCCTATTTGATGAGAATGGAGACTCTCCAGGAAGGTACTGTTACAATTCACCTCTAGACAATAGAGCCTGATCAAGCTATCTCTTGATCCTCAGGAGCCTGTTTCTCTCCTTTGTGGTTATCTAGGCTTCCTGGCCATGTCTGGCTAGTTCTGACATCACAAAGTGAGTAAAGACAGAGAGGGGAAGCCCCATTTCCTGTGGCCAGGAAAAAATATTAATGCTCATGTCGAAAACGTGCTCTTGGAATCATCACCACATTTCAGAGACCCAAACTTAGAGGCAGGAGCCTCACTTTATCATAGATAATTAAAAGCCGGCTCTATGGTTTCCCTGTACATGTTTGCCATGTTATTCCATGTAGTCTGATCTCTTCTTAGGCCACAGAACTATTCTGAAACAGGAACAATTCCATTTCTGGTAATCCAGAAATAGGGCTGCGTTGTTATTATATTGTTTGCTGTACCTACAGTAAGTTACAAGTCATTTTATTTTAGTATCCTCCAGCTGGAACACTTTCTCCCTTCTTGAGGACTAAAGTGCCTTTCTCTCTGAAATTTTACCTTTCATTATTTATAGAGAGGAACCTGAGAAATACGAACTTACTCATAATTATAGGTCAGCCTCCAGGGAAGTCATTAAGTACTTAGAACCTACCAGTATTCACATCTATCTCAGACTCTAAACTCTTTTTTTTTTTGCCTTCTTTGTGTGTCTATTTATCGGCACGTGTTTCCCATCACAGTCCTTTCGAATAATAAGAGCTAATGTTTATCTGACACTGCTTATGTGATAGACCCTATTCCAGCTAGTCTAAAAGACTTAACTCATTTCATCCTCACAACAAATCCTTGGGGCAGGCGCTGCCCTGGTCCCCATTTGATGGCCAAGGAGACAGATGCTTTGGAGAGGAAGGATCTTGACTGAGGAAGTCACTGCATCTTTGGCAATAGCTGTGATGTGTTCAACACCAAAGTCCAGACTCTAAATTCTTAAGTGACTCTTCACATGAGACTTTTAATCCATGAGGGATAATGTCATTGAAATGATATTCTGACTTGTAGCAGGGCTGGGTCTTTAATCTGCCCTGCATTAGGACAATCAGGGTCCTTTGGTCGCCTGCTGTAAAATCCCTGGTATTTTTCCAGCAACAGCTTTTGCTTGACAGGTGTGCTTGGAGAGGGTGTGTTTACACTCTTTTTGCAGCTGATCCTGCCAAGAGAAGGTCCCATGAGTCCCTCCATGACTCACATGCCATGTGCCCACACATTGTACCAGCCACCTTGGTCTAGCTTGTTTCCATATTCCTGATGTGAACTGGAGTTTGTCCCTGATGCAGCTGTTACTGTCTCACGAGCCAAACTTTTTAAGTGACAGCAGTTCCAAGTCATGCAGCCAAGAGGAAAGCTGGATATTTTCTCTGTTTTAGAGAGTGGAAGAGTATTGCTCCAAGCAAGCTGTTTGTCAAGATAAGATTTTTCAAATATTGTTTTCTACTTTTTGGCTATTCAGTACATTCATGGGAGTGGGGGCAGGAATACAAGCATTTTCCCAGGGCCATAGGGAACTTCATATTTGTTGTAAGGCTTCTTAGGGCAGGTCAATGAATGAGCTCAGTCTTTAGGCTCAGGTCAAAGCCTAGGCTCTGATATCTTCACATGGATTTATTATTCCTGTGTGCACCCCTAGATCACTGACATCACCTTGGGATTTGTTCATAGACTTTGTTGACTGAAGTTCCATCGGTTCAAACAGTTTTCATGTCATATACCCAAGCCAGTTCCACAAACCAGACAGTGAAGAAATGGCTCAGATGGCTCAGCTCTATTCCAGTGGGAAACCTTAATAGATCAGAACATCACTACCTCATTCACAATCCTCCAAATATGCTGGAATGGGGTACATTTAGGACATTGGTTCTTAACCATTGGGGGAACATGAATCTCTTTAAGTTAAATGAAATTTATAGATATTCCCTCAAGGACAATATCCATAAAGTTCTGCAAACAATTTCATAGTTGTTTAGAGACTTTTCATGTATAACTAAGGTTGGGTATTACATTAACCCACTAATAAATGATCAGAATCTGCCTCTGAGGGCATAAGCCAAACTCAGGAAAAGGTGCTTTGCAACTTTTCTGTTTTTCCAATTAATCCAGTTATAGTTACAAAATAATTATAACTAATATTTACCATGTGTGTTCTGAGCCAAGTACTTAGCTAAATCCTCTATATTTTAATCCTATGAGGTAAGTAATACTATCATGTTCTTTTCTAGCCGAAGGCTCACAACTGAGGATTACAAAGATTAAATAACTTGCCCAAAGACAGTCTAATACATGAAAGAGTCAAGATTCTAACTCAATCTTGTGGGCTTCAATTCCTGACCCTGTACAACAGCCTGCCAATTACAGTATCAGAATCAAAACACCACTATTCTCCTAGAAATGTATTTGTAGGCACTATGTTGTTATTTCTCTAGAGTAGAAGTTGCAGCTCAGCTGGATCAAAGACATTCCAACCTGGGCAATGAACTAGAGGAGACTAGGGTGATTAGGAGTTCCCCTAAAATGCCAGAGTCACAAGAGGAAGATCCTAAACAGAGGAAGCTGGGAGAGGTGACAACTCATTCTGGCACACATACCTATGGATAGTTAGAGTCTAATTTAATCATTGTTTTTAAGCCTCACATAATCAGACTACTATCAGTACACACATCTTTAATGAAACCCTTGGGTCAATTGTGTCACAGAATTCTGAATTTTTTTTTTTTTTTAACTGTAATGAGCTTTTTGTTTTTTAACATCTTTATTGGAGTATAATTGCTTTACAATGGTGTGTTAGTTTCTGTTTTATAACAAAGTGAATCAGCTATATGCATACATATATATCGATATCCCCTCCCTCTTGCATCTCCCTCCCACCCTCCCTATCCCACCCCTCTAGATAGTCACAAAGCACCAAGCTGATCGCCCTGTGCTATGTGGCTGCTTCCCACTAGCTATTTTACATTTGGTAGTGTATATATGTCCATGCCACTCTCTCACTTCGTCCCAGCTTACGCTTCCCACTCCCCGTGTCCTCAAGTCCATTCTCTACATCTGCATCTTTATTCCTGTCCTGCCCCTAGGTTCTTCAGAACCATTTTTTTTTTTTTTAGATTCCATACATATAGTGTTGGCATACAGTATTTGTTTTTCTCTTTCTGACTTTCTTCACTCTGTATGACAGACTCTAGGTCCATCCACCTCACTACAAATAACTCAATTTCATTTCTTTTTATGGCTGAGTAATATTCCATTGTATGTATGTGCCACATCTTCTTTATCCATTCGTCTGTCGATGGACACTTACGTGGCTTCCGTGTCCTGGCTATTGTAAATAGAGCTGCAATTCTGAATTTCTGATTTTACAAAAGTCATATAATGCCTCCTGCATACCGTGGAGCACACTTCTTAAACAACTCATTAATATTTCTACAGTAAAACATATGAATATTCATAGGAAGTGTGATAAATAAAGTATAAATAGTCTCATGACAGTGTGGGTCAAGTTCTGTCACTAGATAAGTTGAGAATGGGTCATGTTTTGCTGCCAAGTGAGTTATGAAAAAACTTATGGTTTTCAGAGCTCTGAGGATTTCAGGAATTATAGATAAGAAATGTGGACCTTTACTGTTTGCCATCAAGGGGACAGACCACAGGTTGGCAAGCTATGGTCTACAGGCCAAATCAGGTCTGCTATCTGTTTTGGTAAATAAGGTTTTACTGGAACACAGTCTCTCTCATTTATTTAGAGACTATCTGTAGCTATTTCATGCTACACTAACAGTGTTGAGTAGTTTCAACAGAGGCCTAAAATATTTACTGTCTGTCCATTTATAGCAAAAGTTTTCTGACCCCCGATAGATATACAGAGAGTCCACTGACGACTAAGGCTTAACAAGCCTAGCTGTTGCCTAGGACTGACCATAAATGGGCAGAGGAAACATGGAGAGTCAACATCAGCCTAAGTACAACTGACTATTTAAGGCAAAAATGTTAACATTATATTGTGGGGTTTATAAGTACGGGGGTGTAAAACATTTGACAATGTGGCATAAAGGAATGGGGTATAAAATTATACAGGGGCAAGTTTCTTATATTTTACATTAAGTGACACAACATTAAGTAGAATAAGTTAAGAATGCCTATTAAATCCCTTGGGCAGTTAAAATTTTAATACAAGAGAAATAACTAAAAAGCCAAGAGAAGAATACTTTAAAAAAAAATTGGTTAATACAAAATAAGGCAGGAAAAGAGGAAAAGATGGACAAAAACAGATATGACAAGTAGAAAATAAGGCTGGAACACTAGAAATTCGCAGATGCTGACCTGGTTTGCACACAGATTCTTAATATGTGACTCTGTCCACAGAAGGACTTAAAAAAGCACCTTAGCCTCAGAACTGTAGACTGAGAGGACCTTAAGGGTCATATAAATCTAGTACTCTCCATAGTCCCTTCCTCCAAATGATGTTTCAGTTCCCCTGACAACAACCTTGCTTCAGCCCCTTGGGTAAAGAGAACCTCACATCTTATGAGGAAGCCTGCTCTAATTTTCAGAGTTATAACCACTTAGAAATTTCTTTATTTCTGTTCAACTGAACCCTGCCTTCCTCTAGTTTCTATTCTGTGCTTTTTTTTTTTTTTTTAAACATCTTTACTGGAGTATAATTGCTTTACAATGGTGTGTTAGTTTCTGCTTTATAACAAAGTGAATCAGCTATACATATACATATATCCCCATATCTCCTCCCTCTTGAGTCTCCCTCCCACCCTCCTATCCCACCCCTCTAGGTGGTCACCTAAATAGACATTTCTCCAAAGAAGATATATAGATAGCCAACAAACACATGAAAGAATGCTCAACATCACTAATCATTATTTTGTGCTTTTAACTGAACTTTTTTCTCTTTGGTTGCAATACATTTTATCTGGTTTTTTGGTGTTTTTTTTTTGAACACTTTAGGAAATTCATTCGAACAAATTTTCAGTATATTTCAACTCTAAACTGTGGCCAGTTAAGGAAGAGACAGACGTGGGGAGGCAGAGAGAAAGGGGAAAGAAGAAAGAGGTATTAAAGAAGACATTACACAAACCCACACTCAGTGATGAGAGAAAAGGTTCAGGAGCAGAGATGGAGAAACCAAGGGGCCCAGTGAGAGAGGGTGAGAGAGCAAGAGTGAGAATGAGAGAGAATTAAACAATGGGTTACAATGGCAGAAAGCCATTATGTACTTTAATTCTTATCTAAAATTTAAGTAAGAGTATTTTTCAAACACTCACTCTCACTTTTGATGGAGAATAAAATCTATATCCTATCTCTGAAAACTAAAAGAATTCATATTAATTGACAAGAGAAGGGAGGAGGGGTCTTCTTTTACAGAGAATTATTCTGAGCTATTTCTTTTTTTCATGTACTGCTACCAAAGATTTTTACAATCATGTTGTATTTTCACAGCTATAACCACTAGTGATAATATCTCTGTGGTTGTCTGGTAAGTAAGAAATAATTACCATAAATCTAAGGGCTAATTCCAAAGGGAGGATTCAGTATCTGTAATAAATTTAAAGTAGGTTGATTGGTTTGAACCAAAATTAAGGTTTAACTTTTCTCAAAATCACTTCCCTGTCAAATATGCCATTTTCCATTCTATAGAGTTATCATGTTTATTTTTCAAAAATTGGATCCCTTGACTTTTTACCATTTCTCCAATATAAAACAGATTTCTACAACAGTTAAGCAATGGAAGTTGATCTTTTAGCTCTATTGAGTTTATTTGGAGTAGTCTAACGGAAAAGAACCAACAGCAGACTTGAAGTATTAAGAGTGAGTATAGACTTGCATTCTCTCCAATCTGGTATCACTCATTACCTCACCAAGCTTCAGGTCCATTATCTGTACAATTGACAGTTTGGACAGACCTCGTCAAAGTTAACAACTGGTAGAAATGGGTTGATGGCTCATTTGGGGGTGAGCAATGAAACTCTCTTCATATCTCTTCAAATCAGTAGCAGCAAAGAAAAAAAATCTTCCTGACACTAACATTTCTTCCTTTCTCCCAGCCTAGAACATTCAAAGGTCATTTGCTCACAGGCAGTCAGTCACCTTTTGAAGCCGTAGAGGCCCATGTAGCCAATTTGAAGTAGCCAATGCCATAATGTATGAGTTCTTTTTACCTCAGTGCTCTGTGTTCTAATATCTCAACTCACTGCATGCTTAGTAGCCACTGCATAACTGTGACAGAGTGGAAATGTGTTAAGACTCAGCTCTGTATCCTACAGATTGGTACTTTTAGAAGTGGAATTTAGACAGTTACTCAAAATTGCTACTGACTGCAAATAAAACACTGTAGGATAACACTGAACAGCTAACCAAACTTAAGAATAAGTTAACATTCTGAAAAAAACACTACAGTAAAAAATGTGATTGGGAGTGAAAACAGAATAGTATCATTTTCAATGTAGGTCCAAACAGATTGATGTCAGCTTTGTTCTTAGCATTTCTGTACTGAGCATTGGTAATCTGGTCACTTGAACCCAAAAGCTAGAAAGTTTTCCATATATATCAATTTTCAGATAGTTCAACATGCTGAGCATGGAGGTTGAAGGAAGCATTTAGAAGAGCCCGTCTACCAATCCTACAAGTCCTGGAAAATAAAAGCACAGGGTACTATGTGACGACACTGTATACCTAAGACATACCTACAGATGTGTCTACAGGAACTGACAGTGGTGGTATTGCTCATCCAGTGTCCTCAGATTGGAAAATTATTTCAGAAATGCTTCTCTGGAAATATGTGTGTGTGTGTGTGTGTGTAAAATCCTATAAATAATCACATTAACTTTCCCTCTTTACATCTCCATCCCCATATAAAGGCTGAGAATTCACGAGGTTCTAGTATCTTCCAGCATTTTTACATTGCATGAGGTGCTTTAGAAGCTATCGATTTTCAGAATTATTTTAAACATCATTCCTGAAAGTATCTTTATACAATGAGTTTAGCCATTGATAAAGGGTAAAATGAGAAAGGTAAAATCAGGTCATATCCAAATTACCTCCTCATTCCCTAAAGCTGAAGACAAGATTAAAGATTTACCAAAATTCTCCCTTGGTTATTAGCAAAGGAAAATTTACCATTTTATTTGAGTGGAGATGAAAACCTTGCTATCTTTTTAAGAAGCCTAAAAGTAGTACTTGTTTAAACTTCTTGAAGTTATTCCAAAACTGTCTTTCATCATGCTGAGGTCAAGTCACCTTCTCACATGGGATTATTTTCTATTTCAGGTATAAGCTTGAAAGTTTAAAAAAAAAAAAAAAGGTCTCTGAAGAGAAAGTGAAACAGACAGGCTTTTTGTTATTCTAAAGTGTACTGTCATGGAAAATTCCAGTGTCACCAATATGACAATAGGTACATTTTGGAGGACAGAAATCTATTGCTTCTTCATAGCTGAATATTTATATTTTTAGCTGAATAATTATTATATTCTTGTTCCTAAGGTATGAAATAATGAATTTCAAGGAAATGGGAAAAGATTATTTTGATTATATCAATGTTGGAAGCTGGGACAACGGAGAATTAAAAATGGATGATGATGAAGTATGGTCCAAGAAAAGCCACATCATCAGATCCGTGTGCAGTGAACCATGTGAGAAAGGCCAGATAAAGGTAAAGTGGAGTCTGTGTTTCTTTAATTTTTGTTGTAAATTCAAAAGTATTCACTAGCATTGACTGTTTTTAACAAGTTTAGATATTTGTTTTGCCTTTTCCACTGTAAGCTTCTAATTTTTAGAAGAAATTTTTTAATTCTTTTCTCATTAATTCCTTATGATATCTAGTAAAACCCACAATAGCCTTAGTAGTTGGACTGGCTGAACCAATTGATGAGTCAAGCCCACACCCTTTCTACTCATATAAGCCTTTAAAGACATGCTTCCTGGGAATAAATAGCTCACAGCTGGAAACCACATCAATTTCTAATTAACTTAAATATTTACCAAACTCCTACTAATGTAATAGTTTACATTAATGGGACAAAAATAAGCCAGACACGTTTACTCTTAGAAGATTTATAGTGTAGATGAGGAAAAATATCATGGGCACAGATAAGTAATGTCATGTGAAATGTGATGACTTCATTAAGAAAGAAAAAAAAGGGAGCTAAATAAGTTCATACAAAAGAAAGGGACAAGGACTTCCCTGGTGGTGCAGTGGTTAGTAAGACTCCACACTCTCAATGCAGGGGCCCCAAGTTTGATCCCTAGTCAGGGAACTAGATCCCACATGCATGCCACAACTAAGAGTTTGCATGCCACATCTAAGGAACCTGCACGCCACAACTAAGGAGCCCAGGAGTCACAACTAAGGAGCCTGCCTGCCGCAACTAAGACCCAGCACAACCAAATAAATAAATATATATTTTAAAAAATGAGTTAATATATGTCAAATAGTACAGTGTTGTGTACATGGTGCAGTAAAGGTGCAATAAAAATTTTTTTAAAAAAGGGACAGATTTCTTCCGAATAAAATGTCAGACACTGAACCAGGAAAAATGGATATGACTTCAGAGACATGTAGGGAAATGATCGTTTATGTAGAGGGAATAATAACAGGAAAGGTACAGAAGTAGTCAGATTGTTCTGGAATAACAGTGAATAATCTAGGGGGCTTTGCTCTAAATGGTTATGGTAAAAGAGAAAGTTGCAATGATAGATTGAAGCCACATTTGCGGAGAGTTTTGGATGCCATACTGAACAGGCTGAACTTAATTTTTTATTAACCAGGAGTCTGAGAATAATTTTGACCAAGATGCTGACATATAATAGGTGAAGATGCATGGGTAGAGTTACAAAACATAAATAAAGAAAGAAGAGACAAGTTAGAAGGACACTGTGATAGTGGTGACAGGGTCCCTGAATTATGGAAGAAACAGTGAGAATGGAAAGGGGGTAGGGGAGGTATTTGAAAGAAACATTACAGAGGTAGCCTCAATCAGCCCTGGCTATCAACCACAAAGCCTAAAATATTTACTGTCTGGTCCTCTGCAGAAAAAGGTTGCCGACTCTTAATATTCAGTGACGCTCTGCATCTTGGCCAGTCATCTGGCAGTTAAACACTTCATGTGAAGTTCTTTTTAGACTCACTTAGAATATCAATTGTTCATAATTTCCAGTTCTTCCCAGAGAAAGATTCATCTGTGTAAATTACTACATGGAAGTTGTCTCTGTTTTGACCCTTCACAGCAATATAGTTTGAGCCTGTAACTTCAAAATATTGAATATCTGTTTCAAGAGATTTCTTTATATATACTTTGCTACCCCCTTCTCCTGGGAATAACTTACCCAGTGGAAGAATCTGACTCCCTATTATCATATTTTCAATACTAGTTAATCTGTTAAAATGGTTATAGAGTCTTTTTTTAATCCCAAATTCTGTTCTCCTAACCAGATCTCATTTTCACTCCATTAAATATACAATTGACTACATTTTCTTGATATGGTTTAATAAGGTCACTGAACAACTACACTAATGATATCAACACATCACAGAATTGTTCAGATTTGTTAATAACTCAGTGCCCACGAAAGGACACTTAGTCTAGCAAAGGTTCAAATATATAACATACTGTTATTCATAAGGAAAGCATCACTACTTCCAGGGTGCTTTTTTACACTTTTTAAAAATTTATTTATTTATTTATTTTTGGCTGCGTTGGGTCTTCGTTGCTGCGCACAGGCTTTCTCTGTCTGCAGCGAACATGGGCTACTCTTTGTTGCGGTTCGCAGGCTTCATATTGTGGTGGCTTCTCTTGTTGCAGAGCACGGGTTCTAGGCGTGTGGGCTTCAGTAGTTGTGGCTCGTGGGCTCTAGAGCACAGGCTCAGTAGTTGTGGCGCATGGGCTTACCTGCTCCACGGCATGTGGGATCTTCCTGGACCAGGGCTCGAACCCGTGTCCCCTGCATTGGCAGGCGGATTCTTAACCAGTGTGCCATCAGTGGAAAAAAATGGAAATTAATCTGAAAGAGAATTGTCACCACCTCCTGTATTCAAAATGAGTGTGCGGGGCTTCCCTGGTGGCGCAGTGGTTGAGAATCTGCCTGCCAATGCAGGGGACATGGGTTCAAGCCCTGGTCTGGGAAGACCCCACATGCCGTGGAGCAACTGGGCGTGTGAGCCACAACTACTGAGCCTGTGCATCTGGAGCCTGTGTTCCGCAACAAGAGAGGCCGCGACAGTGAGAGGCCCGCGCACCGCGATAAGGAGTGGTCCCCGCTTGCCGCAACTAGAGAAAGCCCTCGCACAGAAACGAAGACCCAACACAGCCAAAAATAAATAAATAAATAAATAAATTTATTTTTTCAAAAGTCTGATAAAAATGAGTGTGAAACAGAACATAAATAACAAACGAAAAAAAGTAAAACAAATCAGTTCTGAATGATCAGAAGAAGACAGTAAGTTGTCACTATTTATTCAAAAAAAGATTGTAATATTGGAATTAATCTTGGAAAAGGGCATGAACTTATTCTGGTAAAAAACCTGAAATTTACAAAGCAATGCAAATTGAATCACAGAAAGTTAGCACATTTCTAAGAGGAAAAACGCAACTACTTTTGTTTGCCAGCCTACTAAGAAAGAATCCTTCAGCATTTGAAATGTGCCTCCTTGCATTACAAAATCTAGTAACTGTCCAGTGATAGTTTTACCAAGTGTGGTTGAAGTCACCCTGAAAATGAAATTCATGTCTCTATATGGATACTTATATGTATATTACTAATAAAACAGTTAATATTTTTAAAGTGTTCTACAATTTCCAAATCATTGTGATATTCTATTTAATCCTCAGGAAACTCTATAAAGGCAGGTGTTATTTTAAAAGCATTAGTCTCGGTTGGATGAAACAGGATCAGCTGGGAGACTGCTCAAGGCTGCACATTATTTAGTGGCTATAAGTAAGCCTAGAACCTTGGTGCCTCTTGATTCTCAAGCCAGTATTCTTTCCTCCACATCTTTCAAAATATCACAAACTCTATCTTTATACAGACCAATAAGGCTCAATATTTATAAGCATGGCCACGAAGTCCAACAGGCATTATTTGATCCCTCATTTACCCACGTGTTGTGTGAACTCACTACGCGCCTTAGTTGTCATCCCTAAAAAAAGGAATAAAATAAAACCAACCACCTTATACAGAGCTGTTCCAATGTTTCAATGAGATGACACGACATGGCGTGCACTAAATCACTAGCGAACAGTCAACATTATTATGAAGAATGCTTTCAATAGATTAAGCAGGTCTAATTAGCAATTTTACCTAATTGATCTGGTTATTTTAGGGAAAGGATGTTTCAGGCCCTTCTGTCATCATTTCCTACTTGTATTGTTGCGATGTCAAGAGTCAGCACGAGGGACAGTACACAACAGAAGAAAGGGGTGCCAGCCTACAACTGTATTTGGCTATAGATATCTAGACATTATTATCAAAGGTCATTAATAGAGTCAGCATCTAAGACAAGGATAAGAAGTGTAACTACTCCTGCGTCTGGTTATTAATCAGAGTTTTAATTATTTATAGGAATGTTTAATGAATGCTATCTCTATTCCACAGAGGCTACTCATGCACCAGTGGTGGAAAAAAAATAAAAGACATCCACGTCTAAAGGATAACATCTAGGACTCTTTCAACTGTTAAATTATTTCAATTATTTTCCATTGCCTTAAAAAAATTAAACACATGAAGAGGTATATAATAGTCTCAGTGACCTTAACCATCTTCATCCCAAGCAAATCAAAACTACTAGTATAGGAAGGAATGGGCTGAATTATTGATCCAGATTTTTAGTAGAAACAGTCCAAGAGGTGATCTCCAGAAAAAACTTCATCTTCTGCCTCTTAATTCAAAATAAATTCCTAATTACTTTTTATCAATATGGATAGATTTGTGAACTTTAGCAGGTATACAGTGTGGGTTTTTTGGCTAACAATTATTCAACTAGTGGAGGGAAGCCAAGGTAAATCCAGAGAGCAAAAGTTCTTAATTTGAAGCAAAGAAAGGCACTAACTCTGGGAAAAATTCAGTTACATACACACATACAGAAATGTATATATATTTACATGTGAGCACAAACACGGACGCTTAATACAGGTATCTAAAGCTAATTACCAAAGATTTGTACTTAATTTCGTTCTTGACCCTGTCACCAACAAATTTTATGATGTTGGACTGGTTGCTTAAACTCAGCCTGTTTCTTTAATTATAAAATGAGAATATTAATACTTACACTGCCTATCCGAAAACATTTGAAATAACTTACGTGAAAGCCCCCTTCTGCTTTGTAAAGCAGTACATCTGAATAAAGGATTGCTGGATTTTTATCTATGTGAAAAAGTAATCAAAATTTTAAATATTTGCCTTAGGTGATCCGGAAGGGAGAAGTCAGCTGCTGTTGGACCTGCACACCTTGTAAAGAGAACGAGTATGTCTTTGATGAGTACACCTGCAAGGCATGCCAGCTGGGGTCCTGGCCCACTGATGACCTTACAGGTACATGTATCACAATGTCAGCACAGGTACATCCCCCAAAATCAACTCAAAAAGGACACAGACATGGGAGGACGGGGGTCACATCTCCAAGCATTTCTCATCTTGGTGGAATTGTTTATGCAACAAAGAATTCCCTTAGGAACAGACGCCTTCCCAACACCTGGGCTAATCATGAAAATCTTTAGATCGCGCGGAAAAATCGGCCTATATTCCTGCCCTCACCCCCAGACTAGATCAGAATCCTTAGGTTTTTCTACTGGGCATTTTCAGTCCATCTTCAGGATATTCCCTGAAGTTCCTAAGCAGGGCCCCAGTTAACTGTGATTTGAGGTGTAGAGAGAGAAGTATTAGCCGGAAGAGACTAAAATATGCCATGACATATCCAAGAACAAAAAGGTAGCACAGAATTAGGCAGAATTTGGTCTAAAACTCTTTGTTTCTCTTATTGCTTTTCCTTAATCTAAACCACAAACTTCCAACTAATGAGTTTTCAAATAATGTCAAAACAGGGTAAGGCTCATCTCTGCTTGGTTTGGGGGGAGTTTGGGGAGGGGGGTTACTTTTTTGTTTGTTTCTGTGATGTTTTGGTTTAGGAGTTTTTTCCTCCAAAAATGTGAAGGAATTATTGTCATTGTGTTCTCAATATGATATTTCATAGCTATTTCTAACCTTTACATTATGAAAACAGGATACCTTCCATCTTTCCTTCCAATTCCTTCAATAAACATTTAGCAAATGCATATTAGATGCCTATTTGCCTACCACCGATATAAAGACGTAAAAATGAAGCTATGCCCTCTATCGTCAAGAAGTTAATGAGGGAGGTAAACAGTAAATGTGATTACAATAAAGGACACAAGTTTGCAGACATGGAGTATGAGGAGGGGACCTGTGAAACTAAGTTTTCCAGGGAATTAAGAGAAAAAGACGTTCCAGGCAGAGGGCCCACCACGTGGTATGTCAGGTCACCTAGTGGTTTTACAGTTAAGGTGGATTAAGCACAAACTCCTAGAGGCTAGAGAATTATAACGTCATCAGTGTTAGACTCGACCCCTCATAGCACAAGAGATTATCCATGGTAGTTGTATTAGCTTATTCCAAAAACCTGGTTCTAAAAATCCTGTGATTCTGGGCCTTTTGAGGCCAGCTCACATTAAGACTTGTTTTCAGTGATTGGTATTTATGCAGAAGACATTCCTTTTCTTAAAAAAAAAAATTTAAAAATTCTGATTTAATAAAACACCCAAGTACCTTGTGTCCTATTTTCACCGTTAGATGATAAGCTTTCTGATACTCATACATCCTGCTATCCCCAGAGCCAAGTCAGTGCTGAACACAGAGTCTTTAATAAATTTAGTTTACAGATAAACTAAAGCACACACACAC
This sequence comes from Balaenoptera musculus, assembly GCF_009873245.2. Lineage (NCBI taxonomy): Eukaryota > Metazoa > Chordata > Mammalia > Artiodactyla > Balaenopteridae > Balaenoptera > Balaenoptera musculus. The sequence continues at coordinate 43,396,284 of NC_045792.1, forward strand.
ACACACGCACGCACACACACATACAGTAAAAATGTAAGAAAGAAAAAAATATGATTGGTTCTCTTGTGAGGGAAATGAAGAGCAGTTTTGGTGATATTTTCCTTTATACTATTTGTTTACTTTTTTCTAATTTCTAATTTCAATATGGATTATCATTAAACTGAAAAACTATTTCACAGATTCAACTATCCACATGGCTAAGCACCTTGAACGTGAATATGCAGATGTTATTTTTTGTCCTATGTTTTGTAAAACTACCAGAATGAACATGGTCTGCTTTTTCATTCATTCAACAGAAAAGTATTTTATTATTACTATTTGCACTACAATAATAGGTGCTGGAGAAATTGGGGTTAAAAATAGACATGGTTCTTATATCACCATCTTGTTGGGAGAGACATTTCTTTCTCTCTCTCTCTTTCTCTCACACACACACACACACACACACACACACACACACACTCTCAGACACATACAGACAGGCATGGACAAATTGTGTTAAGTAGTATGAAGTAAAAGAACAAGAGTAAAAAAAAAATGAAAATATTAGGGGAGACATAATGTAAATTTGTGGTCATAAAAGATCTCTGAAGAAGTGAAGATTAGCTGAGATCTAAATGATAAATACAGAAATAGCTATCAAAACATGATGAGAAGGGCATTTCTTGCTGAGGCAAAAGCATATGTGAAAGTCTGTTTATGGGTAAGCCAATGGAAAAATGATGTCAGAAGAGATTAGAAAGGTAGCAGGGGCTAGATCATATACTGTATAGCCTTGTAGAACAGGTTCAGGATTTGAGTGTTTAATACCAAGTACAATGAGAAACCTTTGCAGGGACTGTAGTAGAAGAAGAAAACATGATTGGATGTATAATTTTAAAACATTACTCTGGTTGCTGTGAGGGAGAATAATTTGGATAGGGATGGAAAGTGGAACCAGGGAGATAGGCAGGATGGTTACTGCAGGTTGCCACTGCAGGCACCAAGAGCTCTTGGTGTCTTGGGCTAAACAGTGCATTGGAAGATTTCAGATATACTTTGGAGTAGAACCAACAGGACATACAGATGAATTGGTTCCAACAGATATTAAGTAAGGCCACCAAATTTTCTGCCTTGAGGAAAATTTGCATTCTTTGATAAGGATCAATAGTTTGGTTTTAGACAAGATCAGCTTGAGATGCCTTTGAGATTTTCAAGTATGAATTAATTAATTTAACAAATTAAGGCCTTAGTTTGTGCCAGAAATGTAATAGAAACTGGAAATGTAAAATTTAGTCTAAGTTTCCAAGAAACTTATAATCTAGTGGGAGAAAAGCATATAAATAAGTAACCATGCAGTAGACCAAGTGCTGTAGGTGAGAAATGAGCACAGTATTATGGAAAAATGGAGAAGGGCACACCTAACCCTGGAGAAATTAGAGAAGGTTTAGTCTTGAGGCATAATCTTTAAGCTCATTTTAAAAAAAGTGAAGAAGATCCTATTGGGAAAAGTGTGCAGCACTGAGGCTATGAATGGCACCATCATCCTCCTAATTTCTCCAAACAAAAAGAAGTGAGTCATCTGAACTCTTCTCTCTTCTTGGCAACCCGTATCCAGTCACTTAGCAAGTCTGCTTATTTGCATTGCTAAATATTCTTCTCCCTCCTTCCTCTCCATTTATTGGTACAACTCTTCCCTTGACTAAGTTATCATCTCACGTTTGACTACTGCAGTAATTTCCCAGTTTATTTCCCTACTCCCAAATTTATGCTACATGCCTCCAAGTTTGTTTTTCATCTTGCTACTAGATAATGTATCCAAAATACAGATTTGTCCCTTTCATTTCATTGCTCAACACTGACCAGTGTTTTCATATCTCTATGGGATATGTCCAAGTTTTTCAACATGGCATACAAAATTCCCTCTCTCCCTCACCCTCCTATGATCTTTCTAATTTCAATCACCACCACTTTATTATTTTATTTTTTTTTAAATTATTTATTTATCTATTTATTTATGGCTGTGTTGGGTCCCCGCCTCCGCGCGAGGGCCCTCTCCAGTTGCGGCGAGCGGGGGCCACTCTTCATCGCGGTGCGCGGGCCTGTCACTATCGCGGCCTCTCTTGTTGCGGAGCACAGGCTCCAGACGCGCAGGCTCAGTAATTGTGGCTCACGGGCCTAGCTGCTCCGCGGCATGCGGGATCTTCCCAGACCGGGGCTCGAACCCGTGTCCCCTGCACTGGCAGGCGGACTCCCAACCACTGCGCCACCAGGGAAGCCCCACCACCACTTTATAATTCTCATTTTACATTCTAGTATCAAGGGCTGCTTATAATTCTCATCTACACACAATGCTATTCGACTCCTCCACGTCCATACAGGTGTTAACCTTCCTTGCCTGGAACGCATTTACTCCACTTTGTTTACTCCTGCTCACCTTTCTTACTCAGCCCAGATGTCACCTTCTCTATGATGCCTTCTTTGTGGTAGTTAGACTAGTAAGTCCTCTATTCTGTATTTCTTAAGCAAATTCTGCTTCCCTCTTTACATCATTTTCAAACTGGATTTTAATGGCCTATATCCTTATCTGCATCCCCTACTGAATCATTAGTTTCTCAAGGACATAACCATATCTCAATCACCTTTGCATTCCTAGCATCTAACACAATGCCTGACACAGAGCAGGCACTCAGTAAATGAGTGTCAATCTGCAGTAAATGATGGGGAGCGTTACAAATGAAGATGGAAGTAAGTATTAGGGCCATCCTCTGAAGACAGCCTTGAACTAAGGAGTTTGGGCTTTATCCTAGAGACAAGTGTGAGGCCAGTGAAGTTTTTCAAACAGAAGAATGAAATGATTTTCCTCTGGCTACATGCATACATGTGAGGGTGTGTGTATACGTGGGAGGGGAAAGAAAGTGGGAGGGGAGAAGGGAGAATAAATACCAAACCTGAAAAGGTCTCCACATTGATATTATGTGAGATTTAACCTTCCATTAAGATCTCCAGCACTTTTCCAAAGAGCCTATAGCTGTTTGCAGCCCATCTCATTGACTCTGATTCGAAGTAACTTGGCGCTTGGCACTGCTAGCTAAGCCAGAAGACTGCTCTGATGGCTTCAGCTATTCCAAAGCCTGCCACAGAGATGCGTGGGGCCGGCTTCAGAGGATACTGTAAGTCTTTCTTCTACCCACCCGGCTTACAGTTACCCCACTTCAGCCTGTAACGTGACAGCTCAGGTCACTTTGGGTCAGTGCCCCCATTGTGATAATGGCAACTGACACATACATGTTTCCTGTGTGCCAGGAACTCTTTGAAGCACCTCACAAATGTTAATTCATTTAATCCCAACACAGCTCTGTAAGACTGTTAGCACAGTTAGAAATCTTAGAATTGAATAATTGTTTAGAGAAACAACTAGGAGTGGCAATCAACTGACATTAACGTCTATATTCTATTTAGCCATTTACTTTTATATATTCATAGAAAGATGTCTGAAGTGAACATTACCTTAAGAAAAAATGCTTATGAGTGGTGAGATTGCGGGTTACTTTTTTGCGCACACACATACACACACGCGTATGTGCGTATAATATTGAATTATATTAAGAGCATGTATTTTCATCAATATATCCATGAAAATAAATCTTAAGCTAGCCATACTTTTAATAGTCATCATAAATTGGCAGGAACCAGGAACCGGGGATTAAGAAGAGAAAGAAAGAAAACCAGGCATGAAAACCAGGAAGAAAAGAAAGAAAGAAGATTTTAAATGGAGGATGAGGGTGGTTACCTAACAATATTCCTAATTCAAATTATTTTCATTAAGTACAGCAAGTAGTTATTCTTTCTCTAACAATCTTCAGGTATCCATGTTAGCAGTGAATAGGATAAACAGGACCCCTGCCCTCAAAGTGATTATCATCCTAAATATTGACAAGTAATAATAAGATGCTGAGCGTTAACAGAGAAGACCAGAATGGTGTAGAAGCCTGTATCAGTGGAAGCTACTCAGATGAGGTTTAAAGTTGCCTCTTCAAGGAACTGTATACATGCAAGAATTAAAGTAAAGATGGAAGTCGGCCAGATTCAAATGAAAGAGAGGAGTGTCTTGGACACAGAATACAGAAACTGAGGAGGAACTGGGAGCATGGGGGCATGGGGGGAGGGACTGAGACAGGCAAGCCAAGCAAAGGCCAACTCTTGCAGGGCTTCGTAAGCCATGGTAATTATTTGAAAGTTTATTCTAAGGGAAATTAAAAGCCATTATTTATTCATTCAGCTATCTATCTAGTCATTCACTCAACAAACATATAACTAGCACTTCCTCTGTTCCCGGCAATGTTCTAAGTGCTGAAAATATTTCTCTGACCAATACATAAAATTCTCTGCCCTTATAATGTTTACATTCTAGAGAACAGTTTTAAACAGGGCAATTATTATCTCCAGGAATATCCAACAATTGAATAAGAAAGGAAATGCAATCATGATGGACTGCTTTATAAATATTATGCACACAGTCAAAATGCAAAGTGTAAATATTGTTTAAAAACATGAGTAGAAAGGATACTGATTTCAGAATGATGGTTTCATCTGGAGAGAGATGGGAGGGAGTCAGGTAGGATTTACAAGAGAGGTTTCAATTATATCTGCAAGCTGTGTGTATATGCAATTTGAAACAAATATGACAAAATATCAACATTTGTTAAATCTGGATTTTTACGTTTGTTCTGCACTTCCCTGCATATTTAAAATTTTTATAATTTAACTACTTCATATGATCTGAGCTATTTAAATACTGAATACTAGAAGATAAAATTTTTAAATAAAGACTAAATTGGGGACTTTAAAAGAAGGAAGAGAGAAAACCACAGGAAGGAAATGTTGCAAGTCACAATGTGAATCTGTTGGTGGTTTGGACTGTGATGATGTAGTGGGAATAAAGGGCAATGAAGAGATCAGAAGTTTAAATCAACAGGAGGAGGGCATTGTTTCGCTGAGAGAAGAACAACTGCAATGTGGTCTGGTTTGAAAGAGGAAGGAGGAAAAAATAGTGGAAGGCAACAATTTGGCTAGGCACTCAGATAATTCCCTACAAGATTCTGCCAAGACAACTCTTTCACTGCACACCGTTCCCCACCAGATACGTGCAAAAACTGTCCTAGAAAGAATCTTTGTTTTCTCTCAAAGAATTTGGGATGGGTTATAAGTAGCAGATCTTTAGCTGCCCAGTCCAAAGCTAAAGCCATGGAAACCCTTTCAGGTGGGTTTGCCAACTCTGGCAACCTTCCAACAAACCCAAGTAAAAGGAAAAAGAAAAAACAACACGGCTTTCAAAAAGTAACTCAGTGGGAAGCTTTATGACAGAAAGTTAGAATGATTTCCTGCTTCTCACGCGCAAAGAAATGTATCTTATTTATTTTAAGTGCAAAGCTGTAAAATGGAAGGAGGGCAGTGCCTATCAACCTTTGAATGTCAATAGGAACATTCTCTAGGAAGTTCCTTTCGTTCCCTAAGTTACCTAATTGCTTGGGAGGTTGGAACCTTTGTATCTTCACTTCAGGGGCAAAAAGAGAACAGAGTCAAACAAAAGGGAGTTGGTGGGAAGCTGGGAGGGAGTGGAGGATGAGCTCCAAGGAGGCAGAACCACTGACAAGTTTTACAACTCCAGCATTTGAGTTACTCTCTTCCTATAAATACTTCCTTCATTTGTGTTCCTCAGTTTGTCCCGCTTTTCTTGGGACTTTTTTTTTACCTTTTAATAAATAAGTAAATAAAAACGTGGGGAGAAGCGCTTTTCATCACCAATATTTTTTTAACATCTTTATTGGAGTATAATTGCTTTACAATGGTGTGTTAGTTTCTGCTGTATAACAAAGTGAATCAGCTATACATATACATATGTCCCCATATCTCTTCCCTCTTGCGTCTCCCTCCCTCCCACCCTCCCTATCCCACCCCTCTAGGTGGTCACAAAGCACCGAGCTGATCTCCCTGTGCTGTGTCATCACCAGTATTTTTAACTATCTTATGCATTATCCTTTTGAATCCTATGAGGTAGACTTTATTATTTTACAGCTGAATTAATTAAGACCCAAGAAGATTCTATAAGTTGCTCAAGGTCACAAAACTAGTGGAAAATCAAACCCAGGCACTGTGATTCCACCATTTTCTGCTACACCACATGCCTTTCTTCACAATCACGTCTTGGAGCCTCATGTTTCCAGGAAATTACAGAAAGAGAAAAAATTCAGCTTTCAAGCTGGTCACATGTTAATTATCCCCAGGTTGCTATGATATTTTTCATTTCAAATGTGTGTAAAATGTGCTGCCCATTTGATTACTACAATTCAATTTGGATGAGGAAAGGGTAAAAAAACCCTTTCCATTTATTATGTGTTTCTGATTCTTTAGGGGAAATCTGTTACGAATTTAGATGAGAAATATGTGTTTTTTATTATTACAATTTTAATAAATAGTTCCTGTTAATATTTTTAAAGGAACAGGTTTTCATAATGGCGACCTCTAATTTCTTGGCTTATCTAGGTTACATAATAATCTGAATAGGAACACATGCTCTACAAGCTGGTTATCCTATCACTCATTCATTCAGCAGAAGTTGTTTTTTAATCAAGTTTCTACACTGTTTTCAACACTGTGCTAGGTTCTATTGATAAAGATACAAATGGAAGGTGTTTGACCTTCCATTTCCATGCCATCAAATGTCCACAGTAGAAGAAGGCTGACTTACATAATTGCATTAAAAGTATAACATATGATACATACGATAACTGAATTGTGCATTGGTGGCATGCAAGATAGAAGTACTCATTAGCAAATAGCTCCAACTTGGTTCAAACAAAGCACTGGGCACTGGACACATAGTGATCATGGAGCCACAATTCCTACACTCGAGTATTCCAGAGCCTGGCAGACACACACACAAATAAAGAGCAATTTCAATACATTAAGTATGCCAGGCATATAGTAGAAACTGATTTAATGTTTGTCCAATAAATAATGAGAGAGAGGAGGAATAAGGCAAAGAATGAATGAATGAACAGACCAAGAAAGGGAAGGAACGAAGGTGCAAGAAAATAAAGTGCTAGCCTGAGAGTAAAAACTAATTACACTAAGGAGAGAAAATTAACCAGGTCTTGGAAGTTCAGTGGTACCTTCTGGGAGGAAATGGAAATAATGCATGTGAAAATGAGAAGTTAACCAGGTAAAAGGGAGAAGAATTTTCAAGGAGAAAGAAAAACCCTAACGAATATATCTAAGGAATGTGTATTCAAAAATATTTTTCCCAACATAACCAAGCTGTTTTGAGTCAAGTGAATCACTATTTCACATTCACTTTTCCTATCAAAGCCTATTTATGGAAACCATCCTTTTCTAAAGACCAAGCATCATAATGGTGACCAGCTGTAAAAGGAAGTGACTACTTTGCTTAACAATAGAATCCCCCCTCCAAGGTCCCTAAGCACGTTCTAGATTTTCCTTACATTCGTTACATAGACTCACCAATACTATCTAAGGAAGGTGAAATTTATGACAAATGTAGTATTAAAAAATACAGCTGAAATTTTTGGCTGAATGTGAGACATGTCCGGAACAATTCATCTTTATTATCTTCCAATAACATAGTGGTTTAAATCTCAAAAGGGTTGGAATTAGACACATCCATGTTGAAATCCACACTCCACCAATGACTCACTGTGTGACTTTAAGCAAAAATAAATTTCCTTCTCTGAGCTTCAACTTCCTCTTACATAAAAATGGAGGTAACAGTAGTAACTAGTTCACAGAATTATTGGAGAGGTTAAATAGCACACAAATAGTTTGGTACCTGTTAACAGTTAAGTTATATTAACGATTATCACTCTACTGTTAATTAAGTTTAAAAAATATAGTGATGAGAAATGAATATAGAGATAGATTGATTGATTTAAAGATAAATGAGAAAATTTGGAGAAAGTTCCAACCTCTATTGAAAGTCTTCCCCATTTGAAAGTAAGATCCTCTAAGTCAATGATTGTCTAGCCCAGTAAGTGGCACAGAATAGGCAATGAATCTGCATTTGTTGAACTAGCTTACTATTATAAATATCTCTTTTAATGTCACTTACATTACCTTCTTAGCTTTCTGATTCCAAATGAATGGGTTACACAAGGTTAACGTGATTTGGAAACTCCAGAAAGATAGTCATGAGCCACAACAATACTAAAAGGCATCTGGCATGTTTTTTGTTTTTTTTTTTTTTTGATTTCTTGTTGTTTCCCATTTATTTCTTTTAGGTTCTAGAGTGCTGATAAATTCAACTACAGTGCCCACTCTTTACTGATTTTCTTTAGATTAATATATTTTGCTCCTATTTTGTTATCAATGCATGCATGACAAGAAGTACAATAATCACGGCTTGTACATTAACAACTGGACGCATAAACTAACCACATTTGTTATTTTCTGTTAATGTTGGTTGTTTCCAGTTTGCCAAAGGACATTAAAAACATATTATGTGAACACTAAAATTAACATATTTTAATACAGTCACCTGTTTTTGTCTTCCATTCTAAATTGAAATCTATTACTAAGACTGATGTTTTTATTCCTCTTATGCTTGAAATTGAATTCTTTTTCTTTTCCTGCCATCTTTTTTTTAATCACTCTCCCTGATCAAAAGATTTTCTGATTTCAGTGGATAATAATGGCATCATTATCCACTTTTCCTGTTTTCCTCAATGACAAGAAAAAAAATTAACCTTCTCAGAGGGAATCTAGCATCTATTGCCTTCAGTGTTTTTACATTTATATCTAACTCTGTGTTTGAAATAAAAGTAAGAATAGAGTTTTGGAGTGTCCCAGGGCTCAGTCTTCACCCTCTTTTCTATCTACATTTGCTTCACTGGTGATCCTACCCAGTCTCTTGTTCTCAGTTATACACTGAAGATTTCTGAATTTAAATATGTAGCCCAGACTTCTCATCCAATCTCCAGACTTGAATATTCAACTGCCTACTTGACATATTTATTTAAATGTGTGATAGATATATCAAATTCTACATTTCCAAAACTGAAATCCAGGTCTTTACCTTCCTGATCCCCAAGGCTGCCTATCCTTAGCATTCTATATTTCACCTGATGGCAAATCCATTCTTTCAGTAGCTCAGGCCAATAACTTTGGAATCATCTTTTGCGTTTTCTCATATCCTTTGGTCAGTTGGTCAGGAAATTCCACTGACTCTTCCTTCAAATACAGAAGTCTACCACTTCCCATTACCTCCACTGTAAGATCCTGGTCCTGGCAATCATTGTTAATCACCTTTACTAGTGAAATAACCTCCTAATTCATCTTCCTGATTCTCCCCCTGCCTCTACCTACAGCCACTTGTCAATAGCCCGGGCAGAGATACCGTTTTAAAAAGTAAGCCAGATGACATTATTCCATTGTCTAAGAATCTACAATAGTTTCCTCTCATTCAAAGTCAAATTTATGTTCTATATGACGTAGCCCTTTGTTATGTATCTGGACTATTTTCCTCTTTATTACATCTCCCTCTATCCCCCAACACATTGGTCCTTTTGTTCTTCTGTTAAGATATGTGGAAGGCTGTTCTCCTAGGGTCACTGCCCTAGCTGTTCTCTCTGCCTGAAATGCTCCACCGCAGATACACATACTGCTGCTATCCTTGCCTCCTTCAAGTCCTTGCTCAAATGTCTACCTTGACCAACGTGTTTAGTACTACAAACTGTCCCCCTTTACCCTCTCTTCTACCTCTTACTTTCCCCACTTCATATATAACCTTTTATTCCATTATATTGTTAACGTATTAACTTATTTTTGCTGATCATGTATTGTCAGTCTCCCCAGTTGGAACACAAGCTAAAGGGTAGGGGGTTTCTGCTTGTTTTGTCCACTTGGGAATAACAAGCTCCTAGAACACAGCAGACACTCAATAAATATCTGAGTCACAAAATCAGAAAGGACATTTGGATGGAAGATCAACCACAGGAGGAAAATGCTTTTTACTATGCAGATTATTTGCAAAAAAAAAAAAAAATGACTGACTAAAACCAGAGGAAAGGGAGCCTGAAAAGAGTCTAGCAAACCAGGAAATTAATTGAAATTAATTGTAAAACACTCATTATAGCTCAGATCATGTGTGTAAAATTCCCTTGATCCTCTATTGGTTTTAAAGTGATGACTTTAATGTTTTATTCTAGTAAAGTACAAAAATAGTTTTAAGCATTTTATTTTCTCAGTCCTGAAAAATTGCTTCACTGCTATTTTTCAGGTAATCGGTCTTTAATTTCTTATATGCAAATTCTTCTACAAGGGTTTCTCCAGATTAAAACCCTCATTATAGGGAAGGGAGTTCTGTATTTCTAATTTAGGTATAGAAAAATGGAGACACAACTAAAACATGCAAGGACAGTTCAAATATAAAGAGATCCTTGGTAACAGTCATCCACGGGCAGAAAGCAGGCTGAAGAAGCTACCTGGTTGTAAAATGTGCCCTCTCTCATAAAAATGGAAAAAAGACTCAGATGGAAGGATCCCCATCCAATGAAAATATCTCTGAACGCTCATTGTTACTAAATAAATTCCAAAAAAGTAAAAAAAAATGGAGACACAAATAACTAGAGGAAGCGTCTCGTATTCACCAGAAATACTTGTGTGCAAGCTGAAAATGAAGTGCATGTCTCCTGATTCAATTGTTCTCTCCTCCATTAACGTAATCATTCATTCATTCAACCTGTTGAACTGCACGTTGTGTACTGGCTACTGGCTTGGCACAGCAGAGCAAAAGGCAAACAGTCCCCTGCTCTCAATTTGCTCTCCGTCTACTACATGAAACAGAGAAGCAAGCTCACTCTGAGCATAACAGTTGTGCTATTATGTGCAAAAAAACGTTGTGCAAGCGCTGTGATAGACACCGGCACAGGGAACTGCTTGACCACATGGGAGGAACCTGTCACTCACTCCAGGAATCAGAAAAGCCATCCTCAAAGAAGAGCTGGAAAATGAACAAGGAATAAGTTAGCTAGTGAGGGGAGAGGGGAAAGGTAAAAATGGAGCAAAGTATTCCAGTCAGCACATTTTATTTAAATTCATGTGCTGTGTTTTTCCTCTCTTATTCATCTGCAGTATGACCGGAAGTCATATTTTTCCAAAGCTGGTCCCTGCAAATGTGCGTCTGTGATAATCCTTCCCCTCAGCACTCTGCAGAACTATTAAATCATTCTTTATGTCTAATTATGAAATTAATCTTTGCATACAATTTCAAATTCCCCTATAAAATGTAACCAATAAAAAAAATATAAAAGCTAAATAAAAACTATAGCCCTGAGTTGTTAGCTCTCTGAGGGAATTTTATTAAGGGAATCTAAAACAAAAAAATATGCAATAAACCTTGAAGGGCGTGAAATAGGCTGGGTCCAATGATAAATGGGTGGCTGTGAGGCCTCTATGTGGCAATGTTAGGAATGTCCTAAAATCAATCCTTGTTCTCGTGTGCTGTGGGTACTTGGTGCCCATTCAGAAAAAAATTTCCACACTAGAAAACTTTAGGGACACAAAAGTAAAAATTTACCAATCAGTGTCTGGCTAGCAACCCTCAGGACATGTAAGCCAGGATGAGAACCTTGCTGAAGAATTTGAACCAATGAGATTTCTCAGAAGGGAGCATGGATCTATGTCAAATATTTATGTCAAATATCAAATACTTATGCCACCACTAGCCCCTCCTTGCACGTGGCAGACATTGCTAATTATTCATGATTCTCCTTCCTACTAAGTAACCTCAAGGCCCCTTTCAAAGGAACACTTTGATCAGTTTGTCTCTACTGATGTAACAAAGTCAATCAGTTAATCAATCAATCAAAAGGTTCACAGGGTTTTAATCTCAGCCCCAACACATCAGATTAAACCTCATATCCTTCCTCTGTAAAACAGAGTTAATAATACCTACCTCACTTGTTTATTATGAAGATTACCTAAAATATCTAGGATAACACCTGACATTTAGTAGGCATTCAATAAATGTTAGTTTCTGCCCTTTTTCTTAATGCTGGCATAAACAGGAATAAAGTGGCTTCCCACTGAGGCAGTTTCCATAAAACCTACCAAACATTTTGGATACAGACTACATTTTCATTTGAGGGAGGAATCATGGTTATGTTTTATTTCATGCCAAGGTAATGGTAAAATCAATCAACTCTAGAAAATGCCTTTTTGGGAATGCCTTTTTTTTTTTTTTGAGAGAGAGAACAACTCCAAATTATCTTTTATTTATACAAAAAGGGCATATTTAGCAAAAGACACGCTGAGAAAAGAGTCGCCATGGCCCAGGAGACAGGGCAGGGAGGCGACAGGCCTTCTGAGGCCCTGCTGGGGAGAAGGGGTCCGGGAAAAGCGGTGAGAAGTCCTGGCTAAGTGCTGAGTGGCGGGGGCCCCAGAAAGGAGAAAGCTCCAGTCGGATCACCACTGTTGGCAGGTCATGGGTGGGATTCACAGTGACCTCGCTGCTAACTCTTTTGGGGGTTTCCAGTTAGTGCTGCCGACTGGAGTGAGAGCCGCCCACTGGTTCCTGGAGGGCACCCACCAAAGGACACCAAAGGACAAAGTCTTCCCTGGTGGTGCAGTGGTTAAGAATCCGCCTGCCAATGCAGGGGACACGGGGTTCGAGGCCTGGTCCGGGAAGATCCCACGTGCCGCGGAGCAACTGAGCCCGCGTGCCACAACTACTGAAGCCTTTTTGGGAACAGTGTATCTGAACTTTATACTAAACGACACTTGTTAAAGAATGACTTCTGTTACTGCCTCCCTCTTTCTTCTGCTCATAATTCCCAGATCCAATGAATTACTCAAAATTAGATTAATCAGTCAATCACAAACACTGATCACTGCCAAGTTAGTACCTGGAATATTTCTAATGTGAGACATGTCACACCCCTAGGCAGAAGGAAGCCTTTGAGGTGCTTACTTAGTTTTGACCTCTCTGGTTCAGAATCCTGACTCTAAAATTCAGGTGGAATGCACTGAATTTAGATTTCTATGTTTAACAGTACATAACAGTTCTGCAACTTGGACTTCCTAAAGGCAACAAAAAGGTTTGCTGAGAATGACTTGACCCAGACACCAGAATGAGAATCTGATTATACTTTGATTATATAGTAGATATATTAATTTGTAAATTGCTGTACTAACCACATGAGTGAGGCACCGTGCTCAGTACCATGGTTCCATTCGTGAGCAAAAGAGGCAAAGTCTCTGACATCAGGGTGCTTTAGTGAAGTAGGGAGGATAGACCTAAACAATATGATGTCTCTCTCAACCTCTCTCTCTCTCACACACATGCACATATACACACACAAAATAGATTAAAATTATAGTAAGTGCTACAAAGAAAAATAAGGTACCTAAATATTACACGCACACACACACATCACTTCCAGTTCTTCTGAAATATGGAAGTAATGAAAAACTTTAGCTTAGGCTAAGTGAAGAGAAAATATTAAATGGGCAGGGTTATGAACAAGGCAGAAAGAATTCTGAGTCTGCATCACTCTGCTATCTCAAACCAACACCCTAGAGATCCAAATCCAGACACGTAAAGAAGGGAGGAGAGGCAGACAAATGGTCTACTGATGGAACAGATTGCAAGCAGGCGTGATGTTGTTAGTCCCCAGTCAACACCCTGTACTCTGGGCAGATCTATTGTTCACATATGAGAGGAGAATTCCACAACAGCCCCGAATGAGTTTCATATACTTGAAATGGCCTGACCAGCAGCGGACAACACATACATCTGACTCTCAAAGATTCTCAGCAGCAACTTCCTTTCCTCCAAAATTATACAGGAAATATGGAGCTTGTTAAGGAGTTCCTGCCTAGTCAACTTACACAACATCAGGCAACTGTCCCAGGATCTTTGACTCCTCATTCCTTCTGCCTGAATAGGCACTTGGAAGAGGGTTTGAGAATGCAACAGTCTAGGAACTATTAACTACAGGAATATTACTCCTGCAAGACTAATACCCAAACAGTAAGCATGAGTACCAGTTATTGCTAAGCAGTCATATCATTTTTAGGTGTCCAGGAAATCAGTGAGCCATCCATCTCCCATTAGATGTATGGGAAGCACAGTAGTGGAATCATAGGATAATGTAGATAATACAGTTTTGGCAGCTCTCCTTCCCTTTAAAAAAAATTGTTGTATTTTCTGCTGGAGAGGGTGTGGAGAAAAGGGAACCCTCCTACACTGTTGGTGAGAATGTAAACTGGTGCAGCCACTATGGAGAACAATATGGAGGTTCCTTAAAAAAAAAAATAGAACTACCATATGATGCAGCAATCCCACTCCTGTGCATACATCCAGAGAAAACTCTAATTCAAAAAGATACATGCACCCCAGTGTTCACAGCAGCACTATTTACAATAGTCAAGACATGGAAATAACCTAGATGTCCATCGACAGATGAATAGATAAAAGAAGATGTGATATATATATATACACACACGTGTGTGTGTGTGTGTGTGTGTGTGTGTGTGTGTGTAATGGAATATTACTCAGCCATTAAAAAGAATAAAATAATGCCATTTGCAGCAACACTGATGGACCTAGAGATTATCATACTAAGTGAAGTAAGTCAAACACAGAAAAACAAATATCATACGACATCACTCATATGGAATCTAAAAAACGATACAAATGAACTTATTTACAAAACAGAAACAGACTCGCAGACAAACTTATAGCTACCAAAGGGGGAAGGGGGTGGGGGAGGGATAAATTAGGAGTTTGGGATTAGCAGATACAAACTACTATATATGAAATAGATAAACAAGAAGGTCCTACATATAGCACAGGGAACTATAGTCAATACCTTGTAATAAACTGTAATGGAAAAGAAAAAAACTGTTGTCTTCAATACATGTCACCTCAAGCTATGAAAGGATGAATTATACTGGAGAATCACAGAATACGGATCAAGCATGAAAGGGGAGGAAAGTGAGAAGTGGATAGCCACCTAAATAGATGTCATCAGAAAACAGGTCTTGATTTTATAATTTATGCCTCATATGCATTTCTAGAAAGGAATGTAATAATATTGTGCATCTTCTAAGAAACTCTAATATGCTTGTTAGGAGGGAACTTCACCAATATGATCAAGATCCTTTAATCTGAAATATAAAAAGCATACGCTAAACTGATTATAGTAAAACTATAAAATATATATTCTACAGATTCTTAGTTAACTTCTACATACCCTTCCAGTGATAACTTACCAGTACACTGAGTACTTCCAATACTGAGTACTTACCATTACACTAAGAATGAAACAGGGATAAAAAAGAAAACCATTAATGCAGAAGAGGCCCTAATTCACATAAGAAAATAAGGAAGAGATTTAGGAAGAATAACAGTGTATTCAGATGTTTGTAAACCAATGCAAAGTAGGCGTAGTAATTAATGAGAATCTAAACTTATATCATAATAAGGTTAGCAGTATCTCAATATTCTGAGATTTGATAGAACTTGTTCATGATACCACCCCCTGTTCAGAGGAAACAGAACTAAAAGTAGTAAAGGGGGAAAATATAAGAGATTGATATGCCACAAGGAGAGATATCTGGAAAACTGAAGCTCAAAGCTTTGCGCAAGCTCTTTGGGTAAGGATTTTTAAAAAAAAGGAAAGAAAGAAAAACTGAAGTGACATTGTTAGAGGAGGATACGGTGGGCCATCCAAATAACCACTTTCCTTTGGCTTCTGACACACTTCCTTCCTTCTAGCTGATCTAGCTTATGTCTTCCCTGACATATCCTCTTCCTCTGCGCTTCCTTAAGTTTGGTGGCATACCAGACTTCCAGGCTCTGCTCTCATCTATATCCATGAGTTTCCTTACTGATTACATTTACTTCCATGTCTCTTATTTCCACCTATAAACAGATGACTCCTAAAGCTATAACTTCTACCCTGATATCTCTTCTAAGCTTCTGCTCCCATCTGCTCTACTCGTCATAAACATTTCAAACACAACACGTCCAAACTGGAACTAGATATCATTCCTATAAAATGTGACGCTTTTCTTCCAACAGCCTGCATCTTAGTTAACAGCACTGCCATCAGCTTGGTTAGAAGCCTCTCTCCTGACTCTGCTGTCTGTCTACCTCATCATTTCTTTCAGTCCTAGCTCTGAAATGTCTTTACCAGCTGAATGTTCTCAGGACCGTGGCTTTTAATTATTGCCCTAACATCCCCTGCCTGTCCTATTGTGATAATCTTCTAACCATTTTATCCACCTCCAGTCTCTACCTGCCATCCAGACCTCCTGTCTTTCCAGTCTATCTTCCCCCACTATTAATCCCGGCCTTGAGACAACATAGCTCATGGAAGGCCTTAGGTAGGGTTAGGGTGATTGCATCTAGTAATTATCATATAAGACATTCACACACTGGATGAGGAGTCAGCCTGATAATCTCTAAGGTTGGGCTGCCAACCAAGGACCAGTTGTATAGTCACTGAGCTTGCTGATTCAAAACAAAATTCTTTTGTCCCACCCCAAATGTACTGATTCGAAACCTCCTGAGTTTAGACTCCTGCACTGTATTTTTGTAGACTCTCCAAGTGATTGTGATGAACATCCACTCTTGGAAACTCTAAGATCTTATCCAATTTATAAGATTCAGTGATTATAACACTATAATCAGAATCCAATATTTTCTATTCCAAGAGAATAGTTTCAAAAGTATTTTGTGCAATGGCAGCATCATTAAACTGAAGTCTTTGCAGTGGTTCACGTTAAATGAAAAAAACATTCATCTGAATATATAAATTCTGACAACTTTGAGAAAATAATCACAACACATTAGAGGCATCCCTTATACACATTTCTTCCAATGCATGTATCTAATGGAGATTTCTTAAGTTTCACACATCATGTTAACAGGTGGCACATGAAGAGTTCAAGAATATATTTGACATAAAAACAGTGGTGAATGTTATCATAGAGAAAACATTCAGGAATTAGGGTGCTAATGACGTTTAGATAAAAGCAGTTAAGATTTAGCAGAACAACAGGGGGGAAAAAAAGGAGTAAAGTGAAAGCCCTTAAATATTTATATATTTTTTCAGGTGATTCTCTTTAGCTGTTGAAAGGATTCCTGCTTCATGTACCACATAACATCTTTCCTATATCAGTAAATTACTATGGACATTTAGTAGCTCATGACCTAGCAGGGGAAACAGACCCCTATAGAATTAACTACAGTAGATAATGAATTTCACTGTCACATCAGTGTTATAAATAAGCTGTCATGGAAGAATAAAGATAGGAATGATTAGTCCCTATTTTCTTGTCGTAAACTAGTCTCTATGAAGAACAAATTTGTAAATATGAACCTAAACCCTATGGTATACTAAAGTCTCAGAAGTTGATATCCTACATAATAAGCAGCATACATGAACACAGGGGCCTAAAAATATAGATACAGGTATATTCATTAGCAATGAGATAGGCGTTTATTTATAATCCTATACACTATATAAAATAACTGTCATATTTAGTCTGGGCTATCCACATACACATTTTTTAAAGTTAAAAGCACAGGTTTTTAAACTAAGCATACATTTTCCCACAGAAACTATTCTGTAAAGTGTGTTGAGGATCCTAGGCTAACTCACAAATCCTATTAAACCCGTAATGCATCTTACTATAAACTAACAGTACTATTTGAAACCTAAGACCTTGAAGAAAAAGACTGGCAAGGCGGAAATACGAGAAAGAAGAAAGAATGTTTTCGTTTCTTTCTACAACAGAGCTGCCCTTAGACATATTTTGAAAGAACCCCATGCTTCTTTGTCATTGTCAGGGAGGAAGAAATTTCCCTCTACCCTTCTAGGTTCTTCTGGCTGACATCAAGAGAATTAAAATGACATGAGACATTAAGAAGAGAAATCAAAGAGTTTAACAACCTGTAGACATGGGAGAGACTCAGGAAAAATGAGTAACTCACCAAAATGGCCAAAGCCCTCATCTTAAGTACCATCCTCAGCTAAAGACAACAGAGGATGTTGAGGGTGGAGACAGTCAGCTAGGGGAGGAAAAGCACAGTAAGGGTAAAGGTTTTTATGCAGATTCAAGTCTTTGCCTTCTCCACTGACAAGAATTTCTAGAGGTTTGGTCATCCTCCTCTTCTGTACAGTGAGGGTGCTACCCTTCCAAATGGAGATTTCCCTTTGGAACGCAAATGTTTCTTACAAAAGGGTGTCTCTCCTAGTGGGGTTTTCAGAGTTTTTCCCCCCCGTCTGCCGTTTCTTAGAAAATAACCAGCTGAAAGTAATTAATATCACAAAGAGACATATTTGGGGATGGCAAATTCTGCTCCCCCACGCCATCATTACATACTGTTATTGTTGTCTCCCTTACCTCCTAGTAGCCATTGATATTCGAAGCCACTTACTACAATACCCTTGACCAGGAGATACAGAAGTTACAGCTATATCAATTAGGATTTGGTTTGGCTGCATATATAAGGGAAATAGAAGTTGTTTAAACAAGGTAAATATGATATACACAGTCCAGAGCTAGTCAGTGATTCCACGGTTAACAGGGACTCAGGCTCCCTGCATTTTTCTCTTCCAAATCCCAGAACATGTTTTCTGACCTTAATGTTACCTTATAGTCCAAGATAACTCCTGGAGCTCTAGCCATCATGTGTATAGTCCAGTCAACAGAAGGAGAAAGCCAGGAAGGGCAAAAAAGGTACTTTCCAAGATGAGTCATTTTCCTTGAAGGAGTTCTCTGCTTACATCTTTCTGGCTAAAACCTATCACATGGCACACCTGACTGCAAAGGTTGCTGGCAAATGTAGCGTTTTAGCTGCATCCTTTACCACCCCAAATGAAACGGAGATCTGTTGCTGAGGATAAAGGGGAGAATGGATATTTGCAGGCGGTGAATAATCTCTGCCACATTGCTGAAGTGTCCAATGCTCCAGATTACT
The DNA here is from genome assembly GCF_009873245.2 of Balaenoptera musculus. Taxonomy (NCBI): domain Eukaryota; kingdom Metazoa; phylum Chordata; class Mammalia; order Artiodactyla; family Balaenopteridae; genus Balaenoptera; species Balaenoptera musculus. The sequence goes on from NC_045792.1 coordinate 43,415,272, forward strand.
AACTCCTCTCCTACTCACTCAATAAAGCTATCTCAATTCTATTTTAAAAATCTAATTGACAAGAATGATCCTTTTAGAGCAATGGTTCTCAACTCTGGCTGCAAGTTTAGAAGCACTTAGAGTGCCTTTTAAAAATCCTGACGCCCAGGCCAATGAAATCAGAAACTCTGGCACTGAAACCCAGGCCACAGTACTTTTTTTTAAAATATCTAAGTGATTCCAGTGTGTAGCCAAGTTTGAGAATCACTGTCCTAAAGAAATTTAAAAAGAAGGCACATAACCCAAATGACGCCAAATTGTCATGGTTTTTTGCAGTGGATTCAAGGACCAATGTTGGTCATCCTTGATGCCTCTGTCTTTCACGTATCCCCACATGCATTTAAACAGCCTATACTGCTTCCAATATTTCTCAAATCCCTCTACACCTTTACCTCATCCAAAATCCACACAGCAACCAAAATAATGTTTAAAACACACGCACACAAATCTGACCATGTGATTCCTCTTACTCTACATAGATCCCTCCAATGACTTCCCATTGATCTAAGACTCTCTGCCCTGCAAGATCCCCTCCTGCCTACCTTCCAGACTTATCTTAGGCCACTCATCACATTACTGTATGGAACCTCCTTTCATGCCTCCAGTGCCCCCTAGCTCTTTCCTTACAATTAATTTCTATTTGCCAAACCTACCAAATCCACAAATTCAGCCAAACCACAACACTTGCATTTGCTAATTCCTGTTGAAGGAGATTTTACTGCTCCCACAGACTGAGTCAAGGTCCATGCTCTACTTCTTCATGGTCCTTATCCCACCTGTAAGTAATTCTATAAAAGTCCCCCTTACCCCCACCAATTTTTTTTTTTTTTTTTTTTTGGAGGGCAGGGAATATGTTCTTCATCATTTTGTTTTCAGAACCTAGAACAGCTCCTGTCACAGAGTATGTATTTGATAACCTAAAGATAAATATTTTATGACTGGGTATATGAAGAAAGGAGTAGTATGGGATACTGAGATTAGAAGGGTAGACCGGAGACAAACTCTTAAGGATCATAGGCACCTGCTTATAACTTAGGCACAAGTGACCCCAGTCAATATTTCTTCCTTCTTTTCCAATATGTGTCTGTGTCTCTGCAGGCTGTGATCTGATCCCAGTACAGTATCTTCGCTGGGGTGACCCTGAGCCCATTGCAGCTGTGGTGTTTGCCTGCCTCGGCCTGCTAGCCACCCTGTTTGTCACCGCAGTCTTCATCATTTACCGTGACACACCAGTAGTCAAGTCCTCCAGCAGGGAACTCTGCTACATTATCCTTGCTGGCATCTGCCTGGGCTACTTATGTACCTTCTGCCTCATTGCAAAGCCCAAGCAGATTTACTGCTACCTTCAGAGAATAGGCATCGGTCTCTCCCCAGCCATGAGCTATTCGGCCCTTGTAACCAAGACCAATCGCATTGCAAGGATCCTGGCTGGCAGCAAGAAGAAGATCTGTACCAAAAAGCCCAGATTCATGAGTGCCTGTGCCCAGCTAGTGATTGCTTTCATTCTCATATGCATGCAGCTGGGCATCATCATCGCCCTCTTCATAATGGAGCCTCCCGACATAATGCACGACTACCCAAGCATTCGAGAAGTCTACCTGATTTGTAACACCACCAACCTGGGAGTTGTCACTCCGCTTGGATACAATGGATTGCTGATTTTGAGCTGTACCTTCTATGCTTTCAAGACCAGAAATGTTCCAGCCAACTTCAACGAGGCCAAGTATATCGCCTTCACGATGTACACCACCTGCATTATATGGCTGGCCTTTGTGCCCATCTACTTTGGCAGCAACTACAAAATCATCACCATGTGTTTCTCCGTCAGCCTCAGCGCCACAGTGGCGCTCGGCTGCATGTTTGTGCCGAAGGTATACATCATCCTGGCCAAACCAGAGAGAAACGTGCGCAGCGCCTTCACCACGTCCACGGTGGTGCGCATGCACGTGGGGGATGGCAAGTCCTCCTCGGCAGCCAGCAGATCCAGCAGCCTGGTCAACCTGTGGAAGAGGAGGGGCTCCTCTGGGGAAACCCTAAGGTAAAAGTCTTGCAGGTGTTGTGGAGCACTGGCCCCTAGGGCGGTAGCAGGGGCGTTTGTTTCCCAGGCCTTTTAGATGCGAAATACCTGAATAACTGAAACTAGGGGAGGCAGGGTGCTGGGAAAGGGCTTTGGACGTTTGCACTGAATGGTTTTTATGGAGTTAATTGGGTATGGGCCTAGTGACTTAACCTAAGGCCAGAAACATAAAAGTTGAGATAGAGAAAAAAAAGCAAAGACTTACAACAAAAGGGAAGTGAGGTCAGAAGGACAGGGAGAGCACAGCTAAATCCCTAAGGCAAGGCAAGGACCTCTGGGTCCTGAGGGGACAGAGATACACTGTGGACTAAATTCTAATTCACCCGCACAGAACAGAGAAAATTAGTGTTAACAAAGATTATGCTGAGAGCAGAGCGCCAAGAGCCTTACACATCTGACTGCACTTACAGGTGCCTGAACCTCTCTCAAGCCCAGAAGAAGCCTTGACTGCCCATCCCACAGAGGCACAAGAAATGTAGAATTTATACTTTCATTCTTAATGGGCAACTTGAACTCTTTGGGACATGTCTAAGTAGCTGAAAGGGGCAAAACAACAAAGGGACTTTGCATATAACCTCCCTAAACAACCAGCCAGTTTCCCACTTTCTCTGTTGTCCATAGTCCCATCCCATCCACCAAGGCCAGTATCCCAGGTAGTAGTTATCGCCCAATCGCCATCTGAAAAGAATCTGAAGCCAACAGCCAATGATATCCCTCCATGTGGAGGGCTTTCTTATGTGATAAATGCCCCCTAAGGCACTTCAAAAGGCAATGAGATCATCTTATCAGTGGCTTGAGAACAAATTTGGAGGTATTAAAAAGGCTACATAGATTGTTACTGGGAATAGTATTTAAGAAAACACATCAAAAGAGCTAGTCAGAGCATCAGTCTGCAAACTCTACAGAGATTTGAGAATTTTCCTAAAATCTAGACAAATAAGTGGAAGGTAAACATTTTTCAAATGGAAGATAAATAGCTAAATACTAATCCTTGAACGATTCTCGTATACCATCATTTAGCCTGCCTGAAAAATCCTACTTTCCTATCAGCCCTGATTCTTCAAAGCCTGAATTATGAGTGATGGTAAAGGTACTGTGTCTGCTGAGGACTAAAAAGGACTCACAGGATACTTGGGAGTTTATCCGCATGGCCCAATTCATTTGCATTATTAACTTGTATCCTTGCCTCTCTCAATTCTTTTCTGATTCCTATATGCCTCTCATCTCTTTCCACGTACACTGTGCAAGGTATTCAACTAAACTGTAAACCTTGGGAAAAATAACCTCTTCTACTTCCTCAATAAATCCTGGGTATGTCATGGCCTATATATAGAAGACCTTCCATATATCTAACTGCTGGCATATTTTCCATCTGCCTTCCTGACTTCTAAAACATTCTTTTTCTGCAACTTCTGCAAGATAAGCCTTTTATTTTGTCCAAGAAAATTTATTTTTTCCAAACTTTTATTCTATCAGCCTTTCTTTAAACTCTCTCTTCAAATAAAATCTTCCAGGGCATCCTGATAGATAAAACAAACCGGATGCTGGAGGGATGGAATTGTGAGACTGTGCCTAAACGCCCCAAAAACTCACCAGGGCAGGTTCCTTGGAGAGGACATGGAGCAATGGTGAAGAGCACTGGCCTTGTAGCCAGCGTGTTCTGAGTTTGAACACTGGCACTACCATTTCTTGTCTCTGAGCCTCGGTTCCTTCATCTGCCAAATTGAGATCATATCACCTACCGCACAGGATTGTCAAGAGTGAAAGAAATAGTGTGTGCAAAGGCCGAGCACACAGCTGACACTTCATTGGAGGTAGCAGAGTGCAGAGCCGGGCAGCACTGGGATTAAACATCCCAGTTAGCTGGGCGGCATCACTTACTCGCTGTATAACCACAGGCAAATCACTTAACGTCTCTATGCCTCTGTTTCCTCCTCTGATGAGTGGAGTTAATGAAATACATATCACATACAGTGGTTGTTAAGACTAAATAAGTAAATACATGTAAGTGTATGCCACACAGTAAGTACTTCTTAAGTGTTTGCTATTATTATTAACTAAGTTAACAGCTGTCAGTCTTTTTCCATACCTGAATGTCTCTGTGTCAGGTATGCAATGAGGATGATCTTCAAAACAAACAGAGCATCATATAAGGCAGAACAGACCTATACATACATTGATTGTATAGCCTGGGCTTTCTAGAGCATCTCCATTTTTACATTGTCTAGCTTCTAGCCAGACAGTAGAACATACCCTTTGTCCCAGTCTAAGCAGGATAAGCTTGGGAGTGGAGGCCTTGTCTACCTTGTTCATCACTGTGCCTCCAGGGCCTAGAAGTACTGAGAAGGGTGCTTGACACATAGAAGACACTCAGTAATCATTCACTGATATGTTTGTTGAATGAATGGACTGGAGAATGTAGTAATGTGGTAGCTACTTTTTGCTTGTCTTCAAGTGTGCACGCTACTTCCCCCTAGTGGTTCTACTAACTTTCATAAGATTAAGCCTACAATGATCAGTTGTTTTTTGTTTTAATTAATTTTTAGTGGAGTACAGTTGCTTTACAATGTTGTGTTATTTTCTGCTGCACAGCAAAGTGAATCAGTTATACGTATACATATATCCACTCTTTTTTAGATTTCCTTCCCATTTAGGTCACCACAGAGCACTGAGTAGAGTTTCCTGTGCTATACAGTAGGTTCTCATTAGTTATCTATTTTATACATAGTAGTGTATATATGTCAGTCCCAATCTCCCAATTCATCCCACCCCCCTTCCCCCCTTGGTAACCATAAATTTGTTCTCTACATCTGTAACTCTATTTCTGCTTTGCAAATAAGTTCACCATTTTTCTAGATTCCACATATAAGCGATATTACACGATATTTGTTTTTCTCTTTCTGACTTACGTCATTCTGTATGACAATCTCTAGGTCCACCTTCGTCTCTGCAAATGGCACTATTTTGTTCCTTTTTATGGCTGAGTAATACTCCATTGTATATATATGTACCACATCTTCTTTATCCATTCCTCTGCCGATGGACATTCAGGTTGCTTCCATGTTCCTAGCTATCATAAGCAGTGCTGCAATGAACATCAGCATGCATGCATGCATCCTTTCAAATTATGGTTTTCTCCGGATATATGCCTAGGAGTGGGATTGCTGGGTCATATGGTAGCTCTATTTTTAGTTTTTTAAGGAACCTCCACACTGTTCTCCACTGTGGCTGTAACAATTTACATTCCCACCAACAGTGTAGGAGGGTTCCCTTTTCTCCACACCCTCCCCAGCATTTATTGTTTGTAGATCTTTTGATAATGGCCAATCTGACTGATGTGAGGTGATACCTCATTGTAGTTTTGATTTGCATTTCTCTAATAATGAGTGATGTTGAGCATCTTTTCATGTGTTTGTCAGCCATACGTATGTCTTCTTTGGTGAAATGTGTATTTAGGTCTTCTGCCCATTTTTTGATTGGGTTGTTTGTTTTTATGATATTGAGCTGCATGAGCTGTTTGTATATCTGGGAGATTAATCCCTTGTCAGTTGCTTCATCTGCAAATATTTTCTCCGATTCTGAGGGTTGTCTTTTGTATGGCAACACAAAGGACCCCGAATAGGGAAAGCAATCTTGAGAAAGAAGAATAGAACTGGAGGAATCAGGCTCCCTGACTTCAGACTATGCTACAAAGCTACAGTAATCAAGACAGTATGGCACTGGCACAAAAACAGAAATAGAGATCAATGGAACCGTATAGAAAGTCTAGAGATAAACCCACACACCTATGGCCACCTAATCTATGACAAAGGAGGCAAGAATAATAAATGGAGAAAAGACAGTCTCTTCAGTAAGCTGTGATGGGAAAACTGAACAGCTACATGTAAAAGAATGAAATGAGAACACTCCCTAACACCATACACAAAAATAAACTCAAAATGGATTAGAGACCTAAATGTAAGACCAGACACTATAAAACTCTTAGAGGAAAATATAGGCAGAACACTCTTTGACATAAATCACAGCAAGATCTTTTTCAATCCACCACCTAGAGTAATGAAAATAAAAACAAAAATAAACACATGGGACCTAATTAAACTTACAAGCTTTTGCAAAGCAAAGGAAACCATAAACAAAGCCTGCTGTGATCTGTATTACAAATATCCCCTGCACTCCTGTGGTCATCAGTTTCTGCTCAAGATTCCCACCCACTGATCTCATGTTTTGCTATAATTCTAACATTCCTCTAGTAACATTAGATTACTATTTTCAACTATTTCATTTCTCATTTAGTAAATAAAAGGGCAGCATAAGCAACAAAATTCACTGATAATGCCAATAGAAACAGGAATTCTTAGGATTTGGGGTCCTATTTTAACTTGTTTTCCCTACAGGGTCACGTAGTTTTTTGGTTTTTTTTTTTTTGGAAGTTCTTAAACAGAGGGCTTTATTTTTATTTTATTTTTTTATACAGCAGGTTCTTATTAGTTATCTATTTTATACATATCAGTGTATACATGTCAATCCCAATCTCCCAATTCATCACACACCCCCTGCCGCCACTTTCCCCCCTTGGTGTCCGTACGTTTGTTCTCTACATCTGTGTCTCTATTTCTGCCCTGCAAACCAGTTCAACTGTACCATTTTTCTAGGTTCCACATATATGAGTTAATATACAATATTTGTTTTTCTCTTTCTGACTTACTTCACTCTGTATGACAGTCTCTAGATCCATCCACGTCTCTAGGGTCATGTAGTTCTTAATGACTGGACTCTGTAGTCAGTACATCTGGGTATTAGAATATGAAAGAAGGTACAGAGGGACCTTTGGCAATTGTTGGCTTTTCTGTATGAGGTCTTGGCAAATGCTGGTCTGTCTATATGATTATAGCTGAGACTGCCTATCCTCTGATTATACAGAGACTTCTTTTTGCCATTAACCAGGATATTCACACTGGAACCTGCTTCTGATATAGAGAAGAAGAAAGGCCAGAGAAAGCTATAATACCCTTGCATCACATACATCCCATAGCTGCTCCCTGCTTTGAAGCTATAATTCTAAGAAATAAAGTTAGATCCAAACTAAGATTCCTCTATACCTCCCATGAGCTCTCAAACTAAGTATTCCTTCTCTGTGATCCAAAATCAAGATGTTCAGAACATTGTAGATGTAACTGCTTATGTATGGATTTATCTCTCCTTTTAGTTTATAGTTTTATAAAGGCCAGTATGTATCACATTGCCTTTCACACTGGGGCTTAATTAATGGGGAACAAGTGAACTTGGGTGCTCCTAATATTTTCACATTTTAGTCTAAATTACCTTCATGAGTTGTGCTTCTCAGGCTTGAATTCTGTAATATGCCAATAAGTCTATCTGTTGGGATCTAGAGTGACATTAAATACGTAACCTAAATCTTTGGATGTAGGTCTTTGGGGAGAAGCAGCTGCTCTGCTCGGCCTAACCTGGTTCTGCTCGCTTCCATCTAGTGTATGGTGAAGTAGGCTGCTATAAATCCAGATTGGGTTTGGGCCCTGTTTCCGAAAAGGCTTATATATGTCCCTTCCACATCTCATGGCAGACGGTGAGGGCTCCATTTTAAAGAGGACACTAATTGCCTAATTTAGAGTGAAAAAGATAATAATAACTTCTGAGGTTATAGTAACTATATTTCCAAAAGTTAGTGCACACTCCGCGTGAATTTGAACAAGGTACTTCAGTCTGTTTCCTCACCTGTGAAATGGTAGATAATAACCCCTGTTGTGAGGAGTAACTGAATTTATATGTATTAAATGCTTTCTATCAGCACATAGAAAGCACTCAATAAATGGTAGGTAAATCTTTAGAAGTGTGTTCAGCTGCAAGTAAACCTGCTTTTCAGAGATTTACATGACTTGTTTGCATTTCATTTTCCTCGTGTTACAAGAAATATGCAGATAGCCTACTCCTGGCATTCCTCCAGGGCTCAGTGATGCCAGAGCCAACATCTCTGCTATTCTCTAGGCCTTTTACAGATGAATGCACAAGAGCTCCATGCATTGTACCCCTTTATGAGGGAAAACAATAATCTTCTCAGAGTCCCCTAAGAATTGCCTTTATGTCTTATTGGCCCAAACTGTCTCAATATAGCTACCCCTAGCTGCAAGAGAGTATTGGAAAACATGCATTTAGCTTTTACATCTTCTGAAATGGAGACTGAAAGGGAGGAAGGTGTCAAGTGCTTGTTGGATACACCAGTGAATAGTGTCTACCATGGAAAGTGAAGTACCTAGTAGTATTAGTGGCAGTAGTAATATTAACAGAATTGTCTAGTGGTCACAAAATACTGAAAGTAGAAGCAATAATCATTCCCATTTTTCAAATGAGGGGCTTGTGGTCCAGTATGGTTAGAACACCTGTCCATGGTCTCATGGCTAGTTAAGTTACGGAGCAGTTTTTAACTCAGGCCTTAGCTTTTTGGCATCGGAGTGGAGCATCTCCCAGAATGTATTCTTTGGAAAGCTAGTCTGACAAAATTGCTCCTTGAAAAAAAGTTATTTGGTCAGACAACCTTGAAAAAACTCTGACTATTCTTTTACTGGAGATAAACACTGAAAAGTCTTGCAGTGTATAAACCAATCATTCATGTGTTAATTCTTTTCCATCTTTCCCCAAGCTTACTGAACACAACACTACTTTTTCAAGTAACTCCCTTAACATTCGGGAGAATTGATACTACAAGGGTGATTCTCTTTGGAAACCATCATCATAGCCAAAAGAGAAGAAAGGTTTCTGGGGGCCTGAAGAATAGTTCATATCTTCAGTGAGAAGGGGGCTAGAAAGAGCCAATTCCACCTCCGATCTTGGAGAGAGAATCACTTTTGTTCTCTGAGTACCTAAGGGAAGAACAGAGCTAATTCTAACAGATCTGAGCAGTTTTCTGAGAAGTTAAATAGGCTCACCCTAGAGCACAAAAAAGAAAGGTGCCCGGAGTCAGTCATTCAGTTCACTGAAATAGCAAGGGGAGATTTTTATTTAAAAGGGAGTGAGTCACTACAGATTTTTTTTATAGAGAAACATACTATTTATGCCATCAATGTATAGAGGTCCCTGTGATTAACATTTTGGTTCTAGACACTAATTTTCCGGCACGACATGGTGCAGCATGAAATCACTGTCAGGCGGATAATGCCATGCTTCCGTTTAGGGCCTTCACTTCAGCTGCAAATTGACAAATGAACGCAAAACCAGTTCTGACCTAAATAAAGCATTGAATTTGATGAGTCTAAAGTTCTGGCTCTACAACATTCAGAATTTCCAGGGTCATGGAGCTGAGGTTCTGAGAAGCAGTGGGCCTTTCATGGCTAAATTAATGACAGAGGCCTATAGCCCTCAATTATAAATTTTATCAGAAGGTAAAACCCTCCCCAGGGTTTCTAGTCAGGTGGCAGAAACATTAGCATTGTCTCCACCTTAATTTTAGAAACTATCATTTGCTACTTTTGTTTTAATTAACTAATTAACTTGGCTTTAATTAACATTGGCCTGAAGGCCCACTTAGGCTATTTGCTAAAGCAACTGCTAGTCCTTTGACATACACTGCCCACATTACAATTTGCCTGGAATTGGCTCTCTTGTGTGAATTCCAATATACCCAACTATTAACAGGGCTTTCATGATTTCCAATTGCTTAGATTTCATTAAGTGGTGATTAGTCTTTATGAAGTGATGTTCATGCTATTTCTCCCTCTTTAGAATCCTCTGCCTCTTTCTTCTCTCTCTCTCCAGATCTTTTTTCTCTTCCAAGGCCCAGGTTCCTCAATGAAACCCTATGAGATTAACCCTATCTCACAGACTTTCCCTCAACTGGACTCAGGACGTTTAGCAGACATTCCTCACACCTTCTTCAATTATTATGTATTCACAAACATTTACTGAGAACTGAGCATTCCCAGACACATCCTGGGGATGTGAGGGTTGTTTTGTGTATGTATGCAGTAGTTTCACAACTATCTAATGAGATCTTAAAAGTATTTGGATTAACATATACACACTACTATATATAAAATAGATAACCAACAAGGACCTACTGTACAGCACAGGTAACTCTACTCAATATTTCGTAATAGCCTATAAGGGAAAAGGATATGAAAAGGAACACACACACACACACACACATATAACTGGATCACTGTGCTGTACACCTGAAACTAACACGATATTGTAAATCAACTATACTTCAATTTAAAAAACATCTCCCTCAATGCCGAGCATAGTGTGGACACACAGCAGTGCTCGGAGATAGATGGATTATGAATCTGGTGGGCATCAGCTCTTAGGGATCACACTGCCCCCGTGAGAAAGACCACTCGGTTCACTGACTTGATTGCCCAGATTTTAGCTGATAACACTTTGCTCTAGAAATATAAGAAGAAACACATTTTCCTAAAATCAAACCCTGTTTTTTAATCAAGCCTCCGTGAAGTGCCTGCTCTGTGCCAAGCACCGTTATAGATTCTGTGGATACAGAGATAAATAAAACATAGTCTTTGAGGTGCTTTCAGTCTCCTGAGACAGAATTAAAAACAGGTAAGTTCAATAAAGGGCTACAGGGCCGTGATAGGAGTCTACAGGGAAACAGCGGGGCCTAAAAGTAGCAGCAGTAAATTCTACATGCTGGGAATTAGCAAAACTTTCCAAGGGAACCAGTTCAAATGATAGAAACTATCTAAACATTTTAATCTCTGCTAAGATGTCATCAGGGCTTCTCTACTGGCTAACACAGGATACAGCCAAACTCTCATTACCTGGCAGGAAAGGCCCCTGGTGGTATAACAACTCCTTCCCTGGCCAGACTTGCATCTAGTCACTCCCTGCTTGACTTTCCATACTGACCCACTCACAATTTTCTTGCTTTCAGGCTTCTATCAAGGTGGCTACTTTGGTATAAAATATACCTGCCCCACTCACCTTCAACTCTCACTTGGCCAACTCATACCCATCTTCAATATCACTTCTACTGGAAAGCCTGTCCTGACCATCTGGAACTGCATTAGGTCCCTCTCTTCATGGTCCAAATGAGCATGTGCTTCTCCGTGTAGAGCACTTATCAAGTTTGTTAAAATTACCTGCTTAACTGTAAGTCTCCCTTACCCACGCACGTATGCACATGTGTGTACACACACACACACACACACACACACAATACTGTGAATTTACTAGGCACAGGGCCATGTCTTACTCATTTTCTGTGCCATTGGCACCCAACACAGTACCAGACACATAGTCAGCACTCAAAAATACTTGTTAAATGAAAGCATGGACAGATGGATAGATATACAAATAATGATGTTTGAGCAATTGATACCCTGGCATTTGACAATGAACAAAGAAGGACTAAAGATAGTGAATAATTATATTTATTGAGCACTTGCTATGGGCCAGGCACTGCTTAAACCCCTTACAAGTATTTACTCTTTTAATCCTCATTTTATAGATGAGGAAACTGAGGCAAGCAGTCGAGAATTTACTTGCTCGAGTCCATACAGAGTAAGTAGAAGACGCAGGATTAGAAGAAAGGCAGGCTGGTTTCAGAGCCCAAGCGGGTAACCACTAAACGGATGTTCCCCATTCCAGCTCTTATACATTGTGGCCTGAACTGAGAAAAACTGAGATTGAATGAGTGTGGAGACCGACTCTCCTCCAAGGAGTTCCCCTGAAATCTTCTCCCTGGCTCTTTACTGCACTGTACTTTCTCGACATGGTCTTACCTTCAGCTGAGCCTGATAGGACTTACTTTTATGCTGTATATGAATAATGTACACAGAAGCCTCTGAGGTAAAATTTGAACTTTAAGGGCTGCCTGAAATCTTTTCTGTGAGTGGCGATATTTAAGTATCTGTATAGATGTTGCTTGTAAGGAAAAAAAAAAATCTGACTGACCCACTTTTACTACTTATTATAACTGGGAATTATAAAGATTTACACTACTTTCCTGTATAATAATAATTCTTCTCCTCCCACTCCCCCCCCCCTTCTTGTTTTTCTTCCCGTCTAATCTCATATACAACCTCATGAAATAGACAAGGAATCCTGATGTTTCCCACATTGGTCCAGTCCAATTTAATTCCAACCAGAGTTTCTAAAGTAATCCCTTTACACTGGGAGCACTGCTGAATTCTAGGAATATAAAGATAAATAAGACAAAAACCCTGCCCTTAGGAGCAGCTCACAGAAGAGTGGGGAAGACCGGCCCATACACAAATCATTAATTTTTATAGTGTATGAAGTAATAAAGGAAAGAATGCACAGAGGAGGCAGAGGTCACTAAAAAGGGCACTCTGTCCAATCCGGAGGTTTCAGGAAGGCTTCCTGGAAGGGTGACACCAGGGTTGAATCCCAAAGGCTGGAAGATAAGTGAGCCACATGAAAACCAAGGAGTACACTGTTCCAGGGAAGAATATGAATGACAGCCCAGAGGTATGATCCAACTGCTGTGTGCAGGGAATTAGAGTGTGTAAAATGTGGGTCAACAGACGACAGGAAACGGGCTGGAGAGGCTGATAGGAAAGAGGTTTAGCCCGAGGATCTGTCCGCTGACTACCTCCCAGCTCCCTGGATTCCCTTTCAATGACCTCTTTGTTTAACACCCACTTCAGATATCTAATTTCCTCACACTCACTGCCACCTCCCAACAGCAACTCAACGCCTCCCCACCCGTCCCCAAGCAAAACTTAGGTGTCCTCAACCCTTTCTCCCTGCTAGAGAACAGACAGATTCATTTGCGCTTTTTACAATAACAGTTATTAGTGACCTGCTTCATCCTTTATGTAGTAAACACTTATTGTGCAACTACCTCGTTACAGAGACTGTGCCAGGTACTTTGATATATATCATCTCATTGGATCCTCACACAATATTGTGTAATAAAAAGCATTACCCACATCCACAGGAAAGAAACAATAATAAGTGAGACATGGAGAGGTTAAGCTACTTTAATTTAGTGCATATTTAATGAGTAGTAAGTTTCAGATTCAAACCCAGGTCCATAGGTTTTCATAGCTTTTTTTTTCATTCTAATATTGCCTTCCTGCAGATTCATTTTCTCAACCACGTATCTCATTTTATTGCTGTTGTTCATAAATAAGGTCACTGTGAATGTACTTCTGCCGCATAAAATATTCATATTTTGATTCTGATTTTCCACCCAGGGAAATGACCCCAAAGGTGACCTTTTTTTTGGTACACAGACAGACCAGTCGAGGTGACATCATGGAACAAGGTAGCCTGTCGGTGCCGCTTATGTTCCGCGTCAGCAGAAGTAGCGCGGTGTGGGGAAGTGAGCCTGGTCGGCAAGGACGTGGATTCCAGTCCTGGCTCGGCCACGTCCAAGCTGGGATCTTAGACAAAACACTTAACTCTCAGAGCCTCTGGCCGGCGAGGACAGTAATACACATCACTCTCTGTATTATGCTCACCGGGTCCCTGTGAGCGTAACACAGAGTATGTCCCACAGTCCAGGTTCATGAGCTGTGATCCCTAATCATGGTGTCACCTCAGCTCCTGTCGACCCCACACACAGCTCTGGGGGCATAATATGTGGAGGTTCCATAACCTCATTCTTCGGGAAAATTACTGAAATAGAAATATTTGACCTTGGATATCTGGCCTGAATTACTAGGAAATCACTGCTATATCCTGGGGCCACTTGCCTTCCAAATTTCCATCATATTCTTAGGTGGTGGGTTAAGAAGTTTCCCTTAAACTAGTGTTTTACAAGTTAGGCTTTCCTCAGAGTTTAAAGGTGATTCGTGGTTTAGCCATTTTTCTCATTCTCCTTGTGGTTTTGGTAGTGCATTTATATTTCTTCATGAAAAAAAATTTTGACTTTTAACTTGACCTAGAATATATGGCTCCATTTCACCTAATGTATAGAAATGAGATGACGAATCACTGTGGTAATATTTATACATAACATAACATGAAGCTCTCTTTGGTGAGGCAAGTGTGTGCTCACATTGTTCACTTAACGTTTAACCAAAAAAATAGGAATAGATGGAAAGTATCACAACATCCCTCACATGCACAAGCTTGCTGCCCCGCCTGGCTCTGAGGCAACACAACTGATACCCAGGATGGTGGGAGCTGCCAGAGAACGTGACTCTCTCTGCTGAGTTAAAATGGCAGAGCCAAAAATGCAAACTAATAACACTATTTTCTCTAATTTGTTATTCATGTGGCTTTTTTAGTTGGAGAGAAAAAGAGAGACCATGACTTGGTAAACAAACAGATCTGTCACTGACCTTGCTCTTCCGAGAAACAAACAATAACTGAAAACAAAGCGTGGTAAACCTAATGAAGCTCCCAGGGAAGATAAGGAAAATTACAACCCACATTTGTTAAGCAAGTCCCAACTACCTGTGACAGGTAATATTGATTAATATTGATTAATGTGCCACCGACACAGGCCCCACACTTTGAGAACCACAAATTTCCATATTCTAAGCTCACAACAACCATGTGAATTAGATATTATCCTTCTTCTCTGCTTCAAAAGTGAGAAAACTGAACACCAGAGAGGTTAACTGATTTGTCCAAGACTGCACAGCTGTTAAGGGAAAACAGGTGGGATTCAAACCCAAGGTCCTCTGAGTCTAAACACCATGTTTTTTCCATAACAGCATGACTGATAAGCTCTAAAGGGGATACATCAAGTGGGTGATTGTTCCTCCTTCCTGTTTGCCCCATATTAGGACTTCGGCTCTGTGGACTCATTAAACTCTAGGGCATGGCCTGCCCATTCTCTTACCTAGGGATAAGATAAATAACATTGCTATTACAGGAGGCTTGCTGTTGGTTGGATCATTAAGCATACTTTCCACTCTCTGCTCATCTAGAGTCGGAGATGACTCTAAAATGTTCTTCCACCCCCTTCCCTTTCAGCTGTGGGGCATACACATCTGCCTCCCTGAAGCCAACATCCAATCAGGAGATCGGCCACCATTCCTCTACACTCAGGTCCAAATACACAACTGCACCAGTGCCAAATGGGGGGACGTGGTTAACTCACAGGAGATGTGAAAAGGCCTTGGGATATGAATTGGCCAGAATTTCAGTATGTGGTCCTCACATGAAATTGCCCTAAGAACAAAAGCAAGAGCAACCAAGCAAAGACACTTTCTTTAGTCTTAGATGGCATGGATAGAACAAAGGAGGTAATGGAGTGGTACAATATCAGCATGGATGTCCTCTGGGGTGGGCAGAATAATGACTCCCCAACATGGTAACATCCCACTTGCTGGAACCTATGAGGATGTTCCCTTCCATGGCAAAGAGACTTTGAGGATGTGCCTATGTTAGGGCTCTTGAGAAGAGATTATCCTGGATTATCCAAGTGGGCCCAGCACAATCACAAGGGCCCCTATAAGAAGGAGGCAGGGATATCAGTCAGAGAGATCTGAGGATGCTGTTCCGCTGACTTAGAAGATAGAGGGAGGGTCTAGAGGTCAAGGCCACTGCTGGGAGTTAGAAAAGGCAAGGAAATGGACTGTCCCCTAGAGCTTCAGAAGGCATGAGGCCCTGCTAACACCATGATCTTAGCCCAGTGAAAGCCATTTTGGACTCCTGATCTACAGAACTGTGAAATGATAAATTTGTATTGTTTTAAGTCACTAAGTTTG
The DNA here is from genome assembly GCF_009873245.2 of Balaenoptera musculus. NCBI lineage: Eukaryota > Metazoa > Chordata > Mammalia > Artiodactyla > Balaenopteridae > Balaenoptera > Balaenoptera musculus. Next base: position 43,431,046 of record NC_045792.1, read on the forward strand.
TGGTCATTCATTACAGGAGCAATGGAAAACATACACCCTCTGTAAGATCTGGAGAACAAATACTGACCACAGCACTCCCAGAAAGATACCTTGCCTCAGGCAGAAAGAGAGGAGATTTTGGCCTTCTCCACACAAAACTCCTGTGAGGTTCCATGACATTCATGACATTCTCCAAGGTTTTACTCTGGTCAAATGTGACTCTCTCTCTCTCTCTCACACACACACACGCACGCACGCACGCACGTACACACTCTACCAGAGATCACTGAGGCAAGAACATTTCTTTATTCATCCCGAGGTCGGATCTGAGCAGGAACTCAGTAAACTGTCATTGTGGTCGCACAGGAGATAAAAAGGAGATCAAGCCCTACTGAGGCCCTACTTTCGCTCCTCAAAGTATAAAAGGGCCACCCTGTGCTACACCATCCATCTCAACTTCTCCCTAGGTTATGTGCTGTCCACTTCACTCTGGATCCCACCAGAGTCCTGGTCAGAAACTGAGGGAAGCAGGGACCACTTGACTCACTAGTGAGAGTCTGGCACACCGGAGAGCGTGTTCTGACTCAGACAGACACCTTGTGACATTGCGGGAGTTGGGGGCGGGGATGGGGAGGAAGGAGCATCTGAGGGAAATGAGAGAGAACCTGAGTTCAAAGTGAACTGCAGACACGTCCCTCAGGGACTATCCAGCCACTGGGTACAGCCAAGTGTGCGGCCAATTGCTGAAGAATGGTCCAGGGCAAAAGTAGGCTTTTCTCCTCCAGGCACAGAGCTAGTGGCTGCCAGCACAGCGCAACGAGAACCAAATGCTCCAGTCCAAATGGACTAGCAAGCACTTTTCTCTTTCGATCGTTAACTAATGAAAATATAAGAAAAAAATCGATTTCAACCTCCACTCACAACAGGAGTCTAACTTTAGGACTTGTTTTAATCTAAAGGATGTTGGAAATATCTGATGATACTTGAGAAAAACTGAGCAAACTGACTTCAGCGAGGAACTTGCAAAGACACATCAGCAGAATGTTAATGTGCCGAATGGGAGCGGAGCAGATGCAGACTTCTGATGTCTTGCCTGTCTCTTTCACTTTCAAACTCCAAATCCCTGAATCAAAGCACATGTTATCTAATTTCCCCTTGGGTATTTCCAGAGGCTTTCGTTTAATTGTAGTCACTGTACAGATACTGCATTGTGACTGCTTCTCTGGGGCGAATGGTGCCAGGCAGAGAGCGACCTGTGGGCTGAAAGGAGCAGACAGCCTTTCAACTCCAGGGCATTTCTAACCATCCTCAGTGATGCTACTGAACGCCCAGACTCTCCCCTTCTTTCCTCCTTTCCTTGTCCCCCAACCCTCGTCCCCAACCCTCCAGCAGTCAGCGGACTAGATCCCCCTCCTGCCACCAGGTGGCAGGCAGGGGGTCTCTAGGCATCTCCGGTGGTAGAGAGCGTTTCCGTTCTAGATGCCCTCAGCTTGTGTAGCAGTGATAGAGAACTGCCACTGTGGGCTTGGACAGAACTTGATGCACGCAGCCGGAGGCAAACTTCTGCAGAAGCAGCGCTAACAGTAGACGCACTGATTCCCAGCTGTACCAACTGAAGAAGACTCCTAATACAAACTTGTTGGTTTTCTCGTCATTGTTGATATCACATTTCCACTCCTATAAAAATGGTATGGCATATAAAAGCTGGGAAAAAGCAGTATTATTCCCTAGAATATGGATGCCAGATTTTTATAACATACATATTATTCTCATACATCATAGAGGAGCCTTGCCTAAATATTCTCCCACCACTCACTTTTGCCACCAGAAATGCCTTTCAAATCCAATAGGTCATGTTCCCAGTGTTCAGTCTTCAGGAATCAAACTGACTACTATCAAGATCTTCCATTTACTGAGGATGCACCAAGTGCCCATGAGTGCTATTTATTTAATCCAATTCATTTCTTCCAATAACCCTGTTCAAAAGTTTCATTGTGCCCATTATACTGATGAGGATTAGAGAGATGAACATACTTGCCCAAAGTGGTGAGTGGCTAACCCAGGGCTTGAACTCAATTGTTGCAGTTAAGAACTTTAGCCTTAAAATGCGCTAAAATTTAAGGCTTTCTCTAAAGCTTGACCATCGGAATCAGAAGCCAGTCTGCCCTGTCACAGGCTTAGTCACATCATTTCTGGAGAGGAACAAAGCATGATAAAGGGGCAGGAAGCCTTTCACTTCAGTGAAAATTAATGAGTTAGATTCTGCAGCATTTTATATCTGGGGCTCAGTGCAAGTGAGGTGGGGCTGGGGTCTGCTGGCGGGAGGGGGATGAGAAAGGACACCGAGGATGGGGTCAGGCAGTCACTGCTTCTGGATTTAAAATCAAGCTTGTAGGCACTCCCGCCGAAAGTTTAAACAGGCAGAGCCTAGAAAAGAGAAGGTGAAACATAGGATGTAGGAAAAGGATAACCCCAATGATGATGCTGATGACGACAGCTTACTGTTATTGAACATTTACAATGTTTCAGGCACGATTATCAGTGCCTCATAAACATTCACTGAATCCTTAAGACAACCCTGTGAAGTAGGTAACATTAACAGAGTCATTTTATAAATGAGTGAATTGAGAGACAGTGCAGTAAAGCCAATTAGCCAAGGACAGATATCTGGAAAGGATTTGGACCTTGAATTCTAATCCAAGCAGTCCACAGCCTTCACTATCAGAAATTATAAGCACCAAGACTGTATTTGAAAGGATAGTAAAGAGTTTGTATGTAGGAATCAACAAAAGGTCAGGATTGAGAAAGACTTGAGAAAGTGTCATCATCACTGTAATTTGATTTAGGTTGGATATCCTCCTGTTTAACTTCCTCGACAAACTAAATGATTATCCGTTGCCCCATTTTCTTTTGTTAACCGCTTCCCTCACTACTTTCTCTTTCTGTGAGTCTTACAGCCACTGTCTAGCACACCCCGCTGAGTTATAATCCAGTTACGGCCCAAAGCCAATCTGGCTTGGTCATCAGAGCAAGAACACATGAGAAGGACATTTCAGTTTCTTGGCTAAAATGTCTGCATAAGGCAGACAGCACTGACTTGAACTAAACTGCTCCAGGAATGGGATATGTCTCCTAAAGGCAGATTCAGATTGAGTATATGGTTTCATTTTTCTCAGTTATGATTTATGTTTTATGATTTCTTTTTATTCCCTTTCTTCAAATGAAGACGATTTCTAAAGTTGCCAATTTAAAACTGTTTGAGATGGTGAAGGTTTCTTTTAAAAGTGATTAGATACAGTTAAAATTCACCAGACATTTCTTAAGCACCTACTTTATGCAAATATTTAAGTCAAATTTTTAGAATTAAATGCATTTGACATCCTGGATAATTACAACATCTAAGAGACAGAAGTCATCAGAGGAAAGTGTTATTTTGACCAAGAAATTAAATAATGATTTCATCATCACTTGTGAAAGTGCTAAGTGAAAGAACTTGTCAGAAGCTATGTACAATTCTCATTGCCTTAAAAATGGGTCTGTTGCACTATCTCAGAGTATATATTTCTGCAACTTAAGACTTGGTACTAGTTTTAATACTTGATACTTATTGCCCCAACAGCAAGTTTGGAATTACCTTGCATATAAAAAAAAAAAAAAAAATCGACGTTGAATAAAATGAAAACTTCTCAAAAAAAAAAAAAAAAAGAAGTTATCATTGAAGGCTCTTCTTCCTCTGATATTTCCTCTCTGGATAAAAGCTACACCTTCAACCTACTTGCCCAACCCTGTGTCATTCCTGACTCTTCACTTTCCTCAACCATTTTCTCTACTTATTTTACCTTATCTTTGGCATTCTCAATGATAGTACCCTGGATCAGGACCCCGTCACCTATTGTCTGAATTACTGACAAAATGTCCTAAATCTCTATTATTGATGTACACCCTGTCCCAACAGCTGCCAGAGTGATCTTCCTAAAGTACAAATTTGATCACACTACCCAGCATTCAAATTAGTAGGTATACATGCCTTAAAATATAAAAATCATAAACTCTTTCACACGGCTCACAAAGCCCTTTAAGACCTGGCCCTTGAAGACTTGACCTCCTCAACCTGAGGCCCGGCCACCAAGCTGCTCCACCAATCCGCCAACGTTCCCGCCTGACTAGTGCTCCTCCAAACACATATTACATATTACATATTACATATGCTAGCAATGCCAGCCTGCACATAGTTCCCCAAATATTCCATGCCTCAGCCATTTCTTTGTTTGTCATACTCCTGCTGTGTATATTCTATTCTTTCTGCCTCTACTAATATCTGCATTTATCTCTCTTCCTTTTACCTAGAGAACACCTTCTTACCCTCCAATTCCTAACCCAAATATAACACCTCTTTTATAAACTGTATTTCCCCTGGACTTTCTGGATCTCCTCATACAGAACTCTTCAAGTTGTATTATAGTGTTAGTTTGTGTCTTTCTCCCTGGTAGACTGTAAGTTTCTTGTAGGCATTGCCTTCTATGTCTCCATCACCAGCAACTAACACAGTGCCTTTTTTAACAAGCTCTCCAGTACATATGTGTTGCGTGAGCAGCAAAAATTCACTTCTCTAGTCTCTGGTGAAGACCTAGTCCCTTCCCTAATGGTGAATCAGCACTCAATGGTAGTTCATTCTCCAAGAGAATAAGTCAACTTTTCAAGTCTTGCTCTACCACTGCCTAACAATATACCATTTAAATGTATTTCTGTCTCTCACTGGGCATGTAGAAAGCAAATGCTAAGAAGATTTAGATCTGGTGGGTTATAGTATTACAAATGATATGTTTCAGGTGTTTAATTTTGGGGAAGAGAAATGCTTTGAAATGATTAATTAAATGGTTTGGCTCTGCAATAATTGAAGTATATTTGTGGAGCTATAAAAGGCTATGTCTGGATGAGTTTGATGAATTGCATCTAAAACCCTCCCTTTGTATAATGAATTGATATTCTTGAATGCTGCGATTACAGTGAATTTTAATTTGCATGTGATGTTAGTGGTCTCATTTGTTACTACTTGAATTTAAATGTTTTTGATTAACTGATATAAATTGTTGGATGGTGGGGTAAACTAAGCATTTTTTTCAAAGTTCTGTTTTCAGAAATGTTCCTTTTATTTGCATTAGCCCTGCTTGGCCTAGCTACACCATATCTGGGGCATGCGAGTCATATCTCTTGCAGAACCATACCAGAAAAGAGTATGGCTCAGGCATAATTCTGTGAGTTAACAATTCCTTCTCCTCCCTCAAATCTAGTAGTCTAGTTTCCCTTAGTAAAGATGGAATATCCTTTTCTCTAATTTCTTGGCTAAAGTAAGTTCTCTACCTTTCCTGAGTCATTTGCCCTGCCCCCATCTGTCTGGCATTCCTCCCAACAACTCCTAACACATACACACATACAACAAAAGAACAAGCTCCTTCAATGTGCTCTTTGATCTTACGTGTAATATGTTATTTAATTTGTACAGATTCCGAGAGATGAAATAATTTTTCTAAGATTGTATACTTCGCTTGGGACTGAGCTGATCTGATCCCATGACTCTGGGCAACTCCTCAAGCTCCCTGCACTGTGCCCTGTTATATCCTCCATTACTCCTTAGCTGGAAAAAAATTCCTGTCGGTCTGCAAAGGGAGAATCAGTTATAGAATTTCAACTCTCAGTGATATACTAAAGAAACTCACAAAGGAGGTAACATGGAAAAGAAAGATTAGTAGGAGTGTTTGAGTTGCTTAGGTGGGGGAAGAAGTTCCAGCAAGGATAATAACAGACACAGAGGTTCAGAGTTCAGGGCTGTTTGGGGCCACTTCCTGTCTCCTAGCTGTCTGTGTTCACTAAGGTCAATCCATGGTCTCTGGCTCCTTTCTCCTTGTGTTCTCTTCTTTGGAGAACTCAGCCATCACTGTACTTTCAAGTCTCAAATATTCTTCCTTGAGCTCTAGTTTTGACTATCCAAATGACAATCGGATAGTTCCATCTTCATACCTGGCATCATCTCAACATCAACACATCCAAAAATCACTCTTCTATAGATTCTTCTATAATGGTTTGTTTTTTCTGTGTTTCTGTTAAATGTTAACAAGTGCTACTTCCCACCATCAAAAAGTTAGCCATGCTTAATTTGTCCTTGTCCTTAACTTAAACATACTTAGAGATTAGACGCTATTGAGACATTACATGCTATTTTAAATGTTTTTTAAAACATTTTTATCCACATTTTTATTTCCATAGCTGCTATACAATCCAATACCTTATCTCTGTACACCTGAATTATTGCAGTAGTGATAAACCCAATACATTTGACCAGCTCAAAAACAGCACTTCCTCAGTTCCCACATGTTGAAAAATACACTACTGACAATTCAAAGCTCTTCAGAATGTCTTCAGGTTATCTTTCTTACCTTTTCAACCTTACTTCGTTCTCCTCCTGAGCTTTAATCTTCTGCATAAATCAAGCTGCTTCACGCATGGACCCCAAACACTCCTTGTACACTGCTGCTTCTACAGATGATTTACTGACCATGAAATTCATTCGTCCTCACCCTTCTTACCTGATCCACCTTATGCCATTTATAAAGCCATTATTCACCATCTGGTCCACAGAAGTTCTCAACATATAGAGCCCATTATTAACGACTTCACCATTCACTTAGACGGAGATATGTATGTGTTTGTGTTTGTGTGTCTGTGTGTGTATATGTGTATATATATGAGATAGAGACCCTTTAACTTATTATAACGTGTGTGATTTCTTATCTCTGTAATAAAAATTTTTAATTTCTTCCATACCTTCAATCTTTATGAATTCTCCATAGTACACAGAAAAATTCTGCCTTCGTTTTGAATGCTATAGTTTTTATGCAGACATCTTTCTAAAAGGAAGAAAGTTTTATTTAGACAAATTACCACCAAACTGCATTACGTTAACTATTCTACTGCAATAAAAGTACTAATACGTAATACATTATATATATATTTCATATATATGTGTGTGTGTGTGTGTGTGTATATATACATATATATATATGGTCCCATTGAAGATAAAGCAAAAGTTATGTGACAGAGGACTTGGAATACGTTTCAATACCCTAACTTTGTTCACCACTACACCCAGCAATTATTCACTGAGAATGTGCTGTGTACCAGGATCTGTTCTCTCTTTGAGGATAACGTGGTAATGAAAACAAAATCTCAACCCTCACAGAACTTCAACTGCAGTCAGAGAGAATGACAATAAAAAGTAAACAAATGCATAATACAACTCCATATAGGTATAACTCCTATTAAAATAACGAAGAAAGGTGAAGAACTAGAGTGGGCTGGATAGGGAGTGATTTTAGACATTTTTAGCTATGGTGTCATAACAGCCTCTCTGAAGAAGTTGAACAGAGAGCAAAATGAAGAGAGAAAATAAGATACATAAGGATCGGAGAGGTGGAGGGTAAGTGTTCCAGGCAGAGGGAACAGCAAGTGAAAAGATTTTGAGGCGGGAATCAGATTGTCATTTTAGGGGACAAGCAAAGTCCACTGTGCATGGAATAAAATAAGAAGGTGAGAGGATGGTAAGAGAAAATTGTAGATGGGCACTTGGAGATCTGATGAGGTGAGGTACAGATTTTGTACTTTGTCCTGAATATGATGGGAAGCTTTGGCAGGTTCGAGAAGTTACATGATGAGATTAATATGTTAAAGAGATCCCTCTGGTTTACACAGATAGAATAGAACATGGAGTGGAAAGATGAGAAGGGAGAAATCAGCTAGAAGACCATTGGGATGGGCTAGGTAAGAGATGATGATGGTTTCAAGTAGAAAGTTTAACAACAGGACTTAATCATTGTTATGTTGTATGTGAAGGAAAGAGAAAAATTAAAGATAAAGATGAGCCTTAGGTTTTTGGCCTGTATAAATGGGAGTATTGGGTCTTGTGTAATTCAGACTTGGGGAGGAGAAGCTTGAAGGATAAAATCAAGTGTGAAGTTTTGGAGATGTTAATACTATGCCCCATGAAATCAGCGAAGAAGTCCAGGAGGGACATTAAAATAAAAGGCTGGGGGAGCCATTCACATTTGACGATAATCAGACTAAATGAGCAGAAATTTGGGACCAAAGATGGTAAGGTAAAGGAGAGAAAGTCTGAAGAAAAATGAGCTCCGTTTTGGAATTGTTAAACATGAAAATCCTAAGAGACATCTAAGTGAACAAATCCAAGAAGCTGCTAGAAAAACTGGCCTGCAGATCAAAAGAGTTTGGTGGTTCAAGTACAGTTTGGAAGAGCAAAGGGCAGAGCCCACGGACTAGATAAAGGAAAGTCTGATAAATAGACAAAGAATTCCCGAATGTTAGTATTAAGTACATCTGAGACCTAGATACAAGTGATAACACAAAAGAAAAAAGAATGATCCATACATGAAGGAGTGATCAATAGTTCCAGTGTTACAGAGAAGTCAAATTAGATAAAGCTAAGAGTCATCACCACTGGACATGGTAACCAGATATTGGTTTGGGCTTTAACAACAACCAAAAAAAAAACCAGAGGCCCCAGCTTTTCTTTTTTTTAAAAAAAAAAAAATTATTTATTTATTTATTTGGCTGCATTGGGTCTTCGTTGCTGCGCACGGGCTTTCCCTAGTTGCGGCGAGCGGGGGCTATGCTTTGTTGCGGTGCGCGGGCTTCTCATTGCAGTTCCTTCACTTGTTGCGAAGCACAGGCTCTAGGCGTGCCGGCTTCAGTAGTTGTGGCACGTGGGCTCAGTAGTTGTGGCTCATGGGCTCTAGAGCGCAGGCTCAGTAGTTGTGGTGCACGGGCTTAGTTGCTCCGCGGCATGTGGGATCTTCCCGGACCAGGGCTCGAACCCGTGTCCCCTGCATTGGCAGGCAGATTCTTAACCACTGTGCCACCAGAGAAGTCCGAGGTCCAACTCTTTGAGGAAGTTCGTTATATCACAGAGGCCCAAGCAAAGATGGAAATCATCATCCATTTATCAGGTAGAACACTCTCATTAGTCGGATGCTGGATTCCATAGAATAAACTTTGACATAATATGCAAACTACCAAAATGCAGGTGGGATACTCACAACTGAGGATCCTCTCGGTACCAAAAGCACTGAGATCCCATGGCAACCTCCTCAAAACCTCCACTTGTGGTAGGTTTCAGTTCTTCCCAGCCTCCTTGCTTGCTTATGCCCCAGGTTCATATTCCTAAACCCATTATACTAGACAGCCACAAATTTATAAACTGGGGGCTGCAGGAGCAGGCATAGGAGCCCTGGGGGTTGGCAGCCCTGCCATAAGCCCAGCAATCCCAACCAAGGTCTGTGCTGCCAAGTGCAGATCAAACTGGGTCCCGAGAAGTATGTGATGAACAAGGCCCCCTAGAGGGCAGCAGAGACCCGCAGGAGGGGGCAGAAATGCCAAAAAGGGGTTCCGGGGCAGTTTCACTAAAGGAGACACAAGGAAGCAATACACACTTTTATGGAGAATGGAATCAAAATTAAACTTAGTGAATGAAAGGGAGTCGGTAATACAAGAGGTAGAAAGATGTAAGCTGTATAGCAGGCAAGAAAAACAAGTTAGAAAGAGGAAAGTTGGGCAGACGTGAGTCACAGGAAAGCAAGGTTCTCTACTCAGTGATGTTTATTATCCAAACAACAATAATAATTAGGTACTCTTTGCTGAGAATCTATTATTCATCATGTTGTCTGCTGAGCTAGCTGATATTTTAGGCACTAGAGATATAGAGATGAATACAATACCTTCCTTCCCCTAGATAACTCCCCTCCTCTTAGTAGAGCCAGAGATGTAAGGAAATAATGCCAGTAGCTCCTTGAGCTCCTTGAGCTCAGAGGCTGTGAAATGTATGTTTCTTAAAGCCAACTACAGAACCAAGCACTATGCTACAAATCTGGATGCACAATATGTGCCTGAGTGTGTTATTTATAATCAGAAGGACCTAGATTGAATTGCAACATCAACATTCATCAGCTATGTGAACTACAGTTCTCCTTTTAAAAAGGTCATCTCTATCCCTTCCCAGGATTGTAAGGATGTTTTGAGACAATGTATAAAAACGCCTAACAGTGCCTGGCACATATGTTTCCTCTTTCTCCTTTTCCTATTCTTTGGCTTCTCCTTGATTTTTTTAAATTGAGTTTTATTTTCTCTTTTAGTCATCCCTTTGGCAATTTCGGTTATTTTCTTTAATCTAATGTTCTAGAGTACAAGTGTTAGAGTTCAACAGCCCAGATATGTGTCTGACTTTGCCCCCGCCCCGACCATGTGAGTTTGAGCAAGTCACTTAACCACTCTGTGAGTCAGTTTCTTTATCTGTAAAATGGGGATGATAATAGTACCAACCTCATAATGTCTTTGTGAAAATAAATGCTAAAATCCATGTAAAACATCAGTGTTGTGAGTTAAGTAGTACCGCTCTCATTATCCAAAGATGAAATTTAAGAAAAGTTATATAAGTTACCCAAAATCACACAGTGAGTAAGTGGTATTGCTAGAAATCAAACCCATGTTGATTCACTCCAAAGCCAGTACACTCAATTACCACGATGTATTGCCTATCTCAAGCAAACTAAAGCCCAATGCATTTAGAAAAACTTGGAGAATTACTGTATATCTATCTGTATGTGTGTATTTGTGTATGATTATATAGAGATATGTGTGGTATTTTGTGTGTGTATATGTGTAGTATGTGTATATATGTATATACATGTAATATACATGATGCTGTATAACTGTATACATTATTTTATTACAGTCTATCATTATAAACTCCTGAATTTCTAGATCACCATGCAACTACTAGTTCAGTATCTGGTACATAGTAAGTACTTAAGAAACACAAGAGACTAAACACTGAAGATAAGAGCTTAGAGCATCATTTTTATGTAATGTTTCTTTGGTTATCTACCATTATGAAATTAAATCTCACTTTAGATTTATTGTGATAGACACTGAACAATGAGGAATCTGCTTAGAAATGGCAAAATTAGTAAATACATCTGTTGTAATTATATGTGATTATAATAAACCACAAGACATTATCCTAAGACCAGGAAAAATATAATTTCCTCTATTAAAATGATACTATTAAAACAATGGGATGAAGAATAGAAGGAAAGTGGACAGGCGGTCCCTAGCCATAGACCTGTGATTAATACCTTGTGTCCAGTATAATGGAGTGGAGATGGTTCTCCTGAAGCTCATGTAAGAGCACAATCTGGCAGACCCAGGACTTGCTGAGACTGCTTCCCTCTCTTTGGGTTCCATTCCCACTCTTAGGCAACTGTAACTGTCCCAGTAAGCATGCCTTCGCCCAGCCCTCGCCCCTCACATACATACAGGGACCAGGAACTCCCCAACCTCCCTCAACTACCACTACCTCATCTTGGTCTTATCAAAATCAAGTGATTTTAAAAGCTGAGAGAAATGGGAACTAAGATTTTTTGCAATATTTGGAAACACTTTGTGTGTTCCTCAGTAGCCTAAGAGACAGAGGAATAGAAAAAAGAAGGAAAAGTTTTGTGTGCAGATGTGAGATGGGAACAACCAAGGTGAAGGAAGAGGACTAGAGGAAGAAAGGAGGGTGACAAACACAACAACTCCGTTGAGATAAGAAGAACTGGTGCATGACCGTCTGTGTACAACAGAAGGGGAGAGCCGCTTTAGTTGGAGTCAGGTTTGGATAAATATTACTGCCTCACCTTTGATAAATGTTCTTGCTTTTACCATCTTCGTGGTTGCACACGTGCAGAAAAGCATTTGTTGAGTTGCTACTATATGCCAGGCCCCATGCTAGGCATTTGTGAAAAGAACAGACGTGACCCTGCTCCCATGAACTTTACAGGCTAATGAGCAAGACAGATCATAAACTAGTAAGCAAACTGATATCAAGTTATAATTTGAAATGAGGGTATGAAGGAAGAGAACAGGGTTCTATTTGAGATTAACAGGGGTGACAGGCTGAGATAAAATAAAGAGAACATCACCTGTCTCCAGATCATTTTCAAATCCAGCCTAAATCACAGCAGCCTAAGTTAGGGCATGTGGGAGCATGCAAGCCAGGTCTGGATGGTGCTAAAAATCAAAGATTCATTAACCCACAGGATTTAATGGAGAAGATACAGGTCATATCCCATAGGAGGACTCACAGTTTCATAAGTATTAGGGGACATGTAGAGAAAACAGGACAAAATATTTTGTACCAGAACTGTCTGGGGAAAACCTGCCGGGACATAGAAGTTATTAGAATGACAGGTAGGAAAATAACAGTAATAGGCACCTACTAAGATCAAGAATCTTTCATAAATTACCTCACCTGATCCCCAACATTTTTCCATTTTGCAGATAGGGAAATTGTAACTCAGAAAGCATCAGCAAGTCTCCTAATGTAACACAGCTAGTTTATGATATCCTTATGAGATGGAGGCAAACTCTGGGAAGCAGGGGTAGATTGAAGTTTGGTGAGACTTAAAGTTCATGCAGTTGGGGTGGGCGGTGGGGGGGCTCTATTTAAGAGAAAGGTTGAAAAATGTGAATACAAAAGTGGGAACAGGGCCTTGCAAGGGACTGCTGTGAATGAGGGGCCCCGATTCCCCATTAGCTTCAGAGCAAATCTGCTTCCATAGAGAAGCTCTGAGGTGTGGGCTCCAATGGCTCTCAGATGGAGAAAACCAAGTTGCTAAGGGCAAACTGTAATCGAGGTCAACACTGAAGAGGGATCAGGCTTCCAATCTTCTAGGGTAGTAAGGGTCAAAAAAAAAGCAAAGGCAGCGGCTCAAGCCAGATCAGGAAAAAGATGAAAAGATTTGAAAAATAGCACACTTGCCTGTGTACCTTAAGCCATTTAAAATTTAAAGACAGAATAGCCCAACAAATGGCCCAGTTAGTGTTTATAACCAGCATTTTAGTGATAATATGCATCATAGTTAACCAATCCAGTAACCTTGGGCAAGTTACTTAATCTCCCTGTGTCCTAGTTCTTCCTCATTTGTAAAATAGGGATAATAGAAGTACCTAATTCAAAGGGCTGTTGCAATGATTAAATCAGTAAACTTTGGTATAGAATGTGTCTGGTCTATTCCAAGGGCTCAGTAAATATTGGCTCTCACTGTCATTATTACCCAGCTTGGTCTGACTCCAAAGCTTTTCCAGTTTCCATGCACAAAAATGTTAGGAAAAATTCCTGCTGGAAAACTACTCATCGGTCTTTAGGAAGAATAAATTATTTTGTCTGAAAACTCCTCAACCCTAAGATAGCAACCAGCAATTTTAAATTAATGCTACTGCAATGTTTCTTTCGGTGGATCCTGTTCTCATATGGAGACCCTCCTTCTGGTCAACATTTTGCTCCTCCCTGAAAAGTTTTCCCTATCGAGGATGTTGTGTAAGCTTGTAAAGCACCTTGGAATTAGTTTTAAAATCTGTATCTTCCTGAGTTTCTACTGATTGTGAAACAGTAGCAATGTCAAAGGAAGTACACAGTGAAAAGGCAATGACTTAAGATGATTCATATCTGAAAACAAGTTCTTATCCTAAGTGGGATTAAAATACAACCTTCGAGAGTTCTCTGGAAGCTAAATGAAAGGCTTTACTCAAAACAAAATTTAACACATTTCCATAATATTGCTTTGCTGTAATTTATTAAACTATTCTCCAGTGGTTTGTTTTTTTCTTGTTTTGTATAGTTTTTGCCATTTTACATATCACTGAAGGGAAAAATCTTTGCAAAGGAGCCTTCAAGCTTCTGTTGAATTATTTCTTTAGGATAAATTCCTCTGAATAGAATGACTGGGTCAATATAGCTGATTCTTTACATTTGAATTGCTTATTTGCATCGCTTCCCCAACTGTCAACGTCTACCTTCCTTTTATTTGATAAAGGACAGGGTACTATGTTCCCTGGTAGCTTCTCAAATACTTCTGCAACTTATATTCATTGCTGACATTATTTTCTGGGCCTATTGATCGTGCTCAGTTTTTGTTTTTAATCTGAAATCTCTGGATGAATCAAATTGACATTTCAAGTCTGGGCAAATGCTGTTTTTCTGTACATGGAGACCACAAGATCTGCCAGAACATGTAGTAAACCGCTCTAATATGTTTACTTATGTATGGGCACAGAGAGGGCAGAAGAATGAGACTGGAGTGGGGAATTCCTTTGCAAGATTACTTTGTGATAATGAACTAGATTTGGCCTTACTCTTCCTCTCTGAAGATTCACTCATGAGAACTTCCCTTCTGCTTACATCTAGAATTCTCCTTTGACCAGTTTGACTTGAAAGGATGACTTGGGCTTTCCTTCAGCTCTCTTTGTAACACCTTAGAGTGGCTGAAATACCCTGCCACTTCATCCTGTCTGTCTTCTGCTGTCACACAGTCTCCCACACATCAACGCTGATCTTCTTCTCAGAGATGCCTCTTTCACAGCCTTCAGACTTCTGTGTATTCCTGGGTATATGCAAACTCCCATCAGAGAAATGGTGGGGGCCTGGAGGGTGATTTATTCCACTCGGCCACTGTGTAGTCAAATTTGACCTTTGAAAAAATAAGTTTATATTGTGCTCAAAGCCTAACTCTACTAAGTACACACGGCTACTTTCATGTGTGACCTTTTCAGTCTCTCAAATGGGTTATCAGATTATTTAGATAAGGGGGTTTTTTCAGCATAAAATGAAGAAAAAGGTGAGGCGTTAATAAGGAGCATGATATCTGGAGGTAAGACGTCTGGTTTCTAGCCCCATTTCTGTGACTTACCGCTTATGGGTAAGCTTATGGGTTCTCACATGAACTATTGCAACAGAATGAGTCGCTCTATCTCTAGTTCCATTCCCTCAAGTCTATAGTATTTTATCTAAATGTCAACTCTGACCACATTTTTTTTCTTAGCCTCTCCATCCACACTGTGCATTTTACCTTGTGTTATTTACCCTAGGTTACAGTAAAAAATACCAAGCACTGTTTCCCCATGTATACTACGCTGTTTGCTCTTGATTTTTCTTCTGCCTGCCTACCCATCTTTTCACACTGCATTCCTACTCATCTTTCAAGATTTACCCTAGGATCATATCTCACTGAAGTTTTTCCTGCCATTCTAGTATGGATTAGGAGTCCTTCTTGTATTCGTTTCTATAATAAAACTTCTCACGTTGTTTAAAAATTATCTGCTTACATTTCATCCTCCCACTCCAGGCTATGACCTTATCAACGGCATAGAGCTATCCACGTGCTCCTTATCACAGTGCCTTGCATGTGGAGTATTCAGTAAATCGTTTAAATGCTGTAAATTAGACATATGTAGTGCATCTATAGGAACCCAAATGAGGGAACACAATATAAAGTCCTACACTAGCTCCTCCACTGGCCATCCTTATTAACTCTACTACTTATTTGCAAAATGGGGCCTAGAAGAGAAAAGGTAAATAATAAGTCTTCATAGTTTTGTTTCTAAAATTACTGACACTGTTACTTATATGGAAGATGAATGGAAATAAGATGAGCTTTGGAGTCAGAGAGGCACATTTTCTAATACTGGGTTCCCCATTCATAAACCTTGTAAGCTTGGGCTTACGGACCCTGATCCTCAATGCCTGCCTCTTTGGAGTAAGGATAATAGCACCTACTTTGTAGGGTAGCTTTAAGAATTGAAGATAATATACCAAAAAGAACCAGGAACATTCAATATTCTGTTATCATTATTATTTCTATTATGACCTTGACTATAATCACAAAGCATTTTATTTGAAAACTGAGTTAATATTTGTAAAGCACGTAAAACAGTACCTCAAGAGTATGTGTGTACATGTGTGCATAACTGTATGTATATCTCTGCTTTAGTAAGTGCCTAAAAGATATATGAATTTATTATATAAGAGAAGTAATTTTCAATGATATTTTATTAGCTATAAATTCTGAAAATCTTTAACTATTTTAATTGACAGTTCTATAGTTCTGAAATAAGCCCAAATGGAAAGAATTATACACCTGCAGCAGAGACTATAAAAGCATCATTAGCTACTTTAAACAGTACATTATGGTGAATGGAATAATGAATAAGTGAATGAATGAAAATGTGGTTTATTTAAGTATCTGGTAAACATAGTTAAGCTGTAATTATAGTTATAGACAGGAAGAAGGGTCCCATCCAAAAGCAAAGATAAGCTTCCCAATCTGTAAATGACATTTTCACCTTGAATACAAGAACTATTTGAAAGTTCTAAATAAGTCTAATGTATCTCTTGCTTTATTGGAATAAGTTGGGATTTGTATTTTTTTATTTTGTTTTGTAAAATCTTTTACCAAAAGAGAGTGGGTTATGAGAGAATAAGATGTTTCAAAAGCAGGGGCACCTGGCAGAGTGTGTGTGTATGTGTGTGTGTACATGAGAGAGACAGACAGAGAGACATAGATAGAGACAGAAAGAAGAGCTTTGGGGCATGAAGAGTGTAGATGTCCTAAATTAGCTATGAAAAAATTTAAATTAACTGGAAATTAGCCTAACAGAAGATATTCAAAAATACTTTTAAGGACCCCTTTGTAAAGAACCATGAATACTTCTATTATTCTATTAATATTAATATTCTTTTAATTTAAGCTCTAGAGCAGCATTCTGACTATGCAACCCAATTCACAAATAAATACAAAATACTTTCTATTGAAATGTGGAATGTCCTTCAATGATTGGTACTTCACAAGGGATCCTCTTCCAAGGTGTTTTCTTTGGTGAAATAAAAGCTGCTCAGTCTGGTTTGGTCTGTTGCTTTATCTTCTCAAAGAAAGTCTTCTAAGTTCTTTTCCTCTCTTCTTTATAGCTTAGACCTAAAGTTACTGTGTACATACTGTCTTCTCCCCTTCCTTCTCCCATGAGACTGTGAGCTCTATGAGGCAGGACCTGAGGATTACTTATCTCTCTACCCCTAGGACAAAGCCCATTGCCTAGAATTTAATAGATGCTCAACTAATGTTTACTGAAGAAGGTAATCCATTTTGCTGGATTGAATGAGCCATTTCACTTTCACTCGAATACTAAATACTTTTCACATCTTAGAAGAGAAAAAAGTTATGAGGAAGCCCTTTGTCCCAGGACAAATAATGATTTTAATTTTGTTGCCTTTTGTTTTATTTAACATGAATTTTGAGACAGCAGGAAAAGAAAACTTTTTAAAAAAGTGACTATATCAAGGGTAAACAGGTCTTCTGATAGTCACTTTATCACTACCTGCTGAATACCAGGAACATGGATGAAGTGGCACCAGATCAGGCTCCAGATTTAGAAGGGAAAATGTAATAAAGATAATAAACCTTAAGAGTCTTGGACGCTTGCAACCTCTACTATTATTCTCTACTCACTAGGCTTGTGATTTTGGTCAAGTCAGTTAAGTAAGTCTCAGTTTCCTCATTTGGCAAATGGGGATAACAATGCCTCTTTAATTACCCCACAGGCTTAAACTGATGAATTAAAAAAAGATTATTTCTGTGAAAGCATGTTGGCTCTGAAAACTGTCATACAAATATAAGGGTTCATCTTGATGCACAATGTAGCAGACAAATTTTGGAAATCTCATAACTTATTTTAGATGAAACTTCTAGTACCTTCCAGGTGTGGTGAATTGCTAACTCTGATATAAAAGCTGTTTTAAGCCACTCACCACAATGCAAGCAGCCCAATACTGACTGTCACACTTCAGCTTAATGGTTATGTAAACCTCTCACATCCAAGGAACGTCTCTTTTCTCTTTGGGCATCACCAGTCTCTACTATCACGCTCAGACATAGTACCACTCAATGAAGGTTCATTAATGATAAGAATGACTTTTTAAACTAGAAGGCAAACACATTATAATGGCTAAAAGTGTAGGTTCTGAACTTAGATTCCTATGTCCAAAATCCTTGATCAATCTACTTAATCCTTATAATCTTAGGTGTCTGCTTCAGTAAAATGGATATAATAATAGCAGAGGCTCTGCCACAAGTTGTTGCCAGGACTACATTTGGGTCAAATTCCAGCACCAGGCCTGGCATATGGTAAACACTAAATAAATTCTAATTTACTGATATTCATCTTTTTCTTAGATGCTATGAATTACGTCCTTTTTACCACTGACTATTAAGTGTGATCAATAGGCAATGTAAAAGGGTAGATCACATGTGGCTCAACCAAGGAGTAACCAAATTACCCCCCAGTGTTATCGATACACCATCACAACCATCTATAGCATCACAGGCCAGCCACCGCAGTGAAAGCAGGAGCCCTGTGCGGGCGAGGGGCCACCCTCTGCAGCCCCAGCTCTGCCTCAGCCCGGCCAGTGAAGCACACAATCACATCTTTCTGTTTGCTCCTGTCCTTGTTCATGCTCACCAGGTACAAAGACAGGAGACTGGCCCAGCACAAGTCGGAAATAGAGTGTTTCACCCCCAAAGGGAGTATGGGGAATGGTGGGAGAGCAACAATGAGCAGGTAAGCAAACTGTGAGTGGCCTGAGGTGGTGTGAACTACATGTACGCAAGCTACAGGAACAGGTGGCTCCCTGGTCTGGGTCCTCACTCAACCGCGCCTCCCATGCAGTGCGTCCAACCTGGGCCACCACTGGGTTTCTACGTGCGTTTGATTTGCAAAAAACCCACGCCGCCCTCGTGTGAAGTGATGGGAGCCTCCTGTCCCGGACGCTGCTGTTCCCCAGGGTTGTGCGCTTTGCATGTCTGAAGCCTTAGCTCACAGTCAGTGTTCCTGTGGGTTTTAAATGAGTGGTTACACGCTTCTGTGGAGTTTGCAAAGTGGAAGAGATTGGAGGAAATTCACATTTCAGGACTGTACAATTGCTTAACAAAAACAAATGCAAAAGCCTAGGACTGGTTTTGAGGGAAGGCCTGCAGTGGAGGGGAGACTCCAGCCCTGATCCCACAAGCCTGGGAATTAACCTGACTTACTTTGAATGAAATGTCATCTCACGGCCAAGGGCAAATGCCAGGCCAAACGAGTGAACTGTAGAGGCCAGAGGCTTTTCATGAACTGAAATCAGGAAAGCTAGTCCTCCTCTAGCTACCGTAGCTTTGCAGCTCCCTTCCTTCTCTGTGTTTGGTGGTGAACACCCCCTGTCACTGCGCTGTGCATGTTCCGTCATACCAGGCCCTCCCAACCAAGCTGTGCCCAGGAAACTGGGGTAGCTGGAACTATAAGCATCGACTGAGCTTTGTTTGCATGAAATAAACGTGCTTTATTGCATGGGACTGGGTTTCAAGAAAAGGGCTCTGGAGATAAAGACGGCCAAGATTGGCATTAAACAGTTCCAGAAGGCTGGAGGAGTCGTAAGTTGGGACATTGTCCCCCATGAACTAACTCCCCACCTCTAATTTGCTGTGGCATTTCCCAATCCATCTGTGGTACTGAAGTGTGGGAGGGAAGCTCTCGCAAATCAGCCTGGATTAAAGGCAAGGGCAAGTGCAGAAGGTACAGTGTGTACATATGTGTGCCCATGTGCTGAGAGCAGAGCTTGAGATCCCGCTGCAGAGCAAGAAGAGAATCTAATCCCGTGAACGTTCACCTCCAAACGTTGCTTGATTCCACAGTAGTGGGTGCCTTCTGGTTTTCAAAATAATGTCTAACTTTCTACAAGGACACTGCACAACTTCTGGGGGCCGTTCACATCACAGTCTGTGAAAATGATGCCCTGAACTGTGCAGTGTACAGCCTGAGCCATCATTCACAGCAGCCCTGGTCAAGAGCTTGGCTGACTTCGTTCACAGCTCCCAGAGACAAGGCAGTGAGAGCATGTGTACACGTGTAGGCACATATGTGTGCACACTGGTGTATCTGATAGTCTTATGCCCACAATCCCTTTATACAGCTTTCTTTGGATCTCAGTGTGTCTGGAAGATAAGCCTCAGTGGATCATTTTGTGGCGGGTAACTCAACAGACTGCTACTGGGGCTCCTAGTTTCCTTCCATTCAGATATGACTAAGTGGCACAATTCCTCTACTTGAAAATCATTCAGACAGCATCAGAGTTGACAGGACAAGGTGAAAATGACTGCATCAAATGAGCGCAGGGGTTCTGTCCAAAGTGACTTGTAATTTGAGGCACTGTCTCGGACTGGAGTTCCCAAACATAGCAAACTTGGCTGCCTATCAAACATCCTAAGGCAAAATCTTGGGCAGCACAACCTAGGAATCTGTAGTGTAACAAGTTTCCAAGGTCATTCAGATTTAGTCAGTCCATAAACCGATATTCTGAAATAATCCACTTGTGTAGGAGATGACGTGAAGCTATTCGTGGCAAACATAAGGTCTCAATTCCGTCATGCGGTATTCTTGAGAGAGTTTAGTCAGTGCTTGGAACTCTCAGATCTGATCAGCCTAGCGATTAGATTTGCTCAAGGCTGTCTTGTTTGAGAATGGGGGCGGTGGGGGGAGGAAGGAGACAGGAGACAGTAAGGGGACCCCAGCTTCCTTGGGTCAAGTCCAGCTCTACAAAGGTAGCCACTCAATGTGTCTACACTGTAATGGTCTAAGTTTCCCTACAACAGTAAGATACCATTTAGCATTTGTTTGAATATAGCCAAGGTAATGGCAAGGCTTATTACACTGATATGTCCTGCTAGGCAGAGAGGAACAGTGTATGCTGTAGTTAAGAGCGTTATGATGGAGCAAACACCTCAGCCTCACAGATAAGCATAGTTAAGTAGGAACAAATGATCTTCCCTTCCTACTTTTTCTTTCCATTTCTTTAACATCAAGTAAAAATTGACAAAGAGAGAGAAAGCATATATGGGAGGAGTCCTTCTATTTGTTTATACGAATACACACACAAAATATTTATCCAAAAGAAATAAGTTTAAAATGACTATTAAGACAAAGATATTAAGATATCAGAGAGGAGACAACTGCAATGTAAACTATTTCTAAATAAGGGGTTAGAGTAGTTAATCCCAATTTGCTTGCTCTGGAATAGAATGGAAGGGCTGGAAAAAGAATAACTGTATGAGACTTTCATAGATACTTTTAGTACCAGCTGATAAGGCCCTCTTCTTATCCATTCCCACTCCTCCTCCCAGTTGCTTCCCAGAGTCACAGTCAAGCATCATATTTACTCTGCAAACATCTGGGCCGATTCTGCGGCCATTACCAAACAACCAGTCCCAGGGAGGGGCTGAGGAAAGCTCCAACAACCACAGAAAACCAGGAGTGTCGCCCGGCATCTCATTTGCCTATGTTTTCTATGATGAAACTACAGAATGGACCAGACCCTATGAAGTCATGCCTGGGGAGATTCTTGCAGAGCCACGTTGCCTGGCAGGAGAGAAGGAGTTTTACAAGGCATGCAGTCATAGCACAGCAGAACAGCATGACCTTATCTGCAACATTGGCAGGGCCTTAGAGACACCCCCTCACATCTCCCCCCTCCCCCCCCCACTTGGAAAGGAAAAGGAACATTGTATGTATCCATAACACTCTAGCTTCCTGAAATACTATGTCGCCATTTTCCCTTTATGTGAACATTCTTTTTCTTTCTGCCTGACTATAGCAGAACTTGTCACCTTTTCATATTTTCACAGTGGACAGTCTAAGTGTGTTTCAGAGCAGAGTCTTCCTGATTGCAGGAGAAGTGAGAGAGTGTCCTAAACAGGGAGGTGCTCTAAGAACCAGAAATTCTCTAAGCCCTGTTACGTGGGAGTTCATACGGAGATGGTCCGCTCTCGGGATTGGCTAAATCCTCAACAATGAATGTTACTATTGCCTGTCTCAGCAGGGGGATTCCGCCCCAGTGCTCCCTGGAATCTGCATTCTGATGTGCTTATGTTATACCTCATGAAGGAGAGGCACAGACATTGAGTCTCGCAGTCTCTCTTTGAGAAAGGGCCCCCTTAATCGAATGATACAGATCTAAAGCCCCCATTCAGTGCTTGAAGGAAGGAGGGTGGTAGGGGGTTATTTTTACTGTTGCTACGTCATGATATCAGCTTTGTGAAAGATCAACCCCTAGTCAGTTGAGTAACTGATTTTCACCTAGTAGATGCAGCATCTAATTTTAGTGGATATAATTGTACAATAACACCTTAGGGAATCTAGTAGCAGCGATGTAATAATAGTCATTATTAAATGAGTAAGGAACTCAGATTTGAAAGTAACCCCAAAATGTGATATCTGTGTTAGGATTTTTTTGCCTCTCATTCCTTCAATTATTTCTTCCTCCATGTAATGATCATTTACTAAGCACCTACTATGAGCCAAGCACTGACAAGACTCTGGAGATAAGTGGATGACCAAGTCAAGACTAATGCCCTTGAAAATCAATTGTCTATTGGGAAACAGAGTCAGAAAAACAGATCACTGCAATGCAATATGGAAGCCCTCTCCCATAGAACAATTATTTATCAGATTAACTCCTCATTTAATACCATAAAAAATAACCTATGCCAGTGCAAATAGAATTAAGAGTAATAGAAACCTAATAATAATAAACCTGAATCGAGTGTTCAGAAACAG
This sequence comes from Balaenoptera musculus, assembly GCF_009873245.2. NCBI lineage: Eukaryota > Metazoa > Chordata > Mammalia > Artiodactyla > Balaenopteridae > Balaenoptera > Balaenoptera musculus. The sequence goes on from NC_045792.1 coordinate 43,453,546, forward strand.
CTAGGCACACAGTTATATACAATTCAGAGTCCATAAAATGCTCAATCTAAAGACAGAGAGTGGCAGATCGGATAAAAATACAAGAGCCTACAATATGCTGCCTACAAGAGACCCACTTCAGGGCAAAGGACACACACAGATTGAAAGCAAAGGGATGGAAAAAAGACATCTCATGCAAACAGAAATGACAAAAAAGCAGGGTCCCAACACTCGTATCAGACAAAATAGACCTTAAAACAAAGGCCATAAAGAAAGATAAAGAAGGACACTGTATAATGATAAAAATTCAGAGTCCACAGAAGAGAAAGAGGCTGCCTTTGCAGCACAGCAGAGGCCAGCTGGGCGCTGAGCCATAGGTTAGGATGGCTGCAGTAGTCTTCTCTTCACTCCTCCCCAAAGTCAACTTCAAATTAATGTTATAACTTATATTTAGAGATGTTCTAAAACAAGTAAGACTAATAATAACAATTGCTTCCATTACTGTAATTACTATGCATCAGATACTGGGGTAGTCCCTTCACAAATGTTATACATTAAGTTCTCACAAGAACATTATAAGCAAGATATTTTTCCTTTCCATGGTATATATGAGATCATATAGTATTTGTCTTTATCTGCCTTATTTAACTTAATATAATGCCCTCAAGTTTCATCCACGTTGTCACAAATAGCAGGATTTCCTTCTATTTCAAGGCTGAACAATATTTTCTTTATCCACGTTTTCTTTATCCATTTGTCCATCAATGGACTCAGGTTGCGTCCATATCTTGGCTATTGTAAATAACGCTGCAACGAACATTAGGGTACAGATATCTTTTCAAGATATTGATTTCATTTCTTTGGATAAATACCCAGCGTTGGAATTGCTGGGTTCATATGGCAGTGTGATTTTTAACTTTTTGAGGACCCTCCAAACTGTCTTCCACAGTGGCTGCACCAATTTATATTCCCACCAAAGTGTGCAAGGGTCCCCTTTTCTCCACATCCTTGCAAACGCTTGTTATTTCTTCTCTTTTTGATAAGAGCCATTCTAACAGGTATGATGTGATATCTCACTGGGATTTGGATTTGCATTTCCCTGATGATTAGTGATGTTGAGCACCTTTTCATGCACCTGATGGCCATCTGTATGTCTTCTTTGGAAAAATGTCTCTTCAGAAGGGACACATTTTCTTTATCCATTTATCCACCAATGGACATTTAGGTTGTTAGGCTACTATGAATAATGCTGCAATGAACATGGGGGTGCTAATACCTCTCTTGAGACCCTGATTTCAATTTTTTTTGGATATATACCCAGCAGTGGGATTGCTGGATCAGGTGGCAGTCTGTTTTCAATTTTTTAAGGAACTTCCATACAGTTTTCCACAGATGTTGCAACATTTTGCATTTTGCACAAGGGTTCCAATTTCTCCACATCCTCACCAACACTTGTTATCCTTTGTGAGATTTTTTTAATAGTTATCCTAACAGGTGTGAAGTGATAATACTGTAATGTACACTAAAAAATTTAAGAGGGTAGGTCTCATTTTAAGTGTCCTTACTGTAATACAAGGAAGGAAGGAAGGAGGGAGGGAGGGAGGGAATAAGGGAGGGAGGAAAGGAATGAAAAGATACATCATGAAGCACGTGAAGCAACCCAAAGGGAATGGAACTGGAATTGACTTAGTGCCTCACATCTGTGGCATGGCCCATTTTATGCAATAAGAAAAAATAATCCAGAAAATTGCTTTCTTAAATGAGGAGCTTTGTATATGTAATAAGCATGTTAGTGGTAGATGTCCAATCAGGATTCAAGCCTCGAAACCAGAGTACTCTTCATACATCAGATTTAAGTTACATGCATTAGCTGAGGTGCTTTAACTAAGGTCAAAAGGAATATTCTGTCTAAAAAAATCATTTTTTCAGCAACCACTGTAAAATTCCGGGGACATTCTCTTATCCTACAGTCCCTCAGGAGTCATCTCTGCAATGTTCAGGTGATTGTTGACACAGAGCTTTGGAATTTATTATCAGGTCATTTTATGGACACAAACTTGGGTGTTGCCATTTCCCTTGCTGCTCCACAAAGGTATGTCTTGTCAGCCCTTTGGTTCAGTGTGTATCTTGCCCCTCAGCACAGAGCCAATATTGCGTGGTGGCAGTGATCTGGATTTAGGGTCATATTTGAGGCACTGTTCTGCCTTTTATTTGAGTTAGACAACTTAGTTAAGTTCCATAAACCTCAGTTTTTGCATCTATAATACAGGTTAATAATACCTGTCTACACCAATCACTCAAGGTGAAAGAATTTACTTCATTTGCTTGACACTCCCAGCCCACCTACTCTGCATCAGGTACCATACTAAGCACAGGAGATGCATGTAGGTGCTGCCCTTGGAGTGTTCCAAGTTTTGTGCAGGAACAGACCTATAAATATGTCATTAGAAGTGCTATGTCAAAACAGCTGTTGTGAAGGTCAAATATAATAATACAGGTGAAAACACCTTGTGAAGTAGAAAGTTCTATTCAAACGGGAGCTACTATCATTCCAAGACTCTCCTTTGCCATCAATCCCAATCCCATGTTTTATTCAAGGTTTAAATCAAGCTGGATTCTTCCACAAAGTCTTCCTGGCAGCTTCAGCCCATAGGCACGAAACAGCTGTGTCTTCTTTTGTTCTTTCTTTACCCACTTGCAATCTGGGCATTATAGTGATTGCTGGGGGAAAAAAAAAATCATTTCCTGTTTTGGAAAAAAAATCTTCTAATCTTAGTTGAAGCACCTCAACTAAACCTAGAACTTATATCTCAGTATGAGGAGTCTAGTTTTGAGTCTGGCTTACTGAATTATGGATCGAAAGAAATAGCTTAATTTGAGAAAGAAAACTCTGTGATGATCCAACAAACTGCCTCTGCTTGGCACACGCTCCTGCATGCCCTTCGTTAGATGCTTCCTCTTTATAAGAACTTGGGGGAAGCAGCAGCAATCCTAGACCATCAGGCACTTTAATAACCCACCCTGATTGGACATGGAACATTCTGAAAAGGCCTCCGCTGCTGTTAGACCAAAGACAAATTAAAATAGGGCTGAATGGTTCTCCTCCCGCTAGGATTTTATTAGGGACTAAATGCCTACTAAGAGATGTCCTCTGAGGGAATTATCTTAGAAGCATGCCGCCACTACTCCCGCTCCAGCTACTTAAAAGAGAGGTCAAAGTCCACCACAGGGTTGTTGGAAGGGTTTCACAGTGTTAAACACATGGAATTAGTTTCTTTGCCGTATATGCAAGATGTATATTAACTGGATCGTGTTTATCCATGTTATTTTAACACTCCCCAGGCTTTAAGGCCTCAGTAAGCTCCACTTTATTTGCAAATCCTTCCTTGAAACTTCTTTCCCCCGTGAGCAACCCTTTCTCTGAATTCCTCTAATACCAACAAGAAAAACCCAAAGCGCAAGGACAAATGTCTTTTTTTCACAATGGTTTTCATATCAGTATGTTCCTTTCCATCCTCATTTTGGCCACAATTGTTAGCATCTTGCACTGTATCCCTGCACTATTAAAACAAGCTCTTAAATCTACTCTGGGTACCATTATTGCTTGTGTCAATCTTCTTGGTTCCTCATTGCCTGAAGGACTAATTAACTTAAATATTAATTAGTCTTGAACGTTTTCCTGAAGTAGGACCAGGACTGGGGCCAGACAAGGAATAAGGTCAATGGATGAAGCTGTGGTGAAGGTTTAAAGAAGATCATGGCATATATGGTTCCTGTGCTCAACTGTTTTTGTTGAGCTCAAGAAAGAAGATCAAATGCATAAAATATTAAATAACAACAGAGAATTCTTACAGCTGAAGAATAACACAGAAGAGCGATGGGTACTCCTTGATATATTCATTTATTGATTGATCAAGCATGTAGATGACATATGCATCTAATAATCAGACCATCTTTCTGGTCTAACATATTAGACCACCCATTTATTCCAGACACTAATAAGAAGTCCAAGGCTGATTACTCATGAGTTATTAAAATAGCAAAAGAAAGTATTGGGTTGGCCAAAAAGTTCGTTCGGGTTTTTCTCTAAGGTGTTACGGAACACCCGAACGAACTTTTTGGCCAATCCAATAGAAGAAAGAAGATTCTTGTAGGTCAGGGGTGGCCAGGAAGAATTTTTACAGCAGACAAAAAAAGTCTAAACTCTACCTTCTGATGCCTTAACTTCTTACTCTATACCCACACAGTCAAACTGGACTACTGGTTATTTCCTGGAAAATTCTTTGTGGATTCCTGGACTTCTGTCACTGCTATCCTTCCTGGAGAGCAATTCTTAGCACTCTTTTTTGGATTTTGCCATAACCTACTAATTATTCAAGGCCTAGGTGCAATCTGTCTCCTGTAGGCAGGCAACATTCCCTGGCCAACCCCCTCCCACTAGAAATGATTTCTTCTTGTTGTGAAGTTCTGAATCCCTTGTGATCTGTCCCCTCTAAGAACTCAACGAACTGACGGCTTGTTCCCATGCTCCATCATCCCTCACTCACCTCATGTTTAGCATCCTTCCTCCTGCCATCTGCTTCCTCATTTCAAGGTCCTAGGTAAAAGAAAAACAACCTCTATCAGAATACTGTAATTCATATTGTTAGCCTTCTTCTGTAAGTATTTTCTCTTGACATCAATTATACCCTCTTTGAGGGAAGTCTCTTACATCAGTAACTTCTCAGCCGCAATATCAAAAAGCACTGATGAATCAAAATCATTGGCAAAGGTACCACAAATCACTTACTACCAATATTAGTTGAAATACCAAAATTTTCAAAATAGTGCAGATTTAAGATTATCCCTGAAATTACACCACTCTCATTTACTGGTATTCCAAAATAAGTCAGAGAGAAAATAAGCGTGCTATACACAGGACAACTGTCTTCTGTTGAATCACAACATGAAAAAAAAAGGCTGAAACTGCCTTATAATATTAATGTATATGGCTGTAAGCTTCAAGTGCCTTCATCATCAAGGCATCCAATCATTATCCTTGACAAATATAGGTGCTCAATCAACCTGTGCTATTTGAGTTAGCAACCAAAGAGAGATGCAGGGTGTTTTCTTGAGACTGCAAAATATATTGCAGTGTCAAGATTAAGAAGTAAAGCAATACAGGGTGAGTAAGACAGAATACAAATCAAATTACTACTAACTTATCTACTTAAACACACATACCATCACAGGTAACATCTGAGGCTCTCTGCCATGGAATAAGGAGAGCTCAGTTCAAAAAACAAATATGGACAGTGTACTGTCATGGAAAATGGAATTGAAAATCATGACATGGTATTAGTCCCCGCTTTGTCATTTTCTGTGTAACCCTGGGTAAATCACCTATTCTGAGTCTCGGTTTTCTCATTTTTGGAAGGAGGATAAACACTTTGAGCCTATCAACCTCTGACGATCAGTGTTCCTAAAAGTGCTTTATAAAGCACTAGGAAAACAGGTGGTATTGCTTTGATTATTATGTCTCTACCAGGTAATTTAGTCCTTGACTTCATTTCCATTTACCCAAGTGTTTTTCTCTATATGTGCATCTCTAATGCATACATCATCCTGGCCATTTAAATTGTTTTTGACAGCAAAATAGCTATTTACATCCATTTATGCTATAACTGGGTAAATTTATATAGATGATTCTGCCATTTTCTTATATATTACGGTGTGTTTTTCAGTGTAATTGTCACAATCAAGATGTCAGGTTTTAGGCAAGGCTCAGAAAGAAATTCTCCCACCTAATTTAGAATGTCTGAATATAAACGATATCAGATTCCTCAGTATTTTTTAAAACTATATTTCCATATTTTGTAGTTCAAAACAAATTACTGAAAGCAAAACAGATTGATTTATAAAAGTTTAAGATAAAGCAGAAACTAACACACCCCTCTAAAACAATTATACTCCAATAAAGATGTTAAAAAAATTTTTAAATTAAAAATAAAAGTTTAAGAAAATGTGCAGAAAATGGAACTGAAATTGCAAATTTTCTGCTTCTAATATTCTTAATTCATAAAATTATTTTATTGACCTAATATTGTCTGATGTCATTCCAAAGACATATTTGCTAATGATGTTACAAGGTTTTTGTATTTTTTAAATACGTTTTTGTATTAGGAAGCTCATAACCTTACTATACCTCTCTCCTGGCTACCCCTGAACTCAAAATCACAAAAAAGAGAGGTTTAGTAATGAAGATAATTTTTTCATAAAAATAATTTTTTGATTTTCAGAGGATACATTTGATTTTTCTTATGCCCTGAAACTACGCAACTTAGGAAAGTATTAATAAACAATGTAATGTAACAAAAGGAGGATACGGACCTACTTTTTTTTTTAATTTAGTGAAATATTCTGAGAATTTTAATTGCTTATATGCCATTAATAAAACCCTAAATGAGTTCTGAGGGAATAAAATCACACAGATCATTCAACAGCCATTTAAAATGAACACAAAAATTCTAAATTCCTGGATTTTTTTGACAGTCAAACTCTCTCTTTATTAACATTTGCTTCCTAATGATGGTGTGCCATGGCAGTATGCCCTAATGCCTGCAGGTTTTGGCAGATGAGTAGAGAAATTGGGAGAGGTCGTTGAGCTGACATTTGGAGCCTGCTTGAAATGAATAAGTTAGTTAAGTGTCCCACATGGGAGAAAAGAGGGAGAACAAACTTCTGAGAATAAAGGTAGAAGGTGTCGTTTTGGCAAACCCAAAATATAAACAAAAAGCAAACAAACAAAAAAACCTAACCCTCTAATAACCCTCTTTCTTACTGAAAGGCTTAATTTTGTTGTTTTTGTTTTTCCAGAAATAAAGAGCAAATCATCATAAAAATGAGAACATTAGACTACATAGTATTATATAAGGCAAAAGGGCTAACTGGTGCCTGCAAAGAACAAGGTTTTTGTGTTGTTTTCTTCTCTTTTGTTTGGCCAGTTTGTCCTCCTTCCCAGATGTAGCAGACCACTGGTTCTGTCTCTCCCTCCAATCTTCTTTCCTCTTCCTCCTTTTCTAATGCCCAAAATATTAGCTGGGGAAGGTGAAGTGCTGTAGACAGGTAAGGAAAAGTTTGTTCCTTTTTCTTACCTCAGGCCCTAGGACAAATGTATAATCCTGATGTTTAAAAAAAAAAAAAATTATCAGCCTAAATACTAATAAACAACATTTTACCTCCATTGAATGGAAAGTTTGATGGTGATAACCCCTTGCAGAGGTGCTATGCTTTATAAAGCACCCTAATGTATATTACTCTTTTGGTTCCTCCCAGAAATCACATGAGGTGAGGAAGGGTGGTTCACTTCTTCTATTTTTTACCAATAAGCACAGAGGTTCAAAGGTATTAAGTGACTTGCCCAACATCAATCAAGGCCAGATCTTGGAGGCACATTCTGGGTCCCCTACTGGTACTGCCTCAATAAACTGTCATCACTGAGAAGTTTCACTAAAACAGATATATATGAACTACAAACAAGAAATCAACACTTCCTTTGTGATTTTCATGATAGATATCAAGATCTGTCTTGTTGTACTTAGTTTATGAAATACCTTTTCATACATCCTTTTCAGTGCACACTGAGTACTAATGATTACACTGAGTTATATAAGAAGTAGATGGATCCTCAAGACAAAAAAATTTCATTAATATTGAATTATTTTTAAAACTTAATTCTAACAAAAGTAATTAGTATGAATTTTTAAAAATGGAATGCATTTATCCACTCAATTATTAGCCAAAAAATATTATTGAGCAGGCAATGCACTGGGTATTGTGGATATAACAGGAAATGAAGAAACTTCTGTCTCTGCCTTCAAAACATTCCATCCAGCAGATGAGATGGACATACAACAAAGAGTTATTCAGTGCCTGTGGCAGGGACAATGGGAATCTAACCCAGTCAGGAGAGGGGTCAGGAAAGCTTCCTTCAAGAAAAAGCAATTAAGGTGAAGTCAAAAAAAAAAAAAAAAGATAGGAAGTACTTAGGTAAAAAAGAAGGAAAAGGCAGAGGAGGCAGCTCAATGAAAGAGCAGGAAGAAGTAAACTTTGGAAGCGGAATAAGAGAAAAGACACATCGCAGATAAAACCCTCTGTAACTCCAAAGCTGGGTACAATCGGTCAGGGTAAGAAGGAACAACCAGAAGTATGTTATGGCCTTACCATAAATATTTACTTTGCACTGAATTCTCTGCTCCTCAACCAGAGCTCAAAACAGCATTGGGTACAGTCGGCCCTTCGTATCCCCTGGGTATTAATTCCAGGAGCCCCAGCAGAGACCAAAGTCCAAGCTGCTCAAATCCCTTACATAAACGGCATAGTACAATGAATACAGTCGGTCCTCAGTATCCTCAGGTTTCGCATCCGCAGATTCAACCAACATTAGACCTGACTGCTTTGAGTTGCATCCGCAGATGCGAAACTGCAGAGGGCCGACTGTAATATGTTATTTTTGTTTCTTGAAGCTTAGTATTCACACAGAATGCAAAAAATAACATCTTAGATACCTTCTCCTTACCAGAACCTTTCACTTTCATTGTCTCATTTAATCTCCTCACAACAATCTTCACCAAATGATATACTATCTGCTTTTTTTACTGAGGCTTAAGGAGATTATTATTTTCCAAGCATCCAGAATGGCAGATCCAGGATTAGAATACAGATTTTAGGATCCTTTGTTCATTGCACTTTCCATACACCACACAACAGGCCTGTTGCCTTAAGAATCTTATTCATCCATCAAATGCTTATTAAGATCTTGCTGTGTGCCAGTGAATAAGGTAGATAAGGTCTCTGTCTTCATAGAAACTACATTCTACTCATAAACAGACTAACGTCTGTTGTAGGTCAGTTTTTTCTTAAGAATCTCCATTTGCTTTGGAGAAAAAAATATTCCATGACCCAAGAAATGAAATGAAGTGCTCAGATTTGGACTCCATGGCTCTGGTGTGTCCTGTGTCCATTTCCATTGTTATTCAGATTGTCTGGTGCTCTCTCTCCCAAGTGGCCATAGACCCTGTGACACTGTGAGTAAAGACATGGCCAGGAAAGATGGCAGTACTTTGTACAGATTGTTTGGTTAGGACAGTTTCCTTCTGCCACACTGAAAACCCAAAGGTTTTTCAATCTGCTATCATGTTTTGGAGCCCGGCTACATGTGATTCCAATGACTGTCACTGTTAAAGTTATGTTCCATCAAAACCTCTCTGTGCTGGGAGCAAGAACTTTCCTAGAGCTTGGTAGAATGAATCCAGTTATACTTCTAGCTTCTAGCCCATGCTTTGTGTCAAAAGTGGCCTCAGCTACCTGAAAAACGAATTGTCCCTCCGGACATGTCTGTTTCTTATCTTGCCAGTAGGAGAGAAATGGGGATGTTGGCAACCATCCTCCCAATCAAATCATCTGGCCCATTTCTTCTGTGCCATGTTCCAGAAGTTAGTGGACACTTGGGAAAAAGAAAAGTAATGCACTGAAAACATAAAGGGTGGCAGGTCAGGTTAATGCAAAAACATAAGAACAAACCCTGAAACTCTCTGGAAAGGAAGTTAACAGGTTGGCAGGGTCCCTTCTGCTGTGCTGGGAATGCACAGCAACCTCCAAACTTGGAAATAATTTGTTCATTATTTGCAGGAAAAGGGGTGAGGGTGGAGGACATTTCACATTCAAGAATTTTGAAGGACAACAGGTTGCAAGACACTGGGTATATTAAATGGAATGAGATTTCAGTGCAAGGAGCAGAGAAAGGAAGACCACAAAGTGGAAGGGGACAGATGAAGACATGGGAAGCAGTGTGGGAAAGAGGCAGGAAGCATGTTGTTATAGGGGCTGCAGAAACAGTGGTCCCTTATTAAGGCAGTGGACGTCTCAAGCAAAAGAGAATCTCGAAGTTGCAGTTTGCAGTCCCAAGGCAGGTGGGCTCCAAACACAATTCAGTCCCTTGTCTGCTAAAGGCAGGTCAGCCCTCCAGCAAGGAGGCCAAGGGAGCAATGGGAACCCAGAAAGAAAGGATAACTTCTTGTTAGAACTTCTCAGTTTGTGAAACACCTGCTGCAGAATCACTTTACGGAGCAGGGGGCAGAGTGCTTGTAAAATGCATAGATCCGTGGAACCCAATCTGGACAATCAGAATCTCCTGGGGTTCACCCGGTTATTTGACAAATACCCCAGGTGAGTCCTATGCACAATTAAGTTTAATAACCACCAGCTGAGATGATAAAATTGGGTGGTCAAAGCCTTCCTTCAGAGACTGCCCAAGGCTATCTCTTGGTCACAGCACCTAGAACAGAGCTGTCTGGATGTAACAGAACCCCTAGCTACAGAGATCTTGTATTGCTTTGTGGGAAATCACATGAGGATCTCTCCATATAACATCCCTGAAGGTCAGAGCACATCACCTGACCATAGGTGAGGCTCTCGATAGAGAGTTTGTAGTTCCAGGTAAGGAAGGCACAGTCAGGCTCTGAGGCTGAGGCATCAGCCTCATTAGAGGCTTTCTTCACCAAAGCAGATTTCAGTTCCCAGAGTGGAGACGAAAAAGGACTACTTGGGAAAAAGAAGAGGGAGAAAGGTCCTAAGAAACCATGTCAGTCAGACAACACTCATCGAGACCCTAATTCGAAACTATACGCTAGGTGCCAAAAGCAATAATACTGCATGCTCTCTCACAGAATTGTTATTCAAGTTTTAGGCCTTCAAATAAATGCGTGAGGAAATTTCTACCAAGTAGAAAAGTTCTAATTAATTACAAATTAGTGTATGTGTTCACTGAATTTGTATCTTCCACCAGATAAGCCAGACTAAGTACAAACATGTTCAAAGCCAGGAGTTCTTACAGAAATCCCTAGTTAAATGCACCAACCATGGGCGTGCAGAATAAAAACTGAATTGGAACCACTATCTACTTCCTGGTAACCCCTGACTCCTACCCCTTCCCTGCCCTCTGATCACTGGGTTGAGCTGAGGTCCTAGTTCTATTTCCTTTCAGAGGCTACCAACTTCGGGAAGCCCGTGCCCTGTCCCGGGCACGTCTGCACACAACCGCAATACTGCAAGCCCTCGCTTCTAGGTTTGCAGCCTAACCAGCTGTTGCACTCACGGGTGGTCTCAGAACTACTGCAGAATCCCCATACACAGCCCTTTATCCACACTAATATCCCCTTTGACACACTTCCGTGGTCATGATGAACGGAAGACCAGATACAAGAAAGCAGCCTTTCACTCAAGCAAGCAAAAGCCACGTCCAAGATCTCTTTCCCTGGTGTCCTTTGATGCCTTATTTCCTGGGAAAACAAGAAAAGTCCTCCCCAGTCCGAGTCCCACGGCCGCCCACCACCGGGGAAGCCCTCCCGTCCGGGGCCTCGCGGAGTCACCTCTTGTCTCCCTTCTCTCCGCAGCTCCAATGGAAAATCTGTCACGTGGGCGCAGAACGAGAAGAGTAGCCGGGGGCAGCACCTGTGGCAGCGGCTGTCCATCCACATCAACAAGAAAGAGAACCCCAACCAGACGGCCGTCATCAAGCCCTTCCCCAAGAGCACTGAGAGCCGCGGCCTGTGCGCGGGCGGCGCGGGCGGTGCGGGCGGCGGCGCGGGCGCGGGCGGCGCAGGCGCGGTAGGCGGCGGGCCCGAGCCCCCGGACGCCGGCCCCAAGGCTTTGTACGACGTGGTGGAGGCCGAGGAGCACTTCCCCGCGCCGGCGCGGCCGCGCTCGCCGTCGCCCATCAGCACGCTGAGCCAGCGCGCGGGCTCGGCCGGCCGCACGGACGACGACTTGCCGTCGCTGCACTCGGAGCCCGCGGCGCGCAGCAGCTCGTCTCAGGGCTCGCTCATGGAGCAGATCAGCAGCGTGGTGACCCGCTTCACGGCCAACATCAGCGAGCTCAACTCCATGATGCTGTCCACCGCCTCTCCCGGCCCCGGCGCGGGCGCCCCGCTCTGCTCGTCCTACCTGATCCCCAAAGAGATCCAGCTGCCCACCACCATGACCACGTTCGCCGAGATCCAGCCACTGCCCGCCATTGAGATCACCGGCGGCGCGCAGCCCGCGGCCGCGGCCCCGCCGGCTGGGGGCGCTGCCCGGGAGCCCCCGGCGGCCGGGCCCGAGGCTGCGGCCGGCAAGCCGGACCTGGAGGAGCTGGTGGCTCTCACCCCGCCGTCCCCCTTCAGAGACTCGGTGGACTCGGGGAGTACCACTCCCAACTCGCCAGTGTCCGAGTCCGCCCTCTGTATCCCATCGTCTCCCAAATACGACACACTTATCATAAGAGATTACACTCAGAGCTCCTCGTCCTTGTGAATGTCCTTGGAAACCACGCTGGGTTCCCAAACGGAGCCGAGACCTCCGGTGTTCCCACAGACACAGTCGCCTGATTAAGACCCGAGGTGGAAGACGCCAAGTACACCTGTAATGGAAACAAGAGATTAATAGTGCTATTTAACATCAACCGACGAAGACACCAACTACAAATTTTTTGGCAGATCTTCTTCTAGTGGCCTTAGAAAACATGGGCTTTTAAGAAACACTGCTTCTGTTTTTGAGGGCTGACAAGGAGTCTGTTGAAACAGTTACATACTAAGTGCTTTGCTCTAGGGAAGCAATGAGTGTGAAACAGCGTAATGGAGGGGAAAAGGCATAGTTAATAAGCAACTGTAAAAAAAATGTTTTGTTTGTTTACTTTCATTCTTTTCCCAGAAGATTCTTTGATTCACCAAACATGAATGTACATTTTCTAACAAACTCAAAATCTGGGACCAAAACGTCAACTTTTCTCTTCCTCTTTTTTTTTTTTTTTTTTTTTTTTTTTTCGTTTTTTCTTTCCTTTAAAGACCTTGGAAAGCAGTACTTGGGCCCAGTATTTACTGAGGCCTTGATGTGAGTGTGTCCCATACACAACACACAACTGTATGAAGAGGGCTGTGCTGATGTATGTAGGGCTTTTACCAGACTTTCCTCTCCAATTTGGTTGTGACATCCTCTTCCAAACGCCTGCATCTTGGATTCCACCTAGTTATTTCAATTCACCTCCATTAACCAAGAAAACCAGTGGAAGATTTCTTGACTATTTCACCATGTTGCCAATCAATACTGGAAGTAAGCAAAAAATAGTTTCTGGAATACTGTTTGTAATTCCCTCACTGGGGTGCGTTGTGTAGCTGGAAATTCTCTTTATAATAATAATAATTCTTGAGCTCCAGCTTGGCTATCTCTTTCATGAAATGTGGCCACTCCTCATTATGAATGCATTGCCAGCTAAAATATTTAAAGTACGCATTTGGGCTTCTTCATTCCTTTCTTTTGAAAACCTGATGCACAAAGAGCTCCTCTGTTCTTTTCAAGTCCCACCACTGGAAGAACGGTCCATAGACCCAATGAAGACATTGTCATGATTGGAGGGACTGTTCAAAAAATTAACACGATCTTAATACACTGGAAATTTTAAACTGTGTCAAGTCGGCGTAGCAGAGATTTAGCTATGCCAGTGAGCAGTGATTTTAACTTTTCTTGGCTGCTTAAACAGGGCAGCTATGAACTATGACAAATGTAGATTTTTCAGAGCAATACAGAAAACTAAAACAGAGGAACCTTAACGAATATAAACCACACAATCTTTCTTAGCCATTCCAAAAAGAGGCAAAGCAATTATGAATATTTTCCTTTTTAAAATAATTATTAATATAATTTTGTGCACTTCATACTGTCACTTTTTAAAAACTGAAGAAAAGAGATTTAAAGTTATAATAGAAATACCTGTGCTTTGATAGGCTGATACAGGTAGAATTCATAGCTCAAGACCTGCATCCACTGTCATCTCTTTCTTCCTCCCATTACAGCTATCCTCAGGTGCCAAATGTTTTTGATTTTTAAATAAGGATAGTAATAAAAGGAGGAGGTGTCCTGTAAATTTAAATCCAGTTGACCCAGCCTTATACTAAAGATAGCCTTATGAAAAAGATTTGCTCTGAGGCAGAAGTATATTTTTAGCAGAGAGAAAGATAATAAAAACCTTTTTCCTTAGCTCAATATCCTTATTTTGGTAAGTATTTTTATCTCACATCTACTTAAAAAAGGAATTGAGAAATGGAAATATATCCATTAACGTAATTTATCATTCCCCCACTTTTAAAAGTTATAATAAATATAGTGCTCCACTTTACTCGCCTGATAACTGTTCTTATATTAAATTATTTAAATCAAATCTCCCAATATAAAATATTAAAAGCTAACATTAATTTACTAAAATATAAAATGTTTTAAATCAGACCTCCATGACAATTTAAAATAGCAATCATCAGAGCCCCTCAATCCCAAATATTATAATAAGACTCTTGAAACAGTGAATCTAGCTAAGTTTTATGGTTTCATTGAAAGCAAATGTCTGCCTCTACTTTAAAAACAAATGTAAATATTTTGAGTATTAATATCCCTGGATTCTCATCAAAAGGGTGGCATTCACCTGGGGATTACTGTCTTTATGTCTTAGGTATCGAAACCTTTCTAAGTATGCTCTATCTGAGTTTAAAATTTTGTTTCATAAAACACTTACGTTGGTTTCCATTGTATTCTTAAGTACAAGTTTCACTGTGTTGACCAACAGAAGAACATTTTTAAAACTTTCTCCATGATCAAATTCCTTTCTAATTGTTCAGTAACATATTTCTTTTAAAAGTACACTACCTTGTGAGAAAATCCATTAGAAATTAAAATTTAATGCAAATAAATTGCCATCTGATAATTCCATATGAAATAATAGTCAACTGTAATAAGAAAAATAATTTATCCAATTAGAGGAGAACAAGATGTATTTTTCTGTGTATTTATATAACCCTTTGTCACTTCATTCAATCCATTGTATAATATATAATATCATTAGTAATGCATTCTTGGGATCTTTTATTTTGGAATGATGCTAACTGTCTCTTTGCCAATTCTAATACCAGGTTCCAAGTAATAAATCTACAATACAAAGAGAACTGAATATTCATTCTAGGGCTAGGATATGAACTTCACAATTCATTTGAGTACCTATTTTCATTGAATTTCCTTGAAAACAGTCTGTTCCTGGTGCCCAGTGATAATTCAGTCAGGACCAGCATGACTAAAAGGAAGGGGAAAGTACAGTGGAATGCTAAGTTTCAGAAAAGTGACCCTAAAGGACAGTTTGGTCCCAGAATGAAAAAAAGAAGACCTGGTTTGATCAAATTATACGGACTATCTAAGAAGTCCACCCTTCTTCTGTTGTGGGAAAGAGTGGTGGCAGCCTGAGAAGACTGCATCTGCATTGGGAAGAACCAGAACCATCTCTCTGGGGTAGGGGTGGGGAACAGAAAGGGAGTGTGGAAAGGAAAACGGTATGAGATTTGATTGAAGCAAAGAAAAAAAAGAAACCCCCCAATGTGCTAATCCTTGTTAGTAACAGTCTTTCCCAAGTTTCTGCTGTTACCAGCATGTAATCAGGAAGACTAGGAGCTATTTCTGACTGTCCATGAATTGTATAATGGCTCTGCTGCAGTTCTGTGACTTCCAAACCAGGAATTAAACACTTTTTAAGGAAAAAAACATTTCCTGTGCTAGTCTCCCGGCAAAATGTACATGTTTTGGAGACTTCAAAGGTATTACCTGAGTTCACATTTAGCCACAGCTTATTAATAACCCTCAAGCTGTCAGAATCTCTATAGTTACCATTTACAATTTTATACTGTGAAAAAATACAGATCAGTGAAAAGCATAAAGATAAGTCGGAATTCACTTTAAAGAGGGTCTGAGGCCTGGCAGATGCTCTACTATCTGTTGAAGAACGAGGCATGTATAAAATAGTTGGCTGAATTTCACTGATCTTCCCAATGTGAACAAATATACTATGTATATTGTGTGTATTTCTAGAATTCAATGGCAGCTGCTGGTGGTGTTGTAATTAGAAATCTATATAGAATATAGATGTTTTAGAGAGATGGTGCCAATCCTAAAAGATTTGTGTGGGCTACAAGTGCTTGTACTTACTTTTTTCTGCACTTTAACTGATTTGGTTTTAAAATGATGTGCGCATATCTGTCTTTTTTTCTGTTGTTGCAGCTTGTGCTATTAAAACGATAGAGAATGTTAAATTATTTTGATGTGAATTGCAAATGATTTTTTTTCATAAAGTTTAACATTTTTATCAGCATTGTTTTGCTTTGTACTTGTATAAATGTGTTTTATTTTAGTATTTTAAAATACACTTGCCTGTTTCTCAGTTGTCTAAATCATGTTAGAGCTGGTGTTTGTGAAGTCAGTTACTTTTTGAAATATATTAAAAAAAGAAACTATGATATGACTTTAAGATTCTTCCCCTTAAATGTTTAGATTGTTGTCTTAATAGCGTTTTCTATGACCCAAAGAGCCATACTATTAATTCATCTTAAATTCTGAATGATCTACACATTCGAGTTATGGGGTTTACAAAGCAGCCTGTGGACAACAGATTAAAATGAAAATATAAACCAACCACAAACCAACCAGAGATGCTGTCCCCAGAGGCACCTACAAATACCTTTTAAGACATAAATAAATAGTTATATTAAAACAAGGAAGCATGTAGGGAATATAAGTTCTTTCTGTATCTGGAAATACTAATACAAATTATAGGTATAGTTCCACAATTATCTGTGTTGATAGATGTAACGTCACAAAAATAATATAGATTATGCACATGTGTGTATATATATGTGTATGTGTCTGTATATGCATACAAACACACACATCAATATAGATATTTTACTTTGAGTCCATCTGTATATGTTTATATGTGTATGTATGTATGTATGTTTGTGTGTGTATGTGTGGGCATGTCTATATAATTTTGCCAGAAAAAAAAATTACTTGTCAAATCACTTTTTACTTTGATAGATCCTTAAGCAAATTTACACCCCCTGAACACAACTTAGCTAAAACCTAAAAGCATAATGTAGACTATATGAATGATGTATGGAAGAGAAAATGTAAATTTTAAAATATAGCCTCTCTCTGCTTCCCTACATTGTATTATTTGTACACATTTAATATATATATACATATATTCTTATATAAGTTGATACAAACTATGTTTGAACTTAAAAAAGAAAGCCATTTTTTGGTCAGACTCTCTAATTCAGTGTCTTCTATTCTGAAGTAATCCAAATGGGCATATGTTTATATAAACTTGAGGTTGAGGTAAGATATCTGGACTACATACATTATCTCCTAAAGATCAAAAGAGTTTTGTAAGACTCCGTAGAACCAATGGAAGCCAGATAAAACCAGCTGATGCAATAGAAATAGCATTAAATAGATGTAAAAGTCAGGCTCTATTGCCCTGTCCCATATGATATTGGATAAATTACCTTGACTTCTCCATAACTCAGTTCCTCTTTATTTAAATGCTGACGTGAGTTACAATAAGCTGTGAAGTTTATTTCATTTCCAGCATTCCTGGTATGTGGTAAATGCTTAACAGGTGATAGCTGTTAGTTGCAACATAGTATTTATTATACAGTTAATATCCAGCAGGCAGCTTAGATATGTTATGTCCAATATTACTTGTGGAGCTGTAACAAATTCTTGTCCAACTTAAAGCATATATCATTGGGGGAAGATCCTATTGAGGCTTGAACTCACATACAACCTTGGAACTGTCCATCTAGGATGAGTTAGTAAATTGATCTTAAACACCACAGAAAGAATGCTTTTCTTCTGTTATAGCCTATGCTGAATGCTGGCCAGTTTTTTGGTTATACTGTACACAAATGATCAGTTTTTAAAAATAAACAGTTCTCAAACGTTTACTTTTTTATGGTAGCTAGCTAGGTAGGTAGGTAAATAGACAGAATTATATTAATGAAATAATCTCCTTAAACAAAAGCATAGTAAGTACATTTTTTTCTCAAAGTATTTTGAAATTCAGAATCAGTTACTACATTATTTTTTAAGAATAATTTCAGTAGATAAATTCTAAGGAAAAACCTTTAGACTCAGCTTCTCTGGCCAGGTTTAGACACCTAAACAAACAGTATTACAGGAAAACTTAGTTTAACCTCCACAAGAATAAATATTTTAAATTAGCTTTTACTCCAGACCCAACACATTTGGTTCTGTCATGACATCTAAGTCTTTTTGTATGAACATTTATACAAGTAGACTAGTTATGTGGTATATATATCAGACACATTGGCTTATTTATATATAACTTGTATTTTTACTCATTGACATAAAACAAAGCCTTACATAACTAGCATGTTTCTATAACAGGATAAATGTTATATAATAAATTATAAGACTGATATGTCCATGAAAATTGCCATTTAATATAGTAAATTGTCTTTTCTGAACTGCTGAACAGTAATAAGTGTTTCACAAAATAAAAGTTTTAGATTTTTAAAAGTTTGGAAATCATAATAACTCCAAGTTGGATGGCTGCCTTCACCTCAGAACTTGCCACTCTTCTTTAAATATGCTAATATGCATTAACCCTGGAAGTTTCTTTTTTTTTTTTTATGAGTAGTCTCCTCAGAGTAGAACTTCATAGTATGAGTTTTGGAAATGCTATGATATAAAATTTATAATTTGTAGACACTTTTTCCTTTAGTCTTGAAAATTAATTGCTATTTCCATGATGATCTCCTAAGGATTTTGGAGAAGAAAACATGGATTTATATCATCAATCATTTCAGAGCCATTCTACTGAATCATGGAAAGCCTTGCTACATTTTATTATCCATTTTCCTCCTATTTTCTGATTTCTCAGAGCTCTACCAGCACATTAACTTTACTCCCAGGGGTCAAGCTGAGGATTTTCTTTTTCTTTTTCTTTTTTTCAATCAACATGTTGGATGGTTTCCTTAACTCCCAACAGCCTCAGATGAAGCAATATGTGAGATAGTAGCATTAGTAGATGTTAAGTAGCCAGTGAACTATATTCCAAGAGCAGTAGAAGGCTATTGGAGTATCATCCAGAAGTTATTTAAGAAACATTTTTCACGTGTTTTCTAATTTACCTAAGTAATCAAAATTACACGGCCACATCTAACACATGTACCATACTAATGCATTTCTACTCCTGCATGTTCAAAATAATGATTTCTACCTTTTACCTCCCTGTATGTTGTGGTACTCTCTGTCATATGCTTTCTCTCTCTAAAGAGCTCAAATCACATCATTAGCCCTAGTGCATTAGCCCACTCTTCAAGGAAGCATGAAACACTCTAAATGTATGCAGAGAGAAAAGGTCTTATTCCGGGAATACAAATACCCACTCTAATAATACAGGACAAATCAGCAACAAAATCAGGGGAATATCCTGACTAGTTCTATTCTGTCCGTATGAGAGCAAGAAGGCTTTCTTGCTCTTTGCATGGTAACAAAAAGCCCCAAATTCAATTTTTAAAATATAAGAGAAGCCTGAGATACAACCATTTCGAACTGACAAAGTTGGGGTCAGGAACCCAAGAAAAATGCAAGTAATAATGACTAGGCTAATAAACAGATTAAAAGCCTGAATAAATTAAAGGAAGCTGAGAGGCCCTAAAAAAGAATAATGCAACTGTGTTACTGAGTGATGTTATTTGCTGAACCAGCACCATCAGTTAACCCAGCCCTGGTATATGCAAAACACTGAGAGAGGCAAATGCAAAATAAACAAAGGTGGGTATAGGAATATTAATGTCTGGCAAGAAGTAATTCAAAATTAAATTTATTAAAAGGGCCAAAAGGGATATTTTTAATTGATAAACATCTACTCAGAAGATAGAACAGTCATGAACCAATATGTGCTTTAAAATATGGCTTTAAAGCATACAAAGTAAAGATTAATAGAAACACACACACACACAAATTCCACAATCACAACAGACCTCTTTAATATATTTAAATCACAAATACATCAAGAAGCCAAAAAAATAATAGAGGAATCAAGTAACAAAACCATGAATAATCAAATTTATTTAGAGCTTTGTTCATATTAAACAGAGAATAGACATTCTTTTCATCATCCATGAAGCATTCATAAACATTAACCTTGAATTTGACCACGAAAGAGACCTTAACACATTTCAAAAGGCAAAAATCATACAGGCTACATTCACTGACTAAAAGTCATAAAATTTTGAAATTAAAAAAAAGAATGATATCCAAAAGAAATCCTGGGGATCTCTCAACTAAGAGCATTTTTGGACTGAAGAGGAAAACTTAACTAAAATTATATCCTACATAGAAATGAACTTAGTGAAAACCCTGCATACAGTACTCTAAAGAAAATGTTTTACTCTGTATACATTAAAAAATAGACTAAAAATAAATTAACTAAAATTTCAGTTGAAGATGTTGAAAAATAAACAATAAAAAACAAAGAAAATATAAATAACATTGATTAAATTGAAATTAATAAAAGAAAAAAAATCTACTCAAAAATTTAAAGTGATCATTAAAACCAAAGTCTTTTAATTTGAAAAGACCAACACATTGACAAACGTTTGTCAAGCGTAATCAAGTAAAAGAGAAACCACAATTAATATTGTGAGAAAAGAGTCATAGCTACATATATACAAGATATAAAAGAAAGCACTAGGTAAAACTTTGAACAAATAAATTTGAAAATATAGATGACATGATATTCTAGGAAAACATAAATTATCAAATTGAAACAAATACAAGTTGAAAACGCAGATAAACCAATAACGATAGAATATCATGAAAGGGAATTTAAAAATATTTAACTCTAAGTGGCATATGCCTAAACATTTTAGGAGAATTTCATCATGGTATAGAACATGGAAGTACATGGAAATATCTATAGCTCATTTTATGAGGCTTTTATAACTTTGGTACACAAATCAGATAAGGAGGGACATAAATAGAGTTATAAGCTATTCCCATAAACATCGATTTTAAAATCCCAGATAAACTATTCACACATCAAATTGTGAAATGTAATAAGATAATAATACTTCATGACTAAATATAGTCTACCATAGGATTTTGTGTTGTTCAATATTAGGAAATCAAAAATGTAGTTTACTACGTTAACATATTAAAAGAAAAATGTAATCTATACAATAGATAAGAGAAACATTTGATAAAAGTAAACACCAATTCCTGATTAAAATAAAATAAAACAAATTAACAACTAAAAATAAAAGGAAAATTTCTTAAGGTGAAAAAATTCTATTAACAACCTACTGCCAACATGATACTAACAGAAAAATATCAGAAGAGTTCCCATTACATCAGGAATGAAAGATGTATTCCATACATGCACAATTCTAAAGTGACAATGAAATTTTTGTCTCAAACAACACATTTTCTGAGAGTTAAATAAAGTGCAAGCATCAGTTGTATTGAGACAGTGGATTTACTTGGGACAACTGCTTATACCTGCACTGTCCTGAGCAAACCAGGACACAGGCCCACTCTAAATCACTACTATTTAATATGGTATTTGATGTCCTAGAGAAAACTCTAAGTCAAGAAAAAGAAAGTAGATATTAATATTTTGAAGAAACAAATCTATATCAGCAGATTCATCAGCCTATAAAATCTAAAACAATCAAAAGATAAAATATTAAGATTAAAAATAAAATGTTCAATGTAATGATATGAACAGGCAAAAATAACTAGATGAGCTACATGACTTTGGGCAAGCAATTTCCTGTCATGGCTTGTTCAAGAGCATCATAAAATCTGCTAAACTAGTAGGAAAAGTTAAAGATATAAAGAATAATTTTTTAATTGTGAAAAATACTGTAAATTGTGCTTGACAAAGAGGAAGTAAAGGGGAAGAACATAGGTGAGAACAATATCTTGGAACACTTCCCTAAAAGATTTCTAAAGAACAGAATTTTAAAGGGTCGGTAGATGCTGACCAGATGGATACAAGAGAGGAAAACATTCAGGCACAGGGAACAGCCCATCCACTGACACAAGATCGTGCATGGAGTGCTCAGGGAAGTAGCATTAGTTTAATAACTAGAGCTCTTCGGGAGGCTTAAACAAGATAATGTACATTATGTGTACAGTGTTGTGCACATGGAGTATGTTCCTTCGATGCTATAGCTGCTTTAGTAGCAGTACTGGCAGTGCTAGATATTTAGATCTAATGGAATACTATATAAAATACATGTAATCACGCATCTATGTAAAACTGGTTATTCTACTTTTATTCCTGAGCATATATACATCATTCTCTAACAACACAAATAAATTCAACCATTCAGAACTCAGAAGGATCCTAATCTCTCATGATCACACACGTGCATGAAATTGTTTGCTGTAGAAAATATCAGAACTAAATGTAAGAAAGAACTTGATATCGACATTTACGATCAAATTAGATGAAATGAAAAAGTGAATTAGTAAATCACCTATGCTTCGTAATTAATAAAAGTAAAAAAATAATACTCAATAACAACAAAAAATACAGAGAATGTAACAAAGGCATGGCATTTGAATCAAGATATTTAAAACTGCGAAGGAAAAAAAAAGAAAGGACTTTAGAAATACATAAACTACATTGTGTATGACTTTAGTCAAGCATCTCCTTCAGTTCTGCAGCCTCCTCCGCTCAGATAAACGCCCTTCTCTAGATCTTCTTTTTTCTTCTATAAGCTGAAACAGTTGTCTTAGATCAATCTTTCCAAGATTTTCAAAGTTATTCTAGGGCCTTCATGCAGTATAATTATCCATTTTAATCTCTCTGTCTCTTTTTTTTTTTTTACTGTGGTGATAACACTTATCATCAGATCCACCCTCTTAAAAAAATTTTAAGTGTACAATACAAGACTGTTAACTGTAGGCAACAACTATGTACAGTAGGTCTCTAGAACTTATTCATGTTGTATAACTGAAACTTTATAACCATTGAATAGCAACACCCCATTCCCCCCTAACTCCTGTCCCTGGCAATCACCATTCTACTCTCTGCTTCTATGAGTTAGACTATTTGAGATACCTCATATGAGTGGAATCATGCAGTATTTGTGCTTCTGTGACTGGCTTATTTCACTAAGCATAATGTCTTCAAGGTTTATCCAGTTTGTTGCATATGGCAGGATTTCCTTATTTTTTTAGGCTGAATAATGTTCCATTGTATTTATCCACCACATTTGCTTTTTCCATTCATCCACTGATGGACATGTAGGTTGTTTCCACATCTTGGCCATTGTGAATAACTAAAAAAGAATTAAATATTCAAAACCATGTTGCCCAAGACCCTCCTAGAGGGTACCTTTTTTATTGTTTGTTTTTAGGGAAGTCTGTGACTTTACTTGAAGGGGATGAAAGGGAAGGAGTGGGTGACCCTGATGCCAAGCCAACTGTGGTCCATGGGCCTGTAGGTGATGGAGTACTCGCTCAGGTAGCAGTGGATCATCTCAGGCTTGATTTCCAGCTGGTTGAATGTCTCACGCTGTGTGGACACCCACCGTGCCACCCACTGCCTCACACAGAATGATCACGCCCTGCAGGTGCACCTTCACCACCTCTGGCTTCTCCGCGGGGGCCTTGTGCGGGCCCGTAGGCAGGAAGCGCTACCTCCCCTGCAGGTTCCGTTCAGCAGTCACCATTGGCTGCTGATAGGACATGCCCAGCAGCTGGTCAAGGTCCCCACCACGTAGGTCAACCTGAGGAAGGTCTACTCCTTCTTCTACTCCACTTCCACCATCCCGGCAGTTGTTCAGAAAGATTGTTTTGTTTTGTTTTCACTGCATTTATTAGTAACATAAAGAAAACATTGAAACCAAAAAAAGAAAAAAAATTCATTCTCAATTCTCCAAATGGCTCTCCTGCCTCCCTCTTGCCCATACAAACTCTGAACCCATTTCCTCAGGGCCAGTTCAAAACTGGACCTGTTTACTGCCATTTTCACAGAAACCAACCAATGCAGAGAGCAGCAGTACTGTCTAGATTCCACCCAAATGTAGGCTGGGGGAGGGTTACAGAATTCAAATGAAAGGGCTGGTGACCTCACAGTGACGTAGTCTAACTAAAATGGGCTGGACGGGAGATAGAGTAAGCCTATCAGGGGCCTTACAGAACATCTCATGGGCCTGAGTCAAACCCAGATTCACAGACACCAGGAGAAGGATGCGAGGACCAGGGGTGCAATTTTCTAGTGGAAAGTTTCACAATTCTCCCATGTTGGGAGGTGGGGAAAGTCCAGAGGGCACCAAGAGCCTCACTTGTTTTGGCAGAAAAACTTACTCTAGTGTTGGAAAGTCACAAAAATGCCACGGATACTGAGAAAGGCTAGGAGGGGATTCGCAGCTAAGAATGAGATGTGTGGCGTCATTACACCTTCATTCAGGCTACTAAACACTATTAGGTATTGAGTTGCTTTTGACTATTTTTCAGCTTAACATTGGTTTAAACATAAACGTGTCTGGCTTAATTTAGAAACAAATCATGAACATTATAAATATAAGCAATTTGATTTTTTTAAACTCCAAATATACTTCCTAACATCAGATCATGAAAGCAAGTTGTTTTTGCCATAATATGTAGTGTCATTTCAACCTACCTTTAAATTACATTCAATATCTAAACTACACATGAAATAACCCCAAGTCTTATTTTGTCACCAAAACATGATTTTTCTTGCAAATATAATTTACAGTAAATTTTAAGAAGCTTTTTGATAAATGGAAACAAATTGAAATTTGCCTTTATATACAATTTATTCAAACAACAAATACTTAATGGGTGTCTGCTATGTGCCAGGGCACTTTTCTAGATTCTGGGGGTCCAGCAATGAACAAAACAAAAATTATGTTTACATGGACCTTACTTTTATTATGTGCATGAATATGTGTGTGTTGGTGGAAGAGACAAAAAACACAAAAATTATAAAGGAAACTCTAGTATATATTATAAAATGATAAGTGCTATGGAGAAAAATATGATGGATAAAGGAGACATAAATTCAGGAAAGGGGAGTAATTTTAAATTCGTTTATCAGGAAAGATTTTACTTCTAAGTGATATCTGAGCAAAGACTTGAAGAAGGTGCAGAAGCAAATCATGAACATATCATGAAAGAATATGCCAGGCAGAGGAAAGAGTAAATGCAAAGATCCTGAAGAAGGGGTAAGTCTAGAAATGTTAGGAACTGCAACGAGTATAGTATGGCTGAAAGAGAATGAGCCTTGAGTAGGATAGTAGGAGCTGATTTCAGTAAGTGCAGAGTCAACTCGTACAGAGCCTTGGAAAATGATATAAGGAAGTTGGTTTTTATGCTGAAGGTTTTGAGCAAAAGAAAAACATCTGGTTTATTTTTAGAGGAGCAGTATGGAAGCCCTGGAATAAATTGCTAGGAGGCAAAGTTAGAGGCAGTGAGGCTGGTAAGAAGCTCTTGCAATAAACAGACAAAATGATAGTGACTTTTAGACCATGGTGGTGGCAGTGGAGGTCATAAGAAGTGGTCATAATTGTCTATGTGTATAAGATAGACTCATCAAGATTTGCTGATGGACTGGATGTGGGACTTTAAAGAAAGAAGAGTAGAGAATGGTGAAGGTTTCTTGGCCAGGATGGAGTTGCCCTTAACTGAGTTAGAAAAGGCTGCATGCAGTTAGAGCAGATTTTGGAGCAAGGATGAAGACATGTTGAGTCTGAGGTGTCTTTTAAGGAAGATAGTTGTGTATTAGAGTTTAGAACTCAAGGAAGAAGTCTAGACTGGAGCTGTAAAACATATATTAATTACTGAAGATAATAAGCAAATTGAAGATAAGAGCAAATCCTACCATATTATATAAAATTATTATATAATACATAAAGATCAAGATTAAATTATCTAACTTACAGCTACTTCTTAATCATTTACCACCTAAAAATTATGAGTTTTTAATTCTAAGGGATGTTGTGAGATTACATATCACTGTGAAAGTGATGGTATTTCATCCAACAGAACAGTGCACCTTGCCCTAGGATATGCCATCACCTGAAGCATAGGGGCCACTGGAAGCCTTAAGACACTCTCAAACAAGTTGCAGAGGTTGTGGTTATCTGGGAAAGTTCCCTGGAGAAGGTAATGCTGGAGGTAGGACTTGAAGGACTGTTATGCAGAGGATATTCTTGGCAAAGGAAATAGCATGTACAAGTGCATGAGTGTGAAGTTCAACCATCTATGATAAACATGAAGGGACTTGGTAGTACTCAATATAGAGTGCATGAGGAAGGATCAGGAAAATGGCTACGAAGGTAAAAAAAAAAAAAAGACAGAAAGAAAGAAAGGAAGAAGAAAGGAATAAAAGAAGAAAGGGAGGGAAGGAGAGAAGGAGGGAGGAAGGACAGAAGGGAGGGAGGGAGACAAAGAAATATGGGCTTACATGCTTTGTTAAGGAGTTTAGACTTTAAGGTGATAATAAGCCATTGAAGGTTTTATAGAGTAGTTGGCATGGACAAGTTTTGTTTTTTTTTTTTGTAATATATGATTCTGAGAAGAGAAAACAATGGAAAATAAATGGGGAAGGAGAGCTAGAGACAGGTGGATCCATTGGGAGGCAATCTACTTGACAAATAATGAGAACAGGAACTGTGCAGATGGTGAAGAAGTGGTAAATTTAGGAAATCTTATGAAGGAGAATTGATATAAATTAGTGACTGGCTGGATAAGTGAGATGGAGAGGACAAGGATGACACCTGGGTGTCTGGGGTGGTAATTAATAGAAAGTAGCATCTATTACTGAGTCAGGCAACACATCAGGAAGAGCAGGTTTGTGATGAGTTCTGTTTGGGAGTTGAGATGACTGTGAAACTACAGTCAACATGTCCAGTAAGTAGTGTACAATACAGGTAGAGCTCAGGAAAGAGAAAAAGTTAGGATCTCAGCAAATAACACGTGACCAATGCAAAAAGGTAATTGAAAAGGTGTTACTAAAGGAAATATTTACAAAGGTATGAGCAGGGCTAGGCAACTAACTAGGGATTGGCAGGGACTGGTAACAGTAGGAAGTGGCCATGACCCTTAGGACTGAGGGGGTAAGAAGAGAAAGGGTTTACTGAATGGGTAAGACCTGCAGCTGTAGGAGAGGGTCACCTGAAAGGCACTGTGGTCTTTGGGATCTGGGCGATGCCACATTCTCCCTATTCAAAACTGCCCACGCATCTCAGATGGGCTGCCTAGAACTATGGCAGTTGACTGTATGAGATACACTTACTCAGGAGAGGGTAGTCAGTCAACTCTAACAGCTGGTCCTTTGAAACAGCCTAGGTAGACTGCCCATTAACAACACTTGAACCAATTGTCCTTGCATTAAGATGGCATTACATTTCCAAGTAACACTGATAACTGTTCATCTATATAATCCTAACTGCCTGATAACCAGTGCAATTAGTTAAACCTCTAAATCATTAAAATTAGAAGGAACTATAGAGACCACCTGCTGAAGTTTATTATTACCACATCTCTGGATGTGCATGCTGTCTAGGAACTAACACATAAAGGGAATACATAGAACCAGAAAATAAACACAACTATAAGGCATTCATTTTATAATAAAACAATTACACATACACTGTAGGATAGAATGCAACTAAATCCATATGAATTTTAAAGATAAAACAGAAGACTTGAAACAATTTCAAGCGTTCATGTTCCTCTTCCACGAGGAAGAATTTGAGAAGCATTATTTCCACTTTTCTCATTGGCCTTGATATTGGACCCTACAAACCCAACTCTGTCGGTTTAAAGTTTCCATGACTTTGGGCAAATTATTAAAATTCTCAGAGCCTTGGATGTCTCATTTGTCTCCTGATGATAACCTAAACACAAGTGTTGGTATAAGGATGAAATGAAATAATTTATGTTAAACACCCAGCGTAGTGCTCGGCAACATAGTGTCTAAATGTGTGCTCTTTCCATTATCAGCAATTCTTCCACTAGAAATGTGGTTGCAGAGTGTTGTTGATGTGTCCAATGCCACAATTAATTCATGAACGAAGACCAAGAAAGGGAAAGATTGAGCATCTGCTATGTGACTGTAACTGGACATAGAACATACTTAATGGCATTGAATCCATACAAATGCCCTTGTGAATTAGACTGGAACCCACTTCCTAGCTCCCTTTCCAGAGGCTTTCTGCTCCAGCATGCTGATTCTCTTTGGTTTGGATCCTCTACTTATTCAGTATGTAATTGCATTAACTTCCAATGACAGAGAAGCCCACAAAGACATTCACATCTAATTTGCCCTCTCACTGCAGCCTCTCTCCTGCTTACCATGGTGACAGGTGGCTTGAAAATCATAAGTGGATGGGATTCTGGAGAAGCAGAACAGAGCAGCTGGCAGGCCAAGGTCATACATAAAGGCACTCAGATTCAAATGATTTTAGAATATTGGAATCAGATTTGAAAATCTTTCTTCTTCCAGCTTCTTTCCTAGAGAGAATAATTTAGGATGGTCCCAGATGACTCCTCACTCTTCTTAACTAGAGAATATCATATGCTTATGCAATTGCTAACTTGAAAAACACTAGCATCAAAGGGGTGAGACATGGTGTAGAGCAGTATCTCCCTCAGCATACTCCAGAGATGTGTCTGACACACTTCTGGCTCAGATGCCCTGGCCCAGGGATTGTAGCCCCTGCTAACATCATCCATTTGTGGACAATAGGCTAAAGATTTGTTCTGCCAACAGATGGCAAGGCTGCATGGGATAGCATCTGTACACTAAAGGAAAATGGTCCTCTTTCAAGATCATTCCGTTATACCCCATCTTGCCTCCCAAGACTACTGTGATTAATTTAAGTCAGTTTTGCCAACACTGCTGCTCAGGAAGGACATGCGGAGCATCAAGAGGGACATTCAGAGTGCTGAGGAACATGCAACTATCTGAACCAGGCAAAGAACTCAATATAAACTCACCTTGCCAGGTGTCTGGCCCTGACTGAAGTGACAAATTGTGTCTGGACAAAGGATGGGAAGAGAGGAAGAAAAGGGAGAGGATAAAGCTTAGCAAGTTTTTAGCTAACATTTTTATTTCAGAGTTTTCAATAGATCAAGAGTTCATGAATCGTAGCCAAAGTTCTTGCAAATGAAAGAAATAGAAGGTTGGCCCAAGTTTTTTCAGAGGACTAAGTATGACAAGCTTTCTACAAAGAGCAATGGACTTAACATGTCCTCAGCTCTGTTTACTAACATTGTTTACTAACAGTCTCAGAATTCTCATCAGTAAGATATCCTCCTTTGCAGGATTAGTGGCAGCTAAAGCAAAATAATGTTTGCGATCAACGTCATTCATGAGTTGTTAGTTATTATTATTAATTTTAATAATATACAATCCCATTCTAAATTAGACTTGTATCGGCTTTTTGACAGGAACGTCATCAGACAGCTAATATGCTAAAATGCTAAAACTTGAACTAGGTCTTCTAACTTTCAGTCTGGATATAAGGGCTACCTCCGTGACACCCATTCCCTCCTCTTTCTAACTGAACTCTTGCTATATCACAGCAATTTGCAAAGGAAGTTGCTCTTTCAGGTCACAGATGTACATGGTTAACTGTGTCAATTTCTTAGAGAAGCAGAGTCACGCAGTTAAGCCTTTCTCTCTCTCACCTTTCCCCTGATGTCTGCATCTCCCCAGAATGGCATTAGCTGTCACCTGCTTTGGTTCCGTAGGTTGGAGTATGAGAAAACAGTGTGCAAGCAGAAGTACTTTTAGTCTGAGTAAACACTGGATACACAGCAAATTGAAAGGCAAACAGACAGACTGTGACCTGGATTGGGGTCCAACAGACCTGGGTTAAATTTCGAGTCTCATCACCAACTAGCTGTGAGATCTTAGGCCAAGTAATTTAATTTCCCTGAGCCATGTTTTATTTTCTGTAAAATAGGAAAAATAATAGCGCCAAGCCTATCTCAAGGTTGCTTGGATGATAAAATAATGTAATAATATATACAAACGCCCTTGTCATTATAAAGAACTATAAAATGATTAGCCGTTAGCTGTTATGGTAGGCATTAAAATGCTAAAATGTTTCTGCTCAATCTGCTGTCAACTCCATTCTTCTAATCGCTCAGCCAAAAACTGCACCCTTCACTCCTCTCTTTCCTTCCTTCCTTCCTTCTTAACTTTTTCATACCTTCATAACTGTCATTTGATCTACATTCAAAATACATACAGAATCAGAACACTTCACACCAATCTACTTCCATAACCTCTTGTCTGAATTTCAGCAGTAGCATTCCGACAGGTCTCCGCTTCCAACTTTGCCTCTCTTCCTCCCCTTCCTTCCCTCCCCCCACCCCAATTTTTTCAGCACACTAGCCAGAGAAATTCCTTTCAGTACAAGTCACGACACTCTATTGCTCAAAACCTTCTGGGACTTCCCATATTACTGGGTACAGAACCTGAAATACCTACAATAGGCTTCAAGGTCTTTTTATTCCTTTAAGGCTATCTTGCTAATGAATCAGAACATATATGTCAACACAGTTTGTGGTCTCTGAAGACTAACTAAGAGGCAATGAAACCATTCACCTCCAGCTTTAACCTTCCATGGGGCTGGGACAGATCTCAAGCCAGTTTCCTATCTGTTATTATTTCTTTGTTAGTTGACAAGATGTGGTTTTGCACGAGGCTCTCAAAGTCCTAGAAACCAACCTTTCAACATAAGCGACATCTGGCACCCACATGGAATCCTCCAAAGCTCAGGGGAATCACTTTACAGTCAAGTCAAGGGAAGGAAGAGTTGACCTCTGGTCCAAGCCCCAAAGAGACCACGCTACAATGTCAGGCCTCTGTGTCTAGGTGTGTGGTGTTCCCTTGGCCTGGACTACTATTTCTCGTTCGTCACTTGTCAAAATCCCACCCACTAGCCAAGGCTGACCTTATATAACACTGCCTTCCTGGGTCCTTACCTAATCTATCCAGTCAAGAGCGGTTGTTCCTTCCTCTGCCCCACCAAAATTTCTCCTTCTCAGTTAGTTTATAAATAATTTTCCCCATCTTAAACTACTGAGCAAGTCTGCTAAGTACTGATAGATTGTCACTTCCTTGAAGACAAAATCAGCAACAGTAGCTCATTATAACATTAATTCTCAAGGCGAGTAGGGAAAAGCTCCTTCAGAA
The DNA here is from genome assembly GCF_009873245.2 of Balaenoptera musculus. NCBI lineage: Eukaryota > Metazoa > Chordata > Mammalia > Artiodactyla > Balaenopteridae > Balaenoptera > Balaenoptera musculus. Next base: position 43,484,630 of record NC_045792.1, read on the forward strand.
TTTCATAGTGGGGATTAAAGGATGATGAGAGAAGACCACACTTTCCTGCAGGGTAAAATATCCTCTCAAAAAGATCTTTGCTCTCCTCTCCCCCGCAAAAATTTCTCTTCAATTTATTGACTCGATTAGGATGTTGAAGGCTGTAGAATAGACCAGCAATTTCCAAAAGCAGGTCAGGGATAATTGTCCAGCAGAATCATCTGGGGTAAATTTTAAATACCTGGATTCCTGAGCTACTTCTCTAGAAGTCCCTAGAAATTCAGATTAAGTATAAATTAAGATTAAGATTAATTAAGATTAAGATTAAGGTCCTGAGCCAGGACCTAGGTATAATATTCAGCATCAAATGATCAGCAAAGTTTGGCAATAACTAATTTAGGGGTGATTTTTAATAGATTTTTAAGGGAAAGGGAAGACTATAAATGATAGAGGAAAAATAAATAAAAGGAAAAAGCAGATGTAGAAAGTCATCAGTGTGACTCAGCATGGCACGAGAGAGAAGGTGACCTAGGTAGAGGATGCAATTTTCCAACTGAAGCTGATTTTATTTTCTTTGTCATGGAGGTGGGGAAAAATTTGGTTTAGGCTTAGGTCACCACAGGGAATAAATATGTGGACCAAAGATTATGGTGTTCTTTCCTTTGGAAGTTATATTTCTCAGTGTACATTAATAAATTGACAACCTAGTAACTATACGTTAGTCTATGTGGGATTGTTTACTGTCTGTTCTAAGAGACAAAATTAGGTTTCTGAATCTGCAAACCTCCAGGCCTTGAAAAAGAGGACCAGGCAGAGATTCACCCCATTAAAAACCCATACATTGGCACATCAAAAGCTGCTCGACATCACTAATTGTTAGAGAAATGCAAATCAAAACTACAACGAGGTATCACCTCACACGGGTTAGAATAGGCATCATCAGAAAATCTACAAACAACAAATGCTGGAGAGGGTGTGGAGTAAAGGGAACCCTCTTGCACTGTTGGTGGGAATGTAAATTGATACAGCCACTATGGAGAACAGTATGGAGGTTCCTTAAAAAACTAAAAATAGAATTACCATATGACCCAGCAATCCCACTGCTGGGCATATACCCAGAGAAAACCGTAATTCAAAAAGACACATGTCTTTGACCCCATTGTTCATTGCAGCACTAGTTACAATAGCCCGGTAACAGAAGCAACCTAAATGCCCATCAACAGACGAATGGATAAAGAAGATGTGGTACATATATACAATGGAATATTACTCAGCCATAAAAAGGAACGAAATTGGGTCATTTGTAGAGACGTGGATGGACCTAGAGACTGTCATACAGAGTGAAGTAAGTCAGAAAGAGAAAAACAAATATTGTATATTAACGCATATATGTGGAACCTAGAAAAACAGTACAGATGAACTGGTTTGCAAGGCAGAAATAGAGACATAGAGGTAGAGAACAAATGTATGGACACCAAGAGGGGAAAGAGGGGGTGGTGGGAGAGGGTGGGATGAATTGGGAGATAGGGATTGACATATATACGCTAATTTGTATAAAATAGATAACTAATAAGAACCTGCTGTATATAAAAAAAGTACATTAGTAACTGGTAGAAACCCCTAAGTACCCTAACATGCTTTAGTCATTCATATATAATTAATACACGAGAAATGAATAATAGGAAAGATCTGGAAATCTAGATACAGGTCTTGACTCTGTGACCAACTTGCTTTGTAATATTGGTCACTAGTAAGTACCACTTATATACTCAACTCCTATGTCCCAGATATTTAATTATCCCACCAACCCTTCAAAAGAGTTATGTGGCATATACCACCAGATTCCTACACCTTAGCAATTCTCTCCTTTGTACTTAGAAAGAGAGCCCCAATTTGATTTCAGGTTCTTGATGCATAGAATGTACACAAAATGACTGGAACTCTAGCAGCTGTCTTGGACTCTAAGATGACTTTAAGGATGGAAGCCACTTGCTAAGGATTCAGAACAGAAATAACCTGGGTTCCTGATACTAGAAGACACTATACATTCCCTGGATGATCTCCCTCTGTAATTCTTTTACAAAAGAAATAAATAAACCACTGTAATTTTGGATTTTCTTTTTATGCTGCCAAACATAATTCAAAGTGCTACAGAATTGGATTCTCAGTTTAGATTTAGGAAACCAGATACAGAAAGGTTATGTAATTTTCCTGACATTACACAGCTAGTGAGTATTGAACAGAAATTATTCACCTGGCAATATGTTTCTAAGGCCAATTTTCTTGAATCTATGCTATAGGATCTCCAAAAAAAAAAAAAAGATATTTTGCTTTTATGTTTGGTATAGAAGAAGCAAACTAATATCTATTGATACTGTTTATGTGCCAGGCATTATGCTAGGTATTGTCAGATATATTATCTTGTTTGCCTTTAAGCTTGGCTTTCTCTATATCTAAAAATTAAGTGATTTAGTTAAATTATCTCTTCATTTCATCTCTATAAACCAAACCCAAAGACCTTTCCTACAGTCTAGCAGGGACCACTTGCCAATCTATAACCAATGTTTTCTCCAAGTCAGGCAGCTCCACAGGAGAAAATGATCTCTTCATCTTTGATAAACACTCATACATGAGAGTCAAACAAGCCAAACTTGTTCTTTTCCTCGCTTTCCTTTCAAAGTCACTCTCACACTGTAGAAGTGGTATTAGAACCTTAACACCCATTAGAAAGAGGACGAAAGATAATAGAAATAAACAGCTCCCCTGCCAGAGGAAAGAGATGAAAAACGAAAGAGAAAGGCTCTTTCTCCAAAGCAGCAACTTCACATCACAAGGTTAAATAAAGAAGAAATGCACACACACAGCACGCACACACACACACACACACACACACACACACACGTGTACATACCACATAAAAATAGAGCAAGTAAAAACTTCAACTAGAGAATTATGAAACCACCAAACACCATTCTACATTTAAGTACAATTAAAGTGTTAAATGTAAATATAATTAATTAATTGAAATTTTAAAAAAGAAAAAAATGATTAAGCTTGAGATAAAAAAGGACTTTCTAAGCTTAAAAGCAAGGAAGAGATCACAAAGGTGGGAAAATCAATATATTTGATTTTTTTTTAAATTAAAATAAATACAAATGACAAATGGGAAAGAGTTGAATTTTATGAGAAATAAAAGAATTGCACCTTACAATGATAAATAATAATTTCTAACACATTAAGCAAACATATTTAAATGATAAATCTTAATGTTAGGCAAAAGATAATTAAACAGGTCCCACTGAGGATGGGGAAATAAAATACACAGCATCTGTAAAAAGAATTTTGGCAATGACTGACTATTTACCCAAGAATTCAGACCAAAATTTCTATTATAAATATTTTCATTTTTTCAAATATTTTATCAAGTATGAACTTGGACTCTTTCTTTAAATAAAAAGCACTCTTAAATTATAAATATTTACTTCCACTGAAGATATTTATCTAACAAAATGCACGACAAGCTCTGTAGACTTCCAGAAATGATGGTAATGCTAAATTTATCATAAGAAGCATGAAGTTTCCCAAGGGGGCTACCTGGAAGTGTTCCAGGTAGCCCCCTTGGGAAAGGATTTATCTACAGGATAAATCCTTTAGAATGTGAATGTTTTAGTATGATGGCTAGCACAAGAGTCTCACCCATTCATTCACTCATCCATTCAACTAATTGTTTTTGATTATCTACTATGTATGAAGTATGGTGCTAGGCACTATGGATGTGATGGTGAACAGAAAACGTGTCAGCTGCCACCCTTGTGTATCATCTAGTGCAGTGATACAGATAAATTAATCAAATTATTACACAAACTAATGGGAAAACTGCAACTGTAGAGATGTCCATGTCTTCAACGAAATTACATGGTACTCAGAGAACAGATACTAGAGAAATGAGGCAATGACAAACTCTTATTTTGTTGTGAGTGTAATAGAAACTTTACATTCACAAATTTGATGGTCTTAATTTCAACTATTCCCTGACACACTTGAAGGTCTCTGTTATTTAGCTAATGAATGAGCCTTCCTCACTGTGGCTTTTCTGTTCTCTCTTCAAGGCTTTGGAAATTTGTGAAAATATCTGAATTCATCCCTTATGAATCACAGGGTCTATCCTATAGCTAGTATTTCTCCCAGGATTGGAGCTGTCTTGAAATTAAGGCTTTAAAGAACCTACTGTCTTTAATTGCCATGATATCAGGATCTGTCTTATTCACAGCTGTATCCTCCCTCTACACCTAGTGCCTACCATATACGTAATACATGATTCTTTGTTGATGAGCTATTGGGATGGCTGATTTAGAAGAGCCATAAGAAGGTTCTGAAAAAGTGACTTGCAACACTGTCCGTTAGTCAGAATTAGCTGGTGGGCTTAAAAAAGAAAGAAAAAAGAAACCATGTCCACGTGTACTGACTCCTACAAATATGGAACCAGGATCTCTAGGCATGGAACTCAAAAATCTGTATTTGTTACAGAACCCAGGTAATTCTGATGCAGTCCATTGGAAAATTGTGTAAAGGAACATTTTGGGGGGTTTAAGGATTACTGAGTATTACTGTCCTTTTATTTTATTTTATTTTTTTTTACTGACCTTAGCACTGTGACAAAATTGATGGGATACCATTAAATATGACACTAATGATGTAACAAGGTAGAAGAGTGCCCCATGTGAATGGCCAGAAATGTATAGAAAAAGAAATAGAAAGGAATCTATTTGTCTACAAGAAAGGCTAGATATAATTCATTTTTCAAAAATAGAAAGATAGTTATTGTCAAACTCCACATGCCATTTATTTCCCCAATAATCACGTCATAAAGTATATATTGAGTGCCAATGAGGTTTCCTGAACCTGCCTATGCTGGGAGTGGGAAATCTGATTTTATAATATTTGTACCTCACATCCTGAGGACATTTAAATAGGGATATGGATACTTATGCAAATACACAACTGAGAAAATAATATATGATGGGAAAGGGGGACAGTAGAAAAGGTCTTAGATTCTTTGAGCATTAGGTATAATGCTGGGTTTTGATGATGTTGAGTAATCTACAAATATCTCATTTAAGGATTTGATAATAATCACTTTAGAGATGAGGAATCCGAGCTCTTAAAATGAACTGAGATTAAGATGGTGGAGGAGTAGGACATGGAGCTCACCTTCTCCCCACAGATACATCAAAAATACATCTACATGTGGAACAGTTCTCACAGAACATCTACTGAACGCTAGCAGAAGACCTCTGACTTCCAAAAGTGCAAAAAAAAGTCTCCACATAACTGGGTAGGGCAAAAGAAAAAAGACCAAAAAAGAGAGAGAGAGATAGAAACGGGGATGGGACCTGCACGTCTGGGAGGGAGCTGTGAAGGAGGAAACTTTCTGCATACAGGGAAGTCCCCTCACTGGTGGGGACAGGGCGGGGGTGAGCTTTGGAGCCTCAGAGGAGAAGGCAGTGGCAGGTGTGCGGAGGGCAAAGCAGAGAGTAACCAACACAGAGGGTTGGTGCTGACCAGCACTCTCCAGCCTGAGACGCTTGCCCGCTTGCCAGCTAGGATGGATGGGGGCAGAGGCTCGGGCTTTGGAGGTCAGATCCTGGTGAGAGGACTGGGGTTGGCTATGTGAAAACACCCTAAGGAGGCTAGGGTGTAGTGCACCAGAACTGAGGGAGTCCGGGAAGAGCCTGAGCCCACAAGAGAGGAAAGGGACCATTGTTGGGGACTACACAACGAGAGGGACGAGCTCACCATATGAGCTTCTTTGTTCAGTCACAGGCAGCAGGGCACTGCCTACATGAGCTCCAGGGGTGGGCGTGAGCTGCGGCTGCTATCTTGGACCCCAGAGGTGGGTGTGGACCACTAATGCTGCCACTGCTGCCACAGAAGGTCCTGTGAGCAAGCTCGGGTCACTGCCCACACCTTCCCAGGAGCCTGCACAGCCCACCACTGCTGAGGGTCCCGAGATCCAAGGGTCCCACGATCCGGGGCTAACTTCCCTGGGAGAACACATGGTGCACCCCAGTCTGTTGCAACTTCCTGCTGGCCTCTGCAGACACAGGCACTTCGTGCACGTCCCAGTTTTGCCCATCTTATCCCTCCCTGGCCTGAACGAGTATGTGTACCCCAATCAGCCTCTGCTTTTGCCCCCCTCACCTGGGCAGGGAACAGACACCTGAGGATGGCCCACATGCAGAGGTGGGGAAAAAACAAAGCTGAGCCCAAGGGACGGTGTGACTAAGGAAGAGGAATGGAAATCTCTCCTTGCAGCTGCTAAAGGCACAGATTAAATCCCTGCAATCAGACTGGTAAATCCTGCACCTGTGGAATATCTGAATGGACCATGAGTGTTCCCACAACTGAGACCAGTCTAGCCTTAAAAGCTGTGGACTTTGGGGGCAAGTACACATGGGAGTTGGGCCAGGTCAGAGTGTGATCTGCTCCCACAGTGCCCACAGCAGGTCCAGAGACCTACCTAGAGGTATTGGAGGGCCTCCTGGGGAGGTGGGGGTTGGCTGTGGCTCACTGTGGGGACAAGGACACTGACAACTGAGGACCCAGGAAAATATTATTATTACTCTTATCTTTTTGTTTCATTTTGTTCTGTTGTTTTTTTATTATTTTTTAATTTTTTTTATTTTTTCTTTTACTTTTTAATTTTTAATACACTTTCTATTTTTACTTTACTTTTTCACTGTTTTGTGTTTTTTCCATTTTTGTCTTTCTTCTTCATTTTGTTTTTATCTTTTTAAATATATTTTAAATTTTTCTATTTTTACTTTACTTTTTCATTGTTTTGGGTTTTTGCCTGGCTTTAGTTTTTTTTTCACTTGTTTTGTTTGTATCTTTTGTCTTTTTTTTTTTCTTTTTGGTCGTTTTTGTGTGTTCGTTTTATGTTTTCTTTCCTTTTTTATTTTCTTATTTTTATTTTTTACATTTTTTAATACTAAATTTTGAAACCCGGTATGTATTTTATTTTATTTTTCAAATTTATTTTTGGCTGCGTTGGGTCTTCGTTCGCTGCTGCGCGCAGGCTTTCTCTAGTTGCGGCAAGTGGTGGCTACCCTTTGTTGTGGTGCACAGGCTTCTCATTGCGGTGGCTTCTCTTGTTGCAGAGCACAGGCTCTAGAGCACAGGCTCAGTAGTTGTGGTGCAAGGGGCCTAGTTGCTCTGTGTCATGTGCAATCTTCCCAGACCAGGGGTCAAACCCATGTCCCCTGTATTGGTAGGCGGATTCCAAACCACTGTGCCACCAGGGTAGTTTCTGCTTTTTTAAAATTGCTTTCTGCTTTGGTTTTGGTTTTTTGTTTTTGTTAGTTTTGTTTTTATTGTTTGTTTTTTTTCTGTTCTTGTGTTGCTTTGGTTCTGTTGTTTTTTGTTTTCTCTGTTTTTGTTTCTTTTCTTTTTCTGTGTGTGTTTCTTTGTTTTGGTTTTGGTTTTTTGCTTTTGCTTTTACTATTTGTCTGGGGTTTTGCTTGTCTGCTTGTTTTCTTTTCCTTTTTTTAATTGTGTTGTTGCTGTTTGTTTGCTTTTGTCTTTGCTCTTTGCCTTGGGTTTTCTTTGTCTGTTTGTTTAATTCCCCCCATTTTTTTCCCATGCTGTGTGGGTTGTGGGGTCTTGGTTCCCCAGCCAAGGGTCGGGTCTGAGCCTCTGGGATGGGAGCACCACGTCCAGGATGCTGTACCACCAGAGAATCCCTGGCCCCAGGAAATATTAATTGGCGAGGGCTCACCCAGAACTCTCCATCTTGACACCAAGACCCAGCTCCACCCAACTGCCTGCAGGCTCCAGTGCTGGAAGCCTCACTCCAAACAACCAGCAACACAGGAACAAAACCCCACCCATCAGCAGACAGGCTGACTAAAGTTTTACTAAGCTCGCAGACACCCCAAAACACACCACCTGATGCGACCCTGCCCATCAGAGGGACAAGACTCAGCTCCACATACAAGAGCACAGGCACCAGTCCCTCCCACCAGGAAGCCTACACAAGCCCCGGACCAACCTCACCCACGAGGGGCCAGACACCAGAAGCAAGAGGAACAACAAACCTGCAGCCTGCAGAAAGGAGATCTCAAACACAGTAAGTTAAACAAAATGAGATGACAGAGAAATATGTTGCACATGAAGGAGCAAGGTAAAAACCCACCAGATCAAATAAGTGAAGAGGAAATAGGCAATCTACCTGAAAAACAGCTCAGATTAATGATAGTAGAGATGACTCATGATCTCAGAAATAGAATGGAGGCATGGATCAAGAAAATACAAGAAATGTTTAACAAGGACCTAGAAGAACTAAAGAACAAACAAATAGTGATGGACAACACAATAGCTGAAATCAAAAATACACTGAAAGGAATCAATAGCAGAATAACTGAGGCAGAAGAACAGATAAGTGAGCTGGAAGATAGAATGGTGGAAGTAACTGTCATGGAGCATAATAAAGAAAAAAGAATGAAAAGAAATGAGGACAGTCTCAGAGACCTCTGGAGCAATATTAAATGCACCAACATTCAAATTATAGCAGTCCCAGAAGAAGAAGAGAAAGAAAGTGTCTGAGAAAATATATGAAGAGATTATAGTCGAAAATTTCCCTAACATGGGAAAGGAAACAGCCACACAAGTCCAGGAAGCACAGAGAGTCCCATACAGGATAAACCCAAGGAGAAACATGCCAAGACACATATTAAACAAACTAACAAAAATTAAACACAAAGACAAAATATTAAAAGCAGAAGGAAAAAGCAACAAATAACATACAAGGGAATTCCCATAAGGTAATCAGCTGATTTTTCAGCAGAAACTCTGCAGGTCCGAAGGGAGTGGCAGCATATATTTAAAGTGATGAAAGGGAAAAACCTAAAACCAAGATTGCTCTACCCAGCAAGGATACCATTATTCATCATCAAGATTCAACAGAGAAATCAAAAGCTTTACAGACTAGCAGAAGCTAAGAGGATTCAGCACCACAAAACTGGCATTACAACAAAGGCTAAAGGAACTTCTCTAGGTGGGAAACACAAGAGAAGAAAAAGACCTTAAAAAAAAATAAACCCTAAACAAATAAGGAAATGGTAATAGGAATATACACATTGATAATCACTTTAATGTAAATGGATTAAATGCTCCAACCAAAGGACACAGACTGGCTGAATGGATACAAAAGCAAGACCCATATATATGCTGTCTACAAGAGACCCACTTCAGACCTAAGACACATACATACTGAAAGTGAAGGGATGGAAAAAAATATTCCATGCAAATGGAAATCAAAAGAAAGTTGGAGTAGCAATACTCATATCAGAAAAAATAGACTTTAAAATAAAGACTGTTACAAGAGACAAGGAAGGACACTACATAATGATCAAGGGATCAATCCAAGAAGAAGTTATAATGATTGTAAATGTTCATGCACCCAACATAGGAACATCCCAATACATAAGGCAAATGCTAACAGCAATAAAATGAGAAATCAACAGTAACACAATAGTAATGGGGACTTACACCCCACTTACACCAATGGACAGATCATCCAGAAAGAAAGTTAATAAGAAAACAAAAGCCTTAAATGACACATTAGACCAGAAAGACTTAACTGATATTTATAGAGCATTCCATCCGAAAACAACAGAGTACGCTTTCTTCTCAAGTGCATATGGAACATTCTTCAATAGATCACATCTTGGGTCAAAAATCAAGCCTCAGTAAATTTAAGAAAATTGAAATTGTATCAAGCATCTTTTCTGACCACAACGCTATGAGGTTAGAAATCAATTACAGGAAAACAAAAAACTGTAAAAAACACAAACACATGGAGGCTAAATAATATGTTATTAAATAACCAAGAGATCACTGAAGAAATCAGAGGAAATAAAAAAAATACCTAGAAACAAATGACAACAAAACACAACAACCCAAAACCTATGGAATGCAACAAAAGCAGTTCTAAGAGGGAAGTTTATAGCAATACAACCCTACCTCAAGAAACAAGAAAAATCTCAAATAAAGCAACTAGAGAAAGAAAAACAAACAAACAAAACCAAAGTTAGCAGAAGGAAGTAAATCATAAAGATCAGAGCAGAAATAAATGAAATTGAAATGAAGAAAACAATAGCAAAGATCAATAAAACTAAAAGCTGGTTCTTTGAGAAGATAAACAAAATTGATAAAACTTTAGCCACTCTTAAAGAAGAAAAGGGAGAGGACTCAAATCAATAGAATTAGAAATGAAAAAGGAGAAGTTACAACTGACACCACAGAAATACAAAGGATCATAAGAGACTACTACAAGCAACTCTACGCCAATAAAATGGACAACCTGGAAGAAATGGACAAATTCTTAGAAAGATACAACCTTTCAAGACTGAACCAGGAAGAAATAGAAAATATGAACAGACCAATCACAAGTAATGAAATTGAAATCGTGATTAAAAATCTTCCAACAAACAAAAGTCCAGGACCAGATGGCTTCATAGGTGAATTCTATCAAACATTTAGAGAAGACCTAATATCTATCCTTCTCAAACTTTTCCAAAAAATTACAGGGGAAGGAAAACACCCAAACCAAACTCATTCTACAAGGCCACCATCACCCTGATACCCAAACCAGACAAAGATATCACAAAAAAAGAAAATTACAGGCCAATATCACTGATAAACATAGATGCTAAAATCCTCAAAAAAATACTATCAAACCAAATCGAACAACACATTAAAAAGATCATACACCATGATCAAATGGGATTTATCCCAGGGATGCAAGGATTCTTCAATATATGCAAATCAATCAATGTGATACACCATATTAACAAATTGAAGGAGGAAAACTATATGATCATCTTAATAGATGCAGAAAAACTTTTGACAAAATTCAACACCCATTTATGATCAAAACTCTCCAGAAAGTGGGCATAGAGGGAACCTACCTCAACATAGTAAAGGCCATATATGACAAACCCACAGCAAACATCATTATCAATGGTGAAAAACTGAAAACATTTCCTCTAAGATCAGGAACGAGACAAGGATGTCCACTCTCGTCACTATTATTTAACATAGCTTTGGAAGTCCTAGCCATGGCAATCAGAGAAAAAAAAGAAATAAAAGGAATCCAAATTTTAAAAAAAGAAGAAGTAAAACTGTCACTGTTTGCAGATGACATGATATTATATATAGAAAATCCTAAAGATGCTAGCAGAAAACTACTAGAGCTCATTAATGAATTTAGTAAAGTTGAAGGATACAAAATTAATACCCAGAAATCTCTTGCATTCCTATACACTAACAACAAAAGATCAGAAAGAGAAATTAAAGAAACAATCTCATTTACCACTGCAACTAGAAGAATGAAATACCTAGGAATAAACCTAAGGAGGCAAAAGACCTGTACGCAGAAAACTATAAGACACTGATGAAAGAAACCAAAGACAGATGGAGAGATATACCATGTTCCTGGATGGGAAGAATCAATATTGTGAAAATGACTATACTACCCAAAGCAATCTACAGGTTCAATGCAATCTCTATCAAATTACTAATGGCATTTTTCACAGAACTAGAAAAAAAAATTTCACAGTTTGTATGGAAACACAAAAGACCCCGAATAGCCAAAGCAATCTTGAGAAAGAAAAACGGAGCTGGAGGAATCAGGCTCCCTGACTTCACACTATACTACAAAGCTACAGTAATCAAGACAGTATGGTACTGGCACAAAAACAGAAATATAGATCAATAGAACAGGATAGAAAGCCCAGAGATAAACCCACACACATATGGTCGCCTTAACTTTGAAAAAGGAGGCAAGAATATACAGTAGAGGAAGGACAGCCTCTTCAATAAGTGGTGCTGGGAAAACTGGACAGCTACATGTAAAAGAATGAAATTAGAACACTCCCTAACACCATACACAAAAATAAACTCAAAATGGATTAAAGACCTAAATGTAAGGGCAGACACTATCAAACTCTTAGAGGAAAACATAGGCAGAACACTCTATGACATAAATCACAACAAGATCCTTTTTGACCCACCTCCTAGAGAAATGGAAATAAAAACAAGAATAAACAAATGGGAGCTAATGAAACTTAAAAGCTTTTGCACAGCAAAGGAAACTATAAACAAGACAAAAAGACAACACTCAGAATGGGAGAAAATATTTGCAAATGAAGCAACTGACAAAGGATCAATCTCCAAAATATACAAGCAGCTCATGCAGCTCAATATCAAAAAAACAAACAACCCATCCAAAAATGGGCAGAAGACCTGAATAGACATTTCTCTACAGAAGATATACAGATAGCCAACAAACACTTGAAAGAATGCTCAACATCATTAATCTTTAGAGAAATGCAAATCAAAACTACAATGAGGTATCACCTCACACCAGTCAGAATGGCCATCATCAAAAAATTTACAAGCAATAAATGCTGGAGAGGATGTGGAGAAAAGGGTACCGTCCTGCACTATTGGTGGGAATGTAAATTGATACAGCCACTATGGAGAACAGTATGGAGGTTCCTTAGAAAACTGAAAATAGAACTACCATATGACCCAGCAATCCCACTACTGGGCATATACCTTGAGAAAACTATAATTCAAAAAGACACATGCACCCCAATGTTCATTGCAGCACTATTTACAATAGCCAGGACATGGAAGCAACCTAAGTGTCCATTGACAGATGAATGGGTAAAGAAGATGTGGTACATATACACAATGGAATATTACTCAGCCATATAATGGAACAAAATTGGGTCATTTGTAGAGATGTAGATGGACCTAGAAACTGTCATAGAGAGTGAAGTAAGTCAGAAAGAGAAAAACAAATATTGTATATTAACGCATATATGCAGAATCTAGAAAAATGGTACAGATGAACCTATATGCAAAGCAGAAATATAAACACAGATGTAGAGAACAAATGTGTGAACACTAGGGGGGCGGGAGAAGGGGGGTGAGATGAATTGGGAGACTGGGATTGACATATATACACCACTAATTGTAAAATAGATAACTAATGAGGACCTGCTTTATAGTGTAGGGAACTCTACTCGGTGTTCTGTGGTGACCTAAATGGGAAGGAAATCCAAAAAGAAAGGGATATGTGTATACATATGGCGGTTCACTTCACTGTGCAGCAGGAGCTAGCACAACATTGTAATGCAGCTATACCCCAATTATCAATCAATCAATCAATCAAATACCAAAAAAAAGAAAAGAATTGAATCACAAGACTAATTCATTCCTGAGTCTATGCTGTTTCCTCTAGGAGACACAAAACTAAGATGACACATCCTGTTTTTCCTTGGGACAGCCCCATTTTATGCCTATTGTCTCAACATATCTTTGACAGCATCCACTTTCACTCTCAAAAATATCCCAATTTAGTTGATAATTATGTGGTCTCTACATATGCTTAAATATTAGATATAAGTAGACTATAGATGTCAAAAATGGGCAAGATTTGGTGGACCTCTATGAGACATACTTGGAGTCAGACAAATCTACATTCTAATCGTTGCTCTTCCACTTAGTAGTAGTACCATGTGTTAGACAGTTAGTTAAAGTGGAATCTTGGGCCGGTGACTTCACCTCCCTAATACTCAGTTTCATCAACTACAAAATGGAAATAATGATGCCACCTTCCTCATAAGACTGTGGTGAGAATTGAAATTTCAGGAATAACGTTTACATGACACAAACTAAAGTGTATATAAAGAAATTAGTTCCTCTCCAAGACATAACAAGGACAGTTTCCCAACTGACTGCTGACCTTAAATAATGGAATGAGACCCATACTCTTGAAAAGGGGCAGGGATAATCATTCAAACATGACATGCTTAATGCCTTGTGGGAAAGCATTTTCACTTCAAATCACTATTTTGTTCAACATGTCTGGGATGTGGTTTCTTTCCAGAGAACTAGCATTTGACCTGAAGATGACACGTGCACAGGGCCTTCTCTTTTTATCCGGTAGAAAATAACGTGGTTTAAACTGTCCAGTGTTTATCTCTTTTCAACCTTCTTCTGTGATTTGTTTTGGGATTAAAAAAAATATCAAGTTCCTCAGTTGTAGCCTTTCAGCAGCATGTTGGTTCACATTACCTGAGAGATGAAGTCTACCCATCTAATGTCTGCAAGTTTTGCAGCCTACCAGTGAGCATATAAAAGCCAGAAAAAGAATGACAAGTGTTAGGGACTGTTTTTCTCTCTCTGAATGATTGTCACTTTAGATATTACTGAATCCGGCATATGAGAAATGTCACCTTAGGTCTCAGCCTTTCACACTTTTTACCTCTCCCAACTGGCCTTTTTGTTGATCTGAGTTTAACCCCATTCTACCCTAAATGGTTGGTCTTGAGGCAATAATTGAAGTGACTGTAATCCCATTCCCAGGCCAGTCAAGGCTTGAGGAATGGGTGTGAGACACCAATCAAGCCTATGAGATCCTTAAACATCTTTCCATACAATATCCTCACCCCCCTGCCATAGTTCTCTATCCCTTTGTCCATTAGGATACTGCCAGATGCAAATACTAGCACATGTCAACTCCACATGGCTTACACTAGAAAGAAATGCATGATCTTAACTAACAAAACATCCAGAGTGAAACTTGGTACCAGGATTGTGACTCTGGTTCTCTGAGATGCCATCTTCCTCTCTGAGAATTTTATCCTTGGATAAGTAGTAAGATGGCTTCAGCAGTGCTAGGTGTGACATACAAATATGCCAATGCCCAGAGAAAGAAAGAGAATGTGTCTTCCTAGATCACCCTCTTACTAGCAGATAAGCCTTTCCCAGAGCCCGTAGCTGACTTCCTTTATACTCATGGGTTTGAATTTTTCTGATATCAGTTCCTCCGACCTTGACTGGCATGGGAATGGGATTATATAGTTATTTTCTTATTGCCTCAAGACAAAGCACTTAGAGTAGAATGGAGTTAAAAATCTACCACATGACCACTACTATCCTCTTACATTCATTCTATTACACTGTCAAAGTTTGTTGTTTGTGTGTTGATTTGTCTGTCACTTTATCACTGAAATTTTAGACTCTCCCACATAGTTGGCACACAATAAATATTTGTCGAATGATTATTTTGATATTATCTGCAATAAAGGTCACTTCCTAATTGAAAGAATTTTTATGACATTTTACATTCAGATGAGTACCATTACACTTAGCTTGCAGCAAGTTAAGAAAATGAGGCCATAAATGCATAAAAAAATAGGAAACGGTAGGATGACATATGATCAACCCCATGCTGAGGAATGTAATGCAGACTTCCCACAGTCTAGCCTTCCGAGAAAGTAGTTCTCTCTAAGGACAAGGACGTTCTTTTTTCTGGAGGTCGTTCAATTTGAGTCCAAATTTATTTATTGGCAAACAAGAGGCAGTGAGCAGAGAGGAAAGAATCTGTGTCTTACAATGAGACTTGGCCTGTAAGTCTGCTTAACACTTTCTGTCAGTGATTTTGGTCCTTCCTCTAGCACTCACTCTGAACCTCAGTTTCATTATCTATAAAGTAGGAAAACAGTCATAACCATACAAAGTTTGCACACCTCATGGATCTACCCACAGTCAGTTGTGATCAACTAGGGTCACTATAAAAAGAATATTTCCTGCGAGTTATGTAGATTCTAGGTAATTGACTTTACTTACCCGCACCTTTTCCTCAGTTTTTTCCTCTGTGTTTGCTTCTGAGTCTTCTGATTTTGCATCCACCTAATTTTTTTAAATTCAATGATTAATTTTTCCTAGCCTTTGACCTAAGGTGTACTTGTGGATTCTACTTTGACTCTCCCCTCTTTGGTTTGTGATGATATAGATTGCCTTCTGGAAACCACTACCTGTATCAAAATAACCCCTGACACTTACTTTCTGTACTCTGCCCTCCCAGGTAAGTTAGCTTAACCTGATATTGGGGCTAGACGCAGGCAAAGTCATATATGGAAATAGCATTTCTGGCAGCTGTTATAAACACTATAGCAGTAGCTCTCAAACTTGAGTGGGCATCAGAATCACCTGGAGGACTTGTCAAAACATTAATTGTTATATCTTGTCCCCAGAGTTTCTGTTTCAATAGGTCTGGCATGAGGCTTGAGAATTTACAACTCTAATCAGTAACGTATCAGGTGACACTGATACTGCTTATTGGGAGACTTTGGGAACCACTACCCTAAGGACCTTACAAATGTTCATTGTAGCTGGAGAAGGAGCAGCAAAGTAGACCTAGAGAGGATCTTTCCCCTCAAGTTCAGTTACATGAGCAAACAGAGAGAGGTAACTATGTGCCAGGTATTAAGCTAAGTATAGGTTTACTAAGGTGAAAATACAGTTCCTGCCCTTAGGGAGCTTATAATTTAGAGAAGTGAACATGTGAACAGATGTTGTCCAGAACACACAAAAAAAGCCTGTGCTATAACTATGCACAGGGTACTACGGGAGAGTGGATGAAGGGAGATAACCTAGAAGGCGGGTCAAGGAAGGCTTCCTGAAGGAGAGGATGGCTTAGCTGTCTCATTAAGCTTACAGTATAGCTTAATGGTGGAGAGAGGTGTATGGAAGTAACCACTGTACCAACAGAATTAAGAAAGGACATGATGAGGGTTTATGAGAGGTAGATGCACAGCGGAAGGATCATCAGTCAGCCAGGGACATTCTGAAAGGCTTCTTGGAAAATAAAAGTTTGTGATTCAGCCTTAGGGAATGAATAGGATTATTACAGGCAGAAAAGATTGCAGAGGGAACAAGTTTTCAAGATACGGAAGATCTATCAAGACACAGATTTAAGGAAAGTAAATAATCAGTCCAGTGAAGGTAGAGTGTAAGTGATGTCAAGTATGCCTTGGAAAATGAGAACTGAATGCTGCATAGGGGCCTGATCATAAAGGACTTCAGACTCTAGATTAATAAGCTTGGACACTCTTCTCTACCTGGAGATTCTGGGGAATAGGAGAGCGCAATGGTCACCTGTTACTCAGATATGGCAGATCAGCCCCATTCTACAATGCTGTTCTGTGCCTACAGTTACCTGCTCTGGAACCAGTGTAAAAGACAGATAGACACAGATCTGCAGTCTAACAAGCCTTGTGATGAAATGAGGCTATATGGAGGAGGACAGTAGCAAAGCATCACAATGCTAGAATCAGTAGGACTTAGTGACTGATTAGATTTGGAAAATTAAAGAAAAAGAGAAGGCAGATGATTCTGATTTTCAAGTTGGATTGTTTGGAAGATGATGATGTCTGAAGCCACTTCAGTGGCTGGCCATTTTGACCTGGCATAAGCTCCAAAGGGGAATTTATTATAAGCAGAGTAACACCTAACAGTTATTGAGCATTTACAGTGCCAGGTACTACTCTCAAAACATTTTAGTTATCTCATTTCCCTCCCAAAATAGTATTGATGAGCTGGGACGAGCTTCATCCCCATTTTACAGAGAGGAAAGTGACACCAGAGCTTTTTTTTTTTCTTTTAAATTTTGTTTATTTTATTTTTGGCTGTGTTGGGTCTTCGTTTCTGTGCGAGGGCTTTCTCTAGTTGCGGCGAGCGGGGGCCACTCTTCATCGCGGTGCGCGGGCCTCTCACTATCGCGGCCTCTTTCGTTGCGGAGCACAGGCTCCAGACGCGCAGGCTCAGTAGTTGTGGCTCACGGGCCCAGTTGCTCCGCGGCATGTGGGATCTTCCCAGACCAGGGCTCGAACCCGTGCCCGCTGCATTGGCAGGCAGACTCTCAACCACTGCGCCACCAGGGAAGGGAAGCCTCGACACCAGAGCTTTTAACCAAGGTCACATAGCCAGTAAGTCGTAGAGGTAAGATCTGAATCCAAACAGCTCAGGCCAGAGTCTGTGCTCTTAATCACTAGTCAACATTTCTTTGCCACAGCTAATCTTTGTCTTACAGAATACTCCCCTTCCCCGAAGGAATATTGCCAGCTCTCAGGAAGGGCTGAAAATAGAGATGGGAAACTGCTGGCAAAAAAGTGGTACTCATCTTTTATAGCCACCTGGTGTAGTATGGTGATACTGCAGTAACATGGCTGCCCGTAGTTCCCAAGTTTATATGGCCGAGTTTTAGCCACAGTGGGTCTCTGGCTCTTTCTCTCTCAATTTTATTCTTATTTTTACTCTCTCTTTCTAGACTCCAAATTCCTAGCGAAATAATTCTGACTGAACTATGATTACATGCCCAACTGTGGTTTAGTCATTGGGGGCTGGGAGGGCTACTAACACAGCTGCTTGAGGGACCATCTCTATGTGTAAGAGGCATTTTATTCCTTGACAATCACTGTAAATTGTATAGAGAGTTCCAAAATTTTCTATTATCAAACATCCTTGGACTTGAAATTTAAAAGGCCTGATTTTAGATCTGTTTTATACAAAAGCCATTAACAACAAGTTGTTTATTCTCTCTGGGTCTTCATTTCCTCAAAAATAAAGTATCCATAATGATCCTTGCCCAGCCTACCTCACAGGGTGATTGTGAGGACTAAATAGAATAACTCTTCCTCCTCCTCCTAGTATAGCCAAGGCGAGTAAAGTACTTATCATACATAAGCACTATTTTAAGTCCTTTACATATTATTGACTTAACTCTCTCATTAATCCTATGAGATAGGGGCTGACTTATTCTCATTTCAAAAATGGAGAAACAGAGAAAAGAAAAACTTGCTCAGGTATACAGCTATAAGCAATGGAATATAGCTTTTGAGGCCATGTTTCAACAACTCCTATCATGGATGTGAAAACACTTAGTAATCTATAAAGCACGACTCAGACATGAGAGATTGTTATTACTCTTAAGCACCGCATTTTAATACCAGAAAACAGTGTTATGGTCAGAGGATCAAACAAATGAAATGTGATTGAGCGTTTGGATCTTTGTTTATACAAGTTTTTCATACACTGGTGTTGTCCTATTTTGGTAGTAGTAGGAAAGAAATGTTTTCAATTTTGGCTCAAATTATTCCATGGAAGTCTTTTGGGAAACATTGTGTTTGGCTTTTGTGATAAATATTTTGATGCCTCCATCAGAAATTTTGGGTTCATTCTGTTTCATGGCTCATAAAATTTGCATAATTTATTGCTGTTTTGGGACCTCCGTCTCACTCAGTTCTAGTTACAGAGTAAGGTCCCATGGCAAAAGAAAAGGAAAGTGTGAGAAAAATGCTAACGGTGACTGAGTCAAGGAGCAAAGAGCCACAGGACCATGGCAGGGAGCCAGGGAGGTGAGGAGAATCTCTACCACTTCCCAAAGGAACATGCTCTCTTGAAAAAGATTAATCAAGACGCTTTTTATTTATAGGAGAGTTACCAAATTAAGAGAAAAGGGCAGGGGTGTTGTCAGGATACAGTGGGGCTCAAAGAATGATGTATAGGCCCTGTGGGACCCCTGGGCACCTGGAAGCTGGGCTGGAGCTCCGAGGAAAGGGCAAGAGTGTTGACCAGAAGGCCCACCACTAATGTGATTGTGGGCACAATTTGCCTTTCTTTTCTGCGTTTAACTAATTTAGTTCATCAATAAGGATGAACCAAATTTAAACTACAGCTTATCTTTTTGCAGCAATTTGGATGGCCAAACTTTGATCCAGGCTTTCACCCTGGACTAATCAGCTGTTTCCCAAGTGGATATTCAAGGTGTGCCCAGTGTTCGCTCAGCCAGAACTGTGGGCAAAGGGTATTCTAGTAGAAAAGGTTGTGGCTGGGTAAACACAGTAAACTATCCAACACCATTCCCTAGCCCTGACTAATTGTGCCTTTATGTAAAGGTGGAAAGATAGCACAAGGCAGATCATTTTTCTTCACAAAACTTGAGCTTTCTTTTGAAAGATCAGAGTATCTAAACAAACAATAAAACAGAATTAAAAGAGAAATTGATGACTATGAAACACTTTATGGTGCAGTAAAGACAGCAGATGCCATAAAAATTTGGAGAAAATGAATCCAAATGAACAGAGTGGTAGGAGAGGGCTTCCTAGGGGAGCTTGGACATGCCCTAGACCTGGAAGGACTGCTGTGTTTGGAAAGAGATATGAAAAGGCCATTCCATGTAGGAAAGAGTGGGAAAGGGGAGGTTTCTTTGATTCGTAGATTCATTTATGCAACAGGTATTCATTGAACTTCTCTTATGAGGCAGATCCTGTGCTGGGATGTGCAGATGTGAAAGGTGCTCCATACATTCTTTATGAATGGATCGATGGAGAATCTGCATAAATTGGAGAGATATGTTAGAGAAAGTAGAAGATGCAAATTTGAGATGAGGCCAAGTAATATAGAGAGGCTTGAAAGCCAAGCAATGGATTTTAGGAAACAGAAACCTATTAAAGATGCATAACTTAAGAAATATCAGGATGAAATTGGCACTTAAAAAAGATGAATTGAGCTGAGATGTACACCCAGGAGGTAGAGAAACCAGCCAGAAGAATATGGCCACAGACTAGGTATGAATTATTGAGAACCTGGTCCAGAGCACAGAGAGAGGAAAAGACTGACATGAATGATATTCTAAAGGAAGAAGACAGGAGAAGATAAATCAGTGATCTTCTGAGGTCTTCCTGCCATAACTGGAGGTGGTAGACAGGTTAAAGACTGAGGAATTCGGAGGAAGGGTGTGTTTGGGCATCTTCCTAAATGTGATGTGATACTAACAGAAAATAGTAAACACTTAAAGCCCCGATTATAACTCTGTTAATGACATGGTTGGGGTGTTTCTTTTCTTGTTCCTTTCTATTTTTTCCCAACTCATTTCTGGCACCTGATTTCCAGTGGATGCAGAGAAAAGAAATAGGTCTAACATCAGGCTTCTTCACAACTTTCGTGAATGACAAGACTGCACTTAGAAGTCCTTGTGAAGAGGATGGCTGTCCCCAAGTTGAAAAGTGTTCCTATGTGGTGTGGAACAGCTGGCTGTTTCCTCTAGAATACACAGTTCTTTCACTGGATCATTTCAGCAGAGGCCATGACACTGAGTTAATGTCTTTGGCTGAGCAGGTGAGAGGGATGGGGAACAATGCCCAGTTACCTAGGATGAATGCCAGCCTTATTTCACCCCACCTCAAAGGAAACATTTGTTTGTTACTCACCCACAGAGTAAGGTGTGCTCCAAGAATACAGCACCAAGGACGTATATCCAGATTAGAGCAGAAAAGTTCATTTGAGCCAACTTACTAGAAAAAATAAAATTAAAAGTATATTACTAACTGCCAAAATACTACCTTTCTTGCCCCCAAATGTTTCCAATTCTTAAGCCTCCTTCTTTAGCCAAAGTAGAAGACTGCCATGCCATGTTCCTTGTGATCTCTATTGCAAAACTCTTGTTTTCCACCAGAAAGTAAGTCAAGCATCTTCATAGAGAGTCTAACCCAGAAACTCTGTCTCACAGGCAGTGTCTGGGGACAACAAGTGCTGTGTGTTGGGATCCCCCAAAGTTCACTGTCAGTAGAATTTCAGTTTTTGAACAGAATAATTTTAACCCAAACAGAACTGGGAAACCATGACAGCTAGGCTGTGGATGGCACCAAATAAATCTGGTTGAAACAGGGACAATTCAATCCTGCTGATGTCGAATTTTTGGAACATGTCTCTCAAGTGAGCTTTTGAGTCCATTTGGTCAGGGCAGCTTGGGGAATGATTATATGTTTCACGTTACAGTAAATCCTTACTCAGATTCAACCTCATTCTTAGAGTGAGATAAGCATCTCTAGCCATTGCGGTCTCTCCATCTTCAGGTGTTTCCCAATCTTAATCCATCTTGAGTGCATCCATTAACTGCAACTCTGCTAGCAGCTCATCAAGGCCTAAAACACAAAGTCTGAACGTTACAACTTGATACCCTCCACAGCCCAACCCAAATCTTTACTCTTCCTCTGTCTTCCCAACACAGGCTGTATCTCACCACTTCTCTCCACTTCCTCGTCATGTTTTTCCTGCTGCCTGGAAAACACTTGCGTCCTGATTCCAAATATTTACATGAAATCTTTATTTCAAACTCCAAAGTGTGGAGATGGGGGAAAGGGGGGAGAATCGTCATTAACTACCTGCAAGACACTATGCTGTGTACTTTATATAATTATCTCATGTAATCCCCCCAACACCACGATGCTACTATTCCCATTTTAGAAAAGATGTAAATGAGGCTCGTTGAGCTAGAGTAATTTTTCCTGATATCGCAGCTAAGATTCAAAATCAATTTGTCCAAAGCTTGAGCCCTCATTCTCTTTGATGCTGTTTCTTTGACTTTTATTAGCCTGTGCCTGGGATCAGCCCAATTCACTCTCTAACCTGGCCCTGCTGGTAGTCACTGACTGCATCCTCACTATCCTCTTCACCACGGAATTCCCTTGCCCACTGACAGCTCCTTGAACAAAGAGCCTCTGAAGAAGGCGCCTTTATGCTCATACTCCCTGTAGGTGTTTCAGAGTCCCCTCTTTTTGACCAGTACCCTCAAGGACCCAAATGAGTCCATCCTTACTTGATTCCTAGGGTTGCGCTGTTTCAAAGGCCAACCCAGGGCTTCCCTGGTGGCACAGTGGTTGAGAATCTGCCTGCCAATGCAGGGGACACGGGTTCGAGCCCTGGTCCGGGAAGATCCCACATGCCGCGGAGCAACTAGGCCCGTGAGCCACAATTACTGAGCCTGCGCGTCTGGAGCCTGTGCTCCGCAACAAGAGAGGCCGCGATAGTGAGAGACCCGCACACCGCGATGAAGAGTGGCCCCCGCTCGCCGCAACTAGAGAAAGCCCACGCACAGAAACGAAGACCCAACACAGCCATAAATAAATAAATAAATAAATAAATAAATAAATAAATAAATAAAAATTTGAAAAAAAAAAAAAAAGACCAACCCAAGGGAGGCTCCAAACTAAAACACATCTGACCATATTTAAACAAATTAATAGCCAATGAGTGTCAGCTTTGTGGTTTTAAGAACATGGGTTTCTAGAAATTTTTTTATTATTTGTGTACTGATATATTTAGGTATTTATAATAAATACATAAGACAGTCCATATCAGAAGTGTAGGCTGAACACACAGATGTGTAACCATCACCCTAGAAGCCCACCTCATGCTTCCTTTTAGTCTCTGCCTCCCCTAAATATTAACACTGTCTTGACTTCTCATATTCTAGATTTCCTCTTTCTGTAACTTATATAAATTGAATAATACACTTTATACTATTTGTGTCTGGCTTCTGTCAATTAACAATGTGTCTGTGATATTCATTCATGTGGTTGGAACATTTGTAGGTCATTCTTATTGCTCTTTGGTTTAGCACTCTCTTGATTTGCTTAGTTTTCTACTCTTAGAAATGATGAAAATGCTTTACTTCCAAAGGTTAGAAGAATCCCATATACCAAATGTGCAATATTTAATACATAATTAGATTTCTAATTTTTTAATTATACTGCTTTTTGGTTCAGCTTTATTGAGGTATACTTGACACATAAGAACTGTATATATTTAAGGTATACAATGTGGTGTTTTGATATATGTAAAACATTGTGAAATGATTACCAAAATCAAGCTAGTTAACATATCCACCACCTCACATAGTTATGATTTTGTGTGTGTGTGGTGAGAACACTTAAGATCAAATCTCTAGGCGTATTTCAAGTATGCAAGATGGTATTAACTATAGTCATCATGCTGTACATTAGATATCCAGAACTTACACATCTCTTATTCAAACTAAACCTTTGTGCCCTTGGATCAACATCACCTGATATCTCTCACATCCCTACCCCTGGCAACCATCATTCTACTTTCTGCTTTTAGGAGTTCAACTCTTTTAGATTCCACATATAAGTGAGATCGTGCAGTATTTAATTTTCCTTGTCTACTTATTTCACTTAGCATAATGTCCTCCAGGTTCATCCATGTTGCTGCAAATGTTGCAGGGTTTCTTTCTTTTATAAGGCTGAATGTTTCATTGTATACACACACACACACACACACACACACACACACACATTTTCAGTTAGTGGACTATATAGTTAGAAATTGATTAATAAAATCATAACGTTTAAATATTCATTTGCTTGTTCAAATATCATTAATCAAAAGCTTCCTCTGTGCTGGAGAAATAAATATTTTTGTCCCACTATTATAATCTTGTTATTTTGCCCTCCCTATTATGTCCCTCAGAGCACCTCGATTCTGTGTTAATGAGTACAAACATTTAAATGAGAATTATACAAGTACCAATAAATTCTTGATAAGAAATTACTTTAATAATTCCATTAAACCAAACTAATTTCTTTTTTTTAATTGGAGTAAAATTGCTTTACAATGTTGTATTAGTTTCTGCTGTACAACGAAGTGAATCAGCTATATATATACATATATACCCTCCCCCTTGGACCTCTCTCCCATCCCCCTCCATCCTGCCCATCTAGGTCATCACAGAGCACTGAGCTGAGCTCCCTGTACTATACCGCATGTTCCCACTAGCTATCTGTTTTACACATGGTAGTGTATTTACATCAAACCTAATCTCCCAGTTCATCCCACCCTTCCCATCCCCCCCTGTGTTCACACGTCCATTCTCTACATCTGCGTCTCTATTCCTGCCCTGGAAATAGGTTCATCTGTACTATTTTTCTAGATTTCACATATATGCGTTAATATACAATATTTGTTTTTCTCTTTTTGACTTACTTCACTCTGTATGATAGACTCTAGGTCCATCCACATCTCTACAAATGACCCAATTTCATTCCCTTTTATGGCTGAGTAATATTCCATTGTATATATGTATCACATCTTCTTTACCCATTCATCTGTCAATGGACATTTAGGTTGTTTCCATGACCTGGCTATTGTAAATAGTGCTGCAATGAACATTGGCATACATGTGCCTTTTGAATTATGGTTTTCTCACTGTATATGCCCAGTAGTGGGATTGCTGGGTCATATGGTAGTTCTATTTTTAGTTTTTTAAGGAACCTCCATACTGTTCTCCATAGTGGCTGTATCAATTTTCATTCCCACCAAGAGTGCAAGAGGGTTCCCTTTTCTCCACACCCTCTCCAGCATTTATTGTTTGTAGATTTTTGGATGATGGCCATTCTGACTAGTGTGAGGTGATAACTCATTGTACTTTTGATTTGCATTTCTCTAAAAATTAGTGGTGTTGAGCATCTTTTCATGTGTTTGTTGGCAATCTGTATGTCTTCTTTGGAGAAATGTCTATTTAGGTCTTCTGCCCATTTTTGGATTGGGTTGCTTGTATTTTTGATATTGAGCTGCATGTGCTATCTGTATATTTTGGAGATTAATCCTTTGTCCATTGCTTCATTTGCAAATATTTCCTCTCATTCTGCACATTGTGTTTTCACCTTATTTATGGTTTCCTTTGCTGTGCAAAAGCTTTTAAGTTTAATTAGGTCCCATTTGTTTATTTTTGTTTTAATTTTCATTACTCTAGGAGGTGGCTCAAAAAAGATCTTGCTGTGATTTATGTCAAAGAGTGTTCTTCCTATGTTTTCCTCTAACAGTTTTATAGTGTCCAGTCTTACATTTAGGTCTTTAATCGATTTTGAGTTTATTTTTGTGTATAGTGTTAGAGAGTGTTCTAATTTCAGTCTTTTACATGTAGCTGTCCAGTTTTCCCAGCACCACTTATTGAGGAGGCTGTCTTTTCTCCATTGTATATTCTTGCCTCCTTTGTCATAGATTAGGTGACCAAAAGGTGTGTGGGTTTATCTCTGGGTTTTCTATCCTGTACCATTGATCTATATTTCTGTTTTTGTTCCAGTACCATACTATCTTGATTACTGTATCTTTGTAGTATAGTCTGAAGTCAGGGAACCTGATTTCTCCAGCTCCGGTTTTTTTTTTCAAGATTGTTTTGGCTATTTGGGGTCTTTTGTGTTTCCATACAAATTGTAAAAATTTTTGTTCTAATTCTGTGAAAAACGTCATTGGTAATTTGATAGCGATTGCACTGAATCTGTAGATTGCTTTGGGTAGTGTAGTCATTTTCACCAGAAAGATTTAGAAAATATAAAGAGACCAATCACAAGTAATGAAATTGAAACTGATTAAAAATCTTCCAACAAACAAAAGTCCAGGACCAGATGGCTTCACAGGCGAATTCTATCAAACATTTAGAGAAGAGCTAATACCTATCCTTCTTAAACTCTTCCAAAAAATTTGAGGGAGGAACACCCCCAAACTCATTCTACTAGGGCACCACCACCCTGACACCAACACCAGACAAAGATGTCACAAAAAAAGAAAATTACATACCAATATCACTGACGAACATAGATGTAAAAATCCTCAACAAACTACTAGCATACAGAATCCAACAACACATTAAAAGGATCATACACCACGATCAAGTGGGATTTACCCCAGGGATGCAAGGATTCTTCAATATATGCAAATCAACCAATGTGATACACCATATTAACGAATTAAAGAATAAGAACCATATGATCATCTCAGTAGATGCAGAAAAAGCTTTTGAGAAAATTCAACACCCACTTATGATAAAAACTCTCCAGAAAGTGGACAAAGAGGGAACCTACCTCAACATAATAAAGGCCATCTACACCAAACCCACAGCAAACATCATTCTTAATGGTGAAAAACTGAAAGCATTTCCTCTGAGATCGGGAACAAGACAAAGATGTCCACTCTCACCACTATTATTCAACATAGTTTTGGAAGTCCTAGCCATGGCAATCAGAGAAGAAAAAGAAATAAAAGGAATGCAAATTTTAAAAAAAGAAGAAGTAAAACTGTCACTCTTTGCAGATGACATGATACTATACATAGACAATCCTAAAGATGCCACCAGAAAACGACTAAAGCTAATCAATGATTCTGGTAAAGTGGCAGGCTACAAAATTAATACACAGAAATCTCTTGCATTCCTATACACTATGAAAGATTGAAGGAGAAATTAAGGAAACAATCCCATTTACCATCACAACAAAATTAATTTCTTGATCAGTTTTCTATATAGTACACTTACAATATTTCCAATTTTTTCATGTGAATAAAAATATTGAAATTAAAAGAAAAAAGTTAGAAGAATCTCATATGAACATTATCTTAAGGGAAAAGAATCCTAAGAGTTTAGAGATTGTTAGGACGTATGGACCATTGGACCCAATATTTTTCAAACATTTTTGCATCCAACTAAACTTAGTGATGGTGTGCCCATGGGCAAGTCAACTGACTTTATCTATAAAGTGGAGATGATTCCTATCCCAGAGAGTTGCAAACCAGATTACAAATTATGATGTTTGTGCAAATTCCAAGTAGTATGCTTGACATATAGTAGAGACTCAAGTTTATATATATTGAGTTAGCCAAAATGTTCGTTCATTTTTTTCCATAAGATGGCTCTAGTAGCACTTAGTTGCCTTTAACTTCATTCAAAACAATTTTGTTAGATTGTATGTGACAGCTGTCATATCAGCGTGTATTTTAAAAAATACATCAAAATAAGTGAATTTTTGTGTAGCCATTTTAATATTGAAGATGGAAGGGAAAAAGCAACATTTTGGGCATATTATGCGTTATTATTTCAAGAAAGGTAAAAACACAACTGAAACGCAAAAAAAAGATTTGTGCAGTGTATGGAGAAGATGCTGTGACTGATCAAATGTGTCAAAAGTGGTTTGCAAAGTTTCATGCTGGAGATTTCTCGCTGGACGATGCTCCACAGTCGGGTAGACCAGTTGAAGTTGATAGCAATCAAATCGAGACATTAACTGAGAACAATCAAAGTTATACCATGTGGGAGATAGCCGACATACTCAAAATATCCAAATCAAGCATTGAAAATCATTTGCACCAGCTTGGTTATGTTCATTGCTTTGATGTTTGGGTTCCACATAAGTTAAGCGAAAAAAGCCTTCTGGCCCATATTTCTACATGCGATTCTCTACTTAAATGTAATGAAAAACTTCCGTTTTTAAACAAATTGTGATGGGCGATGAAAAGTGGATACTGTAGAATGGAAGAGATCATGGGGCAAGTGAAATGAACCACGACCAACCACACCAAAGGCCGGTCTTCATCCAAAGAAGGTGATGTTGTGTATATGGTGGGATTGGAAGGGAGTCCTCTATTATGAGCTCCATCAGGAAAACCAAACGATTAATTCCAACAAGTACTGCTCCCAATTAGACCAACTGTAAGCAGCACTCGACGAAAATCGTCCAGAATTAGTCAACAGAAAACTCACAATCTTCCATCAGGATAATTCAAGACCACATGTTTCTTTGATGACCAGGCAAAAACTGTTACAGCATGGCTGGGAAGTTCTGATTCATCCGCTGTATTCACCAGACATTGCACCTTCAGATTTACATTTATTTTGGTCTTTACAAAATGTTCTTAATGGAAAAATTTTCAATTCCCTTGAAGACTGTAAAGGGCACCTGGAACAGTTTTTTGCTCAGAAAGATAAAAAGTTTTGGGAAGATGAAATTATGAAGTTGCCTGAAAAATGGCAGAAGGTAGTGGAACAAAAGAGTGAACATGTTGTTCAATAAAATTCTTGGTGAAAATGAAAAATGTGTCTTTTATTTTTGCTTAAAAACTGAAGGCACTTTTTGGCCAACCCAATATTTCAAATATAACTGGGTAATTGTGCTTGTCTGGTCAACCTCACTCAACACTTGAGGCCATCACTATAAATTACCAGTTAAAAGCATGGAGGCAGTATGGATGTGCTATAAAGAAAATTTGTCTTCATTTCTGAACACCTGAATTTTATTACTAACTTCCCCTCTTCCTACCTAAGGCTTAACATTTTGAGCCTCTATATTATTATCTGTTAAATGGGGATATCTTGCATATATACCTCACAGATTTATTGTAGTAATATTTGCATGCAGAGGTCCTTGTAAAATAAAATGCTTTTAAAATCCAAATGATTCATTTTACTATAGAAAAGACTACAGAGAAATACTGTCGCATCATCACTTAGGGGAGAAGCCAGAGTGGTTTTATTAGATTCTTAATAGCTACACCTTATAGAGAATCTACAGTATGCCAGTCACTGTTAAGAACTTTATAAAAACATTCACTAAATTCTCACAACAATCAGGATTTAGCATTTCTCCCATTTTCACATGAAGAAATTGAGGCTCAAAGAAGTTAAGCATCTTATTCAAAGCCACTTGGCAATGAGTAGGAGCAAGGCACAAGTCCAGGTCTGTCTGGCTCCAAGGCCCATGCTCTCTGTACCACGTGGCACGGCTACAGCAATGTGAAATAACAGATGCTGCCCAAATTAAAATTACTTGGAGTTATGGTAAGAAGATTGGCATGGGCTGTGCAAGGTGGGTGGGACAGATGCTAAGACTGGGCAGAAGTATGTGTACTGTCTGAGGGAACCAGGACAAACAATCAAAGAACGTGCTTATGAAAAAAAAATATGGTGCTCTCAAAATGTTAAAACATTTTGTTTGAATAGAATCCTCATTTCACTGTAATGAGGAGCAGTCAGAGACTCAGTGAGGCAATCAGGAACGCTGTTGAAAATTACAGCGTGCCTGGTCTCAGATAAACCCCCTAAGTAGAGAGTGACCTTTAAATGGGCCTCATTTAAATGTGACCCTGCAGTCCATTAATGTCTCCTTTGCCAGCATTTTTAAATTGCTTGTAAAAATGTCACACAACTATTTAAAAGAAACATGGAGGAGATTTTCAACCCTCTGGCTAATACAGTCATAGAATACCTCAGGAATAAAATGTTTTATTGGAAATAGCACTCTTTTTTTTTAAATTTATTTATTGATTGATTGATTGATTTTGGCTGCTTTGGGTCTTCGTTGCTGTGGGCGGGCTTTCTCTAGTTGTGGTGAGCGGGGGTTACTCTTCATTATGGTGCACCAGCTTCTCATTGAGGTGGCTTCTCTTGTTGCGGAGCACAGGCTCTAGACGCTCAGCCTTCAGTAGTTGTGGCTCGCGGGCTCTACAGCACAGGCTCAGTAGTTGCGGCTCCCCAGCTTTGTTGCTCCATGGCATGTGGGCTCTTCCTGGACCAGGGCTCAAACCCGTGTCCCTTGCATTGGCAGGCAGATTCTTAACCACTGTGCCACCAGGGAAGCCCACTCCTTCTTTTTTAATTGTGAGTAAAGGTACTAAAGCAACTTCATTAATTTAGCTAAAGTTGAATTTTAAAGGAGCAAAGAAACTACTCAGTTTTGTCTATACTACCTGGTTGAACAGTTCTTCCTGAAAATATCATAAAATGGAAACAAAATGATAGGGATTCTCTAGGAAAATCTTTGTTGTATCTTCCAAGCAAATTTTAGAGGAAGTCATTTCTTTTTCTTTTCTAAATATCAATTCGGCTCTTTTGTGTTTTTACTGATCATAAACAATAATGCATTCTTGCTGTAAATATTCTACGTGATACCAAGATTATACAGAAAAATGTCATCATCTAAACATTGTTAGCATTTTGATGAACATTCCTCTGCACACACGTATCTTCTGTCTCTCTCATGCATATGCTCTCACACGCACGCACATATATACACATAATCCTATATAAACAGAATTGAACACATGTAACACATTTTATTGACCTTCTTTGCAAGTGTCCATGGATATCTTTCCAAGTTTTTATTATCATGTTTAGTGTATGCTTAGCATTTCATTTTATGTATAGATGAGGCTTATTAATAGTACTGATTAAATATGCTGAAATCAGAGTCCACAGTTTCTATCAATTCATAACAAGTCCCTTTCTCTCATACCTTTTTAAGGTCTTTACCTATAAAATAAGGAATTTGAAGTAGGTGACGTACCTAATGCTGATATTCCACACTTCTTGCACATCGTGCCTTGAATTTCTCTTTCCACTTTTATGTGCCCCATCTTCCCTCACCTCCCAGAATGAGAGAGACAGAGAGAGAGAGACAGAAAGAGAAGGTAGGGAGATAACTTCATTTGAGAATCAAGAGATTCCCATGGAGAGCTTTAAAAAATACCATGACTTTGGAGAACTGGTAGGACTAAGCATGCGGCAGGATGTGGATAAAGGCATTTGAAAAGCGGCAACAGCACAAATATGGGCACTGAGGCAGGATAGAGCATACTGGTAAAACTGACGTAAAGGCTACTTAGAGGAAAGTAACAATGAGGAGGCTGGGATCATATTATGGAGGAAATTTGTAAATTGGGGGAGCTGTGAGAGTGGGAAAGAGAGGGATAGGTGATGAATGTTTTGAGGATTTTAAGTGGGAGGAAGATAAAATAATAAGGTCAAAAGAATTTTTCTTGCCCCCATTCCCTCATCTTTTTCAAGTGGTTCAGCAGAAGAGAGTTACTAGATGCAGAAAGACCAGTTGGGAGATTGCAGAACCTGATGGTATTAGCAGTTCTGGGATGGGCAGGCAGCAGAGGTGCCCCACAGTGCAGTCAGTCCTTAAGAGCACAGATTCTTTTGAAAAACAAGGATAATACTATTGTCTACCTTCATGAGAGTCTCATGAGGATTAAATGTGGTAATGTTTGTGTATAGCAAGCGCTATATGTGTTTGGCAGAAGTCATATAAAGAAGTGAAGAATGAAAGAGACACTTCAGAAATAGAGTAGGTGGGGCATTTAGAGGAAATTTTTGATGCAATGAGATAAGGAAAGTAAAGGTGACTCCAACATTTCTAGTTAAGGTTACTGAGAAAGAAAGCGAGCTAGGAACAAGGGAAACCAGGTTTGTAGAGGGAGACCATGAATGATATCTGATTCATGCTAGGTGAATTTTAAGGTATGCAAAGGATATTCACATGAAATATGCAGCTAGAGACTTGAAACAGACTATGGGACTCAGGAATCCAAGGAGAGGTGTAGATTTTGGAGTCATGAGCTTCATGTACCATTAGGAGTGATTTTCAGCTTGGGATGTGATCAGTAGAAAATTCTATGTGTAAAGAACGCATGCAGCCATCCAATAAATATATATTAGAGGTATCTAAGGTATTAGAGGTGTCTAAGATGTGCATGGTAGGAATATAATTTTAACATTGGTCCTGGATAACAAGGATCCATTTGACACACAACTTAAAATGGTCTGTTATTCCCTCCAAGAAACATGAATGATACTGTGTTTATGACACTTGACTAGCCTGTAATTTCCAAATGATGATCTTCTGACTGGACTGCATAAAACAAAGACAAATTCTCTACTTAATGGGCCTCAATGCAATCAAACCATAGACACATCAGAGAATTCTACTGCACTATCACCAGAGACAAAATAAACAAAACTGCACTGTGATGATTAAATGAACTTGATAAATCAATTAAAAGTTAATTTCCAGGAACTTCCCTGGTGGCGCAGTGGATAAGAATCTGCCTGCCGAGATTGGTACAAGATGGTGGAGTAGAAGGACGTGCTCTCACTCCCTCTTGCGAGAGCACTGGAATCACAGCCAACTGCTGAACAATCATCGACAGGAAGACACTGGAACTCACCAAAAAAGATACCCCACATCCAAAGACAAAGGAGAAGCCACAGTGAGATGGTAGGAGGGGTGCAATCACAATAAAAGCAAATCCCATAACTGCTGGGTGGGTGATTCACAGACTGGAGAACCCTTATACCACAGAAGTCCACCCACTGGAGTGAAGGTTCTGAGCCCCATGTCAGGCTCCCCAACCTGGGGGTCTGGCAATGGGAGGAGGATTCCTAGAGAATCAGACTATGAAGGCTAGTGGGATTTGATTACAGGACTTCAACAGGACTAGGGGAAACAGAGACTCCACTCTTGGAGGGCACACACAAAGTAGTGTGCTCATCAGCACCCAGGGGAAGGAGCAGTGACCCCATAGGAGACTGAACCAGACCTACCTGCTAGTGTTGGAGGGTCTCCTGCAGAGGCAGGGGGTGGCTGTGGCTCACCATGGGGACAAGGACACAGGTAGCAGCAGTTCTGGGAAGTATTCAATGGCGTAAGCCTTCTTGGAGTCCACCATTAGCCCCACCAAAGACCACGGGTAGGCTCCAGTGTTAGGTCACTTCAGGCCAAACAACCAATAAGGAGGGAACCCAGCCCCACCCATCAGCAGACAAGAGGATTAAAGTTTTACTGAGCTCTGCCCACCAGAGCAACACCCAGCTCTACCCACCACCAGTCCCTCCCATCAGGAAGCTTGCACAAGCCTCTTAGACAACCTCATCCACCAGAGGGCAGACAGCAGAAACAAGAAGTACTACAATCCTGCAGCCTGAAGCATGAAAACCACAATCACAGAAAGATAGACAAAATGAAAAGGCAGAGGAATATGTCCCACATGAAGAAACAAGATAAAACCTCAGAAAGACAACTAAATGAAGTGGAGCTAGGCAACCTTCCAGAAAAAGAATTCAGAATAATGATAGTGAAGATGATCCAAGACCTCAGAAAAGGAATGGAAACAAAGATCGAGAAGATGCAAGAAATGTTTAACAAAGACGTAGCAGAATTAAAGAACAAACAAACAGAGATGAACAATGCAATAACTGAAATGAAAACTACACTAGAAGGAATCAATAACAGAATAACTGAGGCAGAAGAGCGGATAAGTGACCTGGAAGACAGAATGGTGGAATTCACTGCTGCAGAATGGGAAAAGAATAAAGAATAAAGAAAAAAGAATGAAAAGAAATGAAGACAGCCTAAGAGACCTCTGGGACAACATTAAGCACAACAACATTCGCATTATAGGGTCCCAGAAGGAAAAGAGAGAGAGAAAGTACCCGAGAAAATATTCGAAGAGATTATAGTTGAAAACTTCCCTAACATGGGAAAGGAAACAGCTACCCAAGTCCAGGAAGCGCAGAGAGTCCCAGGCAGGATAAACCCAAGGAGAAACACGCCGAGACACACAGTAATCAAATTGGCAAAACTTAAAGACAAAGAAAAATTATTGAAAGCAGCAGGGAAAAACGACAAATAACATACAAGGGAACGCCCATAAGGTTAACAACTGATTTCTCAGCAGAAACTCTACAAGCCAGAAGGGAGTGGCATGACATATTTAAAGTGATGAAAGGGAAGAACCTACAACCAGGATTACTCTACCCGGCAAGGATCTCATTCAGACTCGATGGAGAAATCAAAAGCTTCACAGTCAAGCAAAAGCTAAGAGAATTCAGCACCACCAAACCAGCTCTACAACAAATGCTAAAGGAATTTCTCTAAGTGGGAAACACAAGAGAAGAAAAGGACCTACAAAAACAAGCACAAAACAATTAAGAAAATGGTCATAGGAACA
This sequence comes from Balaenoptera musculus, assembly GCF_009873245.2. Taxonomy (NCBI): domain Eukaryota; kingdom Metazoa; phylum Chordata; class Mammalia; order Artiodactyla; family Balaenopteridae; genus Balaenoptera; species Balaenoptera musculus. The sequence goes on from NC_045792.1 coordinate 43,518,884, forward strand.
TACATACCGATAATTACCTTAAACGTGAATGGATAAAATGCTCCAACCAAAAGACACAGGCTCACTGAATGGATACAAAAACAAGACCCATATATATGCTGTCTACAAGAGACCCACTTCAGACCTAGGGACACATACAGACTGAAGGTGAGGGGATGGAAAAAGATATTCCATGCAAATGGAAATCAAAAGAAAGCTGGAGTAGCAATACTCATATCAGATAAAATAGACTTTAAAATAAAGAATGTTACAAGAGACAAGGAAGGACACTACATAATGATCCAGGGATCAATCCAAGAAGAAGAAATAACAATTATGAATATATATGCACCCAACAAAGGAGCACCTCAATACATAAGGCAACTGCTAACAGCTATAAAAGAGGAAATCGACAGTAACACCATAATAGTGGGGACTTAACACCTCACTGACACCAATGGACAGATCATCCAAACAGAAAATTAATAAGGAACCACAGGCTTTAAATAACACAACAGACCAGATAGATTTAATTGGTATTTATAGGACAATCCAACCAAAAACAGCATATTACACTTTCTTCTCAAGTGCGCACTGAACATTCTCCAGGATAGATCACATCTTGGGTCACAAATCAAGCCTTGGTAAATTTGAGAAAATTAAAATCATATCAAGCATCTTTTCTGACCACAATGCTATGAGATTAGGAATCAGTTACAGCGGAAAAAACGTAAAAAACACAAACACATGGAGGCTAAACAATACGTTACTAAGTAACCAAGACATCACTGAAGAAATCAAAGAGGAAATTAAAAATACCTAGAGACAAATGACAATGAAAACATGACAATCCAAAACCTGTGGGATGCAGCAGAAGCAGTTCTAAGACGGAAGTTTAGAGCAATACAAACCTACCGCAAGACAAGAAAAATCTCAAACAATCTAAATTTACACCTAAAGGAACTAGACAAAGAAGAACAAACAAAACCCAAAGTTAGCAGAAGGAAAGAAATCGTAAAGATCAGAGCAGAAATAAATGAAATAGAAACAAAGAAAACAATAGCAAAGATCAATAAAACTAAAAGCTGGTTCTTTAAGAAGATAAACAAAATTGATAAACCATTAGCCAAACTCATCAAGAAAAGGAGAGAGAGGACTCAAATCAATAAAAGTAGAAATGAAAAAGGAGAAGTTACAACAGACACCACAGAAATACAAAGCATCCTAAGAGACTACTACAAGCAACTCTAGGCCAATAAAATGGACAACCTGGAAGAAATGGACAAATTCTTAGAAAGGTATAACCTTCCAAGGCTGAACCAGGAAGAAATAGAAAATATGAACAGACCAATCACAAGTAATGTGATTCAAAATTGCAACTGTGATTCAAAATCTTCCAACAAACAAAAGTCCAGGACCAGATGGTTTCACAGGTGAATTCTATCAAACATTTAGAGAAGAGCTAACACCTATCCTTCTCAAACTCTTCCAAAAAATTGCAGAGGAAGGAACATTCCCAAACTCATTCCATGAGGTCACCATCACCCTGATACCAAAACCAGACAAAGATATTACAAAAAAAGAAAATTACAGACCAATATCACTGATGAATATAGATGCAAAAATCCTCAACAAAATACTAGCAAACATAATCCAACAACACATTAAAAGGATCATACAACATGATCAAGTGGTATTTATCACAGGGATACAAGGATTCTTCAATATACACAAATCAATCAGTGTGATACACCATATTAACAAAATGAAGAATAAAAACCATATGACCATCTCAATAGATGCAGAAAAATCCTTTGACAAAATTCAACACCCATTTATGATCAAAACTCTCCAGAAAGTGGGCATAGAGGGAACCTACCTCAATATAATAAAGGCTATATACGACAAACCCACAGCAAACATCATTCTCAATGGTGAAAAACTGAAAGCATTTCCTCTAAGGTCAGGAATGAGACAAGGATGTCCACTCTCATCACTATCATTCAACATAGTTTTGGAAGTCCTAGCCATGGCAATCAGAGAAGAAAAAGAAATAAAAGGAATACAAATTGGAAAAGAAGTAAAACTGTCACTGTTTGCAGATGACATGATACTATACATAGAGAATCCTAAAGATGCCACCAGAAAACTACTAGAGCTCATCAATGAATTTGGTAAAGTAGCAGAATACAAAATTAATGCACAGAAATCTCTTGCATTCCTACACACTAATGATGAAAAATCTGAAAGAGAAATTAAGGAAACACTCCCATTTACCATTGCAACAAACAGAACAAAATACCTAGGAATAAACCTACCTAGGGAGACAAAAGACCTGTATGCAGAAAACTATAAGACACTGATGAAAGAAATTAAAGATGATACAAACAGATGGAGAGATATACCATGTTCTTGGATTGTAAGAATCAATATTGTGAAAATGACTATACTACCCAAAGCAATCTACAGATTCAATGCAATCCTTATCTAATTACCAATGGCATTTTTTACAGAACTAGAACAAAAAAATCTAAAAATTTGTATGGAGACACAAAAGACCCCAAATAGCCAAAGCAGTCTTGAGGGAAAAAACGGAGCTGGAGGAATCAGGCTCCCTGACTTCAGACTATACTACAAAGCTACAGTAATCAAGACAATATGGTATTGGCACAAAAACAGAAATACAAATCAATGGAACAAGACAGAAAGCCCAGAGATAAACCCACGCACCTATGGTCAACTAATCTATGACAAAGGGGGCAAGGATATACAATGTAGAAGACAGTCTCTTCCACAAGTGGTGCTGGGAAACCTGGACAGCTACATGTAAAAGAATGAAAGTAGAACACTCCCTAACACCATACACAGAAAGAAACTCAAACTGGATTAGAGACCTAAATGTAAGACCGGACACTAGAAAACTCTTAGAGGAAAACATAGGAAGAACGCTCTTTGACATAAATCACAGCAAGAGCTTTTTTGATCCACCTTCTAGAGTAATGGAAATAAAAACAAGAATAAACAAATGGGAGCTAATGAAACTTAAAAGCTTTTGCACAGCAAAGGAAATCATAAACAAGACGAAAAGACAACTCTCAGAATGGGAGAAAATATTTGCAAACAAATCAACGGACAAAGGATTAATCTCCAAAATATATAAACAGCTCATGCAGCTGAATATTAAATAACAAACAACCCAATCCAAAAATGGGCAGAAGACCTAAATAGACATTTCTCCAAAGAAGACATACAGATGGCCAAGAAGCACATGAAAGCTGCTCAACATCACTAATTATTAGAGAAATGTAAATCAAAACTACAATGAGGTATCACCTCACACCAGTTAGAATGGGCATCATCATAAAATCTACAAACAACAAATGCTGGAGAGGGTGTGGAGGAAAGGGAATCCTCTTGCACTGTTGGTGGGAATGTAAATTGATACAGCCACTATGGAGAACAGTATGGAGCTTCCCTAAACAACTAAAAATAGAATTACCATATGACCCAGCAATCCCACTACTGGGTATATACCCAGAGAAAACCATAATTCAAAAAGACACATCCACCTCAATGTTCATTGCAGCACTATATACAATAGCCAGGTCATGGAAGCAACCTAAATGCCCATTGACAGATGACTGGAAAAAGAAGATGTGCTACATTTATACAATGGAATATTACTCAGCCATAAAAAGAAACAAAATTGAGTTATTTGTGGTGAGGTGGATGGACCTAGAGTCTGTCATACAGAGTGAAGTAAGTCAGAAAGAGAAAAACAAATATCGTATATTAACGCATATATGTGGAACCTAGAAAAATGGTACAGATGAACCAGTTTGCAGGGCAGAAATTGACACACAGATGTAGAGAACAAACGTATGGACACCAAGCGGGGAAAGTGGCGGGGGTGGGGGGGGGGGGGGGGGGGGGGTGATGTGATGAATTGGGAGATTGGGATTGACATGTATACACTGATATGTATAAAATGGATAACTAATAAGAACCTGCTGTATAAAAAAATAAATAAAATAAAATTCAAAAATTCAAAAAGAAATCCGCCTGCTAATGCAGGAGACACAGGTTTGAGCCCTGGTCCGGGAAGATCCCACATGCTGTGGAGCAACTAAGCCCGTGCGCCACAACGACTGAGCCTGTGCTCTAGAGCCCATGAACCATAACTACTGAGCCCGCATGCCTAGAGAACATACTTTGCAACAAAAGAAGCCACCGCATTGAGAAACCCGCTCGCCGCAACTAAAGAAAGCCCACACGCAGCAACAAAGACCCAACACAGCCAAAACAAAAAACAAAAAAACAATAGTACCTTATCTTTAAAAAAAAAAAAAAGTTAATTTCCAGAACAAATTTCGAAGGCTACAGACCTCTGGTATGACAGGGTTGTAGGTAGTTGTTCAGTTCTGACAGAATGAGAAGGAAATAATGGAAAAAGTACTTAGCTAGGACTTAGAAAAACTGGGTGTTTGCTTATGCTCTCCAACTAATTTCATGACTTTGGTCAAATCTTTGTATTTCTCTAAACTTCAAATTTCCTTATATCAAATTACACTAAAATATCTTTGTGATGAACATAAGTGAGACAGTGAAGGTAGAAATTATTTTGTAGTCTACTGATCAGTTTTCCTAACACATGCAGGGACCAGGTGGGGTGGGTCTTTGGTGTCTGTGGCAAAGAGGGCAGGCCTAGGTGCCAAGAAACCACCTCACAATTTCACTGTCACTTTGGTGTGTTTAACTTACTATGGCTCAAGGTCTGGACCTCAGCCTTGCAGGCTCAGCACAGGGGAACAGATCCATTTCTCAGTGGCAGACTCATATACACAAGTGAATAAAACAGGAAAAAAACCAGAATTCCAATGTTCTAATTTATAACAAGACATGAGGATCAATGAGAATTAAACACTTGAAGTAGAAATTCCATCATATTCTCTCTTCTGGCAGACTTTCACAAGAAGACAGATATTGATAATTTTAATATATGGAGTTAAAAATATGAGGAATTACATAGAATGCAAAGTATCAAAGTATAACTGGGTGACATTATACACTAACCTGCTGCAGGAGTCTCATAATAGAGAAGGTCTTGACTTGGTGAAGTACCTTGGGTGGTACTTAGGTGGTCATGGCTCAAAGCTTACCTCTGTGATTCTCCTTTGCTAATCTTTAGTGACTGATCAAACACCATTCTAAAAGTCCATCATTAATCTATTATTATAATCAAGCATCTTAGAGTTAAGTCTATTGGGGGAGCCACTACCACTAGATCTTTCATTTCTGTGATAGGATCAAGCTGGCCTTGATTCTACAGGTTCCTCCTCAGAGGAAAATCTTATTTCCAAGCTCTTGAGGAGCTTGTGCTCCCCCCTCACCCCCTGCATAAGTATATGGTAGCAAAATTTTTTCCTTTCTACCCAGTTAGGCTGACTATGAGATTCCAACGAGCAGAATGAGATAGACCAGCAGTGCTGTCCAATAGAACTTTCTGTGATGATGGTAATATTCTATAATCTGGGTGGTACAATATAGTAACCACTAGTTGTATGTAGCTATTGAGCACTTCAGGGGTGTAGCCAGTGTGACTGAGGAACTGAATTTAAACTTTATTTGATTTTAATTCAAATGTAAGTAACCACATGTGACTAGTGGCCAAGCTATTGGACAGTAAAGGTATTATGGTATTTCCCAAAGTCACTGAACCAGATAACTTTGTGAGCAGGCCTCAGGCATCTCTACTTTAAGGAAAAAAAAAAAAAAAAAAAGCTTCCCAGGGAACTCTGATGCACAACCACCTTTGGAAACTTCTCAAGAAAAAGTAGTGTACTTAGAATAGAGAAGCCTAATCCTAACTTTGATCTTTTAGTTTTGGACAAGTAACGTAGCTGATCTGATTTTCAGCTTCTTTTTGTGTAGAGAGAAAATTACCTTGGGGTCACTGTATATATTATTTAAATTAATACTTGTGATAAATTGTTAGGTCCACATTCTTGGTAAGTCCCAAAATTTCTAGCACAGTAGAAGATGCTGCATAAATGACTGAATGATTTAAACTATGCTGCGAGAAAATCCCTAACAAGATACTTCTTAGTTGTTCATAAGCATCATCTAGCAATAATACTTAAATGTGTTAACCAGTTACTATACGCCAACCAATATGCGAATAGTTAACTCGTATTGCTCTGTGTAGCAAATATTTTGCAGGGGTGATGTCTAAGATTCAGGGAGGTTAATTTTTTTACCCAAGACCACACAGCTAACAATTCACTGGGAAGGGGGTCAACTCCATATCCAATTGAATGTAGTATCCATGTACATGATCAATAAACACTACTTCAATTTCATGGTATCACCAGCTCTTCTTCCATTGGGATCTAAATTAGGGCAATAGAAGAAGCAGCACTCAGGATTCAACTGCTCATATCCTGACTGATTTGAAGTCGCCATCAAAATGAAGAGACTGGATGTATTCAAAAGCAGAGAGACTTGGCAGGAACCACATATGAATTGAGAGTAGAGTTGGTGGCAGGGCACCAGCAAGCTCTGGAGGTGAGTGTCAGGCTTAAGGAGCCTCCAAGTATCTGTGCACATCAGCCCATGGTAACTCCCTGCCCAATTCTTAGTTTTAGTTAAGATATCTGAAATCTAACTCTGACAGATTTTTATGAACGTATTACAGTCAAGTACCAAATTTTCCCAAAGCTCTCTCAATTTTGACATAAGATATTTTACATAATTCAGTTTTGTCCCTTTTAAAAATGTCCAGTTTCCTCCACCAGAATTTCTCTTCTGTCAAATACTGCTTTGCCATACATTATAAAATCTTGAGCAGTTTCTCTATTTATGCTCATGTAGCAGTTACAAGAGACTGACTTGTATAATATTAATTTCTTGGCTGTTTCTACCATGGAGGCTATAAAAACTAACTAGTCAATTTCCCACTCCTTCTAGTGAGGAGCAATCGTTATCACACTGGCCCAGGAGATATAAGCAAAAGTCTAGTTTAGATGCACCTTTGCCCCTTTTACCCTTCATCACACTTTAACCCTTGGAGGCTGGAAGTGCAGGGGCCATGTTGAAGGAAAAGCCATTGAATAGGAGAGCTATTGGATTGAACTTTCAAACCTAGGGAACTAGGTTCCCCTGACTTGGGCATGCTTGTTTTGAGGCTAACATAGCATTTATTTTTATCCACTGTAGTGAGGTTTTCTAATATGTACAGTTAAAAGGATCCCTAACTGATATAACTAGCGTTATCAAATGACTTGGGCTATTATCCTTCTTTTCAATGATCTATAACTACTGACCATTGGAATTATGTATATATATATATTTATTTATTTAAACGTCTTTATTGGAGTATAATTGCTTTACAATGGTGTGTTAGTTTCTGCTTTATAACAAAGTGAATCAGCTATACATATACATATATCCCCATATCTCCTCCCTCTTGCGTCTCCCTCTCACCCTCCCTATCCCACCCCTCTACGTGGTAACAAAGCACTGAGCTGATCTCCCTGTGCTATGCGGCTGCTTCCCACTAGCTATCTATTCTACATTTGTTAGTATATATAAGTCCATGCCACTCTCTCACTTCGTCCCAACTTACCCATCCCCCTCCCCATGTCCTCAAGTCCATTCTCTAAGTCTGCATCTTTATTTCTGTCCTGCACCTAGGTTCTTCAGAAGCTTTTTTTTTTTTGATTCCACATATATGTGTTAGCATACAGTATTTGTTTTACTCTTTCCGACTTACTTCACTCTGTATGACAGACTCTAGGTCCACCCACCTCACTACAAACAACTCAATTTCATTTCTTTATGGCTGAGTAATATTCCACTGTATATATGTGCCACATCTTCTTTATCCATTCATCTGTCGATGGACAGTTAGGTTGCTTCCATGTCCTGGCTATTGTAAATAGAGCTGCAATGAACATTTTGGTACATGACACTTTTTGAATTATGGTTTTCTCAGGGTATATGCCCAGTAGTGGGATTCCTGGGTCATATGGTAGTTCTACTTTTAATTTTTTAAGGAAACTCCATACTGTTCTCCATAGTGGCTGTATCAATTTTCATTCCCACCAAGAGTGCAAGAGGGTTCCCTTTTCTCCACACCCTCTCCAGCATTTATTGTTTGTAGATTTTTGGATGATGGCCATTCGGACCAGTGTGAGGTGATACCTCATTGTACTTTTGATTTGCATTTCTCTAATGATTAGTGATGTTGAGCATTCTTTCATGTGTTTGTTGGCAATCTGTATATCTTATTTGGAGAAATGTCTATTTAAGTCTTCTGCCCATTTTAGATTGGGTTGTTTGTTTTTTTGATATTGAGCTGCTTATAAATTTTGGAGATTAATCCTTTGTCAGTTGCTTCATTGCAAATATTTTCTCCCATTCTGAGGGTTGTCTTTTTGTCTTTTTTATGGTTTCCTTTGCTGTGCAAAAGCTTTTAAGTTTAATTAGGTCCAATTTATTTATTTTTGTTTTTATTTCCATTTCTCTAGGAGGTGGGTCAAAAAAGATCTTGCTGGGATTTCTGTCATAGAGTGTTCTGCCTATATTTTCCTCTAAGAGTTTTATAGTGTCTGGCCTTACATTTAGGTCTTTAATCCATTTTGAGTTTATTTTTGTGTATGGTGTTAGGAAGCGTTCTAATTTCATTCTTTTACATGTAGCTGTCCAGCTTTCCCAGCACCACTTATTGAAGAGACTGTCTTTTCTTCATTGTATATTCTTGCCTCCTTTATCAAAAATAAGGTGACCATATGTGCGTGGGTTTATCTCTGGGCTTTCTATCCTGTTCCATTGATCTATATTTCTGTTTTTGTGCCAGTACCATACCGTCTTGATTACTGTAGCTTTGTAGCATAGTCTGAAGTCAGGGAGCCTGATTCCTCCAGCTCTGTTTTTCTTTCTCAAGATTTCTTTGGCTATACAGGGTCTTTTCTGTTACCAAACAAATTGTGAAATTTTTTGTTCTAGTTCTGTGAAAAATGCCATTTGTAGTTTGATAAGGATTGCATGGAATCTGTAGGCTGCTTTGGGTAGTAGAGTCATTGTCACACTGTTGATTCTTCCAATCCAAGAACATGGTATAACTTTCCATCTGTTTGCATCATCTTTCATTTCTTTCATCAGTGTCTTATAGTTTTGTGCATACTCCTTAGGTAGTTTTATTCCTAGGTATTTTATTCTTTTCGTTGGCATGGTAAATGGGAGTGTTCCTTAATTTCTTGTTCAGATTTTTCATCATTAGTGTATAGGAATACAAGAGATTTCTGTGCATTAATTTTGTATCCTGCTACTTTACCAAATTCATTGATTATCTCTAGTAGTTTTCTGATAGCATCTTTAGGCTTCTCTATGTATAGTATCATGTCGTCTGCAAACAGAAACAGCTTTACTTCTTCTTTTCCGATTTGGATTCCTTTTATTGTTTTTTCTTCTCTGACTGCTGTAGCTAAAACTTCCAAAACTTTGTTGAATAAGAGTGGTGAGAGTAGGCAACCTTGCCTTGTTGCTGATCTTAGTGGAAATGGTTTCAGTTTTCCACCATTGAGAATGATGTTGGCTGTGGGTTTGTCATATATGGCCTTTATTATGTTGAGGTACGTTCCCTCTATGCCTACTTTCTGGAGGGTTTTTACCATAAACATGTGTTGAATTTTGTCAAAAGCTTCTGCATCTATTGAGATGATCCTATGGTTTCTATCCTTCAGTTTGTTAATATGGTGTATCACATTGATTGATTTGCATATATTGAAGAATCCTTGCATTCCTGGGATAAACCACACTTGATCATGGTATATGATCCTTTTAGTGTGCTGTTGGATTCTGTTTGCTAGTATTTTGTTGAGGATTTTTGCATCTATGTTCATCAGTGATGTTGGCCTGTAGTTTTCTTTCTTTGTGACATCTTTTTCTGGTTTTGGTGTCAGGATGATGGTGGCCTCGTAGAATGAGTTTGTGAGTGTTCTTCCCTCTGCTATATTTTGGAAGAGTTTGAGAAGGATAGGTGTTAGCTCTTCTCTAAATGTTTGATAGAATTCACCTGTGAAGCCATCTGGTCCTGGGCTTTTGTTTGTTGGAAGATTTTTAATCACATTCTCAATTTCAGTGCTTGTGATTGGTCTATTTATATTTTCTATTTCTTCCTGGTTCAGTCTAGGAAGGTTGTGTTTTCTAAGAGTATGTCCATTTCTTCCAGGTTGTCCATTTTATTGGCATATAGTTGCTTGTAGTAAGCTCTCATGATCCTTTGTATTTCTGCAGTGTCAGTTGTTACTTCTCCTTTTTCATTTCTAATTCTATTGATTTGAGTCCTCTCCCTTTTTTTCTTGATGGGTCTGGCTAATGGTTTATCAATTTGTTTATTGTATCAAAGAACCAGCTTTTAGTTTTATTGTTCTTTGCTATTGTTTCCTTCGTTTCTTTTTCATTTATTTCTGATCTGATCTTTATGATTTCATTTCTTCTGCTAACTTTGGGGCATTTTGTTCTTCTTTCTCTAATTGCTTTCGGTGTAAGGTTAGGTTGTTTATTTGAGATGTTTCTTGTTTCCTGAGGTAGGATTGTATTGCTATAAACTTCCCTCTTAGAACTGCTTTTGCTGCATCCCATAGGTTTTGGGTCATCGTGTTTTCAATGTCATTTGTTTCTAGGTATTTTTTGATTTCCTCTTTGAATTCTTCAGAGATCTCTTGGTTATTAAGTAGTGTATTGTTTAGCCTCCATGGTTTTGTATTTTTTACAGATTTTCCCCTGTAATTGATATCTAGTCTCAGAGCGTTGTGGTCGGAAAAGCTACTTCATACAATTTCAATTTTCTTAAATTTACCAAGGCTTGATTTGTGACCCAAGACATGATGTATCCTGGAGAATGTTCCATGAGCACTTGAGAAGAAAGTGTATCTGTTGTTTTTGGATGGAATGTCCTATCAATATCAATTAAGTCCATCTTGTTTAATGTATCATTTAAAGCTTGTGTTTCCTTATTTATTTTCATTTTGGATGACCTGTCCATTGGTGAAAGTGGGGTGTTAAAGTTCCCAGGGGCTTCCCTGGTGGCACAGGTTGAGAATCTGCCTGCCAATGCAGGGGACACAGGTTCGAGCCCTGGTCTGGGAAGATCCCACATGCCGCAGAGCGACTAGGCCTGTGAGCCACAACTACTGAGCCTGCGCGTCTGGAGCTTGTGCTCCGCAACAAGTGAGGCCGCGATAATGAGAGGCCCGCGCACTGCGATGAAGAGTGGCCCCCGCTTGCCACAACTAGAGAAAGCCCTCGCACAGAAACGAAGACCCAACACAGCAAAAAATAAATTAAATAAATTAATTAATTTTAAAAAAAAAGTTCCCTATTATGATTGTGTAACTGTCGATTTCCCCTTTTATGGCTGCTAGCATTTGCCTTATGTATTGAGGTGCTCCTATGTTGGGTGAGCAAATATTTACAATAGTTATATCTTCTTCTTGGATTTATCGCTTGATCATTATGTAGAGTCCATCTTTCTCTCTTGTAATAGTCTTTATTTTAAAGTCTATTTTGTCTGATATGAGAATTGCTCCTCCAGCTTTCTTTTGATTTCCATTATGCATGCAATATCCTTTTCAATCCCCTTACTTTCAATCTTAATGTGTCCCTAGGTCTGAAGTGGGTCTCTTGTACACAGCATATATACGGGTCTTGTTTTTGTATCCATTCAGCCAGTCTGTGTCTTTTGGTTGGAGCATTTAATCCATTTACATTTAAGGTAATTATCAATATGTATGTTCCTATTACCATTTTCTTAATTGTTTTGGTTTTGTTGTTGTAGGTCTTTTCCTTCTCTTGTGTTCCCTACCTAGAAAAGTTCCTTTAGCATTTGTTGTAAAGCTGGTTTGGTGGTGCTGAATTCTCTTAGCTTTTGCTTGTCTGTAAAGGTTTTAATTTCTCCATCGAATGTGAATGAGATCCTTGCTGGGTAGAGTAATCTTGGTCGTAGGTTTTTCCCTTTCATCACTTTAAATATGTCCTGCCACTCCCTTCTGGCTTGCAGAGTTTCTGCTGAAAGATCAGATGTTAACCTTATGGGGATTCCTTTGTATGTTATTTGTTGTTTTTCCCTTGCTGCTTTTAATATTTTTTCTTTGTATTTAATTTTTGATAGTTTGATTAATATGTGTCGTGGCGTGTTTTCCTTGGATTTATCCTGTATGGGACTCTTTGTGCTTCCTGGATTTGATTAACTATTTCCTTTCCCAAATTAGGGAAGTTTTCAACTGAAATCTCCTCAAATATTTTCTCATTCCCTTTCTTTTTCTCTTCTTCTTCTGGGACCCCTATAATTTGAATGTCAGTGCGTTTAATGTTGTCCAAGAGGTCTCTGAGACTGTCCTCAGTTCTTTCCATTCTTTTTTCTTTATTCTGCTCTGTGGTAGTTATTTCCACTATTTTATCTTCCAGGTCACTTATCCGTTCTTCTGCCTCAGTTATTCTGGTATTGATTTCTTCTAGAGAATTTTTAATTTCATTTATTGTGTTGTTCATCATTGTTTGTTTGCTCTTTAGTTCTTCTCCTTGTTAAACGTTTCTTGTATTTTCTCCATTCTATTTCCAGCATTTTGGATCATCATTACTCTGAGTTCTTCTTCAGGTACACTGCCTATTTACTCTTCATTTGTTTGTTCTGCTGGGTTTTTACCTTGCTCCTTCATCTGCTGTGTGTTTCTATGTCTTCTCATTTTGCTTAACTTACTGTGTATGGGGTTTCCTTTTCAGAGGCTGCAGGTTCGTAGTTCCCATTGTTTTTGGTGTCTGCCCCCAGTGGCTAAGGTTGGTTCAGTGGGTGTGTATGTTTCCTGGTGGAGGGGACTAGTGCCTGTCTTCTGGTGGATGAGGCTGGATCTTGTCTTTCTGGTGGGCAGGACCATGTCCGTTGGTGTGTTTTGGGGTGTTTGTGACCTCATTATGATTTTAGGCAGCCTCTCTGCTAATGGGTGGGTTTGTGTTCCTGTCTTGCTAGTTGTTTGGCATAGGGTGTCCAGCACTGTAGCTTGCTGGTCATTGAGTGGAACTGGGTCTTAGTGTTGAGATGGAGTTCTCTGGGACAGCTTTTGCCATTTGATATTACGTGGAGTCAGGAGGTCTCTGGTGGACCAATGTCCTGAACTTGGCTCTCCCACCTCAGAGGCACAGGCCTGACACCTGGCTGGAGCACCAAAACCCTGTCAGCCACATGGCTCAGAAGAAAAGGGAGAAAAAAAGAAAGAAAGAAAGAAAAAATAAAATAAAGTTATTAAAATAAAAAATAATAAATATTTATTAAAAATTAAAAATAATAAAAAAAGAAAGAGGAAAAAAAAAGAAAGAAGAGAGCAACCAAACCAAAAAAGAAATCCACAAATGATAACAAGTGCTAAAAACTATACTAATAAAAATAATAATAATAAAATAAAATAAAAGTGGACAGACAGATCCATAGGACAAATGGTAAAGGAAAGCTATACAGACAATATCACACAAAGAAGCATACGCATTCACACTCACAAAAAGAGAAAAAGTTCAAAGATATATATATTGTTGCTCCCAAAGTCCACGGCCTCAATTTTGGGATGATTCTTTTCTATTCAGGTATTCCACAGATGCAGCGTACATCAAGTTGATTGTGGAGATTTAATCAACTGCTACTGAGGCTGCTCAGAGAAATTTCCCTGTCTCTTCTTTGTTCGCACAGCTCCTGGGGTTCAGCTTTGGATTTGGCCCTGGCTCTGCATGTAGGTCACCTGAGGGTGTCTGTTCTTCACTCAGACAGGATGGGGTTAAAGGAGCAGCTGATTATGGGGCTCTGGCTCAGTCAGGCTGGGGGGAGGGAGGGGTATGGAATGCAGGGCGAGCCTGCAGCGGCAGATGCCAGTGTGACGTTGCAACAGCGTGAGGTGCACCATGTGTTCTCCTAGAGAAGTTGTCCCTGGATCATGGGACCTTGGCAGTGGCGGGCTGCGCAGACTCCCGGGAGGGGAGGTGTGGATAGTGACGTGTGCTTGCACACAGGCTTCTTGGTGGCTGCAGCAGCAGCTTTAGCATTTCATGCCCATCTCTGGGGTCCGCACTGATAGCCGCAGCTCATGCCCATCTCTGGAGCTCGTTTAGGTGGTTCTCTGAATCCCCTCTCCTCGCGCACCCAGAAACAATGGTCTCTTGCCTCTTAGGCAGGTCCAGACTTTTTCCCGGACTCCCTACCCGTTAGCTGTAGCGCACTAGCCCCCTTCAGGCTGTGTTCATGCAGCCAACCCCAGTCCTCTCCCTGGGATCTGACCTCCAAAGCCCAAGCCTCAGCTCCCAGCCCCCACCCGCCCCAGTGGGTGAGCAGACAAGCCTCTCAGGCTGGTGAGTGCTGGTCAGCAGTGATCCTCTGTTTGGGAATCTCTCCACTTTGCCCTCTGCAGCCCTGTTGCTGCGCTCTCCTCCATGGCTCCGAAGCTTGCCCCCTGCCACACCCCCATCTCTGCCAGTGAAGCGGCTTCCTCGTGTGTGCAAACTTTTCCTCCTTCACAGCTCCCTCCAAGAAGTGCAGGTCTGATGCCTATTTTTTTGTCTCTGTTTTTTCTTTTTTCTTTTGCCCTACCCAGGTACATGGGGAATTTCTTGCCTTTTGGGAAGTCTGAGGTCTTCTGCCAGCATTCAGTAGGTGTCCTGTAGGAGTTGTTCCACATGTAGATGTGTTTCTGATGTATTTGTGGGGAGGAAGGTGATCTCCACATCTTACTCTTCTGCCATCTTGAAGGTCTCCGGAATTATGTATATTTTAAAGTTAGATCTTAGCTATGAATCCATCTAGTCCTATTGTTTGTTAAAATGATGCATCTTAGTTACATCTCTTCTTGGAAACTGGTTGATTCAAGTGACATATGAGGCAGTCATTTTTGTAACATATATTGTTTGGAAATTATATATTTCTTCTAGATTTGAATGTTTGAGTTTTGGGCCAAAGAGTTCTACATAATATTTTTATATATGATTTCCTCACTTTCAAAAAAAAACTTTTTTACTACCTTTCATACTACCTGAGATTTTAATATATTCAATCTCTTTACTTTTGACTAAGTGAAAAAAATCATTTATTAGATTATGTTAAGGGATGAAGATTATTTATTAGAATATCATATTTAAATTAGTTGCCTTAATTTTATTAAGTTATATTTTACTACTAACTGAGAGTTTTACAGATATCATTGAGCCAACTTTCAGAACTCAATAGATTAAAAGAAATACAAAATTTTGTTATGCCTTTTATGTTTCATCTTATAAGCACATTTTCATATTAAGCAACATAAGCTTCTAGGAATTGTTACTTTGTTTTGTTTCAAATGGTATGTAATGTCTCTTCATTTCTAGAGTTTCACTTCTCCTTCATGGATTCTTTGTGTTGATTTATACATTCAATCACTTTAACTGTTTATTGAATTAATCTTTGAAGTTTATTACTGATATGTTTCTTTTTGGTAAAGAGAAAAAAATGAGCACATTTGTGAAAATAGCATTTAGAAAAGCCAAATTTAGCTTAAAATTTATTTTTCTAATTTTTAATGACTTCCGTTTCATAATTTTCAGCAAATTGAATATCCAAGGGCTGATACCATTTCTAAACCACTTCTCCAGCTACAGCAAAAGGAGCTGTCAATTTGGCTTACATATATATTCTTCCAATTTCCGATTTCTAGACCCTCAGACATATTATTTAATCCTCCTTGATGTTTATGTTTTGACTAGGAATAAATATAAAGTTTATTGGAAAAGATGATTGAAATGATTTACCTAATTTTTGTGTGATCTAGAGATACTTTTATTTGGAGACAGTGCCAACTAAAGCATCTGGAAAATTTCAGAATCTTGGCTGAAACTCCCATCTCTCTCTTTAGCCTATACTGCACAAAGATTTAATACTGTTTTCAAAGTTCTCAGTAATCCCATTTTTCTGTCATAAATAATAAAACTAGATATATTATTTCAGATAATGTCCTTTCCAGTCCACAGCACCAATATAAACCATAAAAATCACTTCAAAGTTATAAATTTTACGTTTTAAGTAGTTTTAAAACAAGTGAAACAGATGAAATATTGTTGATGGTGACTAAATTTTTAAAAGCATTTCTGAAGTATAACAAACACACATAGGGAAGTGCACACATTATGAGTTCATAGCTCTGTAAATTATCACAAAAGAATGACGGTTACTGACTGTTTTTTGGAAGCCTGCCCTGACTATCCCATATGAAAAAGAAACTCCAAACTCAATGTCTCCCAGCACTCCTGCTTCCTTTTCTCTCTATAACACTTACTGCCATCTCACATAGAATGTATTTCCTGTCTTATTTGCCTGGACTCTTAAAATAGCCACCTATTATACTTCCACCCTTATACCATCTTGGTTTTTAAGTTCTCAAAAATTCATTTTACCATTTCAGTACTGAAATGGCCACACTGTTTAGTTTTGTTTTTAATTGAAATTTGTTCATATCACTTGGTAACTAATGTAATAGTACTTGTGGTACACAGCAAGGTTAATTAATAATAAACATTATGACTTCATGGGTTTACGCTGATCATCTTAGGATGCCAGAGACTGCTTGTGGATTGGATTCCCATCATGGTGGCATCTGTGAAATACTCAACACTGCCTTCCATTTGGCCTAAATCATGATTAGTTGCAAGGCTGCTCCAAATATTGTTTATGAAACACTCTGTGCGTTAAGTGAAGCACCAATTCATCATTATCCTTGAATTATGCTGTGAATAATACTTCTGAGTTTAGATGAATCCTCTGAATGTATAGGAGAAAAAAAATGACATTAATAATGAACTAATCTAGACATTTTTCTGATATTGTGCAAAACTTAGAAGAGCCTGGAATATCTTTTGATGATGTGGAAGTTAGTAAAAAATAAAGACAAATTAATTTGTATTTGGGGGAAGAAAAACTAATTTATTATTTTAACCAAAAATATGAGTGACTTATAATTGCTAGTAACATAAAGGTTGGATACAAATGACACTCAAAAGTTTTATCATTAATAATTGAAAGTGCTAAGCATTTATTATTTCTCTCAGGATGCCACTCATGTTCTGTTTAAAGTTTATGGTTCAGATAAAGAATATGTACAATTATCAATGAGGAAATTTTCTTTAAAAGAACATGAATCAGTTTCACATAATAAAGCAGTCAAAAAACGAAAACTTGGGAAAAATTCTTAACCACAGATGGTCTACAAACCCTATTGGAGACGATCTTCAAAGCACCTTCTTTCAGATGAATTTTTGTCTGTCTAAAAGGTTCTATAAAACATCACCTTACATATTTTTGGTGTCTTAATAAAGGACCTCACAGCCCTACCCTAATTTTGATCTCTGACTGGAACCCATTTCTTAAATTCAGAATTTTTCAACATCTGGAGAATTTGAGAATGAGATGCAGTTATTTTATTTTATTTTTTAGCATCTTTATTGGAGTATAATTGCTTTACAATGGTGTGTTAGTTTCTGCTTTATAACAAAGTGAATCAGCTATACATATACATATATCCCCATATCTCTTCCCTCTTGCATCTCCCTCCATCCCACCCTCCCTATCCCACCCCTCTAGGTGGTCACAAAGCACAGAGCTGATCTCCCTGTGCTATGCGGTTGCTTCTCACTAGCTATCTATTTTACGTTTGGTAGTGTATATATGTCCATGCCACTCTCTCACTTTGTCACATCTTACCCTCCCCCCTCCCCATATCCTCAAGTCCATTCCCTAGTAGGTCTGTGTTATATTTTTGAACCCAGAAAGTCCTGATTCCTTTAGATTTAACTTTTTTTTCCCTTTAACTCATCTGTTTCCTCTCACATTGGCAGTGAGAGAAAAACATGTGGCACTTTCAATACTCTTCCTGGAAACCTCTGTGACTACATCATAGAGTTCATTAGGTATGTATCTTATTTTCCACATTGATGCAGGTGACAGTGTTGCCAAACTCTCCACTACTAAGTAACAAGGGTCCCCTTTCCTCCAACTACCAATAAATGTTACTCACTTTCCTTCAAACCTTCACCGATGGCCTCCTCAAAACTCTTGACTTCACTAAAAACTCTTTTTTTGAGTCCCTCTGACTCTCACTCACTGCATAGTTCCGAAGTCAATGATCTCTGTTTTAGGTTTTTGTTATAGTAGTACTCAACTTCTGGTACCCAAATCTCTTCTAGTTACTCTTTTGCTGCATAACAACCCCAAATCTAATGACATAAAGCAACTACCATCTTATTATAGTCATTGATGCTGTGGGTCAGGAATTCAGAAATGCTACTGCAGGAACAGGTTGTTTCTACTCTATATAGAGTAGGGCCTAGGGCCTGTCTAGGGCCTCAGATGGGAAGGCTCAATGACTAGGATTGACTCAGCAATTGAGATCTGGAGTCATCTGAATGATTACTCACATGGGTAGTGGATTTTGCTGACTATCAGCTGGGACCTCATACCTACATACAAACACCTAAAGTGACCACTCTGTATGGCTGATTAGGCTTTATCATGCCTGGTGGCTGAGTTCCAGGAGGGAAAGTCCTCCAAGAGAATAAGGAAAGTCCAAGAGAATAAGGAAAGAGCTGTGTCACATTTTCTGACCTAGCTTCAGAGGTCATACAGCATCACTCAGCTGTCACAAACCCAGCCAGTGTCAAGAGGAGAGAACATAAGTCTCACCTACGTATGGGAGGAATGTCACATTGTAGGAAGAGCATGTATGATGGGAAGATTTTTGTGGCTGATTTTGGAAAATACAGTCAGCAACAAGAGTATTTCCAAACTAAATACACCATAATTTCAAGAGTTGAATCAGAGAGGAATGCAGCAGAGATGGCATATATAAATTATAAATTTTGAGAAGAGTTTACAAGGGGCTATTTGCAAATGTGCAACTAGGGTATACTAAAATTTCAAGGAATAGTGTACTATCCAAGCCAGGGCACTGTTACCACCCTTAAGTTGGAAACGGCATACCTAGTTTTGAATTATGCTATCTGCATTATTTCATGTATTGCTCCTTTTTTTTTTCAGCAGTATATTTGTAAGATTCATTCATGTTCTTGCATGTAGCTCAAGTTTATTTTCCTAACTGTGTAGAATTCTCTTTTATGAATACAGTACAACTTGTCCATCCTCCTGTTGATGGTCTTTTTTTTTTTTTTTTTTCTAGTTTTGGCCATTGTGAACCAGGCTGCTCTAAATTTTTTTTTAATTAATTAATTAATTATTTTTGGCTGTGTTGGGTCTTCGTTTCTGTGCGAGGGCTTTCTCTAGTTGTGGCAAGTGGGGGCCACTCTTCATTGTGGTGTGTGGGCCTCTCACTATCGCGGCCTCTCTTGTTGGGAGCACAGGCTCCAGACGCGCAGGGTCAGTAGTTGTGGCCCACGGGCCTAGTTGCTCCGTGGCATGTGGGATCCTCCCAGACCAGGGCTCGAACCCATGTCCCCTGCATTGGCAGGCAGATTCTCAACCACTGTGCCACCAGGGAAGCCCCTGCTCTAAATATTCTTAAACATGTATCCTGGTGCACATATGCATGGATTTTTTTTTAGGATATATACCATGAGTGGAATGACTGCATCATAGATCATGTGCATCTTCACCTTTACTATTATAATGCCAAACCATCATTTTGTGCAATTGGGTCAGTTTACAATACCAATAAGACGTTATTGTGAATAAGATTATCTTTTGGTTGACATCCTTGATAACACTTAGTATTCTCAGACTTTTCTATTTTTGTTTACCACTCTGGTGTAGTGGTGTGGTTTAATTTTTCTTTCCTGATACTGATACAATTGTAGTTTTTTTAAATGTGTATTGACCATTTCGATTTCCTACTTATAGAAGGAAATTACAGTTCAGGTCTTCGGCTTAATATTCTGTTGAGTTTCCTGTCTTACTTGTACTGTTTTTTCGGATGTTTTAAATACTCTCAGACAAGCCCTTTGCCAGGTATATGTGTTGCACATATCTTTTTTACTTTTCTTAAGATGACAATCTTTCATCATAAGGTTATTTTTTTTCTTTTTTGTTTTGCTTAAGCAATTTTTCCTTAATACTAGGTGGTGATGTTTTCTCATGTGATCTTCAGAAAGCATTATAGTTTTTCCATTTTTATTTAGGTCTACAGACTATCTGAAGGAAACACTTTTGTTTCATGTGTGGGAAGCATCCAATTTTATTTATTTCCCCATGAATACTCAATTGTCCAAAGCATTTATTGAAAAAGATGTCTTTTCCCCATTGCTCTATATTTCAATAAGAGAAGAGTCATCTCACATTTGCTGTAACAAGTGATATATTGGTTTTATTCCCTGCATTTTACTCTGTGTTCATTACATAAGTTTTTCTTTTTATTCATTAAAAAAAATTTAGTTTGGCTTTCTTAAATATTCCTAACAGTGAATCTTCTAATTATTGCATCAGTTGCAATCTGGATAGGTTGAGAATGTTCCAAATCATGAAGTCCTTGTTCCTTTTTGCTTAACAGTTCTTCCCTCAATCTCTCTTCCTTCTCTTATTTTACTAAGCAACAAGAAGGAACCAGTTCATGCCATCAATCCTTTGCTTGGAAAGGTACCTGGGTAAATATCCAATTTCATTGTTTTACAGGTTCTGCTTTCTGCATAGCTGTAGGATACAATTCAGCTAAGCTTTCTGCCACTATATAACAAGGCTCTTCTTTCCTCCATTTTCCAATAACATGATCCTCAGTTTCTCCTGTTCCTTCATCAGCAATATCTTTAATGCTCATATTTCCACCAACAGTCCCTTTATAATTATTTATGTGTTCACTAAGACAATATAGGTTTCCTTTACCATGATATTCACTTTATTCTGAGTGCTCACGAGAAGAGTCGTAATGTCCACATTTATACTAACAGTCTGTTCAAGGCAATGTAGACTTTTTCTATCATGTGCCTCAAAATTCTTTCATCTGCTGCCTACTGACCAATTCCAAAACTACTTCTACATTTTTAGGTATCTACCTAGCAGCACCCCACTTCCAGGTACCAAAATCTGTGTTAGCTTCCTATTGCTGCTATAACAAAATGTCACAAACAGTGACTTAAAACAATACAAATTTATTATCTTATAGTTGTGGATGTCAGAAATCTGAAATAGATTTCATTTGATTAAAATCATGGTGTTGGCAGGGCTGAATCCCCCTGGAGACTAGGGGAGAATCTGTCTCTTTGCCTTTCACAGATTCTAGGGGCCTCCTGAATTCCTTGGCTGATTTTCCCTTCCTCCATCTTCAAAGTCAGCCAGGTAGCATCTTCAACTTCTCTCTAACTCTGCCACTCCTTCCTCCCTTGTGATTATACTGGACATACTAGATGATCCAGGGTAATCTTTCCATCACAAGATCATTAACTTAATCACCAAGTTCCTTTTGCTTTCTCAGCTCAGGTAACATAGTGTATTATTGAGGGTTCTCCAGAGAGAGAGAGCGAACCAGTAAGATACACACACACACACACACACACACACACACACACACACACACACACGTGTGTGTGTGTGTATATATATATATAATTTTTTTTTTCTTTCTTCACTGGTGAACATCAGTTTTGTTTTCTATTAAGGCCTACTCACATTATAGAGGATAATCAAAGTCTACTGATTTAAATGTACATTTAAATGTACATTTTTTACATTTCAATCTCATGTAAAAAAATACCTTTACGTATGTAAAATAATATTTGACCAAATAGCTGGCCTAGTTGACGCATAAAATTAACCATCACACATACAGTCTAACTTCATTTTATCGCACTTTGCTTTATTGCACTTCGCAGACACTGTGTTTCTTACAAAATGAAGGCTGGCAACCCTGCATTTTTCAGGTGATGCTTAGCATTTTTTAGCAATAAAGAATTTTTAAATTAAGGTATGTACCTTTATTAGATGTAATGCTGTAAGACACTTAATAGACTACAGTATAGTGTAAACATAACTTTTATATGCACTGGGAAACAAAAAAAATTGTATGACTCACTTTCTTAGGATATTCACTTTACTGCGGTGATTTGGAATGGAATCCACAGTATCTCCAGGGTATGCCTGTAGTAATAGGTTTCAGGGATCAGTAGTTGAAAATCTTTGGAGGGCCATTATTCTGCCTACCACAGTGATGATTTTAAAATGTGAAGAATGAAAGGAGTGAAAGAAGACAAAAGTGACAGGGAGTGGAGCACAGGTATAAACAGAGTTGTAAAAGAGCATTTCAGACAGATAAAATGTGATTTGCAACAGTGTGGAGGTGTGGGGGGATAGATGGGAATGTGGATGTCAGAAAAAGTGACAAGAAACAAAGCTGTTTGTAGAGGTGGCCATGGGCCAGCTTATAGACATAAGGGGTTTGTCTTTATACAGGGTTTTGATTTTTACCCTAAAGTGAATGAATCACTGGGTATGGAGAGTGGGACTATCCATTCTGTATCACTAAAGAGTTTGAAGTAGGGAATGATGAGATCATAATTGTGTTTAAGGAAGACCACTCTGGTACCAGTGTGAAGGCCTGCCTTCCAGGGAGAACCATTGTGGGTAAAGGAAGAATGAACAGTGACTGAAAAAACACTGTAACAATGGCACTGAAGGGAAGGCGCACAAGGCATGATCAATAAGACTTGGTGATGGATGAGTTCAAGATGATAAATCAGGAAAAATATGCCTGCCAAGCATTTTAAATATTATGTTCCTATCTGAGACAGAAATGTGATTATAAAGACAATTGATTACATTATTAGAAGACAGTGTAGGCAAAAGGCAGTGTTTTGTTAGAGTGATGACATTTGTTTACATTCTAGGAAAATGTCATGGTTGATTGGCAGGAAATGATGGGGTCTTCTCATTACCAGAGACTCTCAAGGGAATTTCAAAGAGTCTGCAGTTAAGATTGCTTTTTTGGTAGTCCCACGGTGAGAGTAGAAAAGGAGGGTTTGTTGAGGATCCTAAGAATGAAGTGGAAGCAATGGAAGTCTTCCACCTTATAAGACAGAGAAAATGTGGAAAAGACTCACTGACATTTAGTACCTATTTGTGATGCACTGTCACAGGCAAATTACATATACTATTTTAAATCTTAATAATAATGACTCATCTTTTATTGAGCATGGTGTCAGGCTTCAGCAAAAAAGTTTGCATGCACTTATCATTTAATATTTACGTATACCTGGTATGGTGTATATGTACTGTTAGTATTACCATTGAAGCTTAGAAAGCTACAGCATATTACCCCGAGTCACATAGTGGAGAAACAAGAATTCAGACTGAGACCTCTCAGACTCTAATAGCTGTTTGTTTGGTTTTTGTTTAAGGAAGGAAAGGCAGGTTCCATCTTTCTTTACTGACAAGGTCTCACTTGATCTAAATAATGGGCCAAATCGCAGCTATGGTGTAATGTACAAAAAGCATAACCAATAGCCTCAGGGTTGCATCTACAAATAGACAATGGCTAGCTGTGCAACCTTGAGCAAGTCTTTACTCTCTCTGTGTCCCATTTTCCTCATCTGAAAATTAAGTCTGTTTTCCATCCCACTGATCCACTGACCAGTACAGCAAATTGTTTACCCTTTTGGGACTATTCCTCTCACCATTCTTCTCTGTGGGAGTGTAAGGCTCAGATTTCCCTTCTTCCTGACACATACTCTGTATTCCACTTGGTGGATGGTGACCACCGAGTCTGCAGTATGATTTGGTTGGCAAAATATCAGACAATGGATCCTTGAAAGTCCCTTCCAGATCATAAAGCCTAGTAATGTGATGTAGCTGACAATTTTTGCTTTTTTGTAAAAACTGTAAATGTATTCAGCTGTGAAAGAGAAACACTATTTACTGAGACTCTTCTGAAGGTGCATTTCATTTTGTGCAAAGGAGAAAGCCCACCGGAAGAAAAAAATAAGGCTGGGGGAATTTTTTTCTCTATGGGAGAGATTATAGAAATGCTAAAGTTCATCAAGGACAATGGAATGTAGACAATATAGATTCACTCCAGAACTTTGAGATGTCTTCATACTCTGGAATTAATTATAGAGTGGATAAAAAGAAATGAAGCCTTCCTGGAGTGAACCCAGAAAAAGTAATTTGACATTTGCAAAACTCTTTGGGCCTGGATCCCCCAAAGATGAATTGTTTATTTTACTTAGAAATTTAATTTAATTTAACCACAGCTGCCAGTGACATGGAAGTAGCAGGTGGGCTTTTAAAGGTAAACACTGAAGTACAGAAAGCTATTATACCAAGGGAATCACAATCTGTGACAAGCTGAAAAGCAGTACCTTCCTTCAATAGAAGTGTATGACAGGGTTTGGGGCTGTTAAACCATTGAAGTTCCTTGTAATTGGGAAATTGCCTCTTTCACACTGTCTCTCAGACACTCACTTGGCTGTTTTTAATGGAATATGCCGATGGAAAGCCACAAAGGTGGCAGTGGGGTGACGTTTCCTTTAATGCCATCCTCAAACAGACAAAAGTTTGAGCTCTCCAAGGGGAGGCATCACCCCTGGGCTGGAAACAGGCAGGATTATAGCGCAGAACCTGACCGTGCAGGAGAGAGTTCTACAGCCCAGTGACTTAGGGATGGGGCTCAGTGGGTAAGTTGTGTCATTGATGCTTGTAGATGGATTTTGTGTCCCTCTTCCAATACCTCTCCAACTCTACCTACTCCCTGGAGAAAGAATGCAGAATATGGAAGCAACGTGTACTTCTGTTTGAGAATTTACATAAGTGGAAAATAAGGAGTGGAAAGAAAAACACAAGTCCATGTGTCCTGGCATGAAAAGTGGGTTAGAGAGCAGAGGAACAACTCTTTTTGTGGCCTTTCACAATGTGACCTCCGTTTTGTCATTAATGAGAGAATTGCCTTAGATGATGTCAAAGTCAGCCCTAAAAGTTTATTTCTGTGGATTAATAATTGCTTGTTTATTTTAGTTGGGGAGAGGAATTTGAGGAATAAAACAAGAGTAAGTATATAGGAATTGGGAGGTCCTTTTAAGAAATAAAAGAGAAAATTGACCTAAATTGATTATGGTGGCTGGTGATAACATGACATTGTACCTACTGATGCTTGAATCCGTCTCCCTGTCTCCTTTGATCAGCTACCCATCACTATTCATTGTCTCAACCATTACAAACTTCCTCATGGATTTTCCTGCCTCTCTCTATTCTTATCATCTTCCAATTTGTTTCTATACTGCAACTGCTACCGAGTCCAAGCTCATACTGCTTGCTGCACAACAGGTCAATAAATTGAGAGATGAGGTGCTAGGGCAAGGAACAGTGACTTTATTGGGAAAGCCAGCAGACCAAGAAGATGGCGGACTAGTGTTCCAAAGAACCATCTTACTTGAGTTAGAATTCAGGCTTCTTTTATACTAAAAGGGGAGGAAAGGGGTGGCTGTTTGTTTAAAACTTCTTGGTGCAGGAATCCTTTGTTCTTATAGCTATCCACCAGAGGTCTGGTCATAATGTTACTGTAAATCTCCAACAAGACAAATATTACTCTCTGTCCTGCAACTTTTTACATCTATATGAAAGGGAAAGTGTTATACCTTTAAAGGTAAGAGCCTGGAGAATGGACTACCATGTACCAATCAGGCTACAGGCAACATTCTTTCAGTCATTCTTAGCCAGCATGACTAAACACAGGCAACAGAGAACAAGGGTTAGAGCTAAAGGAATACATCCAGTATGGAGTCAGGTTTGTTCTTCGCTGTTACATAACCAGAGAGATATTTCCCAAAATGCAAATCTCCCCATGTCACTCTTTGGCTTACAAATCTTAAAATGTTCACCATTAGCTTCAAAATAAAATCCAAACTCCTTAGCATGTTGCACAAAGCCTTTTGTGATGTGGCCTCCAGGAAGTGCCACCAGTGGCAGGGCTAAGGACAAAACCTGCAAGGATTGTGAGTTGTACTTATCTGAAGTACTCTCAGAAATATTCTTGGGAGAGGGAACAGGAGTCATGTACAAAAGGAAATGCATAGCAGCTAGCAAAAATGCCTAGCATCAAATCTGAAGGGTTGAGGGGAAAACGCATGAGCCCAAATTAGAAAGAACTGAAGCAGAACATATAGAACTGGTACAAAGAAAGGGTAGCAAGGAAGCTGCTGGACAGTTCTGTAAGGTGAAGGTGGAGCTCTTCACTTACGTGCTATCATCTGTCTGTTGTGGGACAGAGTGAGAATGTAAGGGGGGGCAGGAAAGTCTCCACAGAGCATCCCTTTCCAACCTCAACTCCTGCTGCTTGCCCCCATCTATGCTCTCCTCCTTCAGTGAAAGAGGATACTGAAAAGTACTCTGCTCTCTCGCATGACTTTGTTCATGCTGTCCTCACTCTGGAATAGACTTTGTTTTGTTTTGTTTTCTTCTGCCTAACAAACTATTTTTCAACCTTCAAGACATGGCATAGATTTCAAAAACTGAGTGAACCCTTCTACAGGCCCTGACACAGTTAACTGTTCCTTCTCTGTGCCTCAATAGGACTTGTACATACCTAAGAGATATCACTCATCACATACTATTATTATTTGTTAATGTAGCTGTGTCCACACTAGAATGTAAGTTTCTAGTAAGGATATGACTTATTCAATATACTAAATGTACAAGAGAGTATTCAATATACTAAATGTAGGAGAGGAGAGAGAAAGGCATTCTCCTTTCTCATTGATTGAACCCAAAGGACTAAAATCGAGTTCTATATTAAATATTTTTATTTTTCTGACTTCATATAACCTCAGGGAATGTTTTCTTCTGATTTAAAACAGCTATACCAAAAATGTTCTTTTCCTCTACCCATTAGAGGGAGACCTGCATAGAAGAAAAGGTTAAGGAAACTAAAGGACTTTAGATCAAAATTCTAAAGATATGGGGTAGATTCCAACTTGAATCTGGTACTGCATTGACTTAAAGAAATGGTTTTAAACTGCCTCCCAGAGAAAGATGACTTAGCCTGCCTTGGGTGGGGGGTGAGTAAATAGTAAAGGGAGCTGGAGTTGGATCTAGTACTGCTCATATCTCAATAATACCTCCCTTGGGATGAGAGGCTACATATCTAGAAAGCTGGATTTGGGGAGAGAAAGCACCTCAAAAGACATGAATATCAAAAATCTTAGATTGATGGTTTTTTTCATTGCTCTATTATCTTTCTGGGTTGAGGAGACTATTCACTGTGAAGAAGGATTCATTTAAAAAAAATTTTTTTAATTTTTAAATTATTTTTAAAATATTTATTTATTTATTTATTTATTTATTTATTTTTGGCTGTGTTGGGTCTTTGTTGCTGCACCCAGGCTTTCTCTAGTTGTGGCGAGTGGAGGCCGCTCCTCATTGTGGTGCGCAGGCTTCTCACTGCAGTGGCTTCTCTTGTTGCAGAGCACGGGCTCTAGGCACGCAGGCTTCAGTAGTTGTGGCTCGTGGGCTCAGTTGCTCTGCGGCATGTGGGATCTTTCCGGACCAGGGCTCGAACCCGTGTCTCCTGCATTGGCAGGTGGATTCTTAAACACTGAGCCACCAGGGAAGCCCCAAGAAGGATTCATTTTAAGTAAATTCAATTCTGCATCTATTTATTGGGTTTCTACTGGGATAAAAATTACTGTACTAAGTTGGAATTATAAAGGATAGATGGAGTCATGTTTGAATGAATGAATGAGGCAATACAGAAGAATGATTAAATGCTTTTGCTTTGGAGCCAGATAGATGTGGGCTCACAAGTCAAGTCTTCCATTATTCTGTATAATATATCTTGGTGTTATAAGAAAAATTAAAAGACTAAGGCATGTGGATCGGTTAAGGTGATTCTAGCTGAAAGTAACAGACTACCTATCTAAAAGTGGCTTAAACCATACGGTAACAAAACGTCTCACACAACAGAGAAATCAAGAGAAAAGGTGGTGCTAAGATTAGTGCTATGACCTATTGACATTAACAAGGACCATATCGTCCCACTGCGTTGTGGGTTAAGTTGTGCCCCTGCAAAAAGGTATGCTGAAGACCTCTCCCCCAGTGCCTAAGAATGTGACCTTATTTGGAAATAGAGTCTTAACAGAGGTAGTCGAGATAAAGTAAAGTGGGCCCCAATACAATATGACTAGTGTCCTGATAAAAAGGGGGAATTTGGACACAAAGATGGACATTCACAGAGGGAAAATGTGGTTAACAAACACAGGGAGAACACCATGTCAAGATGAAGGACTGGAGTGATGTATGTACAAGGCAGGGAAAGCCAAAGGTTGCCAACAAATCATCAGAAGTTAGGAGCAAGCTAGGAAGGATTCCTGTACAGGTTTCAGAGGAAGCATGGCCCTGCTGATACCTTGATTTCAGACTTCCAGCCTCTAGAATTGTCTAGAAGTGAAAAAGTCTGGATTATTTTGCCCAAGATGGATGGGCAGGATAAAAGAAAAGGCACATTAATTTTTTCCTTTTATTCCACTTTTTAAAATTTATGATTGTATCTCAAATCTTCCTGATGCAAAAAAAAAAGTATTCACCTTGTAGAAACACTTTTTTCTTACATGATAAAATATTAGACATTCTTGTATAATTTAGAGATATGAAACATATCTAATATTTAAATAGATAGATATTATTTACTATTCTATAGATAGTAAATTTATTCCCACTTAGATAACTTAATACTCTTTTAAAAAGTTTATATAGTGGGACTATAAATCCCATGTTTATAAACTCTTTGAGATATTCAGTCGCTCAGTAGTCTTTTGTTATTGACTCTCAGTTTTACATTAAAATAAATTATCTCAACAAATATTAATGATCATTTTTTAAGCACAAACCCTATGCTTAGCATTAGGAAAAGAAAGATAGCAAAGTTCCTGCTTTCAAGGAACTCATAATCTAGGATGGGATACACATATAAATAAAATTAATCATAAAATACTGAGTTAAGTACAGTAAGAGGACTGCAGAGGTGTGATTATTTTATTGATGTTTCTTTTTTAATGAATTTTTATCCCCATGTCTTAGTTTTCTTTCCTGCCATAACAAAATATAAGAAACTTAGTGACTTAACACAATACCCATTTGTTATATCAGAGTTCTGTAGATCAAAAGTCTGGGTGAATTTGAATGACTCCTCCGTTTAGGGTCACATAAGACAGAATTGAGGTGTCTGTAAGTCAGGCTATTATCTGGAGGCCCTGGCAAAGAACCCACTTCCAAGATCATTCAGATTGTTGGCAGATGCAGTTCCTTGAAGCCATGGGACTAAGGTCCCCGCTCCTTTCCTGACTATCAGCTAGAGATCACTCTTGGCTGCTAAAGACTAGTCCTCTACACTGGCAATTCACAACATGGTTGTTTGCTTTCTTCCACACAAGCAGAGCCTCTCTCTCTGACTTTGTCTTCTGACCTTGCTCCAATTTTAAGGGTTCATGTGGTTATGTTGGGTCCACCTGGATAATCCAGGATAAACTCTCTATTTTAAGTTCAATTGATTCTATTTTTAATCTCTTTGCCTTTCTTGTGGGTGATTTTATTAACTTTAACTTCCAAACATTTTTCTTTTACTTTGAATACTATATTTTAATTTCTGGGAACTCTTTCTTACTTTCTGATTGTTCAGTTTTAAAGCTGCCTGATCACTTCTCATGGATACAATGTCTTTCCTTATCTCTGCAAGTATTAATTTTAATCTCTTACAAATTTTTTTCTACTCCTTTCATAGTCTCTGTTTCTTCTGAGTATCCATCACTTTTCTTGTTTATTTTTTGTTTTGATTTCTCTCTTTTATTTTGGAAGTACTGTGTACATATTCAGGGCTTCTTGACTGATATATATCACTCTAAACTAACTGGAAAGTATTCCAGCCTTTATGTTTGGCTTCCCCAAATTTCAATATATATTGGTCTTTTTTCTGTGTCAGTTAGCGTTTTTTTCCTCTAGAGAAGAATCTTCCAGTCTTCCATCAGGGATATAAGCTTAGCTACTTTCTTTCTTTCTTTCTGCCTGCCTGCCTGCCTGCCTGCCTGCCTGCCTGCCTGCCTGCCTTCCTTCCTTCCTTCCTTCCTTCCTTCCTTCCTCCCTTCCTCCCTCCCTCCCTCCCTCTCTACCTCCCTCTCTCCCTCTCTCTCTC
Source organism: Balaenoptera musculus (assembly GCF_009873245.2). NCBI lineage: Eukaryota > Metazoa > Chordata > Mammalia > Artiodactyla > Balaenopteridae > Balaenoptera > Balaenoptera musculus. The sequence continues at coordinate 43,549,033 of NC_045792.1, forward strand.
TCTCTCTCTTTCATTTATGGCTGTGTTGGGTCTTCGTTTCTGTGCGAGGGCTTTCTCTAGTTGTCGCAAGTAGGGGCCACTCCTCATCGCGGTGCGCGGGCCTCTCACTATCATGGCCTCTCTTGTTGCGGAGCACAGGCTACAGACACGCAGGCTCAGTAACTGTGGCTCACGGGCTCAGCTGCTCTGCGGCATGTGGGATCTTCCCAGACCAGGGCTCGAACCCGTGTCCCCTGCATTGGCAGGCAGATTCTCAAACACTGAGCCACCAAGGAAGCCCCTTGTTCTTCTTTATCAGCCCATACTGATGACTTCTGAGATGCTCCTTGACCTAATACCCATGATCCCACCCTCCTGATTCCCTGGGGCATAGGCATCTTTTCTAATTTGGGTAATGACAATGGTTGCTATCCATGCTCTTTAGGTGCACTACACAGGTATTCTCTCTGTGATCTGGGGAACTTCCTGGAGGGTGGTCATTAGTTGGACATGAGACAATGGACCATGAGAACAAAGAAGAACCATAGCTTCTGTTTCCCAGTTTAGAAAAAAATTTATGAGGAATGAATTAGCTTGACCATTTTTTTTGAAATGGGAAATGCAAAAATAAGAAGTGAACAAATTAATAGTTTGATAAATTATTCTGCCACACACTACTACTTTAAAAAAATCTGGTCACTTCAGCACTCTATACAATGCCACTGATTTTTAAAATTATGTCCTGTTGTTCTTCACTGAGGCGACTTGCAACTGTACAATGTGAATTGCTTCTTTGGAGAGCTTTGCAATCTTTCTAGTAGACTTCCCTTCCAGATGTTTCATGATGCTGTGTCATGACTTTTTTTCTCTGAACCTCTTGAAATCTACTTCTTGAAGCAAACTTCAGACTGCTGTCTTCCTTTCTCTGGCTATGAGATCAGCTAACAAACCTGGCAGCTTCTACCCAAAGGCCAATCTCTTTCTTTTCCCTATATGTTGAGGCCCCAAATATCAGTTCCCTGAGACACTTTATCTTCTTCTCCAGAATGAAATTATCTAAAAGATGGTAAAGAAGACAGAAACTCTTCTTTGAGCCAAAGGAGTGTTTTGACAAATGTTACACGTTGGCTTTGTGTCCTTTCTTGGCCAAGATGTGTTGTTCATTTCTGTAGCTGGTTCCTCATGCTTATAATGGGCACCCATATGTGATACACCTCTGTTTCTCTCCTGCCATCCTCATGAAAATGGACTCTAAAATCTAATGGGCAGATTTCCACAGTGTATACACTCTTGATACACAGAACTCCAAATCCCAGTGTTAAAAAAATAATAATAATAAGGCTCACACTTAAGTCACCATATTCCAATCTTGAGTTTCAACCCAGCAAGTCTCAGTAATCCTTATAAGATTAATATTTATCATCTGAGGTAATAATCTCCATTTCATAATTTAATATATAGGTTTTATCCTATTTATTACTTTTTTTTTTTTAATGAGCTGATACTTGATATATTTTCCTTTCTTCACTTTATCTCAATGTATTTTCCACTCACTCTCTCCCTGGTTTGGTGCTGTTTAATTGACAGATAAACTATCTAGTAGACCATAAATTCTCAAAGCTCACAGTACATAACGAGCATCTGTAGAATTAATTTAGAGTTGCAAATTCAATGACTTCCAATCCCCTTTTCCCAATGGGCTCAGTAGGTTTACGGTAGGGGCCAGGAATTGGTATTCTGGGCAATAATTCTGATGCAGACTACCCTTTGAGAAGTACTATTCCAGACAAATACTCCCCCTTTAGTGAGACAGGCTACATTATCCAAGAAGCCATTATCCCAGTATCTTAAGCTACTGTCCAGAAATCCAAATGATTGCGAATACCATCTGTGTAGCCAAATGTTCAACTTCAAGACAGTTTTTCTCTTCTAAAATCTTATGGATAGAAAAATACGTTGAAAATACCTCCTAGGATCTGTAGTCCCTTTACTTCCTTCAACTTCCTACCCAACACTTCCAAAAGAATTCTATTTTCAGATGTCTTTAATCCCGATATAAGTCAGCAAGAGTGAGAAATGGTTAGCCATCTTGCTTAAAGCTATCCTTCATATCCTTCCCTTATACGATACATGCTTTGGAAAAAACAAGACATCTCCTAAATGATAAAGATGCTTACATTCACTTGCATCTAAATGAGTCAGTAGAAAGTTACCAACAGCCATGCCAACTTATCCATGCCTCCTGTGATCAATGTCAAGCTTTCCTTTTCCCAACAGTGATTGAAAATCATACTTATTGGATCATGTCTTTTCCAAAAGATCTGAAATCTCTAAGTCAGTGGTTCTAAACCAAGTGCAATTTTGGCCCAGGGGACATTTGGCAACGTCTGGAGACATCTGTGATTGTCACGAATGGAGCTAGGAGTGCTACTGGCACCTAATGAGTAGAGGCCATGAGTAAACATCTGACAATGCACAGATAATAAATATAAATTGTACTGATACTGAGAAACTCTGCTCTATATAAAAGAAGCCTCACACCTGCCGTGAATACACAATAACTATCATATGCTCTTTAACAATTTTTGTTGCTTATTAAGTATATACATCCCATTAGATCAGTATTATAGCTTCTCAAATTTCATTCTCATGTCAGCTGAAGCAAAATGCACAACCTGATTATGTCTTATTCAGCGAACTTGCTGAGGACTTAAGCCCAGAGGACAGCCTCTCAGATAGCATTGAGGGACTGCTCCAAAGAGGTAAGGGAGGAGCCAGGGTACATAGGAGTTCAAACAAACAAAAAACCAGGTAGTTGAACATCAAAAGATTACTGCTAATTAAAGAAAACCAGACATCTCAAGTTAATGAATTTAGTGCTTCTCTGTGTATGGGAAGATGCAAGAGTCTGGGCTCCTTGAAATCATTCCTTTGATATGCACCCTAACCATCTGGGGCCAGTATCCTGGTTTTCATCATCCTGAATCCCCTCAGGGTGCACAATTGGGGGTGGCTGCACCGCTGATGGCTAGATGGCCTCAACATCCTTTGTTTACTGATGCGGCAGGTGGCATTTTTTTGTCCACACTTGTAACTCAGCTTTTGGCTTCCTTATACAATCTTTTAATTCCATACATGCCTCTTTTTCTTCACCTGTCTATATTAGAAACATGACTGTGGACATCTTTGTTTTTGTATGTCCAGCAACTCTTCCTTTGGAAGAACAGTATCTCGCCTGCTTCATCTATGTGATTTTTACAAGTCTGACATTCACGTAGTTCCCTGCTCTCCCGAACACATGGGTGATCATGGGGCCCAAAGCTAGGCCAATCTGTCTTTTTCTACTGGCAATGACACACTTACACACTTGTGTGAAGACACACAAGAGCACAAGATAGTTGTAATTGATTTATCCAGTAGCAGCACTAAAAAGAGGAGTGTCATACATTGCTGCTGTTACAAGCTGAACTGATTCCTCTATCTGTGAACTATTCAGAATCCTTCCACTAAATACCCTTTCCTAATTTAAAATCATTAGAGACCCACACTGCTGCTAATAGCCAAAGAAACTACAGTGAAACAAAGCAGGACGCTATGATCCTCCCCACCCTCTACCATGTCCTCAGCCTGCCTTTTGTCTGTAGAAAAACTTGAGCCAAAAAATAAGTTTAATCAGAGAGGTGAGAAAATGCAAAAAGCAAAGGAAAGCAGTCAAACAAGACAAAATAATAATAGTTTGGTCGTTAAGCAAAGTCAAGGACCTTTAGTTCCTCCTCACAGGTTATAGGTAATATTCTGAGCCATATCCTGTGAGCTGTTTTGTAGATACTGAAAACCCCACCAGGTGGAAGAAGTTAACTACATGATGCCCAGACTGTAGCTATGACATAAGCTGCCACAATTCCGAGAACTGGCCTCAAAAAATGGAAATAAACTGACCCTGGAACTGAAGATTAACTGTACTTAAAACAATCAAGATGACGCTGATCAGACCACTGCATGAGCAATTTCAAGATGACTGTCGGAGCTGACCGTGCTGTTTCTGCATGTACCCCCTCCCTCCACCTATACACCTCTAAACTCCCCTTTAAAAGCTGTTGCCCACTGGTCGTCAGGGGAGGAGTTGGCCTTCGGACATGAATCCGCCCTCCCTGCCCCTTGCCTCTTCATTGGCTTTAGAGCAGCGAGCAGACCGGACCCCACTTTCGGTAACAAAAGGATACATTTTTCTTTATCACCGGTCTGCCGATACAGAGAAGAAATATTCTCCCAACTGCTTCACCTCTTCTTTTGGAAAGAAACCAGCTTGAATTAGTTCACAATTAGTTAGAACTTACCTCTGATGAGGAGAAAAAACTTCGCAGGCATCCCTCAAAGCTCTGAAGTGTGTGTCTCAACGTCCGCTCAGGGAACAGAGTATTTCAGAGGTGCTACTCAAAAGCTGGTCTGCTTTCCAAGGCCATCAGCTACACCTGTGGCTTGTTAGAAATGCAAATAAGGAGCTGACTGCAGTGGTTCTCAAATTTCAGCATGCTGAAAAATCACCTGGAAAGCTTGTTAAGGATCCCTGGGGGCACCCCAGAGATTTAGTAGGTCTGGAATGAGGCCCAAGAATTTGCTTTTTCTAACAGGTTCCAGGGTGGTGCTACTATTGCCCTTTAGACCACATTAGAGCAGAACAGGGAGACTTTGTCACTTCTTCTGCTTCTAACCTTTATCTTATCTGACATAAAGCTCAGCTGCTTTCAGTGGCAAATAACAGAAACTGGCTTAAATAACAAAGGGAATTTATTTCCTCCTACAAATTGTAGTTTAGAGGTTTAAGGGCTTCAGCTGTAGCCCAATTATGTTGCCAGCTATCTGGTTCTTTCCAAGTAAATGACCTCTTTTTGAATGTAACTGAAAACTGTGAAGCACCAGGTGTGGACGTACTTACCAACTAACCACCATTCCTCAAATTTATCTTCAATCCTACTCACAGAGCATTTTTAGCACATTTTAGGGCCTCAAAAAAAGTAAATGTTAAACTGTCCTTCCTCCTCCTTTAAGGATGTCTATCTATTATTTCTACTCCAAACAATTTCTTTTTTCCATTTCCACATCCTTTTGCAGTACCGGAATAATTCCTATGCATAGAGAGTGGAGAACAAACAGACATGGTCCTTCTTTAAATAGCTTTAAAGTCCAGCTCAGATGACTTCCTAAGTTTTCTTCACCCTCTCCCCAAACCAGCTTAGGAATCCTTGCTAGTCCAATCTTTCCTCTTATACAATGTATCACATTTTACTATGTATATATAATAAATGCTGTGTATATAGAAAAATATGAATAGGTATAAATTAGGCTCAATCATGTAGAAATGTTACCTGAAAACTGGGTTAGCCTCTTGGTGGTGTCGCCAAAAGACACAACCAAGCCAGATTGCTGGAGAAGGACTTATTACTTGCTGCAAGTAAGGAGAATACCAGGGGTTTTTCCCAAAGAAGTGTCTCTCTGAACAGCGAAACTGGGGAAGTTTAAGCTATTGGTACATGCATATTCATGAAGGGGTTTGGATGATAGAGTCCAAGCTTTAGTTGATTGAAGTCATGAGGGTCAGAAAAGGTCACCGTCATCATCCCTTCGATTCCAGTTGATCTGGTTGTTGAGATTTAAATTCTGCAAAACAGCCAAGACAGAGCTTTAGGTTAGTCTTTACCATTGAAAGAGAACTGGGAGTCTTTACAACTGATATATTATCTTTGCTCTTGTTATTTCTCTCGCCTGATAACCGTCCTTTGTTTCTGCATTCTTTTGTCCCCTTAAGATCATTTATTACTGAGACCTGTTCAACGTCAAGCATTATGGCCAGGCTTAGATCACAAAATGGCTTAGGCCTAAAATGGCTTCTCTTATGTCAAGAAAGCCATGCTTGGTTCTCTTTCTCCAAGGACCCCCCTACGCTATCTGCCTACAGAAAGAGATAACTGGAGGAAAATGACAATGTTCCCATGAATGAGGTTCCCATGAATGACAATGTTCCCATGAAACCCATGAATAAGCCAATGGGTTTTTGTAACTTGGATCAGGATCTGTTCAGTTGATCTTAGTGGGATACTCTCACTTTGAAATATGAAACACACAAGGGTGATAAAGATTGGTAAAACATAAAAATCCCATAAAAGAAATCAGATTATGTTTTATTAAATCCAAATCTTAAAATATCTGATGGTGTCTTGAGAAATCAATAACATTGTATTCTTTTTTAACAATACTCTTCTGCCTTGGGATAGTTAACTATATTAACTGTTATTTCTCCATGTAAGCAAAAAGGAAAGAAAAAGCTATAAGGTCCTTAATTGCATATGTCTTCAGTTGAATAAATGCTCTGAAGAGTACAAAGTTGATTTATAACTCCACTTGAGCCATTTGCTTTACTGATGGTCTTTTCTTCTTCCATCCAGCCTGGTAAAGCCCTGTCAAAGAAAACAAATGACTTGGACTCTGTGTGTCCTGTCAGTGTCTACTTTATCTGGAGGCCTTCATGTTCTTCTCTTGTGCATGTCTAACAGTCACCTCTCAAGGTAAAGGAGAGAGTGAGCACACATGGCTGAGCAAATGGGAAATAAAACTACGGAAGTTTTCAGAGAAAGTGCTGAAAAGGAGAAGCTGTCTCACTCCCAACTCATATTGCCTTTAGGTTTCTCCTTTTTGTCCTTTCCTTCTCTCAGCTCATTAACTCAGGCACTGGCATAGCCAAGATGACCTTTTTTTTTTTTTAACATCTTTATTGGAGTATAATTGCTTTACAATGGTGTGTTAGTTTCTGCTTTATAACAAAGTGAATCAGCTATATGCATACATATATACCGATATCCCCTCCCTCTTGCGTCTTCCTCCCACCCTCCCTATCCCACCCCTCTAATGGTCACAAGCACCAAATTGATCTCCCTGTGCTAGGCGGCTGCTTCCCACTAACTATCTATTTTACATCTGGTACTGTATATATGTCCATGCCACTCCCTCACTTCGTCCCAGCTTAGCCTCCCCGACTCGTGTCCTTAAGTCCATTCTCTACATCTGTGTCTTTATTCCTGTCCTGCCCCTAGGTTCTTCAAGACCATTTTGTTTTTTTTAGATTCCATATATATGTCTTAGCATACGGTATTTGTTTTTCTATTTCTGAATTACGTCACTCTGTAGGACAGACTCTAGGTCCATCCACATCACTAAAAATAACTCAATTTCGTTTCCTTTTATGGCCGAGTAATATTCCATTGTATAAATGTATCACATCTTCTTTATCCATTCATCGGTCAATGGACACTTAGGTTGCTTCCATGTCCTGGCTATTGTAAATAGAGCTGCAATGAACATTGTGGTACATGACTCTCTTTGAATTATGGTTTTCTCAGGGTATATGCCCAGTAGTGGGATTGCTGGGTCATATGGTAGTTCTATTTTTAGTTTTTTAAGGAACCTCCATACTGTTCTCCACAATGGCTGTATCAATTTTCATTCCAAGCATGAGCGCAAGAGGGTTCCCTTTTCTCCACACCCTATCCAGCATTTATTGTTTGTAGATTTTTGGATGATGGCCACTCTGACCAGTGTGAGGTGATACCTCATTGTAGTTTTGATTTGCATTTCTCTGATGATTACTGATGTTGAGCATTCTTTCTTGTGTTTGTTGGCTGTCTGTATATCTTCTTTGGAGAAATGTCTATTTAGGTCTTCTGCCCATTTTTGGATTTCGTTGTTTTTTTGATATTTAGCTGCATGAGCTGCTTGTAAATTTTGGAGATTAATCCTTTGTCAGTTGCTTCATTTGCAAATAATTTCTCCCATTCTGAGGGTTGTCTTTTGGTCTTGTTTATGCTTGCCTTTGCTGTGCAAAAGCTTTTAAGTTTCATTAGGACCCAGTTGTTTATTTTTGTTTTTATTTCCATTTCTCTAGGAGGTGGGTCAAAAGGGATCTTGCTGTGATTTATGTCATAGAGTGTTCTGCCTAAGTTTTCCTCTAAGAGTTTTATAGTGTCTGGCCTTACATTTAGGTCTCTAATCCATTCTGAGTTTATTTTTGTGTATGGTGTTAGGAAGTGTTCTAATTTAGTTCTTTTTTTTTTTTTAAAAGGGAACGCTATTTATTTATTTATTTATTTAGGCTGTGTTGGGTCTTCGTTTCTGTGTGAGGGCTTTCTCTAGTTGCGGCAAGCGGGGGCCACTCTTCATCGCAGTGCGCGGGCCTCTCACCGTCGCGGCCTCTCCTGTTGCAGAGCACAAGCTCCAGACGCGCAGGTTCAGTAGTTGTGGCTCACGGGCCCAGTTGCTCCGCGGCATGTGGGATCCCCCCAGACCAGGGCTCGAACCCGTGTCCCCTGCATTGGCAGGCAGATTCTCAACCACTGCACCACCAGGGAAGCCCTAATTTCATTCTTTTACATGTAGCTGTCCCGTTTTCCCAGCACCACTTATTGAAGAGGCTGTCTTTTCTCCATTGTATATTCTTGCCTCCTTTATCAAAAATAAGGTGACCATATGTGCGTGGGTTTATCTCTGGGCTTTCTATCCTGTTCCATTGATCTATATTTCTGTTTTTGTGCCAGTACCATAATGTCTTGATTACTGTAGCCTTGTAGTATAGTCTGAAGTCAGGGAGCCTGATTTCTCCAGCTCTGTTTTACTTTCTCAAGATTGCTTTGGCTATTCGGGGTCTTTTGTGTTTCCATACAAATTGTGAAAATTTTTGTTCTAGTTCTGTTAAAAATGCCATTGGTAGTTTGATAGGGATTGCATTGAATCTGTAGATTGCTTTGGATAGTAGAGTCATTTTCACAATGTTGATTCCTCCAATCCAACAACATGGTATATCTCTCCATCTGTTTGTATCATCTTTAATTTCTTTCATCAGTGTCTTACAGTTTTGTGCATACAGGTCTTTTTTCTCCTTAGGTATGTTTATTCCTAGGTATTTTATTCTTTTTGTTGCATTGGTAAATGGGAGTGTTTCCTTAATTTCACTTTCAGATTTTTCATCATTAGTGTATAGGAATACAAGAGATTTCTGTGCATTAATTTTGTATCCTGCTACTTTACCAAATTCATTGATTAGCTCTGGTAGTTTTCTGGTAGCATCTTTAGGATTCTCTATGTATAGTATCATGTCATCTGCAAACAGTGACAGCTTTACTTCTTCTTTTCCGATTTGGATTCCTTTTATTTCTTTTTCTTCTCTGATTGCTGTGGCTAAAAATTCCAAAACTATGTTGAATAATAGTGGTGAGAGTAGACAACCTTGCCTTGTTCCTGATTTTAGAGGAAATGGTTTCAATTTTTCACCATTGAGAACAATGTTGGCTGTGGGTTTGTTATATATGGCCTTTATTATGTTGAGGTAAGTTCCCTCTATGCCTACTTTCTGGAGGGTTTTTATCATAAATGAGTGTTAAATTTTGTCAAAAGCTTTTTCTGCATCTATTGAGAGGATCATACGGTTTTTCTCCTTCAACTTGTTAATATGGTTTATCACATGGATTGATTTGCATATATTGAAGAATCCTTGCATTCCTGGGATAGACCCCACTTGATCATGATGTATGATCCTTTTAATGCACTGTTGGATTCTTTTTGCTACTATTATCTTGAGGACATTTGCATCTATGTTCATCAGTGATATTGGCCTGTAGTTTTCATTCTTTGTGACATCTTTCTCTGGTTTTGGTATCAGGGTGATGGTGGCCTGGTAGAATGAGTTGGGGAGTGTTCCTCCCTCTGCTATACTTTGGAAGAGTTTGAGAAGGATGAGTGTTAGCTCTTCTCTAAATGTTTGATAGAATTCACCTGTGAAGCCATCTGTTCCTGGGCTTTTGTTTGTTGGAAGATTTTTAATCACAGTCTCGATTTCAGTGCTTCTGATTGGTCTCTTTGTATTTTCTATTTCTTCCTAGTTCAGTCTCGGAAGGTTGTACTTTTCTAAGAATTTGTCCATTTCTTCCAGGTTGTCCATTTTATTGGCATATAGTTGCATGTAGTAATCTCTCATGATCCTTTGTATTTCTGCAGTTTCAGTTGTTACTTCTCCTTTTTCATTTCTAATTCTATTTGATTCTAATTTCTAATTCTATTGATTCTTTTTTTCTTGAGGAGTCTGACTAATGGTTTATCAATTTTGTTTATCTTCTCAAAGAACCAGCTTTTAGTTTTACTGATCTTTGCTATTGTTTCCTTCATTTCTTTTTCATTTATTTCTGATCTGATCTTTATGATTTCTTTCCTTCTGCTAACTTTGGGGTTTTTTGTTCTTCTTTCTCTAATTGCTTTAGATGTAAGGTTATGTTATTTATTTGAGATGTTTCTTGTTTCTTGAGGTAGGATTGTATTGCTATAAACTTCCCTCTTAGAACTGCTTTTCCTGCATCCCATAGGTTTGGGTCATTGTGTTTTCATTGTCATTTGTTTCTAGGTATTTTTTGATTTCCTCTTTGAATTCTTCAGTGATCTCATGGTTACTAAGTAGTGTATTGTTTAGCCTCCATGTATTTGTATTTTTTACAGATTTTCCCCTGTAATTGAAATCTAGTCTCATAGCGTTGTGGTCAGAAAAGATACTTGATACAATTTCAAATTTTTTAAATTTCCCAAGGCTTGATTTGTGACCCATGGTATGATGTATCCTGGAGAATGTTCCATGAGCACTTGAGAAGAAAGTGTATTCTGTTGTTTTTGGATGGAATGTCCTATAAATATCAATTAAGTCCGTCTTGTTTAATGTATCATTTAAAGCTTTTGTTTCCTTGCTTATTTTCATTTTGGATGGTCTGTCCATTGGTGAAAGTCCCCTACTTTGATTGTGTTACTGTTGTTTTTCCCTTTTATGGCTGCTAGCATTTGTGTTATGTATTGAGGTGCTCCTATGCTAGGTGCATAAATATTTACAATTGTTATATCTTCTTGGATTGATCCCTTGATCATTATGTACTGTCCTTCTTTGTCTCTTGTAATAGTCTTTCTTTTAACGAATATTTTGTCTGATAATGAGAATTGCTACTCCAGCTTTCTTCTGATTTCCATTTGCATGGAATATCTTTTTCCTTCCCCTTACTTTCAGTCTATATGTGTCCCTAGGTCTGAAGTGGGTCTCTTGTAGACAGCATATATACAGGTCTTGTTTTTTGTATCCATTCAGCCAGTCTTTGTCCTTTGGTAGGAGCATTTAATCCATTTACATTTAAGGTAATTATTGATATGTATGTTCCTGTTACCATTTTCTTAATTGTTTTGGGTTTGTTATTGTAGGTCTTTTCCTCCTCTTGTGTTTCCTGCTTAGAGAAGTTCCTTCAGCATTTGTTGTAAAGTTGGTTTAGTGGTGCTGAATTCTCTTAGCTTTTGCTTGTCTGTAAAGTTTTAAGTTCTCTGTCGAATCTGAATGAGGTCCTTACTGGGTAGAGTAATCTTGGTTGTAGGTTTTTCCCTTTCATCACTTTAAATATGTCCTGCCACTCCCTTCTGGCTTGCAGAGTTTCTGCTGAAAGATCAGCTGTTAACCTTATGGGGATTCCCTTGTATGTTATTTGCTGTTTTTCCCTTGCTGCTATTAATATTTTTTCTTTGTATTTCATTTTTGATAGTTTGATTATATGAGTCTTGGCATGTTTTTCCTTGGATATATTCTACATGGGACTCTCTGCTCTTCGTTAACTGGAATGACTTTCCCATATTAGGGAAGTTTTCAAGTATAAGCACTTCAAATATTTTCTCATTCCCTTTCTTTTTCACTTCTTCTGGGAACCCTTTAATTTGAACGTTGGTGCGTTTAATGTTGACCCAGAGGTCTCTGAGACTGTCCTCAATTCTTTCCATTCTTTTTTCTTTATTCTGCTCTGCGGTAGGTATTTCCACTATCTTATCTTCCAGGTCACTTATCCATTCTTCTGCCTCAGTTATTCTGCTATTGATCCCTTCTAGAGAACTTTTAATTTCATTTATTGTGTTGTTCATCATTGTTTGTTTGCTCTTTAGTTCTTCTAGTTCCTTGTTAAACATTTCTTGTATTTTCTCCATTCTATTTCCAAGATTTTGGATCATCTTTACTATCATTATTCTGAAGTCTTTTTCAGATAGACTGCCTATTTCCTCTTCATTTGTTTGGTCTGGTGGGGTTTGATCTTGCTCCTTTATCTGCTGTGTGTTTCTCTGTTTTCTCATTTTGTTTAACTTACTGTGTTTGGGGTCTCCTTTTCGCAGGGTGCAAATTCATAGTTCCCATTGTTTTTGGTGTCTGCCCCCAGTGGCTAAGGTTGGTTCAGTGGGTTGTGTAGGCTTCCTGGTGGAGGGGACTAGTGCCTGTGTTCTGGTGGTGGAGACTGGATCTTGTCTTTCTGATGGGCAGGACCACGTCCAGTGGTGTGTTTTGGTGTGGGTGTGATCTTATTATGATTCTAGGCAGCCTCTCTGCTAATGGGTGGGGTTGTGTTCCTGTCTTGCTAGTTGTTTGGCATAGGGTGTCCAGCACTGTAGCTTGCTGGTCGTTGAGTGGAGTTGGATCTTAGAGCTGAGATGGAGATCTCCAGGGGAGCTTTCACCATTTAATATTACATGGAGCTGGGAGGTCTCCTGTGGACCAATGTCCTGAACTGTGCTCTCCCACCTCAGAGGCACAGGCCTGACACCTGCCTGGAGCACCAAGACCCTGTCAGCCACACGACTCAGAAGAAAATGGAGAAGAAAAGAAAGAAAGAGAGAAAAAAAATAAAAAATAAAATAAAGTAAAATAGTTATTAAAACAAAACAATTAAAAAATTATTAAAAATAAAAAAATTAAAAGTAATAAAAAAGAAAGAAAGAGCAACAAAACCAAAAAACAAATCCACCAATGATAACAAGTGCTAAAAACTATCCAAAAAACAAAAAAAAAATGGACAGAGAGAACACTAGGACAAATGGTAAAAGCAAAGCTATACAGACAAAATCACACAAAGAAGCATACACATACACACTCTCAAAAAGAGAAAAAGGAAAAAATATATATATATATATATATATTTTAAAAAAGGAAGAGAGCAACCAAATCAATAAACAAATCTACCAATGATAATAAACTCTAAATACTAAACTAAGATAAATATAAAACCAGAAATAAATTAGATGCAGAAAGCAAACCCCAAGTCTACAGTTGCTCCCAAAGTCCAGCGCCTCAATTTTGGGTTGATTCGTTGTCTATTCAGGTATTCCACAGACGCAGGGTACATCAAGTTGATTGTGGAGATTTAATCCGCTGCTCCTGAGGCTACTGGGAGAGATTTCCCTTTCTCTTCTTTGTTCACACAGCTCCTGGGGTTCAGCTTTGGATTTGGCCTCGCCTCTGCATGTACGTTGGCTGAGGGCGTCTGTTTTTTCGCTCAGACAGGATGGGGTTAAAGTAGCAGCTGATTAGGGGGCTCTGGCTCACTCAGGCCAGGGGGAGGGAGGGGTACGGAATGTGGGGTGAGCCTGCAGTGGCAGAGACCAGCGTGACATTGCAACAGCCTGAGGCGCGCCATGTGTTCTCCCGGGGAAGTTGTCCCTAGATCTCAGGAACTTGGCAGTGGCGGGCTGCACAGGCTCCCAGGAGGGGAGGTGTGGATAGTGACGTGTGCTTGCACATAGGCTTCTTGGTGGCTGTAGCCTCAGCCTTAGCGTTTCATGTCCGTCTCTGGTGTCTGCGCTGATAGCCGTGGCTCACGCCTGTCTCTGGAGCTCATTTAGGTGGTGCTCTGAATCCCCTCTCCTCTCACCCCCTGAAACAATGGTCTCTTGCCTCTTAGGCAGGTCCAGACTTTTTCCCGGACTCCCTCCCGGCTATCTATGGCGCACTAGCCCCCTTCAGGCTTCAGGCTGTTTTCACGTAGCCAACTCCAGTCCTCTCCCTGGGGTCTGGCCTCCGAAACCCGAGCCTCAGTTCCCAGCCCCCACCCGCCCCGACGGATGAGCAGACAAGCCTCTCAGCTGGTGTGCACTGGTCGGCAGCGATCCTCTGTGCTGGAATCTCTCTGCTTTGCCCTCTGTACCCCTGTTTCTGTGCTCTTCTCTGTGGCGCCGAAGCTTCTCCCACACCACCCCCCGTCTCTGCCAGTGAAAGGTCTTCCTAGTGTGTGGAAGCTTTTCCTCCTCCACAGCTCCTCCCAGAGGTGCAGGTCCTGTCCCTATTCTTTTGTCTGTTTTTTCTTTTTTCTCTTGCCCTACCCATGTACGTGGGGAGTTTCTTGCCTTTTGGGAGGTCTGAGGTCTTCTGCCAGCATTCAGTAGGTGTTCTGTAGAATTTGTTCCACATGTAGATGTATTTCTGATGTATTTGTGGGGAGGAAGTTGATCTCCACATCTTACTCCTCCGCCATCTTGAAGGTCTCTCCAAGATGACGTTTAATGGTTGCATTTTAATCTGTTGCTGTTAACAGTTATGATGGATATTGTGATCTGGTGAGTTGGACAAGAGCCAAGAAAGTGCCAAGACTTTACAGTGAGAAACACAGACTGTCCTTCTATTGTTTGGGTCATTCACCCTGGACAGATGGGCAAACCACAACTAAAGCAAAGTAGTGAGACACCTGCCTGCTATTTATATAGGAGAGGATCAGTATTTTGTGGGACCAAAAGTTCTTATAATTTGGAGCACCTAAAAGGACACAAAATAACAAATAAAAAAATGGGTAACAAAGTGTTTAGAAAATGGCAAAAGTAATGGGGAAAATTGCAAATATAAAAGGGCTGACAGATACTGTAACCATCACAAAATCCAGAAAAATAACATAATATTCTTATTAATAGGCTGTCTCTTCCACCACTATAATGGTTCCCCCCCCCCCATATGTATGTCCAATTCCTTGTGCCATATATGGAGCACTTTTATATCACAATAATTCTGGCCCTGCAGGCTCTGGAGTTAAAAGACACAATCGACTTAACTGATGTGGTTAAAATGTATTATGACTGCAAATTTTACAAGGGATATCAACATATTAATAGTGCTCCTAGAAGATGACCTGGAATGGGCCTGCTATAGACTGAATGTTTATGTCTCCCCAAAATTCGTATGTTAAATCCTAACTCCCAATATAATTGTGTTAAGAAGTGGTGCTTTTGGAAGGTAATTAGGTCATTAACGTGGAGCCTGCATGAATGGGACTAGTGCCTTTATAAAAGAGACCCCAGAGAGTTCCCTTCCCCCTGCCACATGTAAGGACACAGTGAAAAGACAACTGTGAACCAGGAGGCAGGATCTTAGCAGACATCAAACCTGCTAGCACCTTAATCTCAGACCTTTTAGCGTACAGAACTATGAGACATTTCTGTTGTTTATATGTCACCCAGTCTAGGGTAGTTTGTTATAGCAGCCTGAACAGGCTAACACAGGGCTCAAACAAGAGAGGGGCCCTGATGTTTTAGGTTCATTATCTTTACAGTAAATCCATCCCATGTGCTAAGTGTACTTTGCTAGGAACTTGACTGTTACAATTCAGTGACTATTTTGAGATACTGTACTAGAAAAATTGGAGAGATTTATGAGGCACATGACAATGTGGAAGGTATCCTAATTATTTATTTACTTTCATCTTAGAATTCTGATCTATGTGAATGCATTGCATATTCAAAAATTAAGTAAATCATTTTTAAGTAAAAATTTAAAAAGAAACATATAAGACATGGTTGTACTCTTACCCTTGATAAGCTTCTTCAAATTATGCTGGGGTGGTAGAAGAGAAGAAAAAAACTGAGAAGTTTGAGAACTCTCGGGAATCTAACAGGGATACAGACTCTAGTTCCTGTGAAAGTATCAGGGCATCTCAACTCCCTCTTAGTTCTGATCGGAAGGAAAGAGGATGAGAGCAAACAGGATAGAAAGGTCATCAAGAGGGGCCACTGTGGCCTCAGGAGATCAGTCCATTCACGAAAGTCCATTCATAAAATCTGGTTTAGAGTGAGAATAAAGGCCCAGACAAGACACTTGGTGCTAAACAGGGGTTCTGCAACTGGAAGGTCATGTGAGGCCCAGTTGAATGGGCTGGACCAAGGTAACCAGAGGAGGAAGTCTGCCTCCAAGAAGACTCTTGCCCCTGGCTTGCCCCACGCACCCTACACAGATCAAGTGGTCCACCACAAGACAGATTCTACACTCAATAGGAGATAGCCTTAGGCCACAGATGTGTGACAGGCTTCCTCATCACTCCTGTATGAGCTCCTGACCTACACAATCTGTAAACAAAATAAAATAACTGTCATTTTAAGCCACTACCTTTGGGGTGGTTTCTTATATAGCATAGTAACCAGAACACTTTTCTCCATCCATTTATTTCTGAAGCAAGATACTTGGTAGGCACTTTGAACATAAATTATTTTTAACATGTTAGGTGAGTACACTGAGAAGCAGTGTAAGACCAGCAGTTGCCCTAATTCCAGAGGCGGAATGCATTCCAGTGCTGCTGTACAAGCGCATTCCAGGAGTGCCGAATTCCCACCCACCACCTCTCCAACCCAGCTGTGTTCTTGTTTCTCTCTGTCCTACATGCACGCCATTGCTTTCACCAGAATACTCTCCCCCGTATCTCACTCCTTCCATTATGTTCCTCCCTTCCATCACCACCTTCTTCTTTATCCAACTCCCTACAGTATAAATGATCCTCTTCTGATTGCACAGACCCCTGCTTTCGTCATTGTGAGTGACCAGCAAACAGCATAATAACTGCCTTTTTGCATATCTCTCATATGATTATGAAATTGTGAAAGAATTTCAATCCAAAATGGAACCAGATGATATGAAATGGAGAATCTCATACATGTGCTCTCAGAAGAATGGAACTTAAGAGCTGAGACTGATTTCTCTATATGTCTGATTTACTGAAAACCAAGACATCTCCTGATCAATGATCATTTGCTAAGAATCTGTCCCACCCTCAAGCCAGTGAACTTACTGCCTGGACTCTGGCTGGACTTCTCCCTCTTCACACCATTGCCCATAAATGCAGCCTGCAGCCTCATGGACTCACCTGTAACTTGCTGCAGCACACGTTTCCTGAATTGCAATTCCTCTGCTATTTTCAAATAAACTCAATTTCTGGTAATTTGAGCTTGCTCCAGTTTTACCTCTTTATTTATGGTTGACAAAATCTTGAAAAGGTGTGGAAAAATTCTTGTTCATTGTCATACTTCTAAAGCTCTAACATGCACATAAAATTTGGTATATAGTAAGTGCTTATTATTTACTCGCTAAAAGGATTAATGAACTATAATATGTCCTTTACTGCAGGGATTCAGTTAGGTGACTCCTTACCCCAATATAGTTTTTCTTAGTATGTATTGTCCAAATGGAACTGAACCTTCATTCCATTCTTAGAGAAGAGCAGGAACCATTCTGTGAACCAATATGAAGACGTGGGCTGGTAAAAGCCACTGGATCTATTGATCTGGTCATATAAAGCCACTGGTCATATTGACCTGGCTCCTTACATTCTGTGACCTCCCTATAATGGCCCAATATGAAGGGAAACCCAGCAATCCTGTTGGAAGTAATGAGGGCACCCCTCATTATCCCTAGAAAGGATTGGTTCCAGGACCCCACTGATACCAAAATTCATGGATGCTCCAGTCCCTTATATAAAATACCACAGAGAGGCCCTCAAGATGGCAGAGGAGTGAGACGTTGAGATCGCCTTCCTCCCCACAAATACATCAGAAATACATCTACATGTGGAACAACTCCTACAGAACACCTACTGAATGCTAGCAAAAGACCTCAGACTTCCCAAAAGGCAAGAAACTCCCCACGTACCTGGGTAGGGCAAAAGATAAAAGAAAAAACAGAGACAAAAGAATAGGGACAGGACCTGCACCTCTGGGAGAGAGCAGTGAAGGAGGAAAAGTTTCCACACACTAGGAAGCCCCTTCACTGGCAGAGACGGGGAGTGGTGTGGGGGAAGCTTTGGAGCCACAGAGGAGAGTGCAGCCACAGGGGTGCAGAGGGCAAAGCGGAGAGATTCCAGCACAGAGGATCGGTGCCGAGTAGCACTCACCAGCCCGAGAGGTTTGTCTGCTCACCCGCCAGGGCGGGTGGGGGCTGGGAGCTGAGGCTCGGGCTTCGGAGGTCAGATCCCAGGGAGAGGACTGGGGTTGGCTGCGTGAACACAGCCTGAAGGGACTAGTGCACCACGGCTAGCCGGGAGGGAGTCCGGGAAAAAGTCTGGACCTGCCTAAGAGGCAAGGAACAAGTGTTTCGGGGTGCGCTGGGAGAGGGGATTCAGAGCGCTGCCTAAACGAGCTCCAGAGACGGGCGCGAACCGCGGCTATCAGTGCGGACCCCAGAGACGGGCATGAGACGCTAAGGCTGCTGCTGCAGCCACCAAGAAGCCTGTGTGCAAGCACACGTCACTATCCACACCTCCCCTCCTGTGAGCCTGTGCAGCCCACCACTGCCAAGTTCCTGAGATCTCGGGACAACTTCCCCAGGAGAACACAAGGCGCGCCTCAGGCTGTTGCAATGTCACGCTGGTCTCTGCCACCGCAGGCTCACCCCACATTCTGTACCCCTCCCTCCCCCCAGCCTGAGTGAGCCAGAGCCCCCTAATCAGCTGCTACTTTAACCCCATCCTGTCTGAGCGAAAAAACAGACGCCCTCAGCCAACATACACGCAGAGGCGAGGCCAAATCCAAAGCTGAACCCCAGGAGCTGTGTGAACAAAGAAGAGAAAGGGAAATCTCTCCCAGCAGCTTCAAGAGCAGCAGATTAAATCTCCACAATCAACTTGATGTACCTGCATCTCTGAAATACCTGAATTGACAACGGATCATCACATAATTGATGTGGTGGACTTTGGCAGCAATGACATATATATTATTTTCCTTTTTCTCTTTTTGTGAGTGTGTATGTTTAAGCTTCTTTGTGTGATTTTGTCTGTATAGCTTTGCTTTTACCATTTGTCCTAGGGTTCTGTCTGTCCTTTTTTTTTTTTTTTCTTGGTATATATTTTAGTGCTTGTTATCATTGGTGGATTTGTTCTTTGCTTTGGTTGCTCTCTTCTTTGTTTTTATTTTTTCTTTTTTAATAAATATATTTTATTTTAATAACTTTATTTTTTCTTTTTTTCTCCCTTTTCTTCTGGGCTGTGTGGCTGACAGGGTCTTGGTGCGGCAGTGGGTAGCAGGCCTCTGCCTCTGAGGTGGGAGAGCTGAGTTCAGGACACTGGTCCAATAGAGACTGCCGGGCCACATGTAATATTAAACAGCGAAAACTCTCCCAGAGATCTCCATCTCAATGCTAAGACCCAGCTCCACTCAACAACCAGCAAACTACAGTGCTGGACACCCTATGCCAAACAACTAGCAAGACAGGAAAACAACCCCAACCATTAGCAGAGAGGCTACCTAAAATCATAATAAGGTCCCAGACACCCCAAAACACACCACCGGATGTGGTCCTGCCCAACAGTAAGACAAGATCCAGCCTCATTCACCAGAACACAGGCACCAGTCCCCTCCACCAGGAAGCCTACACATCCCACTGAACCAACCTTAGCCACTGGGGGCAGACACCAAAAACAACGGGAACTACGAACCTGCAGCCTGTGAAAAGGAGACCCCATACACAGTAAGTTAAGCAAAATGAGAAGACAGAGAAACACACAGCAGATGAAGGAGCAAGGTCAAACCCCACCAGATCAAACAAATGAAGAGGAAATAGGCAGTCTACCTGAAAAAGAATTCAGAGTAATGATAGTAAAGATGATCCAAAATCGTCGAAATAGAATAGAGAAAATACAAGAAACGTTTAACAAGGAACTAGAAGAACTAAAGAGTAAACAAACAATGATGAACAACACAATAAATGAAATTTAAAATTCTCTAGAAGGAATCAATAGCAGAATAACTGAGGCAGAAGAACGGATAAGTGACCTGGAAGATAAAATAGTGGAAATAACTACCACAGAGCAGAATAAAGAAAAAAGAATGGAAAGAATTGAGGACAGTCTCAGAGACCTCTGGGACAACATTAAATGCACCAACATATGGGGGTCCCAGAAGAAGAGAAAAAGAAAGGGACTGAGAAAATATTTGAAGAGATTATAGTTGAAAACTTCCCTAATATGGGAAAGGAAATAGTTAATCAAGTCCAGGAAGCGCAGAGAGTCCCATACAGGATAAATCCAAGGAGAAACACGCCAAGACACATACTAATCAAACTATCAAAAATTAAATACAAAGAAATAATATTAAAAGCAGCAAGGGAAAAACAACAAATAACATACAAAGGAATCCCCATAAGGTTAACAGCTGATCTTTCAGCAGAAACTCTGCAAGCCAGAAGGGAGTGGCAGGACATATTTAAAGTGATGAAAGGGAAGAACCTACAACAAAGATTACTCTACCCAGCAAGGATCTCATTCACACTCGATGGAGAAATTAAAACCTTTACAGACAAGCAAAAGCTAAGAGAATTCAGCACCACCAAACCAGCTTTACAACAAATGCTAAAGGAAGTTCTCTAGGCAGGAAACACAAGAGAAAGAAAAGACCTACAATAACAAAACCAAAACAATTAAGAAAATGGTAATAGGAACATACATATCAATAATTACCTTACATGTAAATGGATTAAATGCTCCTACCAAAAGACATAGACTGGCTGAATGGATACAAAAACAAGACCCGTATATATGCTGCCTACAAGAGACCCACTTCACACCTACGGACACATTAAGATTGAAAGTAAGGGGATTGAAAAGGATATTGCATGAATAATGGAAATCAAAAGAAAGATGGAGTAGCAATTCTCATATCAGACAAAGTAGACTTTAAAAGAAAGACTATTACAAGAGACAAAGAAGGACACTACATAATGATCAAGGGATAAATCCAAGAAGAAGATATAGCAATTGTAAGTATTTGTTCACCCAACATAGGAGCACCTCAATACATAAGACAACTGCTAACAGCCATAAAAGGGGAAATCGATAGTAACACAGTCATAGTAGGGGACTTTAACACTCCACTTTCACCAATGCACAGATCATCCAAAATGAAAATAAATAAGGAAACACAAGCTTTAAATGATGCATTAAACAAGATGGACTTAATTGATATTTATAGGACATTCCATCCCAAAACAACAGAATACACTTTCTTCTCAAGTGGTCATGGAACGTTCTCCAGGATACATCATATCTTGGGTCACAAATCAAGCCTTGGTAAATTTAAGAAAATTGAAATTGTATGAAGTATCTTTTCCGACAACAACGCTCTGAGACTAGATATCAATTACAGGGAAAAATCTGTAAAAATTACAAAACCATGGAGGCTAAACAATACACTACTTAATAACCAAGAGATCACTGAAGAAATCAAAGAGGAAATCAAAAAATACCTAGAAACAAATGACATTGAAAACACGATGACCCAAAACCTATGGGATGCAGCAAAAGCAGTTCTAAGAGGGAAGTTTATAGCAATACAATCCTACCTCAAGAAACAAGAAACATCTCAAATAAACAACCTAGCCTTACACCTAAAGCAATTAGAGAAAGAAGAACAAAAAAACCCCAAAGTTAGCAGAAGGAAAGAAATCATAAAGATCAGATCAGAAAAAAATGAAAAAGAAATGAAGGAAACAATAGCAAAGATCAATAACACTAAAAGCTGGTTCTTTGAGAAGATAAACAAAATTGATAAACCATTAGGCAGACTCATCAAGAAAAAAAGGGAGAAGACTCAAATCAATAGAATTAGAAATGAAAAAGGAGAAGTAACAACTGACACTGCAGAAATACAAAGGAATATGAGAGCTTACTACAAGCAACTATATGCCAATAAAATGGACAACCTGAAAGAATGGACAAATTCTTAGCAAAGCACAACCTTCCGAGACTGAACCAGGAAGAAATAGAAAATATAAACAGACCAATCACAAGCACTGAAATTGAGACTGTGATTAAAAATCTAACAAACAGAGAGGGGCTGAGGGGCGGAAGGGTGGAGGGGTGGAGGAGGGAGCATGAGTCGGGCGAGAGCCAGTGGAGGAGTCCGCCTGCTGTCGCCTGCGTAAGCGAAGCAGCGACGCCAGGCGGCTACACCGCGGAATCGGCATAGGCGGCTTTGGAGAATCCGCGGGCTGCGCTGCGCCCGGGCTGGTCGTGGAGTGGGGAGGGGATGTCAGTCAGTGCGAGATCAGCTGCTGCTGAGGAGAGGAGCGTCAACAGCAGCACCATGGTAGCTAAGAACCTTGAAGGCTATGTGGGATTTGCAAATCTCCCAAATCAAGTATACAGAAAATCAGTGAAGAGAGGGTTTGAATTCACACTTATGGTTGTGGACAGTTCTGGGTGTACTCTGATGCTTTTGCAAAAATGTTCCTATAAAATGGTTTCATCTTCAAGGAATTCATGGAAAAGACTCTGACAAGTACATGTTTCTGGTAACTGACTATACTGCTAAACTGAATGAATAAGCATTTTCAGAACTCTTATGGAAAAGTGCTAACAAAAGATCAAGATGAAAAAAAAATTAATTACATGGGACTGAGTGAACCGATGAGGATGATTATAATTTTTGTGACTTTCTGTTAGAATTAAAAAAAAAATAAAAAAAGCAATAGTGCAGCGATGGGGCGAGGTCCTGGTTCCTCCTCAAGGAATATACACAGCAATATCTTTGAGTTCTTCTGTGGAACTAAGGCTCCCACCCATGTGGAAGATGGTAACTTCAGGCTGAGCACAAGATTCCTGGAATGTCACCCTGTTACCTCACCACCAACCAGTCAGAAGAAAGTCTGCACACAGTGGAAGATAATAAGGACCCTGACCCCCTCCGCTAATGAGTCTCCCTTTATAAACTTTCATGGTTGAGCAGAATCTTTGGAGTTGGTTTTTGGACACAAGTTGCCAGTCTCTTGCATAAAGCAACCTTTCCATTCCTACCAGTACTTGTCTCTCAAAAGTATTAGCTTTTGAGCAGCGAGTAGTCAAACCTGAGTTCAGTAACATGGGGGCAGGAGTCCACACACCACCAAGCAATTCTCGGACACCATCTGAGTTTCCTACAATCAACTCAATTCTGAAACTATCTACCTGGAGATAGCATCAGATTCTACAAGTTAAAGGCTCAGTCCTATAAGACTGCCCCCTTCCCCCAGTTGCCACTTCAGACACCAGTCACCACTTCAGACACCAGTCACAAGTCCAGGTCTTTCTGACCCACCAGCTGTGAAGTCGGAGCTTCCAGTGACCCCTTCCTTGAGTTTACATACCAGGGAAGAGCTAAATTGGAATCCTTGTTGGATCTGTTTCTTTGAGTTTAACCTTTGCTTTTTGTTGCTTTTGTTATTATAATCATACATAATGGCCTGCCTCGGGACCCTGACCCTCTGTCTGAATGTTAAACCAAAGTGCCTTTGTTCAGGGAAACATCCTGACCCTGTCTACCTGTGAGTTGCTGCAGAAAAGAGGAAATTAACACATCCCCTCCCCGAGGCTGGCCATTCTAGGAGATATTTGCAAGGCTTATGGCCTTTTTACTTTACTTGCTCACCTCCTCCCCCTCTCTGTTCTATAAAAGAAACTGGCATTCAGATCAAAATAATGTGGTTTTTTGGGGACCCTTGTCCGCCATCTTCTCGGTCTGCTGGCTTTTTGAATAAAGTCGTTACTCCTTGCCTCAAAAAAAAAAAAAGAAAAGCGATACCGGTTTACAGTTCCAAGAGCCACTCTGAAGGTTGATCTATTTTCTTTAGGCTTAATTAGACCCAGGTTTTTCTCTGAACACCACTTTAGTCATATCTCTTAGGTTTTTGTATATATTACTCATTTTGTTTGTATTTGAGTAGTTTTTCAGATAAGAAGAGTTGAGGGGAGATACTGTTTTATGTCAAAGTGGGCAAATGGATTGTGTTATTTTGTTGTTAATTTATAATTTCACTGCATTGTAGTCAGAGAATATGATCTGTAGATTTCTGTGTTTTTCAGTACTGATTGATTTTCTTTATAGCCAAAACATGATCTGATTATGTAAGTGCTTCATAGGTATTTGAAAAATATGTTTTATTCTCTGTGTAGGAATTTTTGTATTTTTTTGAAAATCAGCCATATTAATTATTTAGATCATTTCCATTTTTTAATCACTTTATCAGTATCTGAAAGGCCTGTTTGCCTTTCACTGTATATGTTCTCTTAATTCCTCATTGTTCCTAAGTTTTTGTCTTATGGAATTTGTCCTTTTCATTTATGTTATCCAGTTTATTGACATACAGTTATTACTAGTACTCTTATAATTTTTTTTATTTCTGTAAAATTGGGAGTAATATCCACACTTTCTGATCCACACTTTCTGATTTTTTTTTTGTTTGAGTGTATTGTTTAATTTCCTTATATGTGTTAATTTTTTCATTTTCTTTCTGTTATTGATCTCGAGTCTCATTTCCTTGTGATAGGAAAAGATGATTTAAATCTTTTAAAGTTTATCAAGACATACTTGGTTTTATGGTCAGTCTTGAAAAATACTCCCTGTGCACGTGAGAAAAATGTGTATTTTGGTGTTGTTGAATGGAGTATTTTGTCTATGTTTATTAGGTCCACTTGGTTTATAGTGTTGTTCAAGTCCTCTGTTTTCTAATTTATTTTCTGTCTGGTTCTTCTATCCATTATTTAAAGTGGAATATTGAACTCTCCAATTATTATTGTAAAACTGTCTATTTTCCCCTTCAAAATTTTGTCAGTGTTTCCTTTATATATTTTGGGGCTCTGATGTTTGGTGTATATATGTTTATAATTCTGTAATAATATCCACATCATGAATTGACCCTTTTATTGATAATAAATCCTAATTTGTATCTTGTAAAAAAAAAAAAAAAATCTAACAAACAAAAGCTCAGGACCAGATGGCTTCACAGGCGAATTCTATTAAGCATTTAGAGAAGAGCTAACACCTATCCTTCTCAAACTCTTCCAAAATATACCAGAGGGAGGAACACTCCCAAACTCATTCTACGAGGCCACCATCACCCTGATACCAAAACCAGACAAAGATGTTACAAGGAAAGAAAACTACAGGCCAATATCACTGATGAACATAGATGCAAAAATCCTCAACAAAATACTAGCAAACAGAATCCAATGGCACATTAAAAGGACCATACACCATGATCAACTGGGGTTTATCCCAGGAATGCAAGGATTCTTCAATATACGCAAATCAATCAATGTGATACACCATATTAACAAATTGAAGGATAAATACCATATGATCGTCTCAATAGACGCAGAAAAAGTTGTTGACAAAATTCAACACCCATTTATGATAAAAATCCTCCAGAAAGTAGGCAGAGAGGGAACTTACCTCAACATAACAAAGGCCATAGGTTGACAAACCCACAGCCAACATTGTTCTCAATGGTGGAAAACTGAAACCATTTCCACTAAGATCAGGAACAACACAAGGTTGCCCACTCTCACCACTATTATTCAACATAGCTTTGGAAGTTTTAGCCAGAGCAATCAGAGAAGAAAAAGAAATAAAAGGAATCCAAATTGGAAAAGAAGAAGTAAAGCTGTCACTGTTTGTAGATGACATGATACTATACACAGAGAATCCTAAAGATGCTATCAGAAAACTACTAGAGCTAATCAATGAATCTGGCAAAGTAGCAGGATACAAAATTAATGCACAGAAATCTCTTGCATTCCTATACACCAATGATGAAAAATCTGAAAGAGAAATTATGGAAACATTCCCATTTACCAATGCAACAAAAAGAATAAAATACCTAGGGATAATCCTACCTAAGGAGACAAAAGACCTGTATGCAGAAAACTATAAGACACTGATGAAAGAAATTAAAGATGATACCAACAGATGGAGAGATATACCATGTTCTTGGATTGGAAAGGTCAACACTGTGAAAATGACTATACTACCCAAAGCAATCTACAGAGTCAGTGCAATCCCTATCAAACTACCAGTGGCATTTTTAACAGAACTAGAACAAAAAATTTCACAATTTGTATGGAAACACAAAAGACCCCAAATAGCCAAAGCAATCTTGAGAAAGTAAAACAGAGTTGGAGGAATCAGGCTCCCTGACTTCAGACTATACTACAAGGCTACAGTAATCAAGACAGTACGGTACTGGCACAAAAACAGAAATATAGATCAATGGAACAGCATAGAAAATCCAGAGATAAACCCACATACATATGGCCACTTAATTTTTGATAAAGGAGGCAAGAATATACAATGGAGAAAAGACAGCCTCTTCAATAAGTGGTGCTGGGAAAACTGGACAGCTATATGTAAAAGAATGAAATTAGAACACTCCCTAACACCATACACAGAAATAAACTCAAAGTGATTAAAGACCTAAATGTAAGGCCAGACACTATCAAACTCTTAGAGGAAAACACAGGCAGAACACTCTATGATATAAATCACAGCAAGATCCTTTTTGACCCACCTCCTAGAGAAATGGAAATAAAAACAAAAATAAACAAATGGGACCTAATGAAACTTACAAGTTTTTGCACAGCAAAGGAAACCATAAACAAGACCAAAAGACAACCCTTAGAATGGGAGAAAATATTTGCAAATATAGCAACTGACAAAGGGTTAGTCTCCAAAATTTATAAGCAGCTCATGCAGCTCAATATCAAAAAAACAAACAACCCAATCCAAAAATGGGCAGAAGTCCAAAATAGACATTTCTCCAAAGAAGGTATACAAACTGCCAACAAACACATGAAAGAATGCTCAACATCACTAATCTTTAGAGAAATGCAAATCAAAACTACAATGAGGTATCACCTCACACCAGTCAGAATGGCCATCATCAAAAAATCTACAAACAATAAACGCTGGAGAGGGTGTGGAGAAAAGGGAACCCTCTTGCACTGTTGGTGGGAATGTAAATTGATACAGCCACTATGGAAAACAGTATGGAGGTTCCTTAAAAAACTAAAAATAGAACTACCATATGACCCAGCAATCCCACTACTGGGCATATACCCTGAGAAAACCATAATTCAAAAAGAGTCATGTACCACAATGTTCATTGCAGCTCTATTTACAATAGCCAGGACATGGAAGCAACCTAAGTATCCATTGACAGATGAATGGATAAAGAAGATGTGGCACATATATACAATGGAATATTTCTCAGCCATAAAAGGAAACGAAATTGAGTTATTTGTAGTGAGGTGGATGGACCTAGAGTCTGTCATACAGTGTGAAGTAAATCAGAAATAGAAAAATAAATACCATATGCTAACACATATATATGGAATCTAAAAAAAAAAAAAATTGGTTTTGAAGAACCTAGGGGCAGGACAGGAATAAAGACGCAGACGTAGAGAATGGACTTGAGGACACGAGGAGGGGGGAGGGTAAGCTGGGACGAAATGAGAAAGTGGCATGGACATATATACACTACCAGATGTAAAATAGATAGCTAGTGGGAAGCAGCCGCATAGTACATGGAGAGCAGCACAGTGCTTTGTAACCACCTAGAGGGGTGGGATAGGGAGGGTGGGAGGGAGGGAGACACAAGAGGGAGGAGATATGGGGATATATGGATATGCATAGCTGATTCACTTTGTTATAAAGCAGAAACTAACACACCATTTTAAAGCAATTATACTCCAATAAATATGTTTAAAAAAATAGCATATTACCATGAAGACAGTCAGCTCACCATATCTGTGGATGTAAACCCACAGAAACAGATGGCCGCCTGTACAACTTGAGGAAGATCTGTGCACTCTCTCCTTTAGGCAGCTCTTAGATTAAGCCTGGGCCAATATGGGCCATGCCCCTGCCCTGGTGCCATAATTTGACCTTTAGGTAGCTGAGGTGAAGGGAAAGGTCTGGCCCTACAAAGGCCCTGAAAACCCCAAGCTGACCTTGAATGAGATTGGGCAAGGTCGTTCAGCGGCCTCAGGTAGGGAGAAATCTATAATCAAATCACCTGACCCAATATTGGCTCTGCCACATACCTCCTATGGAATGTGGGGAGTCAAACTCATTGATAAAATGAGTCAAATAAGAATAACAACATCACAAAAGTCTTTTTGACATTAATGAGCTGATGAATGGGTAAAATGTTAATCCTTTTACAAATGTTAATTATTGTTGCAAGCAAAATGGTAGGTAAAACATAGTAATAAAACATCAGGAAAAGATGGAGTACTATCTCTATCTATACAGCAAATAACTGGCTCTACCATTTACCAAAGGCCTTGGGCAGGTCACCTAATTTCTGCTCAGATACAAAATGGGGATAAAAGTTGCATTTACCTACAACATTAATACATGTAAAATGTTTAACCTAGCACCTGACATACACTAAATTCTCATCATAGATTCATGAAACATGACTATGTACTCTTAAATCCTATTTGGAAGTTTAAGGGAGGGAAATATATATATATATATTTTTTTTTTAAATTTATTTTTTGGTTTGTTAGAATTAGAGGAGGCTTCATGATGAAGGAAGTATGTTGACTGTGTTTTGAAACATAGGTATCTTTTGACATAGAGAAAGCTCCCAGAATTTGCTTCTAACCCAGAGCAGTAAAGAGGTACATGTTGCCAGCTAGCTGTCTTTCTCAAAAAGTTAGGATGATATTCTAACCTTTCACTATAGAATATGGCAGGAAAGAGGCAATGGGGGGAGGAGGGGAGGGGAGGCAATCTGGGGATTTCTAGTCTGTCCAGCCCTTAGCATTTCACAAACTGGGACCCTGAGAGGCAATGTAGGAACTGGACCCAAAGCCTTTGTTCCAGGGAAATTTCAAATAGAGGATCAAAACTTAATTTCAAAATTGTTCAGTGAATCACCCACTCTGCTCTGAACAATTGGAAATATGATAATTAACTTTTCCTACATCAGGGTTAGACAGACAGACAGACAGACAGACAGACAGACAGACACACACACACACACACACACACACACACACACAGTTTTACCTGCTCATCAGCGCAGGAATCCTACTCTGACTGGCTTTCTTACTCTACCACCCACCCTCCCTTAGGCAACTTCAGCCACTCCCAGAAAAAGACCTAGCTAATAGAAGTGTAGCCCAAACAAATACTTTACCAAAAAAATGAAAGAAAGAAAAGGCAAGAGAAATGTTATTGTATATCCCTGTGAACCTAACCAGAATTAAAACTCTAAAGTAAGCTTTATTCTATTTCATAGGCAACAATTCTATTTTTAAAAGGAAATCTGTTAAGGGTAAGGGATTAGGAAAATGGTAATAAACCGAAAGAAAAAAAAAAAGTCCTCGAGGGGGTGTTTCACAAAAGAGAGAGTTGCCTGCTGAGGAGGAAAGGAAATTGCTGGCTTCTCTGAGCCACTTTGGAGGATGGGGCAAGGGAGATCAAGGTAGATACTCCTGCCTTGCTAACAGTGAACTCCTTTAGGACTTGCTGGCAAGACGAAGCTGCGGGTGAGGTGTTTGCTAGGCAAGTCTTCTCAGTAAAGTGATTCCTTAAGTCTTCAGGTTCCTGGAGGTCATGTGACAGGTTATTTCCTGGTGTCCAATCTGAAGACTTTGGGGCCAAAATTAGCTGTCACCCCACCTCCACCCCCCACTGCCACCTTGTTATATTTCCTGTGCTTGGGGCTTTTTTTTTTTTTTTTTTTTTTTTTGGCTGCATTGGGTCTTTGTTGCTGCACGTGGGCTTTCTCTAGTTGCGGCGAGTGGGGGCTACTCTTCGTTGTGGTGCGCGGGCTTCTCATTGCGGTGGCTTCTCTTGTTGCGGAGCATGGGCTCTAGGTGCGTGGCTTCAGTAGTTGTGGTTCATGGGCTCAGTAGTTGTGGCTCGTGGGCTCTAGAGCGTAGGCTCAGTAGTTGTTGTGCACGGGCTTAGTTGCTCTGTGGCATGTGGGATCTTCCCCGACCAGGGCTTGAACCCGTGTCCCCTGCATTGGCAGGCGGATTCTTAACCCCCTGCACCACCAGGGAAGTCCCGCTTTGGGGCTTTTTGACTAAGAAAGAATTTTCGCTTGAGTTAAAAGAAATAAACACACGAAGACACCACCCTCCCAAATCCCAACTATACTTTAATGTAGGGCTAGAGCGTGGCACATCCTTTTGAAATTCAGAACAGGCCTCACTTAAAAAAAAAAAATGCATTCCTCTGATTTTTACCTATGGCTTTCTCTGCTGGTTCAGTTTAAATCCTGTTACCCTATTGCACAAAACTCGCTCTTGTAGGTTTCTCTAATTTTCTGCAAAAGTTCCAAATAATTGTTATTTTCAGACCTCCTGGTCTATGAAATCTAAATGTACAAATGGAAAGAATCTTAGGGATTACCTGAGGTTTGTCCAACCCCTTCAGACCTAACCAGAGGTTTGATTTTCCCAAGCAGCAGTGCTCAGAAAGCCCTTCAGAGAAAAGATGCTGGGGCCCTCTCTGGGCATGATTTCGGGGGGCAGATGTCAGTGCTTCAGACCTCCGTACCAGGCTCTTTGCATTCTACCTCAAAGCCTCCCTGTGTTCCTGACTCCTTGTATTAGGGGCTCTCTTACCCCTGCCCACATCCAGCCCACTAGCAGGAAGGCTGAGACCACTTACCACTTGGTTTGGATTTCAATACCAATATTCACTCTGTTTATGGAAGAAGATTTGTCCCTTACTTGGAGGATTTTTAGGCAGTTCCCATGAATATGATCAGAAAGAGGGGTTTAAGAGAAAGCCTCAAAATCACACCAGGAAAGTATTTACTCACTTGCTGCAAACATAAAGCAGAACTTGGATGAGGTAAAACATGGGCCAAAGAGAGTTTGGGAATTTATTCCTCCCTGTACCCCATGTGCCTCCTTAGCATGGACAGTCAAGCTGTTTCTAACTGCCAGCAAACTTGTCCTGACATCCTGTTCTCACGCACTCAGGCTCTTTGCTTTCTCTTTTAATTCCTGACTGTCTTTATGCCAGCTAGAAATTCTGCTGTTACAAAAACTAAACATGACTCAAAAAAAAAAAAAAAACCACAAAAAAGCAAAACAAAAAAACCCAACTCCTTTCTCCCTTCTCAAGTTCACATCTCTGCACAGCCTGTTCTTTGACTACCCATGTGACCACAGTTGCTCATCTGGCCCTGTCTGCCATTAAGGCCGGGGTGGTCCTCCCCTGGAGTCTCTCACAGGCTCATTGCTGTTTTCCATCTCTCCACAGCTTCATTCTGGGCCAGAGGGCAGCATTTTCTAACCCCGACTGCCTCCTCTGGGCTCGCAGAAGTGAGGCCTAAGCCAAATTATGAAATCTTCCAAGGTCTTTGGGTCTTGGCCTTCCCACGCTCTTTGGTACTCTTTTTGCAGTTGGAAAATCAGGCAGGTGTATTATGTAAACACCTAAGTATACTCTCTTATATGAGTTGTAGTGTTACTAAGTTAGCCATACAGTATGACATAGGCAGAATGGGAAATAAGCCTTAAACATTTCTTAATTATCTCTAAAATATTTCTCTCCATTCTCACTACGTTGTTCTGGTCCAGACCTGTATCATCTTTTACTTGGACACTAGCATCCTGAGAAATCTCCGTGTTTCCTGTCTGTCTCTAGCCTCTTTATTCTATGCATTTCACACTGCCACCACTGTAATCTATAGAAAATGAAGGTCTGACTATAATGAATCCTCTGCTTAAATGCCTCCGTACTTAAAAGACAAAAGCTAAGATCCATAGCATGGCATTCAATTCCCATCTCCTGGTCCAACCCAAGGCACACTTCAGGTGACAGGAACTGCACACGTAATATTGTTTCTGACCACTCCATGCTCTACTCACCCTGGGTCCTTCTCCTGGAATGTCATTCCCTAAGTTCTTTCCTAAAGAACTTTTTATCCCTCTAAACTAAGCACAGAGATTCTACCCAGGCATCATTTAATTCAGAAACATCCACTCGCATAACATCCTGTGAATAACTTATTCATAGCACTTGACACTTTATATTTTTCTTAAAATGTGTTGGGCTACTTTACTGTCAATATTTATAAAATGTATTTATTGCAGACGATTTGGAAAATACAGGAAATATGAAAAGAAAGCCAAATGAAAGCATCTAGCGATAGTCTACTAACGGTTTGAGGTATATTTTCCAATCTTTGGCTCTATGCATAGATTCATATTTTCTTCTCTCTTGTTCCTTCTCACACAGCACACACATATACACAAAAACACCCACTCGCCGATCTAACATATTTTGTAATCACTTTTATCTTCCACTTAAAAATACATTATGAGCTTTGTTACAAATCCTTAAGTGTCCAGAGAGTAAGCTCCATGAGGGACTGGAATGTGTGTGTATAAAACAAATACGGACAGACATTTAGATGAGTGAATAGCATAGGCTCTCAAGGATTATTTGTTGAACTAATTTAATAAAGAAAATGATGAAAGGAGAGAGCAAAAAGAATATGAGAAGAACTAGAGCACATGGAAGGTAGAGAGACAAAGAGAAGAAAGTCAGAAATCATTTGAGCAGGGTGTTTAAGACTTTTAAAGTTTTTATATACTTTATAGTTGATGACCACAATAGCCTTCTGAAGTAGCTATAATAGTTATTTACAAATCAGGAAAAGGAAACTCAGAAAGGTTAAGTGACTTGCCCTAGCTTGTGCACTTAATAAGTTGCCGAGCTGGTTGTGGGAATCCATAACCTGCATTTATCTTACTCCACATGACTTCTGAGAAAGAAAGAGCAGCAACAAGATCCCTGCTAAGGTCTGGGAGCTTGGAGAGGTGTTCCTGCCACCTGTTGTGGCGCCCGGCACATAGCTGGTGCTAAGTAAGTGACTTTTGAACTGACTGAGGAGAAGGGGTGAGAAAGAACTAACAAGCGGATGATGGTCAGTATCTGGGGTTAGGCATCCTCAACCCACTTTTCTTCCTCCTCACCATGCTTGCCTGATCTGACAAAGCAGGAGATGCTAAATGCCTGCTTCCGGTCTACGCCACTTTCATAATTCTCCATAAACGCAAACTGATTATGTTCAATTTACTGGTTCCCTTTGCCCTTGGAAAATGTTCAAAATATTCTCCCAGCTTAAAAGTCTCCTCATGATCGGACCCACAGCGTCCCTGTCTTTATGTCTCATTTCTGTTCTCTTCTTCATTCCAAACACCTCTAAATCCCTTAAAGTACTGGCACATTCTTCCCCTGCTCTTCTTGAGTAACTATTACTTTGATCCTTTCTTTACTGACTGTATTAGTTTTCTATGGATGTGTAGCACATTACCACACCAGGAGCAGCTTTATACAACTCTCACTGCTTCTCTGGGTCAGATGCCCGGCATGGTGTGGCTGAGTTCTTTTATTAAGGTCTCACTGGTCTAAAATCAAGGTATTGGCCAGGGCTGGGGCTCTCCTCTGCAACTGAGGTTGCTCTTCCAAACTTACTGGTTATTGGCAGAGTTCATTTCCCGGTAGTTACAGAACAGTGGTTGCCATTTCCTTGTTACATTGTTCCCTTCCTCTTCAAACCAACAACAGTGCATCAGATCTTTCTGGTGCTTTGAACCTCTCTGGTTTCTGCATCTGCCTCTCTCTTCTGTTTTAAGGGTTCATGTGATTGCATTACACACACTTGGATAATCAAGGCTAACCTCACTATCTTAAGGTCATCTAATTTATTTTTATTTACTTATTTTGGCTGCGCCATGCGGCTTGTGGGATCTTAGTTCCCCAACCAGGGACTGAACCTGGGCCCCCGACAGTGAACGTGTTGAGTCCTAACAACTGGACCTCCAGGGAATTCCTGGTCGTCTAGTTTATAAACCCAATTAGATCTGCAAAGTCCCTTTACCATGTAACATAACATATTCACAGACATAACACCAGAGGGTGAAGGTCATGGGGGTCAAATTTCTGCCTACCCCACTGATCATTCCAAATTTGGCTTAGTGTCCTTATAGGACCCATGCCCATTCATTTCTGGACTGTAAGCTTCATGAGGGCAGCAACTGAATCTATTGCACAAGTCAGTGATGTGTTGGAGCCAGCTTGTACCAACTAACAAGTGCCTATCAGTAAATATTCAGACATTTTGCAATCCGGCTGTTAAACATAGATATTATCAAGAAACAAAAGTTTGTAATCAAATAAATTTTATTTTCAAAAGGGAATAAATAATCAGACTCATCCCTTCCTATTTATTGTACTCCTGTTTACTCTTATCTTTTCTCTTGAGGTTATCTTCATTGATTGTGTCTCTGGTGGAAACACTCTTTATTGATGTGCACATCTCTTCCTAACTCCCTGTTCAGTGATGTCACATTGGTAGCTTGAAATTGGCCATAGTGGTTGTATTTATACCATGGAAGTCAGAAAACACTAGCTGATGGCTTGATTTATTGTTTTTTTCTCTATTTTTTTTTTTTTTTTTTTTTTGGCCGCGTCAAGCGGCTTGCAGCATCTTAGTTCCCCGACCAGGGATTGAACCTGGGTCCTCGGCAGTGAGATTGCAGAGTCCTAACCACTGGATCACCAGGGAATTCTCTAGTGTTTATTTCTTTTGTCATAGGTGAAGAAACTAGGTAGGAAGGGTAATAAGTTTGTCCAGACTCAATCAGCTAATATAAGGTAGAAGCCAACGTGGTCTGAACCCACAGACTGGACTCTGAACGACTACACTGAAATTGAAGCGAGAACAAGGCTTCTTGAGTAGGTAGAGTTTAAAGCCTTGCTCCTGGCAGTGTGTTCAAAGGGCCGGAAGAGGCAGCACCTGGGAACCTGTTAGAACGTTGACGTTCGAGTCCCACCCCAGATTTACAAAGACAAAATGTGTCTTTTTAAAATGCTTTTACAATATACCCTAGAAATTCCAATGCACCTTAAATTAGAAAACCACTGTTTTGGGAGGCAGATGTGCCAACAGGTGACTACGCTACGGATTGTCATTAGAGCTAAAGAAGTAGAGAAATACTGTCGGGGGTTTTGCAAAATTGAGGTGGGTGCTTCCTCTATCCTGTGGCACATTACAATCACCTAGAGGGCTTTATGTAATACCGGGGCCTTGGCCATTTAAAACTAATTCCAATATATAGCCAGGATGGAGAACTTGTCAGAAGTGCCATGTTACTTACACCAGGCTTAGATGGATACAGTCGTCCCCAGTTATCAAAACAAACAACCAAACCAATGTCTGTGGCTCTGACCTTGGATCCTAGAGGCTCCAACCATCTCCTGCCCAGGGCTGTAATTGCCCCTCTCCCCCAGTGTGGTTTCCTGGTCTTGCTCTCCATGCAAACAGCCTTGCCTTCCCACCCCAAACAGACCCTCTGGCTCCTAGGATTTCACATCACATGCCCCTCACCTAACACATCCTCTTTTCTCCTTGCCGCTAAGCCATGTCCTTTCCTTTTTTTTTTTAGCTCACATGACATCGCCTCTGTCACCAGGATCAAATTTTACCATGGATCCTTGAAAACAAACTGTACAAAATAAACAGAAAGATTTAAGGGAGGCTACATAGCTGTTTGTTCAAATCAAGCATTCTCCTTTTTTAAAAAAGCTAGATTCCTTTTGTCTGGGTCCTGTTGTGTGGTAACAATCCAAGGCCCACAAAAGAGTGCCGAGCTCCCTCCCACACGTACTGCTTTTTCTCCAGTAATAGACTGTGTTCTGGTCAACCACAAAGCAACAATACTCGACTCCTGCTGGCCAGCTTTCAAAACAGGTCTCAGAAGAAGCCAGGAACAAATTGATGCTTCTAGTTTTCTCCCAACAATCCCTCCCCAGGGTTCAGATTTACACATGGACTCCCGTTATCAACTTTGATCTCTTTAAAGAGGTGCCTTGTCTCTGCTTGAGTGATACAGAGCCTCTGTGAGAATAGCAGTAAGAAAGCTTAAGATCTTCCTCTCACATGATCAACAGACTGATTGCATCTTCTGGTTTAGCAACTTCCTCTTTATTCTCGCCAGCTGCTGAACAAGTTGCCAGTAACCCTGATTGGGGATGTAATTGGTTCTTTGGATTTTGTTCCATTCCTAACCATATTTCAAGCTTGTAATTAGGTAGTGGGTTATGTAGACTGAAAAAAATGGTTCAGCTGAGTGCAAGAGAAAGTCTTTCCAGGTTATTCTTTCATCCTAAAAATTCATTAAGGCATGCAAACCAACTTCACTTATTTCCTCCGAGAAAAGGTTTTTTGTTTGTTTGTTTTTTGGGTTTTTTTGGAGGGGGGATGGGTGTTAGAGGTGATGGGTGGTGGCTTACAGAAATTCTAGGAAAAAGACATGGAAATGAATTATATTTAAAACAAGCAAACTGAAACAGTCTCTAAGAAAGAAGTCCACCAAAACTCCTTTTGACAATTGAAAAGTTTCAGCTTGATATGAGCCCTCGCTTGAACTTTGTTATTTAAAATTTCCTATATTTAGATTATAAATTCTAGGAACATAGATATTTATTTATGCATACATACATTTAACCATGAATTCATTCATTTATACAATAGATATTTACTGAATGTTTGATATAAACGATAGGTTCAGAGTAAACAGAAATCCCACAAATCAGCTCTATTTAAGCATTATTTCACCTTCCTTGCGTAATGCCCCCGATTTACACCACTTTGGCTCAGGTATAGAATTTCAAATCTCTTCCTTGATCTTAAAAAGCACCACCAACAAAATCATGTTGGTAGGGTTCTCATACTTGTAACAACAGTGTAAGGAGCAAAGAAGCAAATCCCTGTGAGAACCCATGACCCATTTGAACCAGTCCACCTTTGTCTTTTGGCCACCAGGACACAGTGGTGTCACTTGCTTATTTTTCATCTTGGTGGTGTCCATCTGCCTTTCCCACTCTCTTCTCCTTCCAGGTGGGCCTCCTTGCTTGCTCCTAGGAACTGCAAATTCTTTTTACACTGTTCATTATTATATGGTACTCTCCAGTCCCACTCCCAAAATTCAGCTCTACGTTACTTTTGCTTATTCAAAATCCTACAGGGTCTGAGTAACCCTGGGATGGTGCTTTTGTTCTCAAGAGAAATTACACCTCTAATACAATCTGCTTTTCTTAGAAGGTACTTAACAGTTTTATATAGCAATCTCCTCCTACATTACACCCAGCACTCTTCACATTTGAGGATGACATTACTATTCATCAAACCCTGCTTTCTTTTCTTCTTACTTTTGTTCTGGTTTTCTTTGGAACTGGTTTGCAAGAAATCCAGTTCTGTTACCGTACAGCCATGCCTCACTATGAACTCCAAACATAGTCAGATCATGATTTTGTTGAATCTGGATGTCTTAACTCTCTAGACACCCAAAACACCCAGGAACAAGTATTATCCACCAGTCATGATATTTAAAATGTGCCTCTTATCTCTGGATTAATTTACTTGTTCTATAAACTTGAATCATGCACCATACTTTAAATTAATCTTTGTTCCGTTCTAGATGAGTTCACAGTGTGACCAAATATAAATCCCAAAATACTTTAATGAAAGGCACCATCTTTGGAATTAGTGCAAAGCCTCTCAAGGGGGTGGCTTTAAAGGGACAATCTTCTTTTATAGCCTATTTCCCAGTTCATTAGTTAGAACATTAATTCCATGCTTTGCAGTTGTGCCTCGTACTACACGCTCTATCTCCTGGGATAGAATGGTGGAACACCCTTTGAAAAGAAAAAAGAGTTGTGGAAATGGAAGGTTTAAGATTCTTCCCACACCCCCAGTTGTGACTTAGAAAATCCTCTGCAATGTTTTTATACAGCCTGAAGCATTATAAATATTACTCTATATTATAATCATGCAATTACTTGTCTGTCTCCTCTCCTAGACATGAACCTCTGCAGGGCAGGGTTAGGGTTTACCAAAACTCAGTTCCTAGCATAGGAGACTGAAACTGGCAGTGTACTCACAGGAGCTTTATGGAAGAAAAGGGAGGGGAGGGAAGAGAGAGAGAAAAGAAGCTATTATGACTATCCTTTGTGGGAGGGAGATTATTCTACACAATTGCTTCAATTTGGCATCTGGGAAAATCTCCCTTCAGCGGTGTGGTCAATCTTATAGTTTGTGGATGGCTTAGTACCACGATCTCAGTTGTCAGCTACCTCAAGCTGGGTATAGTCTAGGCACTGGGATTAAAGACATTTTGTAAGATGGGCAAATAATATTAAAGTCTTGTAGATATTTAAAAAAAATTTTTTTGGACATGTGGGATCTTAGTTTCCCGACCAGGGCTCCAACACGCACCCCATGACGTGGAAGCTCGGAGTCTTAACCAGTGGACCGCCAGGGAAGTCCCGAAGTCTTGTAGATATTTTATGCCAAACTCTACTACATCATACTCCATGAACATCACTGCTGCTGGTGACCAAAATGGGATTCTAACCCTAAGTTTTATTTTGTTAAAATGCTTTCAATTTTTCATATCTTAGTGTTATCGGCTGAACTTTGTCCCCACTCCCCAACTGGTATGTTGAAGCTGTTACCCCCAGTACCTCAAAATGTGACTGTATGAGGAGATAAGACCTTTAAAGAACTGATTAAGGTAAAAAGAGGCTTTCAGGGTGAGTCATAATCCATTTGACTGTTGTCCTTATAAGAAAAGAAACCAGGACACACAAAGAGACACCAGGGGCACACGTGCACAGAGGAAAGACCATGTGAGGACACACACAAAAACAACCATCCGCATGCCAAGGAGAGGGGCTTCAGAAGAAACCAATCCTGCCGACAGCTTGAGGACTTCCAACCTCCACAACTATCAGAGAATGAATTTCTGCTTAAGTCACCCAGTCTGTGTGGTATTTTGTTATAGCAGCCCCAGCAAAGTAACACACTTAGAAATAGCACTGATATCTAGCAAAAATTATTAAGGTTAATCTTGGTTCTTCCATTAACCAGAAAATATTCACTTTTTAAAATTTAACTTTAAAAATTGAATGAATGGAGTGAGTTACAAAGTACAAGGATCTAGAAAAATACTTCCAAGTTCAAATTAAAAAGAAACCTACCTGGATGCTCCCAGATAAATCTCTTATCTTTGGAAAATCTGAGTTTTCTCATTTCTGAAATAAGACTGTTGGAAAGATAACATTTTATCCCTTAACTTTAAGAGTCTGTAATTTACTGCTAAGTATATCATTGGTAATGCTGGTTCTGATGGTGGTGGTAAAAAGTAAAGGGATTCAAGCCAGGATTTCACCAGCCACGAGTATAAGAAGATTTTATAATCAACATATGGCATGTGTTTGCATTGACTTGAAGACTATCATTAGAAACTAACTTTTTCAGAAGACTAGGAATCTATCATGTGATTATACTTTATTACCATCGGCTAGATTATGCTTCAGTAACAACCAACCTCTGAATCTCCATGGCTTAACAGCTGACTTATTTCTCTTTTCACTGTACATTTGCAGTGTCTCTCAGCACTGCTCATACTACTCACTCAGGGGCCCACACTGATGAGGGTTTAATCTTCAACAATTACTTCGGCAGGGAATAAGATGGGGCAAATTGAGCACGGCTCTTAAAATTTCTGCTCAGAAGTAGCCATATGCCACTTTCATTCAGATTTCATTGGGAAAAGTAAATCACATGACTATGCCCAATATTAAAGTAGGTTAGGAGTATAATTTTTCTATATGACAGAAAGGACAAGAAATGAAATATTTGTGAATAGCTTGGAGATGGTAACAACCAAAATGCTAAAGGATACTCCCCAAATCTGATTGTATTCATGGGTAAACATAATTTGGAAATTTTAAGCTATCAGCTCTAGGAAATGCTGCTTTAAGCTTGAGAGTTAATTTTACTACAAGAAGAAGAAAAAGAAGGAGGGGGAAGAGGGGGAAGAGGAAGAAGAGAAGGAGGAAGAAGAGAAGACGTATTCCACATACTAGGAAGTAAGCTTCTGAAAGTCATTACTTCAAGAGGTGGTATAGACTGAAAAATGGCTTCAGAAACAGTCTAAATTAGTACATGGAGTTGAATCCATGCCAACCAGTAATGAGACAAAATTTATGATATCCCAATGTCGCCAGTCATTGAATCACTCAGTTTTTTGTTTTGTTTTAAGCTGGGCATTAACACATTAATATCCAATGTACTAATAATAATTCAGTAGTAACAGCACTTCTGGGTGCTCATAGAAACAAATATAATGTATTGAAATTTGAATTTTCTGTCAGCTCATGTTTTATTTATTTATTCAGTCAGTGAAGGGGGACAATCAATTTCGTAGCATAAAATACAGCGGTGCCAAAAAAATCTAGGAAAGCAGCTCTCAAAATTGTTTATTATGTAAATTGTTCTGAATACGTAGTGGATGTAGTCTCTCTGCTAGGCACTTCACACATAGTATAATGTTCACTCTTCTCCCCAACCTGGACCTGCAACGTGTATGACCCTGAGCTGTTCCTAGAGGCTTGTAGGGCCAAGACTGATGGACACTTGACATGAAACCATCCTCCCTTTTTGGGAAAAATGTGGGTTTGATCAACTGTCATTAGTGGGAGTAATCTAGGGTACAGTATCAAAAAAGCCATCACCCCAAAATTACTTAGATAATTAACAAGGAAAGAAAATCATGTCCATGAATTATCAACTGGGCAGACTTTAGTCCCCACTCCCTAATTTAAGATAAGAAGAATATCATCTCAATACACCTTTGAAAAAAAATAAAGAATTCTCACCAGAGGAGGGCCAAGAAACAAACATAAGAGATATCTGAAAAGATTCCTTTGATGATATACATCTCTTGAAATTCCAAATTTTACACTGTTCTGTAAAAAGAACAAATCAGTTAGCTAACTAGTCTGGCAAAAGAAAGAGTACCTTCTGATCATTGACCAAGACTCTCTGAAAAATGTTATTGGTTCTATTTTACAGATGAAGAAACCGAGGCTCAAAAAGGTCAAATCATCAGTTCAAAATCCAAAGTTGACCTTCTTTATTTACCTCCTTCACTTTCTAAGCCCTTTTTACTTCTTCCTATCTACCTCAAATGCCTTTCTTTTTCTGCTCGCTGCTAGAATTTCAAAATCTGGGATCAGAGAAGACCCCAGTGGGCTGCATTCTCAAGAAACAATGACACACATCATTCCAGCTTTTCCCCAGGCCCTTTATTTGCTTCCTAAGAGATTCAGACAGAATTTTGCTTTTTAATCCTTATACCAGGATTTGCATTTCAAAACGAAGTTTGAGATATTGATTGATTTTTGATGAAAGAAGGAATCCTTCATGGTGAGATTATGAACTTCAGGGAGAGAGAAATGTCAGTGAGGGCTTTCCTGGTATCCTTGAAATCACACCACCACAGCATCAGCCTACACAGAGGGATGGCCTTGCTCTGATTCTTCCAATCCAGGCACCAGAAATCTGCTAGGCAAAGACGGTCATTCTTGAGTAGGGCCCACGAATCAAGAAATTTAATCCCTCCCGCAAAAAAAAAGCTTTCAAAAAATATAGGGGGGCTTCCCTGGTGGCGCAGTGGTTGAGAGTCTGCCTGCCAATGCAGGGCACACGGGTTCGAGCCCTGGTCTGGGAAGATCCCGCGTGCTGCGGAGCGACTGGGCCCGTGAGCCACAGTTGCTGAGCCTGCGCGTCTGGAGCCTGTGCTCCGCAACAAGAGAGGCCGCGATAGTGAGAGGCCCGCGCACCGCGATGAAGAGTGGCCCCCACTTGTCGCAACTGGAGAAAGCCCTCGTACAGAGGCGAAGACCCAACACAGCCATAAATAAATAAAAAATTTAAAAAAAAATATAGGGCATGAGGGAGGTGATTTCAGACACCTAATCCGACCACAGTGTTTAAAAAATGGGAAAATCCACAAGCATCCGTGTTCTAATCTGCTCAGAGGTGAGTCATCCACTCTTTCAGTCTTTTCTGTCATTCACTCAGCCTGTGATTCTCCTCTTATTAAAACATCTGGTTACTCCTACAGATGTTTCCAGACTGACTAGTGTACCCTTTCTTCACAGCCGGCTGGATCCCCATCTTGTAAAAGAGTCTGATCTCTTTCAGCTGGTGCTCAGGAGCAACTCAACACAGGACTAGCATAGGGATAATTTGAACTAATCAGAGGTCTGCAAAGGAAACAGCTATGTACCAAAATTTGTGCTACAATCCAGTCAAAGAAAGACAGGGACATGAATAGAGGGGCTACTTGCCAGAAAGCTCTGATCCTGCCCTGCTTTTCCCAGAGCTATTTGGCAAACAAGCAAGCACTTGAGTGTAATTTCTTCATTGGTACTTGTCTCCTTTTATTCCCCAGTGATGCAACTCGCTTACTTACCTAAGTCTCAACAACCCACTTAAGCAAGCAGAAATGGGAATTTCCATGGAACATATTTCTAGAGAACTTTTGATGTTGGTCATTGAACTGGAAGCAGCTGTGTTATCTAATGTATACAAAATGCTAATTAACCCCTTTTGCTACCATCACTCTTCCACTCCAATATTTTAATGTTCAACCAGAGAGATTAAATTTAGAATATGCCTCTTTTCTGGGAGCTCTAAGTACATCTAAAGAGCTAAATCTGAGAAATAAAATCAGAAACTGAGACGTGACCTGGAAACGGGATTTTTCTGGGGCTCCTCATTAGATGTCTTGGCTCAGGGTTCTTTCAGTTAACTCACAGCTTAACAAACTCCTATGGAAACCTACTATGAGCTGTTGAAATAGTAACATGGATACAAGGAGAAAAAGACCAGTCCCGGACTAATGTTTTTCAGTCTGATGGAGAAGATAAGTAAAATAATTTGTATCTATACACTAGATGATTCTAGAAGGCAGACACTGCCAACTGGTGTTAAAAATCATCTTCAGAGAAGAGCTCTAAGCTCCTCAGTCCATGATGCTGATGATGTGTGTTTCTTGATGTCAGCATGCTCAGTTTGTGCAGCTACATGCATTTTTCTGTATGAATTTTTTAATGTATATCTGTATTCTATATGTACTATTTTAATTCAAAAATGTTTAAAAACCCCTTCGACTAATTACATAAATTTGGCTCTAAATCCCCAGCATTGTTTCTAATAATCATCCTAATAATATTTAACATTTGACCAACTTAAATACTTTTGTCCAACAAGGAGGGATAAACACAAGTAAGCAACAACAACAATGACAACAAAAATGGCTTCTTTGATTAAACACAACAGTGTGTCAGGCACCGGACCAGGCACAGGAGATCAAAAGTCACAGTGCAGGGGAGAAGTCTTTTGGCCATCAGAGGTCTCAAACGGAGACTTAGACTGCCTGTGCTATTTTCAAGCATACAGTTCAAAGCGGGGAGGTGGGCAGAGAAAGAAGTATTTGAAGATTTTGGGGTAAAGCATGCTCTTTCTGGTTAATTGCTAACCACATGACTA
This sequence comes from Balaenoptera musculus, assembly GCF_009873245.2. Taxonomy (NCBI): domain Eukaryota; kingdom Metazoa; phylum Chordata; class Mammalia; order Artiodactyla; family Balaenopteridae; genus Balaenoptera; species Balaenoptera musculus. The sequence continues at coordinate 43,592,330 of NC_045792.1, forward strand.
GCTAGTGTCATGTGCCCGCCTGCTTCACACACTTATGCCCACTTGCAGGGCCCCAACTAGTTCTAGGCTCTTCTATTCTCAGGGTTGCCATCTCCAATTCTAATTCTCATGTCAGCATCAAGCTCTATGAGGAATCACTGAGCAACCTTTAAGATCTTCAAGCAGCAATTGTGCAGTTAACACAAATCTATAGGCCGGGCTTGGTAGTGACCACACCAATAAAACAAAAATCAACCATCCCCTTTATAGGCGGTGTGGAAAGTCCAGTGGATCTCTCATTAACCTTCTAAGTAGCCGCGGTCATAGTCAGCACTAACCATCCTCATAAAATGAAGGAGTAAAAGTAAAAATCATAACCGATCTTTACTATTGTTTTTTTTTAAGTGGTGGACTTATTTGTATCTCAGGAAATTGTAAAATGTTTTCTCTTGCCCTTGTCTTTTTCACTTTGTCTCCATCCCGGCTTCCCTCCCCCAGCCATCGCTTCTGCTCCAATTGCCTTGTTGCTGTTTATAAAGCTGTGGCCACCCAGCCTGTGAGGTGGAAGATGGCAGTAATTTTATCTTCCCCATCTTGTATGCCCACTGCCTAAAACACTGTTCAAATATCAAGCAGTCACTCAATAAACGTGGATTAAATGAGGAAGAAAATACAAAGAGCAATCAAATTATGTGAGACTAAATATGCATGCGGACTTAAAACATAAGAATCCATTTAATCTGCTAGAAAATTCTAGCCCTCAATAAAATGTTAGAATTGGAAAGGATCTTATGTATCATTTGGTCCAATATCCTTATTTAAAAAATGAGGGTCATGTGCACAGAAGTCACAGAGCCAGCCAGGGCAAAGCAGGCACAGACCTCCCTCCAGGAGTTATGTAAATTTCTTCACCTCAAAAGTAGTCTTTTCTGATTAACTTCTTATTCTCATCACTTGTACCTCTGGTATTGTCTCAGTCAGCCATCCAAAATGGTCTCAGGATTTTTCTTCTGATTTGTTTTAATTGTCAGTTAATGTGGTTTTGTTTTTTAATGAGTCACACTCTTCTCGCTAACTGTAGTGACCTTTTCTCAACCTTCCACTACTTCTCTTTCGTTTTAAATGTTCTCTAAGTTGCCTAAATTTTCACCATCCTTTTCCAGTTTAAGGGGAAAAAAAATCATGCATAGTGGAAGGGGGTTTGGAAACTCTATTGTCAAAAATGATGTGAATTGATTGGGGGTGGGGTTGGCAGTGGGGGGAGGTGCAGTGTCCCAGACTGGTGAGGAAATACCAGAGCCTAGAAAATGCCAAGCCAGACGGGATAGGGCACACCTTCGAGATCTGGCGAAGAGGTCCCAAAGGACACTTTTTGCAAAGGAATAAAAATAAATGGATGAGAAAGCTCACCTGGGATATCTTTCCAAAAAAGTAAGCAATGTAAAAATAAAACAAAGCCCATAGTTGGTAAATTCATTCAAATATTCATTTATTCAACTGACATTTAGACGGCACGTTCTTTTGTATCTAACCTCATACTAGATGACTGGGCTATAGTGGAAAGAAACAAACCCTTCCTCAAGGAGTCCAGGTTCAAGAGACAAAGGAATGTTAAAGGAAACTTCTCAGATGCATTGATTTTGAGCAAAGGTCTAGGTTTATTTGAAACTTGCCACATGGGTACTAACTTCAAAGAAAGCCTGTTCAAATCTTGCTTCCACAAAGAGAATCTTTAAATTGATAGAAATAAAACAAAACAAAAACACTGTCTTGATGAGATTGTTAGTCTAGGTGCTAGAAAGGAATTCTAAAAAAGGTTTATTGATCTAGTCCCAAGATTGTTTAAAGGGTTTAAATTTGTAAAACTATCATACGTATATCCATTTTTGTAGGCTAAACTCTAATTTCACTGACCTGGGAATTAATCAGATAGACTACCAATTAGTAATGAAAGATTGCCCAAGTATGTTATCAAAAAGTAATTATGTTTTTCCTCAGGTTTGAGGCACTTCATTTCTTGTTCAATTCCTAAAATTTATCCTCAGAAAAAGGTGAGACAATATAAAATGAACATTATAATGTATACTCTATCATGAATAAGGATAGTGACAGAAGTTTTTTGTGACTAATAAGAATTATTAGCAAACACAAAAAATAATAGTATTAAATATTCAATGTCTATTGCAACAAGTTATGAAGACACATGATCAGTCCCTACTAGGAGAACTTCAGTGGTTTTCTATCCTCTACCACACCCTAGATGGAATGTTCTATCAATTAACAAATTCTCTTCAATCTGACTCATTCACCGAATAGTCTTACCAGTATTTGACTGTCAGTAAAAAGTACTTTGTGGGCAGGGAGACCTGGTTTGAATATCTGCCCCACCAATTAACCAGGTTTGAAGGTTAGAAAAGTTATTTAAACCTTTGAACATCAGTTTCCTCATTGCTAAAATGGAAATAGTTTCTCACTTAACAGAGTTGTTAAGGTTACATAAAATAATGCATGTGAAAGTATTCGGCACAAAGTAAACATCCAATAAATTATAATCATTTTAGTTAAATCGTCATCATCATCATCACTTTTTTTTCCAGGCAGTGTGGGTACACCCTGCCCATTGCATGGGGTAGAAATCAAAGCATTAGATTTGAATCTAAGCTCCATAACTTATTAGCTATGAGATCAAGGTAGATCATGTAATATTTCTCATTTAAATTCCCCATCTATAAAACTGGGATAAAGTAAGAACTACATCACAGAGTTGTGGTGACAAGTAATTGAAATAATACAAGGAAGTGCCCATTAATGAGTGGTTCTTCACTAAATGATATTCCCCTTACTCAGCGTGTCCAGATCCGGCATTCTGGCTAATGGAGAGGCATCCCTATGCTATAAATGAATGCATTGCCATTTAATTTGTCAGTTCAGTAGTTAAGTATTTTTAGTGTGAGGTTTGTCCTCTAGAGCCTCTAGGGACTGCTCATCCCTGGAGAAGGTGATCAAATCACATTAAAGAACCTGCAGAATTGTGGACAAAATCAGTTATATTACCAATCCTTGTCCACATAAGTCCTGTCCCATGAAATCATCTGTCCTCTGGTTTAAAATGAGTATAAGCATATTAAAAAGAAATGAAAAACAGAGTACTGAGTTCCACATTGTACATCTTAGAGGGAAAAAAATGGTTGGAAAATTCCTGTGGGTAGAGTCCAGGAGACTGAGTCCAATTTGGGGTTCAGCTGGTTGCTAGGCATGAGAGTAGTTTCTCAGGAAGTCGCACCCTCTGTTGTTACACCCCAGGCTCATCCCTGGGCCCCAGGCATTGATCTCTGCTGCATGCTCCAGTCATTCTGAACTACCTGCTATTCTCTGATGATTTTGTGATTCCTCATTTCAATGCCTTTGTACCATCTAATCCCTCTAGTAGAAGTGGCTCGGTGCCCCTTTCCCTTACCTTTCTTCTGCATCTGCATATCTTTATGACTCAGCTCAAGGGTCACTTCCTCTGGAAAGACTTGCTTCTATCACACCATCAATACCCTTGTCTGTGTTTCTTTGGACTCTGTCTTGACTTTCACTACAGTCATCCAGGGAATATCTTTTTAGTCTCCGTCATCTTTAAAGCACTGAATGTAGATACCATGTCTATTCCCCACCCCCCCCACCCCCTTTTTTTACCTCAAGCCTAGCCCACAGTAAGTTCTCACTAATACTTAACTGGAGACTGACTGGTCAAAAATAGAAATAAAAATATGGTCAAAGTTCCAAGCAGAGGTAAAAATAAGCAGCTTTATCTTTAATTGGAGGGTGGAGGGCAAGTGCTGGGATTTTCCAGTATGTTATTCTTAGCAAATTTTCTGTTATCTGTTTCATTTTGGTTTTACTATGGGGCACATGTTTTTTAATCTCTAAAAGGGGAATAATAATTACCATTCAAGATGACTGTAAGATTTGAAAAAGATAACATATGTGAATGTGCATAGTGTAGTACCTGAACCAAGGTTAGGGGTCAAGAGATGTTGTTATTCTAACTAAATTATCAGCAGTCTTTTTATAGAAAAACAACTTACACACAATAACTAGTGACTGACATAGACCTTACTGAAGGTTTTAAGGGAAAAATAGAGAAAAATGTTTACGTGTCACTCCCCACCACAAACCACAGAAAATCTACAGTGGAAGACCTCTTTTTGGCCATAATACTATTGGAGATTTCCTCTTGGACCTTTGAGTAACTACCCAGGAGTAGAATGTCTGGATTATATGATAGATGAACTTTTAAAAACATTGCCAAACAGTTTTACAAAGTGATTGTGCCATTCTACATTCCCATGAAGAGTATATGAGAGTTCCAGTTTTTCCACATCTTTGCCAACTTTTGGTTTAGTTGGTCTTTTAAAATTTTAGCCATTTTATACCTGATATCCATAATGGTCTTATATCTCTAATACAAAAAGAACTGCTTAAGTTAACATGAAAAAAACAAAAATGGTTATGAGTCTTGAATGAGCACTTAACTAAAGATGAGACAGCTAATTCATCTGCTGAGAGTAGGAGCAGGAAAATCCTAAGGAGAAAGATGAAACTTTAAATTAAGCCACGAAAGGAATGAGAACAGTTCATGACCAGTAGAACACAGAAGGATTCCATGGCAACACTGGGAGCCCTGTTGAGGCATTATTCAACAAGGCTGCACAATTTCTCCAACACTGTTCAGTCTGTTGGGAATAGCAGTGGACAATCAGGGTCCAAGTCAGAGATAATGATCATCACAAATTATTCAGCCCGGCATATCAGGGTGGGATAACTGCTGAAAGAAATAATCCCCAAATTCCAGTGACTTATCTCAAGATAGAGTTTGTTTCTCACTTGACATTGAAGTGTAGGTCAATGGATGGTCTCTGCTCCACACAGTCACTCAGGTACCCAAGATCTTTTTATCTTGTCTCTCCTGCAGGCCTTTTAAGTTCTCTTCATTCATCCAATGGATGCAGTAAAAATGCTGGGATTAGACACGGAAGGCCTTAATGAGCCAGGCCTGGAAGTACTGCTCATCGCTTCCACTCAAACTTCACTGGCCAGAACTTTATCATTGGTTTTAATCTAATTGTCAGGGGAAGCGAATAAAGAAGTTGTACGTCCTGGAGATGAGGATAATAAAGCTACTGGTGACCATTTTCAGTCTCTGACACACAAGGCAAAAGTCAGGTACCAGAATATTTTTCAATATAAGATAAAAACAGAGACATGGGAATTTTTCAAGATCAGTTCATATAATGACATCTCTCATTTCTCCTGAAAGTCGGTTCATGCCCCCACCTTCTTAATTTCCTTCACACTTAGTGCCCAGTCTTCCTTTTTATCTTATTCTTGGCCTCATTCTCAGTTGTACATTAGCGTTCAGGTAACCCCATCAACTCTCAGCTCTGTGCCAAGAACTCACCTTTATGCTTGAGTTCATTCCCTTTACAGAGATCCATTCCAGCTGCCTGTGGTCTTATTTACACTTGTGCTCAGGTAGTTGGTTTCCTCTGACCTTTTCTTTGCCTATTCAAAATCCTATTCACTTTTCAAGGCTCAGCTTAGTTCAAAGGACACTTCTCTAGAAAGCTTTTCCATAATAACCAAATATCTGGGCCATAGACATGCTTTTTGATTCTAGATCTTTCATTTATTTATTTTAATCTTGGATTGTGAACTCAAGAACTTTGAGGACCTTTTTCATTCATTGTCAAAATGGAAATAAGAGTTGTTTTACATAATAATGGTAACTATTCAAACCTAGTATATAAAAGTGCAAAGTATCTGATGTATAATAGATACTCAAGAATACTAAATGATAACATCTATTCTGCTCAGAACTTCTTTGGCATTTTTAGTTTATCAATCCTTTCACATATTACCACATTTTCCTTTTATTGTGGGTGTCTATGCACTTGTCCTCTCTTTGTATTGAATTCTGGATCATGAGCAGATGTTTTTTCTTAAGAGTGTGTGTGTGTGTGAATTCTTAATTGTACTGAGCACATGTATTCATGGCACAGATCCAATAAATGTGTTCGCATCAGAAAAGTTCTGAGATTCTCATCCCAAAAGGAGATGGTGAAAAGACTTAAGCTAATGTGTAGAAACACACAGAAATTCTTTTTTAACGAGAAAGAATCCTGTATAAGCAAGCACAAAATATATCTCAGTAAACATGGAAGTACTATATGAACTCTATCATGTTACACAAATACAAAGGATTATTATTACAAAGTAGAATAAAATTGAAGTTAAAATTTTGTGTGTTTTCCAGTTACCATTAAGAGTCCAGTTCATAACTCCTTTTTTTAAAATAGCTTTCCTTCCCAGGAAGTGAGGCAGAATGATTCCCTGTTAAGAGAAATTAAACTTGTTGGTCATTTTCCACCAAAAAATTGCTTGATAGAGCCAAATACAATTCTGTAAGCGTTCCTCTTTCCTAAATACTGCAGGAAAGCCCCATGGGCATCTGGTTTAAGCAAATAGAGGGAAACATGTGACCAATTATGCATGTAAGCAGGAGAGAAACTTGACGGAAGATTCAGAAATTGAGGGTCCACAGCAAAATAAGTGGTCTTTACCATGTTTTGTGTATTTCAGATACATAGATTTTTTTCCATCATACATGAAGCTGAAAAAAATAAATATACTGAACTCTTGCATTGTATGTAATGTTCATCTTTTTATAGATCTTGTTTCCAAATTCGCTTTTCAGGAAGTGGATTTACAGCTTTGAAGTTGCTGTTCCTTACGTGTTTCTAAGAAGCTAAAAGTTACCAAGTTAGCAAATGGAATTAAAATCTGGGGCTCAAATAAAGAATAAAGACAACTAAAAATATTTCATGCCCTCATTTTTTTGAAGCTTTGAAACGATTTTTTTTACGAGTTAATGTTATGGCCCTAGTTGAAAATACTTTTATCATTGCCATTTTATTCTGTACAGCGTTAAACTAACATGGAATCTAGGTTGCTTCTGATTAAATAAAGATTGGAGGAGACAGAGCCTTTTCAGGTTTCAAGGTCTCCTGCCTACTCTAGGGACTTTGGTAGTTAAACAAAATGCAAGGGTATCAAAAATGTTTATATAACTTAATTAAATTAAAACAGACACTTCCATAAAAGAAATTCTAGAACCAGTCATCTTGGGAAAAGATATGGCCCGCTAAATCTATCACCCTGTTTTTCTTGGTCATGTCCCAAGATTTAAGGCTCTCTGCTCATCTGCCCTTTTAGGTACTCAGTCACTCTTATCCATCCATCCATCCTTCCACCCATTCAAAATGATTCAAAAGTATGCATTCACTTAGTGTGAGTTAGGTATTTCTTTAAGGGATGCAAAACAGATATGGTTCCTATTCCCACAGTACTTTAGTAGAAGAGATAGTAATTAAAGTTACCTAAATGCCTAAGTAGTTATGTACTAAAATAAGAGCTATGGTAGAAAGATATCATATGCTATGAGAGAGAATAACAGTGAGGTCTAATTTAGTTTGGGGACTTAGAAAAAAAAAACTTTAAGAAAAGAGCATTTAAACACATATATATGGAATCTAAAAAAAAAAAAAAATTGGTTCTGAAGAACCTAGGGGCAGGACAGGAATAAAGACGCAGACGTAGAGAATGGACTTGAGGACACGGGGAGGGGGAAGGGTAAGCTGGGACAAAGTGAGAGAGTGGCATGGACATATATACACTACCAAATGTAATATAGCTAGCTAGTGGGAAGCAGCCACATAGCACAGGGAGATCAGCTTGGTGCTCTGTGACCACCTAGAGGGGTGAGATAGGGAGGGTGGGAGGGAGACGCAAGAGGGAGGGGATATGGGGATATGTGTATACGTATAGCTGATTCACTTTGTTATACATCAGCAACTTACACACCATTGTAAAGCAATTATACTCCAATAAATATGTTAAAAAAAAAAACCAAATAAATTGGGTTAATGTAATAAAGGCCAGGTGTGAGGGATTTGTTCTGTTGATGTGACTCACAGCAGAGCAGAGAGGTTACAGAATTGGCTGTAGCAGCACCTTCTTGATTCAACAGGAAGATTCCTGATCATGATGGAAGCAGCAGCATGTAGAGGTACAGTTTTTGGGGTTTTTTTTTTACATGTGGGATATTAGTTCCCCAACCAGTGATCGAACCCATGCCCCCTGCAGTGGAAGCATGGAGCCCTAACCACTGGACTACCAGGGAAGTCCTGAGGCACAGTTCTATGCTGAAGCTTTGGGAGTCATTGTTAAAAGTTCAGCCTAAAGTCTGTTACATAATTTATTCCCAGATTTCTGTAAGTCATTTAACACACATTAGTAAATTTCTTTCTCTTTGCATTAGCTACAGTGGATTCAGTACTATGCAACCAGAAAGACAAAGTATTGATTTATAAAAGGAAAACATGCCTAGGAAGAGTTGTGAAAATAGTCGAAGTCAAAATTTCCCAAACTGATCTGAAAATGTTAGTGATCTGAGAGATGTTTAAATAGGTATTTAAGAATAATGGATTTCTTTTCCATAGGACTTCTCAAAAACTTTGAAATTGTGAATTTGTGTTGTAAATCACACTGTGCATCATTTCCCCAATGCATTTCACCAGGAAATTATTCATTTCAGGGGAAACCTATTTTCGGCTTGAGAAACACAGAAAGAGTTTGTGAAACATTGGTCTAAATAAAATACCCAGCAGTCTGAGCCAACAACCTTTGCTGTTGTTCCAAGTCTGTTTGTTCCAAGCAATCTGTTTTCAGACTTTTTGTTTCCATATCTCTTGTTGTCATGCTATAGTAGGCAGTTTTCTGTATAGGGATATCAATATCCAAACAGTATAAAAAGTATATACACATTTTGTAAGTTGGCAGCATTATTTATTTGGACAAAGTAATTTCATTTCAGTTTGTCTAGAGTAGTGAAAACCAGATACAAAAGGAAGCCCAGCTTATTTTATGACCCCAAAGAAATCAAAGTGAAAACATTAACGTAAATATATTTTGTCTTTATTTCTCAGCTTACTTGTGGTTCCAGAAGAGTTCAATGGGGATAAGAATTTTACAAGAGACAGAAGGTACTGAGTGTTTTTGTGGTGAGATAGTATTTGAATACTACATTTGAATACTAGAGCTTGTAAATGTATAGGCTTGGGATCAGCCTTAGCTTTGCAAAATTAATGTCATTCTAGTGCAATGTCATAAACATTGTCATTTTCTAGAATAGAGGGAAAAATTAATTCAGCCTAAAGCGATAAGGAAAGACCTCCTCATAGAAGATGTGATGTTTAATACCTAGAAGGCTTGTTAGAGCTTGTGTTGTATAGGGTAGAGTGGAATGTAAATAAGATGACTGAGGGTGGGTCAGTGTGATTATGGACCCTGAATGTAATTTCTGCATGTCTAATGGATTCTGAAAATCACAGTCAAGGCTTATACCTTGGCCATATAGCATCATGTGAATTAAGTGATTAGAAAAGAATCATAACGTAGAATGTCATTACTATGATTAATTATTGTGAATAAACTTAATTTTTCAGCATTCCTGCTCCCCTCCAGGTTGTTTTTTTTTTTTTTTTTTTTTTCTATCAGTGTCAGCTCTTGGACAGGGAAGAGTTTCCTACCTATCTCCCAGTAGTAGCCGAACTCTGCTTTGTATCAGTCCAGGAACCAGGGTCCAGGAGTTTTTCTTTCACCTTTCTCAGAGGCAGATACCCTTCTCCCAGAAGGAGAGGATTTTTTTCCCTGGGTTCCAGGGATGGGAGAATTTCCTATTTTTCCTTGGGAACAAAGAGCTTTTACATCATCACTTTCACGTAAGTAGAGAACCTTTTCCTGGGCCCTACGCATCGGAAGGGGTACTGCCCCTCCCCCAGTGGGTTAAGAATTGTGTTTTATGTGAGACATGTTTCCAAGGAAATGAGTGCAAAATTTGCAACTTTGCCCCAATGACAACCAATCACTAACTGAACACCTGCACACTAGTTTCACCAAGGGGTCTCTGTGCTGCCTTCAGCCATGCAACCAGTCTTACATGGGAACAGCTCTGGAGACCTGTGGAATAGAACTTGTGAGTTAGGGTGAACTCTCCTTGTGTCTAGGTTCTCGCAGTCATTCGAAACTGATAAGCTCTCCTACACATTGATTTTAAGTATTTGGTAGCTGATTTCCTCTTTACCTGCTTTGATGACAGCAATACTTTCCTCTAATGTTCTGTCAGGAATGAAATCATCCTTTAGATTCATCTCTTCTCAGAGCCGTATGCCATTCATTGGAATTCAGTTGGTTTACCTTGCAGCCTCAGCTCTCCTATGGTTTCAAGAAAATTTATGATTTTATAAATTACGTAACTTTTTCTCATTGTTAAGCCAGTAGTGACATTTACTTGCCACTTTCTACATCCTAAGCTGACTTGGAAATCCTCATCCACTAGTTTTAGCATCAATTGACAATTCTTGCCTGAGACTGTTACTACTATTGTGTTCACAAATTTTTCTAATTTCATCATTCTTTCTCATTTATTAATTGACATTTGAGAGCTTGTGTTTTGGGAAAAAAACAAGTGGGAAAGGGTTGTCAAGTGTCAATGAGTAACAAGGAGGACACCCACATTATGTTTCCTGAGATATATGAACTATGAAGAAAAAATAATGACTGCTGTCAGTAAGATCTAGGAATCCCGGAAACACCACTGGCTACTGGTCAGTTTCTGTTAACCTCTCTTTAATTAATTAATTAATTAATTAATTAATTTTAAACATCTTTATTGGAGTATAATTGCTTTACAATGGTGTGTTAGTTTCTGCTTTATAACAAAGTGAATCAGCTATACGTATACATATAACTCCATATCTCCTCCCTCTTGCGTTTCCCTCCCACCCTCCCTATCCCATCCTTCTAGGTGTTCACAAAGCACCCAGCTGATCTCCCTTTGCTACGCGGCTGCTTCCCACTAGCTAGCTATATTACATTTGGTAGTGTATATATGTCCATGCCACTCTCTCACTTTGTCCCAGCTTACCCTTCCCCCTCCCTGTGTTCTCAAGTCCATTCTCTATGTCGGCATCTTTATTCCTGTCCTGCTCCTAGGTTCTTCAGAACTATTTTTTTTTTTAAATTTAGATTCCATATATATGTGTTAGCAGACGGTATTTGTTTTTCTCTTTCTGATTTACTTCACTCTGTATGACAGACTCTAAGTCTATCCACCTCACTACAAATAACTCACTTTCGTTTCTTTTTATGGCTAATATTCCGTTGTATATATGTGCCACATCTTCCTTACCCATTCATCTGTCAATGGACACTTAGGTTGCTTCCATGTCCTGGCTATTGTAAATAGAGCTGCAATGAACATTGTGCTACATGACTCTTTTTGAATTATGGTTTTCTCAGGGTATATGCCCAGGAGTGGGATTGTTGGGTTGTATGGTAGTTCTATTTTTAGTTTTTTAAGGAACCTCCATACTGTTCTCCATAGTGGCTATATCAATTTACATTCCCACCATCAGTGCAAGAGGGTTCCCTTTTCTCCACACCCTCTCCAGCATTTATTGTTTGTAGATTTTTTGATGATGGCCATTCTGACTGGTGTGAGGTGATACCTCATTGTAGTTTTGATTTGCATTTCTCTAATGATTAGTGATGTTGAGCATCCTTTCATGTGTTTGTTGGCAATCTGTAGATCTTCTTTGGAGAAATGTCTATTTAGGTCTTCTGTCCATTTTTGGACTGGGTTGTTTGTTTTTTTGATATTGAGCTGCATGAGCTGCTTGGAAATTTTGGAGATTAATCTTTTGTCAGTTGCTTCATTTGCAAATATGTTCTCCCATTCTGAGGGTTGTCTTTACATCTTGTTTATGGTTTCCTTTGCTGTGCAAAAGCTTCTAAATTTCATTATGTTCCATTTGTTTATTTTTGTTTTTATTTCCATTTCTCTAGGAGGTGGGTCAAAAAGGATCTTGCTGTGATTTATATCATAGAGTGTTCTGCCTATGTTTTCCTCTAAGAGTTTGATAGTGTCTGGCCTTACATTTAGGTCTTTAATCACTTTGAGTTTATTTTTGTGTATGGTGTTAGGGAGTGTTCTAATTTCGTTCCTTTACATGTAGCTGTCCCGATTTCCCAGCAGTACTTATTGAAGAGGCTGTCTTTTCTCCATTGTATATTCTTGCCTCCTTTATCAAAGATAAGGTGACCATATGTGCGTGGGTTTATCTCTGGGCTTTCTATCCTGTTCCATTGATCTATATTTCTGTTTTTGTGCCAGTACCATACTGTCTTGATTATTGTAGCTTTGAAGTATAGTCAGAAATCTGGGAGCCTGATTCCTCCAGCTCCGTTTTTCTTTCTCAAGATTGCTTCATCTATTCGGGGTGTTTTGTGTTTCCATACAAATGGTGAAATTTTTTGTTCTAGTTCTGTGAAAAATGCTACTGGTAGTTTGATAGGGATTGCACTGAATCTGTAGATTGCTTTGGGTAGTATAGTCATTTTTACAATGTTGATTCTTCCAATCCAAGAACATGGTATATCTATCTCTCCATTGTTAACCTCTCTTTAGTTTTTCATCTGAAAAATGGGGAAATAGTACCTATATAATTAAGTAATTAAAACAAAATACAGAGTGTTTTAAAAATCAGTATTATGTCTGACAGAATAATAAATCAATTAACCCTTAGTTTCCTTTCCATTTCCCCTTCCATCAAGGATCTTGATTTAGTGCAAGTGAAATATGTATAAGTGTAGCAGTGCTCTGACAAGAGATGTACAAAGGGCTATCCTAACACAGGGGAATTATTTATTCCCAACTGGGGAGAAGATTAGAGAAAGATACACAGGGCAAATGAGCCTGCAGTGCTGGAAAATGCATGGCCTAATCTGTCTACTTGAAATGAATGATAATAATCACAATCTAACGCTGACTTCCTCTCAATCTTCTCAAAATACTTCACTCACATTTGGAGATGGAGCTGCTATATACGCCTTGATAATAGTTTTAAAAAGCATTAGACCCTGGAAACAAAACTTTTTTCATGAACAAACTGTTGTTGGTCCTGACTCTGGACTCTGCTGTCTATTGTTAATACAGAGAAGACCACTCTTAAGTCCACTCCAATTGTCCACTCTTAAGAAACTAATAGATGGGATCCCTGTCCCCTTTAGGTCTTTTATGCCCTGCAAAACATCTCAAAGTCTATTGCCTATCTTCCTCTTCTGTACAGTTTATTTTTTCTAGCAACATTCACTGTTGTACCAGATGCTAAAAAAGGCGTTGGGAATACAGGAGCAAGTGCAAGTGTATATCCTGCTCTGGAGGAGTGTACAGATGAGAGAGAAGTCAGACAAATGAACAGACAGTCTTTTAGAGTGCTATGGATTCCAGGCCCTTCTTCCTCCACATTTCCATCTCTAAACAAACACCACCAGTAAAACATGAGCAAACTTCATGTTTCAGTCACATTTGATAAAGTGTATAAAATTCTTGGAACTTTAAAAAAAAATAGGACATTACAGTGAAATTATCTCTCTCTTATCTGGCACTAAGATACCCCTAGTTCTGGTTCAGGAAAAAGCTACAGAACCGGAAAAGCAAATGTGACTAATCCTGCAGAAAAAGAGACAGAACTTGGAGGCAGGAGAGAGCAAAGCTGACTGGCTCAGAATCAGTTTAGATGACAATATAAACCATTTGATATAATCTGAACCTAAGGCCAACATATTTCCTGTTCTCATGATTATATGAAGTATCTTCCCTAGTGGAGATGAGAGTATTGTTTTGGTTTTTTTAGGCACTCCTATGACTCTGCTGACTGAATCCCTAAAGAATCGACATCAATCAGCTGGATTCCTTAAGCAGTGGCTGTTAGTGTAATTTCAATGAATTCAGTGGAATTACTTCAATAATGCTTGACCCAGTCACACTCTTTTCATTCCCAGTTTGTTGACTGCACTGTACTCAAAGAGAGATGGAAATATCTTGGCACATAATTTCCTATTGGTGAGAGAGAAAGTCGGGGAGGAAGGCTCTTCCTCACTTTGAATATTCTACATCCCTCCCTCATGAAGATGAGACAACTGATCCACTATCAATGGTTTTCCTATTTCGCACGCTTGTGACCAAAGACTCACATTTACCAGATGGCCAGCCAATGGTTAGCAGTTCATTCTGTGACCACAGATTAGTTTTTCTCTCTATGCATAACAAAGGAACTTCTGCAGACACCAAACCTTGAAAACATCATGTCTTTACTGGACAAGATCATAATTAACTAGCCCAGACCCCTGAACTACATAGTTATTTTATCACCACAGCTTTGAAATCAGGAATGATGTAAGTCCCCCAATTTTCCCAAAGAAAAATAAAGTTTTGTGTCAGAGGGAAGGTACTGACACTTTAAGGGGAAGACCATGATTGAATCAGCTTTTTCAAGACTTCTTTTCAAGTAGTCTCAGAAGAAATAGGTAGGTTTCATAACCTATGCCTCCTTGGACCTAAGAGCCAAAGGGAGAAGATCATACTTATCACTTAGAATTATGTGAAGCTTGTAGAAGAAGGAGAGACCAGAGTTACAGCTTCAACAAAACAGACTTCTGAAGACACCAACTGGAGAAAAACTTAAAAGCTAATTTTAGGATTTTAATTTAAAAACTAATAGAAATAAATGTCTTTGTCATGATGTATGTATGTATGTATAGTGTTAGGGAAATACTGAAGTACTAGGCTATAAGGTTTATTCTCTTCATCTCCAAGAGTGGTTATAGGAAATGTATTGATTTCTTCACAATTCCTTGTTTGGAGAGATTGCAAGTAAACATGATAAACATGATAAATGTATACCCAACCCCTGACTAAACTAAAGTTTTACTAAATAGTTTCACTTTGGAACTCTGTGGACCTTTGAAGCCCCATCCCATTTATTTCATCAGTCTCATGCATGGCTCATTAAAAGTCACATTAAGTCATTTTATTCAAGAAAAATATATGAAATATGTACCTTGTACAAGGCATTATACAAGACCTCATTTGGCAGAGAAATATAGAGATAAATTACATATATATGTATATATATATATATACATGTGTGTATATATATATATATATCAGGTACAGATACAGATAAAGGAAATGATGGAGAGGAAGAAATCATTGCTGCTAGTGGAGCTGGATAAGGAAGAACCTTAGGATTTGAATTGGCTCTTGAAGGATGGGAGGATTTGAACATGGAGAGAGAGAATAGGACATTCTGAAGAGAGAAAAGAATATGAGTAACAGCATGGCTCTTGGGGGCTGAGACATATATTTGAAAGAAAATATTCAGCAACATGTTTGGAAAGGAAGATTGGGGTCCAAGAATACTGAGCAAAGGGCAGGAATTTCACCACCAGTGAGAACTGGAGTTATGCTCATATAAAACAACTTGACTCTATAAAACATACTGTCTTCTTTTCACTCAGGATCTACTTTTTTGAGTTTATTCCCTTTGTCTGAAATTCTCCCCCATCTTCTTGATGAAATAAAAATTCATATTTTAAGGTAAGACAAGAAAAATTTAAACATGAAGTTTTCTCTGCCTATCTGGAGTCCCTCCCTCTCCTCTAGGGTACATTGTGCATCTGCATGAAGCATAAACCAGACCTCCTCAGTGGCAGAAATACCTGCTTAACCATAAAGGTCAGTTTTTCTTCTTCTGGCACCACCCATGTAACTCCTTAGAAGATAACATTTCTTTCTCAATCCTATAAGTGGTCACAATGATCCATCATTCATCTTGCATGTGCAGACATCTTTGGTGAACTTTTTGTACAGTGCCAATAGATCGTTTCCCTTGAAGATAGCAACTGGTGCAGAACAGACTGGTCAGACAACCTGGGAAAATACCGGGCTGCACCTAATGAAAGTTCTTAGCTTAAATACTTACTTATGACCTTATTTATGTTACTAGCTATATTACTTGTATTCTGCCTATTTTATAAGATTATTGTTTCTTGCATTACCAAATATGTGACTGAGCCTCAGATAAAATTAATGATGATTGGGTACTTTAAACGATTGATCAAATATATAGTTCTATAACATCAGTAATTGTAATAGTGTAACTCTAAGATACAGGAAGAAGCAACAAGAGGGAACCATTTCCTGGACCATAACAGACTAGTTAGACAGGCGGCCCAGAGGCTTCTGATTACTGTTCAGGGCCTAGTCCAATAATAGCACATCGAGTGGCCTATCAATGAAATCCTCTCCTGACCTGGGGATGAGCATTCTTAGCACCGGGGGACAAATTGGTCATGAAATGCTTCCCAAATCTTGGTCAAAATTAAGACTGAAAGGGAGAGGATTATAAAATAAAGAATGTTGCCACCATCCAGTTCTACAAGAATCAAGTCATTAGCCACTGCAGTCGCTGGAATTCAGTGCGAAATCAGGATGAGACACTTTGTGCTCTGGGAAACTGACAGAGCTGGCCCTCAAACAGTTGGATGTTTTCAGGAGAAAATTTATGAACCCAGTTTCTTGCATCTTCCCATATTTAGAAAAAGCACTAAAACCATTAATCAAGATATCTGTTCCATGTGAATAGTGGTAACCTTCTACCATGATGAGTGCTTGACTGCACGTACCCCTTTGCCAAAATCACATATATAGTGGCCTCCCACTTCACCTCTTTGGAACAGTCCTCAGAGCTTTATGAAAGACTGTCTCCCAGGTTATAATCCTCAAGTTGGTGCAAATAAAATCTTCCATTTCTTTCTTAGATGCTATTGATTAAATTTTCATCATTATTCTCATCCTCCCACCTCTCTCAATATCCCTGACCATTTTTTTCTACCTAATTCATATCCATTCTTTGGGTGTCAGTCTAAATATCACTTCCTCAAGGAAATGTTCCTTAGCTCATCTGATAGAGTCCCTTTTTGTAAGCAGTCATAACACCCTGCTTCTACATAGCAGATATCAAATTTTAATTACATAATCTTTACTTAATGTTTATTTTTTCTGCTGTATTCTAAAGCTTCATGAGGGCAGGAATAATTTTTGTTTTACTTCTGTATATCCAGGGCCTAGTAAACTGTCTTGTCCATAATGGAGGTTCAATAAATAGTTCTGTAACAAATGAACAAATTAAATGAAGATATAAAGATAATAAGCAATGTGATAAGCTAAAAGCAGAGAAGATAAAAACTTTTAGGATTCACAAAAGCATAGGTAAGCAATGTGATAGTACAATTTTTAGCCAGGGCTTAGCTGATAGATAAGCCTTTAAACTACGTGCTATAAGGAATTCACTAATTGGAGCAAAATCAATTAAATACCAAATCTGTAATATACATTTGAGGAGGTACTAAGAGTGTAAAAAACAAAATAATAGTTCTATATATCAAGAGCTTACTGCTTATCAGGTTATCCATGCATTACCTTATACAGAGATGAATAAGACATGATACCAGCCTGAGGAACACATCATTGAGAGGAAAAATGGTAATGGGTAATGCAAATAATTATCTCTAAATTAATGTGTAAACATTATCTCTAATTTAGGATAGAAGTAATTACAGTGAGTTTTAGAAAACAGAGAGCATGGGAGAGATTAGTTCTGTCTGGTAGGAACAAGGAGAGATTCAAAGAGGTGGTATTAAGCTTGGCCTTGAGTTCAGAGGGTAGATAAGACAGAGAGTATAATTAAGGCTATTTTTGAGAAAAGTTGCCTGAAAAAAGGCATGAAGGTTTGAGAGTGGTTGGCATATTTCAGGAATGAATGAGTAGTCTCTTGCAAAAGGGAAGAGAATGGGGAAGTACAAGATAAAGGAGGAAAAATAAAATTGGGGTCAGATTATGGAAGTCTTAGCATATGCTGCTAAAGAGTATGGACTTAGGGCTTCCCTGGTGGCACAGTGGTTAAGAATCCGCCTGCCAATGCAGGGGACATGGGTTCAAGCCCTGGTTTGGGAAGAGCCCACATGCCACAGAGCAACTAAGCCCATGAGCCACAACTACTGAGCCCACGCGCCTAGAGCCCAGCTCCGCAACAAGAGAAGCCACCGCAATGAGAAGCCCGTGCACTACAATGCAGAGTAGCCCCCACTTGCCGCAACTAGAGAAAGCCCACGCACAGCAAGGAAGACCCAACACAGCCAAAAATAAATAAATAAAAAATAAAAATAAATTAAAAAAAAAAAAGAGCATGGACTTGACAATATTCCATAAACTGTGTGGAGACTTCCAAAGTTTCTTTAAGTGAAAGACTGAGTGAGATCAAATTTATGTTTTAGAAAGAGCTTCCCCTTTGATCCAAGTCCTTCTGATAACTAAAAGCTTAAGAGGAGATCCCAATCAGAAAAAGGCTGGAACTGGTTTATATGCAGGATAAATATCACATGATTTTGGCAGTCGAAGACAGCTGATTCTACACTAATCTTTCACTCACATATCTGCACAAAGATCACAACTACCCTCAGCAATACCACCTCCACAAATCAAGAGTAAATATACAGTCATATATCCTCTCCCTTTCTTATATTGAAGAAGTCAGTATTCCAAGGTTCACAACTGTTAATAAATGTATTATTTTTCATGTCTATATTCCCTATAGAATTGTAAAATCTTAAAAGATAGAATACAAATTTTGCATAATTTGAGCACATAAAATGAAATTAATATTTTCTCCTTAGATTTTTTCTTTTTAAAAAAGAAAACACGTTTTTAGAATATTCAAGCAACCCGTTAGTTGCTTACCCCACTCGCCACTGAAAAGTACCAATGACACTTGCTTTAATGTATTATCATATTTTTTTTATGCATAGACAGACATACCCATATATTTTCTTTGAGAAATAAGTTTGCCAGACCATGCATATTTTTAGCAATCTAACTATTTTTTAATTCAACAGACTATCATGGATAGTCAAGTTAATACTTGCAAATCTGACATATACTTTTATAAATAACTGTATAAAATTATACAGTTTGAACATATAAATACACTATATAAACAAACTATTTTTAAATTAATGGACATTTAACTGGGTTTCTAACTATTAACTCAAAAATTACACTGCAATAAACATTATTTGACTATATTTGCACACTTTCAAGTATTCATTCACGTGCTCATAATCACTACTCTTAGCATTGTGTCTGCCTTTTAAATTTTGATTTTTCCAAATCACTCTTCAAAACAGGTATATGAATTTATACTACCACAAAAGGTTTAATGGACTGCCCATGTTGCTACCTGTGCTGTCCCACATGGGAGCCACTAGCCACACGTAGTTGCTTAAATTTAAATTAAATAGAATTAAAACTTCAATTCTAAGTCACACTAGCCATTTTAAGTGATCAATAACCACTTGTGGTAATTGGCTGCCATATCAGACATCACAGATATAGACCATTTCAATCATCACAGAAGGTTCTATTGTATAGTGCCACTCAAAACAGCTAACACTGGATATTATAGATCTTTTATATTTTGGGCAATATAATAAATTTAATAAGGTCTCATTTTAAATTTTATGTTTTTATTCAAATTGTAAGCATTTTAAATGTGTTATTGATTATATTTCTTTTAGTAAGTGGCTGTTCATAGTCTTTCTCCATTTTTCTACAGGATTGTTTGACTTTTATTGTTAATATGCAAGATAGTTATTAAATGACAATATATCAGAGCAAGAATAATTTAAATAATATTACAGTGACATTATTTGACCCATAAAAAGGTTTTTGCGTCATGATAAGTTATAAATTATTTATCTATTCATCAAAATAATTTTCTAAAGATCTTAGATCAAGACTTGATTAATAAACTTGTGATTGTAAATAGAAACTAAACTGCTTTTCTTAAAGAATTAAATACGTCTTAAATAAGCTTAACTTTATTCCCAGTTTTCCATAACTAGGAAGGCTTTATTGAATTGAAAGACAAAGAGGCTAGATAAGTCCTCAAGTATCTGGAAAAGGACCCTACAATAAAGATGATGTTGTAAAACCCTCTCCCTCAAAATATAAGTAAATGTGTACCTCTGTCTGGTGTAGATGTAGAAGTGTAGAAAAAAATCAAAACATGAATAGGATTTTAATGCTTTAGTTTTGTTTTTGTTTGTTTGTTTTTTTTGGCTGTGCCACGAGGCATGTGGGATCTTAGTTCCCCGACCAGGGATCAAACCCACGCCCCCTGTGTTGGAAGCGCAGAGTCTTAACCACTGGATCGCCAGGCAAGTCCCAATGCTTTAGTTTTTTTCTTTTTTTAAATTTTCCTCTTACTATATTTATTTTTTTATTAAAACATTTTTATTTATATTTTTATTGCATATATATAATATACAATATTTATGTTATATATTTATAGTATATATATACATATATATATATAACAAAATTTACTATTTTAACCATTTTTAAGTGTACAGTTTTGTGGCATTAGGTACCAATGCTTTAGTTTTAATAATCAGAATTTTGTGCTAAGAGTTACTAACAGCTGGGTGGAAAACAAACAATAACAATTTCAACATTTCTACAGCACTTTATAATTTTCAAAGCATTTCACATAAATCACTCTTGAGCCAGAATTGACTAAAGACAACACTTAAAGTTTTGGGAAAGCCTGAAAGTGCAGAGTTAGAAGGTTGAAAATTTAAGTTACAGAAAACAGAAAAGACTTTCTTGGAATCTTATCCTGGCCAACATGCAAGAAACAGAGGCTTGTTCTGATTGGTCCTGATAGCACTCAACAGAGGCACTGCCCTCCAGGATGTCAAGGAGCAACTGAGCCTTCTAGTTCTGAAGGCTAGAAAAGCACCAGGAGCACCGGGGGCACTCCCAAGGAAGTCAGGGGAGATGAGAAACGAGTCACAGTTGAAAAGCAAAGTTCAAGCCTGGGATCAGAAAGAGTGGACAGTATAACCCAACATAAAAAGGTTTTTAGACCTGCAAAATAATAATGATGGTGATGATGATAATGATGATGATGACGACAGCCCCCTATGCTAGGTAGCCATACTTAATATTCACAACAATTTAATGAAAAATATAATAGCTCTGTCATTTTACAGAACTAGCTCAGAGGTGTAATACATTGCCAAAATCTAATCAGGAGCAGACCAGTGATTTAATTAAAATCTTTTAACTTGAAGTTCTATGCCCATAACCACCACTCTCCTGCCTCTGGAGGAGTAAAGTAGGTTGGCATAACTTAATACTAACTTAATATCCTTAGGCACAACTGAAATGAGTGACAAGCCTGTCCTTTAATAAGTGAATATGCACAGTTTGAACTCCAAGATTCCAGATGCTGTTGGGAAGCAGTCTGAACCCTCTTTGGTGGACGTAAAAAAACCCCCATGGGCTCTGCAGAAGAGAAGGAGAAAGACCACACAGTCTAGGCTGTGGCCTCTGGCGGGGAGAAACCTGTTCTTCATTTAGGTGTTTTTCAGAGGCAGAATGTGTGGCGCTTTGTGTAAGGAATGTAAGCTTCTATTTAGGGGTGATCTCAGCCTCTCCATTAAACTCATGCCTCCTCTTTGCCTTTGCTCCCCTCACATCAAGTACCTCATCGGTGCCTGGTCCTGTGTTCTTTTCATCCTTCTTGCTTCCACCAAAATGTAAAGGGAAATTTGGGGACAAATGAGGGAAGAAGAATTACTTGATCCTACCTAAGGAGAACCAATTGAGGATGTCCAGGGTTGCGGTAACAACAATCAAGGAAAACTTGCCACACAGAGTTCATCCCCACTTGACTCCCGTACTTGGGTGGGGATGCATTTACTATCACAGTGAGATGGCATCACTCAGTAGTGTTGCTTGACACCCTTGCTAACAGCCTGTCAAGTCAGTCCCGGATGTGAACCTAAGGCTTTATTTTCTCTGAATTTCCTCAAATATAAATTTGAGATATGTATCTAGCTGGAGCTTTTGGAGGATTAAACATAATGATTATGTAATCATTAATCAAGTTCCTGAATTGAAAGAGGCAATTTAGAGTTGTTTTTTTTTTTTCTAAAAGTAGTACTGAATCATATCCTCCTTACAAAATCTCTCTGAACTTACCTTTCTCATTGGTAATATAAGAATACTAATACTGTAGTGTTATTGTGAGAATGAAAGTAGGTGTATATGCAAAGTGCTTGGTTAGTCGGAGATACACAGGAAGTAAAAGGTATCCATGTAACTGATTCCCTTCTAGAGTAGACCATTCACTGAGAAAGGGTACATATATCCTAAATGCTCACTTATAGGGCAATAATTATGCCCATTTTGGAACTTCTTTTTGATGGAATATTCAAAATAATAATTATTAAATTAGGTAATAAAATGTTAGGAAAAATAGTAGCAGGTATGAGCTCTATGCAAGAGTGAAGGAAAACATGTGTGCACACAGTCTGTTAGCTCCATGAGAGCAGAGATATGTGTGTGTGTGTGTGTGTAAGCAGAGATGTGTGTATTTGCATATATACTGTAGTTGTCTGGCAAAGTTCATGGCATAGATAAAGTATTCAAATAATATATGTGGGGGGAATAAAGAAACATAGAGAAATTTTAAAAATTACTTTAAATGCATTAAGGTTGAAATTTTGCTTTAAACGTTTTCTTTGAGCTTACAATATAAAAATTCAGGTGATAAAACCATTGCCTCATAGACTATTAGAGATAGTCCTCATTTAGAAGATTGCGGTGCATGCATCTCAGCTTCCCCTACCCTCCACCTCAAAGCAACGATTGTTAAGAGCTTTCTGGTTATCTCAGACAATTTATTTCTTTGTATATACAAACCTGAAATTACACATATTCTTTTATCAGGTAACTTTTCATATCATGCATTATATCCACCTTTCCATGTCTATATGTAAAGCTCTATCTTATTTTTTTTGAACAGCTCCAAAAATGTCCATAGTACCCATTTTCCTTAATTTACTTAACCATTCTTCTATTACTCACCATTTCACTATTATAAGCAATGCTATAATGAACCCATAACCCATGGAAGTGCAGTGTCAAAGCACTACATGTCCTTAAAATTTTTATCAATACCGTCAATTGCTCTTAAGAAAGGCTATTTCCATTGTTGTGCCCATCAATAATGCAGCAAGGTACCTATTTTCCAACATCTTAACCCAAAGTGGATATGATCAGTCTCTTTATTACAATTTTATCACCTTTATAAGCAAAAATTGATCTCATTTTAATATGCATTTTGAATTAATTGGTAAAAATTAAACTATTTTTATTTCACTTAAACTGCTAATTCATATCCGTGGTTCATTTTTCTATTGGATTTTCTTTCATTATTAATGAAGAATATATATCTGTTCAAAAGGAAGATTGAAATGAAGTCACTAAAGAGCCCTGTTAAAGGTAAGTCTTTTCCCGGGAGAAATAAATCATTTACAGCTGGGGAGTAAAGAAAAGTCCAAAGGGGAGCACGAAAGATTCAATTTGACAATTATAGCAAGAGCTGGCTTTGCACTTATTCCTTCCCTAAAAGCAGAGAAACCCTCTCGTGCTTGAAAACAAGCAGAAAGTTGAGGACTGGACTGGGGCCTCAGTTTTCTACTGGGGAAGGAAGCTTCTACCAATGTTTCAGGTACTTCAGGTTGAAGAGATGTCAGTTCATCCACTCATTAGGTAATTGCTAGTTAACAGGGATACTACAGGACAAAACAGCTGTGACTTAGTCCTCAAAAGCTGGGGAGAAAGATAATTAGAATTCTTCTTTCCTTTTTTCCTTTTCTTCAGTAGAGGTTGGGGCATAAGGGCAGGTGGATGCATGAAGAGCAAAGGTGGAGAGGGCTAAACATACAGACTGATAAATTTTGGGAAACTTGTCAGAGTGGGGAGAGACAAGATGCAGAGCTGGTGAACGTGTTTGGGTTATGAGCAAACATAACAATGGTAAAATAGTTCCTGAACTATAATTCTTTTATCTAGTTATTTTTAATGATCAATTACTTAGCAAAGTTAATCGAAAACAGTTCCTGCATTGTTTTTCTCTTATCTGGTTACGTTTTCTTTGGGTTAAACATCCATGTTTTCCTCATCTCCATTCCACACATGCTGATGTTTGCATTCAAGAAGTAGACAACTCTTAAAACAGTATTAATCTACGCAACTGTATTAATTTATCAGAAAAAAAAACAATAGATGCTTGGTGCTTTCCATGCTTGGAAGAAATAAGCCTGTTTCTGTCTATCCCTAAAAATGTAAGATGTTTTAAAATGTCTTATACATTACTAACATAAAATAAATTTCTAAATTTAAAACTGTGATTTCAGCATACCAAAACTAAAAGAATAAACTTAGTCCAATTCTCTACTTTTAGAGAGAAGCAAGACACAAAAATTTAAAATCTTTTCCCATATAAAAACATCCTACTTCTTTCTTTCAAACCCTTCAGTTGTACAAGAAAAGGTGAAGCAAAAGAAAAAAAATAAGTTAAAGGGAAATTCATACCGGGTTTGGGTGGCATGTATATTTTGATTGGGCATGTGAGAGTTTTGTCAGCATCTACAGAAACCATTTCCTCTTTTCTTAAAGCCACTCCAGTGTCAGTTTACTCTTCCCCTGGATCACTACCCCACCTTCCAGAGCTGCTCAGCCCCTCTCACAGCCACAGTACACCCCTGTGAGCTTATGGGATCTGCTGGGGTGGTATTTGCTCTCATTTCACAACAAAGAAAGTTAAAAATGACTCCACTCACCAAAAGGTGAGAGATCTTGCAGTTTTGGAAGCTCTGCCAGACTGATTTTGAAGTTTTCCCTATGAAAGAGATACTTGTTAAATAATAGAAATATTTCTTAAACTGTTACAGATTCTCAAGGGATAATATGCACAGGGAAATAGAAGCTCACAATAATGTTAGATAATGTTAGATTTTTCAGGTCTTGGAGGATAGGAAAGTTTAATTTCATTTTTATACA
Source organism: Balaenoptera musculus (assembly GCF_009873245.2). Taxonomy (NCBI): domain Eukaryota; kingdom Metazoa; phylum Chordata; class Mammalia; order Artiodactyla; family Balaenopteridae; genus Balaenoptera; species Balaenoptera musculus. The sequence goes on from NC_045792.1 coordinate 43,617,234, forward strand.
ATAAAAATTTGGGTGCATAAGGCATGTGGTATAATGAAAGAGCATGAGAATTGGACACTGACCTGGATTGAATGCTTACCACTACTTACAAGCTGGGGGCTGTCTGCAAGGTGGTAACGTGTACATTGTTACACTTATTTCAGGTTTTTATGAGGACTGCATCTTTTAAAAATTAATACAAAATATCTGAATTAGCAGGTACTATCCTATTTGTGCTGAGATTCAAGTAACAAAATTTCAAATGGCTGGAATTTTGTTAAGTCTTTATACAGGGAATTATCATTCCTAAATCTAATTCAGAGACTTTCATAATTACAAAATACTCTTTCCTGATTATCCTAAGCCACATTTGACTCACACAGAACAGTTAAGCCAAGGCAGACCCAGTGAGGCAGGGTGACTTAGCCAAGATCGCCAGCTAGATAGTAGTTAAGTTGGGCCTGAAATCTGGTTTTCCTCACTCCTGAGCAGAGAATACCAAAAGCTGCTTCTCAAAGATGGTATGCAATAGTCCTTTCCACCTTTTCAAATATAAAATAACCACTTTAAATAATTTTTAAAATGTCACTGACAACCTCCATTTCACCTCTATCTTATTAGCTGTACCTTTAGAGTTAGTTGCTAAAGAACATACATTTTGGCACTTCCCTGGTGGTGCAGTGGTTAAGAAACCGCCTTCCAGTGCAGGGGACGCGGGTTCGAGCCCTGGTCCAGGAAGATCCCACATGCCACGGAGCAACTAAGCCCGTGCACCACAACCACTGAGCCTGCGCTCTAGAGCCCGCAAGCCACAACTACTGAAGCTCGTGCACCCTAGAACCCGTGTGCCGCAACTACTGAGCCCACGCACCGCAACTACTGAAGCCTGTGTGCTCTAGGGCCTGCGTGCCACAACTACTGAGCCCGCATGCTGCAACTACTGAAGCCCACACAGCTAGAGCCTGTGCTCTGCAACAAGAGAAGCCACAGCAATGAGAAGCCCGCGCACCGCAACAAAGAGTAGCCCCCGCTTGCCGCAACTAGAGAAAGCCCACAGCAATGAAGACCCAACGCAGCCAAAACAAACAAAAAAAAAACATTTTGACTAAACATTTCTATAAATTGCCTCACAAATTTGTATCTTATTAATCACAACAGGATCTATTAATACACACATATGAAAAAGAGCCATGCATATGAATATGTGACATATTACCTATTCACATACATATTGATGCATTTTGCTCCCTACATCCCATCAAATAACTTCATATGATTTGTATTTGGAAATTATGGTAATACAGTTCTCCTTTTTTTCTTTTTTTAAAGAACACGAGTTTGTTGAAGGCACGGAGGGCAGATTCCTGGAAGAAATATGAGGAAGGTCGATGTTGTTTATTTTGCTCCATTTCCCCTTTCCTCCTATCTAGCTCTCAGGAAACCTCCCACACTTGAGGGCTCTCCTGCTATGATGCTCTCTCTGCACTTTACCCAACTCTGAACCCCCTTTTCATCCCTTTTCCTAGTATCACTAAGGGGTTGTATAGGAAAAATAATCTTAGTCAACAGTGAAATTAGAAGTGATTTAAAAATTTTTTTTGGTGGAGAGATTATGATTTAGGCATGTTTTGTTGTAGTTTTCAGAAATGTTTGCATATGAACCAGGGGCAGTTCAATTCAATAATCCTTTATTAAAACCTAGTCCAAGCCTGTATAGTACTAGTTATGGGTGTCCCTCCCCACATATAGAATAATAACATGACAGAATTTAAAGTAGACTAGAGATTAGATAGCCGACTAGTCTTGAACTGTCATTTAATAGAAACCAGAGCCCAGAGAAGTTGTTACAATAATTAGTGGCAGAAACTTCCCTAGATTGGCTAACACTTATGGGTCACTATGTAGCCAACTTCCCATTTTTCACACTACTATGAGTATTATGTGCTTGTTATAATAATCTCTGCTGAAACAACACTTAAGAGTTATTATCAGTTAAAATGATAAAAATAATGAAAATAACGGCTTTGAGGAGACAATTCTCCATGGCATTTCTATACCTCTTGTGATAGATTACCTTTTCAAGATTGTTCTCTTGGCAAAAAGCCTTGGAAGCTAGAAATACTGTCTCCCTAGAGGCCGAAGAACAGACTTGTTTGCTGACCAGGATAGTAAAGATGAGATGATTCCCTCTTCTTCCTGGAGACATTCCAGACAATAAATATAGTATCTTTCTTTGGAGGAGAGGTGAAGCTGATCTGCCAGTAACCCTACAAAAGATCAGGATATCCTCATCTGAGAGTTCCTCAGCTGTGACCCAGATCCACGGCGTGAGCAGTATTTACCTGGACCCACCCCTGCCCTGCCCCTGCTTCTTTTAGTACTATAAAATAAATTGTAACAATTTTAAAAATATTATTACAAACTCTTCATAAACAGACTTTTATTAGCTGTATGTATTTCCTAATTTGCACACACTATATTTCTGCTCATCTCTGTATAGGCATTTTTCCCCTGATTTTCCTGTTACAGATGCACCTTAATATCTTTGTTCTTAAATTTTTTCTGTATTTTGTAAGATTTTTGGCAGGATAGATATCCAGATATGAAATTGTTGAATCAAAGGCTAGAAATATTTTTGAGGTTCTTATTTCATGTTACCAGAACACTTTCCAAAATGTTTGAATCAATTTACATTCTCACTAGCCATGTCACGCTGTGTTTTCATAACTACTTACCTTTCACTTCTTCCCCATCACTCATCATGATAGCTATTCTGAACTTTTCATACTTCTTCAAATTCTTCCTGCCTTTCTATATGTTTTCCTTACTACATAGAATGTTGCTGACATATACAACTCTTACCCTGGAGATCTCAGCTTATGTGTCATTTTCTCAGAGAATTCTTTCCTGACTCCCAAACTACCATGTACTACCATTACATCTGATACTTCCCTTTGTGATATGTATCCACATGTAGCTGTTTAATTTTTTTTTTCTTGGCTTGAATTTAAGCTCCAGGAAAGCAGCAACCTCATTTGGCATGTTCTCCACTGAAGCCCTGGTGTTAGAACAGAGCTTGACACACAGTAAGCACTTAATAAATATTTCTTGAATCAATCTTTTCAAATTTCATAACAATCCAGTGAAGTTTCAAGGGAAGAATCACAGGGATAGTTTGAAATGATCTCCTCAAGATCACCATGTGAGGGGCTTCCCTGGTGGCGCAGCGGTTAAGAATCTGCCTGCCAATGCAGGGGACATGGGTTCGAGCCCTGGTCCGGGAAGATCCCACATGCTGCGGAGCAACTAAGCCTGTGTGCCACAACTACTGAGCCTGCGCTCTAGAGCCTGCGTGCCACAACTACTGAGCCCATGTGCCACAACTACTGAAGCCCGCGTGCCTAGAGCCCGTGCTCCGCAACAAGAGAAGCCACCACAATGAGAAGCCTGCGCACTGCCAACGAAGAGCAGCCCCCACTCGCCACAACTAGAGAAAGCCCACACGCAGCAACGAAGACCCAACGCAGCCAAAAATAAAATAAATAAATTTATTTAAAAAAAAAAAGATCACCACGTGAGTTAGTGGCACAGATATAATTATAACCCAGCTTTCCTGGCTTCTGGCAGATATAGGAAATACAATCAATGCTTCAGGAAATTTTTGAATATTTTTATCATTAAAAATAACATATCTCATGCAAATTGAGATCTTAATTAGAGATAATCATAGAGATTCTCTAAATATATTACTGTCTCTGTAGAGATGTATCATAATACCTCTGAATCAATTATTTCCCTATTAATGGATTCAGCTGAACCAAATCAAGAATTATATATAGAGGGTACAATTGTTTTCCTGGTCTTCTAGGGAGCCAGAATGTTGAACTTAACATTGTACAGGAAATGAAATTATACTTTCTTTTTGACTTTGAGACATGTCATGTGAATCATGTGCAAATGACCTTTTTATTAGCTCTTGCAATTATGCAACAGGTCTGCTGTCTATAGCCTAAGTTTTTCAAAGAAAAATCAATAAAGAAATTCAAACATGGCACAATAATTCCTGTTTATTCCTATTTATTCAGGTTCTAAGCAACTAGAAAGTTCAAGCTATGGTAATACGTCTGCTTCCTTTTATAAGGATATGCAAATGATAGCTTGATGTGAGAAATTTATTTTTTAAGGCAACTCTCAGCATGTGCCACATTGTGGTATACTGGTATAATGGAACAGGACAGCTTCAAGATGCTACTCAATCTATATCTTAGAACCACAAAATATGAGCCAATGCTTGTAGTAATGTCCATCAGGAATGGCCATGCTGCAGTCTCAGGTAGCTCTCAGTTCTCTAGAGGATTTCAGGACTGTCAACTCCAGGTTTCTGATCAGTTTTGCAAAGAGCTGGGGTCTCTGCCCTGAACCCAAGAAAGAGAACACCAATTTGGCATGTGGTCCTGGAAGTAGAAGCTAAAATTGGTTCTGACTTGGGAATGGTTGAAGCAAAAACTCATTCTTCAAATTTTAGACACTCAAAATGTCCTCTTCCTCACTTTCAACAAAGTATTAACTTTCTTGGTCCTCCTTCTGATTCTCTTAATTTTTCCTTCATGAACTCCTGTTCTTTAGCTTAGCCCTTACATTTCTGCTAATTGTTAAGCTGTCTTCAGCCTCTTCCCTCCACTTTCCCCTGTGTTCTATGGGCTTGCTTTGGGTGACCTCTACTCCCACGTCAACTCTCATTTATTTGGTGAGGGCTAATAAAAACTGTATTCAGCCAATACCTAAAGTAGTCTGAATACCCTTGCAGCTATTCTCATTGCCTGTCTATGCCCTGAATAGAGTAGATGCCCAATAAATATGTTTTATTGATCTGAATGACTGAATGACCCCTTCCCAGAGTAAGCAATATTTCCAGCTTATCACTAGATATCTCCATTCTGACATCCCACAGGTACTTGAAATACATGTCTCCATTAGTCTTTACTTTCTTCCGAAAACACCTACTCTACCATCATTTCCTCTTACTTTGTGGCTGTAACATTAGTACCATGTTGAATATATATTTATTAAATAAATACAGTTTCTATAGTTAAAGAAGTATTATGGTTTTTATTTACGGACAACTGTTTATTCAGAATATCCCCTTAAGTCTGCATGTAAGTAAGGTAGTGTGGTACACTGGGAAGAACTGGGCACTGGGACTCAGACATACTTTGGGAATCAGCCAAGCTTTCTAGCTCAGCCACTTAACATGTATGACATTTACCATGATATTTAATCTCTCTTTTCTAAATACCTTTTCATTTCTAAAATGAAGTGAATAATACGTACCTTATGTGCAGCTGTAGGGAACAGACAGTGTGCACATGTACATAGTGTCTACACATAGTAGACATTCAATAAATGGTAACTGTTATCATAACAATTACATCTGCACATTTTGCCTCTCTCCATGTCCTCACTTTTCATTCAATATATCTGTTCCACTTAGTTCACTGCTAATACTCGTCAGTATTCTGTATTCTACACTGTTGAGAAGGCCTGTTAAAATCATAAAAATCAGGGAGGAAAAAATATATTAAATGAAAAGCCTAAAGCACCTAATAGCAGTGTGAATTTGCATTTCAAGCATTCTCTCCCTCTAAACTTAATCTTAACTAGGTCTTGGAACAAGACAACACCCACAGAGGCAAGTAGGAAAAGGTACTTTTGAGGTTGCAGGCCTAGGTAGAATTTCTAGAGGAGAGGGCTATTGTGGGACACCTATGAATAGGCAAAAAGCATAGGTTTCAAAGTAGATAAAATATGCTTACATGGAAATGTACTAAATAACAATGCAAATAAAATATTAAGAACAAAAGAGATAAATGAGAAGTTTATTAGAATAAAGTTACCTTGAGATATTTCAATTGATCTTTTAGAATTGAAAGATGTAATAGACAAAAAATTAAGCATGGTCATACAGCGACTTAATCACTTTGACTGTATATCAAAGTTCTTTTGAGTAGAGAAAATGTAATTTTTAAATGTTTCTTTTACAAAACTCAGCCATACATTAAGCCAGAAAGACATTATTAATAAAATTTTAAATGCTGATATTATACATGCCATATTCTTCAAACATAATCTAATAAAAAGAAGAAAACAAACTAATATAACTAGGTAAAATAAGAAATGAACTCCTAAATAACCTACGGAATCAACTAGAAATCAAACCTAAATTATAAACTCTTTAAATTACAAAGATAAAAAAAGTATGTCATGTAATAACTTGTGGGATACAGTTAAAGCTTGCCTCAGAAGAAAACTGTGAGGCTAATACACCTTTATTATTAAAGGAAAAGACTGAAAATTAGGTGCTAAGTACTCATACTAACAAAATTAAAAGAAAAATAAAACTAACCAGATAAAGTAGGAACAAAAAATTTTTCCAAATAAAAGATGAAATCAGTTAAACAATAAACAAAGATGTTCAGATGGATGAATATATCCAAAATTGGTGACTTGAAAGTAATATCCCAAATTTAATTTCACTGAATGCTCCATTAAGTTAAAAAAATAGTAGAGAGGAGATTGGTTCAAGATGTCAGAGTAGAAGGACGTGCACTCACTCCTTCTTGCGAGAGAACGGGAATCACAAATAACTGCTGAACGATCATCAACAGGAAGACACTGGAACTCACCAAAAAAAGATACCCCACATCCAAAACCAAAGGAGAAGCTGCAATGTGATGGTGGGAGGGGCAAAATCACGACAAAATCAAGTCCTATAACTGCTGGGTGGGTGACTCACAAACTGGAGAAAACTTATACCACAGAAGTCTACCCACTGGAGTGAAGGTACTGAGCCCCATGTCAGGCTTCCCAACCTGGGAGTCTGGCAATGGGAGGAGGAATCCCCAGAGAATCGGACTTTGAAGGCCAGCAGGATTTGATTGCGAGACTTCAACAGGACTGGAGGAAACAGAGACTCCACTCTTGGAGGACACACACAAAGTCTTGTGTGCACCAGGACCCAGGGGGAAGGAGCAGTGACCCCATAGGAGACTGAACCAGAACTACCTGCCAGGGTTGGAGGGTCTCCTGCAGAGGCGGGGGGTGGCTGTGGCTCACCGTCGGGACAAGGACACTGGCAGCAGCAGTCCTGGGAAGTATTCCTTGGCATGAGCCCTCCTGGAGTTCGCCATTAGCCCCACCAAAGAGCCTGTAGGCTGCAGTGCTGGGTCACATCAGGCTAAACAACCAACAAGGGGGGAAGACAGCCCCACCCATTAGCAGACAAGAGGATTAAAGTTTTACTGAGCTCTGCTCACAAGAGCAATACCCACCAATCCCTCCCATCAGGAAGCTTGCACAACCCTCTTAGATAGCCTCATCCACCAGAGGGCAGACAGCAGAAGCAAGAAGTACTACAATCCTGCAGCCTGTAGCATGAAAACCACAATCACAGAAAGACAGACAAAATGAAAAGGAAGACGATTATGTCCCACATGAAGGAACAAGATAAAACCCCAGAAAAACAACTAAATGAAGTGGAGATAGGCAACTTTCCAGAAAAAGAATTCAGAATAATGATAGTGAAGATGATCCAGGACCATGGAAAAAGAATGGAGGCTAAGATCAAGAAGATGCAAGAAATGTTTAACAAAGACCTAGAAGAATTAAAGAACAAACAAACAGAGATGAACAATACAATAACTGAAATGAAAAATACACCAGAAGGAATCAATAGCAGAATAACTGAGGCAGAAGAATGGATAAGTGACCTGGAAGACAGAATGGTGGAAATCACTGCCGCAGAACAGAATAAAGAAAAAAGAATGAAAAGAAATGAAGACAGTCTCAGCGACCTCTGGGACAAAATTAAACGCAACAACATTCGCATTCTAGGAGTCCCAGAAGGAGAAGAGAGAGAGAAAGGACCCGAGAAAATATTTGAAGAGATTATAGTTGAAAACTTCCCTAACATGGGAAAGGAAATAGCCACCCAAGTCCAGGAAGCACAGAGAGTCCCAGGCAGGGTAAACCCAAGGAGAAACACACCGAGACACATAGTAATCAAATTGACAAAAAGTAAAGACAGAGAAAAATTATTGAAAGCAACAAGGGAAAAACGACAAATAACATACAAGGGAACCCCCATAAGGTTAACAGCTGATCTTTTAGCAGAAACTCTGCAAGCAAGAAGGGAGTGGCATGATATATTTAAAGTGATGAAAGGGAAGAACCTGCAACCAAGAATACTCTACCCAGCAAGGCTCTCATTCAGATTTAAAAGAGAAATGAAAAGCTTTACAGACAAGCAAAAGCTAAGAGAATTCAGCACTAGCAGACCAGCTTTGCAGCAAATGCTAAAGGAACTCCTCTAGGCAGGAAAGAGACTAGCAACTTAAAACAACCTTGTACATATATAGATTGCTATATCGAAACCTCATGGGAACAGCAAACCCCAAAACTACAATAGATACACACACAAAAAAGAAAAAGCAACCCAAACACAACACTAAAGATGGTCATCAAACCACAAGAGAACAAAAGAGGAAGGAAAGAAAAAAGATCTACAAAAAAGCCCCAAAACAATTAAGAAAAATGGCAATAGGAACACACATGTTGATAATTACCTTAAATGTAAATGGATTAAATGCGCCAACCAAAAGACACAGACTGGCTGAATGGATACAAAGACAAGACCCGTATATATGCTGTCTACAAAAAACCCACCTCAGACCTAGGGACACATACAAACTGAAAGTGAGGGGATGGAAGAAGGTATTCCATGCAAATGGAAATCAAAAGAAAGCTGGAGTAGCAATAGTCATATCAGAAAAAACAGACTTAAAAATAAAGATTGTTACAAGAAACAAAGAAGGACACTACATAATAATCAAGGGACCAATTCAAGCAGAAGATATAACAATTGTAAACATAATATGCACCCAACATAGGAGCACCTCAACACATAAGGCAAACGCTAACAGGCATAAAGGGAGAAATCTACAGTAACACAATGATAGTGGGGGACTTTAACACCCCACTTTCATCAATGGACAGATCATCCAGACAGAAAACCAATAAGGAAACACAGGCCTTAGGTGACACATTAGACCAGATGGACTTAATTGATATTTATAGAGCACTCCATCCAAAAGCAGAATACACATTCTTCTCAAGTGCACATGGAATGTTCTCCAAGACTGACCACATCCTGGGCCACAAAGTGAGCCTCAGTAAATTTAAGAAAATTGAAATAATATCAAGCATCTTTTCCAACCACAACGCTATGAGATTAGAAATAAACTACAAGAAAAAAACTATAAAAAACACGAACAAGTGGAGGGTAAACAATATGCTACTAAATAACCAACGGATCACTGAAGAAATCAAAGAGGAAGTCAAAAAATACCTGGAGACAAATGAAAATGAAAGCACAACGATCCAAAACCTATGTAATACAGCAAAAGCAGTTCTAAGAGGAAAGTTTATAACAATATAATCTTACCTTAGGAAACAAGAAAAACCCAAAATAAACAACCTAACCTTACACCTAAAGCAACTAGAGAACAAAGAACAACAAAAACTAAAGTTAGTAGAAGGAAAGAAATCATAAAGATCAGAGCAGAAATAAATGAAATAGAGACAAAGAAGACAATAGCGAAGATCAATGAAACTAAAAGCTGGTTCTTTGAAAAGATAAATAAAATTGATAAACCTTTAACCAGAATCATCAAGAAAAAAAGGGAGAGGACTCAAATCAATAAAATTAGAAATGAAAAAGGAGAAGTTACAACTGACACCACAGAAATACAAAGGATCATAAGAGACTACTATATGCAACTGTATCCCAATAAAATGGGCAACCTGAAAGAAAAGGACATGTTCTTAGAAAAGTACAGTCTCCTAAGACTGAACCAGGAAGAATTAGAAAATATGAAGAGACCAATCACAAGCACTGAAATTGAAACTGAAAGTTAAAAACTCCCAACAAACAAAAGTCCAAGACATGATGGCTTCACAGGTGAATTCTATCAAACATTTAGAGAAGAGCTAACACCCATCCTTCTGAAACTGTTCCAAAATTTGCAGAGGAAGGAAAACTCCCAAACTCATTCTATGAGGCCACCATCATCCTGATACAAAAACCAGACAATAATACCACAAAAAAAAATTACAGACCAATATCAATGATGAACACAGACACAAAAATCCTCAACAAAATACTAGCAATTCAAATCCAAAAATTCATTAAAAGGATCATACACCATGATCAACTGGGATTTATCCCAGAGATGCAGGGATTTTTCAATATCTGCAAATCAATCAATGTGATACATCACATCAACAACTTGAAGAATAAAAACCATATGGTCATCTCAATAGATGCAGAAAAAGCTTTTGACAAAATTCAACACCCACTTATGATAAAAACTCTCCAGAAAGTGGGCACAGAGGGAACCTACCTCAACATAATAAAGGCCATATATGACAAACCTACAGCTAGCATCATACTCAACAGTGAAAAGTTGAAAGCATTTCCTCTAAGATCAGGAGCAAGACAAGGATGCCCACTCCCACCACTTTTATTCAACATAGTTTTGGAAGTCCTAGCTATGGCAATCAGAGAAGAAAAAGAAATAAAAGGGATCCAAATTGGAAAAGAAGTAAAACTGTCACTGTTTGCAGATGACATGATACTATACATCGAAAATTGTAAAGACACTACCAGAAAACTACTAGAGCTCATCAATGGATCTGGTAAAGTTGCAGGCTACAAAACTAATACACAGAAATCTGTTGCATTACTATACCCTAACAATGAAAGATCAGAAAGAGAAATTCAAGAAACAATCCCGTTTACCACTGCATCAAAAAGAATAAAATACCCAGGAATAAACCTACCTAAGGAGACAAAAGACCTGTATTCCGAAAAGTATAAGACACTGATGAAAGAAATTGAAGAAGACACAAAGAGATGGAAATATATACCATGTTCTTTGATTGGAAGAATAAATATTGTCAAAATGACTATACTACCCAAGGCAATCTACAGATTCAATGCAATTCCTATCAAATTACTAATGGCATTTTTCACAGAACTAGAACAAAAAATCTTAAATTTGTATGGAGACACAAAAGACCCCAAATATCCAAAGCAATCTAGTGAAAGAAAAATGGACCTGGAGGAATCAGGCTCCCTGACTTCAGACTATACTACAAAGCTATAGTCATCAAAAGAGTATGGTACTGGCACAAAAATAGAACTATAGGTCAATGGAACAGGATAGAAAGCCCAGAAATAAACCCACGTACCAATGTTCAATTAATCTACAACAAAGTAGGCAAGACTATACAACGGTAGAAAGATAGTCTCTTCAACAAACAGTGCTAGGAAAACTAGACAGCTACATGTAAAAAAATGAAATTAGATCATTCTTTAACACCATACACAAAAATAAGCTCAAAAGGGATTAAAGACCTTAAATGTGAGACCAGACACTATAAAACTCCTAGAGGAAAACACAGGTAGAACACTCTCTGACATAAATTGCAGCAATATCTTTTCCAATCTGTCTCTCAGAGTAATGGAAATAAAAACAAAAATAAACAAATGGAACCTAATTAAACTCAAAAGCTTTTGCACAGCAAAGGAAACCATAAATAAAATGAAAAGACAACCCACAAATTGGGAGAAAATATTTGCAAATGATGTGACCCACAAGGGATTAGTCTCCAAAATTTACAAACAGCTCACGAGGCTTAATATCATCAAAACAAACAACCCAATCAAACAATGGGCAGAAGACCTAAATAGACATTTTTCCAAGGAAGACATAAGAATGGCCAAGAGGCACATGAAAAGATATTGTTAATGATTAGAGAAATGCAAATCAAAACTACAATGAGATATCACCTCACACCAGTCAAAATGGCTATCATCAAAAAATCCATGGGGCTTCCCTGGTGCGCAGTGGTTGAGAGTCTGCCTGCTGATGCAGGGGACACAGGTTCAAGCCCTGGTCTGGGAAGATCCCACATGCCGCGGAGCAACTGGGCCCGTGAGCCACAACTACTGAGCCTGCGCGTCTGGAGCCTGTGCTCTGCAACAAGAGAGGCTGTGATAGTGAGAGGCCCGAGCACAGCGATGAAGAGTGGCCCCCGCTTGCCGCAACTGGAGAAAGCCCTCGCACAGAAACGAAGACCCAACACAGCCAAAAATAAATAAATAATTAAAAACAAAAACAAACCAAAAAAACCTATAAAAAAAATCCACAAACAATAAATGCTGGAGAGGGTGTGGAGAGAAGGGAACCCTCCTACACTGTTGGTGGGAATGTAAATTAGTACAGCCACTATGGAGAACAGTATGGAGGTTCCTTAAAAAACTAAAAATAGAGTTATCATATGACCCTGCAATCCCACTCCTGGGCATATGTCTGGAGAAAAACATGGTCTGAAAAGATACATGCACCCCAATATTCACTGCAGCATTGTTTACAATAGTCAAGACATGGAAGCAACGTAAATGTCCGTCAACAGAGGAATGGATAAAGAAGATGTGGTACATATATACAATGGAATATTACTCAGCCATAAAAAACGAATGAAATAATGCCATTTGCAGGAACGTGGGTGGACCTAGAGATTGTCATACTGAGTGAAGTAAGTCAGACAGAGAAAGAGAAATATCATATGATATTGCTTATCTGTGGAATCTTTAATGATACAAATGAACGTATTTACAAAACAGAAATGGACTCACATACTTAGAGAATGGACTTATGATTATCAGGGGGGCAAGGGTGGAGAAAAGGGATAGTTAGGGAGTTTGGAACTGACATGTACACCCTGTTATATTTAAAAAGGATAACCAACAAGGACCTACTGTATAGCACAGGGAACTCTCCTCAATGTTATGTGGCAGCCTGGATAGGAGGGGAGTCTAGGGGAGAATGGATACATGTATATGTATGGTTGAGTTACTTTGCTGTGCACCTGAAACTATCATAACATTGTTAATCGGCTATACTCCAATATAAAATAAAATAAATAAAAAATAGTAGAGGGGTAGCCAAAACATCCAATTTTAAATTGATACAGAGTGGGAGCTGAGAAAAATATGAAAAAGAAGAACAGGAAGCGAACTTACTTTAAAATCAATCAGTAAAACAAAACAAAACAAAATATTCCAGTACTTATAGGAACTGAATATATTCAAATTTGGTGTTTAAATTTAGAGGGAAAATAAGGTTTATTTTATAAACAGCACCGCTACCGTTGCCTAAATAAAAAGACCTGTATGATACCATATACAAAAGCAGACCTTAGGTGCTTCCAAGATACAAATTTAAAATTAAATGACAGTTATTTAAAACATTTCAACCAATTTAAAACAACTAAAATATCAAAATTTAAATGTACAATAATTTTTTAAAACAACTCAGGAAAGAAAGTAAGCTTATAAGGAAGGTACATGGTTGTCACTTTCCTATGGAAAGAAAAGCAGCTGTAGAAAGGATGTATATTCAAAAATTCTTACTGCAATGTTGTTTGCAATGGCAAAAAATAATAATGCTAAAATACCTGGAAACAACCCAAATGCCCATTTAATAATAGTTAGATTTGTTACATGCCTTAAGTATTGTTTAAAAACAAAATTCAACCTGTTAGGGAACTGTTGACAGAAACCACCTGCCTTGGCCGGGCCTGCTTGCCTGAGTTGTCTCAGGATAGGAGGTCCAGATAAGGAACACAGTGCTGCCGCTGAAAACTAATGGGAGAATTTGGGAGGCGCCAAAAGAGGGAGGAGATGACCAACCTCCCAGAGTCCTTCTCGCTGGAATCCGTCTTGGCTGAGAGATGCGCACGCCACCCGGTAGGACCCTGAGTCAAGCCAAATATAGGCCAAGCAAGACGACTGGCCAGAGACAACCCGGAAACTAACCCCATTACCATAACATCTGACTTCGAGTCATGTCGCAGAGCAGTTCTCCTGGGTTTCCTTATCCTGCTGCTCTGCGAGAGCCCCTTTCCAATAAAGTCTCTTGCTTTGTCAGCACGTTTCTATCCTTGGACAATTCATTTCCCAGTGTTAGACAAGAGCCCACTCTTGAGCTCTGGAAGCAGTCCCCCTTCTTGCAACAAACTGTGTAAATTTGAAGACCTGATTGGCTTTATTTAAGGATTCATGAATCTGGCAGCATCACAACTAGTAAACAGAAGAGAGCTCTGAGAAGTGGCACAAAATGGAAGGCCTTTATAGAAAGGAGGGTGGGGCAAGAAAGTCACTAGCCAAAAAACCACAAAAAAAAGGTTCTTTTGGGCCAGGACATTTTTTGGAGGGCAGGGACTGGCAAGGGTTTTATCATGCAGATTGCCTCTTCTTCCTCTGAGGAGTAGGCTGGAGAGGGCTGAGATTACCTCATTGGTTCTAACCAGAAAATTCCAAACTGGTTGATTAAGATCACATTTGGGGGGAAAATCAAAACTGCAATTAAGTTAGGTATTAAATCTAGGTTTTGGTATCATGGGCTTTTAGCACATGTGATGCCATTTCGGACCTGTGGTGTTTTTTTTTTTTAGCAGTACCGTGTAGCTACTTTCCTTAAAATGAATTCAATTTCTTGATGTGAAGAAACCTCTGTTATGTGTTTTTAAGAATGAATTTCATTAAGAATGAAATAAGGTTGACAAGAATGAAAGAATGGAAACTAGGTGACAGTATTGTTCTAAGCATTTCACATTTTAACTCAGTCAAAACTTCACTACAACCCTATGAGGTAGGTCCTATTATTATCCCAGTTTTGCTAACAAGGAAACTTGAGTCAGAGAAAATAAATAGCTTTTCTAAAGTCACACAGGCAGTAAGAAGCGGTATCAGGATTCAAACCATGGCATTCTGGATCTAGACATTATGTGCCCTGCTCCTTATGCATCTTTTAAGTGGCTGGGTAATTTTAGTAAAAAATTTGTAAGTATACACACCAGGGAGGGAACATAGGTTGCCTTGCTTGGCAGGGTATAGATGGAAAGAAAAAGGGGGGGGTGTAGAGGAAAAAATCTGTAGCACAATGGCAAAATATATTTAATGTAATTTATTGAATATTATTATCTCATCATATAATAAAAACATAAATACGTCCTTTTAAAAAAAGGACTAGGAACAAATGAAAATGATGATAAATTTGAAGGTTTTTTTACTCAATTTGTTACCTTAATTGTATATGAACTAAAGTTATTTATTTATATATTGAACTATTTTTAAATTCTAAGGGTTGTTTAAAAAATCAGAGAAATGCATAAATCAGTGTTATGTTGGCAATTAAATACGTAAAAAGTAATAATAAATAGTAAGTCAGCTTATTTTCAACTTATTAAAATGAAATATTTTAAATATTCCCATACCATTACCTGGGTAAGTAATGTGATTCTTGGAAAAGGAATGCCCTTTCTCAACTTGGAGAAACTGATAGTCTTGACCTTTAAATCAGTCACCCTGTTCTGGTTTTGTTCTCTTCATGCCAAGACTCTCTACAGTTTGCTATTTTAGAATTTACCTTGTTTGACTTCATATTTCCCTTTCAGCAATAACCTAGAGAAAGAAGGGAAGTCAAATTGAACTGCAAAACTTTGAAACTAAAATGCTAAAACATGGTTTAGCTTTCTTATTGTCCAACATGTGTTTATAACTTGACTTCCTGATAGCATATGAAGTAGTTTTAGGTCAACTTCTACAACTTATAAACTAATCCACACAGGCATATAAACTTAAAATTCCAGATGTTGCTGGGGCTGAAAAGTTGGTCCCTATACTAGTTGAATATCTCTGAAAGTGAACAGTATGAGATGAGAAATATAAAATTTATCATCTAGTGACTTAACATTTGCCCCGTGAAAATTTGCTTCCAATAAACCTGATTCTTAAAGTTGGAGAGTAAGGAGTTTCAATCAACATTTAATAAATACTTATTGAGCATCTACTATGTCCTGGTAATACAGTGGTGAACAAGACAGACAAGGCCCAAACCTCATAGAGTTTCTGTTCCAGTGTGGCAGATACATAATAAACAAGAAAGTACAATAATTATAGGCATTTATAATTTTTATATAGAAATAAACAGAGTACTAATAAAATGAATAGCTAGAGAAGGCCACTTCAGATAGCATGGCTAGAGGAGATAAAATATTTTTCAGTGAGAATGTCATATAGTGACAATGAGCAGTCATGGGAAAAACAGCAAATGATGTCAGGCAAGGAGGATAGCAAAGTGCAAAGGTAATGGAGACAGAAGGAATCTAGAGGGTTTGAGGATCAACAGAAGGCAAGGGTTTCTGGGACAACTGGGAGGATGAAGGGATAAGTTGGGCATATTGTGCAGGGTCTTGCAGAATTTTATTCAAAGATGATACAAAAGGTAACCTATTGGGAAGTATTCCACTTGTCAATATTGGGAGTACCTTGATATGGTTTACATTTAAATAAAAAATAACAATGGTGAGAGTAGACTCAGTATGATACACTGGCTGATCAGCTTGGGGTGGGGGGGGGGCCTGGGGGAAGGAAGAGTCAAGGATGACACTTAGGTTCCTGGCTTTTACATTGAATTCAAGAAAAAGTGTATGAAATTATAAGGTAATTTTGGTTGACTAGCAAGAAATGATAGCCTATTGGACCAGAGTGGTGTTGGTGAAAAAAGAGCAAAAGAGAGATATTCGTTAAGTTCATTGGCTCTTTAGGGTTGCTCTTACTCTGTGTGACCTATAGGATAATCCTGGTGTATCAGTAAAAAGTAACGCTTCTCAAAATTTTCATTTCAAAAACATGGTTTATCTATTTTTTATTTTTTAAATACACATTTCTTCTTTTATTTATTTATTTATTTAATTTTATTTTTGGCTGTGCTGGGTCTTCGTCGCTGTGCGCAGGCTTTCTCTAGTTGTGGAGAGTGGGGGCTACTCTTCGTTGCAGTGCGTGGGCTTCTCTTGTTGAGGAGCACAGGCTCTAGGTGCGTGGGCTTCAGTAGTTGCAGCACACGGGCTCAGTAGTTGCGGCACGTGGGCCCTGAGCGTGCGGGCTTCAGTAGTTGCGGCATGTGGGCTCAGTAGTTGCAGTGCGCAGGCTCTAGGGCGTGCAGGCTTCAGTAGTTGTGGTGCACGGGCTTAGCTGCTCCGTGGCATGTGGGATCTTCCCGGACCAAGGATCAAACCCGTGTCACCTGCATTGGCAGGCAGATTCTTAACCACTGTGCCACCAGAGAAGTCCTCATGGTTCATTTAACAGAAGGAAATAATGAAGTGAGAAAGGGATCAAATAGTAGAGATTATCTCAGTAATTCCTAGTTTCACAGCTGCCTCAACATGTAGCTTCTGTAGAACTTTTCTTTCTCTTAATTTTATATCTGACTCTATCAAGAAGCAGACAAAGCTTCACTTGCTTAATTCCATTCTAACAATCTAACTTAAAAACAGAAGCCTTTTTTGGTTATCAGATCTATACTTACTAGCAGTTTGACCACGGAAAAGTCACTTATCCTTTCTGAGCTCCAGTTTTCTTATCTGTAAAATGGGAGTAATACTATCTGGGAGATTACTATCAAATGGACATAATATGCGAATGTACTGTGCAAATGATGATGAGCTTCCTTCCCACTTATCTTCCTGCTTTCCTTCCTTTCTTTCATAAATTTTATTGAGGATGAATGAGTAAATATTGGCTACTGGCTAACTCTGACAAAAACCTTGAGGTACAAAAATAATATAGTCCTGCTGTCAAGAAGCATAGACTCTAGTAGAAAAGGCAGTCAAATAATTACAGTGAATTGTGAACTCAGGAACATGAGGTCACAGAAGAGAGAGTTTTGACATCTGCCTAGGAGATCAGAAGGACAGAAACAAAGTACAGTACTTGGGGCATCACAAGACCTGAACAAGTGGTGCTCTCTTTCTCACACAATTGTGTAATAATTAAATGAGATGATACATGTGAATTACCTTGGTAAAATGTAAAGTCCTAAATAAATGAAATTATTATGGTTGTTATTCTGACTACCAATGACAGAGGTGTATACAATACCAAATGGCATTCTACATTGATATGTCAAATTTTTTCTCTATTTCTTTGATCCTTCTTTGTTTTGATATACATTCCTGAACAGTGGCTTTCAAACTTATTCACAAGGCAGGGAATATGGGAATCATGATGCTCTTTGCCAAACACCATGAAATACAGAAGTATTTATGTCCATGATACTATTCATTCATTCAACAGATATATGAGAACTTACTGTGTGCCAGAAATTATTCAGGGTGCTAGGATTACAAAGGAGAACAGGATTTGGAATCTACTGTCTAACTAATAAGGACAGTTTTCTAGTAGAAAGATACACAATAATAAATGTAGTCAGTCAGTTCTCTGTAGAATCTGTATGAACTCATTTAGTCTTCTCAAAACTGGAGGAGGTAGTCATAGGTCTATAACAATTATGCACATGCTATAGATGAGAAAACCAAGGCACAAAAAGAAGTAAAATAACTTCCTCAAGATCAAATAGCTGGTGAGTAGCAAAGCCTTGCTTCAAACTTAGGCAGTGTACCACAAGTCCTTGCTGTTCATCTCTAAGCCAGGGATTCTTAAGCTGTAGCTGTGTCAGGATCCTCTGAAAGGGGATTGTTAAAACATAGATTGCAGGGACCTGATTCAGTAGGTATGGGGTGGGGGTCAGGAATTTGCATTTCTAGCAAATTCCAAGGAGATGCATATGCTGCTGGTCCTTTTGGTCCTGGGACCACAGTTTGAGAACGACTGCTAAGCAATGCTGCTTCTCTATAAACCTACTTATAATGATCTGAGACTAGTACCAAAATCTGGTTTGCATATAAACTGACTTTTATATCATTTTAAATATACCAAATTCTTAGGAATGCAACTTCTAGATAAATCAACAGGAAGGTACTTTGTTCTGCTGGGAACTTGACCAAAAGTTTTCTAGCATGAATAATGGAGGTATGATATTTGAATGACCATCTGATAAGGCAACTGTGACATTCATCAAGTTATTATTATCTCTGGATCTTCATTTCCCAGGAGTAAAATGAATCCATTAGATTATGGGGTATTTGAGTTATAGCTCAGTGAAAGAATTTCTGTTCTCAGAGGAAAGGTACCTGTCAATTTTATTGTGATTCTACAATTTTACATAGAGACATAAAGTGCAAGTATCTGAATGTCTCATTCTATTTTCCAGTACATTCATACATGAGCATTTTAGATAATGAAATACATGCGTTTGTATTAGAACTTTACCTAAAATATCTTTTTTTCTCAATATTTATACCTTTTTTTCTTACTTTTCATGGTCTTATCAGTGAGGTTTTTTTCTGTTTTTTTTTTTTTGAATATCTTTTTATTTGTCTTTCGTATTATTTGGTATTTTCTTTTTATTTTTAAGCAAGTAACATATATGAATTTCATTTCAAAATACCAAAAGGTCTCTGTAAAATATTTGTTATAAAAATAAAACTTTAGGTCTGATCAATTTGAGAATCACTAATTTCTCTCCCTGCTAATGGAGAGAGGGCTAGTAATAGTTTGGGAATTATTAGATTAGTGGAAATAAACTAAATTGAAATTCAAAGTACCTCAGGTTTATTCCTAAATCTCAGTAAGTGGCAATGTGACATTCATCAAGTTATTACATCATCTCTGGATCTTCATTTCCCAATAGTAAAATGAATCTATTAGATTAAGAGGCCTCCAAGATCCTTTTCGATTATATTTAGTCATTGAATACAGATGTGTTTTCAACTTTCTTCACAATTGTTTGTGCTACTTTGATCATGCCGTCAAAGAAATTTCCAACTTGACTGTTCAGCTCTTCAAAATTGATGATCTAGTGAAAGTTTTAACGTTTTAACAACCAATGACACATTTTCCCAGAGATTAGGAAGGTAATGTTACTCTGTCAGTTCATCTCTAAACAGTAAGTGTGCTAGTTTAATTATATGCTCCAGCTTTTCATCCTAAGTAACGGGGAATAAAACCTAGAAGTAGGGTGTTGGCTCCACCCTTGCCTTTGCAGTTTGTGACTACATTAGAGAGCATTTTCATTTATGAGCTTTCAAGGGAAACTCCTTTTGCCAAATCAAAATTGGCTTTCGAGCCTAGAAACCACGATAAGGCTATTAAGTACATTTATTTTAACACCCCAGGACACTTCCTAAGTATTTTCAAGCCAGAATTTGGAAGACAAAGGTGAATAATGTGGACTTGCTCCCTTCGAATGCTTACAATCTGGTGGAGAAGGTGGACATCCAAGTATTTATTTGTAACCAGTGTTTTGAGGGCAAAATGTTCGTGCCCTAGAGGGCAGGGGCACAGAAAAGTCTGTCTTGTTCATCACTTGTCCTTGATGTTGCACAGAGCCTGACACCTAAAAGGCTCTGTGCACAAAAGGAGCCCCAACTTCCAACAACAGCCAGGAAAGACAGAGGAGCTCTCACAGAAAAGGATGATAATTAAACTGAACGAGGAGGCACCTGGAAATAGTGCTACCTTATAATTACTGGCGATCAGACTGGCACCCTGCAACCTGCTCATAAGACCAGCATTCTCTCACCAGCTCCCTTCCTCACCCTGGGCGACTTGTTTCCTCTCTCTGGGCCGCCTGCTCTTCAGCTGCAAAACAAGGGCTTTAGTGCCTGTGCGTGTTTGTGTGCGCGCGTGCGCGCAACTAAACCCTATAACGTTAGCAGGCGGAAAAAAATCCTAATACACAAAAACTGCAAGTTTGCACTACAACTGAATTCCCCTGTGGATAACAGGCAAGCAACATTAACAGGAAACCGACAAAACCCAGCAAACAAAAGGAAGTGAAAGTTTTGGAAAACGGAAGGAAGAGTAGTTCTCAAACAGCTGGGCTGGCTCGGGGTCGCACGTAAAATAGTTCTGAGGATAAAAGTTAACTGAGTGAGGACGAAGTGGGAAAGACAAGCAAGTAAAAGAAAGCTCCACTAGTTAGGTCGCTCTCTCTCTCTGGGCCTTTTTCCCACCTTCAGTCCCCCCTCCCCCCCGCCTCCCTCACCTCGCTTCTCTCGGTCTCTCGCTGACATTTAGCCTCCCCTCCCCCTCACCTCTCTGTCTCTGTCTCTCTCCCTCTTTTTCTCTTAGTCTCTCTCTCTCTCTCTCCGTTACTTCTCAAGGAGCGAAGGAGCGCAGTCTGGGGCGCGCACGGACCAGCTGTGGCTCAGCAGTCCTCTTCGGAGGTGTCCCTTGGCAACTGAACCTGGTGCTGGGCTCTCTGGGCCTGAGGTCCGACGGCCGCCAGGTGACGGGCGCGCTCTCCAGAGGCCCCCACCTAAGGGGCGGCGCCACTGGCAGGCGCCCAGCCCACCGCGGCCCCGAGACCCCGCCCCCCGCCGGGTTGCCGGTTTCCCGCACCTCTATTTTAAGGCACGAGCACAGCAGCGGTGGCCTCAGTCTCCGCCTGCAGTGCTTTGGCTCGCGTCCCTTCCCCACTTCTCCTAAGGGCCTTGCCAGCATGGGTCCCTGGCCCGGCTCGCCGCTCGCCGCCCTCCTGCTGCTCCTCATCCGCGCTAGCAACGTGCACTGCGACACTCCTGCCAACTGCACCTACCCTGACCTGCTGGGCACCTGGGTCTTCCAGGTGGGCCGCAGCGGTTCTCAGCGCGAGGTCAACTGCTCGGTTATGGGTAAGCCGCCGGCGCCCTTGGACCCGCTTCCTCCCTGTACCTACCCGGGGCTCCTTCCCTTCGGTCCCTGAGCCCTTCTCGCCGCAGCGCCCCCGCTAGCGGGAGGCCGGGAGGTCCTGGCTGGACTTGGGGTCCATGGGGGGCGTGCCCTCTCCCGCTCCAGGGCAGCGACGTCAACGTGGAGCTGCTGAGAACGTCTCACTTCACGCGGTCTTGGTTATTCCCGGGCCCCCAACACTATTTGCAAGAACTTTTTTTCCTCCCCCTTGATTTCCGTTTCTTGTTTTGGGGTTTGTTTGGTTTGTAAGAGAGTTGAGACCGTGCAATCTTATCTCCCCATCCCATCTGCAGTATTTTATTGTGCCAGTGAAAAATGAGCTCAAAGACTCTTGAGAATATAGCTTTTAAAGTTTTCTTTTATTAGGTTGTGGGAAAGAGCCCTTAAGCCCAGAGATTTTGATGTGGACAGTTTCATGTATTGCCGGGGGGGGGGGGGGGGGGGGGTAGTGATACCCACCAGGGTTCTTGGCCTTCGCCAATCAGAAATTGACTACAGGCCAGACAGGAAGTTCAGGCAAGGTTTTATTGGGCCCCTGCTGCATCAGGGCTAGTGAGAACAAATAACAAGCTTGTACCTTATATGGGGTGAGGGTAGGGGGTGTTCCATTGGTGGGGGGGAGGGGTGGCTTGGGTTGTTTGCCCACTCCTCTGGGGGTGTTGAGTGCAGGGGGCATGCTCAATACCCAGTGTTTGCTCCGGACACACAGTTTTTGCTCAGGGCTCTTCAGAAGTGGCAGTTAAGTTTTTTGCTTTTTTGTATCTTTTTGTCCATAATGGGGCCCAACTGTGCATGCACGCAGTTATTTTCAGTCCCATATAGTTTCTTTGTATTTTGTTGCTGGAGGAGGTTTGTCCAGGTGCAAGCATTGCAGCACTTCAGCAGAGGGTCCCAGGTCCCAGCCTGTTTCAGTAGTATATAAAAGTTTTGTTTTTTTTTTATACCTCTTTGGCCAATAATTATATTTTGAAATGCCCAGAGCCAAGCACAGTGCCTAGCTCATGGAAGGCTCTCAATAAATATCTAGTATTTGAACACTCTGGAACATTCCATATGCCCTCAGATAACATGGCTATCCCAAGGACAAAGAATTTAGTGAAGGGAGAAGAAAAAACACACAATCTTGGGTCAGGAGAAGCACTCTCGTTCTGCCCAAACCTTTACCACACTGTGGCTTGTGCAGAATGAGTGAAGCTCTCAACTGCAATTTCCTTGTTAACAGAGACTGCCAGGTCATCTGTCACTAGACGGACTTACTCAACTGTCCAACTCCAAATGACTGTGTGGCATTTCATAGTACTGGGCATTATAACCATTTTCTCTTTTAAAAGTTGAACTTGGAGATCCAAAGCAGAAGGGAGATGAGGATTTGCAGTGTTGTGTCCCATGGAATCTCCTATTTCTGAGCATTAATCTGAAACATGGAAAAATTGTCCAAAGTGTGGAAACCTCCAGACTGGACACAGCAGAACCCTTTTCAGGCAGCCTCTGCCTATATTCCATACCTTTGACCTTAATCTAATCAATTAAAGACACCCACAGATCTGAGTCCCCATTTTCTGAAGGTTAAAAGTTTAGTTCCCTTCAGCACAAATTAGCTGTATAGGATAAAAACCTTGAGTTTGCTGAATACTTTGAAAGGGTTCAGATTCCGAGGTTCTGAACTGTACAGCCATTTAGAAGAAAGATATCCCATTTCTTCTCTGAAGAGATCATTTCCTTTGTTCTTATGATCTGGTAGCAAGTCTTTTTATATTTCCACTTTTTGATTACCATTTTGTCTTCTCATTTCTGCTGGTCATTTTCAACATTCCCCATTTCTCCTTTTCTTCAGTGGAAAAATTTCTTCAGTGTTTGGATGCTCTGGGAAGGTAGTAGCTGTACTTTTTGGGGTCTCTCTGCCTGCTGGGCTACTTGGACATATCTTTTGAGCCTTTGCTTCACATTCTTGCCTGAGATCCCTCTGGGATTATGCAGAGGGAGGCAACAAAACAGGGACTCTCATACATTCACAAGCCAGATCCACCCACATTCAGTAGCATGAAAGGAAAGCAGCTTAAAAATAATGGAAATTATAGAGGAGCTTTTACCTCCCATTGAAGTCCACATAATTTTCCTTTGTTGTGCATTTTCTTTTTTTTAGGACCACCAGAAAAAAAAGTAGTGGTGCACCTTAAGAAGCTGGATACGGCATATGATAGCTTTGGCAATTCTGGCCATTTCACCATCATTTACAATCAAGGCTTTGAGATTGTGTTGAATGACTACAAGTGGTTTGCCTTTTTTAAGGTTAGTGTTGTTGGAATATACATTCATATTTTCAATGATTTGGTAACTGAAGCTTCTTCTAATGAGGAGACCCTCAGTATTTTAATTTTAGATTAAGAAGATAATCAGAATTGATACCAATTTTCTGAAGAGAAATTAGATGGTGTAATTTTGCCACTTTATTTAAAATTATGACTTGAGTAGGTTTAAAAAAAACACACATGATCTATATTTGAGTATGTATGATCCATCTCTATTTAAATTTACATTTTGGTAAGTATGACTAAATTCTTTATTTTCTTTATTACTACACCTTTATCTCTAATTGTTGCCTTAGTCACTTGGCTTTGTACCGAATCTGTTGGAAAGATAGGGTTTTTATTATTATCTTGAGGTTATTATACTGTCCCTCTTATCATCGTTTGTTAGCTTTGAGAAATTGACCTAAATGACTCATTGAAGTAGTATAATGTACTAAATGTATTTATGTGAATAATTTATTTGACTAAAGTGGGACAGAGATGGAGAGCCTTGGAGTTACTCCTTGGGCTAATTAAAGCAAAAGGTAGCCTAGCCAGCCCAGCTTGTTTTCTTCTCTCACTAGGGAAGAACTATTGTCCATTCTTATGGTCTTACGCATTGCTTCTAATTACAGACACACTCTAGGGTAAAATAGTTGAGCACAAATTGCAGTCCATCCCCGATATCCATCTGAAGTTGGAACGTTTCCTATTAGCAGGGTATTAAATGGTTTAACTAAATTGAATATGCAAACCTGAGACTAGCTATTTCTTTTTTTTTTTAATTAATTAATTTATTTATTTTTGGGTGTGTTGGGTCTTCGTTTCTGTGCGAGGGCTTTCTCTAGTTGCCGCGAGCGGGGGCCACTCTTCATCGCCGTGCGCGGGCCTCTCACTGTCACGGCCTCTCTTGTTGCAGAGCACGGGCTCCAGACGCACAGGCTCAGTAATTGTGGCTCACGAGCCTAGTTGCTCCGCGGCATGTGGGATCTTCCCAGACCGGGGCTTGAACCCGTGTCCCCTGCGTTGGCAGCCAGATTCTCAACCACTGCGCCACCAGAGAAGCCCTAGCTATTTCTTATTCTAAATAAAGTATAAGTAAAGACAGTTTTTCATGGGTTAGTGTCAGTAGCCTTTAAAACATCTGGTAAGAGTTGGCCAATTACAGGAATTTGTGGGAAGGTGAGGGAATGATTCTGTTAAAGATTATGAAAGACAAAGCACCAGCAAAAGACTAATTTCTAAATTTATTGTGATTACTTATGTGGGTTGTGGCTTAATCACTAACTAGGATATGTTGTTAACATCGGAGCCAACCAAATTTCTTAGAATAGTAATGCCCAATACTTTTTTTTTTTTTTTAACTACGAGGACCCCTTCTTAATTGAAAAAAGAAAAGAGAGATGGGAAAAGTTGTCTCCCCTCACCTGGATTGGCTGTCTGATATTCAGCTGGTGGGAACCAATCCATCCATGCTGGCCATTGAGGGCCAGCAGTCTATTTTATTAGTTGAAGGCCATGCTTGACCAGTTATTAAATATTTTTAAATATCACCCCTAGATACTATGTATTTTTAAAAATCATAGCAGTATCTGTATGAGTTTTAAAAATTGTAGTGTGTATGCAATAAATGTGATTCCATCTGAATATAATTCTTGGTCTGCATATTGATGAGCCTAGGGCTTTGTAGACCTCTTGTAGGTACTCTGTTACAGTCCTTCAAAAGTTCTTTGCCTTCAGGTGGGGAGTGAATTGCCTATGGAATTGAGGCACAAGGAAAGAAATATTCAAGACAGTTGTTACCGTGTACCTTCCTCCTTCCTCCACTTCTTCCTCTTGCCCCTCCTTTTCCCCACCATTCCCTTCCCCTTCTCCTTTTGTTGATACAAAATAGGTAATCGATATTTATTTAAAACATGAAAAAGAAGTAGAATTCAGTTGAGAAATAGGTTGCATAAATTACTTAAGTACAAGATAGGGTGTAGTATATAAATAGATGAGTGAATAGTTTTACCCATTTGGCTTAGAAGACTTTTCATTCTTCACTTCTGTAGAATTGGAGAAACTGGTGGTGGAACTTCTAATGACACCATTAATTACCTGAGACATAATCAGAAACAGGCAAGGGCAGTTTCCCTCCGGTAATATTTTCCCATCAGTCTGTCTGCTCTCAGCTTGAATAGGAGTCCGGAGATGGTGGGGACAGAGGGAATGGCTGGTAGCTGAATGAGGAATCAGAACACTTCTTTGTACAGTTGACCCTTGAACAACACAGGTTTGAACCGCGTAGGTCCACTTATACAGAGATTTTTTTTTCAATAGTAAATACTATAGTAAATATATACACAATCTGAGGTTAGTTGAATCTGCAAATGGGGATCCAAGGTTGGTTGATTCCTTAGATGTGGGAACCTGTATATTGAGGGCTGACTATAAGTTATAGGTGGGTTTTCAACTACTTGGAGGGTTGGTGCCCCAAACCCTGCGTTGTTCCTTTGTTCAAGGGTCGACTCTCTTTCTCTTTAAATCACAGTATAAGCAAATTTGGTATTTTTCTGTAGCCTCAGAACATTAGTTGCAGGTCAATAAAGGCTTTTTAAAGCCAAATGAAGTTGTAAGTGTTCTCAACCATATGTGGGAATAGTCAGTGTATACACTGCTGTAGGGTAGAACCCTACCTGACCATATGCTTCTGGACAGCATTCTCTTATTAGGAATAAAAGTAGAAGAGTGTTCTTCTGCTACTGATTTCAGTGTATTTTTTAAAGTGTCCATTTGACCAGAACCATTATCAGGACCATGTTTTCTTTTCTTCCTAAAAAATCAGCCACTCTGGTCAATAGTTAGATCATGTGATAAGGATCATAATTTCAATAAGCAGAGCAGAACATACACAAGATACTTGATTTTAAAATTTCTCTTAACACAATCAAGTAGTTCCAGATAAACATATTTTGCAGAGTGATAAAATGCCATGTTCTTTTAGCAAATCCAACTGAAAAAGTAATGGGGAGTAGCAGAGTTTAACAGATTTAAGAAAAATGATAAAGTGGAGTTGACTTTACATAATAGGGCAGTCAAACACTTTTGGAGTGATACTTATTAACATAAAAGGCTTGCTGGATTTTACCCTAAGCCTCAGGGTATTTCCTACAGTGGTGCTGGGGAATCCATGCTGGGTGTGTAACTCAAGAGAGCTCACCTGTTTAATGAATAAAGCATGCGAGATTTTTTTTCTACAGATTTTAGAAGTATCTTTTCAATGAAAAATAATTTATTTTTAAAAAAGAAAAATTATCAAAATATAAGCAGTGTTTTACTATTCAAGTTTAGGTGTCTTATGTAAACTACACCATAATCCACTCAACCTACTGCTATTGCTGAAATATCTGACAAATTTTTGCCATTTATACCCTCCACTGTTATTCTACAAATCCGTTGGATTTCCAGGTGTCTCCCTTAACTCATACCAGACCCTACCACTTGTTTCCTTTTGCCCTCTTCAGATAGGCTTTCATGAGGTTGTTTCTTAGAGTTGTTCCTGCTGGTTTGCTGAGCGGGTGTTACATGCAAGGTATTCTATTAGGTTCCTGCTCCGCCTTCTGTTCCCCCAGATCAGCCCGCAGCTCAACAGAACAGACAGCTTCCACATCATTCTCCCTGCATTCCAACTTCGGAGCAGTTGTGACACCACTTTTATTGCTAGGAACTTGCTTTTATTAAGTTCTACTTATTCAGGCCTCACCTGGAAAATAAGCAGAATTTTTCAAGAATTGAGGTTCTTCGACCTTTTTTTCCTTGGTTTTAACTGCTTAAGAGATTGGGAGTGGAGTGGGGATGGTTTTTTTTTTTTTTTTTTTACATAGGACTTCAAGCTAGATAAAAGCTTGGAAGGAAATCTTGACACTGGAAATTTATACATAGTTTGAGTTAGGCAGGAAGCACTAGGTTTATATTTTTGAAAGACACTTTTTTTCTACTCAACTTCCAGCACAGATTCAGTTATCAGAAAATTTTGGCGGGGTTACAAACTCAAATGAATTTAGGGCTCACCCAGGCAGATACCTAAGCATTTAAAACAACTTTTGTGAAACAATAAGGAGTTATTCAACCTATGGCAAAATGGAAACTTTCCTAGAGGCATTCAGATTCAGTTTTCCTTTAAAATAATGCGCTGGCCAAAATAAAAGACTATCTACACAAGCCAGTTTCTAAGACTATCAAATTTTAATAGCATTACCATTTGATTATAATTGGCACACTCCAATAAATTTGCACCCTTTAAAAGTACCTGCAGATGAAAAACAACCAACCTCTTATATAGAAACACACAATGTAACAAAACAATGTAAAGGATGTTTGATTATGGCTGACTTTGTGATGGGTGGGTAAGCGATTGTTATTTTCTTCTTTACACTTCTGTGGAATTTGTTCATTTTTTACCATGAGCATGTATAAAGCTCCTCTACACCATCCTCTACCGAATTGCCAAGGAAGGAAGTGGTATGAAACAAACTCAGCTTCAAAGAATACCCTCAAGTTGAATAAGCTTTCTAACCTTTTACTGTTTCTCATTTTACTTTCTCTGAGGCTGTAAAAGGGGGCAGTAGCGAATGAACTCAGGTTTTATTTTGAACATTAAGCTACTCAAGGGCTGAAGATGCATAGAAGGGAAACTAGACTCATTAGGCTGAAAACTGAATTTGGGGATAGTTAAGCAGACTTTACTGATTTCTAATTGAGTTTTTATTTGGGACCTACCAGTCTTAGTAGAACTATAAGCTAAAAACACTACCGTGAGTATTTCTAAAGCAGGTTGGTACTCAAAACAAGAACAGTATGTTGGGAAATCCATACCAGAGGATTTATTTACCCATTTTGTGTGCTAGTGACTTACAAATTTCAAGCTTGTCACAACAGTTAGAAATGTGAATCATGTGTTCCTACAGTAAAGGATTTGGGAGTCTCGTGCGATTTTTCTGTTGTGCCTTCTGGGTTCATTTTTAAGATATAACAAACTTTCAGAATATTTGTTATTGGGATAGATTTACCTGTTTTATTATAGATTCAACACATCAAGATGAGTTTGTCTTTTTTTTTAAAAATAACTTGATGTTTACTTTTAAAAGTGTTTAAATTGAGGAAAAGAATCAGAACTTAAGCACTTAACACATGTCTAGCTATTTGTTTTCTCTCATGATGTTGCTTAATCTCAACATAATGACTCAGTTTTCCATTGTAAACCCTTCGTAGGATGTCACTGATTTTATCAGTCAGTTTTTCATGCAACTGGGAACTGTGGGGATATATGATATGCCACATCTGAGGAACAAACTGGGTGAGCTCCATTGAAATATTTTTAACTTTCTTATTAAATGCAAGCTTCCCTCCTCCTTGGTGGCTTATGCAAATTAATGTTTGTTTACTCATCAGGGAGAGGAAGATGGAGAACAGAGAGATTATGGTTTTCTTATAGATTTCTTGCTTGAGCCTGCTTATTTGCTACTTCTGATCTGCCTGCACTATTTTCATATTAGTATGTTCTGTTTGCACACATCAAATTAGCTTTCTCAAGCATGATGCTTATAATGTAAGTGGACATGAAACCAAAAAGATAAAGACCCAG
The DNA here is from genome assembly GCF_009873245.2 of Balaenoptera musculus. Lineage (NCBI taxonomy): Eukaryota > Metazoa > Chordata > Mammalia > Artiodactyla > Balaenopteridae > Balaenoptera > Balaenoptera musculus. The sequence goes on from NC_045792.1 coordinate 43,646,887, forward strand.
TTAAGGAAAGGTTGGCTCAAATTCAGTTCACATCCTTGAAGTAGCTATGCTGCCTGAGGTTGCTCATTCTTTTCTAAAAAGACTCAAGAGGGACCCATGTGAACCATGGCATTTTAGTTGTCTTCCAGTAGAGAAGGTGGCTCTTCCAGAGAAATTGACGTACCTGTCAGTCATCCCTTTGAGACATCACCTACCTTTTTCTAAACTGGTTCCTTCTCAGAACAGACTATTGACCAGGGAGAAGAGGATCTTCTTCACTCTGTACATTCTCCTCACACTTTCAGAATAGATGTTTTAATCATTGCTCTCTCTGGATCCATAAATTTAGATGTCTAAAATTTTGATGGAAAAATGGGTGGTTAGAGAGAAAAAGTTGATAGGGACTTACCCTCCCTTACATTTCATAAACAAATTTTCCCCTTTCCCTTCCTCTTTTACTTAGCTCTTAAGTAAGGAAGTAAGATATGAAAAAGGGAACTGGGGCAAGTGTTGAAAGCACCATAGCCTTATCCTGTATCAGCGTTTTTCAAACTGTTTAATGGGCCAGCGGTGGCCCACACATGTGCCAGGAAGGAATTGCTCATAAGTTGTATCACTTCATCTTGTTAAGCTTTAAAGGTTGTTCTAGGCAGCCACTAATAACACATCAAAGTGAAACTTAGAGCTGAAACCAATAAGCTCTTTCTTCTGAATTTATTTCTGGTAGTTGAATAAGTGTAGCCTGCATTAAGTAGTTTCCTTTCAGAACTTCTCAAAATCTTTAATATAGTGTATGGTGGTAGCTGAGGAGGGAGGTATAATAGGAAGGTTTTCTAAAATAAGTTTACCATTATTTCCTCACAAAAATTTAAGGTATTCTCAGAATGCAGTTTACAAAATTCTGTCTTAAAACTTTCATTCTTTCTCCTTATTAGGGAGATGCTTCTACCAGCAGAAAAGATTGACCCTAGTATTTGCTCTGTAAATGGGATAAATAGCCTTGTACCTAGAAATACTGATCAAAGTAGCATTAAGCCTACATTGAGAATTTGTAAGGTGTACATGTTATTATGTCTCGGTTGCTAGATTAGCCTCTTTATTAACTACATTTCAAAACTATATTAGGCTTATTTGGTAGCATTTAATTTAAAATGCATCTGCATGTGCTTCTTGAGCATGTTGGCTGCATGCACGATATGTATTGCTTAAGCATTCAGCTTTTGAGAATGGCGGCTTTTTGTGAATGTCTTAAATAGCATTAAAAAATACCAGCATCTGAAATACTAAATACTAGTATTTTTTTTTTTCACTTAAAGAAATTAATATGTTTAAATTTTTAAGAGACAGTATGATCCTTGTTGGCTTGTAACTCTAGTTTTTATTGTCTTTTAGTTATTAAATAGAGCATCTGTTGAGGGCCTCTTTTAAAACCACAGCCAAAAACAGACTTTGGGGCTAAGAGGCAAGAGGCAGAGCAGCATGCGGCAGTGGACCTACCTACCTCTAACAGCTAGCAGAGGCCTCTAGCAGCTACAGGCCCTTCTGGAGTCTTTATGTGCATGTAACATACAGAGGAGTCCTGGTAACCTACCTCCAAGGCAGCTGCCCTCCTGAACACTTCCTTGGAAAGCAGCAACTGCCATTTTGGAATGTGAACAACCAAAGACCAAGCAGGAAAAAGAAAAAAAATCTGGAAGTCTTAGGTGGCTTCACCATTCAGCCTTTGAATAAAAGGAACAATATGCAACACACATTTCTTTCTTATTTTCTCTTTTGAAAACTCTTCTGTTGAAATGATTTTTTTCAGACTGCTTTTAGGACTTGACTTATTTGTTTTATTTTGTTAGCAGTGCAAATTTTACTCACAGTTAAATGGACTTCCCAAGTGCCTTCTCTTTCTCTAATGACCTTGAGGAACCCCAACACCTATTATAAGAATAAAATTAGGCTTCAGCATATCTTGAGATGCACAGATACATTATGGGTGGGAAGATGGTCCCAGGGGGACATGTTTGGGGGAGGAGGCTTTCTGAGATAAACCAAACCGCTGAAGGGTCTCTTTTTATAGATCATAGATCTGCAGTACCCCTGTCCAGAAAGATGGTATGATTAATACATTTTTTTTTTGGTGTTTTTTACAATTAGGTGCCAGCCTTGTGCTAAGAACTTGACATGCTTTACGTTACAAAAATCCCATGAAGTAGATATTACTAGCTTCAATTTTCAGATAGGGAGAATTAGTCTCATACAGTGCTTAAACTCACACAGCTTCTAACTGTAGAATGATATGGGCTATTTGTCAAGTTTGTTTCACAAAGAAGTATTGGTACTTGAAGTCACATTTGGGCAGGTTTTCTGGTGAATCCTAGTCTGTAAGCATCACAAATGTTCGTTCAGTGCACTGCATTGGCTCTTGCTGAAATTTTAGGAGAAGAATTGGCTTGAACCTTAGATTTCCATACCAAATGAGGCTACTGACTTTCTTTCCTAAGCCCAGATCCCTTATTCAAGACAAAAATTTACTTTCTCCATCTCTTTTTGGTTCTCCAAATTGAAGGAGAGTTTTGTAAACTTCAAATTAAGTACACTTGCTAAATTTACTTCTCTTAATTACACTATTGTTCAAACTGATTGCTGTCTTTTAGGTCTTTCCTGCTAATGAACAATGGACTAGTTTCCTCCTCATTGGTTTAGAGCTGATTAAACATCAGCCTTGGCAAACCAAAAATGTGGGGCTACACCTAATTCTTATTGTCTGGGAGGACTTGTCCGCATCCCTTGAATTGCTTCTTGAGCGGAGGAGTCTTTCTCTAGATAGTAGGTTGTCATCATTACTTTATTGGTTCAGATAATTATTTATATCATTTGAGAGGCACTGGTCTGCTGTTCTGGGAAGGTTATATCTTATAAAAACTAAATAAGAGTACATCCGACTGCCACCTGGATACTTTTTTCTATCCTGATAATTCTTTATCACTCAGGATCTTGATGCCACCTCTGTGAAATTCCCCACCTTTCTCCCTTACTGGGAGGAATGCCATTATTTTGGTTCCAATTATACTTTGCAGGTATCTCTGCCTTGGTAGTACTAACTCTGCTGTAAATGGAATGACTTGATAGCATGTCATCTTCTTCCAGACTGAAGATCTGTGTATCTTCAGCACCTAATGCATGTAGAACTTTATCTTGGAACTTTAGTTTGGAAAATTATCCACATTTCTTTTGTCTTTTCAAAGACTTCAGAAGTAATGCCAGCTTACAAAGAATTAATTCTATAGGGTTCTAGAAGCCCAAATTAGGAACGGTGCTATGTTTATATTTTTGGTCCTCTGTTCTAAAAAAAATATTAGGTTACATAACTTACAGGGTTCTGTAAGAGTTGTGTGTTTTCAAACTGATTGTCCGGATGTAAATACTGACAAAGCAACCAATGTGTTTAAGAATATATTTAGCAAGGCATCTAAAATCACCCCTACTAAAGTGTTTTTTTTCCCCCTGTTTCTTTGAGTATCTTTGCATCTAAATGTTTGTTTTGATTATGGAAGAGAAAACTTGGGTACAAAATTGCAGGTATTTGTGTTAGTAGGCCCCATAATAGATTACTGTTTAGCATTCTCTGTTGTTAATAGCCTGTTTGTCCTTTCCTCTGGCCTTTAAACTCCTTGAGGGCAGTGATCAACGCTGTATTAATGACCATTTTATTCCTTATGTATAGTTCAATATGTGATAAATAATAGGCCTTCAATAAATATTTGTAAGAGAAAGAAAATTGAATAATATACCATTGTGTTGTTCTGTTGTTTTATTGTTGTGTTTCTGAAAGTATTTTTACCTTTGTGTGCTTAGAGGCTGTGGTGGACCCTCAGGCCATAGTTGTTGAATGACTTTGTAGAAAACAGATGAGACTTTAACATTTTATTCTGCTTATATATTATATTTTAATTTTTGTGTGAGACTGTAGAGGCTAAGATAAACCTCAGAGTTAAAAATAGTAAAGTTCTAACTTTCAGAATTACTAAAAAGTAAATTAGCTGTCAGGGGAAATAGTGAGCTTTATCTGTGACTGCAGTGGTTCCCCAAAGCCTGGATAACCAAGGACTCAAACTAGCCTAGGGTGCTGTGGGTTGTATCCGCCCCCCCCCCCTAAGAAGCACCAGCTAAAGGTGAGAGTCGATGAACTCTAAGATTTCTTCCAACCTTACAGTTTAAGAGATTATGAGCAAGTAAGTGAGGAATGAGCCAAGGGACTTTGTCTACCTTGCTGGGTGTCAACTTGCTGTTTTCTTAACTGGTTCTGGAACATATGTTTTGGTTTAAATGGAACATCTTTTCAGCCCTGGAAATAAATTTATGATCCTCCATTTTCATATGTAAATCTGATTGCCAGTTCCTTCAGTAAAACGCTGGAGGTTATTTGGTTGCAACCACTGCAACAATTTCCTGGCAGTTTCACAATTCATTAAAATTCAACTTTTTAAATAAATGGTTAAGTCTGGTTAGTGGGCAGAAAAGGAAAGCTAATCCTTGAAACTGACAGGGAAGTTTGTTTCTGAGGTAAGATGTGACACTCTTGGTTGGGTTGGAAAAATATCAATTTAGGAAAATATGCCTTGTTCTCCTTTGTTGCCATCCAATGGCTTCATTCACACTCCAGACCTGACAGCAGATGGAAGCAGTTAATTTGCACTTATGTAGACATATACAGTAAACAAACGGCAAAAAATTGAAAAAACACTCTTTGTTCTTCAGTATTACTGGAATGTAATCTCTCTATATGTATGGTGTATCATCAAACCATTTAACTTCATGCAAGGTGTTCTTTTCTGAAATGGTGAATGATATTGATGGATTAGACCTAGATGTCCAAATTTTTAATAGGTATTCCACAGTATGTATACATACATTTAAAAAATTATATACATGCACTACTATACTAACATGTTTGCTATCGAACATGAAATAATATTAAATGATTAACTATTTGATTTACTTATTGTCACAAAAACATGTCCTGCCAAAATATATCTCATTATGATATTCTTTGGAAACAATGTAAAACTATGTTTCATTATCATGATTTTGTTGCCAAAAGCAATGTAAGGATTTCTGTTATCCCATCATTTTTATTACTGCCAATTTTCAACATTTGGAAACAATTTTCTAGTTAAAATGTTTCAAGTAAAGAATTTTAATTTTGACACATTTTGTTAAAAGTATGAAAGTGTCACTGGTAGAGTTTAGAAGAATTACTGTTTGGTATTTAAATGATGTTAAATGATGTTTGGTGTTAAATGATGACAATTCAATGGGCAAATTTTAAAACAGAGACATTTGCTTTATTGATAAAACAGATTAAAAAGTGAATACCACAACGATGGAACCATTTCAAAACATGTTTTCAAAAACTCGTACCAGGAATAGGGCAAATGTAAGCTTTGTTATTTTCTTATGTTTTCTTATATTTACTTCATTAGTATTTGCAAATCCTGGTTTCTTTGCAAGTATTATTTTAAGCCACTTGTTCATTTTGTGCGAGTTAGCTTAATTACATCAGATGTACATAAGTGAGTTTAAGCAGGCACATGTAAAAGGGAATGTGCTGTGTCCTAATAACCATCTTTAGGCAGCATACTGCATATAACAGGTGAACATCTGACACTGGAACTGAGTGGGGTTATCAGTGTTGCTTTGTATATTAAATAATAGTGGAGGTTGGTTTTCAATTTTATTTCTATGTTACAAATAGAAATAGAAATTATAAGATTTTTCTTTCTAATATTTTAATGGATTGTCTTCTCATTTTGGAAAATCACTGGTTGACAGGATAAAACCCATATCAACTGCTCAGTTGACAGTTTGGGCTAGAGTATAAGTTCTTTGACAGCATGAGTAAAGTCTTAAATGGCTTTGTATCCCATGTGGTTAACAGTTGGTAGTGTTTATATTGTTACTTGTTTAGTGTTTTATAACTTTTTAAACTCTTCAAACTTCAGTGTCATCCTTATCCTCGATAGGAATCCAGTGAAGTAGATATCATTCCCATTATCAGCTGAAAAAACTGAGGCTCCTTAGTTGTGACTTGCTCAAGGTTACGTAAATGATAAGTGGCAGAACAGGGATTTAAAGGGCAAAGTCCTTTTTAACTAAAGTGCATTTTTCTCATAGCTAGTGCATTACATAAAGGAAGTATTCAAATATTTGCTAAGTATAATCAGGAAACCAGTGGAACAAAAGGTATAAGTGGTTTTTTTCCCCCCTTAGTGTCAAAAAGCAGTTGAGAAAGAGATCCAGGATAAATAACTTAAGTTCTAAAATATCCCAACCTTTTCTTTTTCAATTGGTTAACATTAGTAGGTAATTGGATGGAATTGGAGAATTGATAAAGTGAATGGGAAATTGAAGAAAGGTGGTTTCAAGAATGTTTGGCAACCCAGTGGTAATCTTGAAGAAGCAAATGGAGATTTACTGAATCCTAGTAGTTTTCTAAACTCAAGTGCTAGGGTTTGGAATTTCTTCAGATTTTATGCAATTATCTATTTGTTGCAATAGAAGTTGGCATAAATGAATAGAAACTTAAATTATGCCATCTGTGCAAGGCAGTATTCAGAGACTGATGCTTATATAAATAAAATAAATAAAAACCCTTAGAAAAAAAATTAAGCTACATTTCAAGCTGGATAGTGTGGCCAAAACTTCAACTTCTTAATTGGTAATAATGTCAGAAATCACAAAAGATGCATTTTACAATAGCAGGAAAAATGACAAACATTGAGAACATTCAAATCAAGAAAATAACGGGGGCACAGTGTGTGGTCCTCTCAAATTAAGGTACTGAATACTTGGCTTCTGGGGGGGTTAAATATCTCTTTTCTACTAAGTTGTAGCTGTCCCTGCATAGTGGTATCACAGTCCTGTCCTACCTTTCATAAGGTAATTTCAGGTTCTAAAAGAAGACTGAATTGTTTTAGACTGGGAAAACTACAGAATAAAATAAAATAAAAATTTTAAATGGAAAATAATTCCATCAATTTAATGTATAAGAAGTGGTACATAAATGGATAGCATCTCAGTAATTTGCTTAAGTAAAAACAGTTGTAGTGTTTTAGGATTATTTAGGGTTACTTAGAATGTATAAATATTCTATATAAGTAAGGAGTATGTCTAAATTATTTACCTGGCTTTGTGAATAATAAATAAGAAATCCACAGATGTAAGGACTGTGTAATTAGGAAACTTGAAGGGATATTTTGGAACTTTCAGGTCAATTTAAATTTACAAGTGGGGAAGCTGAGGTTTGGGGAGGAAAACTGACATTTCTGAAGTAATACGAGAAGTCAGAACTTGGGTCTCTGTGACCCACTTCTATTTACTGATTGATTGATTGATTGATTGATTGATTGCTGGCTGTGTTGGGTCTTCGTTTCTGTGCGAGGCCTTTCTCTAGTTGCAGCGAGCGGGGGCCGCTCTTCATCGCGGTGCGCGGGCCTCTCACTATCGCGGCCTCTCTTGTTGCGGAGCACAGGCTCCAGACGCGCAGGCTTAGTAGTTGCGGCGCACGGGTTTAGTTGCTCCGAGGCATGTGGGATCTTCCCAGACCAGGGCTCGAACCCGTGTCCCCTGCATTAGCAGGCAGACTCTCAACCACTGTGCCACCAGGGAAGCCCCTGACCCACTTCTTTTAATTATAAATTTCTTTTAATTATAAAAGTGTCACACTTCTTTTAATTATAAATTTTTCTAAGTTTCTTGTGTTATTGTTTAAATAGGACTTGGCATTTGTTGTTCTTTCTATTATTCATTTATTTATTCACTCATTCAATAACTAATTGCTTTCTAGTGCCAGTGTCCTAGTTAATGAATAAACAAAAAATCCTCTTCTCACAGTGGTTATGTGGAAAGAACAACCCTCACAGGCTATGAAAATTAAATGGGTTAGTATATATAAAATACAACCTATGAGGTTGAGTCTGTTATCATCATCCTGATTTTATAGATGAGGACATTGAAAGTACAGAGAGGGTAAGTAACTTGTTCAGGATCACACAGCCAGTAAGTGGCAGAGCTGGATCCAGTCCAGGTAGTCGAGCCTGCAGACCACGTCCTTTACCTCTGCCCTGTATCAAAAACCCTTGACAGAAAGGGTAAAAAGACTGGACTAGCCAGGACAACATAGACACCTGAATAGTGGGAAATCACCATTAGGGCTACTGGAGAATTTAGGTGACCCCTAAAAAGGGTCTTGGGCAACAATTTGGATCTGACTCATGAGAGCCAATTACTTTCCAGCCTTTTTTTTTTTAAAGGAAATAATGAATAAAGCAATGATTCTTGTAACCTTTAAACTCATATTTTAATTCTCTGTTCTCTAACTTTGCAAAGTCACTTTTTTTTTTCCCATGAAAAACATAATGCCTATTATCCCAAAAGATCATTGTGAGGCTCACATGATATAGATGAAAACCCTTTGCAAATTGCTTAAGCCTTTCCTGCATGGTTTCTAGGTATCTCCTCTCCATGTTTTTGGCAATTGACCTGTATGTTTATTTCTCTAGCACTTTGTGAGAAGACAAAGTGTATGAAGAAATGTTGCATGGTATTTGGGAAGAATGCTTTGTTATAAATTCTAGTTCAACCATCTCTTTTAGGTCTCTTTTTTTGTCCCCTGAGACTGTATTATCTTTATGTTCTCTTGAACCTCTAAGATTTCTGAGTAATCTGTAAAATGTTTATAAAGTATGATGTGATAGGTAAATGGTAAGGTCCTGTAGTTCTGTAATACTGATGGTGAAGGGTATAGCGTTGTTGAACAAATATGAATGGTAAGGATCTTTAGCACGATCGGTCACGCTTCAGTGATATTTTTCCCCCTCCAATCAAAATAACAAATCAGCCTTTCCCTCACAGGGGAAGTTCATTTGGTGTTAGCCATCATGCTTATAAGTTGTGCCAAGTAGGTGAACAAAAACCACACTGATGAGAAACATGGGGCCCATTTCTTCTAACTTGAATGCCCCTGACTCTTTTGGTACATTGGGAAAGTCATTTCATCTGTGATCGAAATTTTCTGCTTAGGTGGGGAAATTTCCCAGGCTCTTTCAAGCATGGTTAACTTGCTGGACCACATGATTTGGGTTCAAATAAATAACCACATTATTTACATGTTTATTTATTTCATTGAATTCCCAGCATCTTAAGGTCTGGGGCTGCATCAATACATATGTGCATGTGTGCCTGGCACCTAGCACCTAGCACCTAGCACCTAGCACCTAGCACCTAGCATGATGCCTGGGAAATATTATGTGGCCAATAAGCATTTGATAAATAAGTGAAAGAACTTAGCAAAGTACAAAATAGGCTATATAAATCATGGTTTTTTTCAGGAAGTGTAATCATAATCCTAGACAGGTCAGAGTTCGTCTCTAGCAACATCTGGACCATCCTTCGTAGGTGTCCTCTTCTAGGGCTTTGTAGGCTATGTTTCTTATCCTTAGGAAATAGGAATATTTTTTAAAGTGATGAATTTCACGAAATGTATATAACTATCTTCATTTTGTAAGTAACCAAGAAAATCCGACCCAAAGACCATTTTCACCTTTCATTTTTTAAAAATCATATTTCATAAAAATTTTACTTATTTGCACTCCACTTGGGTACTATTTTGTAAAGTTTTTTGCCTCTTAATACATCATAGGTTGTTTTTCTTTCTTTCTTTTTTTTTTTTGGCTACACCGCACAGCTTGTGGGATTTTAGTTCCCCAAACAGGGATCAAACCTGGGCCCTTGGCTGTGAGAGCGTGGAGTCCTAACCACTGGACCACCAGGGAATTCCCAGGTTTTCTTTTTTTTTTAATTGTTCTATGCAGAGAGGTCAGCAAACTTTTTCTTAACAGGGTCAGATAGTAAATGTTTTAGGCTTTGTGAGCCTTATGGTCTCTGTGGGAGCTCCTCAGTCCTGCTGCTGTAGCACCAAAGCAGCCAGAGATAAGATATTCAATACTATAAACAAGTGGGTCTGGCTGTGTTCCAGTAACACTGTATTTATAAAAGCAAGCAGCCTTCCCTAGCCTCTTCTACTGTAATGAACATCTTCCTGTGTTTAGCCTTTTTTTTTTCATTTATGTGTATTTGACAATTTCTACAAGTGCATCATACGAGGTTGCTGATATCGAACAGTTTTTGATCTATAAAAATAGTAGTTACAGATAGTTCAGCATAATAAATATAAACTTTATTAACCTTTTCACACAACATACCCTCCGGTGTTGCAGCCTGGTCATGTCCTAGGCCTTTATTTCAGTGTTCCTGTATCCTGAGTTGGGGCTTTAACAGGGAAATAAGGAGTGGTGGGCCAAACTCATGCTAGTGGAGATATTCTTAGCCAGAGGTAGGGAGACTGGCTTCACAGTGTTATGAACCACCAAGGAAGAAGCAAAATGTACATATGAATAGCCCAAGGTAACTTAATCTTGTGTAGCTTAGTGGCAGTGAATCCCAGGATTCAGACCTAGCTCTTTTGAATTCTAAGGCCATACATTTTTAACTCTATGCCTCAATATGATTTGAATTCAGAGTCTGATGCAGTAAGGTAGTTTTACCTTTAAGTGTAGTTTAGTCCACACATTCTTTTAAACTTGGGGTTTGCAAACTATAAGTCTGTTTTTGTAAATGAAGTTTTATTGGAACACAATGTAGTTCATTCACTTATGCATTTCCTGTGTACCTTTCACACTGCAGTGGTAGAATTGAGTGGTGATGACAGAGGACTGATAACCTGCATTTACTGTTTGGCCCTTAAAAAGAAGTTTGCCACCCCCTCAGCATAGGTAAAGTAGCATCCATTATATTAGATTGAGTCCACAAACTACATCCTGAGGGCCAAAACCAACTGTGTACTTTTGTAAAGAAAAGCATTGAAACACAGCTGCTTGCCGTGCTGATTCGTTTGTGTTGCCTTTGACTGCTTTTGTGCTTCTGTTCCGTTAAATTAAGTCAATGCCTGAAATTGTCTGTATCCAAGTCCCTTCATAAAGAAATTTAGCGTGCATTGTTTTCTTTTCTTCCTCCCATGCTCTCCGCTCTCATTCTGGATTATATATCCTTCCTCCATGAGGACATGTTATAACATGAGGGTTTTTAGGCTCTGGAGCCAAAGCATCTGAGTTCAGATCCTAGATCTATCACTATATACAGTTGACCCTTGCACAACATGGGTTTGAACTACGCGGGTCCACTTATATGCAGATTTTTTTCCCATAAATACGTACTTCAGTACTACATGAGCCGAGGCTGGTTGATTCCCTGGAAGCAGGGCCCAGGATAGGAATGGCTGACTATAAAGTAGTATGTGGATTTTTGACTGTGCAGAGTCGGTGCCCCTGCGTTGTTCAAGGGTCAACTGCAGTTATTTTTCAGTGTTAACATCGACATAAGACAACGGGCCATATTAGTGAAATAAAGTGGAGAGAATATTTAATAATCAGATTACTTTAACTCCCTCATGATTAGAATATGCTAATAAATTGGGAGGTTAACAGAAGAAAAAATTTTCACCATATGTTCTTGTACTTTGCTGGAATATGTCTTCTCTGAGTGGAAAAGTATAGTCTGACAAACTGAACAGAATTTTGTTTCTGTCACTTCACAGCTCTGTTACCTTAGGTAGGGGCTACTTATCCTCTCTGAGCTGAACCTCCACTTACTCACTGGTAAAGTGGGAATATTGGTGCCTGTCTCCTCATAGGCTTAATGAGGTAACTTTTGTAAAATGCCTGGAATGGGGCAGATGCTCTAGAAATGTTAGTTTCTTTCCCTGCCTTTCGTTCCTCAGAAGTGTTTGTTGTGTAAATTTTGCTTGGTAATCAGTGATGCTAATCGTAGAAAAGTTTATTTCTCTTCCTTTTCTAGAATAGTTCGCAAACTGAAACCTCTCAGTTTTTGTTTTGGTTGGCAGTGGCTGGTGCCTAAGATGAAACAAAAAAGGGGCATCTTTACTGTGAATGGGAGACAAGGAAACAGACCTGAGAGAGGAACACAGATTCACTTGGCTTTTCCTTTTCTTATTTGATTGCAGTATAAAGAAGAGGGCGGCAAGGTAACTAGTTACTGCCATGAAACCATGACTGGCTGGGTGCATGATGTGCTGGGCAGGAACTGGGCTTGTTTCACGGGAAAGAAGGAGGGAAATACCTTTGAGAATGTGAACGTGAACACAGCACACCTTGAGAATCTCCAGGAAAAGTGAGTTGTCGTAAATGAAAGATACATTTAGTTTTTTATAATATGTATGTGTCTATATTAATTCTTGGAAAATTTAATTTGATTATATAAAATTTATTTGACTTAGAAACATAAGCCATGTTATGTACAACTTTCCTGGAAAAATACGTTGAGTGATATAACAGAGAAGCAAGTAGTTTTTCAAAGTACTTCAAAAGTAATGGACCAATGATAGCTTTAAAGAATATTTATATAAAGGGCCACAGAATTGCAGTGACTTTTACAGAAAAGTCATTTTATTATTGCCATGTAATAATATGTTGCATAATACTTGTAGATACGGATGTTTATGTTGCAACAAATATAGGTGATGCTAATTGAACATAAGTTTTAAACAAGGACATAAACAACTGAAATTAAAGTTCTTAGTATTTATGTAGTATATTAGTTTCCTGGGGCTGCCATAACAGTGTACCACAGACTGAATGGTTTAAGCAACAGAAACTTATTTTCTCACAATTCTGGAGGCTATAAGTCCAAGATAAGGTGTCAGCAGGTTTAGTTTCTTCTGAGGCCACTGTCCCTGGCTTGCAGATAACTGCTCACTGTTGTCCTACATGGTCATCCTGTCTGTGTCCTAATCTCCATTTCTTAAAAGTACACCAGTCATATTGGATTAGGGCCCACCCATATGACCTCATTTAACCTTAATGTCCTCTTTAAAGGCCCTGTCTCTGAATACAGTCACATTCTGATGTACTGGAGGTTGGAACTTGAACTCATGAATTTGAGGAGGATACAATTCAGTGTATAACTTTCAGTTAAAGTTTTTGTTGAGTTAGGTCCAGTTTAAGTAACTATGAACCACCCAAGAGATTTCAGACTTTTATTAGTTTGGAAGGAAAAGGTAAATATTAGCAGTAGCAAATTTTCTGTTTTGTTTGGTTGTGAAATCCACTGAAAGTGTACACGAACAAATCATCCAAAGCCAGACCACACTGGCAGTGAATGACTCTGCAGCAGAGAAGGTGGGGGGGACATGAGTTCAAAGAGGACAAATTGCACTTGTCTGGGGAAGTACTCCCCAAGATTTAGACTAATTCATCCCCTCCATTTTGAACTTAGATTTTAAATTGCTTTGTTTGGATTGATCCTTGAGCAACACATTTCCTATGAAGCTGTTCACTTTTCACCCTACCACTTAGGATACACTGTGTACTGTGTACTTTTCTGACATTTCAAACATTGCCTCATTTAGTGAAGAAGCTACTAACCGGAGTGCTGAGAATCTATGTTGCCTCACTTGTAAAGTAAGCATTTAGGACTAAATTACCATCAAGGCCTCTTTCAGCTCTTAATGATCTGATTTCAAGATAGACATTTACAATTTAAAATATATTCCTGTGTCTTAAGAAACAACAACTGTAACTGGCTTTTGTTGTGTGTTAGTGTTGTCAGAAATATAATGCAGGCAGTTTTATAATCTATTTAATAAGGTACCTCTCTGGTTTCACATTTTGCAACAAATGGGAAAGGATTTTGATAAAAACATTAAAACATTATCAATGTGGTTGCACATTTTTCTTATTATTTTCAGTGCTCCCAGGTTTTTTGACTATATCAAAATACTCTCTCTGTGAACATCTAAATTAAAAGAGAAAGAAAAGTTCAAAATATGCCTAACATGTTACTCAGGTTAGGTATATCTTGCTTTGCATAATTGAATATTAATGAAAGTCTTGGATAGTGAGTCACACTTAAGTTACAGAATGTTATTTATTTATTTATTTATTTACTTATGGCTGCGTTGGGTCTTTGTTGCTGCGCGCGGGCTTTCTCTAGTTGCGGCGAGCGGGGGCTACTCTTCATTGCGGTGTGTGGGCTTCTCATTGCGGTGGCTTCTCTTGTTGCGGAGCACGGGCTCTAGGCGCGCAGGCTCAGTAGTTGTGGCTCATGGGCTCTAGCGCGCAGGCTCAGTAGTTGTGGCTCACGGGCTTAGCTACTCTGCGGCCAGAATCTTTTTTAGTAGAAATAACATGGTGAATTCTGTAATTCCTAGCACCTGGCACATGCGTGAGATACATGTTTAAGTTAAATGAATAATCAACTCCCTCAGTTTTTTTGCTTTGTAAACATGCTCTTTGTGTGTTAGACTTGTTTACATCAGTATCCAAGCATTTGGCATCAGGTAAACCAGTGCCTTTCAGATTTTAATGTTGCTGTGAATCATCCGGGGATCTTGTTAAAAATGTAGATTCTGATTCAGGTGGCCTGGGTTGTATACTTAGAGTCTGCATTTCTAGCAAGCTTCCAGGTGCTTCTGCTGGTACCGGCTCAAGAACCAAATTTGAGTAACAAGGATATAAACCAAATGTCCCTATGGAACCATTTTTTTTTTCCATCATGTGGTTATAATGCTTGCCATGCTTATATATATATTGTATACAGTTTTGCTGTCCTCCCCCCCACCTTTTTTTTTATTATTACAAAGTTTAAAAGGTACATTGTAGAAATTGTAGTGGGTGGGGGAAAGATGATGATCCTATGTTACCACTCAGAGATAACCACGGTTGTATGTACTTATGGTATAAATATAAATGTACACTTTCACAAAAATTGATTAATTCTGTATAAGCTTCTTTGATATTCTGCTTTTTTGTTTAATATAGCGTGAAGTCTTCCATATCACTAAATAATCTTCCAGACATTTTTACTGAATAAACTATATAGCAAATGAAGTACCATTATTTATTTAATCCATCCCTTATCTTAGAATATATATGTTTATAATCTATCACTAGTATAAAAATGTTTCACTGAACATCCTTATACATACATCTTAGTTCACTTGAACTTTTATTTTCATAGGATGCATTCCAATTCTAGGCTATTGATACAGATACAGGTGTAGAGATACAGAGATTGACATATCCAGTTGCCTTCCTGAAAGATTATACCACTTTCCACTCAGGCCCACAGTATAAGAGTGCCTATTTTAATGGGATCTATTTACATCAGTAAAGAGTGTATCTGAAGCTGTCTTACTTTTGCTGGCAGGTATTCTAATAGGCTCTACAAATACAACCACAACTTTGTGAACGCTATCAATGCCATTCAGAAGTCTTGGACTGCGACCGCATACATGGAATATGAGACTCTTACCCTGAAAGAGATGATTAGGAGAGGTGGTGG
This sequence comes from Balaenoptera musculus, assembly GCF_009873245.2. NCBI lineage: Eukaryota > Metazoa > Chordata > Mammalia > Artiodactyla > Balaenopteridae > Balaenoptera > Balaenoptera musculus. Next base: position 43,662,274 of record NC_045792.1, read on the forward strand.
CCACAGCCGGAGGATTCCAAGGTAATAAAGCACATCTCTTTATCACTAATAAAGATATGTGTATCAATTGATATCCTCCTCCCTGGGCTGTTCATCATTTTATTGGTCATCCTAACTTAGACTTTTTATGTTATCTTTCCTCTGACCATCTCCCTTTCCTATTCATACATACTCGGATGTTCTCCAAGCCCTATTTATGGGTTTTGCTTTCACAGCATCTGCCCTTTCCTTTACTCTCTTTCCATTTTCTACACTTTGGCTTAGGGCTTTGTCATCTCTATCCTGTATGATGGGTCAGCTTCCTGCCTTCTCTCTCTTTGGTTTCTACCCCTCCCTGTCCCCATTCTTAGCCATTCTGTGAAATACTGCCTGTTACATCTTCTTATACCCAGCTATGATTGGGATACTACCTATTGTCTAATGAATAAATTTAGCCTGGTAATCAAAGCCACCTAAATTTGCCCATAACTGTATTGACTACCTTGACCTGCTTTCAAATAATATGACAGAAAATTACTGAAAACTTTCATCTACCTCCATTCATGACACTCCCTTTGCCTCATATACCCCTGAACTTACCTATAGAAACTGTCAAATTTGCCACCTGTAAAAATCTCAAAATCCTTTCTCTGTTTTTAGGTCCAGCAAAAAATATTCCATATTTATCAATATATCTCTGCTACCTTCAGCCAGAAGTGGCATTTCCCATCTTTAGTTTATATACCCCATGTTGTATTTCTTATGGAAAATTATATCATTCTTTGAATTTATATAGTCAGGAATTTGGTAGATTTATTCCCTCAAAACTATAGCTGGATTTAGCAGACGATGTAGTCTCTCTCACAGTTCTACCCATATCTAAAAAGAATCTTATACAGTGCTTCTCAAAGTGTATTCTGAGGAATGACTAGTCTATGAGATGCTCTGGTTAGTCGAAATTGGGAATGGGAGCATATCGTATTCCTTCTCAGATGCACTAAAGTGAAAGAGCCATCCTGTATCTGTGTGAGACAAGAAGTTGAGACCTGTTCAGTAACAAGCCAAAGGAGCACCTGGAGGAGGTGGGGTCAGCATTGGCGCCTCGGGAGACTGGGACTCCTGTCTGGAAGATTGAGCCTCAGACCCAACTGCTTTGCCATGTGTCAGGCGCCATGTTTCTGAAGAACTCTTGTAGAAAAACGTATCGTTTATGGACATCTGAGTCCAGAGCTTTCTCCAGATTCTTAAAATAATCTGGACCCAAATGATTGAGAGCCAATAATGTATAGGGTGCCTGTGACGTTTGTAATTCTCACTTCTCCATCTCCCTAATTTCTCTTTCACGGTCTTCATTTTCACACCATTGAGCTTTGTTGTCACCTTGCTTCTGTTTTATCTGTGTGTGCATTGATGGGTAAACACTCTGCCTTATAGGATGTTAGGAAGAAGGAAGTTAACAATTGCCTGTTTTGTGCCAGATAGTCACCTAAATGTATCAGCAGCATATTTAGTCTTACTGACATGGATGATGATGATGGTGGTGGTGATCATCATAATAGCTTAATAATTTAGTTAGGACTTACCAGAGACAAGGCCATGTTTTAAGCACTTGTTAATCATCATTACATTGAATTTTCATAACAGTCCTTTGCGGTAGGCATGATTATACCCATCTTAATAGGAGGTGATCATAGTTTTGTGATGTTAAGGTCTTTGACGAATGTTACACAGTAGTGTAGTAGTAGCAGTAGTAAGTGGTAAAGCCATTTGTGGCCATCTTGGTGTCTTACTTTCATCTGTTTATGGAGCTAGTCTGCCTGCTTCTACTTAGATATTTTATTTCTGTGCCTTCACTTATTTTACAGCTACCATCGCCACCATCTCCAGAGTCAAACATCAGTAATTCCTCTATTTTCTCTAAATCCTTTGTAGGCCATCTTCAATTTCTCACATCTGCTTTCTTGGTCAAAATCTATTAAAAGTAAGAGAATGCAGCTATTTAGGCATACTAAAATTAGCAATGGCAATATACAAAACCAATATTATTTCACTGGGGAAAATTACTAGATCCTGAAAAAGAAATGGGTAATTTATACAACTTAGTTGTATAATTGACACGTTGTATAATAGACACATTGAAACACTGATAAGACAAGTGCTCTTTGGATCTGAATCTACATTCTAGCCGGCCAGGTGGTTGAAATCATGGAATCATCCTCAAAGGAAAGAATATATATTGACATCAAATGTCTATTTCCATCCTAGGCCCAAACCTGCACCAATAACTGCTGAAATACAGAAAAAGATTTTGCATTTGCCAGCATCCTGGGACTGGAGAAATGTTCATGGTACCAATTTTGTTACTCCTGTTCGAAACCAAGGTAAAAAAAAAGTCCGATTTTTTTTTTTCATTAATTCATTCTGAAATATTTATTGAACATTTACTATGTGCCAGGCTCTCAGATTTTGGGGATACAGAGGTGAATAGGTATGATCCACTTTAGTAAAGAAATGGAAAATATATAACTAATGAATACTCACTTCTTTTTGTGTCCATGACAGACTTTGGTAGTAGATAATCTCTCCAGCGGAGCTCAGCATTTCTTCAGTATCCTTCTCAGTATGTTCCAGGTAGCTAATGAAATTAGAGTGATACGTAAGCCAAACTCATTTGCCCTCCTAGTCACAGAGACTTGTGTAGAAACAAAGAATTGCATGCAGCCAAAATTGGTCTTCCTTGTCTTCCTTCTGCAAGTGGTTTGGTGGAATCCTTTTTTTTTTTTTTTTAAATTGAAGTATAGTAGATTTACAATGTTGTATTAGTTTCAGGTGTACAGCAAAGTGATTCAGTTTATATATATATATATTCCTTTTCAGATTCTTTTCCATTATAGTTTATTAAAAGACATTGAATATAGTTCCCTGTGCTATACAGTAGGTCTTTGTTGTTTATCTATTTTATATATAGTAGTGTGTATCTGTTAATCCCAAACTCCTAATTTATCCCTCCCCTTTCCCCTTTGGTAAACACAAGTTTTTTTTCTATGTCTGTGAGTCTGTTTCTGTTTTGTAAATAAGTTCATTTGTATCATTTTTTAGATTCTACATGTAAGTGATATATGATATTTGTCTTTGATTTACTTTACTTAGTATGATAATCTCTAGGACCATCATGTTGCTGCAAATGGCAATATTTCCTTCTTTTTTATGGCTGAGTAATATTCCATTGTGTATATATACCACATCTTCTTTATGCTGGAATCCTTCTTTACTACCTGTCTGCCCACTATACCCCCTTTTCCTCCCCCATCATTTAGTCTTTAATTACTATAGGAGCCCAGAAAATGAATCCTTAAATTTTTTTTCTGGTAAAGTAGATTTTTTGAGCTGTGTAAAGACCTTTCAATTAACTTTACCCCAGGATAAGACATACAATGGTAAGTATTAACTCAGCTTCCTGAATGGTGGGCTGGAGGCAGAGCCCAGGTTTACCAAAATTATCACTATAATTGCATTTTATCAGTTACTTTTGGAAATTGGATACAGGATGAGTAGATGTAATAACTTTTCCTCTAATAGCACTTGAGAGCAAATTATCTTATCCTAAATTTTAGCCAACAGTGATTGGAGAATCATTTATATAATACTCAGGTTTATTACTTCTAAGCTCATTTTGAAGATAATTACTGTACACATGACTGCTTTGTTACTATAAAATGGGTGTAGTATTTACTGTCTGGAAACATTCTGATTAGTGTCTCCTGAGAGAGGATTATAAATTTGTAACACCCAAAGATAAATTGTCCTTCCCCTTTCCTAAAATTCAATGCTCATCAGCCTCTCCCACTTCTCAACATTCACCACCAACCCTTCAGTTCATCCTCACTGAATTCTTGCAAAGTGTTCTGAATATCTGGAGCTTTGAGCAGGTCTTACAGCAGCAGTGTTCCTGTCCTTCATCTGACACCAGAGGTCTCATCTCTTTGTCTTTCCTTTGTACCAGTTATTCTGGGACTCTTTGGCTCTAGAGAAAGTGTGGGTCCTGAAATCCATCCCTACCTTTTCTGGAGATAGCTTCCTTGGAAAGGAGGGATTGGAAATGAGAGAAATTTGAAGGTAATTGAGAAATGAATGGAAAGTCGATTAAAGGTTTGACATTAAGAGAGGATTAAAATTTATTCTGTCATCAAACAGGTTTCCTATCCTTATTGGAGAAGATTAAGTAAATACTGCATGTCCAGTGTTGGTTATTGAGGGCTTGGCACATGGTTGTTTCCACTGTGTTGCAGTGTTTATAGAGTATCTAATATGTTAGCAATTTTTTTTTGGCTGCGTTGGGTCTTTGCTGCTGCGCGTAGACTTTCTTTAGTTGTGACGAGCAGGGGCTACTCTTCGTTGCAGTGTGCGGGCTTTTCATTGCAGTGGCTTGTCTAGTTGTGAAGCACCAGCTCTAGGCATGTGGGCTTCAGTAGTTGCAGCACGCAGGCTCAGGAGTTGCGGCACACAGGCCCTAGAGCATGCGGGCTCAGTAGTTGTGGCGCACGGGCTTAGTTGCTCTGCACATGTGGGATTTTCCTGGACCAGGGATTGAACCCAAATCCCCTGCTTCTTAACCACTGTGCCACCAGGGAAGTCCAGGAATTTTAATGGCTGAGGACATAAAGACCAATATGACATGGCCCTCCTCCTAGAAACTACAGTTTAGCAAGACCTGCAAGCAAAACATTAAAATACAATATGATAACTGCTTTAACAGGGCATTTTTAAAATTCTTTAGGAAAAGGTTGAAAGAAATATTTAGTTCCATTCACTTTGCAAAATATATGATTGACTACTGATGAGATAATAATTCAGGGGAAGGAAATCAGACTTTCTAAAGCTAGATCCTTTGACAATGGTTTTCTTGTGACTTAGTTAAAGGTATTGTCATCTCTAATATTCCATATTCTTTGAGTGTTATAAATATGGTTTGTACAGACATGGGCAATTTAAAAACAGAGGGCTTTGACAGATTAATTGCTTTTAAATTGATCCCTCATCTGTAGTATCTTGTTAGGTGTCTGAGAAAATAATGTACTTAGTTGTTCCTCTTTTGATTTCTTTTTGGTTTTCTGTACTTTAGGTTGGGAAAAAATTATTTTCTGTTCCTACTAACTGGGCTGCTTGGAAATTTCCACTAACTTAAATACACCAGTGTTCTATATAACCTAGAATTCAAAATTACCCACAGTTAAGGGAATTCACAACTTTTCTCTATTCGGAGAGCAAATCAAGATTAATGAAAAAAAAATATGGCGGGGGGAGCAAATTCTTGCCTTTACACGTGTTAACATCTCTAAGCACGAGCCATGTAGCCAGGATTTACTTTGATATGTGTGAGAGGGAAGAGAGCTAGGAAGTTGCAAGAGATGGACTTTCTTTGTTGTTCTTCTCCCAGCTGTGCTGTCTTTATTTATTATTGTATCTTCAAGAGAGAAGGGGAATGTCTTTCAGGTCACATTAATTAGGAAATGCAGAGGGTTTTCCTAACTTTAAAATCTAGTTCGTTTAAGTCTTGTTCTAACTCCTGTTTATATTAAAGCTGGAAGGCAGGGGCCATTCAACTGCTCCACCCTATTCCTTTTACACACAAGATAAAAAGAAATGCCAAAAAGGTCAAGTGACTTGCCCAGAGTCACACAGCTGAGTGACAGGGTGGGAGGGAAGGGAAAAAAAGAATCCTGGCTCCTTACTCCCAGTTCAGTGTTCTCTCCACTGTTAGAGGTTACAGCTGAATATAGTTAAACCATGAGACAATCACATATCTACTTGAGATTGTGGAAATTTGATTACTGTAGAGCTTTCTCTGGATCGGCTCCCCTTCTTCTTCTTTATTGCCCCGTAGTCTTCTTAAGAGAAAATGGTCCTTTTATTTATTTGTATTGTTTATTTATTTACTTATTTGTTTACTGAAGTATAGTTGATTTACAGAATCTAGACTCTGGCCCTGACTTTTGAAGAGGCATTAATTACCTTGGCAGCTGACCTTCTGGGAACATCAAGGGCTTGAGGAAGGTTATCTCCTTTCCTCATTCCTGTGATTTCTCTGTTAACAGAGCACATTCTGAGCCCTTGAATGTGCATGTAGGCCTGTCCCTCCCACAATGCTGGATGGTCAGATGATGAGGGTTTAATAGTTAATACCAAGAGAGATTATTTCTGTGGCTGCCCTGGGCCAAGAATGCTAAATGGCCAAATTGGGGCCATTTCTAGACTCTTGTGACGTTATTTATTGAAAGATCCTGATGTCTCAAGAAAGGAACACTGACCTTGGCCATTTACTGTCACTCATCTAGTTCTTTGACATTCTGTCATTTGAAAGAGGAGTCCTAAGGATAGTGTTATTTGGATGGTTTTGAAAACAAAATGTGCAAGTTAATTTCATTCTATCTAGTAACTAGAAGACAGGGAAAGGAAATTTGAAAATTCTTTAAAGTAGATACTGATCTATAAATGGAAAAAGACAGTGCTCTGCATTAGGAGACATTTAGATGCTAGCACCTGCCACCCTTTATTTTTCTGACTTTGGACAGGTCAGTGCTTCTTTTTGAATCTCAGTGTATGTATTATTGAGTAGGTTGTACACTAGATGAATCCCAAGGCCCCTTTCCAAATGTTTCTCTTCTAATCTTCATAATTTAGGTGATCCCTCAGTGGCAAAAGCAGTATGGATAAATCTGAGATGTTTATGGGGAGAATTTTGGGGACCATCAGAATGGTAGCAGTTACAGCATGATAGGGGTCTAATGGACTAAAAGTAAATATTAACTGTTTCCATTGAAATAACCTTCTTTCCTGGATATAAATATGTATCCACTTGTTCATAATTTGACTCTTCTTTCTACAAAGATGCAATGAGTTCCTTCATTGCATCAGGGATCAAGGTGAAGAAAACAGATTTCCTGTAAACACTCAAGGAAATTCACAATTTAGTTTGAGGAAAACGGTATTAAGTAATTCAAGTAGGCTTAAGAATGTTGGAGGCTGAGCATAGAGTATCCTGGCTTTCCTTTGTACTCAGGGAGGGACATGAATGAACAGTTACCTGGAGAAGAGAAAAACAGTGCCCCTCATATTTTTAATTCTTCTTAATACTTTTCGGAGGAAGACATTCACTAACTAAATTCAGACTTATTAAAGAGAACAAAGGCAGCATTCTCTTTATGTAGAATGAGTGTTTTGAATTGTAATATTGTCTGTTCGTTTGTCTTACTTTACGTGCACAAGGGAGTGCTTACCATTCAAGTAATTTGGTAACTAATATATTAGTAACTTGAATAACATATCAACTTGGTTTAATACCAGTGTCTTGGGTTTGGTGCAAGCATATCTCCATGTAGAATTTGTATCAGTGGCAGAGGTGAAAGAGGCTGTATCATAATAGGGATATTAGGTTCTGTTCATTTCTTTCTAGAATTGTAACAAGTGGAAATCCAAGTTTTGTTACATACATTCCATATTTTATTCTATGTATTTATTTATTCTACTCACACATATTGAAGAAACAGATAAAAAATATTTTTATATAAATTACCTCATAATACAATATTTTTTCTTCTCTTGAAGCAGCAACTATATTCCTAGCATATGCTTCTTAAGTAAATTTATTTTGTCTTGCCAGAGCATCTACATATTAAATAAAGCTGTTTTCTTTTACCTTCTCCCCTACCTCCATACAGCTAATTTTCAATTTATTTTCCATTTCACTACCTCCATCTGCTTTATATCTTTATTTCCTTATTGGCCACCTTAAATACCATAACCATCATTATAATTACTCTCTTACCGTCTTGGACTTTGTTGTATTTTGCCTCCTTGACCTGGTTGAATCCAACTCTCTACTATAATACATACATACCTGAGCCATTATTAGGGTTAATTCCACCCAACAAGGGCTTTAGAAAATACCTCTCTGGAGATATTTAAAAGCTTAGCTCATATGTGTCCCTCCATTATTTTCTCTCAACTTGATGGCTCAGAATGTTGCAAATGTAAATCATTTCTGCATTATTAAGAATACTGTCAGGGGCTTCCCTGGTGGCTCAGTGGTTGAGAATCTGCCTGCCAATGCAGAGGACACGGGTTCGAGCCCTGGTCTGGGAAGATCCCACATGCCGCGGAGCAACTAGGCCCATGAGCCACAACTACTGAGCCTGCGCGACTGGAGCCTGTGCTCCGCAACAAGAGAGGCCGCGATAGTGAGAGGCCCGTGCACCGCGATGTAGAGTGGCCCCCGCTTGCCAAAATTAGAGAAAGCCCTCACACAGAAACGAAGACCCAACACAGCCAAAAATAAATAAATAAATAAATAAATAAAATTAAAAAAAAAAGAATACTGTCAAATGGAAGCAACCTAAGTGTCCATCGACAGATGAATGGATAAAGAAGATGTGGCATATATACAGTGGAATATTACTCAGCCATAAAAAGAAACGAAATTGAGTTATTTGTAGTAAGGTGGATGGACCTAGAGACTGTCATACAAAGTGAAGTAAGTCAGAAAGAGAAAAATAAATGCTGTATGCTAATGCATATATATGGAATCAAAAAAAAAAAAAAAAAGGTTCTGAAGAACCTAGGGGCAGGACAGGAATAAAGATGCAGACGTAGAGAATGGACTTGAGGACACAGGGAGGGGGAAGGGTAAGCTGGGACGAACTGAGAGAGTGGCATGGACATATATACACTACCAAATGTAAAATAGCCGGTGGGAAGCAGCCGCATAGCACAGGGAGATCAGCTCGGTGCTTTGTGACCACCTAGAGGGGTGGGATAGGGAGGGTGGGAGGGAGATGCAAGAGGGAGGAGATATGAGGATATATGTATATGTATAGCTGATTCACTTTGTTATAAAGCAAAAATTAACACACCATTTTAAAGCAATTATACACCAATAAAGATGTTAAAAAAAAAAGAATACTGTCAAATGCTTTGCAGAAGTTAGGAGGTTTTTTTCTCCCAAAATATTTTCAAGGAAAGCCCCGTATAGTAATGTTTGCCTTTTGGTGAAAAAACTAAAATCTTAATGTTTGCGTGTAAGGTCAGTAGCATTCTTTGATTGAATCTTCTTTATTGTGCTGATCCTTACGAACAAAAACAGCAACACTCAATATAAATATATTAATGTATGTCATGCACTTAAGTTTTCTATGATTCTTTTAGAGTGCGTCAAAGGTCTCTTGGGTTATATAACTTTATTTTCTATCACCAGGGTCTTGTGGAAGCTGCTACTCATTTGCTTCTATGGGGATGATGGAAGCAAGAATCCGTATACTAACCAACAATACCCAGACCCCAATCTTGAGTCCTCAGGAGGTTGTGTCTTGCAGCCAGTATGCTCAAGGTATGTGTTGTATTTCAGGCACTGTTTACCTGTGTGTAGTTTGCCATTGTTGGCAAAGCCATAAGGATGGGATAGTAGAGAGAGCACAATGTCTTCTGTCAGAAAACCTGGGTGCGATTCACAGAAAGATAGACAAGATGAAAAGGCAGAGGGCTATGTACCAGATGAAGGAACAAGATAAAACCCCAGAAAAACAACTAAATGAAGTGGAGACAGGCAACCTTCCAGAAAAAGAATTCAGAATAATATAGTGAAGATGATCCAGGACCTCGGAAAAAGAATGGAGGCAGAGATCGAGAAGATGCAAGAAATGTTTAACAAAGACCTAGAAGAATTAAAGAACAAACAAACAGAGATGAACAACACAATAACTGAAATGAAAAATACACAAGAAGGAATCAATAACAGAATAACTGAGGCAGAAGAATGGATAAGTGACCTGGAAGACAGAATGGTGGAATTCACTGCCACGGAACAAAATAAAGAAAAAAGAATGAAAAGAAATGAAGACAGCCTAAGAGACCTCTGGGACAACATTAAACGCAACAACATTCACATTATAGGGGTCCCAGAAGGAGAAGAGAGAGCGAAAGGACCCGAGAAAATATTTGAAGAGATTATAGTTGAAAACTTCCCTAACATGGGAAACAGCCACGCAAGTCCAGGAAGCGCAGAGAGCCCCATACAGGATAAACCCAAGGAGAAACACACCAAGACACATAGTAATCACGTTGGCAAAAATTAAAGACAAAGAAAAATTATTGAAAGCAGCAAGGGAAAAATGACAAATAACATACAAGGGAACTCCCATAAGGTTAACAGCTGATTTCTCAGCAGAAACTCTACAAGCCAGAAGGGAGTGGCATGATATACTTAAAGTAATGAAAGGGAAGAACCTACAACCAAGATTACTCTACCCAGCAAGGATCTCATTCAGACTCGATGGAGAAATCAGAAGCTTTACAGACAAGCAAAAGCTAAGACAATTCAGCACCACCAAACCAGCTCTACAACAAATGCTAAAGGAACTTCTCTAAGTGGGAAACACAAGAGAAGAAAAGGACCTACAAAAACAAACCCAAAACAATTAACAAAATGGTCATAGGAACATACATATCGATAATTACCTTAAACGTGAATGGATTAAATGCTCCAACCAAAAGACAGAAGCTTGCTGAATGGACACAAAAACAAGATATATATATATAAACACACACACATATATACCCATATATATGCGGTCTACAAGAGACCCACTTCAGACCTAGGGACACATACAGACTGAAAGTGAGGGGATGGAAAAAGATATTCCATACAAATGGAAATCAAAAGAAAGCTGGAGTAGCAATACTCGTATCAGATAAAATAGACTTTAAAATAAAGAATGTTACAAGAGACAAGGAAGGACACTACATAATGATCAAGGGAACAATCCAAGAAGAAGAAATAACAATTATAAATATATGTGCACCCAACATAGGAGCACCACAATACATAGGCACCTGCTAACAGCTATAAAAGAGGAAATCGACAGTAACACAATAATAGTGGGGGACTGTAACACCTCACTTAACACCAATGGACAGATCATCCAAACAGAAAATTAATAAGGAAACAAACTTTAAATGACACAAGAGACCAGGTAGATTTAATTGGTATTTATAGGACATTCCATCCAAAAACAGCATATTACACTTTCTTCTCAAGTGCGCATGGAACATTTTCCAGGATAGATCACATCTTGGGTCACAGATCAAGCCTCAGTAAATTTAAGAAAACTGAAATCATGTCAAGCATCTTTTCTGACCACAATGCTATGAGATTAGAAATCAATTACAGGGGAAAAAGCGTAAAAAACACAAATACATGGAGGCTAAACAATACGTTACTAAATAACCAAGAGATCACTGAAGAAATCAAAGAGGAAATCAATACCTAGAGACAAATGACAATGAAACGACTATCCAAAACCTATGGGATGCAGCAAAAGCAGTTCTAAGAGGGACGTTTGTAGCTATACAAGCCTACCTCAAGAAACAAGAAAAATCTCAAACAAACAATCTAACCCTACACCTAAAGGAACTAGAGAAAGAAGAACAAACAAAACCCAAAGTTAGCAGAAGGAAAGAAATCATAAAGATTAGAGCAGAAATAAATGAAATAGAAACAAAGAAAACAATAGCAAAGATCAATAAAACTAAAAGCTGGTTCTTTAAGAAGATAAACAACATTGATAAACCATTAGCCAGACTCATCAAGAAAAAGAAGGAGAGGACTCAAATCAATAAAATTAGAAATGAAAAAGGAGAAGTTACAACAGACACCGCAGAAATACAAAGCATCCTAAGAGACTACTACAAGCAACTCTATGCCAATAAAATGGACAACCTGGAAGAAATGGACAAATTCTTAGAAAGGTATAACCTTCCAAGACTGAACCAGGAAGAAATAGAAAATATGAACAAACCAATCACAAGTGATGAAATTGAAACTGTGATTAAAAATCTTCTAACAAACAAAAGTCCAGGACCAGATGGCTTCACAAGTGAATTCTATCAAACATTTAGAGAAGAGCTAACACCTATCCTTCTCAAAACTCTTCCAAAAAAATTGCAGAGGAAGGAACACTCCCAAACTCATTCCATGAGGCCACCATCACCCTTATACCACAACCAGACAAAGATGCTACAACAAAAGAAAATTACAGACCAATATCACTGATGAATATAGATGCAAAAATCCTCAACAAAATACTAGCAAACAGAATCCAACAACACATTAAAAGGGTCATACACCACGATCAAGGGATTTATCCCAGGGATGCAAGGATTCTTCAATATACACAAATCAATCAATGTGATACATCATATTAACAAATTGAAGAATAAAAACCATATGATCATCTCAATAGATTCAGAACAAGCTTTTGACAAAATTCAGCACCCATTTACGATCAAAACTCTCCAGAAAGTGGGCATAGAGGGAACCTACCTCAACATAATAAAGGCCATATATGACAAACCCACAGCAAACATCATTCTCAATGGTGAAAAACTGAAAGCATTTCCTCTAAGATCAGGAACAAGACAAGGATGTCCACTCTCACCACTATTATTCAACATAGTTTTGGAAGTTTTAGTCACAGCAATCAGAGAAGAAAAAGAAAAAGGAATCAAAATCAGAAAGGAAGAAGTAAAGCTATCAGTGTTTGCAGGTGACATGATACTATACATAGAGAATCCTAAAGATGCCACCAGAAAACTACTAGAGCTAATCAGTGAATTTGGTAAAGTTGCAGGATACAAAATTAATGCACAGAAATCTCTTGCATTCGTATATGCTAATGATGAAAAATCTGAAAGAGAAATTAAGGAAACACTCCCATTTACCATTGCAACAAAAAGAGTGAAATACCTAGGAATAAACCCTACCTAGGGAGACAAAAGACCTGTATGCAGAAAACTATAAGACACTGATGAAAGAAATTAAAGATGATACCAACAGATGGAGAGATATACCATGTTCTCAGATTGGAAGAATCACTATTGTGAAAATGAGTATACTACTCAAAGCAATCTACAGATTCAGTGCAATCCCTATCAAATTACCAATGGCATTTTTCACAGAACTAGAACAAAAAACCTTAAAATTTGTACAGAGACACAAAAGACCCCAAATAGGTAAAGCAGTCTTGAGGGAAAAAAGCAGAGCTGGAGGCATCAGACTCCCTGACTTCAGACTATACAACAAAGCTACAGTAATCAAGACAATATGGTACTGCCACAAAAACAGAAATATAGATCAATGGAACAAGATAGAAAGGCCAGAGATAAACCCAAGCACCTATGGTCAACTAATCTATGACAAAGGAGGCAAGGATATACAATGGAGAAAAGACAGTCTTTTCAATAAGTGGTGCCGGGAAAAGTGGACAGCTACATGTAAAAGAATGAAATTAGAACACTCCCTAATACCATACACAAAAATAAACTCAAAATGGATTAGAGACCTAAATGTAAGACCGGACACTATAAAACTCTTAGAGGAAAACATAGGAAGGATGCTCTTTGACATAAATCACAGCAAGATCTTTTTTGATCCACCTCTTAGAGTAATAGAAATAAAAACAGAAATAAACAAATGGGACCTAATGAAACTCTAAAAGCTTTTGCACAGCAAAGGAAACCATAAACAAGACGAAAAGATAATCCTCAGAATGGGAGAAAATATTTGCAAATGAATCAACGGACAAAGGATTAATCTCCAAAATATATAAACAACTCATGCAACTCAATATTAAAAAAGCAATTAACCCAATCAAAAAACGGGCAGAAGACCTAAATAGACGTTTCTCCAAAGAAGACATACAGATGGCCAAGAGGCCCATGAAAAGCTGCTCAACATCACTAATTAGTAGAGAAATTCAAATCAAAACTACAGTGAGGTATCACCTCACACCAGTTACAATGGGCATCATCAGAAAATCTGCAAACAACAAATGCTGGAGAGGGTGTGGAGGAAAGGGAATCCTCTTGCACTGTTGGTGGGAATGTAAATTGATACAGCCACTATGGAGAACAGTATGGAGGTTTCTTAAAAAACTGAAAATAGAATTACCATATGATCCAACAATCCCACTACTGGGCATATACCCAGAGAAAACCATAATTCAAAAAGACACATGCACCGCAATGTTCATTGCAGCACTATTTACAATAGCCAGGTCATGGAAGCAACCTAAATGCCCATTGGCAGATGAATGGATAAAGAAGAAGTGGTACCTATATACAATGGAATATTACTCAGCCATAAAAAGGAACGAAATTGGGTCATTTGTTGAGACGTGGATGGATCTAGAGACTGTCATACAGAGTGAAGTAAGTCAGAAAGAAAAACAAATATCGTATATTAACGCATATATGTGGAACCTAGAAAAATGGTACAGATGAACCGTTTTGCAGGGCAGAAATTGAGACACAGATGTAGAGAACAAACGTATGGACACCAAGGGGGGTAAGCGGTGGAGGGTGGTGGTGGTGGTGTGATGAATTGGGAGATTGGGATTGACATGTATACACTGATGTGTATAAAATGGATGACTAATAAGAACCTGCTGTATAAAAAATAAATAAATTAAAATTTTAAAATTCAAAAAAAAAAACCTGGGTGCAAGTTCTGGCTGTATCACTTATTATCAAGTGGTTTCTCATGGAATTCACTGCACCATCCAGCAAGATGTCAATAATTGCTGTATTTTGAGTAAGCACTGGCTCTTTGGAGCCTCTTACATGCATTACCCAACAGTGCTCAAACCCTGAAAAGAGTAGCTGTTACTCTATAGACAAGGAACAGACATGAAGTTGTTCTATAGTATTTTGAAGGCCACTCAGCTTCTAAGCATGAATTTCAGTTCCAAATAAGGTCTCATTCTGAAACCTAATTCTTATTAAAATCATACGAAACTGGTTTCTCTCCAGAAGGATTTAAAAATTGTGTACGTAGGCTTCTAGAACAGGCTATACGTAAGGTGTGTAGAAAGCCCAGCTGCCGTTGATTCAGGGAGAAACATTCTCATGTTAAAGTTTTCTGCTGTCAACCGCAGGTTTGGCCACTAGAGAGTTTCTCAGTTCACCAGTGAAACTGCTGGTGAATGATTGTCAGTGAGCCTTTCCTTCTTTCTGAAATACTTATTAAACTCTGACATTGTGACTTTTGGGCCCTGGGGACTCTGAAGTATCAAGAGAGTCCTTACCCTCATGAAGCTTACAGTTAAGTGAGGAAAATAGAAATTAAATAATTATAAGAACAATGAAGAAAAAGGGTTCTAGATGTGTATACAGGCATACCTCATTTTACTGTGCTTCTCAGATACAGCATGTTTTGTTTTTTTTTTTTTACAAGTTGAAGGTTCGTGGCAACCCTGCATTGAGCAAGTCTGTCAGTGCCATTTTTGCAACAGGATTTGCTCACTTCATGTCTCTTTATCGCATTTTGGTAATTCGTGAAATATTTCCAACCCTCTGCCCAGCAAAAAGATTATAACTCATTGAATGCTCTGGTGATGGTTAGCGGGTTTTTTTTTAGCAATAAAGCATTTTAAAATTAAGGTGTGTGTACTGTTTTTTAGACAAAATGCACACTTAAGAGACTACAGTAGACTGTAAACATAACTTTTATATGCACTAGGAAACCAAAACATTTGTGTGACTTTATTGTGATATTTGCTTTATTGTGGTAGTCTGGAACTGAACCTGCAGTGTCTGTGAGATATGCCTGTAATAGGGCCAGGACTGGAGGAAGGATATGGGGACCTGGTTTAGACTTTTCTGCAAGAGGTGGTCAGAGAAGACTTCCTTGAGGAAGTGTCTGGCTATTTAATAATGACAATAATAGCGAACTTTTATTGCTTTTACATGAAGTAATTAATTTAATCCTACAAGGAAGGTGCTATTGCTATCTATATTTTACAGATAAGTAAACAGAGGTACAGAGAAATTATCAATTCTTAACCCAGTTTTGGATTGAACCTATATAGTCAGGCTTCAGAGCCTCCCACTTAACCACGAAGCTAACCTTCCACATCAGGTGCCGAATGAATGTCTGTCAAATAGATGGCTGATGGATGGATGAATGAAGTGGTATTTAAGCTAAGAAACAACTTCTAGGGGTGACATAAAGAATAATTAATGGCGTAGAGAAGAAAAAATATGAAATGGGACAGTTTCTTTTGTACCCCTTTCTAATAGAGGGTGATAATAACTCTGTGTGTTCTTCATCTTCAGGCTGTGAAGGTGGCTTCCCATACCTCATCGCAGGAAAGCATGCCCAAGATTTTGGGCTGGTGGAAGAGGCCTGCTTCCCCTACACGGGCACAGATTCTCCATGCAAACTGAAAGAGGACTGCTTCCATTACTACTCCTCCGAGTACCACTATGTAGGAGGTTTCTATGGGGGCTGCAATGAAGCCCTGATGAAGCTTGAGCTGGTCCATCACGGGCCCGTGGCAGTTGCCTTTGAAGTCTACGATGACTTCTTCCACTACCACAAGGGGATTTACCACCACACTGGTCTGAGAGACCCTTTCAACCCCTTTGAGCTGACCAATCACGCTGTCCTGCTGGTGGGCTATGGCACTGACTTGGCCTCTGGACTGGATTACTGGATTGTTAAAAACAGCTGGGGCCCTGGCTGGGGTGAGGATGGTTACTTCCGGATCCGCAGAGGAACCGATGAGTGTGCAATTGAAAGCATAGCACTGGCGGCCACACCAATTCCTAAATTGTAGGGTGTACCTCCCAGCGTTTCATACTGACCACCATCAGTCGTGAAAGGAAACTGACTTATTCACAGACTAGAGACTTTTACCGTATTGCTACTGCAATGTCAAAAGGTTACAAACAGATTCCTATGAAGATTTGTGCCTTTAAAATTAAAACTGCCCTTGACTGTAATATACTTTACCATTGAACACCAGCCTGCTTTTTCCTAAGTATTCAGTGAAATGAGGTTTTTATGGATGATGGTGAACTATGAAGTAATGGATTTTGCTAATCATTTGTGATTCAAACAGATGCTGTATTTTAAAAAATCTGTGTGAATGCACAGGCTTATTTTTAAATTGTATAAATCATGAGAAAATATGGCAATGATTATTAAATTTAAAGATTTTTTGTAAGTATTCAGGTGATATGTATTATGAAATTTATGTATGTGCTTAAGAGAATTTTTAATCTTGACTCCTTCAGTTGTATTTACTTGTCTCACTTATGTAAATACTTTAAAAAGGAAAATCATTTCAGCGTATTTCAACTAAAAACAACAAAATTATGAACGTTTACAATAGGGGGTATACTCAGTTAATGTCTAGTGAACCCTGAAATTATCTCCTGGATATTTGATGAGACAGAGATTATAAAGAAAAGATACAGGAGTTTTTGATAAGAGTCTGGTTATTGGTTAAACCTTCTTATGGTGTATCTTGCATTTGGAAGTATTGGTTAGCCTTCATTGGCTGAGCAGTAATAGCCTAATTAGTGGAATATTAGCAGTTTATATTTGGTCAGATCTTTGGGATCTCCAAGGGATATTTCACAGTGATATGAAATCTCCACACTGAGTAAACAGATAGGATCCATTAGAAATAATAGATTAGGCAAATTAGAGCTCTGAACCATAAACAAGAACTACAAGGCTTTTAGAGCTGAAAGGGACCCTGGAGATGGTTCAGTGTAACTACCTCTTAACCAGAAAAAGACACTGAGGCTTATACAGAGGGCAAGTGACTCATCCAAGGTCACACAGCTGGTAAATGATGAGTCTAGATTAGAACCTAGATTTTCTAAGTCTGGTTCTCCTTGAGTGACTTAGACACTGAACGTCTGCGCTTTCCAACAGAGTATCCAAAATCACCAGGGATACTAGATGCATAGTTGGAAACTTCACATTGACATGTTAAGTCTCAGAGTTTTGTCTTAAACCTCATGTACTTTTTGTATTGCAATTCACTACAATGACATTTTTACTCTTAAACTGAAGGGTTATTCCAGGAGTTTGCCTCGTATTTAAAGTGTGGTTTCTTGGGCCTCCTGGTACATGGCCACATACCTTTGACCTTTTTACCACATGATGACAAAGAAGCAGACACTCTGAATGGCAGGCATAGCCAGAGTCCTTATTATCTGGAAGGCCTCCAAGGAGGTATATTTTCTTTGTTACTGTTACTGGTGGGATGTAATAATTATAATCCTAATTTATGCCTAGCCTTGTTGCTACATGAAAGTGTAAATAGACTTTGAAATCAAGCAGGAATTTATTTTTCACTAAAATTTATAAAGATATATACTACCTGTCAGCTTAATAGCTAAGATTTTCTTTAACCCGTTAAGTGTGAGGTCATCCTCTGGTATTTACTTGGACAGCAGTCAGTTGACACATGTGAGAGCAAGTCCTGAAGGTGAAGAGCACCCATGCTTTTGCACAATTTCATGGGGGCCCTGGCTGAGCTCTGAAGGAAAATCATTGCTCGTATCCTTCTTTAAATACTCTAGGAAATATTGAAGGACTAAATGATAGTTGTGAACTTAACTGGCAATGGGAAGCAGGTCTCACAAGCATGATTAGTTGAGGACAAACAATGGTTTGAAAAGGCCCTAAGTTTTCAGAGGTGCTCGCAGGATTGCCCAGAGAGCTCAAGTTACACTGCCCTTCAACTTGCATTTTCTGCTGTTCGAGGTCTGCTTTTCCTATCGCTCTACAAGGGAAAGATCACCATTTCATCCACAGTGGTGGAATTCATTCAAGATGTGGACTGAATCATGGTTCCATCATGGTTCCTTAAGCCATGTAATTAAACTGCTAAGCTATACAAAAAGCAAATTTCATTATCTGAAACTTGTTTGTATTGGTGCTAACAGAACATATCATCAAAGTCTGTTGAGAAATGAGCTCTGGAAAAAAATGGGTTGGGAACTCTGGCTAACCTCCCCGAACACATGCCCAGAAAAGCTACAGTAGTGACGTGCGTGGATGACACCATTGGCCACAAAGCAAAAAATAAGTTTAGCTGGGCCATCTAGCACAAGCATGGTCCTGACCCTGATGCCTCAGTGCCTGGGTAAGATTTCTTGCTCTGCCACATGAGCCATGAGAACTTGGGCAGTTTACTTAACCTATCAAGTGCTTCTGTTTCCTCATCTGTAAACTGGGGATAATGGGATAAATATCTATCACTGTCTGAACTCTCCCTAAACTCTTGCTATTATAATAAAGGAACCAAAAGGGTTTACACTTCTGAATGACATTTATTTGGTTTAAGGTCAGGCCTTATTACCCCATCCCAAGTGGGGAAACTAACGTAAATTCAGATAATGAGGGCTTCCCTGGTGGCGCAGTGGTTGAGAATCTGCCTGCCAATGCAGGGGACACGGGTTCGAGCCCTGGTCTGGGAAGATCCCACATGCCGCGGAGCAACTGGGCCCGTGCGCCGCAACTAATGAGCCTGCGCGTCTGGAGCCTGTGCTCCACAACAAGAGAGGCCGCGATAGTGAGAGGCCTGCGCACTGCGATGAAGAGTGGCCCCCGCTTGCCGCAACTGGAGAAAGCCCTGGCACAGAAACGAAGACCCAACACAGCCATAAATAAATAAATAAATAATAAAATAAAAATTAAAAAAAAAAAAATTCAGATAATGAAGTTTCCTTGGCCATTCAAGCTTGCTCACTGAACTCTGACTTCTAAACACTGACCTCAGGAACTGAATAGATTTGGATAGTAAGGGATATGTGTATCTACTTCACAGAGCTCTGAGGGTTGAACACCTTCACCTATGGAAAGTAGGTACACCAGTGCTTGGAACGTAGTAAGGAGTATATAAGTATTAGTTACTGTTCAAGTCATCTTTTTCCCAATTCAAATTGTAATCTTTTGCTATGAGGAAGCAGCTCAGATGTATTCTATTAATAAACAAGCTGTACTCTGAGCGGGTACAGGAGGGGCTTTGGAGATTTTTTTTAAAGGGAGAAAAAACCAACAGAGGAACATGGCGCAAAGAAACCCACGGAGAAAAATCTTCGAAAACGTTATGAATTAGGGAGATGATTTTGATTTTCTGGTACAGAGGTTTTTACAACCCGCACCACATCATTGCCTCTGCTGCTGCCTGTGTGGAAAGAATAAGTGTGAGAGGCGATCAGGTTTAGACTGCTACAGCAGAGATGAAAATCAGGCCCCAGCTGAGAGCAAGTAACTTTGAAGCAAAAAAAAAAAGACTAAAGGTTAAGCTAAGGTTGTAACAATTTGATTTTCCTAATCAGGATTTTCCTATCAGGATAAGCATAGCAGATTCACATAACAATAGAGCTGGAAGGTCGTCTAAGCCACCTCTGTCATTAAAATAAAAATGGGTTCAGTGAGGTGAAATAACATGCCTGGGGTTCCGGCTAATAAAGATAAATCTAGACCCCAGTGCGTCAAGAACTTCCTACTGTACCTGCTGCCTCCCAATTAAGAAAAATGGAGAAAGAAAGATAAATGTTATGAGACAACCTGACCTTGTACTGTAAAATCATTTCTAAGATCCTTTCCAGTTCTCAGAAATCCTATTCTGAACTCTTGGTGGCAAGTGCTCTAAGCTCTAAATCCATGTGTGGTGGTTTCGGAGGTTTAATCTAACAGTTTTCCTCTAAATATAGTGATGTTAATATTTATATTTCTTAACTGTAATAAAGATTTATTTTTGGCCTAAAGTTAAGTAGAAACTTCCAGACCAAGACGGGAGAGCTTTAGACATAACAAATTCTTCAGTTCTGATGGGAAGTGCATGCACTGGAAATTGTACGTTGGTTGTGCGTTAGTTAGCCATTAGGCCTTAATTTCATTAGCTGTAAAATACTGACGTCATTGAATTGTAGTTCTGATTGAAAGTGGATTTGCCTAAAATCGCCTGGACCGTAAAATAGTTGAATCCTCAGCAGACATTAGGACTGCCCTGCACAATGTCCTCTTGATGACAGCAAACCAAAACTGCAGGAGATAAACTAGCCCTTGGACAGAACATGCAACACATGCCTTTGTTGATGTCTTTATTTCTCCCTTCAGAAGTCCATTTATCAAGATCCCTTTTCCCCACATGCCTTTGAAGAGCTAGCAGAAGTAAGAAATTTAATCTCTCCTTTTCCGATTTTGAGGGTGTGATGCTGATACACTCTGATTTTGAACTTTTGGTCCTAAAAGGCAATTTATAGAATTGAAATTCAATTCTATAGGTAGTTAAATAAGGAAAGACTGTGATAAATGCCAACCCCCCCCCCCCCAAGTTGAGGGGAAAAAAGCAGACTTGTTTCTTCCTCTAATGCAAAAGGTCTAAAGTGATTGAAATCCTAGCAAATCAATTGAAAAGAAGTAACTTGGAGAAACAGCCTTCCCCTGGGGAAATGAGGGAAATGCCAGGAAGCTAAGGCTGTGCATTAAAGTAATGATTGAGATGATTTGTTTTTTTCTTGCAACGTATTTTCTGCAGCTTCAAAAGTATTGAATAGTTTCAAGTGAAGTATAAGATAAATGATAGAAAATGAATACTTTTAGTATCATATTTTTATAACCCCCATTCTCTCATTTTTGGGGTTTCTGGAGAGCTAAAAGAAAAGCCTGTTTTCCCTGTAGATAACTATTCCTATGCCACCATAAGAAATGCACAGTATTCCCAAGAGACAGAATCCCAGTTCTGCAGACTAAAATTCAGTGGAGTAACAAGGATGGGTCTATGGAGAGAAAGTAAACAAAATAGTGCTGAAGATATCATGAACTCAGATATTTTTGATCCTCCAGTGTTTGTTATTTAGACCTTAGTCCAGTTATCGAACATAGATCTCTAGTCTTCAGCGTTCACTTGTTAAAAGGTGATGCCAAGGGCAGCGTGGCCAAAGTCAGGGCTGGAGACACGGACACAGCCAGAGCGGGGCGCCCGTGTTGGGAGGCGAGTGGTGGCCGAGGTCTGTCTATGGATTTTGAGCATCTGAAGGTGATCTCTGAATTTAAGCATTCCTTGCTGCTCCCTCACCCTTAAGAAAAAAAAAAAAAAAGTTTCAAAGAAGCTGTGAGTGTTTATATATTACCTGCCTTGTAAAAAATGTTTACAATGGTAAAGGTGCCATACAAAATAAGTTAGAAATAAGTGAGCGAACTGAAGCAAAAAGAAGATAAAGGTAAAAAAATAGGATGTGGCCATGAATAAAGTCTGCACAGAGTCTAGCACATTACCTGATATGTGAGGATCGTGCTTCAACAGTAGGTCTGAACCGGAAGTGATTTTTGTCCCTCATGGGACATCCGGCAATGTTTGTAGACATTTGGGTTGTCACACTGGGGGAGGAGATGCACTCCACCATGAAGAATTATCCAGCGCCAAATGTCAACAGTGCCAAGGTGGAGAAAGTCTGCACTACGACATGCCAACTCCTTTATGCTTTCTTCCCCACCACCAAATGAATGTGATGGACTTTGGTGGAGAGAGAGAACTCTGAGGGTATCTCGGAAGCTTCCAGAACTTGAGCTGAACTTTGAAGCATCAAGAGGAATAGTAAAAGGCAGGGAAGGCCCACGGAGTGGGGGCACATTGAAGTTGTGAGACAAGATAAGAGCACTGCCCCTCAGTTTCAAGACAACAGGCTGAGCCCATTCTGTAGTAGCCCCACCCAACAGGAACCCAGTGATAAGTTCCAATAGGAACTTATTAAATATATAGTCTTAACTTACAGTAAGAATGGGGCTCATTGATGGATCAGAAATTGGATGAATCCTTATTTTAAAAAAGGAGGAGGGCAGCAAATGGGAAGGTAGGATCATAATTGGAGGCCCACGTGTGTGAGAAAATTCTGCCATAGAAGATGAACACACCATCTCAACCCACCAAACATTTGATCAAGATAACGATAAAAAGAAGAGAGGTTGTAGTATTTTTGCTTACAAAGAGCATTTACTTGGGATTTGAACCCAGGTCTCTACGTTGTAGAACCACGGCTCTTAACTACTCTATACTTCCTCCCTTAAGATGTCCTTCCTGTGTTTCTCCTTGTGGTGTGTTGATTTTTCAGGTCCTGGTCCGTTTTATTCTTCTTTGTCATTTTGTAGGTAAATATTATACTTGCTCAAGCCCTGAGAGATGCCTTCATCTTAAACCAGGATGAATAAATGAAGGGTGGTCTCAGAGACAGAGGTTAAGTCAGGAGAGGAACGGTGAGAAAGGAATGACATACTCTATCTTAAACGTGTTGCATTTCAGCTGACCACTGCAAAAGCAGGGAAAGCTTTTCTTTCAACAAGTGTCTCACCAGAAATGTGATAGCTATTCTCAGGAAGGATTTGGCAAACCTAATATTTAGCAGATTTGCAACAATAACTCTAAGCTCAAATGGAAGATATTTTCTGGCAGTGCATCCAGCCCTCCAAGGGAGGGTGGATTCTTTTACTTGGAGTGATATGGCAAGGAAGGTATTAAGGACAGTAACTTCTTTCCAATATAAAATTAATTAATTAATTAAAGAAGAAAGATGACTGAGGCCTTCTCTGCTGTATTCCATGTACCTCGGGATGTTGGTAGAAAAGGTATCAATGCAGGATGGGTTCACAGAACACATTTGGGTTCACAGGAAGTTTAAAGTCAATCTGGGCACTCAAGAATTTCTTTCTATATATTTGAACTGCCTACCTGTTGGGATTTTAAAGTTTGGGATAATAAAAAATAAATTAAAAAAGAAATGGCTCCTGCAATTTTTGCGTAAATTTTTACTGAATTCAGCTCAGAGCCCTTCAGCATGAAGAATGCTGGCTTTGGCAATCATCCAGAAAACACCCGTTAGGAGGAGCCTCTCTGTTTTTGTTTTGTAGCAACTTTGCACAATTAATGACAGCATTATTTACAGTTATAAGAAGTTGGAAACAACCTAGTGGTCCAAGAAATAGGAAATATGTCATTTATAGTACACAAGCTTGACAATATATTATACAGTATTAAAAATAACTATGCCTCCAATATAACAACATTAAGAAATGTTTATGTTATAATACATAGAAAAATGATACCATGTTTTGTTACATAAAAAGCAAATGGACATGTAAGCACCTTCAAAAGGGCAGGAGGATTATGAATGGATAAAGTTATTTCCTTTATTGGTTTTGTTATAACAGCTATGTTATAAATAACAGAAAATGTAACCAAAATTTGCATGGCCAAGAAGCCCTCATCACATAAATACGCTCAAGTCTCTCTCCCCTCATAAAAAGCCACCAACTTTTCATCCTACAGCAAATATCACATTATTTTTTCCTTCTTTCAACAGCTAAGCCTCTTCAAGGAAGCTTTTTTTTACCTTCTCACTTTGTGTTTTCTCCTTAATGTCATGAAATCTGCCTTCCACCAGGTCACGTCATTGAAGTTGTTCACATCAAGGTAAGCAAAAAAACACCCTGTTACTAAAAGCAGTTTTCAGTCTTTTTCTCAGCATTTGATATTTGGTCATGCCTTCCTTAACCTTGCACCTCTCAGCTTTCAGATTTCTATTTCTTTGCAGTTCCCTTTTCAGACTCCTGGTCCTCCACCTATACCCTAATTTTACTATTCCTCCAGCTTCTATACAATCCTCTTTCCCCGTCACTATATATTATCTCAAGTTGAGCTTTTTCACAGTCAGTATATATTATCTACGTGCTGGTGAATCCCAAATCTAGCCTCCATCTCCAGAGCTCATGTATTAGTTATCTAATTGTGGCATAACACAATACCCAAAGACCCAGTGGTTTAAACTAACACACATTTGTTATCTTATAATTGCTGTGGGTCTGGAATCCGGGTGCAGTTTCACTGGATTCTGTGCTTTATGGGCCTCTCACAAGGCTGCAATCAAGGTGTCAGCCTATGGTCTTCAGTCTCATCTGAAGGTTCACCTGGGGAAGGCTCACCCAGAAATTGTAGGCAGTATTCAGTTCCTTGCAGATTCTTGGATTAAAGGCCTCAGTTTCCTGCTGGCTGCTGACCAGAGGCTACCCTCAGTGCCTTGCCATATGGGCCTCTCCATATGATAGCTTGTTCATCTAAGTGTGCAAGCTATGATAGCAATAGAGGGAGTGTACTAACAAGATAGGATTCAAAATCTTTGTAACCTAATCATGGAAGAGATAGCTCCTCAATGTTCCCACATTCTATTGGTCAGAAGCAAATTACTCAAGGACAGAGTATTACAGAAAGCCTGAATACCAAGAGATGGAGATCATTGGGGCCATGATAATGATGCCTACCATAACTTTAAACCAGATATCTCCCTTCCTACTTGTACCTAGATTTACAAGTCCCATTAGCCAGTGCAAAATGCACAAATCTGAGTACATCATCTTTGTCCCATCCCTGACGCAAGCTCATTTCCATTCTTTTAGTTATTGGCAGCCTCATTCACCCAGTTTCCAAAATCAGAAAACTAGGTATTTCATTGATTTATTCCTCTTCCTCACCCACGATGTTCAATTAGTCGTGACCTCCTACCAATTCTAATTCCTAAATACCTGTTAAATCTGTCTCTCCACACATCTGCCTTAAACTATCATGATCTGTAAATTGTGTCACTGGTATATCCTCCTAACATACCTTTCTACTTCCAGCCTTGCTCTCTCCAATCCTCACCACAGCCAAGTTGACAATGTCACATCTCTGTTTAGAATCTTTAATGGCTTCCCATAGCTCAGGAATATTTCAAGGTGGACAGGCTAGTAACATAAAAATGCACATTCAATAAACCTGTGGTTTTCATAATGCAGACTACAGAAATTTAAACTCAGCAAAATCTTCTTGGCTGGTAGGGATACACAGAAGTTGAGTGACAAATATTATGAGGAAAATAGTTTTCTATTTGAAACTCCTAAGCAGGATGCAAGTGGTTTAGTGTGGTATATCAAATATGGGAGATGTAAGGTCAAAACAGTTGTATCTGTCTGTAGTAACTGCCACCAATTTTTTTTAAAAATGTTATCTTTTTGGAAGCCAGAATTCCTTGAAGATATTTTCTATCAAATAACAAAATTCAACCATATAACTTTCCAGGTATTTTCATTTATTAAAAGTTTCACAACAGTTCTCAGAAACTCAGACCTATTTATTCCAACATTTTAATCTCTCAAGAGTCTTTGCTAGCTCACAGGATGACAATGTAAGAACAGGAAAATGTTCCTGTACAGTCTTGGCAAAGGCAACGACCTGCACATACCAGATCAGAAGTCTAATTCCTCCCCAGACCATATTCGATTATAGTTGCTTGGAATTCAGCAACATTGTTGTCTGCTTTCAGTAAACTTCCCTCTTTTTCTACTCTGGCCATGCGGTTGGGATGACTAAGAGTGAAAATGGCATTTCCTAATCAGTTATAACATGACTGGTTGTTAAATATTTTCCTAATTGTTGTCCCCAGGAGGCGCTGACGCCAGTTCTGGAATGTTTATCTGGGAGTTGTCTATGCAGAAGCAGACCTGATGTGCCAGCACATAACTCATGGGATTCCCTAAAATACTCCTCAACCTTAAATTCAGTTGAACTGCATCAATTTCCCAGGCCTGGAAAACAGTTGATACTTGTATTCCTGACAGCCCCATTCAAAAATGAGATAAGAAAAATAACATTTTCATAGAGACATATGGGAAAGAACTATACAAACCCCGAAGACTTGGTTTGGCAGAAATATTTTCCCATGCAAAAATGAGTAGTGTTTCTGGCACTTGCTATAGTACTTTGTAGCTGGCAGCTGAATTATCTTAGTCTCTGCTCAAAACTCTGGTCTCAAAAGCTGATCTTCAACTCTCCTGTGTTAAAAAGGATTTAAAACACTTAATGACCAATTTACATGTCAAAACTGAAACATTATGTTGACCTGATTATGAGTCACTGTGCCTGTTCAAGTGGCCATAATAATAGACAAAATAATTACCTTTTGAATGGAAGTATACTGTTTATATTGTTCTTCAAATAATCTCTGAGATAGATAGGAAAGGTTTTAACAGTCCATTTTACAGATATAAAACTGAGGTTCTGTGATACCAAAAGCCTGGCTCACAGTATTTGTAAGAACCAGTACTTGAGCCCATAGCTTTAGACTTAAGCCTACTCTCTATCTTGCCACATTCTTTTCAATGTTTATTTTCTGAAATGCAATGTATCATGCATTAAGTTAGTAATTCTTCCTTTAACTGTACCTGACAGAAAATTATACACCACTCTTAGTCAATAATGACTCGGAGAATTATTTACGCTTTCCTTAGCATTAGTACTTTTACGCTATTTTTGAAGGTAATTATCCTACCTGTGACTGATGTACTATTATAAAACAAGCGTGGGCTTGGTTGTCTACAAACGTACCCATAAATAAATATGTCCTGTTGCCAAAATTAGGATCACCCATGTTCTTTTTTCCTAGAAAATTTATTTTAACCAGGATTCCCTGCCTCTGTAAATTAACCATCCTCTAACCCATATCCTCATATCATTTAATGCTTTGGGACCTCCAAGTGGGGTGTTTGTTATGAGACAAGGACATAGCCTGTCTCCCCTACATTAAAAGCCAATGGAAGAGAAAGAGATATATCACATGATATTGCTTATATGTGGAATCTAAAAAGAAATGATACAAATGAACGTATTTACAGAACAGAAACAGACTCACAGACTTAGAGAATGAGCTTATGGTTACCAGAGGGGGAAGGGTGGAGGGAAGGGATAGTTAGGGAGTTTGGGAAAAGAAAAAAAAAAAAAGCCAATAGCATTAATTCACTGTCTTCCAATTTGATAATTGAAATTCTGGCTTATTTCTATCTTGTGCTTACTGCTTCTTATCACCCTCTGTTCTTTTTCTTGGAGAAGGAAGATTAGAAGTTGATGAGGGAAGAGTCAAAGGGAACAATGTGATAAACCTATGCTTGTAAAGCAATCTAGGACCTCAGAGGTGGGTTGGTGTGAAATAAAGGGAAGCAAGAGTCCAATATATAAATTCCAATGAAACATGGTGATGTGATCTAGGCAGCATTGATATTTAAGGGGACATCCTAAACAGCTGATGGAACACGGTGGCAGGAGCCTCCTGGGCACAAATGGGAGCAGTAACATGGTTTAAATTTTGGCAAAAGATTCCCAGTTAGTGCCTGGCTGCAGTAGATAGGCATAGTGTCAGGACCCAATAAAATAATAGATAAGCAGGATATCTGGACCCGGGAAAATGAGCCAGAGCTCCAGGAGTGAGGTGTGGGGGAGGGGAGGGCTGGAGTACAATCTAGGACAGTGTTCAAGGTTCTGGAGAGGAAGAAAGCCTGCAGCTTTGGGCCTGGGTTTCATTCCACATACGCTGGGTCTTAACAATACTAAATAGACCCACCTGCTGGTGAGGATAG
The DNA here is from genome assembly GCF_009873245.2 of Balaenoptera musculus. Taxonomy (NCBI): domain Eukaryota; kingdom Metazoa; phylum Chordata; class Mammalia; order Artiodactyla; family Balaenopteridae; genus Balaenoptera; species Balaenoptera musculus. The sequence goes on from NC_045792.1 coordinate 43,690,550, forward strand.
GGTCAGTGGGGAAAAAGATTTTGAGCAGGGAAAGAATATAATTAGATCTTTACTTTGGTAATATTTTTACCTGTTGTTAAGGAAAGTTTGAGAGGAAGGAAAAACTAGAAACAAGGAGACCAATTAGAGGGGCGTGGATATCTTCAAATAATGATCTGCCTCACCTTCATCTTTGTCAGACTTCTTTTTCCAAATATCTGTACCTTACCAAATCATCTAACACTTATCATCTGTTTCTGTATTATGAGGTTGTGAACTGTGAGCTATTTGATGAATTTAGATGTTTCATAGTATTATGTTTATAACAAACAATCAGAAAAATACATGGGTCCTGTTCAGTGAAAAATAGAAAGTGTGGCAAATAAAGCATGGCATGAGCAGAGAAAAGGAGGCTTAATAATAATAATAATAATAAATAATATAATAATATATTAATAATAATATAATTATTATATATTATATTATATAATATATAATAATTATTATATATTATATAATTATATATATATATATAATTATATAATTATATTCAGGGATACAGATATGTCAAAAGGGAAAGGTTGATTGATTCTTATAGCAACGTGTTATCAGGTGGGAAAACATTTTGCCTCACAAGTCAATTCAACTTCATTATGTTTGAAGAATATATTATTTTATATATTTTTCATTTAACTTGTTTGTGTTTTTATGTGTTACTTGTAAACAATATACAGTTGGGTCATTTTATTTATTCATCACTTTTTTTTTAAACATCTTTATCAGAGTATAATTGCTTTACAATGGTGTGCTAGTTCCTGCTCTATAACAAAGTGAATCAGCTATACATATACATATATCCCCATATCTCCTCCCTCCCGCGCCTCCCTCCCACCCTCCCCATCCCACCCCTCTAGGTGGTCACAAAGCTCTGAGCCGATCTCCCTGTGCTATGTGGCTGCTTCCCACTAGCTATCTATTTCACATTTGGTAGTGTATATATGTCCATGCCACTCTCTCACTTCGTCCCAGCTTACACTTCCCCCTCCCTGTGTCCTCAGGTCGATTCTCTACATCTGTGTCTTTAGTCCTGTCCTGCCCCTAGGTTCTTCAGAACCATTTTTTTTTTTTTTTTAGATTCCATATATATGTGTTAGCATACGGTATTTGCTTTTCTCTTTCTGACTTACTTCACTCTGTATGACAGACTCTAGGTCCATCCACCTCACCACAAATAACTCAATTCTGTTTTTCTTATGGTTGAGTAATATTCCATTGTATATATGTGCCACATCTTCTTTATCCATTCATCTGTCGATGGACACTTAGGTTGCTTCCATGTCCTGGCTATTGTAAATAGAGCTGCAATGAACATTGTGCTACAAGACTCTTTTTGAATTATGGTTTTCTCAGGGTATATGCCCAGTAGTGGGATTGCTGGGTCGTATAGTAGTTCTATTCTTAGATTTTAAGGAACCTCCATACTGTTCTCCATAGTGGCTTATCAATTTACATTCCCACCAACAGTGCAAGAGGGTTCCCTTTTCTCCACACCCTCTCCAGCATTTACTGTTTGTAGATTTTTTGACGATGGCCATTCTGAATGGTGTGAGGTGATCCCTCATTGTAGTTTTGATTTGCATTTCTCTAATGATTAGTGGTGTTGAGCATCCTTTCATGTGTTTGTTGGCAATCTGTATATCTTCTTTGGAGAAATGTCTATTTAGGTCTTCTGCCCATTTTTGGATTGGGTTGTTTGTTTTTCTGATATTGAGCTGCATGAGCTGCTTGTAAATTTTAGAGATTAATCCTTTGTCAGTTGCTTCATTTGCAAATATTTTCTCCCATTCTGAGGGTTGTCTGTTCATCTTGTTTATGGTTTCCTTTGCTGTGCAAAAGCTTTTAAGTTTCACTAGGACCCATTTGTTTATTTTTGTTTTTATTTCCATTTCTCTAGGAGGTGGGTCAAAAAAGATCTTGCTGTGATTTATGTCAGAGAGTGTTCTGCCTATCATTTCCTCTAAGAGTTTTATAGTGTCTGGCCTTATACTTACGTCTTTAATCCATTTTGACTTTACTTTTGTGTATGGGGTTAGGGAGTGTTCTAATTTCATTCTTTTACATGTAGCTGTCCAGTTTTCCTAGCACCACTTATTGAAGAGGCTGTCTTTTCTCCATTGTATATTCTTGCCTCCTTTATCAAAAATAAGGTGACCATATGTGCGTGGGTTTATCTCTGGGCTTTCTATCCTGTTCCATTGATCCATATTTCTCTTTTTGTGCCAGTACCATACTGTCTTGATTACTGTAGCTTTGTAGTATAGTGTGAAGTCAGGGAGCCTGATTCCTCCAGCTCCATTTTTCTTTCTCAAGATTGCTTTGGCTATTCGGGGTGTTTTGTGTTTCCATACAAATTGAGAAATTTTTTGCTCTAAGTCTGTGAAAAATGCCATTGGTAGTTAGATAGGGAATTGCATTGAATCTGTAGATTGCTTTGGGTAGTATAGTCATTTTCCCAAAGTTGATTCTTCCCATCCAAGAACATGGTATATCTCTCCATCTGTTTGTATCATCTTTAATTTCTTTCATCAGTGTCTTATAGTTTTCTGCATACAGGTCTTTTGTCTCCTTAGGTAGGTTTACTCCTAGGTATTTTATTCTTTTTGTTGCAACGGTAAATGGGAGTGTTTTCTTAATTTCTCTTTCAGATTTTTCATCATTAGTGGATAGGAATGCAAGAGATTTCTGTGCATTAATTTTGTATCCTGCTACTTTACCAAATTCATTGATTAGCTCTAGTAGTTTTCTGGTAGCATCTTTTGGATTCTCTATGTATTCTATCATGTATGTATTCTATTCTATGTATTCTATCATGTCTCTATGTATTCTATCATGTCATGTCTCTATGTATTCTATCATGTATTCTAAAAACAGTGACAGCTTTACTTCTTTCCCGATTTGTATTTCTTTAATTTCTTTTTCATCTCTGTTTGCTGTGGCTAAAACTTCCAAAATTATGTTGAATAATAGTGGTGAGAGTGGGCAGCCTTGTCTTGTTCCTGATCTTAGAGGAAATGGTTTCAGTTTTTCACCACTGAGAACGATATTGGCTGTGGGATTGTCATATGTGGCCTTTATTATGTTGAGGTACGTTCCCTCTATGCCTACTTTCTGGAGGGTTTTTATCATAAATGGGTGTTGAATTTTGTCAAAAGCTTTTTCTGCATCTACTGAGATGATCATATGGTTTTTATCCTTCAATTTGTTATTATGGTGTATCACATTGATTGATTTGCGTATATGGAAGAATCCTTGCATTCTTGGGATAAACCCCACTTGATCATGGTGTATGATCTTTTTAATGTGCTGTTGGATTCTGTTTGCTAGTATTTTGTTGAGGATTTTTGCATCTATGTTCATCAGTGATATTGGCCTGTAGTTTTCTTTCTTTGTGACATCTTTGTCTGGTTTTGGTATCAGGGTGATGGTGGCCTGGTAGAATGAGTTGGGGAGTGTTCCTCCCTCTGCTATATTTTGGAAGAGTTTGAGAAGGATAGGTGTTAGCTCTTCTCTAAATGTTTGATAGAATTCGCCTGTGAAGCCTGTGGTCCTGGGCTTTTGTTTGTTGGAAGATTTTTAATCACAGTCTCAATTTCAGTGCTTGTGATTGGTCTGTTTATATTTTCTATTTCTTCCTGGTTCAGTCTCGGAAGGTTGTGCTTTTCTAAGAATTTGTCCATTTCTTCCAGGTTGTCCATTTTATTAGCATATAGTTGCTTGTAGTAATCTCTCATGATCCTTTGTATTTCTGCAGTTTCAGTTGTTACTTCTCCTTTTTCATTTCTAATTCTATTGATCTGAGTCTTCTCCCTTTTTTTCTTGATGAGTTTGCCTAATGGTTTATCAATTTTGTTTATCTTCTCAAAGAACCAGCTTTTAGTTTTATTGATCTTTGCTATTGTTTCCTTCATTTCTTTTTCATTTATTTCTGATCTGATATTTATGGTTTCTTTCCTTCTGCTGACTTTGGCGTTTTTTTGTTCTTTGTTCTCTAATTGCTTTAGGTGTAAGGTTAGGTTGTCTATTTGAGATGGTTCTTGTTTCTTGAGGTAGGATTGCATTGCTATAAACCTCCCTCTTAGAACTGCTTTTGCTGCATCCCATAGGTTTTGGGTCGTCGTGTTTTCATTGTCATTTGTTTCTAAGTATTTTTTGATTTCCTCTTTGATTTCTTCAGTGATCTCTTGGGTATTAAGTAGTGTAGTGTTTAGCATCCATGTATTTGTATTTTTTACTGATTTTTTCCTGGAATTGATATCTAGTCTCATAGTGGTGTGGTTGGAAAAGATACTTGATACGATTTCAATTTTCTTAAATTTCCCAAGGCTTGATATGTGAGCCAAGATATGATGTATCCTGGAGAATCTTCCATGAGCACTTGAGATGAGACGGTATTCTGTTGTTTTTGGATGAAATGTCCTATAAATATCAATTAAGTCCATCTTGTTTAATGTATCATTTAAAGCTTGTGTTACCTTACTTATTTTCATTTTGGAGAATCTGTCCATTGGTGAAAGTGGGTTGTTAAAGTCCCCTACTGTGATTGTGTTACTTTCGATTTCCCCTTTTATGGCTGCTAGCATTTGCCTTATGTATTGAGGTGCTCTTATGTTGGGTGCATATATATTTACAATTGTTATATCTTGTTCTAGGATTGATCCCTTGATCATTATGTAGTGTTCTTCTTTGTCCCTTGTAATAGTCTTTCTTTTAAAGTCTATTTTGTCTGATATGAGAATTGCTACTCCAGCTTTCTTTTGATTTCCATTTGCATGGAATATCTTTTTCCATCCCCTCACTTTCAGTCTGGTGTGTCCCTAGGTTTGAAGTGGGTTGCTTGTAGACAGCATATATATTGGTCTTGTTTTTGTATCCATTCAGCCAGTCTGTGTCTTTTGGTTGGAGCATTTAATCCATTTACATTTAAGGTAGTTATCGATATGTATGTTCCTATTACCATTTTCTGAATTGTTTTGGGTTTGTTATTGTAGGTCTTTTCCTTCTCTTGTGTTTCCTGCCTAGAGAAGTTCCTTTAGCATTTGTTGTAAAGCTGGTTTCGTGGTGCTGAATTCTCTTAGCTTTCACTTGTCTGTAAAGGTTTTAATTTCTCCGTCAAATCTGAGTGAGATCCTTGCTGGGTAGAGTAATCTTCATTGTAGGTTCTTCCCTTTCATCACTTTAAATATGTCCTGCCACCCCCTTCTGGCTTGCAGAGTTTCTGCTAAAAGATCAGCTCTTAACCTTATGGGGATTCTGTATGTTATTTGTTGTTTTTCCCCTTGATGCTTTTAATATTTTTTCTTTGTATTTAATTTTTGATAGTTTGATTAACATGTGTCTTGGCGAGTTTCTCCTTGGATTTATCCTGTATGGGACTCTCTGCGCTTCCTGGACTTGATTGACTATTTCCTTTCCCATATTAGGGAAGTTTTCAACTATAATCTCTTCAAATATTTTCTGAGTCCTTTCTTTTTCTCTTCTTCTTCGAGGACCCCTATAATTCAAATGTTGGTGTGTATAATGTTGTCCAAGAGGTCTCTGAGAATGTCCCCAATTCTTTTCATTCTTTTTTTCTTTATTCTGCTCTGCAGTAGTTATCTCCACTATTTTATCTTCCAGGTCACCTATCCATTCTTCTGCCTCAGTTATTCTGCTACTGATTCCTTCTAGAGAATTTTTAATTTCATTTATTGTGTTGTTCATCATTGTTTGTTTGCTCTTTAGTTCTTCTAGGTCCTTGTTAAACGTTTCTTATATTTTCTCCATTCTATTTCCAAGATTTTGGATCATCTTTACTATCATTACTCTGAATTCTTTTTCAGGTAGACTGCCTATTTCCTCTTCATTTGTTAGGTCTGGTGGGTTTTTGCTTTGTTCCTTCATCTGCTGTGTGTTTCTCTGTCTTCTCATTTTGCTTATCTTACTGTGTTTGGGGTCTCCTTTTCTTGGGCTGCAGGTTCGTAGTTCCCATTGTTTTTGGTGTCTGTCTCCAGTGGCTAAGGTTGTTTCAGTGGGTTGTGTAGGCTTCCTGGTGGAGGGGACTAGTGCCTGTGTTCTGGTGGATGAGGCTGGATCTTGTCTTTCTGGTGGGCTGGACTACATCTGGTGGTGTGTTTTGGGGTGTCTGTGACCTTATTATGATTCTAGGCAGCCTCTCTGCTAATGGGTGGGGCTGTGTTCCTGTCTTGCTAGTTGTTTGGCATAGGGTATCCAGCACTGTAGCTTGCTGGTCGTCGAGTGGAGCTTGGTCTTAGAGTTGAGATGGAGATCTCCGAGAGAGCTTTTGCCATTTAATATTACATGAAGCCAGGAGGTCTCTGGTGGACCAATGTCCTGAATGGCTCTCCCACCTCAGAGGCACAGGCCTGACACCCGGCCGGAGCACCAAGACCCTGTCAGCCACATGGCTCAGAAGAAAAGGGAGAAAAAAAGAAAGGAAGAAAGAAAGAAACGAAAGAAAGAAAGATACAAAGAAAGAAACAAAGAAAGAAAGGATAAAATAAAATAAAGTTATTAAAATAAAAACTAAAAAATAATTATTAAAATTAAAATAATTTAAAAGTAATAAAAAAAACAAAAGAAAACAAACAGAAAAAAATGGACAGACAAAACCCTAGAACAAATGGTAAAAGCAAAACTATACAGAGAAAATCACACAAAGAACCATACACACAGACACTCACAAAAAGAGAAAAAGGAAAAAAATATATGTATCTTTGCTCCCAAAGTCCACCGTCTCAATTTTGGGATGATTCGTTGTCTATCCAGGTATTCCAGGGATGCAGGTACATCAAGTTGACTGTGGAGATTTAATCTGTTGCTCCTGAGGCTGCTGGAAGAAATTTCCCTTTCTCTTCTTTGTTCACACAGCTCCTGGGGTTCAGCTTTGGATTTCACCCCGCCTCTGCGTGTAGGTCACCTGAGGGCGTCTGTTCTTTGCTCAGACAGGATGGGGTTAAAGGAGCAGCTGATTAGGGGGCTCTGGCTCACTCAGGCCAGGGGGAGGGAGGGGTGTGGGATGCGGGGCGAGCCTGTGGCGGCAGAGGCCAGCGTGACGTTGCAACAGTGTGAGGTGCACCATGTGTTCTCCTGGAGAAGTTGTCCCTGGATCACGGGACCCTGACAATGGTGGGCTGAACAGGCTCCCAGGAGGGGAGGTGTGGATAGTGACCTGTGCTTACACACAGGCTTCTTGGTGGCTGCAGAAGCAGCCTTAGCGTTTCATGCCTGTCTCTGGTGTCCGCGCTGGTAGCCGTGGCTCGCGCCCATCTCTGGAGCTCGTTTAGGCGGTGCTCTGAATCCTCTCTCCTCGCGCACCCTGAAACAATGGTTTCTTGCCTCTTAAGCAGGTCCAGACTCTTTCCCGGACTCCCTCCTGGCTAGCTGTGGCTCACTAGCCCCCCTCAGGCTGTGTTCACGCCGCCAACCCCAGTCCTCTCCCTGGGATGTGAACTCTGAACCCCGAGCCTCAGCTCCCAGCCCCCGCCCGCCCCGGCGGGTGAGCAGACAAGCCTCTCGGGCTGATGAGTGCTGGTCGGCACCGATCCTCTGTGCGGGAATCTCTCCGCTTTGCCCTCTGCACCCCTGTTGCTGCTTTCTCCTCCGTGGCTCCGAAGCTTCCCCCACATCACCCCCTGTCTCCACCAGTGAAGGGGCTTCCTAGTGTGTGGAAACTTTTCCTCCTTCCCAGCTCCCTCCCAGAGGTGCAGGTCCCGTCCCTATTCTTTTGTCTCTGTTTTTTCTTTTGCCCTACCCAGGTATGTGGGGAGTTTCTTACCTTTTGGGAAGTCTGAGGTCTTCTGCCAGTGTTCAGTAGGTGTGCTGTAGGAGTGGTTCCACATGTAGATGTATTTTTGATGTATTTGTGGATAGGAAGGCTATCTCCACGTCTCACTCCTCCGCCATCTTGAAGATCTCTCTCAGTTGGGTCATTTTAAAATCCAGCCTGACAGTCCTTGCATTTTTGTTAAGTGTGTTGAATCCATTTACACTTAATATCGTTATTGAAATGGTTGGGTTTAAGTCTCCCAAGTCTACTATCTTGTTGTTTAGTTTCTATTTGTCCCATGTGCTGTATATCCCCCTGTTCCTTCTTAGCTGCCTACTTTGGGTGATCTAGGTTTTATTATTGCTTTAGTTATATTATAGGCACTACAGTCTTCAAATTCCACAGGAGTAGAGTGATGTTGCCTCATAATTTTTATGAAGCCTGGAGTGCTGGACAGTTTCTGGCTCTTCTCCTGTAGACTTAGGTATACCCTATGTACCTATCTCTTAGGAGGGGCGAACTCTTGCAGAACTCTTGCAGTCCTTCCTCCAGTGATAGAATGTAACCTCCCAGATCTCAGTGCCTGGGATGCAGAAGCCGTCCCTCAATTGTCTTTCTTCACCCTCAGACCTACGTAGCCATGCACACTTGCACCACAGAGAGTCTCTTTTATATCCTCTTCTCTGTCCCCAATGTTTCTTGTGAGCTCTCAGTGAAGACCTGAGAGAAAGAGCCGGTGGGTGGATGTGGAGATCTTTGTGCCTCTGCATTTAAAAATTAATTAAAATTCCATCTACTTTCTTCTTACCCCTACCTATGGCAGCTTCCTCTTCCTCTCACTGCCCTCCCAAAGGCAACTGCTTTCTCTCATCAGAGAGGCTTGTCACCTTTTGCATTTCAGTTCAAGACTAACTTGTCCCCTCAGTTCTCTAATAGACTAAAAAACTTTTATGGTTTTGTATGTTATCCAGCTAGGTTTCATTATTAGAGTGGAAGCAACATTTGCCCCAACTTTCTACATCCTAAGAAAACGTAGAACTCAGATGATACATTTTCCACACTTAACACAATTGTTGGCACATAATTGGTGCTCAAAAATATTTGTTGGTTGAGTAATATGAATAGTTTCATCTACTAATTATATGTCTTCAAATTATTGTTTAATTTCACCTGTGCTTAAATCCAAATATTGTTTTGGAGAGAAACAGTGAAAGAAACTAAAAAATCACTCTGCCATATCATGTCCTTGAATATGAAGGGGAAACAGAGAATTCTTTTGTTGTGCTGGCTATTAGTAAATAAGGGCAAAGAAGGAGAACCTTCTACATGGCAGGTCTTTATGATAATCATAGATACTCTGGGATGATTTGTTCCAAATATGACTATGAAATCTAATAAAGAGCAAAAATGCTAGTATCTCCATAGTTCCTTTGTCGTGGGTAATACATCTCTCCACCTTGCCTCATGTACACACACATAAAGTGCCTTAGTCATGCTTTATTTCTGGGTCTTGGTAGTGAATCTGTGGGGAATAATTGCTATGTAACCTCATGTTGAGCTCTGATAACTACACAGACATTCCAAAGTATGAAGGTTTGGGATATATTTAGAGGTCATCTAGAGGTTATGTAATATTCCACATAATAACATCTGGAAGTGTAGTCAGGGGAAGTGATCAGGTCACAGCCCTACCGCTGAAAAATAGGCTGGTTGCCAAGGAGGGAGAAGATGGACTTCTTTTGTCTTGTGACCAGAACAACAATGCCTTTATGTCCTATAAAAGCAAAGCCAGCCTGAAATATTATGAAACACACCTGGGTTACTAGAAATAAAAAGGCTATTATTTCTTATTGTTTTGAATCTACTACTTATAGACGTAGATCCTGAGCAGACTTACACAGTATATCAAAGGAAAATCACTAAAATATGCATGTATGTGTATTTAGATATATGCACATGTGTATATGTACATGTATGTATATACACATGTGTGTATGTGTGTGTGTGAGAAAGAGAGAGAAGAGAAATTGAGAAGTAAAGGCCAATTGCCAAGAGAAATCTGAAGTTTTTGTCATCAACTTACAAACGGAAACTGGGGCTGTGCCTGATAGGAAGATGAAACATTTTGAGTTGATGAGGCTTTCCTCCAGTTACCATTGTTAGGGTGTTAGAATTTGCAGCACGTGGATCCTTCCTTTGCATGCCTGTGCTTTGGAGATACTTAAATCAGTCCTCATGCATCCTGCTGGAGCTCCCTTGCAATCTGATCCTGGAAATACCGGATACCTGACTGATCTCTTCGTGAGTCTGAAGCTGTTTTATCTCAAGGCTTGACATGCCATCTGTAACTCAAAAGTTCTTAGTCCTGCCATTTGAAAAATCGACCTGTAGGTTGACATTGGTCTGAACTCTTTAAAATCATCAGATGGTTTCAGGGCTGTTATATATTCATCTGGGTTATTTGAGCTTCATCTATTTCTATTATTTATTTATTTATTTTGCACAGTAAAGTTTATTCTTAACTTTACTAGCAATACTAAGAGCTAAACTTTGTATCATGGAGTATTTATTTTATCACCTGAGTGATCCTTATAAAAACCAAATCTGTCTCAAATTGTTTCTAAAACTGTATTGGTTAAAACCTTCACAAGATTACTGCTGTCTTTGGGTTAAAATTCAAGCTGAGCATTAGCGTAATAGAGGTTAAGAGCCCAAACCCTCACGTCAGACTGGCTAGCTTCAATTCTAGGTTCTACATACTTACTCACCTGTCTGTATTTCAGTTTCCTCATCTGGAAAATGAGGATAATGATAGCATCCACCTCATACATTTGTCAAGAGTATTAAAGAAGCTAATTTACCTAAATCTGTTCAAAAAGTGCCTGGCATACAAGAAGTGATTAATGAATGGTAACTAATTTTAAATTGACACAGAACAAAAGGTGGTTGGATCCTTACTTGACTTTTAACTTAGTATGTGTCAGGGACTGTTCTGGATTTCCCCATACATAATTTTGTCCAATATTCATAACAATCCTATGGAGAGGTATTATCCTGATTTTCAGACAGTAAAAAGTAGGTACTTCATCATCATAAACATCATTATCATCATAATCCTATTCGTCTTCATCATGTATTATTCCAATTCTATAGAGCAAGTAATCTCTTCACATGAACTTGATAATGTAAACATAGGGCATCAAGCTGCAGAGAGACAGAAAGAGAGAGAGAATGAGAATGAGGATATCTGTTAATAGGAGTTGAGATAAAAGACAGGCCATTCAGTTTTCTAATCTTGGTTCCAATATCTTCTAGAGACACAGCAGTACTAAAATTTCTCTTAATTTACCCTGTGTCCTTGTAAAGTATTCCCTCTTTGTTTAAAGTAACTTTTTCCATGTAAATTACAAAGTCCTAACTGCTACCGCAGTTAGAATGGGCGAATTCAGAGGATTCAAGTCTCAGAGTTGGTGTGACAGATGGTCTTTGAACAAGGAATTAGTTTTGTTGTGGGGAAGACAAGAGACAGATGCCAGCTCTGCATACCAAAGGGTACTTAAAGGGATAGCCTATTTGAACCTCAAGAGATCCTATCCATCTTTCATCACTTAATTCAATGGATGATAGAGGTCTGATCACTTTATATTTACACATCTAGCAGTTGCTACTGAAAAAAATTCTACCCATAATATTGAAAACTTACTCCAAGTGGACTTGCAGCCTCCACTTCTAGACATGAAGTTTTATTTCTATCTCCCCAGAATATTTTGCTACATGACTAATTCACATGCCTATTAGGTGGGCCACATGCTGTTGAGATAGATAAATGCTGAGATGAATACACAGAATTGATAAGGTCTCAGAGAGAATCATAATAATGCTTGAAGAAGCCCAGGGTACCCAGGGCACTGAGGCTATTCTCCAGGTTGGCTGGGATAATGAGCGTTGTAACTGTAAATGTTCTGTCCGTATTTACCAAACTCACGTTCCTCATCCACTAATTCCCATTATAAACCCTTGTTCTGCTTGGTCCCATACAAAGTATTCTCAAATTTTATGTCAGGGAAAGAGTCAAGATCTACACTTCTGTATGGAAAGTCATACTCTAAACTGGATACTAGTTTCTTCAATAATTGTTGGTGGCTCAAAACTAAGTCATGCTCTTTTGATCTTTCCCTTTTCTTTCATGTCACCCGTTTCATTTTATCTCTTCCCTTTTACAAGTTTTCTTTTCTTTGCATATATATGTAAAACTCCAAATGAACAAAATTGATTCAATGTTGAGTTTTGAATTCTGAATGTAAAAAGTCTTACTCTTAAACTCTGTGATATGGAAAAATGTGGTTATTTAGTTATATAGATACAAATAGGCTAACAGAGTCAGTTAAGAAAACACTTAATGTAAGCTTATTTTTTAATGCAGCACACACATATATGGTTTGCATTAAAAAAACATAGATAGGGGCCTCCCTAGTGGCGCAGTGGTTGAGAATCTGCCTGCTAATGCAGAGGACACGGGTTCGAGCCCTGGTCTGGGAAGATCCCACATGCCGCGGAGCAACTAGGCCCGTGAGCCACAACTACTGAGCATGTGCATCTGGAGCCTGTGCTCCGCAACAAGAGAGGCCACGATAGTGAGAGGTCCGCGCACCGCGATGAAGAGTGGCCCCCGCTTGCCGCAACTAGAGAAAGCCCTAGCACAGAAACGAAGACCCAACATAGCAATCAATCAATCAATCAATCAATAAGTCTTAAAAAAAAAACTACATAGATAAAAAGTGCAACACAACAACTTCATCCCTAGCTATAATTCCTTCATACATAAAACTATGCATAGATATTTTCAAGCATCTCAGATCTCAGGAAATATAAAATCTATGAGTTATTATTGTAAAAAAAAAAAAAGAATCACTTGATAATGAGATCTAGAGTATCTACAGCTGTATTTTAAATAAAAACCTCAGAAATGAAAAAAAATGGGGTAAAAAGGCTAGCACTGAATTATTTAAATACAGAACTAAAGTTAAACATCTGTAGCAGCTATTGTTATAGGACAGAATTTATATACTATAAACATAAAAAATTTTAAATATAATGATATAGGTATCAAATGGAGCAGAAGAAAGAAAGAAGGAATAATATATAATTTTACTAATTTCTCACCTATCACGGATGGCAATTAATAGAAATTCTGAAGTTGAAAAAATACTTTAAAAACCATGACTCTAACATCTCAACTTTAAGTGTACATGTAATAAATAGAAATATATTTTAGGAAATATCTCTCATGATATAAAAAGACTTTTAAAGTACAATAATTCCTTTGGTGCACTTCATTTTTAACAATAAACTTTTCCCTTTAGAACAGCTATAGATTTACAGAAAAACAGTGAAGATAATGCAGAGAGTTCTCATCTACCCACACAGCCAATTTCCCCTATTATTATCATCTTATATTGGTATGGTTCATTTGTCAATATTAATAATTGTTATTAACTAAAGTTCATACTTTGATTCCGGAGTTAAAATTCCTTAACTTTCACCCAATGTCTTATTTTACTACAGGATATCACGTTACATTTAGTGAGCATGTCTCCTTAGGCCCGCCTTGGCTCTGACAGTTTCTCAGACTTCCCTTGTTTTTGATGACCTTGACAGTTTTGATGAGTACAGGTCAGGTATTTCATAGAATGTTGCTCAGCTGGGATTTATTTAATGTATTTTCATGGTTGGACTGGGGTTATGGGTTTTGGGGAGGAAGATCACAAGGGTAAAGTGCAATTTCATCACATTATATCAAGGGTCCATACTGTCAACATGATTTATCACTGTTAACTTTAATCACCTGGCTGAGGTCACGGTTGTCAGGTTTCTCCACTGTAAAGTTATTATTTTTACCACTTCTCATACTCTACTCTTCAAAGGGGAGAGCAAACACAAGAGTTGGGAGTTATGTTTCACCTTTTTGAGGGTGAAGTATCTACATTAATTATTTAGAATTCTTCTGCAGAGGAGATTTGTTTGTTCTGCTTATCTATCTATCTATCAGTCATCTGTTTCTCTATGTAAATCAGCATGGTGAATGGTATTTATTTTACAGTTTGGGTTATAATCCAATACAACTTTACTTATTTTGTTGCTTATATCATTTCAGCTTTGGCCACTGGAACTCTTTCAGTTGGCTAATGTATCCCTTTGATATACCCCCATCATTGTGGGGATTTTGGGGGGGAACACTTTGTTACTTTCTGGCACTACAAAATGCTCCTGGATCATCTTAGATATTTCCTGCCCTGGACCTAAAGTTGGTCATTTCTCTAAAGAGCCCTGGTTCCTTTAATTAGAGAATGGCTTTAGAAACCAAGATATGGACATGAGGTGTGCTTGTTGCAACTGTTAACATCTTTGCTTCTAGGCCTTCTCAGCTGACAGCACAAGGAAATATTTGTGTGTATACTAAGCATTTTGCCTTATTTCATTTTTTCTGTTAAAGTAAAAATAAATTTAATATATTAAATTAAGGAAAATATGCATAACTCAACCCACATACCTTAGCATTTTAAATTTATCTTTATTGATCCCTTTATCTGTACATATGTATATGTACAGGAATACATATGTATTCCATAGATAATTCTGGCATGGTATACTCCTAATATTACTGATCATTATTTTTGAGTGATAAGATGTTGTGTTTTATTTTACTTTCTTCTTTATAACTTTATACATGCATTAAATTTTTAATGATGTGAAGATATTAAAAATAAAGTCACTTATTAAAAAAGGAAGAAGGAAGGAAGGAGAGAGGGACGCAAGGAAGGAGGGAAAGAAAAGAAAGGAAGGAAAGGAAAAAGAAAAGAAAGTTTAGAAAGATTTCTGGCACTGAAGTCACAGTCATTCACACATGTGACCTGATCAGATCTATCTCTCCTAGCTTTCACTATTTCATTACCTGCCCTGAAAGAGTTGAAAAATATACTACTTTTTATTTATTGACCTGTGTATGACAGGAAAGTGTTAACATTCATAATAACTGTTTTTATCAATATGGCTTCCTACTGTAATATTTTTGAAGGCATTTTTAGTAACAATTAGGGTTCCAAATTTTAAAGTTGAAATTTAACCCATGGTATAGTGCAAGTAACTAAACTTAAATGAGTGTCAGATAAAAAGTTATCTCCTGACACACACATTTCAACTCAGAAGTCACAATTTCAACTCAGATCTTCTTTCTCCAAGAGAGTTCAATCTGTGTACCCATAGACATGGACAGCTATGTTACAACTTAGGCTAAGCCCTTTTGGCTTTGACTTCGAGGTGTCTTGATTTCAGAAACATTAAAATGTGGAGAAAGAATAAGGTGAACCTTAGAATCAAGACACTGTGGTATTTATTGTTTTCAGCCAAACATAGAACTAAATTATAAACTAGAGACAGCTGTATAGATTGGAGACTTCTGCCTATGCAGCAAAAACAAACACTTTTTTCCCCTTAGCATAGTGTTCTAATAGCCAATACTTTCTATTTATTCATTCCCTGTATCTATAATTCATTGATCATCTAAATTCTTCACAGTGAATTAAAAGCAACCTAATAAAAACCCTATGAGATATATCTTGAGAGAACAATTTATCAATTTACTGTTAATATAAGCTTTTGTATTTTAGTTAAAAATTGACAATTTATATGAACCACATTTGGAAAAATCCCCTCAAAAAAAAAGGGTAATCAAAGAAATTGAAGCAAGAAAGTCTTGAAATCAAATAAGTTAAAGTTCTGCCTAAATATACATACTTCTGTTTCTCAAGATAAAGCAACTAAGACTTCCAAGAATAATTTTCTACATTCATGGCAAAGTCAGACCTGAAATCTACATTTCCTGTCTCTCCTAATGTCCTAATCTCACACTTCCTATGTCATCCTAACACAGTGCATCTTATTCCTTGACCTATAACAGATGACTAAAACTCCACAGTAAATAACTCAGCCTGTTATTGAGAGCAGACATTCATACAGTTGGTCAAGAACAGCTTATCATCCATAGGATAACACATGAGACATCCAATTTGCCAATAGGCCCCATGATCCCTGCTCCATCCTTCCTGGCTTGTCTCTGAACGTGTTCCCCCGTTAGAGCTACTTCTATGTATACATGTGGACTGGGAAATAGAATAAATTATCTGGTTTAATTAAAACAACAACATTGTACATATTATCAAGAAAAAATATTATTTTGACCTAAAAGTTTCCTTCTGGGAGCCCAGGAGAGACTATTATGGAATGTTCTGCATTTTAAAGGCTATGTTTGTTTTCAGTACATTTTAAGTGGAATATTTTTCACCCTTCTCAGTAGGGCAGACAAAGGCTTTAATTAAACAAATGTCACATGGGAGCTCTTGCCCCAAAAGCCGTTATTGGCCCTAATTAGCAGATACAGCTGTAGACTCTATCAATATTAGATGGTCTGTTTATTGTGTCCATTTATATCACATTCATCAGGGAGCATGTGGAAAGCACCCCAGAATTACCAGCTTTAATTAAAACTAGTTCAGTTGGTGGAGAAAATATGCCATGCAAAAATGGGTCAGGTAAAAGAGGAAGATTTAAAAAAAAAAAAAAAAAAGGAAGAAACAGTCGCAGCATACAGGGACTATTATTACCAAGGCTTCTTTAAAAATCGAAAGGAGGATATTTGAGGAGCTGATTCTCAGCAACTGCCTGAGAGAAGCATAGTCATTTCAGGCCAGGCTGAATTACACAGACAGGGGGCCCTGAGTCAGAATGTTTCCTTCCCCTGCCCAGGGTCCCTGAGTAACTGCCAAGGCTCCACTAGGTTTCTTTCTAAGAAACCTAGAAAGGAAGGAAGGAGGAGTGGCACATTCATTTAGACATATTCACTGAATTCATCATTGAAGGAATTATATAAAGCTAGATCTAGAATCTCCTAGAAGATTATTTTATGTATCTCAAATACAATATTTAACAAAATTACTATTACTTATTCAATTTCTGCTGTGCATTTATATTTTATTCTTAACCTAACAACTCAGCACTGGTATTTTGAATTTTCCAGATAAAATATCTGAGGTTCAAAAATATTAAGTCCTTTCCAAATGTCATAGAGTTAATATACAATAGAACCAGGATCTAAACATCCATCTGATCCCAAAGCTGAGATACTTTTCTCTATATTATAGGACTTCTATATCAGTCAAAAGAATTTAATATTTTGGCCAATAGCTTATTTACATGGGTAAATGAGCTGTAGCTTTGAAGACCAGCAAAGTTGAGTTTAAACTCTTTCCCATTTTCTTAACTTCTCTAAGCCTCAGTTTCTTCATTCATCAGATCAGGATAATAAATACTTCTTGAAAGCCGGATTACAGGGTATAAACTTTGTGAAAAGATTTTTGGCTTGTGGAAAATGCTTGATAAATACTTTTTCACATCTTATTCTCACTTACATTCCACCATGATCCTATTTTGGAAGACACTGAGACAGAGTGTTCTTCCTATCATTTCGGAGTGTCACTGGGCTTGCTAACACACAGCCCCTTTGAAGGATAAGATATATTGTCATTCACTTTTAGTGCTCTACAGAAATAATAAGCCTTCTTTATATGCTCTATTTCCCAAGGAAACAATTGGTAGAGGTGTGTCTCTTCAGTATAAAAATTGTGAAATTTGAAAGAATGATCGGCCAATAATGGGAAAACTGTAAAGGTTTAGAGTAGGCTTCTCAAACTTTTCCAGTGAAGCCCCCTTAAAGGCGTGGCAGAATGACCTTGTATCTCCATGTGGTTTGAATGCTCTAATATAGATTTAAATGCTTCTTTACATCTTATTCAAAGGATATTGTTTTATCTTTAAAATAGTACAGTTTTATCATCCTTAATATATATGCTTTTTTAATTGAAAAAATCATAAAATTATTAAGTCTGCTCCCCTCCCTGTCACCTTTTCAAGTCATCCAATCACATCCATGCTCCATAAGATGTGTCATCTTTATCTTGTGCCTCTTCATGCTTCATGGAAACATCCCTAAGAAGTTCAGGGGAAATTTGATATTCAATCTAAGAAGTTCAAGTTTAGAAAGTATTTCAACCAAGGTAGAAATAAACCAAATAAGAATTTTTGCCTTCTAGGAACTATTTCTGAGGTGATTGTCATGAGAATAAGTTCCTTTTTGGCATTAGACCTAACAGTCGGATAGTAGTCCCTGGGGGGCCAATTATTCCTGGATGAGGACAACAGAGAAGCAAGAGAAAAATAATTCAGGTTCTACGCCAATGATGTAGTTTTCTATGAAGTTCATTGTTTATATATGAGAATACTAAACATTAACTGCCTCACCTAACTTACTTTTCAAGCGGAAGCAAGATTTAATGAGCAATAATGACAAGTCATAGTTTGGGGTCTTCCAGTGTTATAGCCTGTTCCATTTCCAGGTTTACTTTTAAAGGTGGATCCTGTGGTCTGTTACTTAGATCCCTCGATTCAGGCCTGAAGCCCTCAGTCCCCCAGTTTCCCAGCTGCAGTGAGTGTTGCTGGTTAGGGTGCTTACTTAAGTCCCTCTCCAGAAATTCCCCTCTAAGGGTACCACCTGGCCCAAAGTCAGGCCTGATTCCCTTGCCTCTATCCAGAATATCCCTGAAGGGCCATCTCAACTCCCCAGCTCCCGGGCAGACGTTCTATTACTGCTGCAACACAAGTCAACTTTTCTTCTTATCCAGTCCAACTTCCCTCATCCCTTTGCCGGTGCCATTCCTACAAACAAGTCTTTACCCTAGAGTCTGTGTACAGAGGGACCCAGCCTACGACAGCCTCTCACACTAGCAAGTTAACTACCTTCAATTCTCCGTACACAGTGATTTCCCAAGTTTCATCAGACACCATCTCTGAATCTAAATGTGCAAGTAAAATAACTCCGTGAATCTGAAACATCTCTGGTATGTGGATACGTAACTGTAGTCAACAATGTGATTATTTCTAATTCTACTAGTTTTAGTGAGAGCATCTATTATGCTTCAGGCACTAAATTGTTTGAATGTACGTATTTGGTTTTGTTTGATTTTCACAACAACCATAGGGTGTAAGTATTATTCTATTTAGGAAATGAAGAACTGAAATTTATTCACTTGGTTAAAGTCATAGTGTTAGTACCTCTTGAAGTCACAATTTCAACTCAGATCTTCTTTCTCCAAGTCTACCTGCAACCAGTCTATCTGCGACCCTTTGTGCTGTTCACAAATATTTCCAGTTCTCTGCCTTCTGAACACAAGGCAGAATAGACTTTCCTGCCCTCCTGATGTTAGGCTTGCCCGTGCCACTTGCTTTGGCTAATGAAATGGGAGCAGAAGGGCTGGTGGCTTTTTGCTTTACTTCCCTCTCCTGCCACAGGGAGCAGTGACATTCCAGATGGTAGTGGCTCTGCCACTTTGTGTCCCTGAGTGAAGACAACATGGAACAGAACCCCCAGCACAACTCAAGATGAGCATGGAACATAAGTGAACAGGAATCTGCGTTAAGTCACTTCTCCCCAGGGGTTGTTCGCTATCATGGCATAACCTACCTTACGCGATTAATTCATAAATTATGACTAAAGAACAGATTAAATTTTAACTTAAGAAGTATTAGTAGTAGGGAATCGCCATTTTTGCTAGAAGTGAAATATCCTCAACACTAGAATTTATTTTATAATGTAATATAATTGAAAGAGTTTGGGTTTTGCAACCACACAGAGGTATAATTTAATTTGAATCTCTGATCTAACCCATACTTGTTTAGTGACCTTGAGTTTTAATTTCTTTTTCAGGCCCCATTTACTCATCTATAAAATGAGGCTAGTAATATTTTCTGTTATAGCATTGATGTGATGGTTTGATAAAATAAGTCCTATAAAGCCTTTAGCAAATTGTCTGACACATAGATGATATCAAATAAATGTTTTACAGGAAGTGTACCTTTTTGTAACTCCCTGCATCTGAAAGTCATTATTATACATACAGATTCCTGAGGCCCATACCAGACCTACTGAATTAGAATCTCCGGTGTGATCTACATTTTTAACAAACTCCTTTAGCAATTCTTTCCTGAGATCTGAAAACAATCATACTAAAAAAATGTTAAATATTTCTGCCATATATATTTATCTCAGAGAGCCAAAAAGCCTCCAGTGAGAATCTTGAAATGATCTTAGAACCATCGACAGAAGTATCACCCACAGCACTGTAGATGAATCAAAGCGAGCTCAACAGAGGATTTGGGGGAATGTGATATACGCTTCAAAGTAGTAACATCTAAAAGAAAACCCTTTGTGAATTCTTTGTGTCTCTAAGTATCACATGAATGGTAAAGTCTGACTAAAGTAATCTTCGCTGATGAGAGGCGGGTTGGGGGCCAGTCTGGGACTGAAAGACTGGCTGAAATCAGATGCCTGTGAAACGAGAGTGACAGCCAGTGACATCAAGGCAAGGACTATTTTAGCAGAAACCCAAATGAGTAAACAATTATAACTCCTGAAATTTTCTGGTGGAATTCTAGGATAGAAATTTTATTTCTGTTGCTTTTAACCACTTGATGCCTTTGATACCTGCTGGTGCTGTTTAGTAGTGGTGAGTAACTTTGGAGCTGTGTGTTATCCTTCCAACCCCCTTGTCACCAATTCACTTTCCCTACTTCTCCTCTCTTTCTGAGTTTATGTTGATATATATGCCTACTGATAGGCCAAAAAAAAGGAAGTTGAAAATAACTAAGGAAGAAGAGGCTGCTCTAGTTCCAGTGAAGCAATTAGGCTTTCTTGTCCAAAAACAGGAGAGTAAAGAGGACTTTTGACTTTGAGTCTGTGGATTGGGGGTGGGGATGGGAAACTCATAGCCAGTAGGATCTTGGAGAAAAGAGCAGGAGGGATGCAGGTCAGTTCTGGGCATTGTGACCTAAGACCATTGTGTGAAGAAGCACTGGGGCTCAGTTTAGCTTTGAGGTCCTGGAGTCCCTAAAGAGCGGCCCTCCTGGGCAGAGAGCTGGACAAGGACACTCGGCTACTGCTGGATCAGAAGAGGAAGGGGGTCCAGTACTCCTTCAAGGCATCACACAGCTGCAAGGGGCAAGGACAGCAGAGACAGGCATACAGCGATCGTGCTTCTCTCTGCTCAAGATTGTGATGCCTGGTAGACACCATTTCAGATCCGTATAAGCCCTCCCTCCCACCTGCCCTGCCGGTGCTCTTATATCATACAAGGGAAGAGAGAAGGGGACCCACACCAACAGTCCTCCAAATAACTGATACTGGATTTCCTATGAATCTGGGTAGGTGGGGAAGTCTTTAGTAGATCTTAAATAAAACAGAAACATTTAAACAAATGTGATGTTACTTCCACTTTGAATACTGAGAAGTTGGGACTTCTAAACTTCTAGACCCATCACGCTTGCCTGAATGATACTGGGGTCAGCTGGCAGACCCCCATGCTTTGATTTCTGCCAGACATTGAACTGGAATGTTATATAAGGCAAGGTTGTAGCCTGGTGATTTAGCATTGCTTGGGGGAATAAGTTGCTACAGTCATCATTTCACTCTTCAGGTGAGATGTGCTTAAGGCCAGAGCTCTTCCTCAGTATTTGATTTTTCCCATCTTTGTTTTGTTTTGTTTGTTTGTTTTTCACAGATAGGTGCTGCATTTATATCTGCTGGTTTAAATTCTGTCATATTTTACTTTTGGGCTTTTAGTGTGGCAAATTATGTTTTACTTTCAATTAGGCATTGGTAATGGAGTATCTGGTAAGAACTAGGAAATAATTCCGTAATTGAGTTTCGTACTCACTACATACGGATCATTCCTCATGTGTAATGTGCCCCAAATGCAGCTTCATTTTCTAGATACCTTGAAACAGAATAAAGTTTTTCATCATTACGTGTGAAAAAAAAAAAATCGCAATGCGGAGAAGTGGAAATCAGTAGCAGATCTGCTTTTACTTCCTTCTTTCTGGTGTCTTTTGGGGAGCCAAATCCAAAACCACAGAGAAGAGTCTTGCATGGCTTTTACCATTCTGGGTGAACTGGATTATCATTTAGAATGATGTCTAGTCATTATAAGCATGTGAGAGTATCAGTTGTGCTTTATTCTTTCATGACCCACCTCCTATAGCAAACGCAGTTGGTTGCCCCATTCATCACCCTCACCCCTCTCTGGCACTCCCCTATCAAATACAATGCCTACACAGTTCTACTGAAAACCCTTGTGATTCCCACCTGAAAGTATTCTCTAGGTTCCAGACCCTAATAGCCAGAAGTGCCATGAGATGATGCACCAGGTAATAGCCCTCAGCCAAAGAGAGATGGGAATGAGAGGATAAATGTACCTCTTCTTTGCCCATGGGGACGGGGAGGTGAATAACTCTGTACCATGCCCTTCATTGTCTCCCTGAGTTCCCACTGGGATTAAGCCCTAGTTGCCCTCAACATTTACTTGCTTGATATTGTAAACTTTACTGGCTTTCTTCCATTTCCTGGCTCCTGTCCCCACTTTTCTACTGGTGCTTCCTGGGACCACCTCCCCAATATATTATTTGTCTCAGAGACTACTTCAGGGAGTATCCAACCAAAGACAACTCCTTGGGATAGAAAAGGGAGGTAATGAATAGTTCATGAGTGACTAATATGGAAACTAAAACTAAAAAATATTCAATATCTAACCTAGCCATAAAGTGATGTTGGGTTGTTCCATCAAAGAAGGCTGTCAGCTAGCCTCTAAAAGCCTCTCTCACTAGGGGACACTTATTGCCTTGGTGAATTTTCCCCAATCTCAGGCCTTGCTGATCTTGTCAGCGCAAAGGGCAGATTCATCTCTTGGGCAGGGTCATATCGAGTAAGCTCATAGAACAGAGGGATAAAACTTAAATACCAACTGATGAATTTACCATAAGAAATAATGGCCACAGGGATTGGAATACTCAGCCTCCAAGTGAACACTGCATACTGTTGTCAGAGGCTGACATATATGGGATTCCAAATAAGCATCAGAGGTTGCATGAATGGCATGGAATCAGGACAAAGTGAGCCAGAGGCACCCAAGGTCTAAAGGCATTAGTCTCAGACACCCCGATACCCACATCTGCAAGTAAGGATGACAGTGCCTGTGAAAACAGGAATCTCAGGCTCCTTGGCAGAAAATCCCTCCAACCTTTCCACATTGGGGATCCCCTCATGAACAGGGTATGGAGATTACTGGCTAAATGCAAAACTCCTCTGGAAAATGTTTACAAGTGGAATGCCTCTGAGATTCTCAACTCCCCCTTCTGAGCCTCACATTCTTTCTTTAAATGTTAATAAATTCAATCAGACACGACCAGTTCTGCTGGACTGTAAATTATTCAGACTTGTTCAATGATGTTGCATATGTCAGCCCCAATTTTAATTTCCAAGGGGCAAACTCGTTTCTGTCGTATTTGGTTTTGAGAGGACTAACAAAGTACAGCCCCCGCTTACTAATACCACCTGCTATATCCAGGCTGTATTTCATTTGTTCTCACATCCAGCCTTTGAAGTCACTGTTAATTATCCTTATTTTATTCACAAGCAAGCAGAAGTTCAGGTCAAGTTCCTTGGCCCAAGGATGGAACTGGAATTCAAGCCCTGGTTTAAGTTTCGAACTCCTTCTCTTTCTGCATACCGCCCAGAAGATACAGTATCAAGCTTCTATTTAAGAGTTGATTTTAAAAAAGGCTTTCAATGCTAGAACAAAGTTTGACAACTCCTAAGGGTCCATTGAGCTCTAACAGTGTATGATTCTTTACAGCACCTGGCTTTGTTACACCTCAGAATTGAGACATCTTTCTAAATAATTCTGACAAAAATTATTGCTCCTGGTTATTCAGGGACAAGAAACTGCGACTGAGTTATCTTTCTAAATGCCTCAGTTTTTCACTCCACTGACCTTGGGATCATGTTATTCATCCATGTTACTCACCACAGCTCCTTCCTAATGCACATTGCATCTGATATTGATGTTTCACAAGGAATGAGAGTAACTTTCTAAAGATTGTAAAAGATCTAATTACCCATATTGACCCTGCCCAGAAGCAACCACAAACAATGCTGTAATTAACTGAGTTTGTCTATAAATGGGAGATGTATGGGTGATTTTTTATTACACAAGAAAAAAGGCAAGCTCAGTAACTTATTTAGCATTCTGAAACGTGTGCAATGCTTCTATATCTACCTTTATGTCCTTCTTCATTCCTTGCTTCCTCTCTCTTCCACTTTTCCTTATTTTAAAAAATGTTTATTTTTCCCATTAAGAAATTAAATCATCAAAGAACATTTCTGAAATTACAGGAATATGGAAAGATTAAAAAAATACCCATTTTTACTATTTAGAAATGACTAAAGATAACCTTGTAATGTGTCTTTCCTTTTTTGGGTGTGTGTGTGTGTGTGTGTGTGTGTGTGTGTGTGTGTGTGTGTGTGTGTGTGTGTGTGTGTGTGTGTGTGTGTACACACGTAATATAAACTATTTTTTGTTTGTTTGTATGTTTTAAAGAATATCAGTGTAGATGTTGTCACCCATATCAGCCTCTATGAGCTAAAGGATCTTTACCTTGATTTATCTCTGTGTTTGTTTCAAAACCACTTGGTATTTGACAGAGATGTTTTGCAGCTGTTCTTTAAGAGATATGCAGTGGTCAACCGCCCTGACCTGGCTCTGGCTTGACCACAGGAATGCACCTGCTCAGATGAGGCCTGGAGGTGTCTGCAAGTTACCTTTGCCTGACTACCATGCTAAGATCTCCGCTCAAGGTGGGTCTTTGTATTCTGTTAGGCACAATTCGTGCTGTGTGCAAAGAAGACTGGAAGACTGCGCTTGCCCCAGCTGCCCCAGGCTGCTTCTGAAAATCTCCGCCCCTTTCCTAGAGCCCTGATGACAAGGCTGTGTCCTACCCCTTTAAAATTCCCTTTCTCCCCTCCCTTTGGGAACAAGGTGTTTTTAGAGCAGAGCTCTCCCTTCTCCATTCCCTGTTCAATGAGTAAAGTTTCTGCTCTGCCATACGGAGCCCAGTTTTGTTTGACTGGCATTTGCAACTTCGGGCAAAGGACCCATTGAGGGGTCACCTACCCCTTGGGGATCAGTAACAATGCCCTTTGGAGATTCCAACTATCCCACAGTCTCCTTTTCCCAGAAGAGGTGAGTTTAGAACAGGCCAAGAGGAGACAACCAGACCAAGAAAGATAAGCATTCAATCAAAGGCTGTGAGGAGTGTGAACACAGGGTACCCAGGAGAAAGCAAGCAGTGCAGTAGGGCTGGGGTACCAGATGCTGGAAAAGGACTGGTCAGGAGATGAGCATGGCCCAGATAAACATGAGCCCTGAGAGCCATACTAAGGGAAGGGAAGTAAACCCCAACAGGAAGGCCATGGGGAGGAGTTTAAGAGGGGTAGTAACATGATCAGAGCTCTAGAACAGTGCCTGGCATGTAGCCGGAGCTCAGTACATATCTATCCAATGAATAGATGGAGGACTACATGGCAGTTGTATAGAGGTCGGGAGGCAATAAACTGAGCTAGAAGTAGGGAAGCCAGTTAGGAAACTGATTTCCTTAATGACTAAGGGTCTGAACTGAGGTTCTGGAAATGGAGATAACAAAGATAAAATGGATTACAGGGAAATTAAATAAGGTTCCTCCCTCTCACTAAGGGTCCCCCCCCTTGTCAGATGGGTAGAATCCCTTTGCTTGGCGCCCCAGCCTACTCTGCACAAGCCTCTATTATCCCACTTCTCACATTGAATTGAAACTTCCGGTTTAATTAACTAGTAGATGAATTAGTGATTAAATTAACATGCGAAGTGTGTTGGTGGCTTTAAATGCACATACACGTGAGATAAATTTTTACGCCCCAGGCATCTACTCTATTAAATTCCTATAGATCTGAGTTATCTGCCAAGTCCTTGTTTGAACTAGAAACATTCCTATACAGAAGAATTTTGAGATTCTCAGGGCGCAAAAACTTACTCTTTGTGTAACAGAGATTTGAAAATTGATATTATACACTTCAGGACGTAAGGTTATGTTACTTCCTGTGATTGTTTTAAATGCAGTTAATGAGAGAATTGCGAGCAAGGCCTCAGGGTACAAGCATTTGCAGGAAGAAGCTTGCAATGCAAAAATTCTTTAAGCCATTAGGTGGTACCCACCTTTTTTGGGGGGGGCGTTCTCTATTATTATGTTTTAGACAAAATATTTATACTCATATGTATTAGAGTAAATTTAACCAGCATAACACACTTGTGATTTCATGAATGATAAGGCTAAGTAACAACCAACTTAATCAATTAAGAAAATAACAGTACAGACAATACTCAGATATGGCAAAGATTACCAACGTGATTCATGAATGTTAGGAAATAATCAGTTCTCAAATGCAAGGAGTAGGACTGACCCTTCCTGTATTTCTTAGTAAATTCCAGTTAATTTTCTGCAGTGAGTCAAGGTTAATTTATTACTATTATTATTATTACTTTTTAACTCAGGCAATTAGAGTTTTCACCACTAGGATTTAGGTGTGTGCAATCTTTCAAGTCTCCTCCCCATTCAGGGCTCCACTCTACCAAGTACCTCCTGTGTATGTACAAGGAGCTGATATGTTATATCATTAGATTATCATATGTAACTTTCACATCACAAACTTACAAGGAAGGCATTGGTATTTCTCATTTCCATGAGAAAACTGAGCAGTAAGAATGTTGGGTAAATAATGAAGCTGAGATTTCTACACAAATCTGCGGAATCAAATGCCCATGTTCTTTCCACCACACACTGTGCCTCCTCATCAACTCATCCTGTGGAATTCCAGGCATTATGAGATGGACATGCTACAGCTGAAGTTAAAAACAAAACAAAACAAAGCTGACCAGAGGAAAAACCCAGCACTGCATACCTAAGAAGAGAAACAACATTTAATAACAGTCCTTTAAATCTGCATCATGCTTCATTGTTCACAAGCCCTCTCAAATACAGCACCTTCTCTTTTTTTTTTTAGTTTTAATTATTATTTTATTCATTCAACAAACATGTACTGAACCGCTATTTATGTTCCCAGCACAAATAAATACATAGAAAATGTCACACCTGCTAGATAGGTGATGTGAAGAAACTTAAAGGAGGTAAGGGTAACAGAGTCATGGGGAGCAGGGCAGGACACTCTGAGAAGGAGGCATTTGAGCAGACACCTCACGAAGTTAAGGTCAGAACCATCATGATATCTGGGGGAAGAGGGTTCTAAGCAAAGGTAACAGCACATGCAAAGGTCCTGAGGTAGAAGTGTGCTTGGCATGTTTAAGGAACAGCAAGGAGACCAGTGTGGCTAAACTGAGGGAACTAGTGGTAGAAAATGATTCTGGAGAGGAGGCCAGATCATGTAGACTTTGTAGGATATGACACAAGTTTGGACTTTACTCCAAGTGGGATTAAAAGTCAGTCAGAGTTCTAAGCAGAGAAATTCCATGATAACATTTACATTTAAAATATCACATTAATGTGATGCACTGTTTAAATATACCTGCCAAAATCAGGGGTCTGCAGACTTCTTCAGTAAAGGATAAATCAGTAAATATTTCAGGCCTTGTGAGCCACACAGTCTCTGTCACAACTATTCAACTCTGCCATAGTAGGGCAAAAGCAGCCAGACAATTTGTAAACAAATGGGCGTGGCTGTGTTCCAATAAAAATTTATTTATAAAAACAGGAAATCAGGTCAGAGTTTACCAACTTGGCTCCAGACCTAATTTCGGGTTTACAGGAAATATAGGTACATGGGAACAAAGTAAAAAGCACCTAATAGGAGTGTGCGACTTTCTCTAAGAGAGCTAGCCTGGCTCATAAAAAAAAAAAAAAAATCAGTGTCCTGAAAGGAAAAAAAAGACAAAAGGGCTGAGTTAGGTTAAAATAGGCCAAAGAGACAACATGTATCATGAATGAATCCTGGTTTGAAACATAATATTTTGAGGACAACTGGGTACATTCAAGTATGGCATGGATATGGAGAGGATATTAGTAAATCTAGAGTGTAAACAATCATCTCAGGTGTGATAATGACACCATGATTCTGTAGGAGAAAACCCCTATCTTAGGAAACGGCTGCTGAAGTGTTAGTGAGGAAAGTGTCAAAAGTATGAACAGAAATTCAAGAGTCAGCATAAAATACAGCCAGATGAGACAAACATGGCAGATGTTGAGTTGCTGTACAGGGGATCTGGACTTCATTTATTATGCTATTATTTCAACTTTTCTGTAGTCTGAAACAAGGCGGTGGGGTGGAAGAATCTCTCTAGCTTCCCTGGGGAGCACCGTCTGGGGAAGGCAGGAGAGGCTACTGGGAGCCCAATGAGCAGGCCACTGCATCATCTAGGCAAGGACCCGTCACCAGTGTGGCCTCTGTCTGTCCTCCATCCCCACCCCAACTCCCTACCTCTCCCCAGGCTCGGGAGCAGCCTACTGCCTCAGGCCTATGTGGGGCAGGGCAGAGAGGACAGCCAAGAGAGCAGAATGGCCTCTCTCTTGCTGGATTTCTGGCTCACACCTCCCCTTGGGCAAAGGTCAGAAATCTGCAGTTTGGTCTCAGATCAGACCCAGGGGCAGATTTCTCTCCAGTCGCAGAGGAGATGCCCTACCCCCCTACTCCCCCAAGTCTTAGGAAAGGGATTCTTCTCCACACTGAAGGCCATGGTATCTCACTATAATGGAAACCAGAGCAGGTCTCTTCCCTATTAAAAAGCTTTGCCGGCTCCCCACTGCTCCTTTTCCAGGCTTGCAAGCTGTGTGCCAGGTACTGCTGAATCAAGGATTTCCTGTTTATTACCCCCCTGAATCTTTTAGCAATCCTGTGACGAACCCCAGTTGATTCATGGTTTGCCAAGCCCTGTGGAGATCTCCATCTAGAGACCAGGCCCTGGCTGAGCTCTCCAGTTTCAAGGCTTCCACTTCCCCTCTTCCAAGATTCCTGGCCCTTTCATTCATTGGTGATGCAGAACCCTCTGTGGTCCCCAGAAGATGAGCTCTCTCAACTCTTGGGCTTTGAATATGCTGGTCCCTTTTCCCAGAGTCACTTTCTCTTTCCTAACTCCGTGGTCAACTCCCACACACTCTTCAAAACTCAGCCCAACACCCAGGTCCTATGCACTTACAGGTCTCAGTTTGCTTTCACTGGCAGTCCATGTTTTGGCCCCCAGTTTTCAGCTGAGTAACACCTAGCTGGCTTGAGATGGTAATTCTGTTTCCCTTGGTGGGGCGAGTATATTTTAAAACTTAGGAAGGTAGGTAACCATAATTACAGTATAGATTGTGGCAACACATTTTGTGATATTGTTTTGTATATGGTCTAGAAATGTATTGTCCAAGAGGGCAGCCACTAGCCTTATGTGGCTGTTTAAATGTAAATTAATTAAATAAAATAAAAATTCCATTTCTCAGTCATACTAGCCACATTTCAAATGTTCCACAAGCACATGTGACTAGTGGCTACCCTTTTAGACACCAAGGGTATTAAACATTACTATCATGGTAGAAAGTTCTCTTGGATGGCACTGTTTTAGGGTTCTCCAGCAGGTCAGCTGAATCCTCATCTCACAGACAAGCTAAAGGAGTGTTTCTCAAAGTCAGATCCAAAGGGACAAAGTGGGGAAAAAATATTCACCACTCATTACAAAGGGTTAAGCTCCCTAATATATAAAGAGCTTTCAAAAATAAATAAGAAAAAAACCAACTACCCAATAGAAAAATAGACAAAGGATATGAACAGACAGTATAGAAACTGACATGGCCTTTGAACATATGAAAAGACACTCAAACTCACCCACAGAAAGAAAAGCCAAAACTACCCTGAGGTGCCATTTCCGACTGATCAGATTGGTAAAAAATCCAACATTTGGAAACAAGGCTGTGAGAACGCTCTTAGACATGGCCTAATAGAGCCATTTCTCAAAATTACAAATGCATATTCCCTGTGACCCAGAAATCCTACATCTAAGAATTCATCTTACAGATTCACTTGCACATATGTCAAATGAAATAAACACAAGGTATTGGGTTGGGCAAAAATTTCGTTTGGTTTTTTCCATAAGATGGCTCTAGTAGTGCTTAGTTGTCTTTAATGTCATTTGAAACAATTTTGTTAGATTGTATTGTGACAGCTGTCACATCAGCATGCGTTTTTTTAAAAAACTTATCAAAACTGGTGGATTTTTGTGTGGCCATTTTAATATTGAAGATGGAAGGAAAAAAGCAGCATGTTTGGCATATCATGCTTTATTATTTCAAGAAAGGTAAAAACGCAACTGAAATGCAAAAAAAGATTTTTGCAGAATATGGAGAACGTGCTGTGACTGACAGAACATGTCAAAAGTGGTTTGCAAAGTTTCGTGCTGGAGATTTCTTGCTGGACGATGCTCCACGCAAGGTCGGGTAGACCAGCTGAAGTTGATAGCAATCAAATCGAGACATTAATTGAGAACAATCAAAGTTATACCATGCGGGAGATAGCCGACAAACTCAAAATATCCAAATCAAGCACTGAAAATCATTTGTGCCAGCTTGGTTACGTTAATCACTTTGATGTTTGGGTTCCACATAAGTTGAGAAAAAAACCTTCTCGACCGTATTTCCACACGCTATTCTCTACTGAAATGTAATGAAAACATTCTGTTCTTAAAACAAGCTGTGAGAACGGAAGAGATCGTGGGGCAAGCGAAATGAACCACCACCAACCACACCAAAGGCCAGTCTTCATTCAAAGAAGGTGGTTATGTATATGGTGGGATTGGAAGGGAGTCCTCTATTATGAGCTCCTTCTGGAAAACAAAACCATTAATTCCAACAAGTACTGCTCCCAATTAGACCAATTGAAAGCAGCACTTGAAGAAAAGCGTCTGGAACGAGTCAACAGAAAACACATAATCTTCCATCAGGATAACGCAAGACCACATGTTTCTTTGATGATCAGGCAAAAACTGTTACAGCTTGGCTGGGAAGTTCTGATTCATCCGTCATATTCACCAGACATAACACCTTCGGATTTCTATTTATTTCGGTCTTTATAAAATTCTCTTAATGGAAAAAATTTCAATTCCCTGGAAGACTGTAAAAGGCACCTGGAACAGTTCTTTGCTCAAAAAGATAAATTTTGGGAAGATGGAATTATGAAGTTGCCTGAAAAATGGCAGAAGGTAGTGGAACAAAACAGTGAATATGTTGTTCAGTAAAATAATTGGTGAAAATGAAAAATGTGTCTTTAATTTTTACTTAAAAACCAAAGGAACTTTTTGGCCAACCCAATACTTCACTGTGGCATTGTTTGGAAACAACCCCAGTCACCATTAATAAAGAACTGCTAAACAAACTTAGGAACATACATGTGCAGCTATTAAAAAAAAAAAAAATGTAGCAGCAGTTCTCTATATATGGAAGCAGAAAGATTCCTCTAGATAACTTAAGCGAAAAAAGCAAGTTCAGAACAGTTTGCATACAATGCCACCTTTTGTGTAAAAAGAAAAAACAAGGAGAGTACAACCCAAAAGGATCTGAATGGATCTGTCCATGTGTGAAGAAGCTCTTCCCAGACACAGAAGAATAGCAGTTAACTCGGGGGTGAGAGCATATGAGGCAGAAGTGAGAGCAAAGCTTTCACCAGACACCTCCTTATACGATTTGTTTTGATCTAAGTGATTCTACATCATCTCTTCCAGTTATTAAATTAATCTTTTAAAAACTGATTCTCTGGGCAACCTGTCTCAAAATCAGTGAAGATGCTCATTAAAAATGCAGCCCCCTGACCCTCCGCAGATCTCCAGACAGGCAGAGGCCCCGCCCCAGTACTGTCAACAAGCTCCGCCCAGGATTCCCACGAACCCGCCAGTCTGACGACGAAGAACCGGGTCAGTGGACTAAGAAGCCCTGCTCTTCCCAGCTCGCGGAAGGGCTGAGACGGTAAACTCCTAATCTGTCCATCTGCGCCCCTTCTCACACTGGGCTTGGAAGCTCTCAAAGCGCGGCCTCGAGGAGGCCCAGACTCACCTCCCTCTGGAGAGTCCACGTGGATGGTCCTCTTGATGACCGTGGTCCACTGAAGGCAGCGTATGACAAAGGTGTTGGGCCCCGTCTCCCGGTCTTCATCAGAGACTTTCTGCGACAGAGAAGTTGTTGAGAGGGGGCAGGGTCTGGTCGGGGGCTCGGGCGCTCCTTCCATCCAGCGAGGAGCCATCACTCCAGGTCTTAATGGATTCGCTGCGCTCGTGGAAACAACCTTCTTTCACGACAGACACCTAGTTCATGGTGGCAGCGGGACATGTTGTCACCTAGCTTAGGGCAGCTCAGGGCCGCAAGACCTGCAGAAGGCTTGGTGCAGAGAGCACAATCTGTCGCCCGAGGCTACCCAGAATCCCCGGCTGGGGTCTACTCCCGCCGACACCGCTACCGCCACCCTGCGCTCGCTCCACCTCTTCCTGTTTCCAGACGCACCGCCCTCTCCTGGCCAGGCCCCGGGCTCCAGCACCTTCGTAACACCGTAACGTGGAAATAAATAGACTGGACTTCCTATTCTCATTGTGGATGAAGAAACAGAATTTTCTCAGGAAAATTACAGAGACTTGCCCAAGATCACGGGCTAATTTAAAGCAGAATTTTGCTTAAGAATTTAAGGCAGGGTTCTTCTGAGAAGCAGAATCCAAGACTGCTAGTTTCTGACGCTGTGAGGCTTTCCTGTGCACTAAGCAGCCTCCAGTCTTCCCGTACTTCATTTAGGGTGGGGCTGCAGACTCCGTTGGAGCAGCCAACCCAGAGGTATCCACAGCGAAGGAGAACAGGACGGAGGGTTTGCGCACGCGCCACCCCAGGCTCCAGAGTAGATTTCTGGTTGGCGGGATTTCAAACATCTCACCTGCCGTTGGTGTATACCCTTTCATTTATTCATCCATTCATCCATTCATGAAGTTATAAAGTCAACCAGGAGTTTCTGCTTTTAAGGATCTCAGAGTACAAAGGAAGAGATAGCTATATAAACAAATAATTATATTATAAAATGGGGGATCTACTGGGATTCGGAAAGTACTGGGCCTTAAAGATGGACACCGAGCAGAGATTGTATTGCCCACCGCCCCCCGCAACCCTCCCTGCCCCCCCGCCAGCGATGCCAGACACGGAGACAACAGTCTTTCGCAGGGAGAAAAAGTCTTTATTGCAGAGCGGCCACGCAAGGGAGACAGGAAGCAGAACTCTCAAATCTATCTCCCAGATGGCAAGGTGAGGTGGATATTTAAGGATTGGGCTCTGGGGCTGTGAAGAAAAAGGGAGGGTGTGGTGCTTACAAAGGCTAAGGAAGTGCCAAGTTCCTATGCACAGGCCCAAGCAGGCTTCCTGTCTCTGCACGTGCAAATTCCAGGGAGTTGGTATGAAGCAAGAGGTGGCAATTTGGGCTGTGATATTGTTACTGATCAGGGTTCTTGGCCTCCTTAATCAATAGAAATTGATCAGACGCCAAGAAATTCAGGCAAGACTTTATTGGGGCCCCTGCTGCGGCAGGGGGGAGCGAGAACAAACAGGTTCCCGCACTTGCTTGCCTGCTTGTGGTGGTGGGGGAGGGGAGGGCGGAGAGCTGGTTGCTTATATGGGGTGAGGGTAGGGGTGTGTCCAGGGGTCGGGCTGGAGGGGTGGCCTAGGTGTTTTGCCCACCTCTTAGGTGGTGTTTTGTGCTTCGGGCACTCTCAGTACCTTGCTTTTGCTCCCGACCCCCTGCTTTTGCTCCCGGCTCTTCAGAAGTGGTCGTTGGTCTTTTTTGGTCTTTTTGTATCTTGTTGTCCATAATTTGCCCCAGCTGCACATGCACAAAGTTATTTTTAGTCCCTTATAGTTTCTTTGTATTTTGTTGCTTGAGGAGACGTTTGTCCAGGTGCAAGCACTGCAGCAAAGTGTCCTGGGTCCCAGGTCCCAGCCTGTCTCAATATCAAAGGGTCACCAATCGGACAAGCAGGTTTATTCTGCCCAAAGTTTGATCAGCCATCTTGGCTCCAACTGGTTTCAGCCAGTCTTGTTGTGTTCGACGCAGAGGGGATTTCAACAAGTTGTTTCTTCATCTGCTGTTCTGTAAGACAAGCTCAAGAATTTGTGTTCATTACCAATTTTTTTGTTTTAACCCTATGGGGCAGGCTTTCACTAGTGGGGAGGGAGAGTGTGATGTAGGGAAGGCTTTAAGGGGGAGAGGTCACCTGAAGAATATGTGATTTGGGATGAGGAAGAAGAAAGGATTTTTCAGAGGGGAGGCATGTAGGAAGGCACAGAGTTACTGAACATGCTGGTGTATTTGGAAAAATGCATGTGCATCCAAATGACTGCAATATAAAGTGTGAGGAAAGAAGTGTAGACGTCGAATTATATATAGGATAGATAAACAACAAGGTCCTACTGTATAGCACAGGGAAAAATAGTCAATATCTTGTGATAAACCATAATGGAAAAGAATATGAAAAAATGTCTGTATGTGTATAACTGAGTCATTTTGCTGTACAGAGATTGGCACAGCATTGTAAATCAACTATACCTCAATTAAAAAAAAAAAGAAGTGTAGAAGTCGAGGAGGAGAAGGGTGGGGGAGAGATAGTTCACTGCCAGAACAGATCTCATAGCAAGAGGGAACCCAGGAGGAGGAGAGCTGATTTTAGAAAGTAGGAAATATGGCAATATTTCTGTGTGTGTGTGTGTGTGAGATGTTAGAGCACTAGATTCTGAGAACGGAAATAGAGGGAAGAAAAAAGGGTCTCAGACTTACCTGGAGTAGAAAGATAAGTTGCTGGGTTTTTCAAGATTCTTAGATCCTTTTACACTAACTGCTCTCCAGTCTCTTTAATGCTCTTCCTTTAAAGAAAGTTTTAAAGCAATGTCACTCCATAGGGAAAACAAAACAAGGGAAAGAAGTATATATGTCACTGCTACTGATCAGTACACATGTCACTGATGATCTTGTTCTGTGATTACTTTTCCGGTAACAAGTTTGTGTATTTTTTTCCTGTCTTGTTTTTATATCTGTTGCTAGAAAATTCAAAGCGAGAGAAAAGAATCCTCAATAATCTACCACTATGAGAGCAATTAATCACTTGGTTCCAAAAAAAAAAAAGGGAAAGAGATAGAGTACAGAGGACCTAGAAGAAATCAGTGGGATCAACTGCTTATCCCTCTGTTTGTCCACTCTCTTGTCTCATTGTGGGTCTTCTCAAGGTCCTGGGATTACCCTTTAGAGGGGATATAACTCATAATGGGTGTGATATTACTATTAATTTTTAGGCAATGATTTTACCGTATGGAACTCCCTTCTTTACTTGATGTTCTTAAAGGAGAAGCTAAGTGGTCAGATTTCAGTGCATCCTTTAAATAAGCAAGGGGTGCACTGCAGCAGTATTGCCTCTCCAGGGTTCACCTTCCGCCTTGTCATCACAGGTAGGGGGGCCTGCTCTTCTCCAGCTTAGGTCCCCCTGTAGGGACATCAGAAGCCCAGGCTTTATTCTTACAAGCGTCATTACTTCTAAAACCTACTTATCAAAAACAAGGATATAATTATTATTGTCTCACATGCTTGGTGAGACAAAGCTTAGTAATACTAGGCACTAAAACGTTCTCATAATTAGAACTTGCTGATCAGAATGAGTTTATTATGTTTACCTTCTTATTCTAGTATATATCATGCATCAGAAACGACATTTGTTCTCTTTTCTTTATCTCCGAAATGGAAATATATACAAGAAATTTTCAAAAAGAATTAGTATAGATTTATATCATACTTTAAAGAAGTTATTATACAATAAGCATTTTTCATGTTTTTATCTATAAAGATATAGGAGATATATATATATATATATCCTTTCATAATTTACTCTATTTACTATTGTTTTCCACTATATGTACTTTATTTGGCTTTTAACTTTTCACTATTATAAATAAACCTTTATATGCAAGTAGCTTTTTCCATAGTTAATTTTCTTAGCTTTGAGTCCAAGGAAACAAATAATGAACCTAAGTATGTAGTAGTTAGGAGCACAGGTTTTGGAGCCAAACAGACCAAATGGCAAATTCCAACTCTGACATTTACCTGTGACACAATTTATTTTTATTGTTGTCTTGGCATTTTCTTCTGAAATATTGGGGTAATGCTACCTAACTCACAAATTTGGTTGTAATAAGCAAAATAATGCTTCTATATAGCAGTTGAAACAGTGCCTGGAATAAGTAAGTGCTTTGTTATTGTCTACGTTTTAATTATTGTCTACTAGATTACAAAAATGTTTCTCAAATGTTTTTAGTAATATGGAATGACACTAACAAAGTGTGAAAGCACCAACCTGCTTTGCATATTTTTCTCTCTGTAAATGTTATAGGAAGTTTCTAATTTACTTTTTACTTTCAATTTACAAATCTAAAAAATGAAGATACCAGAGCCTAATTAATCCTTACATTTGGAGCTATGAAGTATCTTTAATAAGAGTAGCTATTACACATTATGCATAAATATTTAACTGACACAAAAGCTCTCTGTCAGAAGACCCGATCTCTTCCGTTATAGAGATAAAAAGATATTCTCACTTTTGTTTTTCTTTAATTGTAAACATATCGGAGAGCAATGAAGCAGCATAGAAATAGCAACCTTTTTTTTTAACACTGCTGTGTATATGCCAGAGTTTTTGCTAGACATTTGAATCATAGTTTTCCTAATGTCATAATCATCCCTATTGTATTATTTCCATTTCTCAGATCACTGTATGTAATTGTGATTTATTTGCCACGTTCCCTTCTAGGACAGAGGCATGATAGAATGAGGACAACTGTGGGAAAAGGGATAGAACTGAAGGGGCAGAGAAGCTACCAGTGATAACCTGTGATGATCAGTTTTCTCCTGTAATCATCTTATCCCAAAGCCCCATAACTTCTTGTTCTGATTGTGCCCATTAGGCAAAGCAGCCTGCACCATTTTCCCCCATGGAAACAGTGGGCAGGAAACTTGCCTCTGAGACCACACAGTTTGTCAGTGGAAAAGCTACAGGCAGTCCTTTCCACTCACTCTGCCCAAACCCCTTCCCAGAGTTGAGGCAGAACAGTGATACAAGTTCCCTTAAATTATCCAGTAGAAAGAAGCCTAGATACCTTCATTCTAATGCACACTGTTGCAGGCACTGACTATGAAGCTCACTTCCTTTGGCTAAAAGTATGTGACTCCAGAACACAAGCTAATTAATGTTATGCCAATATTGCTTTTCTTTGCCACTGAGGAGATTGATTAGGTATGTATCTTGTTTTTATTTAAGCTGTACAGCTTTTCCATTCATAACTCTAGGGGAAAACCATTGCTGTAGCAAATGCAAAGACCCAGGGCAATGCAGACTCTGGGTGCTGATTTGGGCTTTCTACTGCTGTTACCAGCCAGAGCCAGAACCGAGCTCAGGGTCAGCTGCTCATTGCTCAAAAGTCAATGTTTGAGAGACAAGGGTTGGTGGAAAAAGAAAGATGCTTTCTTCGGGAAGCCGGCAACCTGGGATGATGGCAGACTGTTGTCTCCCAAAGCATCTCCCTCTTGCTGGTTAGAGGGAGAGGGTTGTGTAGGGAAAAGCCGGGACGTTTGTGTGCAGGCGGGGGCCACGTGCAGAACAGCACAGTCAGCTCCGACAGTCGTTCTGAAACTGGTCAAAATGTGGTGGTCTGGTCAGCGTCATCTTGATTGTTTTAAGCACAGTTAGTCTTCAACTCCGGGGTCTCTTTGTTCCCATTTCCTTGAGGCCAGTTCCTGGAATTGTGCAAGCCATAGATTCAGTACTGCTCAAGATGCAGCAGCTTACATTATGGCTATAGTCTGGTCATCTGGCCAGCTTTTTCCCTCTGGTGGTGGTTATAGTATCCGCAAAACAACTCAGGAATGTGCATTGGACACTGTTATCTATGGCCTACAGGGAGGAACTACAGATTCTGTGACTCTATTGCCCTAACCATTAATTGCTTGAGCCTTTTGTGACTCAGAGGATGCCTGGGAGACGGCAGCTTTTCTACAAACAAGAGACAGGGGACACAGAAGGGCTTTCGTAACTGGGAGGGCCTCACGGGGTTCTGCTCGGTTTCACTAATGTGAATGTGTGACCTAGGTTGGTTCTTTCCCTGATTGGCTCCCAGATTCCTCCTCTGTGAAAATGAAGGGGTTGGTTCCTTGCTTTCCTTGGTCCGTTCCAGCATTAGCGTCCTATGGACTAAAGTGTTTAATAACGGGCAGGAGATGACCATAGATTTTATGGGGCTCCACCTAGTGGCTTTGCCCCATATTGCAGCTCTAAGTTCTACCCGGTTTTCTTAGGCCTTCAGTGAGGTGCCTCAGATAGTTTTGGTTTGCCCATCACACAATATGTTCGTAATTAGTAGAACAGGGGAGAATGAAGCGGAGTGGTAAGAAGGGGAGAAGGAAAAATGCTTATTTTGACTCTCACATTTAGTAAAACCTCAAATTTAGATCAAATTTAGACTTTGCTATTATCTGTAATTGAGATAATATAGACAGCTATTGAGTCTGTGAATGCATATGTTTAAGCATTAATTAATTAAATGTAAACATTAAAATGTGATTCAATTTTTGAAGCCATGCATCAGTATCATCATTTAAAATAATTAGAACTGCAGCCTCAAATAATGGAAGTTTAAACTATTCTTACTTTCGAGAAATTTCATACGTAGAGAGCACAGTCAGTTCATGCCAAGCAAAGTTCTGCTGTGGTGGATTCCTTGAGAGAAAAGTTCTTAGGGGAGGTAAGAAAAGCATGTAAAAATAATTAGTCCTATAAAATAATGAAGATGTTTTCACCGTGCACCTCCTCTGTCATTATGTTGACAGATGCAGGAGACATGGTTCCTAATATCCTCAAGAGATTGATAGTTCATTAGGAGAGGCAGATGTTTATAAACATATTCACAATATTATATATAAGTATATAAGCTATAATAGAGAGTTTTTTTTCAGTAACTACAGTGGTAATACAACAGAGACATTTATTTTGTTGGGAGAGTTAAGGAATCCTTCATGGAATCAAAGACACAGAATACTGTAGAAGAATAGAATAGAAAAAATCCTTCACAGAATAGAAGCTGGTGCTTAAAGGATAATTCAGTATTTTCTAATAGGATGGGAGGAGCTCTTCAGAGAAATTGAAGAGCATATAATGGCACATGTTAAGTGGAAAATGATTCACAGCACTGATGTCAAATGTGTCAGTGTTTAGAGACTGAGGAAAGTAAATTTATCTTTTTCCTGTTCCATTTGCTTGGACAAAAGCCCTGCCTCTACATGCATTTTTTTTTTTTTTTCTGAAAGGACTGAAATCAGCATAGTCATGACTACAATGTATGTTTGAAATGAGTGTTGATGTGTTTGTAAAGAATATGGGCTTTTGAGGCTACAGACCTTGCTTTGAGTCCTAGCTCTGTGCCTTCTAGCTAATTAAACACGGGCAGCTTTTTAGCTCTTTGAGATTCCTTTACTCCTTTGAAAACATAAGAAATAATAATAATCACTACATAGGATTGTTATGAAGATTAAATGTGAGCACAAATAATATCAGGAACGAAAGTGAGGGCATTATTATCAGATATGAGAGAAATTAAAATGACAGAATAATGAAAGACATTTGCTAACAAATAGTGAAATTTTGATAAAATGAGTAAGAGTAAGTTATTTTATTTATTTAAAAAAAATTTTTATTTATTTGGTTGCCCCGGGTCTTAGTTTGTGGCAGGCTGGCTCCTTAGTTGCAGCTTGCCAGCTCTTTAGTTGTGGCACGTGAACTGTTAGTTGCAGCATGCACCTGGGATCTAGTTCCCTGACCAGGGCTCAAACCCGGGCCCCCTGCACTGGGAACTTGGAGTCTTAACTGCTGTGCCACCAGGGAAGTCCCAAGAGTAAGTTACTTTAAAATGCAATTTACTGTAACATACACAGATGTATTATAAAAATTGAATAGTCCTATATCTAGTAAAGAAATGTGTCTCAAAATAAAAACCTTCCCACAAAGGAAACTCCAGGCACAGATAAGTCTAGCGGTGAATTATTCCAAACATTTAAGGAAAAAATAACACCAACCTCTGCTAAATTTTATTAGAGAATAGAAAAAAAGGGAACACTTCCAATTTTACTAGGCCAGTATAATCTTGATAACAAAACCTGATACGGACATTATAAGAAACAAATATTACAGGTTAATATCTCTCATAAACACAGAGGCAAAAATCCTAAATTGTATTAGCTGATAACTGAATCAAGTGAGATTAAGGTGGGTTTATTTCAGATTGTTCCAATCTTCAAAAATCAATATAATTCACTATATTTAGAAAATAAAGGAGAAAATCATATGATAATCTCAATAGTTGCAGACAAAAGCATGGATTCTTCTCAACATCCATTCATGTTATAAACTTGTAGCATACTAGAAATAGAAAGAAACTTCTTTAATATGTTAAAGAAGATCTACCAAAACTTCACTGTATACTTCACAATTAATGGTAAAATCTTTGAAGTTTGCACCATGAGATCAGGAACAAGATTAAGATGCCCACTATCACCTTTTTTGTTTAACAATATACTGGAGATCCAGTTAGAACAAATGGTGTGATTATTGGAAAGGAGGAAGTAACTGTCATTATTTGTGGATAACATGATTATAGATGTGGAAAATCCGAAAGGATCTCCAGATAATCTATAAGAATTAGCAAGTGAATTTAGTAAATTCAGCATACAAATATCAATTTGCATTTTATATACCAGCAAAAGTGATTAGAAAAAAATTTAAAACTACATAGCTAATGAATGAGGTACAAGGTCTCCCTCTACACAGAACACTATGAAACATTATCGAGAGATTTTAAACGTACTCGGCTGGATCCAGATCAAAAACAGAAACATTCAAAATTGCCCATAGAATGTTAGCACTAATTGCACGCAAGCCCCCATTAGGAGACAACCTATTAATTGCTCATCATAGGATGGTTTTTAAAAAAGTTCTGTGAAAACTGTCATTGATTTCAAAGCTTTGTTCATGTCTGGCAGGAAAGGTTGTGGTATGTCTTATGAGTGTCTGGAACATCAGAGGAGCTAAAGAAGGTAATGTTACTAGTGATCTTCAAACTGCAGCTGAGGGAGGGTGAAGAAAATAGAATGGGCTAGTGGAATAAGTTAATTTTTATGCATGTAAAGCTACCATGAGGATCCAAAGGCAAGCAGCAGGTCACCTGACTTAGTTTTTCAGCTGCAACCAAGGCATTGTAAATATTAACAATAATTTCTGTCTTTTGATTCAAGATTAATGTGTACCCCAATCTAGCTTTTTTTGTAAAAGTCATTTATAGTCTGTCCTCTAACTGGTGACACTAAGGCCACATGGTGAGAAATATTAGGACAATGGTATTCAAAGCATGGATAAATTTTTTGTACCTACTGTTAGGCTTGTAGATTTATTGAGCACATACTATGTGTCAAGTGCTTTAGAAGAGGTTTTACACATATAATAGCTGTTAGATATTTTGGTACCTTTCTTAAAGATAAGGGAATGAGACTCAAAGAGGATATGCAACTTGTTCAAGGCACCCAGATAGTTAAGAGTCAAAAGTCAGTTTTGAACTCAAACTTACCTGACCCTAAAACATGAGCTCTTTTCTTTATACCATGATGCCTGCAAACTTGATGTGTGATAAACTGTTTAGCCCAGTATCTGATACAGCATTAGTATTCAATAAGTTCTATTATTATTATTGTTATTAAAATATGACTAAGTCTCATAAGAGCCCCTCTTTTTTTTTTAATGAGTTAGAGCCTGAATCTCTATCCAATCAATGATTGCTTCTTCTTGGCAGCACACATTATGAAAAACTATAGGAATGATAATGCAAAGCATGGTAGAGATAGATCTCTCTAAGCTTTTCTCTCAAGAAGTGACAGTTATGATAGTAAGTGAAGGAAGCTAGGATTTAAC
Organism: Balaenoptera musculus; assembly: GCF_009873245.2. Classification (NCBI taxonomy): domain Eukaryota; kingdom Metazoa; phylum Chordata; class Mammalia; order Artiodactyla; family Balaenopteridae; genus Balaenoptera; species Balaenoptera musculus. Next base: position 43,732,376 of record NC_045792.1, read on the forward strand.
AAAATCTGTACAGTGGGCTATTTTCCCTCTACTAATATTCCCTTGGTAACAAACCCTTAAAAGTCTGTGACACTCTTCAAAGAGAAAAAAGGTTTGCTCCAGAACTCTGAGGACTGGTCTTTCCCTCCGGTGTGTTAGTCATCGGATAAAACCTTAATTTATTTCATAGATAGCAATCCTGAAAGCACCATAAATAAACTGCTAGTAACTAAATTAGTTCTTCCATCTTGAATGGGTTAGATTCTTGTGGCCAATGGATTTGCAATAAAGGAATCTCTTTCTGCCTTTTGAGTAGGTGACAGATTAGAAAGATCCAAGATAAAATTCCTCGTACATACTAGTGTGAACTTTAGAATTACTCCTGAGTAGGTATATTTCAAACAGTAGGATGATTATGGAAAGTTACAAGTACTTGTCTTAAAATTTTTATATAAGCTAGACTGCTTAATATGGTTAAATAAAAAATCAAAAGGAAGAGGGACCATCTACGTTCTTTGATATTTAGTTAATGCAACACATCAAAATTATACATTAGCTTTGTGCAAACAAGAACAATAAAATCTTGAAATTTAACTCTTTATAATTACTCAAATTTTCAGGCAATGTTTCCTCCTCCTCACTTCTCATTTCTACCTGTACAGATCTTAAATATCTTCATGGCTCAGTGCTGCATCCTTAGCCCACTTGAAGATTTTTTTCACATAAGGCCTGTTATGTGGTCATTTGTATGCAAAGTTTCTGTATAAATATCTTTCTTCCTCACTGAGATACACAGGCCTTAAAGACAGTGATTGTTTTCTTTTTTTTTTTTTAACTTTGGGTTTATTTATTTAATTAATTAATTTATTTATGGCTGTGTTGGGTCCCCATTTCTGTGCGAGGGCTTTCTCTAGTTGCGGCAAGTGGGGGCCACTCTTCATCGCGGTGCGCGGGCCTCTCACTATCGCGGCCTCACTTGTTGCGGAGCACAAGCTCCAGACGCGCAGGCTCAGTAGTTGTGGCTCTCGGGCCCAGTCGCTTTGCGGCATGTGGGATCTTCCCAGACCAGGGCTCGAGCCCGTGTCCCCTGCATTGGCAGGCAGATTCTCAACCACTGCGCCACCAGGGAAGCCCGTGATTGTTTTTAAATTTAGTTTTGTAATCCCCAGAGAGCCTACCAGAGTGCCTTCCATCTAGTAGGTGCTTGACAAATGTTTGGTTGTTGAATAAATAGCAGAAAGATTACTTTGAAAAAAATGCAATAGAAATTAGAAACTGAAAAGACAAGGTAGGCTTAAACTCTCCATGGGAAAGGACTATTTTTCTTTTTGCTATTCTGAAAAAAAAAAAAAGTCCAATAGAAACAGAAGAAGCTGTTTAAAGTGTTTGCATGATAACAAGTAGGAATGAATAACAACATTTCTAATTCACCAGTTATTTTCAAGGAGAGAAAGGCAACTTTTTATTTAAAAATACAATTAAAAAATATTACCCACATGTGAACCCACATTGTGGATTGTCTGTGACAAATACTTCATCTTCAGTAATCTTTTTATTCATGACACTAGGTATTCCAGGTAAGAGACAATTCCTATCAGAGCCCATTTCTCTCTAGGAAGTGCAAACTCTTTTTTTATTTGAAGGTAACAGTTACTAATTCTCTGATCATTTCTTCCTGGATTCATTTCATGCCCCACAACATAACAGCCACTAGTGTTCCCACTTTACACCTCTTTCTCACAAATCTCATCCACTGTTACGAACTCAATTAGCACATTATATAGATGCCTGTTGTTTCAATGCTCACCTTTATCCCAAGCTCCAGTCATACATCTGTAAATTCATCAGGCAGTGCCATTTGAATACCCCATGACAACCCCAAAATCAGATTCAGATTAAATAGACCCTATTTTTTATTTTTTAAATTTTATTGAAGTATAGTTCATTTACAGTGTTGTGTTAATTTCTGCTGTACAGCAAAGTGACTCAGTTATACATATATATAATATATTCTTTTCCATTATGGTTAGTCACAGGCTATTGAATATAGTTCCCTGTGCTATGCAGTAGGACCTTGTTGTTTATTAAACTGATTTTAAATACCAAGTATTTGCTAGGCACTTTCTAGACATGCTTATCTCTGTCATCTAACTGCAAAATAAAAAACATCTTAAATTTAAATACATAGTCTTCTTTCACCCCATATAATGTTGCACTATTATAAGAGCTACTGTGTATTGAGCCACCTAGTGTGCTCTATGTACTGTACACGTTGCCCTTTATACCAGAGATCTTTTGAATTAAAAAATAAATAAAGGTAGGTGGTATTATTTTCATTAAAAAATATTTAGACTCAGAAAGTTTCATATGCCCAAGACTTCATATAGCAGAGAAAGGATTCAAGCCACAATTATTATGATTTCAAAGGTAAAACTCTTTCCACTACTCCTCACCACCTCCAACATTCACTGTCTTATTCTTAAAACATAGTATAGTGGTTAAGAGCATTTACTAGAGTCACCTACTTGAGTCTGAATTCTGGATGTTATACTTGCTATGCTTATGACTTGAAGTCAAGTTACTTTCCTTTCCTCTGCCTCAGTTTTCTCATCTATAAAATGGAACTAATAAAAGTCCATACCTCACTGAATTATAAGAATTAAATGAAATATAAATAACCTAGTACAGTAACTGGCACATGGTAAGCTCTCAATATATTTTCCCTGGGAATCATCTAAAAGTCAGTTATGCTATCTTTATTCAGAATTCTCCTGTATCCCTTTTCATCTTTTTTACCCTTAATGTCCATGGTCCAAATATAGGAAGCTATCATGTTGAATGACTCGTCCATTTTCTATCCTAGCAACAAACTCAACCTGTATCTGCAGCCATTCTGGGGCTGCACTTCCCTCCAGAATACCCGCTCTGTTCTTCTTTGTCTAATCAGATCCTACCCACCTCTCCAGGCCAAGCTCAAATTGGTGCTTAACCAAATTCTTCTCTGATTAATCCAACCAGAAGTCTTAATTTCTTCTTCCCACTGAGAAACCAGGAGTTAACCTTGTTTTAGGATTGAGGCAGGGGATAGATGGGCCCCTGGGGCAAATGGTTTGAGTTCCTTCCTTGTGGACCCATACTCCGAGATGGGAATAACAGGATAATTGAGAGAGGAGGCTGGGCACTGCCCAGATAGAAGATAAGACACCACATATTTCTCACTCTCGAAGTCAGGAGACCTCCCCGACTACACATGTGCAGAAAGGCTCCTTGGATGTCAAAAGGGGAGTGATACTAACTGATGCCAACTGATGCTCACTACCCATAGGCCTCTTTGGTAGAATCCATCTTGGCTAAGAGATGCGCACGCACACATGGGAAAATCCTGAGATACACCAAATATGGACTTTGAGCCAGGCAAATTAAAATGATTGGCCAAAGGAAACCAGGAAGAAATGCCCCATATAAGTGACTTAAACTGCCACGAGGGTGTGACTCTCTGAGCCCCGCCCCGTGTGTCTATCCACACATACTGTACTCTTTTTTCCCTAATAAATACTTTACTTGTTTCACTACTTTCCGTCTTTGTGGGAATTCTCTTTCTGCAAAGCCATAGGGCCAGGGCCTTGTCAATGACCACTGGTCTAGCGGCTAGGATTCAGTGCGCTCACCATCGCGACATGACCTCAGTCACTGGCCGGGAACTGAAACCCTCCTTCAAGCCGCTGCAGGCCGAGGCCACCAGAGATCAGGATTGGATAGGGTTTAGAATTCTCAGGTGGTCTTAACCGTTCCTGTGGACCTCAGATTGATAAACACTGCTCCTCTCTCCACACAACAGCCCTATGACATAGGTATAACCCCGTCCACTAAAGGACGGATTTCTGTGAGTCGCATTTGGCTTTAGGGAGAGAGACTCTTGGATACTTGGTTCTCTACAGACATCATTCTCTACTTACTGTTACCATTCACTGATTAATCACAATCAGTTGTGAATACGATGCATATAAGTGCTGATATTATCAAAATTTTGTGGAAAGAGAATTAGGCTGTGTATTCATCAGGGTAATTAATTCTAGCTGCTGAGGAAAACAAACTCAAATCAGTGGATTAAAAAAAAATTAAAGTTTATTTTTTGCTCACATTACAGTCTGCCTAGGGTCAGGTGATTTGCTGGAGATCTTTAGGTAGTGCTGGCTTCCAAGCAGTGACTCAGGGATATTGATTTCCCATTACACAGCATGATTTCCCTCATGTATAGTCTCCCTCATTTCTAGGCATAGGTCAGGAGAAAATTAGACTGGGAATCATTGGAGTGGTTTATAGCGAGGGCTACATAATAGTATATCTCCATTCACATTTTACTGGTGAGATCCCAGTCACATGACCCCAACCCAACTACAACAGAAGCTGAGAATTACTTTTCTTGTGTTCCCTGGAAGAGGAAATGGAATTGATCAGCATCCAGCTTGTCTGTGACAAGTCAACAGTCTCCCCCGACTGATAACAATTCATACAACTCCTCTCAAGCTGTTTCTTACCTGCTCCACCTGAAAACTAGATCATGTCTTAAGACTATTCCAGTCACTCCCAGATAATAAAGCATCACTTTAGTTCCCAGAACGATCTCAGTCTAGTAATTGAAATGTCCAGTCTGACAAAATAAAACTATGAAATCCATTTGAAACTAAAGTTTTCCTCTTTCCATCCTGCATCTCCATCATGGTGAGAAGCCAGTTATGGGATAGAAAGCATGATGGGCTTCTTTTACACTAGCTGTGATTCTCGAGGCTGGGATAGGCATAGGGAAAGGACAAAGAGATCACATTCAGAAAATATCAGGCTTTAATTGTATGGTTGTAATCTGGAGCTAGTGCTCTCTGGGCATGGTAGATATTCAGTGATTTTTTTTTTCCCCTCATGAAGCACATTTGTGAGTTCTTTGGAGATTTCCCAATTAGGGACATTTGATTTCCACACCCTGGATGTCTGCAATGTCTTCACCTTGGTTGTCTACTAATGATCCCCACCCTTTTCTTTATGAATCTAATAAACACTTTCATAATGAAGCTGACTCTTGGACCGTTTATGCTTCAGACTGGCTCCCTACTATACAATCTTTGTTGGGTCCTTGACAAATATACATCTCTCCCTGACATCAGTGGAAACTAAGCTGTTTCCCAATGTAGATACTGCTTTTCATTCTGGCACTAGGACAATAGTCACAGCCTATTCATTTTAGATTTCTCAAATGGTGATTTCTTGAAACCTTTCTCAGTGTGTCTGAAGTAAGGAGAAGCACACCTTTTCCTTTATCAAAGAGCAAGTGGTGAGGGAAAAAATATTATAACATTCTCAACTACTTTCCTTCAGTATTTCTCTCAATATTGAACCTCAACTCAGGAGGTGGCTTTTTAGTTACGTTGTTTGAGAAGATCTGCATAGGTAGTTTGAATCCCTTTGAAATTTTGGGGGAGTGAGTATTGTCATATATTGCTTTGTTTCTCTGTCCTCAACCAATAGTGAGAAAATTACCAATTTAACATACTATTAGCTTAATAATAAGTAAAATTTCCAAGGAATGATTTGCTTTTAAAAAATAAATCAGAATGGATTGACGAAATGATATGTCTCATTCATTTGCATTCTGATTGGGGAAGAAAGAGGAACAATTAGAACAGTGCACTGGGCATCATATTGAGATTTTTTTCCCCAGCACTATTTATTAATAAACCTTATGTTTCCCTTTGTTTTTTTTAAAATTGATTTATAATTAACATACAATATTATATTAGTTTCCAGTGTATAGCATAGTGGTTCAACATTTTTATATGTTATGAAATGATCACCGCAATAAGACCAGTTACCATCTGTCACCATACAAAATTCTTCCAATATTATTGACTGTATTCCCTATGTGTACATTACATCCCCATGACTACTTATTTTATAGCTGTAAGTTTGTACCTCTTAATCCCCTTCACCTATTTCTTCCAACTCCCCAACTCCCTCCCCTCTGGCAACCACCAGTTTGTTCTCTAGGAGTCTGTTCCTATTTCGTTTTATGTGTTTGTATTATTTTTTAAGTTCCACATATAAGTGAAATCATACTCTATTAGTTTTTCTCTGTCTGATTTAGTTCACTTAAGCACAATACCCTCCAGGTCCATCCATGTTGTTGCAAATGGCAAGATTTCATTCTTTTTAATGTCTGAGTAATATTCTGTTGTGTGTGTATATATATATATATATATATATATATATATATATATATATATATATATACCACATCTTCATTATCCATTCCTCTATGGATAGACATTTAGGTTGCTTCCATATCTTGGCTATTGTAAATAGTGCTGCAATGAATAGGGGTATATACATCTTTTTAGAATAGTGTTTCATTTTCTTCAGATAAATACCCAGAAGTAGAATTGCTGGATCATATGGTAGTTCTATTTTTAGTTTATTTGAGGAAACTCCATACTGTTTTCCATAGTGGCTGCACCTATTTACATTCTTACCAACAGTGTATGAGGGTTCTCTTTTCTCCAAAGCATCATCAACACTTGTTATTTCTTGTCTTTTTGATAATAGCCATTCTGATAGGTATGAGATGATATCTCATTGTGATTTTGATTTGCGTGTCCCTGATGATTAGTGATGGTAAGCACTTTTTCATGTGCCTGTTGGCTATCTGTATGTCTTCTTTGGAAAATGTAATTTCAGGTCCTCTAACTCTTTTTTAGTTGGTTTGTTTGTTTGATGTTAAGGTGGTCAAGGGACTGAGCCCTTAACCTGTGGAATCTGATGCTATCTCCTGGTAGATAGAGTCAGAATTGAGTTGAATTGTAGGACACCCAGCTGGTGTCAGAGAATTGTTGGTGGTGTGGGAAACCCTCCCAAAACACTGGGAATTGGGAGCAGGATCACTGCAGCCTTTGGGGTCCCTCAAGTTTCCAATTTGTTTTACACCAGCCCTGCATGATTGCTGAAAGCTTTCTGATTTCTCTTTCCCCAGAAGAGGCCATAGGCTTGGGCCAAACCCAGTCCTCAGCCTGCTGTCGGAATGGGCAAATGTCCTTAATGGGGAAAATGACTGGAGATCATCAGCTCACTTACCCAGGGCCATCCCTTCTCTGAAATTTTAACCTGGTTCTCTTAGTGATTATTCATGGGGATATATTATATCATTTCATTTTCACAACACCTAGCATAGTGACTGCTCTCAGTACATAACTAATAAATTTTGTTGAATTGAAATATGTTTGGTTTATGGACTAATCTGCCACTTCCTTAATTCTGACTAATTTTGGAATGTATTTTCTTAAGTTAACACATATTTTTAAAATAAGATAGAATACAAGACAGTGATGAATCAGATATGAAAACTTCCTTAAGGCATTTAAAGTCTAGGGTAGAACAAAAGGCATAATGACACCTCTGAAGTGTCTCCATTCACAGAGGGTTTTTTTTGTTTGTTTTAAATTATTTTCTTTTTTTCTTTTCATTTTTTGAGACTATTTTTTTAAAATATTTATTTATTTATGTATTTATTTATGGCTGTGTTGGGTCTTCGTTTCTGTGCGAGGGCTTTCTCTAGTTGCGGCAAGAGGGGGCCACTCTTCATCGCGGTGCGTGGGCCTCTCACTATCGCGGCCTCTCTTGTTGCGGAGCACAGGCTCCAGACGCGCAGGCTCAGTAATTGTGGCTCACGGGCCCAGCTGCTCTGCGGCATGTGGGATCTTCCCAGACCAGGGCTCGAACCCGTGTCTCCTGCATTGGCAGGCAGATTCTCAACCACTGCGCCACCAGGGAAGCCCCACAGAGGGTTTTTTTATTAATTGTCTGAGGGGTGAGGAGTTTCTGGGTGGTACATTTCCATTTCATAACTCTCTTTTACCTCTTTCTCCTGGATTCCATTTCTTATGGTATTTTTCCCATCAGGCTTGAGAATTTCAGAAATGTAGAGCAAGCCCTCTAGCTACACGTTTACTTAAGAAAAAGTTCTGTATAAGATTGTTTCTCAAACTTGAGTAAAATATAAACCTCCCTTAAAAGGAAAATATTTTCATGAATTTCTAGTGTTGTCTTAACTTGTTTTTATTATAATGTTCATAAAATATGTTTAAGAATAAGAGTAGGTATAAACTCACTAGCTCTTTTAGAACTAAAACACCAAAACACATTTATAGATTATATACATAAATGTAGGACTTATTTTATTAGAATTAAAATATTAATTAAATGTGATAGATGATGTCATTTTTGAAATTTAAATGCCAATTTTGAATTTAATAGCACAAATATGCATTTGCTCATTTTATGTTTTACCTTCTATTTTCTTTTCTATTTATTTTATTATTGAAGTATAGTTGATTTACAATGTCATGTTAGTTTCAGGTGTACAGCACATTGATTCAGTTTATATATATATATATATATATATATATAATTTTTCAGATTCTTTTCCCTTATAGGTTATTACAAAATATTGAGTATAGTTCCCTGTGCTGTGCTATACAGTAGGTCCTTATTGGTTACCTATGTTTTACTTTCTGTTTACTTGATTTTACTCTTTTGAACGGCTCAGACTAATTTTTGGATATTTTTCACTATCCCGATCATTTTAATTTCATTTTTAATAGAAACATGTTTGTAACTACCAAAACATTATTTTAGTGGGCCAGTTAAATTAATGTTGCATTGCAAAGTGTAATACTGGAAAAATTAAAGGACCATTTAAAAATTTTTCTTCATTTTATATTTACTACTATACATAGTGCTAATGAACTTGTATAAGTTGGTGTGTAGAAACAAATGATCTGCCCAATATATTTGCTTGCAACTTGATTTGACTGTTTGGGCACAGATCAGTGTGAGTTCAACATGACCTATTAACATGATGCTATGGCAATTTTCAGCTTTCACAGCACCAAACTGATTATAAATCCAAAAGAAAACCAGGGCACAGAATTTTTTAATTTGGTTCTCTAGATGATCAGTTTTCTCCTGTGTTTGGTTTCCCAGATTTAATGAGACTTCACTGCTGCATCTTAGAAGTGTCTAGGAAACCTGCTTGAGTACTATATCCATCAAGACATTTTCTCACTCTTGGTCATTGCTGGAATTAACACACTATATGCTGAAGAAATCACTTTATTTCTTGTCTTGAGAAAAGGAAAGATGGCATAGTAGCATTTGCCACCTAAGTACTTTCCACTCAAAATATAATGCTTGCTGGAACTCTTTCTCCTTTTACCGGCTTTTCCTGTGTTGGCCAAAAGAATTCCCTGTCTCCATTTAGTCCTACAAGAGTCTCGACACACAGTCCTCCAATCCTTGGCTCTCTCTGTGTTGCATCCCTGACTTGTTACATGCATGCAATTAATTATAATTAAAGGTAATTCTCTCTCTAAGAGATTTTTATAAGATATAATTGTATAAGATTTCAGATAAGTGAGATTCCTTTCATTTAGGATATCTGAAAAGATATATTGAAATATAACAATGAATGATAGCCATACTAACAATCACGTCATTGAGGTTGTTGTAGTAGTCATTTTCTTGTTCCCCTGATCCCTAGCTAGCATTCAGTTCTATTCCCGTTTCCTACTAGAGTCTTTCTGCTTGATCACCAAGATCAGGTCTACACAAGGCCGTGTGGCAGCTTTGTGCAAATAAAAGAAAGGTGCCCCCTTCTCCAGGTGAATGCAGCCCAGCACCAAATTGCACCGTTTGATAAACAGGGTACATGGTGGTTTTGAGCCCCCATTTCTTCCCTTGGTTGAGTGCCCCTGTTCAAGGTGTAACATGCACAATTATCTATGGTGGCCTCGACCATCATTCGCTTAGATATTGTAACATGAATCAGTTTAGACTAATAAAATATAAGGATACATTAATGGAGGCTTTGGGAAATACAATTATTTTTCTTCCATGGAAGCTATTAAAAAAGACACTGGGTCCCATTGGACATGAATCAGAAAATAGCCTTAGTTAATGCAGGTTACTGTCATATGACCATAAGATCTTGGGATCAGCCCCAATAGGAAGCTATATTAGTATACAACATACAAACACACAAAAATGTCTCAAATACAATACAGGTTTGTTCCTAACTTATATCAAGTCTAAGTTTTTTATTGCTGACATCCAGTCAAAAATTGCCAGCACCCAACATGGTCTCTGTGTCCCTATAAACATTGTTGAGCTTTGCTCTGGGGTGATGTTATGTTAGTTAGAGACAGTTTTATCCTTTTGAGATTTACTTTTAATATTTGTTAGGAAGAACTAGAGAGCATTTAGTTTCGAGCTAATTTAGTCATACTGCTGAGACAAGAGCCTTCTGAAAACTCTACCTAATACCCCATGAATTATGAGGTTTTTCAGCCTAGCTGGTGAGAAGAGACACTAATTTCAGCCCTGTGTGAGCTCCAGGTACTGTGCCTTCTAGAGCATTCTTTTTCCAGGCCCAAATAGTTTCCTCACACTTGCTGATCAGTACTTTGCTGAACACTCAAGAGGTTCCCTCTGCATATCTCCCAAGGTCTTTCTCTTTGGGCAGCTCTGCCCTTTACAGTACTTCATCCTGTGAACTCTAGCTGCCTTGGTCCCCCCAGACTCCCATCCTCCTCCAGAGAGTGTGCTGGGCCCTGTCCGAAGTCTCACTGCCTGAGCCATGTCCCAGAACCTCTCTCTCGATGGTTGTAGGGGCTTGCCTTATTTACAGTTTCTCAGTGATCACTGTTCTTCACTGCCTGATGTCTATGACCAATGCCTTGAACACCATTGTTTCAAATATCTTGTCCAATTTATTGATTGTTTCAGGAAGGAGGGTAAATCTAGTCTCTTAACTTCATCCCAGTTAAAAGCGGAAGCGCCCAAGCCCCTTACATCTCGTGGCTCCTCCATTCTCAATACAAAGCTTGCAAGATCTCTGTGCTCTTTTCCATCAAGCCATGGAAAGAGAAAGAGCACGGAGGATCACATGCAGGTAATTTTTATGAGTCACGTCTGAAAGGGGTTGCTCGTGTCTGTACCATCTCCCTGGCCAGACGTCGATCACATGGCCAAACTGAAAAAGGAAATGGTTTTTGGTGAACGGCTACCCAGTTTCTGCCACATTGCACTTTTATGGGCACCGAATACCTATTTTACTCTTCCTTCCACATAATAGAAGACACTTATTCTGTGTCAAGGGAGATAGCCATCCAGGTATTTATGATCTTTGGGTGATGTTCTTTCTTCTCCATTGAGTCTGAATATACCTCTAATTATCTTGCAGCATATGAAACAACAAATTAAATTATTTGCTCCCCCATGCCCACCCAATATAAAGTATTGGAGCAGAGTTGGGTTAGCTACAGCTCAAACTTCCGTTCAGACCAAGAAAAGAGTGGGATTCTACTAAAGTCAGTGGCCCATAGCAATGGTGAACATTCTGTCAGGCAGGCTTGAGGAGGCCCCTTTCTCCTAACAAATGGGGGAGGTTCCTTGACTAGATTTTATTCTGCTTTCTGAAAAGAACTTTTTCAGCTGTTGTTTCCTGCAGGCCCTGAGTCCTCCTTCTGGGAGGTACTTCCCTATTAATTATCCTCCCTGACCTTTTATGGTGACAGCTGAAATTAGTTTGGGAGCAGTCCTTTCTCAGGGGTTGCATAGATTTCATACTTCTTTTCTGTTCGTGAAATTTTGGAGCCTGTATGTGTTTGAGGCATGTGTGGTCAAGATATCTTTAGTATTGGTTCATGACTTCTTCTGTGTGTAGCCCAAGCATGATTCTGCATGCTTTCTCCTTCCACAAGCTATTATATTTTTGCTACTTCTTCTTGGCCAGAACTCAGTCACATGACCAAACCTAACTGTGAGGAAGGCTAGGAAATCATACAGTCCACTTGCATCATCAGGAGAAAGAGCTAAAAACTTTGGTGAATAGCTAACCAGTTTCTGCACAGACACCAATACTGTGGAAGGTAGAGTAGGAAGATTGGAAGAATGGAATCCTTGATATCCTTGAGCTACTCAATCAAGTGTCACTATATCACCAGATTTTTCAGTGATGTTAGCTAACATTCTTTTTATTGCTGAAGAGTTTTAGTTGGATTTTCTACTACTTGCTGTGCCAAATATTGTAATTAATACAGTTGCTAGTTGAATTTTCCATTAACATCATCTAACAAACACCCCCTGATGACTTCCTGTTATCTATTTGTGTAAAGCACAGTCAGAATGTTTAATGCTTGGGTTTCCAATAAAGTATCTGATGTATCAGGCTTGCATCCTGGGAGATTCAGTGTGGTCCAAGGGATGAGGCTTCAAAATACATAAGACAAGAGTTTGGGAGCAGGCTAATTCCAGGTTTGAGAGTTAATCTTGTAGTAGGAATATGGTATGGGATGTCCCACTAGGGTCTCAGAATCTATAACCACATCTTTGAACTTCCCTAGAGCAGAAGAAAATCTACAGATTAGTCTCTGGTGCAAACTTGACTTCAGTTTTTTGTCTGTTTGCTTTTTCCAGATGAGAGATCAGCTGAGTCCTAATCACACTTCTTGGTGATACCCAATCTGAACTCATGTCTTAAACTAAATTCAAACAACCTTACTTTCCAAGGCCAAAATAGAGCTGAGCATAGTTTCACTTTCTGGTGTCTGCCTCCCTTTGTTTCCTTTATAAGAAGAGAAGCTCATTTTCCCATTTCCTTTTTCTGCTTTTGGGAATCATTCATTCATTCGACAAATGTTTACTGAATGTCTACTGTGTATCAGACTCAGCAATGTAGAGAAAAGCCAGATTGAGCAACTTCCGTAAATCAGGAAGGAGAAAAGCTCATAGAGCATTCGGGCAATATCTAGAATGGTACAGTGATATTAAGGGGAAAAATATAGGCTTTGAAGTTAGATTCTATTGAGTTTAATCTCCAATTTAATTACTTACAAACTGTGTTAATTATGAAATTAAGCTATCCTTTTTTGTACTTCAATTTCTTCATTGTAAAAATGTGGATAATACCGTTACTTCAAGGTTAGATTAACAGCTAAATGGTACAGATTTAGTGAAAATGCTTGGCACAGAGTTGGAGTATAATGAACTCTCCCTTTTTTCCTCTTCTGTTTTCTTTCTTCTCGTTCACCTTCCCTCTATTTTCTTTTACCTTCTCTTCCTCATTTTCTGTTTTCCTTCCTTCTTTTCTAACACCCTAATTTCCTAACTACCTTTTGCAGGTAAGCATGCTAATGGCTAAATTTCCATCCTCCAAGAGTAAACTGAAATTCCAACAGATACTCCTCAGCACAAATACTCTGGATTATATGCCCTTTAAATATCTAATCAAGACTATAAATAAAAATATCCCTTATGAAATCTGTACTTCTTTTCCTTCCTAGACTACTGCATGGATAGTTTTTTCTTCTGACTCTAAAAGTAACACATCACTGGCCAAATGGGATGATGTCTATTGCTACTTCCCAGACATATCATGGGAGGGTTACTGTAGAGAGCAACCAGACATCCAAAATAATAATCACAAAGGGCTAAAAACTAAAAAAAATGGCAGCGCAAAACATTTTAATGGAAGACAGAAAAGCATGAGGATTTACTAAAGTTTCTAAAGCTATTTATTTATCTAATTGACCATACTTGATAAAAAAATTACTATTTGGATCTATTTCATTTTAACAAATAATTATAATAGGTGAATAATGAAAATAAATAGGTTTGTTTGATTCTATTTGCTGTATCTTCATCTTGAAATACAGTATACATTTTAGTGCTCTAGAAATTGAGTATATCATATATTATCATATATTACATGTAGCATTTTATAAAGGATATTTTTGTATAATTTATTTGTTGAATATCACCCCAAATTCAATCTTTAATTAAAAAAAACTTAGTCTTTATTAAAATGTGTGAAATGCTTTGATGCATTCAAGATAAGGAGTGCTAAGTACTAAGTATAATTAGATGCAGAAAATTTGCATGTGCTAAAAATTATGTTCAAACACCACATTGATTTTTTTTTAAATTCACATTTTGGATGAACTCCGAAAATATATGAAGGATAATTTATATAGCTCAAGAAGACTATTTTTATTACTCCCTATTTAATTTTGAAAAAAAAAGCAGAGGTTTTATGATCTTTTGGAAAGGAAATGATATTTTCTTAACATGTCATTTCCTGTGATACATCACTTCCTACGTAATATGTTAAAAATAAGAAAAAAACTCATTAAGACTCTAGTGATGTTATATTTAACAAGCTCTATTTGGGTTGAAAAGTGATAATTTTCTAAGCTTCATCTTAGATACACTTTTAAGGGACAGTGATCTGATTGTTTGGAAAAAATGTATTTCATAAGGTTTGAAATGAAGGAAATCACCATTATGTAAACAAGCAGAATTAAGAAATCAAGGTATATATATAGTATTGTTATAACTGTATTTATATATCTACCTATTACGTATACATTCCAAAAATAGAAATTAATAATAAAAAAACATGCAATATAATGTTGGCAGTGATTGTGTTAGATGATGAAATTATGGCTGATTTATTTTTTCTACTTTCTATATTTGCCAAACTTCCTGAAAAATGCACCTATATGAATGTATAATAGAAAAAGAAAAATAGCTACTATTTGTCTCAGAGAGTGGTGAATGAAAATTCAACATTTAATATATGTATTAGCAGAAGCATTTATGATTTGCTAGTAACTCTCCAAAAATAAATTTTCTTTTTGGTAATTATATTTTGTTCCTTCAAAAGGTGGGCAATAGTATGTTACAGATTTGTGAAGAGAAGTTCAGAAAATTATTACTATTAAGCAATAATAGTTCATATTTTTTGAGTACCTACTAATTTAATGCATTAAAGTAGTACTCAGAACAACCATATAAAGTAGCACTATTTTTATCTCCATTTTACAGGGGAAGAAACTGAGGCACAGAGAAGTTAAGTGTCTTGCCCATGGTCACACAGCTAATAAATGGCAGCAGCAGAATGAACCCAGGTGGTTTGGCTCCCGGGTCAAACTGAACCAGTATCCTCTGCCTGCTCATACCAAATGTCTGCTCTGTGCTCTGAAGTTTTGATTTTGCATCATTGCTTAATGGAAAGGATGAATACTTCAGATCTAGACGGTTCTGGGTTTAAATCCCAGTTCATGTATTTACATGTACTATATTTTTGGAAAAGGGATCTAGCCTCTCAACCTGGGTTTCTTCATAAATAAATGGCAATAATGGTACTAGTCAGCCATAAAAAAGAATGGGCTTGAATTACATACTGGATACAGACATGAGAAAATCTCCAAGACACATTGTTAAGTGACTTCCCCACGATTATACGGGTAGTGAGTGGTAGAGCCACAGTTCAAACTTAGGTCTGCTTGAGGCAAAAGCAGCATGTGTTTTAAACTTACAGAGGAGCTGGAGAATCAATTCTAGTTGGCAGAGTTCAGTGATGCTTTCTTAGGGGAAGTTGAATTCTTTTTGTCTTTTAGGTTTATAGTATGAGCTATAGAGTTCTTTTAGCCCTATAGCATAAGCCTTATATTTAGTTCTACAGCAGAGTATTGGTATTCAGTCTTATAGCAGAGTTTTTTTCCTGGTATAGTATGGGCAATAGGAGTACTAAGAAGTTATAACTTACTTTTGTATAGAGATCTCTTCAATTTCCTAAACGATTGCTTAGTCGTTTATCTGATTTGATTTTTACAGCCAGGGAGGGTGATAATATTCATCAGATTTTACTGCTAAAGTATCTGAGGCTCAGAGAGATCCAATGATAGCTCAAGGTCACACTCCAAGTGAGTTATAGAGCTGAGACTAGACCCAGTAATTTGTCTTTTTCAGTGGAATTTGAAGAAACATGAATGCAAAGTTGAGAGTTACCACTGGCCTCCCAACTTAGTATGCCCCAGGGATCTGTTATATATGTTTCCTTCTCTCAGCCGAAATGACCATTACTTTCCTTGCTGGGACCCATAAATATAACCTTTTTAATAATGCTTGTCAGCCCAGTGTTCCAAATCTTGTTTTTCCTGGTTCTGATAACTTCTCTGTATAATAAATGCCAGGCAGCACTAGCTAATTAGCAAACAGCAGACAATGCACATTGATACATAACTCTTATTCTTCCAAGGCCCCTATTTACTGCTAGTGACTTGTGACCTCACTGTGAACCCAGATGCCATAAAGCTACCACTGTGATTGGGGTTAGAATACATGTAATCTTCTTAGCCTTAGTTGAAACTGTGAAAATCCCTTTCATCTTCAATTATTTATTTGGCCCATTACTCTAGAGGGCAAGGGGCTGTCTAATCCCCCAGGCTGAGCCTCAGGAGTCGGTTTTAGTAGGAAAGAATGCCAGCCTTGCATACCAGGAGCTTGGAAGACTGGGCCATGGAGCAGAGAGGCCATGACCCCGATGGGCCTGGAGATGGGGAAGCTTCAGGACCTTTATTGTCTGATGGATACTTTCCAAGGGAGCTCCTTTAAAAATGACTCAAGAAAAGTTCCTGGCAATGTAAAATTTTCCTAAATGGAAGAGAATTAACAAACTGTAAAACCTTTTGTTAAAATAACAATGATACATAAACTGAGGTGCTAAGAGTGACCAAGGAGTCGCTGGTTCAGGGGATTCAGCTGATTGGAAATACTTCCTTCCCAAAGGATCTCAAGTTGGCAAAGCCAAGGTGTGCTCATTGAAGATGCACAGACTCTATCCCGGAACAGCTGAGAATGTTGGAAGATGTGTTTAGCAAGACCATATGCCCAGATTGAATTACCTGGGAGGAACTCAGCTTTAATGAGTCAGTGGTAAAGGCTTGGCTGAAGTACTGTTTCATCAAATGGAGGAAGCAGCAGCAAAAAACCCAACGCTTGTCCTATGGGGCCTGGAGTTTTAGAGGTGTGTGGCCCTGATCTTCCTGAGACTTCTGGAGGTCCTCGTGCCATTTTATTTTTGGAATTTATCATGGAATTATCAGCTTCAAGAAATCTAACAGGCAAGTCTGGGGGACCTCTCATCCTCCTTGTGTCTCTGTTCTCTATAGCATAAGCCCATTTGTGCAACAGTATGCCTTACCTGGCGAAGATGATCCCACCTGTCTAGATAAGCATCTCTTCTCCAAGGCTCACTGGCTGAAGGAGGCTGGCACCAGTCAGTATGACTTCTGACTCAGGAACCCTGCTGCTGACAAAGATCTGGAATCCAAACGCTGATCAACAGAAAGATATTTCCAAACAACTTCACTGGTTAGACTTAGTCTAAACAGACCAAAGCTAAGAGTTTTTTGTTGTTGTTGTTTTTTTTTTGGTAAGAACAACAACAAAAACAAACTCCCACCTTTCGTCATTGTCACATTTTCTGTATTTTCTTTGAGTTCTTCCTAACCCAACTTTCTGAAATAAAGATGGTCATTTGATGCTTGGGGGGGGGGGGGGCGTTGGTGGGCAAGGGGTTTTTGGGGAACAGCAGAAACAAGTCACTTTTTCCTGCCTCCCAGCTTGCCCCAAGTTAAGTTTACCTCAATGAAAGGGTCTTCCAACAATAATACAATTTAAGAATTCCTGCTCCCCACAGGCCATCTATTACCTGTTTCACAAAACACCTAGGTTATTGCTGAGGCCTGGGCACGTTAGGGCTTGCATGCCTATACGCAACCTACAATTCCAGTGCTGTTTAAACACTTCCAATGTGGTGCACTGGTGGGTGGGAAGTGCTGGGTAGTAAATTTTCCAATAATTCTTAGGAAGCTGCCATGAGATTGCCATGGGAAATCAACTTAATTGATCAAACTGTATATTTATGTTTTAGGAAGCTGTCACATTTCTTAAAAAAAGTAGATAAATAGATCTAAACATCTCTTGGAAATCGACTAATAAAATACTCTCAATGGAAGACTTGGAAAAGCAAGCTGACGAAATCTTCCAGAAAGTAGAATAATGAGACAAAAAGAACAAAACAGTAATTGTAAAAAGTCTTAATAATGCTGGTCTAGAGTTAGATTAGTTTTAAAAAGGCAGAAAAAAATGTCTAAGAAATAATGTAACAATGCTTCTGGAAAATCACGTGCATGAGTATCTAGGTGTCAGAAATTACTTAGTGACTTAAACAAAGGTATATTATGTAAAATTTCAAAATGCCAAAAGTAAATAACAATAAATAGTAAATCCTAAAAGATTTCCAAAATAATTATACATTAATTTTCACCAATTTTTAAGTCAGTATATGTATATTGTAGAGAATTTAGAAAAGCATAAAGAACAAAAATCACCAATAAGTCTATCATTCATATTTTGTTAAGTTTCCTTCCAGCTATATGTATAATCATGCACATATGTTTGCAAAATAGGGATGAATATATATATGTATATATGTATATGTACATATTTGTTTCATATGTAATTTTATACTTTGCTTTTTCCAAAATAATGTTATATTCTAAACATTACATGGCTCTAAATATTCTTCATAAACATGACGTTTAATGGCTGTAAATATTAAATTTTATGGATATGACATTGTCTTTTAACCAATTTTCTATTCACTGGTACTCAGATTGCGCTAAAAATAGTGCTGCTTTAAATAGCTAGTGCATAGATCTTTGAAAGACTGATTATTTCTTTAGGATGGATTCTTACAAGCAGAGTAATTGTTTAAATGGCATTAACTATTCATTGGATAATTATGCCTATATTTAGGACTCAATGCATATGGCCAGGTTATCTTTGAGAAGGTCTGAACAATTTAGAGAAGATATTCAAAGGGGGTTGCAGGGGCGTGAGGTGAAGTGACCAGGTTGACTTGGGAGTTAGTAGCAGACTCACAAATGGAACACAGTCCTTAAAACTTCCAGTCCAGCAGACTTTGGACCCCCCGCCCCCTTCCCATTGCTTTCTGTAGAAGCTGGCAGCAATGCTCAAGTTCCTTGTAGAAAAAGACAGGCAGCATATAGCACCCAGGACTCAGAGTGTTTGGCAGTAATATAAGACATGGTTTCACATCGTTCGTATTTTCCATTGTCATTAAAACATTTACTGAGAGTCTGTGCCAGTCAGGTTGTAACCGAAAGTGGGGTCCGGCTGCTCGCTGCTCAAAAGCCAATAAAGAGGCCAGGTTGGTTGACTCCTGAGGAGGACCTTCAAGATGATGGAGGAGTAAGACATGGAGATCACCTTCCTCGCCACAAATACATCAGAAATACATCTACATGTGGAACAACTCCTACAGAACACCTACTGAACGCTGGCAGAAGACCTCAGACCTCCCAAAAGACAAGAAACTCCCCCACGTACCTGGGTAGGCAAGAGAAAAAAGAAAAAACAGAGACAAAAGAATAATGATGGGACCTGCACCTCTGGGAGGGAGCTGTGAAGGAGGAAAAGTTTCCACACACTCAGAAGCCCCTTCACTGGCGGAGACAGGGGGTTGGGGGGGGGTGGTAAGCTTCGAGCCACGGAGGAGAGTGCAGCAACAGGGCTGCGGAGGGCAAAGCGGAGAGATTCCTGCACAGAGGATCGGTGCCAACCAGCACTCACCAGCCCGAGAGGCTTGTCTGCTCACCTGCCGGGGCAGGTGAGGCTGGGAGCTGAGGCTGGGGCTTTGGAGGTCAGATCCCAGGGAGAGGACTGGGGTTGGCTGTGTGAACACAGCCTGAAGGGGGCTGGTGCGCCACAGCTAGCCGGGAGGGAGTCCGGGAAAAACTCTGGAACTGCCTAAGGGGCAAGAAACCATTATTTCGGGGTGCGTGAGGAGAGGAGATTCAGAACACGACCTAAATGAGCTTCAGAGATGAGGTGTGAGCCCCGGCTATCAGCGCGGACACCAGAAACGGGCATGAAACGCTAAGGATGCTCCTGCAGCCACCAAGAATCCTGTGTGCAAGCACAGGTCACTATCCACACCTGCTGTCCCGGGAGCCTATGCAGCCCGCCACTGCCAGGGTCCCGTGATCCAGGGACGACTTCCCCAGGAGAACACATGGTGCGCCTCAGGCTGTTGCAATGTCACGCCGGCCTCTGCTGCCACAGGCTCGCCCCGCATTCCGTAGCCCTCGCTCCCCGCAGCCTGAGTGAGCCAGAGCCCCCTAATCAGCTGCTCTTTTAACCCCCTCCTGTCTGGGCTAAGAACAGACACCAGAGGGCAACCTACATGCAGAGGTGGGGCCAAATCCAAAGCTGAACCCCGGGAGCTGTGTGAACAAAGAAGACAGAAAGGGACATTTCTCTGTGCAGCCTAAGGAGCAGCTGATTATATCTCCACAATCAACTTGAGGTACCCTGCATCAGTGGAATATGTGAATACACAGCGGATCATCCCAGAATTGAGGCTGTGGACTTTGGGAGCAATTGTAGACTTGGGGTTTGCTGAATGAGACAGACTAGTTTCTGATTTGTACGTTTATCTTTTTTTTCTTTAATGTTTTTTTTATTTATATTTTTATTTATGGCTGTGTTGGGTCTTCGTTTCTGTGCGAGGGCTTTCTCTAGTTGTGGCAAGCGGGGGCCACTCTTCATCGCAGTGCGCGTGCCTCTCACCGTCGTGGCCTCTTCCGTTGTGGAGCACAGGCTCCAGACGCGCAGGCTCAGTAATTGTGGCTCACGGGCCCAGCTGCTCCGCGGCATGTGGGATCCTCCCAGACCAGGGCCCGAACCCGTGTCCCCTGCATTGGCAGGCAGACTCTCAACCACTACGCCACCAGGGAAGCCCCCTATGTTTATCTTAGTATAGTTTTTAGTGCTTGTTATCATTGGTGGATTTGTTTATTGGTTTGGTTGCTCTCTTCTTTTTTTTAAAATTACTCTATTTTTTATTTGAATAATTTTGTTTTATTTTAATAACTATTTTATTTTATTCCTTTTTTTTCCTCCCTTTTCTTCTGAGCCATGTGGCTGACAGGCTCTTGGTGCTCTGGCTGGGTGTCAGGCCTGAGCTTCTGAGGTGGGAGGGCTGAGTTAAGGACATTGGACCACCAGAGACCTCCCAGCTCCACATAATATCAATCGGTGAGAGCTCTCCCAGAGATCTCCATCTCAATGGTAAGACCGAGCTCCACTTAATGACCAGCAAGCTCCAGTGCTGGACACCCTATGCAAAACAACTAGCAAGACAGGAACACAACCCCACCCATTAGCAGAGAGGCTGCCTAAAATCATAATAAGTTCACAGGCACCCCAAACACACCACCAGACGCAGTCCTACCCACCAAAAAGACAAGACCAGCCTCATCCAGCAGAACACAGGCACCACTCCCCTCCACCAGGAGGCCTACACAACCCACTGAACCAACCTTACCCACTTGGGGCAGACACCAGAAACAACGGAAACTACGAACCTGCAGCCCAAGAAAAGGAGACCCCAAACACAGAAAGTTAAGCAAAATGAGAAGACAGAGAAATACACAGCAGATGAAGGAGCAAAGTAAAAAACCCACCAGACCAAACAAATGAAGTGGAAATAAGCAGTCTACCTGAAAAAGAATTCAGAGTAATGATAGTAAAGATGATCCAAAATCTTGGAAATAGAATGGGGAAAATACAAGAAATGTTTAACAACAAGAAGAACTAAAGAGCAAACAAACAATGATGAACAACACAATAAATGAAACTTAAAATTCTCTAGAAGGAATCAATAGCAGAATAACTGAGGCAGAAGAAAAGATAAGTGACCTCAAAGATAAAATAGTGGAAATAACTACCGCAGAGCAGGATAAAGAAAAAAGAATGAAAACAATTGAGAACAGTCTCAGAGACCACTGAGACAACATTAAATGCACCAACATTTGAATTATAGGGGTCCCAGAAGAAGAAGAGAGAAAGAAAGGGACTGAGAAAATATTTGAAGAGATTACAGTTGAAAACTTTCCTTATATGGGAAAGGAAATAGTCAAGTCCAGGAAGCGCAGAGAGTCCCATACAGGATAATCCCAAGGAGAAACTCACCAAGACACATATTAATCAAACAATCAAAAATTAAATACAAAGAAAAAATATTAAAAGCAGCAAGGGAAAAGCAACAAATAGCATACAAGGGAATCCCCATAAGGTTAACAGCTGATCTTTCAGCAGAAACTCTGCAAGCCAGAAGGGAGTGGCAGGACATATTTAAAGTGATGAAAGGGAAAAACCTACAACCAAGATTACTCTACCCATCAAGGATCTCATTCAGATTCGATGGAGAAATTAAAATCTTTACAGATTAGCAAAAGCTAAGAGAATTCAGCAGAACCAAACCAGCTGTACAACAAATGCTAAAGGAACTTACTTAGGCAGGAAACACAAGAGAAGGAAAAGACCTACAATAACAAACCCAAAACAATTAAGAAAATGGTAATAGGAACATACATATTGATAATTACCTTAAATGTAAATGGACTAAATCCTCCAACCAAAAGACATAGACTGGCTGAATGGATACAAAAATAGCACCCGTACATATGCTGTCTACAAGAGACCCACTTCAGACCTAGGGACACATGCAGAGTGAAAGTGAGGGGATGGAAAAAGATATTCCATGCAAATGGAAATCAAAAGAAAGCTGGAGTAGCAATTCTCATATCAGACAAAATGGACTTTAAAAGAAAGACTATTACAAGAGACAAAGAGGGACACTACATAATGATCAAGGGATCAATCCAAGAAAAAGGTATAACAATTGTAAATATTTATGCACCCAACATAGGAGCACCCCAATACATAAGGCAAATGCTAACAGCCATAAAAGGGGAAATTGACAGTAACACAATCATAGTAGGGGACTTTAACACCCCATTTTCACCAATGGACAGGTCATCCAAAATGAAAATAAATAAGGAAACACAAGCTTTAAATGACACATTAGACCAGATGGATCTAATTGACATTTATAGGACTCTCCATCCAAAAACAACAGAATACACTTTCTTCTCAAGTGGTCATGGAACATTCTCCAGGATAGATCATATCTTGGGTCACAAATCAAGCCTTGGTGAATTTAAGAAAATTGAAATCATATCCAGTAACTTTTCCGACCACAATGCTATGAGACTAGATATCAATTACAGGAAAAATCTGTAAAAAATAAAAACACATGGAGGCTAAACAATACACTACTAAATAACCAAGAGATCACTGAGGAAATCAAAGAGGAAATCAAAAAATACCTAGAAACAAATGACAATGAAAACACGATGACCCAAAACCTATGGGATGCAGCAAAAGCAGTTCTAAGAGGGAAGATTATAGCAATACAATCCTACCTCAAGAAACAAGAAACATCTCAAATAAACAACCTAACCTTACACCTAAAGCAATTAGAGAAAGAAGAACAAAAACCCCCAAAGTTAGCAGAAGGAAAGAAATCATAAAAATCAGTTCAGAAATAAATGAAAAAGAAATGAAGTACCCAGTATCAAAGATCAATAAAACTAAAAGCTGGTTCTTTGAGAAGATAAACAAAATTGATAAACCATTTGTGAGACTAATCATGAGAAAAAGGGAAAAGATTCAAATCAACAGAATTAGAAATGAAAAAGAAGTAACAACTGACACTGCAGAGGTACAAAGGATCATGAGAGATTACTACAAGCAACTCTATGCCAATAAAATGGACAACCTGGAAGAAATGGACACATTTCTCAGAAAAGCACAACCTTCCGAGACTGAACCAGGAAGAAATAGAAAGTATAAACAGACCAGTCACAAGCACTGAAATTGAGATTGTGATTAAAAATCTTCCAACAAACAAAAGCCCAGGACCAGATGGCTTCACAGGCGAATTCTATTAAACATTTAGAGAAGAGCTAACACCTATCCTTCTCAAACTCTTCCAAAATATAGCAGAGGGAGGAACACTCCCCAACTCATTCTATGAGGCCACCATCACCCTGATACCAAAACCAGACAAAGATGTCACAAGAAAGAAAACTACAGGCCAATATCACTGATGAACATAGATGCAAAAATCCTCAACAAAACACTAGCAAACAGAATCCAACAGCACATTAAAAGGATCATACACCATGATCAAGTGGGGTTTATCCCAGGAATGCAAGGATTCTTCAATAGACGCAAATCAATCAATGTGATACACCATAATAACAAATTGAAGGATAAAAACCATATGATCATCTCAATAGATGCAGAAAAAGCTTTTGACAAAATTCAACACCCATTTATGATAAAAAACCCTCCAGAAAGTAGGCATAGAGGGAACTTACCTCAACATAATAAAGGCCATATATGACAAACCCACAGCCAACATCGTTCTCAATGGCGAAAAATTTGACAGTTTGTATGGAAACACAAACTACCCCGAATAGCCAAAGCAATCTTGAGAAAGAAAAATGGAGCTGGAGGAATCAGGCTCCCTGACTTCACACTATACTACAAAGCTACAGTAATCAAGACAGTATGGTACTGGCACAAAAAGAGAAATATAGATCAATGGAACAGGATAGAAAGCCCAGCAATAAACCCATGCACATATGGTCACCTTATCTTTGATAAAGGAGGCAAGAATATACAATGGAGAAAAGACAGCCTCTTCAATAATTGGTACTGGGAAAACTGGACAGCTACATGTAAAAGAATGAAATTAGAAAACTCCCTAACACCATACACAAAAATAAACTCAAAATGGATTAGAGACCTAAATGTAAGGCCATACACTATAAAACTCTTAGAGAAAAACATAGGCAGAACACTCTATGACATAAATCACAGCAAGATCCTTTTTGACCCACCTCCTAGAGAAATGGATATAAAAAAAAAAAATAAAGAAATGGGACCTAATGAAACTTAAAGCTTTTTCCTTTGCACAGCAAAGGAAACCATAAATGGGATGAAAAGGCAACACTCAGAATGGGAGAAAATATTTGCAAATGAAGCAACTGACACAGGATTAATCTCCAAAATTTATAAGCAGCTCATGCAGCCCAATGTCAAAAAATATCAAAAATGGTCTGAAGACTAAATAAAGATTTCTCCAAAGAAGATATATACAGATTGCCAACAAACACATGAATGGATTCTCAATATCACTAACCATTTGAGCAATGCAAATTAAAACTACAATGAGGTATCACCTCACACTGGTCAGAAAGGCCATCATCAAAAAATCTACAAACAATAAATGCTGGAGAGGGTATGGAGAAAAGGGAACCGTCTTGCACTGTTGGTGGGGATGTAAATTGATACAGCCACTATGGAGAACACTGTGGAGTTTCCTTAAAAAACTAAAAGTAGAATTACCATATGACCCAGCAATCCCACTACTGGGCATATACCCTGAGAAAACCATAATTCAAAAAGAGTCATGTACCACAATATTCATTGCTGCACTATTTACCATAGCCAGGACATGGAAGCAACCTAAGTGTCCATTGACAGATGAATGGATAAGGAAGATGTGGCACATATATACAATGGATTATTACTCAGCCATTAAAAGAAATGAAACTGAGTTTTTTGTAGTGAGCTCTATGGACCTAGAGTCTGTCATATGGAGTGAAGTAAGTCGGAAAGAGAAAAACAAATACCATATGCTAACACATATATATGGAATCTAACAAAAAAAAAAAGGTTCTGATGAACCTAGGGTCAGGACAGGAATAAAGACGCAGATGTAGAGACTGGACTTGAGGACATGGGGAGGGGGAAGGGTAAGCTGGGACGAAGTGAGAGAGTGGCATTGACATATATACACTACCAAATGTAAAATAGATAGCTAGTGGGAAGCAGCCGCATAGCACAGGGAGATCAGCTCGGTGCTTTGTGACCACCTAGTTTGCTTTATTTTGGATGCCAGCAACCGGCGGGGATGGTGGATGCCTGTCCAAAGGCCAACTCCCCCCAAACCCTTGACAATCAGGGGGCAAGAGCTTTTATAGACAGAGGGAGGGAGCTACATGCAGAAACAATACAGTCAGCTCTGACAGTCATCTTGAAACTGGTCGTCAGTGGTTTGACCAACGTCATCTTGATTGCTTAAGGTACAGTTAATATTCAGTTCCAGGGTCGGTTTGTTTCCATTTCCCTGAGGGCAGTTCTCGGAATTGTGGCAGCTTATGTCATGGCTACAGCCTGGTTATCATGTAGTTAACTTCTTCCACCTGGTGGGGGTTTCCGTGTCTGTGAGACAGGTCACAGGATACGGCTCAGAATATTACCTATAGCACTTAAGGAGGAGCTAAATGTCCTTGACTTTGCTTAATTACTAAACTATTTTTATTTGGTCTCCTTTGACTGTTTTCCTTCGTTTCTGCATTTTCTCACTTCTCTGATTAAACTTATTCTTTGGCTAAAGTTTTTCCACAAAAGCAGGCTGAGGACTTGGGGTGGGGGGGAAGGACCATAGGGTCCTGCTCTGTTTCAAGGACATTTAATGCAGCCTAGCCTGAATGACAGAATGTGTCTTGAGCCCACAGGTGGGGCATGGCACGGGCTGTGCCAGGTGCTGGTAAGGAATCCAATTAGCAGGATGTAGACTGGGAAGAAATCTACAAAAAGAGTGCGTATAGGACATAGACAGTGAGAGGGCATATATATAAACTGCTATTACATAGGTGTACTTGGGAGGGAGATGACCTCTTCCTGTCTGACTCAAGGAGATTTATCATTTAGGATTTGCTTTGGCTGCATAGAACAGAGAACGCAACTCACCAAAGGGTTATACCTCATTGTAGTTTTGATTTGCATTTCTCTAATAATTAGTGATGTTGAGCATTTTTTCATTTGCTTTTTGGCCATCTGTCTGTCTTCTTTGGAGAAATGTCTATTTAGGTCTTCTGCCCATTTTTTGATTGGGTGGTTTGTTTTTTGGATATTGAGCTGCATGGGCTGTTTGTATATTTTGGAGATTAATCCCTTGTCGGTCACTTTGTTTGTAAATATTTTCTCCCATTCTGTTGGTTGTCTTTTCATTTGTTTGTGGTTTCCTTTTCTGTGCAAAAGCTTTTGAGTTTAATTAGGTCCCATTTGTTTATTTTTGTTTTTATTTTCATTACTCTAGGAGGTGGGTCAAAAAAGATATTGCTGCGATTTATGTCAGAGAGTGTTCTGCTTATGTTTTCCTCTAAGAGTTTTATATCCAGCCTTACATTTAGGTCTTTAATCCACTTTGAGTTTATTTTTGTGTATGGTGTTAGGGAGTTTTCTAATTTCATTCTTTTACATGTAGCTGTCCAGTTTTCCCAGTACCACTTATTGAAGAGACTGTCTTTTCTCCATTGCATATTCTTGCCTCCTTTGTCATAGATTAGTTGACCATAGGTGTGTGGGTTTGTCTCTGGGCTTTCTATCCTGTTCCATTGATCTATTTCTGCTTTTGTGCCAGTACCATATTCAGAATGGCCATCATCAAAAAATCTACAAACAATAAATGCTGAAGAGGGTATGGAGAAAAGGGAACCCTCCTACACTGTTGGTGGGAATGTAAATTGATACAGCAACTATGGAGAACAGTATGGAGGTTCCTTAAAAAACTAAAAATAGAATTACCATGGGATCCAGGAATCCCACTCCTGGGCATATACCCTGAGCAAACCATAATTTGAAAAGATACATGGACCCCAATGTTCATTGCAGCACTATTTACAATAGCCAGGACAAGGAAGCAACTTAAATGTCCATCGACAGAGGAATGGATAAAGAAGATGTGGTACATATATATGATGTAATATTACTCAGCCATAAAAAAGAATGAAATAATGCCATTTGCAGCAACATGGATGGACCTAGAGATTATCATACTAAGTGAAGTAAGTCTGACAGAAAAGGACAAATATCATATGATATCGCTTATATGTGGAATCTAAAAAAATGGTACAAATGAACTTATTTACAAAAAGAAATAGTTACAGATGTAGAAAACAATCTTATGGTTACCAGGGGGGAAAAGGGGGAGTGGGATGAATTGGGAGATTAAGATTGACATATACACACTACTATATATAAAATAGATAACTAATAAGGACCTACTGTATAGCACAGGGAATTCTACTCAATACTCTGTAATGGCCTATATAGGAAAAGAATCTAAAAAAGAGTGGATATGTGTATATGTGTAACTGATTCACTTTGCTGTACGGCAGAAAGTAACATAATAGTGTAAATCAACTATACTCCAATAAAACTTTTAAAAAAAGAAACAAAGGGTTAAATAAGATAGAATGTATTCCTCTCACACATAAAATAAGTTCAGAGGTTGTGAGTGGAGGAGTGCCCCACTGAAGTACTTTATTTTTAATGACGATTGAGCTGGGAATGGTGACAGGCCCAAATAGGGAAAATAGAGTGAGGGAGATATACTTAGGAAACAGCTACTTGATGAGATGTCAGGAAGGACTGAAAAGAACAGGACAGGATGAATGCGAGAGATTCTGGAGGGAAGAATCAGAGAATTGGTGTCAGAGTGGAAAAGTAGGGCACAAGCAGGAAGGGGAAAAAATGACATCAAGGTTTGGGAGGGCCGCATCTTTGGGGGAAGATAAGTTTCCTTTCAGGCATAAGGACCTTGTGGGGAAGGCTTCGATCAGTTTCTTGAGAGCTAAGCCTGGGCTGCTGTGGCAGTCACTCCAGGACAGTGTAGGGACCTCGTGTGAGGTTCTGGAGTGTCAGCCTGATTATGCCGCCCGTGAAATGGTGCTTTGGTTCTCTCGGGAAGGCACACCTCTCAGCACTGATAAGGTAAGTGGAATCAGGATGAGAAAAGGTTGGCTGGAAAATTACTGAAACCTAAAACACTGACACTCTGTATCTACTGGAGAGACCTAGAAAAAAATCATTATGAGGATTGCTGGGAATCCTCCTCTAAGACCAATTCAGTGCACATTCTATTTTTTTTTTTTTTTTTTTTAGTTTTGTTTTCTTCTTTTGAAAACAATAATGTTACCTGTAAAAATAAAATGAGAAATATAGAAAGGTAGAAAAATATATAATAAATCAAAGCAGTAATTTTATCATCCAGAGATCATCTCTGATAACATATTGGTGTATGATTTTCTATATCTTTGTGTGTGTGTGTGTGTATGTTTGTATAATGGAAATTACGTATTTTATGCCACACTGGGTATGTATTTTGTAATTTTTTTTCCAATTTTAAAGTGCTGTGAAAAAACATTGTGAATATCTTTCCAGGTAACTCAATATTTTTCTTAAACATCATTTATAAAGGTTGTATAATATGCCATCACATATTTAAAACATTGTAATATTTAACCTGATACATATTTAGAAAGTGCCTGTTTTTTTCCAATGATAAGCAACATTGTAATATGCATTCATGAAGTTAAATTTTTATAAATCTCTCTCTCTCTAATGATTGATTATCATAAATTCCTACAGATAGAATTTTTAGGTCAAGGGGCACATACATTTTAAAGGTTTTTTGATACATATAACCAAATTTCTCTCTAACAGCTTTTTCTTAAATTATAATCCCACCAGGATCATGATAGTGTCCATTTCTTTGCATCCTCATCGATATTGGATATTTTTAGTATTAAAACGTATTTGTCAATTTGAAAAGTGAAAAATATCTCATTATCATTTAACTCTTCTACTTCTGTTACTGTGAAAAATATTTTTTACATTATTATTGGCTATTTGTGTGGCCATTTGTTTATTTGTATCCCTGTTCCTTTATCTATTTGGATATTTTAAAATATTTTACAAGAGCTTTTTTTTTTATATATAGTGTATTCCCTTTTTGCCTGTCTTAAATGTCAGACATTTAAGCAGACAAAAATCTTCCCCATTTTGCATTTGCTATTTGTCTTGCTTCTGGTGATTTTATATATATGTGTGTGTGTGTGTGTGTGTGTGTGTGTGTATATATATATATATATCTAAAATGCTTTTCCTTTTTATGATTTCTTCCTTTTGCATAATGCTTAAAAATCCTTTGCCCACAATAATATTGAATGGATATTCACCTCTATCTTCTAATAGTACTTTTAGGGAGTAGAAGAAATGCACTAAGGGATCTGAGATAGAATCAGAAGACTCAGGCTGCTGGGATGTGTGGCAATAAGGAGGCAGGAGTCAAGTATGACTGAGTTTCCAGGCTTGGTAGACTTTTGGAGAGGGTGGGACCGATGACTAAAACCAGGAATACAGGAAAAGGAACACGTCTGTTAGGGTAGATAATGACTTCAGCTTTGCACATGTTACATTTGAGATGTCCTCCAGAAAGCCTGGTAGAAATGCCCAAAAGGCAGCTGGAACAAGGGTGTGAAAAGCATGAGTGAGGCTGGGGTCTTAAGTACAAATATAGAAATCATCAGCAGACACTTGATAGTTGAACAGCATTTTCTTTTCAGTGCATATCCTGGGCCAAACACTATGCCGAGCACTTCACTGCATTACTTCCTTTAGGCTTCTGACAACTTGAGGAGGTAGAAATTATTATCCTCATTTTATACACGAGGGGACAGGCTTACAGAAGTCAGATTACTTTACTAAGGTATTACACCTGGTTAGTGGTGGGCCTCAAACGTGAAATCAAATAAGATGGTCTGACTGCTGAGTTTAATCTCTAGCCCGGTTTTCTCTCCTGTCACAGGAGTGGATGAACTCAAGCAGGCAAAGTCGGAGTCCCAAGGGTGGAGAATTGCCCTCTGCAGTGGTGGGCAGCAAGGAAGGGGAGAAGCCAGTGAAGGGATCTGAGAAGGAGATGGAGAGATGGAGGGCCAGGTGTGCACATGGTGACTGACACTCTAATCAGAATGCCCACAGTTTGATGACAAGGGCTTATATTTTATGTATTCCTGTAGCTAAATGAGACCCCGCTCCTGACCCTGACCCTCATAAAATCTGTCACAGTGCTTTATGCCGAAAATATTTCTTGATTGGACCCTGATGGTGTGTCAGTAACTTTCCTGAGTTATCCTCTGAGCGAGAGACCGTACCAGTCGCTGTGTCCCCACTTGTTATGAATGAGGGGCTCATTCGCAGGAGAATCTCAGTATTATTAAGCTATTGACTTCTCTGAGAGTAACAGGGGTAGACTCCTAGGTTTATACCCTCTACACATGCTGGGTAAGATCACTCCCAAGAACGAATAGCATGCCGCTTTTTACTTGTGCTGCCCTTTTGCCTGAGTTGTTGAATGAGTGTGAGATATATCCTTGTAACTTTGAATCATACATTTTTCTTTTCCTCCTTTATTAGATATTTCCTTACATACTTAGGACTTTGTAAAATATACAGTCAATCCTATTTCCTTACAGCCTGAATATTTTTAGCAGTTTAGCAGAAACAAAGCTGGAGTAGAAGTCTGGGCCTGGATTTTATCACATGCAAAAGGAATGTGTTAGAGTAGGAAAAGCATAGATTTAGGAATTAGGAGTTATAATTTTCATGCTGTCACTTTTGGGCAAATTATTTAAACTCTTTGAGCCCTATTTCCTTTATTATAAAGTGGGGATTTATACTAACAGAGTGATTGTGAGGTTTAAATAAATTAGCCAAGATAGGTGGCTTGGCACCCAATACAAGGAAATTGAAACTCTGAGTTCATATAGAATCATTTTGCTCCATGTTCTTCTCAAATGCTTGCCTTTTGCCCATTCCATAGCTCATTTCCACTCATTCATGTTAGGTGGGTTAGGAGGAAAATGAGTCCTAACTCACCGCGTCTGTCCAATGCAAATCTAATGTGTGCAGCTACGGTACATAATTTTAGTTGTTGATAAATCTATTGCTGGAAATGATTTAGGGCATAATCTGGTTTTCTTGGTTCAGACTAATGGAGGGTTCAGAAACTCACTTGCAACCATTTTCTGATGATAATCAATAAATATCCTATTACAGCTTTTCTTTCTGGTGAAAAAGTCCAACATCAAAATTCCTGTAGACTGAAATGTACTCATTTCAAGCACTTCCCATACAGAATCCATCTTGGCCTCTTTCCAAATAATCTAAAAAGTGGTGTGTACTTCCAGACAACAGCTGCACCTCTGAATCAATACTGGATGTAACTCCCATGGCAAGTTAGCACGGGTTTTAGACAAGCCTACTAGATAAAAGGGGAACTCTTTGAAGATAACAGAGAAATGAGCTTCAGCCTTAACTTGGCAGAACTATCTATTAAAATAGTGATTTAGGAGATTTTTCAAATGCCACTCTCAGTTGTAGATCTCATTTGAGAACTCTAACCCTCTGCTTCAGGTATGAACATTCTTTAGGACAGCCCTGGCTTGTTCCTGTGGTTTGGTGTAATTATTAATAGGGCCCCCTTTCACTTTCAAGAATCTTCGTTTGGATGATAAAAATTTATGGTCTCCTCTCACAGGCCTTTTCAGAGTAAAGTCCATCTTTTTGAAGACTGCATTAATCTAAGAAAAATTACCTTACCTGTCCTACCACAGAGTATTTGGCACTCTGTCTTACAGTCATTTAAGTATTTCTTCAGAACAATAATTAAGAACTACATAAGCTAATGAATAACTCCTTATGGCTCTCATTGCTGAAAGCAAATAAGGTAACTTCATAGGGGCTCACCTTACACAGCTGGTCTGGGAGGGAAACATGAGGATTTCAAGTTTATGTTTGCAAAGCCATTTCCAATGATTTAAATTAGTTTTTCCACTTAATATGTGTGAGTATATGTCCCCACACTGGACAAAAAGGAAACGGAGTCTTAGAGAAATCCGACTCTGTGCTGTCTGGAATACCATTCATCCTTGAATTCTGAGCCTTTGTCGTCTCATTCCCCCTTTAGAGACTTGGGTCACCTGCCTTCCTGTTCTTCAGGAGAGGGTGTGCTGTGGTTTAGCAATTTGAGGGTAGTAAGATTGTCAAAACATCCCCGGAGATGCTTTTTAGAGTTACTGCGGAAAACAGGTTTCCATGGTGCAGGGCGGCTGCTGGGAGGAGGAGCCACATGGCACAACCCCAGGTCCTTTCTCTCTGGAGAGAAGGAGAGCCCGCTTGTCAGGATAAAGCTGGGCATCCTTGCGGACAGTCTGAGGCAGATGGAGTCGCAGGCTGAGACAAATGGGTTCTTGTGAAGCCTCATAATCTGGGAGTAGAGGGAGGATAGGAAGACAAGGATGGTCTACCTGTTAGCTAATGCCCTTTTCATCTAAAGAAGCTCTAGCCTGAATCTAGTTTATATTCTATTCCCACCTCCCTGCCTTCCTGTTTGCAACCTAGTTCTGAGTAAAGGAAATAAGTTCAAAGCAAAGCAAGGGAGCACAGAAAGGTTTGCCCTCCAAAAAAAATGTGCTTGGAGAGCCCTTATCTTGGGGGAAAATATACAGCAGCTGAGGAGAGAAGAGAGCCATGAAACCAGAAGGGAACTATGGCATAATGTTTGCTTTGAAATGGCCCTTCCACAGCCTTTCTCCCAAATCTCCTTAAGTGGGGCTGGTGGGGGGATGGAGTGCAGTATAGAAAACTCCACCTCTCGGGTAATGGTGCCTTGGTGGAGGTGGTTAGAAGGCTGGGGTATCACTCTTGCCGGAAGATGTCTAGAAGACTCAGAATTCTGATATTTTAGAGTCAGAAGTACTCCCCAGAGATCTTGCAACCCAACTCCCTCATTTTACTCAGGGTCTTTCAGGATTTTACTGAACTGCTAGCCTGGGGTGCTCACCAAGCTGCTTTAGTCTACAATATTTAAGAATTATAAACCGAGAGTCATTTCTTCCCACTGTGAAGCACTGTCATGAGACCTAAATGAGTGACTCTGGAAACAAACTGCAGTACTTCCTGCCTAGTCAGGGAGCTCACTCACCATACTTGGAGACTGTCCCCAGAGAGGCGGTGAAGGAAAGCTGAAACTTCAGGACCCAGTCCTTAATTTTGCATTCTTTTGCTTAAAGAGTCCCCTCCCCTCAAGTGTATAAGCTTCAGGTCCCAGAAAACCTGAATTTTGGGCTGCCTGCCCCACACAGTAAATCTAAGCATCTGATGCTCCAACAGGCTCCTCATCAGAAGACGAGACCAGGTGAGTGAGGATGACTCAGCTGGACCGGCTGGGAAAACATGCTGGGGCCTGTGAAGAAGTTGGATCAGGCATAGCGTTGGGAGCTGGCTCACATGATGTCTCAAACTTCCACCCCCTCCTTGCTTCGACCATTAGCTTCTTTGCTTTCTTTCCTTCTTTCTTTCTTTCTTTCTTTTTTTTGTTAACTTGTGAAAGCTTTACTGTTTTAAATTAATTTTTAAATACAGACCCAATCTCTAATCAACGTACAATGAATGATCTAGTTTTTCCATTCTGGGGGGTCAATTTTGTTAGTTGTGTTTTTCAAGGAATTTGCCCATGTTGCTTAAATTTCCAAATTTATTCACAGAAAGCTGTTCATAATATATTTTCCTTATTGTTTTATGTCTATAAAACTGATACTGACAATTTGTGTTTTCTCAAATTAGTTCTTGATCAGTAGTACTAGGTGTTTGTCAGTTTGTTATTTTTTACAAGGAACCACCTTTTGGTTTTGATGATTTTCTTTTTTATATTTGCTTTTAATGCCATTGTTTTGTACTCTCATCTTTATTTTTTATTTTATTCTACTGTTAAAAATATTAGCTTCTTGCCCAGACCAAACTTGTCTTTCAGATCTACAGAACCAGGATTTTAGATCTGGTGGGGTCTTATTTTGCCATTACCCCAAATTTTTTGCAGGCTCTCAAAATGGCTTAGGCACCTCAGGTTCCTGATCCGCCCACCCGCCCCCATCGTGAAGCCTCAGTGTTGGCCAATGCTGTAAGTAGATAGACTACGTGGTCCACTTATTAGATATAACCTGCCTGGTGTGTCCCTGTGTGGGTAGAAATCAACTAATATATTACAAATTGTGTTTATTTTTCATTTGTCTTGTCTGTCTCTACTCACAAGAAGGTTAAGCTTTTGAGACTAGGAATCTCTGTCTGTGTTATTCCTTATCATCCCAAGCACAAATATATATCTGTTAAAAGAATAAATGGGAAAAAAAACCACAAAACTCTTTCATACTGAAAGATTTAAGTCTGAATCTGGCTTTCTCCTCAGTAGCTGTTTGACCCTAGGTACGTTACTTAAAATGTCTAGGCCTTGGTTTCCTCATTTGTAAAATGGGAAGAATAATGGTATCTATTTTTAAGACTGCTGGGTCGATTAGGTGACATATGTATAAAACCTGGCACATAGCAAGTGCTGGATAGATGCTTGCTAGTATTATTATCACGTAAAATAATCTGACTAGTTGTTTAAATTGTCTTTCAATGCTGCTCAGAGCTTTTAGGGTAGGAGAGGCGGAGGCTAAAAGCATGGATGCCCTCAGCATTTACAGCCCAATTATCCTCCTGGTTAGACGATTACTAGTTGAATAGGTGTGAAGGTTCTCAGTGTTCACACTCCCAGGCTGCTGATAGGTCAGGATTACCATTACCAGATCGCCAAGGAAGAAAGGAGGCTGGGGCAGCTCAAATGACTTGCACAAGGTCACTCACCTCGAAAACCAGGGCGTGCTGGACCCAAATCCAGCTCTTATGCCTCTTGAAATTGTATTACCTGCTGCCTTGCCTCCACGCTCTCTCTGCCATATGGGATGGTGGCGGGGCCCATGGCCTCAAGAGCCCTGCGTTCAGCTAGGCTATTTACTACCGTCTCAGCAATTCACTTAATTTTTTGACGCTCTCGCTTGCAAAACTTGGAAAATAAAAACCACACCTCTAAGCTTTGTCGCCAAGATCACAGGCGAGAAAAGCACTTCGGAAAGATCACAGGCGAGAAAAGCACTTCGGAAACTGTAAAGTGCTGTACGAATAACCTCTGCAAAAGGCATTTGCCTTGAGGCCCCCTAACTTATCGGGCCCGGGAGTCGCTCGGGTCTCCACCCCTCTCCAAGGCCGCGCGGCGCGGGGTAGGAAGGAGGATTAACCACCGGGCTTCTGTCTGGGCGTTTCTCCAGGCGGCCGCGGAGGAGTTCCGCCCCTCGCTCCGTCCAGTCCCGCCCCGCCGCCTCCGCTCTCTCTCGCCCGCACTCGCGCTCCGCTAGTCTCTCCCGCCCAAGGCCCGGCTGCGCTTCCCCGGCCCGCACTGCATAGCCAGGCGCGGCTGGCGGGCCGCCAGGATGCAGGTCCCGCACAAGGAGCACCTGTACAAGCTGCTGGTGATCGGCGACCTGGGCGTGGGCAAGACCAGCATCATCAAGCGCTACGTGCACCAGAACTTCTCCTCGCACTACCGGGCCACCATCGGCGTGGACTTCGCGCTCAAGGTGCTCCACTGGGACCCGGAGACAGTGGTTCGCCTGCAGCTCTGGGACATCGCAGGTGAGCAGCGGGGGAGGGGATCGGGGGCGGGAGCGCTTCGCAGCGGGTCTCCAGTCCCGGGGCGGCGGCTTGCGGCCAAGTGGGAGACCCAGATCTCCTGGGCGCTGCGCCGCAAGTGACTTTTCCCGGTGGGCTGGAAACTTGGTGTCAAAGAAAACAGTTTCTCTCTCGCGCGCAGAAATTTCAAGTGCATTCACTGGAGCTTTGGGGCTGTTGCTTTATCTCCCTCTCACAGCCTCCCCCGGGATCTCTCGCCCCAGCGCGGGCCTCCCGGGGGACCCAGAGAGAGACTACCGGGAGTTGCATTCAATTCTTGGGCATGGGCAGCTCATTTTCCGGGCACGGGCAGTCCCGCCGGTGACGCGGCCCTGAGTGTCCTGCCCGCCCTTCTGTGCTCGGACCATCGAGGGGAAGCCCCTAGACCGGTTCACAGCGGGAACCAGGAGAGTTCCAGGCTAGAGGAGTTTCCCAATTCCTGTTAACAATCGCTCACTGCATTCCAACTTTTGCTACCCCCCTTCTCTACCCTTCAATCAAGCAAGTTGGAGGTTCTCTGCTTTGAGAAAGCCGAGGAACTTTCTGTGTATGTATTGGGGGTAAAGTATTATTTCTCTCTCTCTTTCTTTCTGTCTCTCTCTGTCTCTCTGTCTGTCCCTCTCTCTCTCTGGCTCTCTGTCGTCTATGAAAAGGAGACTGGTATATATTTTAGGGCCATTTTTGTCTAAGGGTCTATGACATTAGCCACAGATTTCTTGATTTGTCTCTAAAGTTTTCACTGAGAGGTCTGGAAAATGAGAAGCATCTTCACAATGTTTGAAATCAGAATTTGATTCCTAGGGTTTGTACCAGAAGTTAGGCCTTCAGTCTAAGCTTGGGGTATAAAGAGTGAGTCCTTGGACGGAGGCTGTTGGCAACCTGGGCATGTCCAACCCCTCATTACGGTTACTGGCCCTGCCACTCACTCACCTGCTCAGTGGCTCCAGAGAAGTCCCTTCAGCTCAGCTGCATCCCTGTTAAGTTGGAGACTGGTTGGACAATGACAGCTCAGGAATCTTCTTCCTGCTCAGAAGTTTTAAGGTCCTCTGGGATTCCCTGTGAACCCCTTAAAATGGTCCACTTCACTTCTGCCTATTTCATAG
Organism: Balaenoptera musculus; assembly: GCF_009873245.2. Taxonomy (NCBI): domain Eukaryota; kingdom Metazoa; phylum Chordata; class Mammalia; order Artiodactyla; family Balaenopteridae; genus Balaenoptera; species Balaenoptera musculus. Next base: position 43,769,743 of record NC_045792.1, read on the forward strand.
CCTGTGGCACTAGGAACCTTTATAAGTGCTGGACCCAAACTGGCCACTTCTCTTGCAGAAAATAGGTTCATGTTAGCTGGTGCGTTTGACTGGAAACTCTTTATCATGGCCTGAAGCGAGAACAAATGTGGAAAATTTTCGAAAGGGCGTTTCTGGTTCTGGGGACTCCAGTACCTCTTTAATCATGAGCTGCCAGGTCTTATGATAAAACTCTTGGCATCTGAACAGATTCATGCCTTTGGTGTCATTTTTAGCAGCTCTAGTAGCACAGGGGTTATCAGAGACCAGAAGATGTCATTGGCCACTGTCTGATTGGGCTTTATACCTAGAAAATCCTCTATGAATCTGTGCACTTTGTTGCTGCTTGTTTTAGTGTCTGACCACTCTTCTGGCTGGCATCAAAAGTCTCTAGGACCCCAGGTTTAGAATTAGCTTACTGTTTGAAAGGAGATGGAGCTGTAATTTAGATTTTATGTGAAAAGCAAATAATGACGTGACCTCAGACCTGTTACATTATGTCTGTGGGTCTCAGTGTCCTCACCTAACAGGGACAATAGTAGGGTATAGAGATGAGAGCCTAAATCCAGAGTCAAACTGCTTCTGTCTGAATCACTGTTTTACCCATATGTCCTGGGCGATTTTAGGCAAGTTCCCTAACTTCCTGGTCTCAGTTTCCTCCTTGTCTGTAAATAGATAGATGCTTTCTCTCAACAAAGGAGCAAACAAGAGATGAACAACCAGCAAATGCTAGCTAAAACCCATTAGTACTTACTACTAGGAGAGCTGCATGCATTGTTGTTACACTAGCTAACCAATTTCTTTGCATGTGTATAATGGCTAGGCAAGAAGGACATGATATAAATGTGCTAATTAAACCCTATTAAATGATAATTCCTAGTAAATGATGAGCACATATAATCTATTCTAAACATCCAGCACTATTTTTCAGCTTATATCCATATTACAACATGCCGTCTTGAGCAATTTCACTCCCAAAGCTTAGAAATACCTCCTGAGCCATGAGTCAGTTCTGAAGTTGCCATGGAGGCTATAGTCGCAGAAGTCTGTGTAAATAAGAAATCTGAGGAGCCTTGGAAGGTCGGTCCTATAGATACAGTGGCGTGCACTGTCTCTGTAGGGAAGCTTCTTTTTCCCGGAACTCTGATGTTCAGTGCTAACCTGTCTTTGGCAGCCTCCAGCTCAAAGGCCCTGTGGGCTGAGTTAGAAGTTGGGCAGCAGGCAAAGCTGGTGGGGGGAAGTTGGGCCATTGTGGGAAAGGGGTGACTGGAGGCGTCAGTAGTGACATGTTTCAAGCTGCGTAGCTGGCCCTGTGAGGAGTGAGTTCATATGGAATCCAGCCTCAACTCACCAGCCAGACTTCAGTCAGCTAAGTGTGTCTTATAGCATCTTCAGATCAGCCTGTCTGTCTAACCTTGGGGAATGCTTTCTCTGTCTCCTTTGTGCTCACTTCTGGTGTGTGTCTGAAAAGAACAGGTCGTGAAAGCTGGGGGACTCGCTTTGAGATTGCCGGGCGTGTGGATGAGGTAGGGGGGGGACATGCCCTGTCTTGATAGGGTATCACATCCATCTGCTAGAGAGGGAATTTTTGCTCAATTAGACTTTTAATATCCATTTGGTTAAATGCCGAGTAGGGTCCTATTTGTTCAGGCTAATTCCCATGATGTGTGTCTTGTGGCCACTTAGACAGCCAGTCTGCTCCTAAAAAAAAACTCCAAAAAGTACCTTTCAGGGCTTGTGAAGTAGACCTTTTTTTTTTTTTTAACATCTTTATTGGAGTATAATTGCTTTACAATGGTGTGTTAGTTTCTGCTTTATAACAAACTGAATCAGCTGTACATATCCATATATCCCCATTTCTCCTCCCTATCCCACCCCTCTAGGTGGTCACAAAGCACCAAGCTGATCTCCCTGTGCTATTCGACTGCTCCCCACTAGCTATCTATTTTACATTTGGTAGTATATATAAGCCCATGCCAGTCTCTCACTTCGTCTCAGCTTACCCTTCCCTCTCCCTGAGGGCTTGTGAAGTAGACCTTTAAACCAGGGTGATGAATCCCACAAACCCCATAGGGGACAGCAGTTGCCCTGTATCCCAGTGATTCTACCGTAGAGGAGCAGCTGAGTTAGCTCTGGGTTCAGAAACTCTTGATAGAGTCAGAGAAGTTAAGTCACTTTGCCCAAGGCCACCCAGCTAATAAGTGGAAGAGCTGGCTTTGAAGCAGGTCTGTCTGATTTGGAATCAAGCCATGCTCTTTATAACCAAAGGCCTGTGAGCGCCTGGTGCAGAGGTGGCCCACTGGGGTGATGCTTTCTTCCTTTTTAATGGCACTGCTTCTTTAGTAGATAGATTATCCTTGCCTTCTCGCTCCTATTTCTAACATGTTTTTGGATGTTAATCAGTACCACTGTGCAGAGAGTGGAAGGAACTGGAATGAAAATCTATTTCTGAAAATTTGATTCTTGGTTATAGGGTTTTTTCACTTTATAGAATTATCAAAAAAAAAAAAAAGAAAGAAAGAAAAGTTCACACTTGAGACTCTCCTTTCCTACTTCTCTCCAAATCCTGATGCTATGATTACTCCATCAGCACTTTCAAAGAGAACTACACAATTTTGTCTAGAACTCTTGATGTGCTTTGGGAACTGGCAACTGGAATTAGGACAGTGATAGTAATAGTAGCTAACATCTTTTAGGCATTTATTCTTACAATTGTCTGTGCATCTTTAATTTTTAATTTTCCAGTAAAATAGTTGGTTAAATGGTAGTGCTGGAGTTTAAAACTTGGTCATTGAATCCAGCACCCAGGTTCCCAACAGCTTTGCTCTACTTCCCACAATTTAAAAATAGAATATTTTAAAATACTAATTAGAATACTAATAAATATATTAGTTATTTATTCTATCCATAAATATGGATATTCTAAAACTGTAATACTTGACATTGGGCAAATCATGAAACCTTGCTGGATCTGAGTTGCTCCATCTTTAAAATGGCAATTGTTTCATTTTCCTGTGATATCACATATTCATGCTGTGTTATCTCTTGCAGTCTCTGTCAGCTTTTAATATAGTCTTACTGTGCCCAGTTAGTATGTGGCAGCTTATTCCAACTTCCTTTACTTACTAGCTTTGTGACTTGTGCAAGTTACTTAACTTCTATTCCTTGGTTTCCTGTCAAAAAACTGGGGACAATAACAAACCTGTATCTTAGCGTTACAAGAATGAATGAGTTAATTCATATAAAGCTGTGCCCGACACATTTGGAACGTTAGCTATTACTCTCGTTGGTTTTAAATCGTTATTACAAACTACTATTCACATACATTTTCTCCTGCTTGATCTTCCCAACGTTGCTGAGGATATTGACAGAGCAGGTAGTGTCTAGCCTATTTTATATGAGATCAAGAATCAGAGACCCAGGGTCACAAGAGCCCGCACGTGGCGGAGGAGTATAGGAACAGCAGGTCTGTTTAACTTCATCTTTTATGCATATATATGAGAGAAATGACCAGGTCTGTTGGTCATCAGAAAACCCAATCCTAGACTTAACAAATACAGTAGAAAATAAATTAAGTTGGCAGGTAATTTAGAGAATGCTTCTTCCCCATGTGAAAGTTTCACTGCAAGACTCTCCTAAATAATAAATTCCCCTATATAGCTAAAACAAGATCCAGAAAAAATATTTCCCTGCAGGGCACATCTATACTAACTTTCCCCACCTAAGCTGTGTGACAAAGAAGCATTGGAGGACATTAATTATCCAACAGGCAGAGTGACAGCGGGGTGTAGCCCAGGTCTAGAGTCAGGAGCCTGGAGACGCTGACTGCCCACGCCAGTGGCCGTGAGACTCATCTGGGTCACACTGGTGTGTTGTTTTAGTGTTTGTAAAGTGCTTCCACATTGTGAAATTCAACTGAGGGAAGGGTTTGGACTTGAGCATCTCTTCAATATCTATTTCTAAAAGACTAATTCTCCAGGAAGTTTTAGAAGAAGGGTTTTAAATATCCACGTAATTAGATCTAAAAATGTAGAAAGAGCTAAATCTGGCAACCACTGTGTCAGGCCAAAAAGTAAAAACGCATGGCAAGTCTGGGCCACTTTCTGGTGGGCACTTTATTGCCTCGTTTCTAGCCTGGCTAATTATAGATTTTCTAAATACCGTGTGGGTTAACATGCTATGTGCTTACAAGTAAATAGTATGTACACTGAACAAAACAGTGAACTTTCAAAGTGAGGTGAGTGATGGGTGGGCAACACACCTCAGGGCTTCTTGCAGGGAGGTCATTAGAATCTCCATGTGTCACAGACACATGGGCATTAGGCCTGTGGGACAAGTCCCCTCATCTAGGCTTTAGAGGACTAGTTCCTCTAGACAAGAGGGCGCATAGCAGCCTGACCAAGGAAAGCTAAGTCATTTGAGAGAAGGAGGGAATGCAGGGAACAGCTCCTATGTGTTAGGCACTGTGCTAGGTGAGGGGAAAACAAAGAAGGCTAAAGAACTGAACAGGACTTGATTCCTGACCTCAAAAAGTTTACGGTTTAGTGGGCATGACAGCACAAAAGCAAATCGTTGTAACGGTGAGTAAAGTGTATTGATATAGGTAACTCCAAAATACTCTGGTGATGCAGACGGGGTCCTGTCCACACCACATCCATCCATTCATTGAGATTAAACCTGAGCAGGCTGAACAAAGCCTCTAGCTAGTGTGATCTTTCCTGTGTTCTTACCTAGCACCAGTGACTCCCTGTGAGGGACTTCAGGGCCACATGACCTGAGACAGAAGTTCATCCTCTGGCCCTCTTTAATTTTGTCTCCTTCTCCTGGGGAGCTCATGCATTCCCGAGGCTTTAAACTCTATGCTTATAACTCCAAATTTGTGCTTATAACCTTGCCTTCTCACAAGCTTCAGACCTACAATTTCGTCTTCCTGCCGGACATCGCCTTTATGATATCTCATATATATTGCAAGATCAATATGTCATAGCCAAGTTGCATAAAAAAAAACAAGATTGTTGGTTTTTTCTGTTAATAAAGTAATATATGCTCAATGTAGCAAAAATAGAAAGTGCAAAAGAAAACAACAGTACAACAACAAAGGAATACAAGCAGAGACTATCTACCATCACACCATCACCCCTTTTAATGAAAGTAGTAAATGATGCTATTTGTAAACCTCAACTAGACATATCTCTCCACATACTGGTCTTCCTAGTTTATGTGAACTATACTACTTTTTACCCAGTCACTAAGACTTGAAACCTCTGCCATCTTTTCTCCTTCTCCTTTGAGCCACACATGCTATCAATCTCCATGTCAGTTAGTGATTATACCTCTCCTGTCACGGCCTTAGACCAGGGACAGCACTATTATTATGTACCTGTCTTGCTGTCATAGCCACCTGGCTAGTTCTAGTCTCTTCCTCCTCCAGTTCTTATGTGTACTAAGGTCAAGTTTATCTTCCCACTTTGGTGGTTCCCCATTGCCAATAGATTATAAACATCGTGGTGAAAAGAATTAAAGTGGTTGGGATGAGGTGATTGGAGGGGTGATGACTAGAAGGAGGACAGATTCTAGGTTATAGCTATAGAGGGAGGAGTTCACGGGCTCCTAGAAAGAAGAAGTAAGTGGAGTCCTTGAGGCCTGCCCAGGTCAAAAGGAAACCCAGGATCTGTCTCATTCTGGCTTTGTCAGAACACAGGTACTCTCACTGAGGGTCAAAATGGTACTTAAATATTTTGTTCTATTTTACTGCATTTCATTTAAAAGTCATTTTACTTTTTATTTTAATTTTTTTTTAACATCTTTATTGGAGTATAATTGCTTTACAATTGTGTGTTAGTTTCTGCTTTATAACAAAGTGAATCAGCTATACGCATACATATATATCGATATCCCCTCCCTCTTGCGTCTCCCTCCCACCCTCCCTATCCCACGCCTCTAGGTGGCCACAAAGCACCGAGCTGATCTCCCTGTGCTATGCGGCTGCTTCCCACTAGCTAGCTATTTTACATTTGGTAGTGTATATATGTCCATGCTACTCTCTCACTTCGTCCCAGCTTACCCTTCCCCCTCCCCATGTCCTCAAGTCCATTCTCTACGTCTGCGTCTTTATTCCTGTTCTGCCCCTAGGTTCTTCAGAACTTTTTTTTTTTTTTAGATTCCATATATATGTGTTAGCATACGGTATTTGTTTTTCTCTTTCTGACTTACTTCACTCTGTATAACAGACTCTAGGTCCATCCACCTCACTATAAATAACTCAGTTTCGTTTATTTTATGGCTGAGTAATATTCCATTGTATATATGTGCCACATGTTCTTTATCCATTCATCTGTTGATGGACACTTAGGTTGCTTCCATGTCCTTGCTATTGTAAATAGTGCTGCAAGTGAACACTGTGGTACATGTCTCTTTTGAATTATGGTTTTCTCAGGGTGTATGCCCAGTAGTGGGATTGCTGGGTCATATGGTAATTCCTATTTTTAGTTTTTTAAGGAATCTCCATACTGTTTTCCAAAGTGGCTGTATCAATTTACATTCCCACCAACAGTGCAAGAGGGTTTCCTTTTCTCCCACCACCCCTCTCCAGCATTTATTCTTTGTAGATTTTTTGATGATGGCCATTCTGACTGGTGTGAGGTGATACCTCATTGTAGTTTTGACTTGCCTTTCTCTAATGATTAGTGATGTTGAGCATCCTTTCATGTGTTTGTTGGCAATCTGTATATCTTCTTTGGAGAAATGTTTATTTAGGTCTTCTGCCAATTTTTGGATTGGGTTGTTTGGTTTTTTGATATTGAGCTGCATGAGCTGCTTGTATAGTTTGGAGATTAATCCTTTTTGTCAGTTGGTTTGTTTTGCAAATATTTTCTCCCATTCTTAGGGTTGTCTAAAAGTCATTTTAAAACCTCAGGATTTGAGAGTTGTAAGATCTTGCCTGGGAAAATTTATTCATTCACTTGATAAGCATAGGGTTTTTAGAGGGGAATGAATGGACATTGTATGGAATCTGATATTCTGGTGGAGCATAAAGATTTTAAAGATAATCATGGAGATAAGTAATTGGCTGTTTTGATAAGTGCCCTGAAGGAGAAATGTCAGGTGCTAAAGAAGGTCAAAACATGGCATCTGCCATAGCCATGGTGTGGAGGTGAGGAGACGTGGTAAGGGCTGTGGGTAGTTCCGGCATTTGCTGGAGATTACAATGTTAAGGAGGGAGGTGGTGAGAGGGAACAGCAGTCAAATTAAGAGAGGATATATTTGCTTAGCCAATGGTTAAGAGTGATAGTTCCTTACATTTATCAATTTATCAAAGTAAACTTTGCAGCTTAAACAGCACAGTGATTCTGCCAAATGGGTCATATTATTTGCAGTTTTATAGGTGAGGAAACTGGGCCAAGGGTAAGTAGAACATGGTGCCTGGTACATTATAGTTGCTCAGTAAAAGTGGTTTGGCGTTAAATAGCCAGTGGGGTTGGACATTAGAGTCATTGCTCACCTGAAAACATTTTGAAGAGAGTTGTCTTGTGGTAGGTTTCGAGCCCGATTTCTCCCTCTTCTGAGAATTCACTTTGGGAAGCCCTGCTTTCAAACCATTGAGAACCCTTTTTATTTTTTTACTCTCTTTGATTCTGGGATGGATATTCCCAGATGGATATGGTGGCTCCTGGGGTGGAATTCGGGTTTATTCTATCAAGGGAAGATCCTCATCTTCCAGGTGGGTGTACTAGAGTAGTCTCCATCAACTTGGCAAAGTCAAGTCTGAGACTCTAGCCTGGGGTTCCAAATTATTAAGTTCCACTATTTTTTTTCAGCTGTTCAAGAGCTTCGTTGAGAAGTTATGTTATCTTAAAACTGTTTCATTGAAAATAACTCAGGTTTTAAATTTCACCATTCCCCACTCCCTTTAGTTTTCTATTCTCACATATTAATCAAATCCTGTCTTTTCTACCTTGACAAATAACTTCTCTCTTATCCCTCCTTTCAGTAGCCATGGTCTTCTTCACACTTATCTGAACTACTGTAGCATCATCCTAATGCTCATCCCTTCCTCAAGCTTTCCCACCCATCAGCTTGTAGTCTACAGAGGTGAGGCTTCTTAGCACGGCATCATTCTCCAGTTAGGTGTTCTCCAGTTTGGCATCCTCATCACTTTTCGGAATGAAAGACTAAACATTTTAGCATGAAATTCACGGCCTTCATGATCTGGCCTCTGTCACCCATTCCAGTCTCATCTCTCATATGTATGATTCTTGACCATTCTGGATACCGTATAGTGCCTTCAGTTCAACTACCTTTCCCTTTATACTGTGGCTCATACAATTGCCTCTGGCTAACTACACTTTCCCTCTTCTTTACTTAGATAGCTTCTATGGGTCCTCTGTCCCTTATCCATCTCACCTCCTTCAGGAAGTCTCTTTTGAGTCCCTGTGACTGAGGAAGATACTGTTTATCTGCTCTCATAATATACCATGCTTACTTCAGATTAGAAGTCCTCTACTACTGCATTGGAATGCTTTTTCCTTCCAGCTGTAGCCCTAGTACTTGATACTAGTGGGTGCTTAATGAGTATTTGTTCAATAAAAATTTTCAGTCAACTATTTCATCATTGCTCTAAAAATTTCTTTAATAAACAAAAGAAACTTTTTGTTTATGAACAAAATAAAAGTTTTTTCATGCTTGAAAGACTAATTTTATGAACATTTACATATGAACAATGCATACATTTTAGAATCGATAAATATGGTGATCACTTTTCTTAAGTTGGCATTCATTTTATTTTTCACCATAAAAACTGGAGAGTGTCCTTAAAGACCATTCTTAAAAACTGTGCTTCTTCATTAAATAAAATCTTCATAATTCAGAGTAAAATGTCATTCATTTGGAGGTCAAATGACCAAACTGTTTTTCTTTATGATTGTTGGATAGATTAGATGAAGTAATAAAGGTAATTTTCACAGAGTTAAAACCTTGAGGGTTCATCAAACCAAATCCTTCATTTTACAGATGAGGAAGCTATGCTCTGACAGGGGGTTCGTATTAGTTTCTCAGGCTCAGAGAGCTAGTTAGTGGTAGAACTAGAACCAGAATACAGGCTTCTCTGGTTTATTAATGATGGGATTTGAAGAATTAAAAACTTCTTTTTTAACACCAGATGTCTTGCTGTTGTCTCAAGTACTGGGGCAACAAAAAAAATGAACTAGCATTCATCCAGCTATGAGAATTCATGCCATAAAGAAGAGAGGATGGTGGTTGGAATTGGGTGAACCAAAGTCACCCACAGTTGGCTTCAAAGGACATGCCTAATATAATTTCCCCAGTGCTCCCTTATGAGGCTTCCAATGTGGCCATTTGGGACTCCTTGCTCTTATTTCAACAACCCTGTGTTTGTTTCCTCTGTGCCTTTGCTCCTGCCCTTCTTGCTAGTTCACATGCCCTTCCCTTTATTTCAACATATCCAAAACCTACTTGATGTTTAAGACCCACCTGAAAGGACAACTCCGCTACAAAGATTTCCTGAATTCTCTCCTTCCAGTGGTAGCCTCTTCCTCCCTTGAATCCGACACAACTTTACTCCCTTCTGGCACATCTCCCTTCAGCAATTCATTAGAGTTATGTTGTACTTCTCCAGATATCCTTTCTGATTTTTAGCAGAGCTTGACACAATTATTTGTTACGCAATTTAATGAAAAGACTGTGGAGTTAGCAAAGAAGTAGAAAAGGAGAAAGTACTATGGAGGAGGAGAAAAAAGCAAAAGCAGGTTTTGGATGCAAAGGGAAGAGAGTTCAGGAAGAGGATAGTCAATCATTTCAAATGTCTGGGAGAAATCAGAATTATTACTTTTTGCCCCAAGTCGCTATTTTTTGTAGTCTGTGTTATCCTGATACATGATTTAACCTTTCTTCCTCATCAGCCTTACATACATCTGCTCTCTCAGGAAGAACAATGGAAAACTTAGCTTCTTGTGTACTCCTCAGCCTATTGGAGACCAAGAAATTATCTACAGTGTGAGGGATTCAAACACATTTCAATCTAATTTGTAGGGTGAAGTTGAAAACAAATTGATTTAAATTACTTGTTGGGAGGACTGTTTTCCCCCTGCAATATAACGCGTTATTAATAGCCACCATTTATTGGGTGTTAGGCATGGTGCTGTGCATTTTTATGTATCATTTTATTTACTGCTCACAAGGAACTGATCTGTAGGTACTGTTACTAACCCTATCATAAAGAGGAGAGAGCTGTGCTTATACAGGCTAGAAAACAGATAAACGCTCAAAACTTTTCAAAAGTCACACAGAAGGTAAGAGATGGTGCTGGGATATGAACTGAGATTTGTCTAGTTACAAATTCTATTTTGTAACCACTCCACTCTACTATTTCCTATTGTGTAATATAACATTGCAATAGTTTTCACGTATCATGGATTAAGTTGCATTTTGAAGATGCACGTTATTTATTTTAAAGGAATATTTATTATTATTTTTAACCTTTCTACTTTGGACAGGGCTAAGAATTGGATGAGCTGAGTTCTTTGCACACATCATTGCTTAGACTATGTCATTGGTTTGGCTTAATAAGAACCATACTAATATACTACTTTAGACAGGAAAACCACAGTGCCTAAGGGACACAGTCTGTAGTTTGAGAATTAAAGATAAGAATGGCTATGATGCTTGATGTTATTGGAATAAAAAAAGTCTTGTACGGTGGTAGAGGGGTGTGTGTATGTGTGTGTGTGTATGTTTTAAACTTAAAGAAAACAATCCTCCAGATTAGACTTGGGTGAGGGTCTCAAACTTCCACAGTTCACAGAACCTTTGGCGTCAAAGTAATTTTTTCAAGGTGCCTCTAAGACAATAGAAATACCTAAAAGCTCTGTTTATTAAATAGTTAGCACCAAACAATTTAATAAGTATTATAGTTTAATAACTTAATAGCCCTTTGGAAAAAATGGAAAACAGAAATTAAAAGAAAATGATTTTTATTTCACTTTTAATAACTATATTTATTATTGGCATATGCATTGCTTTGGGCCATGGAATAGTATCTCAAAACTTTGAGTCATAGTGGACACCCCCACCCTCATTTCCTGTTTCTCATTGATTTTCACATGACTCTTGCTTTTTATCCCACAAACTGCAAAAACCCCAGCTTCAAAAAGATATGATCACATCAAAGGGAATGTAGTACAATCTAATGTTAAAATTTTGAACTGCCTCTAGCTAGTCGTTCCTGAGGTGTCTGATTTATCTTGAGCACCACTGTGCTTGCCTTAAAATTTAAAATTATCTTGTTGTAACCCTGTGAGTTCACTGAGGCACCCCCAAAGCACGTTGGCACACATTTGGGGAATTTTACCTCTGAAGGAATCTGGAAATTCTTTAAGAGTGAAGCCCTTAGAGTCCAGGGTCCCTTGTGAGTTATTTATAAAAGTATCTTTAAAGGTTACTTAGAGGTGATGGCTCAAATGGTAAGTAATTCAAAGATAGCTTTTTATTTAATGCATTAGAGCTTGTAATTCAGTGGACGTAGTTTTAGGTTGTTTGCTAGGTATTTGTTTAGGTTGTAATTGGTTTAATTAAAAACATGAGATGCTGATCCTTCTATCTTGATTCTTGCCAACCTCTCTTCTGTGGTGTGGTTTCATTCCCTCCCTCCATCCAATATTGGACACCGCATATACTATATGATCTTGTTTTCTTCTCTATCCAAGTGAGTTATTTCATTTAAACTGAGTAGTGTCAGACCCTAGTCAAAAATAATTCTGAAAAAAAAATCTCCTGAGGTACTGGGATACTCATTTTCACACACACACACACACACACACACAGCTTTAAATTTAAATATAAATTTAGAATTTAATGAGAATATTTCCAAAGTTTAATTTAAACATAGATCACTATAACCCAGCCACCCTTGCTATCTATAATGCTATTGCTTATGGACCCTAAGAAACCAATTGTTACTTTTTATGCCATCCTAGTCTCTTGCACACTCTAGCTAAATTCAATACTACACTGCATCTGGCTTTACCTTCTTGTTAAATAGAGACAAGACTTGCGTATAAGACGTGACAACCAGTAGTAAGATGAAATGAGAGCCACTGTTTCTAGGGGAACTAAAGAAATTGTGGAGAGGCAGTTCTGATCTGGGGACAGATTTTTTTCAGAGTGGATTTTAAGAATGAGCAGCGGGCTTCCTTGGTGGCGCAGTGGTTGAGAATCTGCCTGCCAATGCAGGGGACACGGGTTCGAGCCCTGGTCTGGGAAGATCCCACATGCCGCGGAGCAACTAGGCCCGTGAGCCACAATTACTGAGCCTGCGCGTCTGGAGCCTGTGCTCCGCAACAAGAGAGGCCGCGATAGTGAGAGGCCCGCACACCGCGTTGAAGAGTGGCCCCCGCTTGCCGCAACTGGAGAAAGCCCTCGCACAGAAACGAAGACCCAACAAAGCCAAAAATAAAATAAATAAAATAAATAAAGAATTACTCTGCCTAAAAAAAAAAAAACAAAACCCATTCACTGAGTTATAATTATAAAAAAAAAAAAAAAAGAATGAGCAGGAGTTTAGTAGGCATGGAAAGTAAATGAGTTGCATTAGAGATCTTGCTTTATTCAGTCCGCTCCTCTCCCTGCTGGGGCTCCCTCTCACAAATAAGAAATCAATATTAATTGCTACTTTATTATGTAAAGAGTACTTGTATTACCAGTTCCATTTTATTTCTCAAGACCATTGTGAGCACTGACAAAGAGGCTCTCAGAGTGCATGTGCTATGGAGAGATAGGGGACAGTTTTGGAGGAATTCAACAGTGGGCTCAAGGAGTCTACGGTGTAACCGGGGACAGGGTCTACGGAGGTTTGCAGCATGTAAAAAGCAGTACGAGGCAGGGCCTGATTGAATGGGCGAGCAAGTGATACATTCAGTCAGCACTGTGTGAGTATAGGGGAGGAAAGAATTGAGCTCGGAGCCAAGTAGTCAGAAAAAGCTACAAGAAGGTAGGGTTTGGTACAACCTTGAAGAATACGTAGGATTTAGTTAGGCAGAGAATCAGAGGTAGGGTATGTTCCAGTGAGGATGGGAGTGCCATGGAATGAGTGTGAATGAAAGCAAGAGGCAGAACTTAGCAGAGCCTAGCGAGGCATAGTTTGGGGCAGGACCCTGACCTCAGTCAGAGGATTAGCCTTTAACTTCTAGATCGAGGTGTCCAACCTTAAAAATCCCATAGGAGCCCAGAGGGTAAAATAAATGAACTCTTCTCTCTACCTGGCCAACATTTGTTTATCTTTCGAGGTCCTCTCTGAAAAATCTGTTCTCACTTCTGGACCACGCAAGCTACTGCTCCTTGTTTCCCTAGGAAATGGGCACAAAACTTCCCCTTAATCCTGACTCCCATTTTGTTTCTCCACAAAACGTCACATACAGCTAGATGGATGTATTAGGAATGAGGCCAAGTGTGTTAAAGAGTATTTTGATGCAAAGAAACAATCATGGGATCCTACATAACCATCTATAAGAGACTTAGCATAAGAAAAATGGATCAATAGCAATGATTTATTTTAAAATAAAACTATATAAATTTCATTGAATTCTAAATATTTTGTTAGAATTATTTTAATACAATGGATATAGATACATAAATTTAAATTTAGAGCAGTTTTTTGTGGTATCTAACAATGTCAAAGGAATAGTATCTCAGCCAGCTTTTTCTCTTTAACATTGAGTGTTTGGTACTGATCAGCGCAAGTGAACTTGACAACATTATTCATATAATGCAGACCCTGGATTTCTGAATATTCTGAGTTTTTAAGACATTCCAATATTTGTATTTATCTTCCAATTTATAACTGTTGGGAAATAGCTCAAATTGCTTTAAATCTTGTGTGGGTCACATAACATGTTAGCCGCCTAACCTCCAAATTTTGGCATCTGTTTTAGGCAGTAGTGGGTTTAAGTAGGCAAATGATAGGGTGAAAAGAGTGCTTTGGTTGGTGAATCTGGCAGAGGTGTACAGAAATTAAAATACAAGGTAAATCTCCGGTCCTGACCCCCCGCCCTGGAACTTCAGACTCCTATATCCAGCCGCCTATTCGACGTATCTGTGTAACGGACATCTCAAACCTAACATGTCAAAGTCCCAATCTACTTCCACAAAACCTGTGCCTCCAAAAGGCTACTCCATCTCAGCTAATGGCAACTCCATACTTTCAAAAATTCAGGTCAAAAGCTTGGGGGTCATGCTTGAATCATCTCATAATTTATAGCCCACCTGTCTTCTCTATCTCCAAATATATCCAGTAAACAACCAATCTGGACCATCTTCACCACTACCACTTTGGTCCACATCATTATCTCTTGCCTGGATTATGGTTTCCCTGCTTCCGACCTTGACTAAGTCATTCCTCAATGCAGCAGCCACAGTTATCCACTTGCTTCTGTCAGTTTACGTTTCTCACCTGCTCACAACCCTTCAGCGCTTTCTTCTTTCATCCAGAATAAAAGGCAGCGTCAGTATAATAGCCTGAAGCCGTCTACAGTCTGGATCCTGTGACCTGCCTGCCTCATCACAGGCTACTCTTCCCCTTGCTCAGCCCTCTCCAGCCAACAGTCTCCTTGCTGTTCTCCACACGCTGGCCAGACACATCTGTGCCTCTGCATCTTTGTACTTGCCGTTCCCTCTGTCTAAAGCCCTCTTCTCCTGAACATCCATATGACTTGTTCCTTTACCTCTTTTTAGTCTTTATTCAAATGATACCTTCTTAGTGAGCCATCCTTATCCATCCTGCTTAACTTTACCCTCGCCTCCAGCATACCCGTTTCTCCTTTGCCGCTTTATTTTTCTCCGTAGTACTTTTTACCAGATAATGTAGTATTATATGTATCTTACTTTTTTGTTTACTGTTGATCTCTTTTTACTAGAATGTAAGCTTCATGAGGGCAACGATTTTTAATTGTTTTTTCTTAGCTGCTGATTTTTTCTAGTTGCGTGTTTCTAGCGTCTGGAAATTAACTGGAGTTCAAAATTTTTTGTTAGATGGATGAAAGAAATGAGGTGAGATGAGACAAACTTAAAGTGATTTCACTGGGAGTGGAAAGAAAGTGATGATTGCTAGTGACATGGCAGAGGATGACTCTTAAAGACTTGTTAAGCCTGCCAGTAATCATTAGGAGGGAGTAAAGTATTAGGGGTTATAATACTTCACTCAGCAAAGAGGTCTTACTGAACACTTACTGGGCACACAGGGCAGTGTTTGTCATGGGGCTGCAGAAACTTGGTCTGGCTAGGGAGAGAGGTTGGCAGTTTTGTAGGGGGAGATTACACAAGGTTAATTCTAGAATAGAAGCCTAGATGACTTGGAAAAATGGTGATCGATTGACACTTTTCTGTCGCTGGTTTGGCGGAGCAAAGAAGTGAGGAGAGAAGATGAAAAAGTTTCAGAACCACTGCCAGAGGGTCAGATGGGCTCTTAAAAAATGGAGAAAACCTTTCTTACCAGGTGGTCGACCTGACTCTGATCCTAGTCTGTGGGTTTCCCTGAGCCTTCAAAACCAGCTTATGCCACTATAAGTTCAGTGGCCGTTTGATCATCATAGCAATTGGATAGTTTTTTTTTCCTTCAGATCTTTGTTCAAAACTCATATTTACTTTTGGTTTTATTTTCCTGCTTTTCAGACCATTACTGTCTAGAAATAAAGAGCATGCCTTGGTGGTACTTTTAGCTCTACTGATTGTGCCATGACCCCAAAAATATATGTTTAGAATAGAGTAAACTGATTCCAAGAGCTTATTTCTTAAGAGGATGAGAATGATTACAAAAACATAACATTCCAGTCTGAAACTCGTTGCAACAGATATGCACATATAACCCTGTTAGAATAATGTTAATTTTCTCCATCAGTGAACATCTATTGATTATTTGCTGAAAACAAGAGCAGAATATAAAGTGCATCAATATGTGGCATTGGCTCATGAATACAAGACAACGCTGTAATTTAGAGGAAGGAGGAATCTTAATTTCAGTTTATTTCTACTATAGTGTCGTGAGCTACACCATATCCAAAAAGTGGAGAAATAGGCCGCGGATTTACAACCTTAAAATGTGACCAGCCTGTTTTCCAGGTTTTTCCAATGCCACTTTGGAGAGAGAAGCATGAAGACACAGCATGATAAGAGTGAATGGAATAGGATAAAGAAAATGCTATGGGGTCGTGAAAAAGGGAGCCATGGTTCCAGCTGGCAGGATGTGTGAGATTTCAGGGCACAATGATAGGCTGCATAGGATTTGATTGAAGGTGAGAGGGGAGATGGGGAGGCAATTCAGGCTTTGGGAACAGAGCTGCAAAAAGGCAAGAAAAGCCAGGGAGTAATGCAGGATGTGTTTCAGGAAGGACAGGTAGTCTGGTGTGGCTTGCCTGTGGAGCACTCTGAAGGAAGGGACAGGAGAGGAGTTTGGAAGGGTGGTTGGAGCCAAAGGCTCCAAATGTGTAGTCTTCATAAAAGTGTAACGTAAGAGTCATTGGAGGGCTAAAAGGGCAGAGCATCATGGTAATATTTATATTTTGAAAGTGGATTCTGATAGAAATAGAAGTTTTAAGACTTCACCTAGGGAGGGCTTTAAAAAACAGTTTCCTGGGTCCCACACAAAACCAGTACAATAAGAATCTCTGAGGAGGATGCCCTGGGAATGGGTGGTCTGTAAATAGCTCAGATGATTTCTTTTTTTTTTTTTTTTTTAATTCAAACAGAAAGTCACAAAAATTATAATCATCCTCATCAGTTCACTCAGTCCCATGTAATTAATTTTTTTTTTCAGCTCAGATGATTTCTTTTCCCCCCCAGCTCTATTGAGATATAATTGACATATAACTTTGTGTAAGTTTAAGGTGTACAACATGATGACTTGATATATGTCTATATTGTGAAATCATTACCACAGTGAGGTTAGTTAACATCTTTATCACCTCACCTAATTAGCTTTTTGTATATGTGTCTGGTGAGAACATATAAGACTTAGTCTTTCAGCAACTTTCTATTATGTAATACAGTATTGTTGACTATAGTCACCATACTGTACATCAGATCCCCAGAATGTATTCATCTTACAGCTAGAAGTTTATACCCTTTGACCAACATCTCCCCATTTCTCCCATCCCCTAGCCTCTGGCAACCACTGTTCTACTCTGTTTTAACGAATTTTGACTGTTTATGGCTTTTTTAGATTCCTCACATGAGTGAGATTGTACAGTATTTTTCTTCCTCTGACTTATTTCCTTAACATAATGCTCTCATAGCATTTGCGCATGTTGTTGCAAAAGGCAGGATTTCCTTCTTTTTTTATGACTGAATAACATTCTGTTGTACATGTATATAGTTGGTCTTCCGTATCTGCAGATTCCACATCTGCAGATACAGAGGGTGGGTGTACTAGGTCATTTTATCAGGGACTTGAGCACCCTAGGATTTTCGTATCTTTAGTGGGTCCTGGAACCAATCCCCTGTGGATACTGAGAGACGACCGCAGCACATTTTCTTTACCCATTCATCTGTCGATGGACATTTAGGTTGTTTCTATGTCTTGGCTATTGTCACTAATGCTGCAAAGAACATAGGTGTGCAGATATCTCTTCAAGGCAGTGATTTCATTTCCTTTATAGATACCCAGCAGGTGATTTCTTATGCTGCCTGAATGGCAACTGTCTAAAAACCTGTGTTATATTTACATTTATTTTAAGGGAGAGAGGGAGTGACAAAAATTGAGATGCTGAGAGCCCCAATTAGGAGCTTTCAGCGGTCCAGATGAGGAGCAATGAGGGCCTGAAGTGCATCAGTGGCAGTGCTGATGGAGAGGAGGGGGCAAAGTCAAGAGCCCCTTTTGAAATGGAAGTGTCGATAGGATGTTGGAGACCCTTTGGATATGGGGATGAGGAAGGCGTTGGAAGATGACTTGAAGGTACCACTCTGGGTGGCAGTGTAGATGGTGATGCTGTGAACCAGCATGGGGAACACAGGAGGGGTGGGAGGTAGACAGCTGGATGCCTGCATATTGGGGAGGTTGATCAAGCGGGGTTGTCAGAGGTAGTAGTGAATTTAGTTTACGTATCCATTCCAGTTCTTTATTTTGACCAATGAGGAAATGGAGGCTCAGAATGGTGAAGTGGCTAATCTGAGGTCACAGAGCTAGTTGGTTAATAGAAAACCCTCTTGTTGTTTTTATGCCGTCTAGAAGGTACACTGCTAGGTTGTGCCCGCTGAGAGCATCTGGATAGTACTAATTACCAAGTGAAAAATATTAAATACACACTATGGCTATGTTGCTGGTGTATGTTTTTAGCTGAGTTCATGACACCAAATGGGCCACTTCATGCAGTTGGAACAGAGGACCCGATGTTGATTTAATGGTGGTATCATAGGGGTAGAAGGCATGAAAACAGAAAGGGGCTGTAGGGATCGGCCAGAATAACTTCATTTTACAGATGAGAAAACTGAGTCTCAGGGAGAGAAATATAGTTGTCTAAGACTGCACTGGTAACGAGGGATTAAAATGAAGATGCCCTGTCTTCTGACCCATCAATTTAGTGCCTTCTGTGGGAGGTTATCCAAATTATTACCACAAGCTTTGTACTAACGTTTGTGAGGCAGTTGATTGCTCTGTCGTTTAATATCCCTTGAGGCTGAGAACTGAATCACGAGCTGCATCTACATGTCTATGGAGTGTGTGCTTGGAGACTACAAGAAATGGGGACTTACATGGTGACCTGGATCATTTTTGGTCCATGCATCCAGTATAACACTTCTTAGTTTAGAAGTTCCTCAAGGACAAAAATTCTGTATCTGCAGCACAAAACACAGAACCTGGATCGTATTATTCAGTAAATGTGTGTCGAATCAGTGATTTAACTCCAATGGCATTTTTTTGAACTACAGTCTTTTTTTTTTTTAAAGTAGATCACCTATGATAGTTTCATCAGGTCTGTACTTTGTCCATATGTAGGCACTCACAAAGAGTCACATGGTTCTCATTCTTTTCTTAAGAAACAGCAGACAGGGCTGTCAGCTGACAAAGGCAGGATAAAATGAGTGCTGGAAAGGCCCTGGGCTGAATGTGACCTCTTGCTGGAATGCCAAAAATACAAACTTTCCAAGTCTTCTGGCCCAGTGACCTCAATATACAAAGGTCTTTTCTTTCTAGAAACAAACTTTTTTCTTCCTGTTTCTGATCTGACACACATACCCTCACAAACTCAAACACACACACACACAATCCCTGTGAAGGTTTAAGCCTATAGTGTGCTTTTTTGCATAGTATTAAAAATGACCTTTTGCCGTATATTTGAAATGTAAAATCTTTCTTCTTGAGGGCTGCCTTACTCTACTATGAAAACCCCTGGACAAGCAGATTATTGAATAACCCATGACTTTGCCCTTCATCTGATTAGTTCCCTGAAAGGGATCATAAGACATCCTTAAAAAGCCTAGAGGCCTTCAGAGTTCTGGATGATAACAGAGGGCCTTTTTCCCCTATCTTCCTGAAATGTCATGGCCGCCCTGATCAGTATCAAAGGAAATCACTGTATGCATAAGGAACTAAAAAAAAAACAAAAAAAGGAAAAGAATGAAATTAAGAACTCATTGGAAAAAATGAAAGTTCATCTGTGGGTTTTGTGTCATGTGAGGAGTATTATACCACTTTCTTTCATTGACTAGATGACTGTGGGAAATTTTTTTAAATGCTGGTATAACCCATGTAAGAAATATTTTCTGATGGACATGAGCTGGCCCAGACAAAGTGTTCTTCTTTCCAGTGATACATGCTTGAGCACACAGGCTCACACACTAGGATAGGAAGCCTTGACCTTCATGCATTTTCAATAAGTGCTTATGGATCAGTTCCTCTTACAATCCGCAATGCTAATGCCAGTGTGAACATGACCTACAAAAGAATTCGATAACTTGAATTAAAACTCACCGTCACAAAACCTTGAACACAAACTTAAGTGTAAAGTGTTCTTAAAGGTTTGTTGACCTATATGTTCTTAGATACATGCCAGTTTCAGCATTTTATTTTTTTAAGATAAGTTGGCTTATTCAATACACACTTAACTTTGTTTTAATTTTTAAAACTTCATAAGACTCTGAACACAAAGAAATTCCCAAATCAGAATTAAAAAACTTTGGTCATACACTTCGAGAGTTTTGGGTTCAGAAAATATAAACCCAGTCTTCAACAGCTCCTGTCTTCAGCAACTACTAGTGGATAGACTTACAAGCAATAGGATTTTGTTCATTTTGGTTGATCAGCTCAAATTCCTGTAATTTTCTTTCATAAACTCTGGTCTAGAACTCTGATTTCACTACCTTTGTCATATTGCCTTTCATAATTTTTAACATGCTGAAGAAAGGGAGGGAAAACTCAAGTACCAACGAGTTGTAAGGGACTGTGCTGGATGTTTCACATGTGTTAATTCAGTTCATCCACATAACAACCCTGTGAGGTGCATATTATTACTGCCATTTTGCAGATGAGGAAAGCTAAACTTAGTGTGTTTAAGAAATTTGCCAATATTCATTTAGAAAATTAAGAATCAGAGCAAAACTGATTCTAGCTGATTGGTCTAAGACTAATCCATTTATTTATTTCTTTGTTTGTTTATTTCTATGTCAGAGTGCTTTCCTTATCCCATAGACTGTAGACTAGTTAAGGTTATGGGCCCTCAAGTTCACTGTCGTAATCCTAGCATGTAGCTCAGAGACTGGCATTGATGCGTAAGTATGTGTTATCTGTTCAGTTGAGTTGAATGGGACACTCCTGGTATATAAACCTGGGGGAGAGATAGTATAAGACTATGGCTCAGTGGTTGAGAGTATTCAATGTTGGTAAATGACTATGGGCTCTGGATTCAAAAAGCTCAGATTTGAATTGTAACTTCTTAAGCTTACCATCTGTATAATTTGAACAAGTTACTTAGCCATACTGGTCTCAATTTTGTCACTTTAAAATGGGGCTAATAATTGTACCTTAATGATTATTTATGGGAATCATATCACTGATGGTTAGTGAACATACAATAAATGCTAGCTATTACTGTTATCCTTGATTGACGTTGACTGTGGATGCCTTTGTAACATACTAATCTATCGTCCCACTAAAATGTAAGCTCCATCATGGTAGGGATTTTCATGCTTTAATCATTGTATCCCAAGTATTTAGAACAATGTTGTCCAATAGAACATTCTATGATAATGGAAATGTTCTATCTTGGAGTGTCTAATACTGTAGCCACTAACCACATGTGGTTATTGAACACTTGAAATGTAGCTAGCTAGTGTGACTGAGGAACTGAATTTTAAATTTTATTTAGTTTTAATTAATTTAAACTGAAGTAGCCATATGTGGCTAGTGGGATACTGTATTAGCACAGTTCTGGAATGTTACATGGTACACAGACATTTCAGTAAATACTTATTAAATGAATGAATCCCCTCGGGACTCAAAGATCAAAATCAGAGCTGCCTGACTGCATATTTAGTGCATTCTTTAAAGATAAGCAATGAAGCACTTTACTGAGTGGTCTGCTCATATGAGGTCTTACCATATATGATTCAGTTTACAACTGTAATGTGTTTTTGATTTCTATTTCTTTTTGGTGATAGGTCAAGAAAGATTTGGAAACATGACGAGGGTCTATTACCGAGAAGCTATGGGTGCATTTATTGTCTTCGATGTCACCAGGCCAGCTACATTTGAAGCAGTGACAAAGTGGAAAAATGATTTGGACTCAAAGTTAAGTCTCCCTAATGGCAAACCAGTGTCAGTGGTTTTGTTGGCCAACAAATGTGACCAGGGGAAAGATGTGCTCATGAACAATGGCCTCAAGATGGACCAGTTCTGCAAGGAGCATGGTTTCGTAGGATGGTTTGAAACATCAGCAAAGGTAATGTGACCTTAAAGGATAAACTTATTGTAGGCAAGATTCACAAAGAAAATGGCATATAATCATCGTCATTATCATCATGTTAACAGTATGTGTTTAGTGATTTATAGTTCCCAAACTGCTTTAAGCTCTTTCTTATTTCAAGGGGATGAGTGGAACTATTATCCACAATTTAAGATGACTGTGGCTAAGGCAGCAAAGCAACTTATGCATGATCACATTGAAAATGTTTAATAACCATGTTCATTTATTGAGGGCTTATTTTGTGTCAGGCATGCTTTTTGTGCATTTTCTCATTTAGTCCTCACAGCAACCCTGTTAGGTGAGTGTGGTTTTAGAGTCAGTGAAAGAAATGGGCCTCACATTCAGTGTCACTGCTTCATTCAAGTGCGAATTAGTTTACCCCAGCAACACTTATTATGTTCTTCTGTATGCTGGGGATTGTGCTTGGCCCTAGAAATGAAAAGATGGCAAGAACACAGAACTAGCACACTGGGAATACCGGAAGAGTGGGGTGAGAGAGTAAATGGCAAATACCAATGTGAAGAACATGGTGTGGCTTGGTACTGCTCACTCTCCTGGGTGGTAGAGGAGTAGCAGGCAGTGGGGGCAGAGTCAGGGCTGGAAGATGCAGAATCCAGTGCGGCATGGCGAGGGGTTTTACTCTTCCCATTAGGCCCCATGCTGTTATCTGACGTGTCGGGGGCACAATTTTTGCTCTACTCCCTTTTGTCTCTGTTTATATTTTTGTATCTCAGTATCAGAGAGAAAAATAGTATCATCATAAATTTTGAAAAATTTTTTAAAAAGCATGAATTAAAAGTAAATGGTTTACTGCATCTTTCTGAGATTTTCTGTGCGCATATAAATATATATGCACATTTTACATTATTAAGATTGCATTTTGCATAGCTTTATATCACGATTTTTCCATTTTTATTTATTTGTGGAACACACATATTAGATACATGTGGGAGCGCAGGCACTGCGCTAGTTGTTTGGGATTCAGCTGTGAATAAGATAGGCATTGTCTCTGCACTTACGGAAATTCACACTTAGGCCTTGTTGTGAACCTTTGTGCGCATCACTAGAGAATGGTTGGAAAATATAGCTTGAATGGACATCATTCAAATAGGCTGTGGAGGAGCCTCTGACTGGTTTTACAGAGGGTAGAATGCTCTGATTTGCCCTGGGGACTATGGAAAGGTAGATTGGAGACAAGTAAACCTGGAGACAGAGCCACATGGTAGTTAATTGTATTCTTACGGGAAAATGACAAAGCCTTGAATTAAGGTAATGGCTTTAGAGATTACAAAGAAAAACCTGACATGAGAATATCACTAAAGTGTAAACACCAGCAGGAGTAAGCAGCCACTTGGGGTGGGAGGTGATGGAGAAGGAGGAAAAGGTGGTGGTGCCTCTTTATTTTGTCATAGTTGGGATGTTCCTTTGTTTCAGCTGTTTCATGGAGAGTCTCAGTGCCTGCCTTCCCTCAGGGCTATCTCTAAATTGGCCTTATGTTTAGAAATGTTTACTTCTCAGTTCCTTGTTTTCCTTCTTGAGGCCCCAGTGTGCTTGTATGTTTTTCCCCTTGTTTCCTTTTAAAATCCTTTGTTTCCCCTGTTCTTTTAGGATTTTTTTTCCTTTGATTCAGGACACAGTATCTGTCATTTTCTACTTCTTGGCTCTCGTTGAACCTTTTTGGTTTGTTTGAAGAATTTATTGTTGTAAAGAGAGATTGGTCAAGCAACATTCGCAGATATGATTAAATTATAGAACTTTAAGAAATATTACATTTTTTTTTTAATTTTTATGTATTTATTTATTTATTTTTGGCTGTGTTGGGTCTTCGTTTCTGTGCGAGGGCTTTCTCTAGTTGCGGCAAGTGGGGGTCACTCTTCATCGCGGTGCACGGGCCTCTCACTATCGCTGCCTCTCTTGTTGCGGAGCACAGGCTCCAGACGCGCAGGCTCAGTAATTGTGGCTCACGGGCCTAGTTGCTCCGCGGCATGTGGGATCTTCCCAGACCAGGGCTCAAACCCGTGTCCCCTGCATTGGCAGGCAGATTCTCAACCACTGCACCACCAGGGAAGCCCAAGAAATATTACATTTTTAATAGACTGATTCTTGGATGTTAGTCCAGCTTTTTAAAAAATTCCAAAATCTGGGTGAATTCATCCATTCACCTATTGCTTAGCCCCATACTTTGAAGCCTCCAGGCACAGGGGTAAAAGAGTAGAATTTTGGAGAACTCCTTTTCTTAATTGGTTATCTTACATCTGGAGGGCAGTCTATATTGAATGACTCATTTATTTTTTATTTTTTAATTTTTCTTGGAGTATAGTTGATTTACAATGTTGTATTAGTTTCTGCTGCACCGCAAAGTGAATCAGTTATACATATACATATATCCATTCTTTGTTAGATTCTATTCCCATATAGGTCATTACTGAGTACTGAGTAGAATTCTCTGTGCTATATAGTAGGTTCTTATTAGTTATCTATTTTATATATAGTATATAAATAGTATATATAGTGTGTATATGTCAATCCCAATCTCCCAATTTATCCCCTTCCTTCCCCCTTGGTAGCCATAAGTTTGTTTTCTACATCTGTGATTCTATTTCTGCTTTGTAAATAGGTTCATTTGTACCATTTTTTTTTAGATTCCGCATATAACCAGTATTGTATGACATTTGTCTTTCTCTGTCTGACTTACTTCACTCAGTATGACAATCTCTAGGTCCATCCATTGAATGACTCATATTTATATGAGGAGGGGAGTCTTCCATCATTCATTCATTCAACAAATGTTATGGAACACCTGTGATGTACCAGGCACTGGGAATAGAGAAACTTACAAAACAGACAGAATCCTGACTTTATGTATAGCAGTAACAACAAAACATAAGTAAAATCTGGGGCGGGGTGGGGGTGGCGGATGGATAGCCAGTAAGTGCTAACAGGAAAATAAAAGGAAGACACCTATACATTTGTGGGGAGGGTTGAAATTACTTGTGGGACAAAGGACGTTCTGGACATTTTCTTTCACCTCACTCTGACATTCCTTGCACCACGATTACAGTGTCAAACTCTGCTTAAGGGCATGATGTTCATTAACTTAAGGCCTGGCTGACCCGCCACGTACTTAGATACCGGATTTCTAATCCTCTAAATCCCTGCAAGTGTAAACTTTGAAGAGAAGCTTTGTATGGAGAGAGGGTGGAGGGAATTTCACAAGGCTAAAGTGCACTGAACTGCTAATATGACCAAGAGGGTACAAGGCCTCATTGTGAAAGGTAGAACCCACATTTCTCTTTCCTCCAAACATACTGCTATTGAAATTGTCCCTCTGAATGTCTTAATAATGAAAATGGCTTCCCGGTGCCAAGTTAGTATTCAAAGTTGACACCTAGACACGCAGAAACAATACTGCAGCGTTGACAAGCTGGAGTGTCAAATGGTTCAAAAAGTCTTTTTTGAAAAAAGATCTCTGATAAAGCTCTACTTACTTTCTGAGGATAGTATTTCAGCATGTACAAAACAGAGTCCCAGATCAAACCGTCTGCCTGAAGCTAAGATGGCAGCATTTGGAGACAGCTACCAATTCATTTGTTGATTACCTTTGGGATCAGGGAACATTTCCCATAAAGATCTTTCTCTTAGAAAGTGAATCTCCTAACAACGAAAGTCCTCTTGAGTGACATCATAGTCAGGCTGGTGATAAACATCTGATTTCCTTTTTTTTACGTTTCCAAAACTTCTAATGAGCCAAAGTCCAAAACGTCTGGCTTTGCCCTCATGGCCACATCCTGGAGAAATCCTGTGGGTATATCAGCTCGGCCATACCTGAAGCTGAAACTAGCAGGGTGTTGAAGGAGTTTGTCACTGAGACCAGCCTCCTTCTTGGTGCTGACCCCACTGCCAAGGGAAATTTACCCTCTTGTGCTTCAATCTTCTAAAGAAACTTTCCCCAAGAATTTTCATGCCTTGTGCTGTTGCTGGAATAATCATGGTAGCCTCTGGCTGTGAACTAAGAAAGAAAAAATAAAAAATAAATGTATGCTAGCATCTCTGGTTTTTCACATCATCTCTTCAAATATTAAAACCCAAAGGAAAGAAAGAAAAAGAGTCTCTCTAAAGTCAGATTTTCTTTAGTTTTCAACCTTTGCATTCTTTCCTTTTCTTAGCCGTGTTTAGTTGAATTCTGCCTGGGGATTCACTAGGGCCAGGAAATATATATCTGGGGTGATCCTATGTCCCATTTTATCGAACATTCCTTGTTTATGCCTGTGGTCCTAGCATAATTATTAATAACCCCCCCCATTTCTAGTCTGTAATTTAATTTACATGGTCAGCCTATAGAGCTCTGATACGTCTATCTCACTGTTCACGTCATATTTAACTCTAATGATGGCTCTTTTATGCATTCCTGTGCCCAAGCTCAGTCTTTATAATATGTTTTGGCAGATTTGTCTATTTAGAATGAGGGCCCTGGTCTGCTCTTGTTGGTGCATTCCCAAGATCGAGAATCCTGTCTTTTGGGTCCATCTCAATGGCTGATGGGGCCCCGAGACCTTTTGGCCCATTTACCTGGTGCTCTCTTGGTGCCCGTTGCCTGAATCTCCACCAGCTACTTCCTTTGGATTCACTCCATGGCCACATCCAACTACCTTTTAGAGTTGTTGTGAGATTAAGTGACAGAATGTACGTGGGGTCCCTGATGTGTTACGTCTGATCCCACCATACACACATACCACATTATTGCTGTCACATGTCCCCACAGCCCATCTACCGGTCTGGGTGTCCCCATCTGTACCTGGCTCTGGTGCACACAATACATGCACTCAGAGGAAGGGTCTGTTCCTATATCTCAGCCCTTCCCAGGCTGCTCCATCCTGTTCTTATGCTGTGGTGGTTCCCATGTGGTTGTGTTCAGAAACAGGACACCAGGAAAATGCCAGTGTAGATGGGAAGTAATGGGGCAAGTAGGATCTACCCAAGCGGTGATGAGAACAACAATCACAGAGAGAACTGCAGTGCCCTCTAGTCATGTAGCCTCCACCTCATGCCCTACTCCAGGCAGATTTCCTTGTCTGTTTCTACCCTATTTATAGTGACTTTTAGGCCCACCCTCTATCTCAGAATGTTCTAAGATCAGTGGGTGCCCTAGAAGACACTTTCTAACATTAAACTCTATTGAAGTTTCGTCTCTTCCCTGGAGCTAAAAAGAAAGATGTTGATGTGTATCCTGCTAAGGGAAGGAATATACCCACTAGTGTGCTCTGTAAGAAGTTATAGTTTTTAGAGGGAGGAGTAGGTGTTTCACAGTGTAGTGGACATTTTTCATGTGTTTTGGGTTTCCAGTAACTGTTAAACACATTTGCTATCTTTGGGGAACTTCTAGCCATGGGAGGCTCACCTCCCCAGGAAGAGTCCATAAAACTTTCTTCCTCTGCTTTATTTGCAGCTAGGGCACAGGCATATGACCTAGATTCCACAGATCATACTGATTCAGAAGTGAGCAACTAGAGGAAGAGGCTGCAATGCAGAACCCATTTTTTTTTAAATTTTTATTTATTTATTTATTTATGGCTGTGTTGGGTCTTCGTTTCTGTGCGAGGGCTTTCTCTAGTTGTGGCAAGCGGGGGCCACTCTTCATCGCGGTGCGCGGGCCTCTCACTATCGCGGCCTCTCTTGTTGCAGAGCACAGGCTCCAGACGCGCAGGCTCAGTAGTTGTGGCTCACGGGCCTAGCTGCTCTGCGGCATGTGGGATCCTCCCAGACCAGGGCTCAAACCCGTGTCCCCTGCATTAGCAGGCAGATTCTCAATCACTGCGCCACCAGGGAAGCCCCAGAACCCATTTTTTTTCTGGGAAGGGTGGTGGCAGAAAAGACCTCCATCCTTGGGAGATAGCGGAGATTGCTGAGTCCTCTGCTTGACACAGAAACAGGATCACTGCTGGCCCCAGGAACAGTTGCATTCAGGTTGAGTTCCTCGGAGATTTGCAGATTACAGGACCTAGTGCTCAGTGGTAGCTGGCAGCAGGGGCCTCGTCACGCCTGTTCTATGTAGGATCTGAGTTTCTGGAAGCTTAGGCTCGATCCGGTTTCTCTAGACTACTGTTTCTGTAGCCTACTGAGTAATTCTGCAAGCTACCCAACATCCCTTGAATCAATGATTTCATGTTTAGCCAGCATCGGCTTCTGAGTCTTGTGACTGAGAATCTGGATTAATATACACGGTGAAATGCATTTAAGAAAACCAGCTTCACTGTCCCCCTTGCTGTAGGACTTCTCAGGCCTTTGATATCCTATGTGCATTCTGAATCTCCAGTAATAAAAGTGGCTATGTTTCTTGCTGTTTGCTGTACGTTAACTTTGTGTAGAGATTTTTACGTGTATGAACTCATTCAGTCCTTAGCATGATCCTATAGAAAAGGTTATTATTATTGTTACCATTTAAAAAAAAGTTGAGACTTAGGTGATTTCCCTAAAACCATAGAGTTATTACCTTATTTCTTTGATTCTAACTTATGCTTTTTGTTCCTTCCTATGTTAACATTTCAGAATCAAGGTATGTCCTCTAGTCAGTGTGTATCTCTAAAATGATGGTGTGTCATTCATATAATAGTTTTTTTCACTACCTCCTCCAAAAGGGGACCATACCATGCAGCAGTTTGTAAATGTTTTTGGCCACGTAGAACACTTAACAAACTAATAGAACACGCTTAGGAAATACTGGCCTAGAATTATCTTTTAAAGGGAAAGTTTTCTGTCTTCCATTGTTTAGTGAGCTTTTTCCATTATTATTATTATTTTTAAATTGCTGTGAAAGCTAAAATATGCAGCAGTTAAGTAACTAGTTTTCTAGAAGCTGCTTGAAGGGTAGGATCACACATCATTTCTTCTTATAGGCTTTTAGAAAATATATATAAGCATTTATACAAACTGGAAATGCATAGATAATTGCACTTGAGTATGGGTAGACAGTTATTCTAAGTCCTTTTCTAATCATTTTTTTTAATCATTTTATTTTTAAGTTGGGTAGTAGGCCATTTCTGGTTATTCCCAATTTTTAAATGTCAATCCATGAAAAAATTCTTGATAGTCACTGGTGCATTCATTGATTCAACACAATTTGTATTGAAGGACTATTCAGGTCTGTGCTGTGAACAATGTGTATTAAGCCTTTTCTGGATTCAGAGCATACTATTAGGTGCCTGTTCCTCTTAAAATGCCAGAATTCCCTAAGGGAAGTAGATAGGCCACGTTTTAGGCATCCATCTCCAAAGACTTTAGATGGGGTTGTAGGATGTGCCTCCCCTGACTTAACTGGGACACAGCACGTTTAACCTTATTTTTTTAGCCTATCTGCTTAGAGCTAGTTGTACTTAGGAACGTAAAAGGAAGGGCCCAATCTAAAAATGCAAAATCAGAGCAAAGTTAGAAGGTATCATTAAAGGAAATGATGGCAATGGTTAATAGTCATGATCATTTCATATAATGACCACTAGTCTGTAGTACAACTGTTTGAATCATCGTTTTTGACAGATTCTTAATGCCCTGCATGAAAAATGGAATCATTTCTTGAAATTGAGCGTAGCTTAAGTACAAGAGTCTCAAATTCAAGCAACTCACCTGCTTAGGAATCAGTATAAATTAAGAATAACATTTTAATTTTTATCTTTAGCTAATTGGCTCTCCAGAGGTTTTCTAGGTCTATGCTAATAATTTGCTAGATAATATGAGATCCAATTATGACTAAGACATTGTAGGAAAATAGAAACAGACCCTCAGAGGCTAGAACCACAGCTTGGTGTGCAGGAGGCAGGAGTTGCATTTGTCATCCTCTCCTGCATGGTTCACATTTTCATTACCTACAGCGCAGGTCCTTCCTGTTTCGTGCTTAGACAACTTTAAATAGTCTCCAGACCTTGCTCGTGGTAGTCTGTACAGCATGGTGCTAAAATCTCAACCTACCCAAGGAATCACTTGATTTCATCACAGTCTAGTTCAAGAATCTTCTGTAAGCTCTACTTCTTGATTCAGATTTAGACACCTAAGAATGTAAATTGATACAGCCACTATGGAGAACAGTATGGAGGTTCCTTAAAAACTAAAAATAGAACTACCACATGACCCAGCAATCCCACTACTGGGCATATACCCTGAGAAAACCATAATTCAAAAGGAGACATGTACCACAATGTTCATCGCAGCACTATTTACAATAGCCAGGACATGGAAGCAACCTAAGTGTCCATCGACAGACGAATGGATAAAGAAGATGTGGCACATATATACAATGGAATATTACTCAGCCATAGAAAGGAACGAAATTGAATTATCTGTAGTTAGGTGGATGGACCTAGAATCTGTCATACAGAATGAAGTAAGTCAGAAAGAGAAAAACAAATACCGTATGGTGACACATATGGAATCTAAAAAAAAAAAAATGGTACTGATGAACCTAGGGGTAGGCCAGGAATAAAGACACAGATGTAGAGAATGGACTTGAGGACACGGGGAGGGGGAAGGGTAAGCTGGGACAAAGTGAGAGAGTAGCATTGACATATATACATTACGAAATGTAAAATAGGTACCTAGTGGGAAGCAGCCGCATAGCACAGGGAGATCAGCTCGGTGCTTTGTGGCCACCTAGAGGCGTGGGATAGGGAGGGTGGGAGGGAGACGCAAGAGGGAGGGGATATGGGGATATATGTATACGTATAGCTGATTCACTTTGTTATACAGCAGAAACTAACACAACGATGTAAAGCAATTATACTCCAATAAAGATGTTAAAAAAAAAAATTTAGACACCTGAAAACAGGAGTCAGCAAGCTCTTACCTGTGGGCCAAATGTGGCCTGCCCTTATTTCATAAATAAAGTGTTATCAGAACGCAACCATGCTCATTGGTGCACACGTTATCTGTGGGTGCTTTTCCATTACATCTGCAGAGTTCAGTAGTTGCAACAGAGGCCCGATGGCTTTCAAAGCCTGAACTCTTTACCATCCGATCTGGCCATCTACTCATTGAAGTTTGCCACTGATGTCTTACAATAGCATTAGCTTCTCTTTTGTGCTTGTGGCTTTACATGCAATAGCTCATCCTTGAAACAGTCTTGTAAGTACTTTTATTAGTCCTGTTTTACGGATGAGGAGATTAAAGTTTAAATTGGAGAACATAAATGACTAGCTAAAGATCTCATAGTTGGTAGGTAGTAAAGTTGGGATTTCAAGCCAGATGTGCTCAGAGTACACCCAACCACCATACTGCACTATGTATAGCCTTTTCCAATCTGGCCTAATTATACAATAACTATTTATGGAGGAACTGATACACGGTTGACCAGGGATTGGGATAGATAGATAGATAGATAAGATAAAATGTAGCCCGGTCTCTGAAAGTTTAAAGTCTAATGACAGATACAGAGACATGTAAATAGGTCTTCCAGGAAATGTAACAAAGTAGAGCAATTCACCTGGAATCATTGAAGGGACTGAATAATGAAGGGGCCTTTTCTCATATGTACATTGCCAGCCACTTGCCTTTCCCTCTGTGCTTTCTCTCTGTGCTTTTGTCCTGATATTCTCTTTGTATGGACTGTACAAGGCAGAGGCAGTTGCCATTCTTTGTTCATATTGTTTTGTCCAAACACATCCAGCTCTGGGTGTGAGACAGGAAAGGGAGAAACCCCCCCGGATTTAGCAGTAGGGAGTCTTTAGTAATTAATCATCGGTGGGCTCAAAGATAAGACACCTTACTTTCCAGATATCTTCTACCTCACAGAGATTCATGAGAACAAGCCTACTACAAGGAATCTTTGTTTTCAGACAGGATCAAGACAGAGCTCATCCCTCCTCCAGAAAAGACCAGGCCCAATAAGGCACAGGCATATTTTTGTTAAATGATTGTTTTTAGTATCATTTAATTGTGGTTCTTAACAGGGGTGATCTTGTCAATGTCTAGAACTATTTTTGGTGGTCATAACTGACCGGGGAGAGGAGGTGCTACTCACATCAAGTGGGTAGAGGCCAGGGATGCTGCTAAACATCCTACGGTGCCCAGCACACACCTCCCAACTCCCACTCCTCCAAAGAATGATTTGGCCCGAGATGTCAATAGTACTGAGGCTGCGAAACCCCAGATGTCATGCTTCATGTTAGAATTTTCTAAATCCTCTAAGCAAAAGGCACTAACTGAATAAAAGTTCCTGTTAGTTAGTTGGCAGTTTTAAGAAAAATCAAGTAGGGTGGTCTTTTGAGTTTTGTATGTTTACCAAGTATGCAGTTGTATGAAGAAAGTTAGGAGTTAATTCTTGCCAAATGATGACTGTTGTTAGATTGTGGGATTGTGGGTGATAATTTTTTTTAAGTTACTTTTTTGTTGTTGTTGTTTTTTGTGTGTTTGTTTATTTATTTATTTATTTATTTATTTATGGCTGCGTTGGGCCTTCGTTTCTGTGCGAGGGCTTTCTCTAGTTGTGGCGAGCGGGGGCCACTCTTCATCGCAGTGTGCGGGCCTCTCACTGTCGCGGCCTCTCCCGTTGTGGAGCACAGGCTCCAGATGCGCAGGCTCAGTAGATGTGGCTCACGGACTTAGTTGCTCCGTGGCATGTGGGATCTTCCCAGACCAGAGCTCGAACCCGTGTCCCCTGCATTGGCAGGCAGATTCTCAACCACTACGCCACCAGGGAAGACCTGTGGGTGATTTTATCTTCATGTTTCTGATTTCCATTTTTTTTAAATGTGATTATATTGCTTTTACAATGACAGAGATAAAATTATAAATAAAGATATAAACAAATAATAAAAAAGAAACTGTGGAGTCTTTGGGTTCAGGCTTCTCTAGTCTATTAAGGATTCTCTGCCCGAGGGTTTGATGCTAAGGGACATGGTCTGACACAAGGCAGAGTTTTGCCTTCTCTGTTCCCCACCCACCTAATACTTTAATCTCTGAATTTTAGCATTTCCAGTACTCATCTCCATGCCTTTTCACACGCATGAAAGGATCACCTCGATCCTTCTCTGGTCTTCGCCTTAGGAAATTCCAGATTTTCCACATCTTTGTTCTCTTCCTACCCACACCATATAGCCTCTACAGATTTCCTTAAGGGACTTCCTCTCTCCCACCTACATGTCTGGGGCACCAGCTAGGAGATAGCTAACTGTTGGGCCGGCTTACATGATGTGGCTCAGCCCTCTCTTCTGATGGATGGGCATTGCTTAGAGAGATGAGGCAGGGTGTGAGTTGCTCTGAGTGACTGTGTCTTTCTGGTCCCAGAAAAACAGCCCTGTCCTCAGCTGGACCCAGGCTCTAGGATCACCATGGATTTCTGAACCTGAGAAAAGGCCCTGAGAAGCACGGAGGGGCACTTTGGCAGAGTATGGCGAGTGTGGGCTTGGATGCCATGTAGATAGGGGTCAGGCTCTTGCCTCAGACCCAAAGCTATGTGGCTTTGGGCCAAACCCTTAATCATGCTGAGCTTCCATTTCTCATATGAAAAATGGAGATAATACTTTATGGGGTTGTTATAAGAATCAGTGCTAATAAGCGTGAAATGCCTGGAAGATTAGTATGCAATAAATGACTGGTCTTTCTAAAGAAAATACACATGCATGCAAAAATTGCTCACAGTTTCAGGGGCTTCCCAGACAATCCTGCCCACTGAAGCATGGACCCTGTTCTAGAGCCAGCCCATGTGCCTTCAATCACTTAATTCCTCTCTAATGGTATCTTTAGAAAAATGTGTTAGAATTAGGGGATTCCTGGAGAAAAAGTTCTCTTCAGCTAGAGCAGGAATTCTTTGTTGGCGTAGAATGTCAGAACCAGGATGAGGGGACCAAGGGAGCCTTTCCTCCTCAGATTTTTGCAGAATGCCTCTGTCGATGGTACACTGCTATCCCTCCATCCCCTTTGAGGATCACTGTGTGTGATGGGAGATGTTGCCCCTGGGAGTGTGTTGCTCTTCTGCATGGTCTGGAAACAGGAACCAAAAGCAGGAAAAATGATGAGCTTAGTTAGAGGAAATTGGAGACTGAAGGGAGGGAGGTATAAGCTCTATTCTAAAGGACAGAAGAAGAGTTCAGAAGGACTTGATGAGTTTCCTGGTGCTAAGAAAGGGAGCCAAAATTAGAGGCAGGGAGAGTCTGACGTCTTTGTAAGATTTACATGTTTGCACTTTTTAAAATTCCTGTTCTAGCTCCCCATCATAATTATTTCTGTAAAAATCTTTTAAGGATAAAAGGCCTATCTTTCAGAATTTCAAAGACGGGAGGATACTCCTGAGGTTCTATCCTATCTTGAGCTTAATCTGCAGCAGAGTTGAGCTGTATGGAAAAGTGTAGGTGAAGGAGGGTGGAAAAAGCAAGTAGAATCCTGGTGCCTTCGGGAATGAAAATATTGCCTGGGTGCAGTGGAGTGCAGATCATGACGGAATATGGTCTCTGGTCTTCACTAGTAGACCACGGTTCCCATTCCCAGACTCAGGGAATGATTAAATACAATCAGACTCTGCTTCTGGAGTCAGATTTCTTCCTGGATCTCTACCTGCAGCCGTGACTTCCTTCCCAAACTTCAGAGTTCCATGTCCCTCTGGATCTCTCCCTGGATCTCACCTAGACAACTCTTCAAATCCAATATGTTGGAAACTGAATTTATTAGCTCTTCTGCAAATCAGATCATCTGGTTAGGAGACCTTACATCCAGCCAGACATCCAAGCCATATACCCATAGAAACAGGTTACTCATCCTTCAGAAACCCCAAGTTCCTGAGCAGAGAAACCCCCATAGTGAGGCTCTTCTCTGCCTCTCCAGGTCTGTTCCTGGCTACTTCATCCCTCCGTTCATCCCCTAGTGATACCAAACTGCATCAAGTTCACATCTCAGAATTCCCCCTCCCTGGAACATGCTTCTTGCACTTATTCACCTGCCTTTCACTCTTCCCCTGTCTTTCACTCTTCCTTCAGAACTAGGCTCAAGCATCATCTGTTACTGGCTCTCAGGTAGTCTCTCCTATCTCTTGCCACATATGTTAAACTTCTTTCTTTATGGACCTGGTCCCTTTTTTTTTTTTTTAAGGAGAGAGGGACAAGGGTTCGTTTTTGTTTGTTTTGTTTTTAATTAATTAATTTATTTATTTATTTTAGGCTGTGTTGGGTCTTCGTTTCTGTGAGAGGGCTTTCTCTAGTTGCGGCAAGTGGGGGCCACTCTTCATCGCGGTGCGCGGGCCTCTCACTATCGCGGCCTCTCTTGTTGAGGAGCACAGGCTCCAGACGCGCAGGCTCAGTAATTGTGGCTCACGGGCCCAGTTGCTCCGCGGCATGTGGGATCTTCCCAGGCCAGGGCTCGAACCCGTGTCCCCTGCATTATCAGGCAGATTCTCAACCACTGCGCCACCAGGGAAGCCCTGGTCCCTGCGCTGCACTGTGAAATCCTCCTGGTTACCCACCAGCACGTTGGCTTGTACATGGTGGGTGATCACATGGTCAGTGTTTATTGGATGGAACAGAATGGTTTGCAGCACTGCTTTTCAAGCACTTATTCAGAAGATTCCTTTACCATATTATACTTCTCCCTGCCCCTTGTGGGGTATTTCTGTCCTTAGAGAACTGTGCAGAAGCAGAAAAATTAATTTACTGCTGTATTTCCCAGGAGGACTCCCCATTATGTAACTCCTTTTATCCAGAAAGCTCTCTAGACACTTTGCACAGCAGGGAGATTACAGTGCCCCACAGTGTGAAGCGGGAAGTAGAGAAGAAAAATGAAGATGAGGGAAGCAGTCCCCTTTAGTGCTTTGGGCCCAAACTGGGAACTGCAGGATTCTTTGCTTGGTGATTCCACATAGCATGCTGCAAGAATCTGCCATCAGCCTGTAGATTTTATTAGCCCCCATATTCCTCCTTCACACCAGAGAACCAGAATTTAGTGGTTTCCTCCTCATTGAAATTCTCATAATCTTGTTTTACATGTACCTCTTGTTTCAGCTACTGTCATTTGAGCTGCACACAATATCATATTTTTCCTTTGTTTAAACTAATAAACAGAGTTCCAGAGAGGCTCTTCAATGATATTCATTGCAGAAACGAGGCCTAGACTTCAGATCTAGTCTAGAACTCTATACAATGATGTGATTCTTGAACAGAGCTGTACATCAGGAACACCTGAGGAGCTTGTTAAAATGCACTGCAGATGCCTCGGCCCTACTCTCGGAGACGTCTGCAGGGGCATAGATTGTTATGTTTTTGCAAAACAGTCCTTTGGTGATTTTGATGTGCACACTGGTTAAGATGCATTGTGTTAGACTTTGTTAACTCACTCACTCATTCATTCATTTATTCATTCCTGGTGTATTCCTTGAATACCTACTGTGTATTCAGGTAAGCACTTTGCTAAGCACTGAGGCACTGGTGATAAAGGGCACAGTTTCTTCTCATTAAGAAGTTCTCGGTCTCCTGGAAGAAAACCCATAAAAATGAATAATTACAATACAGTAGGAGGTTCCATTAAAACTGGTTGATTCGCCACATGACCCAGCAATCCCACTACTGGGCATATACCCTGAGAAGAGCATAATTCAAAAAGAGTCATGTACCACAATGTTCATTGCAGCTCTATTTACAATAGCCAGGACATGGAAGCAACCTAAGTGTCCGTCGACAGATGAATGGATATAGAAGATGTGGCACATATATCCAATGGAATATTACTCAGCCATAAAAAGAAGCAAAATTGAGTTATTTGTAGTGAGGTGGATGGACTTAGAGTCTGTCATACAGAGTGAAGTAAGTCAGAAAGAGAAAAACAAATACCATATGCTAACACATATATATGGAATCTAAAAAAAAAAAAATGGTACTGAAGAACCTAGGGACAGGACAGAAATAAAGTCGCAGATGTAGAGAATGGACTTGAGAACACGGGGAGGGGAAGTGTAAGCTGAGACGAAAGTGAGAGAGTGGCATGGACATATACACACTACCAAATGTAAAATAGCTAGCTAGTGGGAAGCACCCGCATAGCACAGGGAGATCAGCTTGGTGCTTTGTGACCACCTAGAGGGGTGGGATAGGGAGGGTGGGAGGGAAACGCAAGAGGGAGGGGATATGGGGATATATGTATATGTACATCTGATTCACTTTGTTATACAACAGCAACTAACACAACAATGTAAAGCAATTATACTCCAATAAAGATGTTTTAAAAAAAACCAAAACTGGTGGATTCTATAAGAGCTGTGAGAGCACTTGAAGGAGAAGGTGTTACCTCTACCTGAGAATGAGGCAACTTCCTTGATATTTGATCTGAGTCACCCAGGCTAAGAGAGTCCCCAAAGGAAGATCCAAGGGGACCACTGGGAGGAGCTCCTTTTTAACAGGTTTGTGCAGAGGTGCATGTGGAAGCCACCTTCAGGAATCTGTGGGTGTCTTAAAAAGCAAGGGCAAGGCTTTTCATCTTTTTAAAACTTTTTTATTGAAATATAGTTGATTTACAGTGTTGTACTATTTACAATAGCCAAGGCATGGAAGCAACCTAAGTGTCCATCAGCGGATGAATGGATAAAGAAGATGTGGTATATATATACAATGGAATATCACTCAGCCATAAAAAGAATGAAATAATGCCATTTGCAGCAACATGGATGGACCTAAAGATGATCATACTAAGTGAAGTGAGCCAGACAGAGAAAGACAAATATCATCTTTATCCTAAGATATCTAAGTAAGAACATGTCACTATTGCAATTACCTAGCTTTATTAGTCATCAGAAAATTGTCAATACAAGACCACAGAGACCTACTATTAAGAATAATAGTAAAAATGTATATTTATGAAATACATTCTTAACTCTTCTTACCAGGCCTTGTTTTAAGTGCTTTATTGAATCATTTCACTTACTTCTCACAAACCATTGTGAACTAGGTGCTGTTATTATGTCCATTTTACGAATTAAGGAACTGAGGCTTAGAGAAGTTAAATGATTTATGCAAGACCATATGGTTAGCAAGTGGCAGAGCCAGAATTAGAACCCAGATCCCTCTGTTTGAAGTTCCTGTTATTTTTTCACTTCCATATGTTTACATAATAGTCTAATATTGCTATTCCTTGATGTGATACATTTAGACATACCCACTGATAACCCACTATACTAAATGAGGATTTACCTTTCTTACTTGACTGCTAACTCCCATCCCATTTTACCAGTAGATTTCTATCACTGCTTGTAGTTGAATTATAACAAAAATCATTGTAAGTATCATGAGATAGGAAAACATTATTCACTCACATAATTTGCCATCTTTCTTCCTTAGGGATTTTGGAAAAATGTCCACCATTTTATTTATTCTATCGAGACTACTTTTGTCCTGGTGGCCTCCATTCCAGAGTCCTCTATTTTCTTCATCCAATTTGACTGCCCTGGAGCCCCAACTCAACTGTAATCCTGGGACTTTTCTTTGTCATTCTCTTGAGTAGGATAGCTTGCTGCCTGGGTCCCAGTTTTATATTCTTGTTTTACTGGAACATAACTTCCTGCAGCTGCTTAGGAAGAGCTGAATGGGCATTTCTGAGTCCTTGATATCTTCAAGAATGTGTATTTAACCCTCACAGAATTTTAACTGTTTACATGGGTATAGAATTCTAGGTTGAAAATGATTTTCCCTATGCCTTGAAGGCATTGCTCCATTGTAGTATAGCATTTAGCATTGTGCTTTAGACGTTTCAGACCATTCTGGTTCTTAAAGCTTTGTATGTATGCTGTTTTATTTTTTATGGCAGTTTTGGGGATTATCTCTTTACCCCTGGTTATTTCTTTGGTAGTTTTCCCCCCTTCCTATTTTTTTTTTGTTGTTGTTGTTGTTGTTGTTCTTTCTTTATAGAACTCCTAGTTTGGTGTAACTTTTTGAATTGAGTCTGTGAACCTACTACACTTTTTTTCTCATATTTTCAGCAGTTTGTAATTTTTATTTTATTCTTTATATATTTTGACTTAATTCCTATTCTTTTATTATAATCTTTTATTTCAGCAATCATAGTTTTAATTTGGAAGAGATTTCCTATTTGCTGATTGTTCTTTTTTGTAGCATCCTATTCTTAGTTAAGAATGTAATAGCTTCCTGTATTTGTGAAGATACCAATTAGTTTCTTAACGGTTTTTTTCGTTTGTTTCTCACATTACCTATTTCATTAGTTATTTTTCAGCCCATTTCATTCTTCTCTTTTATGTTGATTGTTCCCCTTAAACATCTGATGATTCTTGGAAGAACATTCATGTTTAGAAACAAGACCATCAAAAGCAGATACCAAGCTCTGTGTGTATACATAGGCTTGTTGATTAGAGGCTACGTTGATTACTGACTAGTGGGTTTCACTTTAGGTTAGTAGTCACTGGGGACTCCTAGATATCAGCTCTCAGAGGTCTTTTCTCAACAGAACTCTTTTCTCTGCTAGGGGTGGAGATGCAAGAGTTCTGTGAGGGGAAAAGTCATAGCCCAGCTGCCATATTGACAGACTTCTAATTAACTCCTTTTTCAATCCCATACCACCCACATGGGGAAATTACTTGGTATATCTTTAGTCTCAAGTCTTTTCTCTTTGGTTTATTCAGAAGTTAAACCAGTATTTGAATTGGGATGTCGATGCCTAGCTGCTGATATTCTACGTGGAAGTATGGGGAAGGCATGTGGTTGACATTTCCCATTCTGACCTTCAACTAGTCCTCCTGATTTCAACCACTCCCAATATTTGAGTCTTGGGACTCTTTTGGATTCTGTGGGAATTACTGAGCTCTCTGATTGTTCATATCTCCCTCTACATACCCTATAGACCATGCTACGTACATCCTAGTAAATCCACTACTCTCCATTACTTTCAGATTTCTAAAAATGTGTTGAAATCTCTTGAATGCTGGTGCACATTTCCTCATTCTTTTAATTCTTGAGATTCTATTTGAAATATTTTGCTTCTTTGAAATCATTTTTTCAGAATTTTGGTAAAGAAAGTAAATAAATATATTCCCTCAGTCTGCCGTCGTTAACTGGAAGGTGCCCATGGTCTTTGACCTTTTGCTAATTGTTTATTTCTGACTCAATCTTAGTCATTATATAATTTAATTCATGACAGTTTCTTTTAAAATTAAGGTTATTTTATCTTCATTTTAAATGTGGAAACTGAAGTACAGCAGGATTTAAGTCACTTACCCAAAGGAGTACCAGAGCTAGGATTTAAACTCAAGTCTGATTGATTCTGGATCTAGCTGGTGCTTTCTATCCCAGCTTTCTCCTTCTAAAAGAAAAACCACGGGCAAAGGCTCTGTCTCCTCTCTCAAAACCATTGTCAGAACCTTCTGGAAGGGGTTGCTTCCTTGTCTCAGGAGGGGTTTTGTTAATGAGACATGTTTGCTTTCTCCCTTCTTGTGCTTCTTCATTTTCTTCAGTGTTGATTTTGTTTGTCCCTGTTTTGTGGTCCTTCACCTTCTTTGATGTCCCTTGTGTGCCATCTCTGAAGCACCCTTAGATTTGTGGGCAGCAGCCCTGCCTTTCCAAGGCCTTGTTTCACCTCTGTTTGCTTCACTGACTAGTGAGGTATTGATTTCTTGGGAGAACTTGCTGGGATTGGCGGGTGGGAATCAATAGCCCATTAGACATAAGTGGAAAGCAGCAGCAGCCGTTCCTCAGCACTCTGCTCACTGACCTAACACACTGGGGTGCTGGTCAAAGATGAGGTTAGCCTGACATGTCCAGGGGTATTCTGAAGTGATTAGATTATTCTAGGAACAATGTAGCAAAGCCACTGACAGAAAAATCAAGAGCTTTAAATCCATGTCCTTGAACTAAATGAAGTGGAATCATTTTTGAGAATAAATTCGCCTGTCACAGGTTGCTTCAGGGGAAGGAAGTTCTGTTGAGAACTTTTCTAATTCTTGGGTCACTTTGAATTTTCTAGCGTAGGCACAATCTTTGTGAACCATAAGGCAAGTCATTTAGCTTTCATGTTCTTCAGGGTTTCCAAAATGAAAGAGAGGGTGGGTGTCAGCAGTGGACGACTAGCATTACCTATGCAGTGTGTTTCTGAAACATTGTGTGTAAATCCCATTTTTAAATGCAACCTCAAGGGGCTCATTATGGCAGCTCTCCCTGGGTGAGTACCTTTGAAGAGGAAGAGTTCCTTTGGAAAGAGAATTATCACTGTCTGTTTTATCTGGTTATAAGTGTTGTTCTTATGTTTCAGATTTTTGTAAAGAAGGACATACACAAGCAGTAAATTCAAATTAGCAAAATCTGAAGAGGTCTTGTGTTACCACTGTCATAGAAACCCATACTCAGTTCCTCAATTATCATGTCATTATGTCTTCTACATTGCATGCAAACACAGGAAAATTAGATTTGGAGAGTACTTCCAAAT
Source organism: Balaenoptera musculus (assembly GCF_009873245.2). NCBI lineage: Eukaryota > Metazoa > Chordata > Mammalia > Artiodactyla > Balaenopteridae > Balaenoptera > Balaenoptera musculus. The sequence goes on from NC_045792.1 coordinate 43,811,109, forward strand.
CATCTTGTCTAACTCCGTATTTTATTGTTTCATTTATTCATTCTTTAAAGAATCATTGAGTAACTCTCCTCCATGTGACAGATGCTGTGTTAGGCAGAAGGGCTCTACCTGGACAAAAAAGATAAAATCCCTGCCTTCTTGGAGCCTGCATTGTAGTGGTGGAGACAAGTAATAGAAAGATAAGTAAGTGTGTTGTATAGTTTGTCTGGTGGAGCTAAGTGCTAGGGAGATCATTAATGCAGGGAAGGAGTCTACAGCTTAAGTGGCATACATGCATGGGATTGTAGGGAAGAATTCACAGAGAGGAGAGCAATTTTAGACAGGTGACCAGGGAAGGTTTCACTCAGGTATTTTTAAAATTAAAGATTAGAAAGAGGGACAGTATTGAGTCGTATAGATTCCTGGGAGAGGAATGGTCCAGGAAGAGAGTATAGCACAGGTAGAGGCACTGTGGCTGTGCTTTACTAGGATGACAGAGATGAGGCAAGAGGTGATGGGGTCCTGTTCAGTCTTTAGAACATTGTAACAACTTTGGGTTTTGGTCTGAATGAGAAGGGAAGATGTTGGGTGTGATCAGAGATATGATTTGATTTAAACAGTCATTCTGGTGGCTGTATTGAGCTTGGATTATAGTGGGAAAGGTTGGAAGCAGGAGATTAGCTAGGACTCTATTGCATATCTAGAGAAGAAAAATCTTGGGAAGTAGTCAAACTCTACATGTATTTTTGAACATACAGCAGACAGGATTAACTGACGATTTGGATAAAGGTTATGAGAGAAAGAGAAGATTTGGGGATGGCTCCACAGTTTTTGTCCTGAGCAGCTGAAAAAGTTGAGTTGCCACTTTCTGAGCTAGGGGTCCTGAGATGTGGATGGGTCCATGGGGAGAGAGATCAAGACTCAGTTTTGTGTATGTTAAAATCTGGAAGACATCTAAAAGCAGATGTCAAGTAGGTAGTTGTATATGATTCTGGAATTTAATAGAAAAGTCCAGGCTGCAGGTAAGAGGACCAAGGACTGATCTCTGGGCACTCCCAACATTTAGACAAGAAAATAAGGCCACAGAGAGAGGAAGGTGTAGAGGGAACACATACTTCGAAAAAGAGAGTGGACTCTTCTCAGTGTAGTACAATCCTAATAAGATTACATTTAATTAGCCTGAGTTTTCATCTTCTTTTCCTGTGCTACTCTTCTGAGTTAGTACAGTGGGAAGATGTTGGACAAGGAAAAAAAACAAAAAAAACAAAAAAACAGATTGCACAGCATTGGTGCTCTCTCTATACATATATCATCAAAAATTAGATTTATTCACTGTGTTTCTGCTAGTTAGTGGGTCTGAAAATCGAAGTAGGCAAGTAAGATGACTAAGTGATTGTCTCCCTCTATGCTGTGAACAGTGCACTTCCTTTTAGGTATCTAAGATATGATTGGAGCATGGCTTTCACTAGGTTTTAGACTGGTTGGAGTTATTCAAATCTAACTAAATCTAAACTTAAGTTTCAGGTCTATGAAAGGGCCAGAATATTTAGAAACCTTGTAAATTAAATTCATCATGTAGATTGAAAGTCTGCTGTTGTTATTTGCCAAGAATGTTCAAAATGATAATATTTAACATTTGTAGAGTACTTCCAAATTTAGAATGTTTCCAGCATCTACTTATTTGGCTTTTGCAAATGCCCAGCACAGAATGATTTTTCACTCTTTTGTAAGCCTTCTCTTTGTTAAGAGCTCCTGCCTGTTGTTCATGTGAAATGGCTTTAAGAACACTTACCATCTGGTTCTCCTACCTGGATATTCTGTAATCTGTCCATATGCATTTTTTTAATGTAGTGTCCAGATCTGTTGACAACATACCAGACGTAGAAGCATGGTATAATAAGGCTTTAACTTACCTTGCCTAAGTCACATTTCTATTTTAGATAGTATTGTACTGTACTAATTTCTTTGAACAGCTGGATCAAACTGTTGACACATGATGCACTCATGGACATCTAAAAGTCCCCCCTTTTTTTGCAAATAATAGACTGTCAGATAAGGTCTTAAGCATTTAAGCTATTGGTAATTTGAACCCAAGTGTAGGATTTTATATGAATGTCTATTAAATTTTATTCTGAGGCTTCAATCTGTGATTCCAGTTTCACTTTTAATCTATTATTTTGCTTATCAAAGTAAAGGAAGGGTTATGTCCATCTAAATTTGAAAGAGACTCTAAGAACAATGACAGCTGGCTGTTGGCTGGGGGTTGCTTTTAGGTTCTAGAGGCTGACCTCAGTTCCTAGCCACGTGGCCTTTTCACAACGTGGCCTTTACAGTTGGCTACAGTGGAGTCTTATATAAGGTAAAGTAATCAAGGGCGTGGCAATTCCATCATGTTTACAGGTCCCATCTACACTCAGTGGTCATGTACCCCAGGAGGTAGAAATCTCGGGGACAGCTTAGACTTCTGCCTGCCGTAATGGTTTCTAGGCAGTAATAAGTTTTCTGGAAAGACTGAGAGCAAAAGGCATGTAACAACTGTGTCTGCCCTCCCCCTCTTTTTTGAAGTTCAGAAAATAAGTTTTACTAGAAGCCCCACCCAGTTGACTTCCGCTTATATTTCATTAGCCACAACTACCCTTAGCACAAGGAAGCAAGGAAAATAAAATTTTGGTTACCTACAGACAATCAGGATTCCGTTAGAAAGGAAGAGGAAATGTTGCACATTATGTAAATAGAATAGCCAGGGCAGGAATGGAAATGCCAAATGGAGAAAACAAATCTTGTCTAGTTTAGGAGAAATGGAAGTTAATGAAAAAAATCACATAAAAGCTCCCACACAGGATTAATCACTGTTAACATTATCATATTTCTTGACTACATCATATTATATGCAGCTTTTAAATTTATCATGAGAACTTTTTCATGGTAAACTCTTTGTAAATATAATATAATAACGGAATAATGTTCCATCTTAAGGATACACCATAATAACTCTTATAATTAATCCCCAGTAATTAACCCTACCTTTGGGTAGCTTTAAACTTCCACTATTATAAATAATGTCATGATGCATACTTTTTACATAAAATAGTTTTTACATTTAAGATTATTTTATTAGGCTTTATTCTTAGTAGAATTACTGGGTCAAAGGGAATGGACATTTTTATGGCTCTTATTACATAACTTCATATCTTCTTTCCAAAAAGATGAGCTGACTTATACTTGCCAACAATGAATAGAAGTGTTTGCATGAAAACACTCTAAAATCCCAATTTCATCATCGTGTCAGTCTGTTTCTTAACTTTATATCAAAGAAAAATTTGCTAAGTATGCCTTTTTTGACTTCCTCCAAACTTCTGATAAAAAAATGGGGTTAACTCCTCATGAGGTCAGAGGTTTGAGCTATGTGCCGCTACCTTAGAAACTATTCTTGTTTAATGTAATTAAATAATTAGTAGTCCTCAGGCACCATTTGAGACAATTAAATTTACCCATTTTCCTTTGGAGCCAACCTTGTCCACAGGACATTATGGGGGCATTATACTAAACCTAAGATGCAAAAGGCAGTGTTCTGATCATTCAATCTGAAATCTTTCTTAGAGGAGAAAACGCAGTTAGTTTGCTGTGTTAGCTCTGCCTTCTCTGGGTCATCTGTTTGTCTCACACCACATCCTTCAAGCATTAGTCTTTCCCTTTGTGATGATACTTTGCTCTGAATAAACCCCAACACCGTCTTCTTCTGCCTTTAGCACCTTCTGCAGACATGTCCTTAGACTTGGTTTGAGCTTCCTGACCCAAATTGGGTGAGTTCAGACCACCCTTGAATCTGTTCTGAGTTCACTTCCCTTCTCCTTCTAGCTTTTAGACGTGTTATTTTTAAACCTGATCTTACCTGAGATATTCCTGTAGTCAAACTGTTTTCTTAAGATCTCTTTCCTGTTTCTTTTTCGTTGGGTTACTCATGATTGTATAGTTAGAATTTCTGTTTCTGAGCTTCCTGTCCTTGTTTTTTTCTAGGTTCAATCTTATGGATAGTTTTTCATCTGTGAGGAAAACCTACATAATTTTCCATTCATTCTTACGTATTTCTATTTTACAGTTCATGAAATATTTATAGGTGTTCTCTTTCCTTCCTGTTGTATGGGTAAAATAAACATATTAGGACTTCCTACACTATTCATGGTTCAAAATTAATCACTCTCATTTTCTTTGTTCTGCACCTTTGAATGTGAATATTAAAAAATACATACTCCTTATGAAGAACTTAGAAAATAACCAGAATTATAAAACAGAAGATTAAAATGATCTGTAATCAAACCACCAACTGATTTCACTTTTTAGCATTTTGTCTGTTTCCTTTCTAATCAGAAATGTGTATATATTAAAAAGAATTCCATCCTATCCCTTTTAAGCCATATTTATCCTTAAAGTGTCAACCCATAGAATTAGCTTATTAGCTACAGACCTATAGCTACATATACATAATGCCAGAGGGAGGAGGAAGAAAAAAAAGTAAAAGGTACCCAGGTCAGCAAAAAGAGCTAAATTGTCTTCAGAATAATATTTTATGATGCAAGAAAGCATGTAATACATCTTAAGTAGTTCTCAGGAGCAAAGTCAATATTTTTAAATTTTACATTTGAACCAGAAACATCCTTTATCTGGAAAAGTTATTGTCCTTTTGAATCTATTTAATTCAGTAGAATTCTATGAAAAAAATAGAAAATCAGGACTGAGGTTAAGTTTTAAGCTCCGAGAAGCCTCTTTTGTTCCCTTTTTTTTTCCAGAAAAAATTATTAAGCAACTACTTTATGCCTTTCTGAAGAGGTACTTCTTGTCAGGTCATTTATGGTTCAACTTTGCATTTCTCTTTTTGTATGTCCAATATAAGAGCCTCAGTTGTCCACTTATTCTGCATATGTTGAAGTTATCAGATGCCACTAGATATATATCTGTTTGATAATGCACAACTATGTGGAAAAATATTTTTCTATTCCTTTTATAAATCATTGCTTGTATCTGTCTAAAACGTTAATGCATATATCTGCATTGTTGTAGATGATTGCAAATGTCCATAAAACGATAATAGTAAATACCACTGAGGGTTTCCTGATTTTTGCAATGATTCCTCCCTGGCCAGTTGTCTGCTCTTACTCCCACCATTCCCCTTCAGCTCTCCCTAAAGGTTGTCCGAATGTAAGTTTCCATATCCTGCATATTCTGTCTCTGAAATCACAGAAATTGGCCAATAGTGTCTACATGACCTAAATGGGGTCCCTTCTAGTACCGCTTCTCTCCTGGACTCAGAGTTGCTTTAGTCTCTAGCATGAACGCGTGACTGAAGCCAAACTCATTAGCGTTCTCCCCCAGGATTCCTCCAACTGAGTTTGAGGGTAAGAGGCCTTTTCTCTTGGGTGGCAAAGCTGTGAGGATGTAAGCCCAGAGGCTGCTATCTCCCTTTTTATATCTCCCTTTTTATATGCAAAAAGCTGCTGGGCAGATAGAGAAAATGAAGCTGACCTGATGGTGTTTCAGAGCCTAATTTCATTTCCTAAGGTTCTTGGTGTGGCCTTAATTTTTTAGCAATTCTGTTACTCCTGGGAGCTACCCTTCAGAGGACCTAGGCAATTCAATGAGTTTCTGATTTTTGCAACCAAAACCTTACGGCTAATCACGTAGATGGAGCATACTCGTTCTAGTAAATGACTGGTTAAATAAATGCCTCATGCTTAAACTTTCAATGTGAGAAATCTTTCTCATTAAAAGAGCATTATTCTTAGGACTCTCACGAGTTTAACTACATTAGTCAAGAGCTGGAGATAGTCTCAAGAGTCACCTTCAGTCCTGTTTGGAAAAAGGCAGAGTATAAATTCTCTCCTTGTGCTCCTGATGAAACTGAGTCAGACAGAAGACTTGATCTGTTTATAATGACTGAGCTAATTTGTAGCAACATCAAGGCTAGGACTCAGGTCCCTTAATTCTCTGTCTAAAGCTGTCCTGAGTTTAAGAGAACTTCCCTACAATAGATTTCCCTATAATAGAGCAGCTTACAATGTGTTTTTTGTGATTTTTAATCGGTATTAGTCCATTTTTCTTTCCCTTTTACCAGCCAGTTCATTCATAGGTTACTTGTTGAGCACGTACATGCCAACAGGCCCTGTATCAACTGCTGGTAATATTCCAAGTGCATAAAAGTGCCACTTCTGATTTCAAGAATTTTACTGTCTGGTGAGAAGGTAAATTTCTAGAAATCATTGCAATCATTCATGATTAAAGTTGCTATAGGAAACCACTATGGAAGCACCTAAGAGAGCTACCCAACCCTACCCAGCTCAGGTTGGGGTAGAGCATTGGTCAGAGAAGACTCACCAGAGGGGATAATCTCAGGACCTTGTCATTACCAACCAGGCTCTTTGGTTACAACTTGGTTATGAGCATGATCTCACTCTGCTCTGTTAAAGTCATGTTAAAAAACAAAACAAAACAAAACAAAAAAACACATGTACTTCATTTCAGGTGAGGCTCAGAAAAATGGAAAAAGGCAAAAATGGAGGTAGCAGTACCTAGGTAAGGAGTAAAGAAATCCACAAGTATGATACTAAATCAGTTAATAAGTGTCTCTCTCCACCCACCCCCACAACTGCCATCCACACCACTCCCATTTATCCTACCGCCACTCCTGACCAAAAGTTGCCGAACTGTGCGAAGAGGAGCACCAGCCCTGTGAGACAGAGCGTGAGATCAGTGTTCTGTGATCAGATAAGTTGATGAAACACTGCCTACTCATTCTCTGCTTAGAGATGGGAGGGGGAAAGGGGAACAGCTCGCTTCTTGCCAAGCCTCCCCGCCCAAGCTGAACTTGCCTTTTCTTGACTCACGTGTTACTGTTGCAGGTCTTTCTCTTCTGCTCCCAGTTCTGCCCTGTTGCTTTGGTTTCGCTCATGTCCAACCCCCATGATGCTAAAGTTCCTCTCCATTTAATGCAAGAAGTTCCATCACGTACCGCATTCTGTGACTGTCTGGGATTCTGAGTTAAAGAAACATTTTGATAAAGAAACATCTTGAATTATTTTTAATTCAAGAAACATTCTGAATTATTTTTAATTGTGATAAAGAAACATTTTGAATTATTTTTAACTTAACATTCCTAAAATTATTTAACCATAGATGCTTTTCTTTTTTTCCTGTACTATCTTATGAAACTTCGGAACCTGCTTTGAGATATCTTACTTTAACAAAGAAGGATGTTTGTCCCTCCAAACACTCCCATATAAAACTTTAATAATATGCAATGTTGTTTTATTTCCTAAGTGTTGTATTTTCTTTTCAGGGCCTATTGTATGCCTACACTATTGCTGAGTTCTTTTAAATATCTCATCTCATTTTATAAACATTCACAACAACCTTGTGAAGTTGGCATTATTTTTATCACAGATTATAGGTAAAGAAACTGAGGCTCAGAGAGAGGTTATGGTGACTTCCCTGAGGTTACCCAGCTAGCACTGGCAGAGCTAGGATAGTTCTGAGTCTTTCTATTGCACCTTTCCTCTTCAATAAAGAAATATACAAACAGTAAAATTTCAAATTGACTAAAAGATTCTAAAACTGGGGAATGTACCTGAATTTCATCCAAAAATTCAAAGCAGGATTCAAACGAAATCCCTGTGAATCAGGTAGATGTCAGCAGCTGAATACCTCCAAGTGAGATGTGTTTGCTCTGGATGGGCAGAAGACCTGAGATAGAGAGGGAGTAAGAATAACCCAAGCAACGCACATTGAGGGGATGGCCTGAGGCTTAGTTTGGCTGGAACCTAGCCAAGTAAGGACAGTCAGTGGAAATGAGAGAGGAGAGTTAAGTTGCGGCCGTGCTGGTTGGCCCTCAGTGTAGTGGTCTGCATTGATTCTGAGTAGGCAAGGTGAGGCAGCAAAGTTTTTTGAGCTGGGAGTCGGGATGAGGTATGGCCATCACTACACTTTAATGAGAGTAGTCAGGAGACAGTTTGGCAGGAATATGGAGGACAATTGCCATGGGAAGAAAATGGAGGCATGTGATCAGAGAAGAGATTACACAGGGCCTGACTCAGGGTGAAATGTCAGAGTGATTGTGAGAAAGGAGGATATCACCATCATCATCATGAAGCAGAGGTGGAAAAGGCCTGGGCTAATAAGATAATCACAGCATGGCTGACTCCACAGTGTATGAAAACGCAGAGTGTAAAGACTTTGATGAATAGTGCCTGGTCCAGGGAAAGTGCTCAATGATTATTTGCTGAATAATGAATTATTTCATTTAGTTACATGATATTTCGATATGACACGATAGGAACTTCAGATTGATGTATCTCCTCTTTTTTTTCCTATTACAAGTTTGTAGAATGAAGAAAAGGATAGTGTTATTCCACATCAGGAAGAAGAAAATTATTTAGCACATGCTAACTACTGCTTCAGGGAGGTTGCCCGGGCTAAGAATGACTTGATATCTGACTGAGGAATTTAAGACTTAGACAACAGGGGTTAGTAGGGAGGAGTAGACATAGATTCTAGGGTTGGGGCCAGAGTTCTGGTAGCTAGCTAGCATCATGACATTCTAAATACAAAAAGGTGACTAAAAGATGAATTTGTTTAGTTTTATCAACACATTCACTTTTACTCATAGTTCTTTTTCTATATGTTTTCACCCAAGATAACATTATTCTAACAACGGTGGCAGAATGTTACCTACCATATCAGTAAACAAAGGATGTTGCAGCCATCAAACCATCACATTACAGCTGCCCGGACAGTGAGCCCTGAGGGACTTCAGGATAGAAAAAGGACACCCCCCATCTAGCAGTCAGACACTGCAGCCGCCCCTGAGTGTCCACCCTGAGGAGACTCAGGATGAGAAAGCACAGGATACTGGCCCCAGATAGCTGAGATGCATATCAAAGGAATGATTTCAGTGAGCCCAGACCCTTGCATCTTCCCATACATAGAAAAACACTAAATTCCTTAACTTGAGATACCTGGTTTTCTTTAACTAACAGTAATCTTTTGATGTTCTGACTACTTGATCTTTGTTGCAAAAATTCCTCTGTATCCAAGCTCCTCCTTTACCACTTCAGAACGGTCCCTCGGAGCTATCCAAGAGGCTGTGTCCAGGCTTAAGTTTTGTCCACAAATACAACATAATTCTCAACTTTTCGGTCAACAGTACTATCTGGAAAAGCAATGATTTCAAACTCTCTACTAAAAAGTTAGTTGAGGGCTGGGCAAAAGGATCATATATAAAGAAAAAAACTAACGAAGTCGTTAAGCTAGAATTGACCTTTCATTCAGTTTCATAAAGTTCTTAAGAGGAAAAGATGATATTAAAATAATTGTGTATAATATAGAGTCATAAAAATACATAATGTTACTCAGCTTCTACTTATGCCCCAAATAAGATACTTCTAATCGTGGTAATTCTGTCAAGTGGGTGTTATTCTCTCTGAATTGTAGGTGAGGCCCAGAAAAATTAAGCATTTGTCTAAGTTCATCTAGTTATTAAAAAGCGCAGGTCACCTGAAATCATTTTTGAAGCAACAAGATATGAAGAATTATTTTTAAAAGAGTGAAATCAGTACTCCAACGTAGGTCCACTCAATTGCAAAGCCTTTAGCAGTTCAGCTCAATTTTTATAAACTGGTTCAGTCAGTCTTCCTTCGTTTTACCTAAAAAGAATGGTGTCAAATCATAGCTGGAAAACAAGATAAGAACAAGCAGTTTGACTTGTGAAGTAAATTCTGTTGTGAATATGTTTTCCTTTTCACTCCCTACAGAAATCACCAACATCTGAAATTATTTTTAGGTTGAAACCTGAACCTGTTACTCTTCTGAGGGCCTCATTGATTGGTTCATCCATCCATCCATCCATTCATTCATTCGTTTGTTCATTTGTTCATTCATTTACCCAGTATATTCCAGGTGCCTACTGCCTGCAGGCACTGCGCTAGACACTAGACCACAGCAGTAGGGCCCCCCGGAGCCCCCTGTGCTGTGAAGATACAGACAAACAAGCCGTTACATATTGACCAGTGATAGATTCCCGACTAGAGTGGTGCTTGTCACAGTCTGGGGGAGTTAGAGGCAACTTCTTATGAGAGGTGATCACTGAAGAATGACTTAAAGGGAGAAGGTGAAGAGAAGCAGACACAAGAAGGGAGCATGTATTCATCTGAGGATGTATATGTAATGTCTAAGTGCTTCATCTGTGTGTAACATTTAATTCTAACACGTACCCTGTGAAGTGTAGTTGTCATTAACCTCATTTTACAGATTAAGCAGGGAAGTCTCAGGATTTGGACTTGCCCTTGGTCCTGCAGTAAGTGGCAACCAAGTTTCAAAGCTTGACTCCAAAGCCCGTTCTCTTTCCATTACTTCCTGGGACAGCAATGTTCTAGTCTCAGTTCTTGGATTTGGCACATAGAGGTGTCAGAATGAAAGCATTTAATCACAATAGAAATGAATTGTAAAGCGTACTTTCTTCTCATAGTTAGCATTCCATAAATATGACTTTGGATTGAGTAAGTCCAGCCAATACTGTGGCTAAGTAGGTTATCCTATATGTGTTTCAGTTTCCTAATCTGTAAAATAGGTTAATAGTATACCCACCTCCCATGGTGTACTAAAGTTAATGAGATTATTTATATATGAAGCGTACATGCATAGGACCTGAGTGAGGGTTCCATAGTAAGTGTACAATAAATGCCAGCAATTATTACTATTAATATTTTGTGTCTAGTGGGCCATTTATCTTCTCAAACTGATGAATGAGAAAGTATTTTGACTGAAGGCTTTTGTTTTTATTAATAAGGTTCATTAAATCAGGCTAAATGATAGTTTTTACACTTATGTTTATTCTTTACTCTCTTTTTGAGATGAGACTTCAGTCTTCATTCCTTCAGCAAACATTTATAGAGAGGATTATGACACAGTAGGATAAGACCAGGGGCTCTGGGCTTGAGTCTTGCTTTGTCATTTAATAGCTCTGGAACTTTCTGGGGTCACAGTAGTGGCTGAGCATGGGCTAGAGAATCAGGTCCCAAAAGTTTGACTTGCTGGCTGTGTAGCCCTGGGAAAAAATTTTAATCTCTCTATACCTCAGTTTCTTCACCTGAGTTTTCATGAGGACTGACTTAGTTAATACAGTTAAAGTACTTAAAAGTTACCTGGCCTATAAAAAGTTATCAACAGGTATCAGCTAATTTTGGTAACATTGTTTAGAGTTCTTGTATTACACTAGGCTCTGTACTGGGAACCAGGAACACAAACATAACGACAACAGGCAGTTATGAGTCAATGGTAAGTGCCAGGTGGGTAGAAAGTGCCAGGGAGCACTGAAGATACATTTCAGAGTGCTGAAAGATGGCTACTCAGAAGCGATAATGTTTCTAGAAACAAAGGGTTGTGCAAGCAGCAAGAACTAAGAGGTAGCCTATGTGATGCTAGGCAAGTCACTTTCCTTCTCTGTTGCCTTAATTTCCTGATGCATCAAAGATAGCAGGTTGAATTAGTGATGTCTAATTTCCCTCCCTCTTTAATACTGGGTGGTTCTCTCTAAGTTTGGAGATTCTCTACGGCTGAAGTGGGGTTCCAGATGCTGCTGGAGTGGTGAGAAGGAGATAAGGGAAGAGAGTTTTAAGGAAGGTGGCCCTGGGACTGTACAGAAGAGGGGAAAAAGAGGGTATGAGATGAACTTTGACATCTAGTGTGTAAAGGACAGGGGCTGAGCTAGAGCGATGGTGGGGATGGGGGAGGCATTGTCAGAGGGACACAGTCTTTGGAGTTGATTCTGTGAACTTTCCTCTTCCTTCTCCATATCTCCATGCTGACAATGGGACTCTATCCTGCGTTGAAATCAGAGACAATATGGCTCCATCTGTCCTTCCCGGTGCCCATTAGATAGACTGAAGTCTGCTAGCTTTCAGATAATAGGACATGATTAGGACGTGGTTTGTCTGAATCACACTCTCCATGTCTGTCTTCCTTTCATGGAGAAGTGTGACAAAGTGCAAAACCATGGGCTCTGGATTTAGGTAGACCTTCGCTTGGGCACTTACCAACTGTTGGCCAGAGACTCTAAGACATCAGCAAGGAGAAGAGGAAGAGAAAATATAGAACCTTTGAGGATTGGATTGGGAGCCCGATTTTGCCCCTTACTGTCACTGAGACCTTGAGTCTGTCATTAGCTTCTCTGAACCTTACTTTCCTGTTCTGTCAAATAAGGGCAGTACCTCCCACCTTGACTTTATTTTGAAGATTAAATGAAGTGCCAACTTCTGCGAACAATGTCTGAGATATAGGACTCAATTTGGAGGCGCCCCAGTAGAAGCTCATGATTGCCAATGGGAGGAAGCAGTTACCCAAAGGAAAGGAGGAGTGATATGGGGGATAAAGGAGGAAAAAAGTGCTATACAGACAAAAATAAAGGTGTCCACTGTGCTTTCCCCACATTAGATTTGAACAACAGTAAATGAGAGCTAGCAAAAGGTTTGGCAGTTATGTGCTCCATAAACAAGTGCTGAATCTTCTTAGAGAAAGTATTTTCAAAACACCTGTTCTGTGTGAGACTTCTTACACTGGTGTTATTATCTAGTGGGCCACCTTCTCTAATTAAAATTTCACAGGGCTGAGGAATTTAGTGCCCTAACTTCAGAGCTTCTGATACACTTGGTGTTATGTTGGAGGCTGACGTATTTGGAAAGATTACGGGAGGATGAATGCTCTACCAGCTTCTAACTAGGCAGATGTGAAGGTTTTCTGCTAGAAGGTTTTTGCTGTCTGGCACCAGGGGTCAGAGATTAAATAATTTGCCACCGGACAGATGTTCTGAAGAGCTAATTTAAAAACTGACACGTACCCAAGACCTCAGATAGATTTATATGCCTTCTTCTCTGGGAAGATCAGAATCATCACAGCTTAAAATCACTGTATTAAATGTTATTTCCGGAGAGTTCACAATTGAAATAAAAAGGAGCATCTTTCAAGACATTCTTAATTATATAAGTGCGTCTCAAATCTGGATGCACATTTAAAAAAATTTTTATTGGAGTATAGTTGATTTAAAATGTTGTGTTAGTTTCTGCTGTACAGCACGGTGAATCAGTTATCCATATATATATACTCACTCTTTTTTAGACATTTTCCATATAGGTCATAGTATTGAGTAGAGTTCCCTGTGCTATACAGTACATCCTTAATAGTTATCTATGTTATATATAGTAGTGTGTATATGTCAATCCCAATCTCCCAGTTTATCCCTCCCCACCCCTTTCCCCCCTGGTAACCATAAGATTGTTTTCTACATCTGTGACTATATTCCTGTTTTGTAAATAAGTTCATTTGTACCATTTTTTTAGATTCCACATATAGGTGATATCATATGATATTTGTCTTTCTCTGTCTGACTTGCTTCACTCAGCATGACAATCTCTAGGTCCATCCATGTTGCTACAAATGGCATTATTTCGTTCTTTTTATTGGATGCACATTTTAAAGAAGTGGAAGATCTTTAAAAAATACTTATGCTGGGACTCATCCCAGATCAATGTCTGGGAGGAGGGTCCTGGTAATAGATTTTTTTGAACTCTCCAAGTGACTTGAATACGCAGCCAGGACTGAGAACTACTGATTTAGAAATAAAACTATTTTAATATCTGTTTTAATCCTTGGAGGTACGGTCATGTAATGTATGGAAGCAGAATAGAAAGTGCAGTCAGGGCGCTCTTGGTTGGAATGACAGATTGACCAAGATCTTGTTCCGCTCTGGTTAAGTTTCTCAACCTTGTTAAAGGTTAAAGTTTCCTTACCTTTAAAATGTGGTTATTAGTTCTTTAATAGATTTTTGTGAGGATTGGATGTGAACAATATCTCATAAGTAAAGCACCTGCTATATGCCCAGCTGGGAGTAGACACAGTAATACTCTGGTAGTTACTACCATTTGTTTTTACTAAAATGCTTTGTTAGGCATTTTAAACTTATTTCTCAGGCATGCTCATTGATATAAATTAAATGATTCTGAGCAGAGACATAAAGATGAGCACACATCAACCTAAAGTAGTCAGCACAATAGACCATCTTGTCATATTGCAAATATGTAAATAAATCACAGTCAGATTCAGTCTAAGTGTACGTGTCTTGAAAGCCATAGGATGTATAATTTACCTTTACAGCAAAAGATGTTCTTGGAGGTGTTGTTACAGCTCTCTAGAATAAACATCAGTAAAAATTCCCAGGTAGTATTTTGCACTTATACCAGCAGCTCTGTTTCTTAACAGTCACCTAGAAAATGTGGGCTTGGCTGTGTCTGCTTGGCTGCCAAGTAGCACAATCAATTATATTGGAATCTAATTGCCCAAAAGGTCCAAACCTATAGTTTTATCAGGCAGGGTTTGACTATTCATGCTCACTTTGCACAGAAGGGGAGAGGGAAGTTAGTTCTGTATTGCTGTTCTTTCTCGTAGTCTAAATCTTGACTATGACTTCTGTACAGAAAGACAGAAGGACCAGCAACGCAAAGTAGCCTTGCCTGAGGCCCTGACTGCAACTTCTTACCCTTTTAATGCTGGAAACACACACCCTGCCCATGCTGTGTTCCTTTATTTATTTGGGGGAAATATTTAGGGGGACTTGAGATAAGGGGCTCCAAGCATGTGCCCTAAACACTATACATCTTGCCTTTTTGTAGTGAGTATATAGTAAAGATCACGGCAAATATTAGTGTTTACTGTTCTCCCTGGACCCACACCTGGCCCTACCACTTACCAGTGTGTGTCTTGGGGCCAGCCACTTACGCCTACTCAATCTCAAGTTTCTTCAGCTGCAAAGTGAAGGAATAGAATACACACATTATCATGTTCTCCTGATAATTAAATGAGGAGAATATGTAGATAACATTTATTGAATGTATGCCCTATCCCCTTCACTGTTCTAAGTGTCTCACATGTTCTAAGTATTAACATGTATTAACTTAAAATTGCCTATAAAGTAGATCTCTTGATTCCCTTTTTACAGAGGAGGAAACTAAGGTGTGGAGTGGAGTGGTTGAAACAGTTTGCCCAAGGTCACACACGCAGAAAGTGGGAGCTGAGATTAGTTTGGCTTCAGACCTGTCCTCTAGACACTATACACTGTACCCTTTTGTAGAAAGCATGTGATCAGTATAAGTACTTGCTCCTCTTCCTGGCTTCCTCTTGAAGGTTCCAATCTGAAATAGGTATGCCATGGCAACCAGCACCACGGTACACATGACAGGTATTTCCTAAGTGCTCACTGAAAGATTAAGTAATTAAAAAGAGTGCTAAGGGTCCATATAGTTTTGTCTAGTATGGGATTGTGTTTATTGACACTTCAGTTGCAAAAAAGGCTCAGTGACTCTATCTGGCCAACTTAGCATTCAAGGCTCTACAGCAACCTGGCTCCAGATGCCCTTTCCAACCTTATACCTCTGCTGTTTACCTTGCTAGTACAAGCTCAGTCAAGGACAGAGCTTATTTTAACCTCTTTATCTTTGTATGCCTCATACTTAGTGGGACTCTAAATAATATTAATTGAATGACTGTGACTCAGTCATCAGGGACTGCTACCCTGTTCCTGTATAAAATCTAAAAGCAGGTACAGCCATTCCTTGGTTCTGACAGTTTCCTTGGTCCAGAACCCCATCCTACATAATCTCCTGCCTTAGTCCTAACACCAGCTAGCCTTTACTCAGTGGGTTAAAGGTCACAGTTTCACCAGCATCATCTTATCTTGTACTAAAATGATCCTGCTAGCCTGCCACTAATTGGGCTTAGGTTTTAGTTGTTTTTCCCATAATAATGATGGATTTTCATTCATTTGTCCACACTGCACCCTCTTCGTTAGTAGATTTTGCCAATTTGTACATTAATGAAAGAAAACCCTATTTAACTACGATGTTAATATTTGAGTGGAGGTATTAAATATACTACTGTCAAATCTAACTTGTATGTGAAGGAAGGCCCTTTTTGATGCTTAAAACTTGCTTTATGAAAGAGAAGGGGACTAAGATTTATTTTGCACCCATTGGGCCTAACCCTGTAGTAAGAACTTTTATTTGTTATTGCACTTGATTTTCAAAACAGTCTTGAAAACGAATATAGCTTGGTAAGAGCCAGGCTTTGATGTCAGAAACACCTGGGTGTGAGTTCTGGCCCTCAGACCCATCTGCTGCATGCTTTTGTGGGGGAAGTCTCTTATTCTCTCTAAACTTAAGTTTCCTTACCTGTAAACAGATACGATGATGTCCTGTGTTTGGTATTTGGGGTGAGATGTTGTTGCTCGTTCCCCAACACACAAGCAATAGCCAAAAGAGAATCAAAGTATATGTTTATTAATGGCTAGGAAAGCACCTTCAAACCACCCAAACGTAGAGCTTCTTTAGTGAGATGTGCTGGCCCTAGAGGCCAAGGCCTGGGAGGCTAAGTGAAGCTACACTTCCCCACTTTCCTTGAATAAGAGGCAGTGGAGGACCATGGGCCAGGCTTCTAACTGATCACGTAAACAAGCGGCTGGACCCGAGAGCAAAGCATTGACCTGGGTCTGTCCCAAAGATTCAGACTCTGCCTATGTCAGATTACTTCCTGGGAGCAGGTAGTTTAAATGTGATCCCTGGGCCTGATACTCGGAAGAAGAAGAGTGACAGAAGGCATGGTGAGCATGGGCAGTGGGAAGAGGGCAGAAGTATGGCTACTCTCTATGGACGGGTTTCCATGGCATAAGGCAGATACTTCAGCTGAAGGGAGAAAGGTCACTCTCACCTCTCTCCCAACAATAACGACAAAATAAATAATAACAAAAAACTAATCCTTGTCTTACAGGGCTTTAAATGGGTTTAAATAAGATTAGGTATATGAAGTGCCCAGCACTGCGAAAGCACCAATAACCCCTACATCCCATAAAGAAAAGCAATTTTTTATTAGATAAGTATTCTCATCGAGAACGTCATATAGATGAGGAAAGGGAAGCTCAGAGACGTGAATTCTGGTCTGGTATAAAAACGAGTAACAACAACATCACAAACAAACAAAAAAGCAACCAGAACTTCACCTTGTTTCAGATTTAGAAACCCTCAGAGGAATTTTTATTAAGGCTCTGTAAATGGGAGAGGTTTGTTGTTTCTGGAACTTGAAAAGTTACCTTAAGCTTTCATAGCAAGTGAACTCAGGGTTGGGCTTGAGTGATCGGAAATGTGCTAATGAATATTTACAGCTAATTGCATTAGCCATAGATACCATTTGGAAAACATCACTACCTCTTACATTTTCCATGTAATATGATTTCATGCAATACATTTTCCATGTAATATGATTTCATGCAATGATCTCAAAATATATCAACAACGCTGACATACATACAAAAATTAGGGATAAGTAGTTATACTTCAGATTGGACAACAAGGCCTTGGGGCAAAACAATTTGACAAAAATGTCCTTCTCTCTTTCCATTGAATATAAGGAGACACATCAGAGAAGTTCTACAAATTGTGATAAAGACAGTCAAATCTGACTTTACAAGAGATCAAGGTTTTTTGTTTAGTATATTAGTAGTAAATATTCTGTATTTCTCAGTTTTCTGACTAGCAGAGAAAAGGCAACTTAATCTATAGTTACTGAATAAACTATATATATTTTTTTGACCCGGTAATCTCATTCTTTTCCTATAACTCTACTGAGATATAATTCACATGCCGTACAATTCACCCCCTTAAGGTGTACAATCCAATGGTTTTTAGTATACCCAGAGTTGTGCAAGCATCACCACAACCAATTTTAGAACATTTTCATCACTCCAAAAAGAAACACCACCCACCCTGCATCCACTAGCAATCACTCCAATTCCCGACAATCACTTTCCCCACCCGGCCCTAGCCAACCACCAACAATCTGTTTTCTGTCTCCTTGGATTCGCCTATTTTGGACATTTCATGTAAATGAATCGTACAATATGTGGTCCTTCGTGACTGCCTTCTTTCACTTAGCATGATGTTTTCAAGGTTCATCCATGTTCTGCTATTGCAAAATATTCCATGTTGTGTGTATTCCATTCCTGTTCATGAGCGTCCTCAGCTTTTCCAGTTTTTCTTTTTTCTTTCTCTTCTTTTTTCTTTTTTTATTGGTTATGAAAAGTTCTACAATAAACATTCTTGTACATCTTTCCTGAGGCACAAATGCTTTTATTGCCATGGAATGGATTCCCAAGAATGAAACAATATATTTTAGATTCAAAGGTTTGCTCCATATTTTCTCCAAGTTGAAGCTTAGTTCATTCTTGAAACTAGATTCGTATTTCTGATTTCATATTTTTCTTTGAAGAGTTATGTCCACCTGGATTGTCTAAGTAATGTCACCGTAATAAACAACCCCAAATCTCAGTGGCTTAAAGTCATAATTCTCATTCATCCTACTTGAATCATCATAGGATACTTGGCTCTTTTTGAACCTCATTCATAGACTTAGGCCAAGAGAATTTCCATCTCTGTGCTTTCCATGTTTGCAGAAGCAGGGAGAAAAGAACATGGTGAATTGAGCATTGTCTCTTATTGCTTCTACATGAAAGTGAAAGTGAGACACATCAGTTATCCTCCCATTTCATTGTCCCATGAAAGTCACGTGTCCATGCCTAACTTCAAAGAGGTCAGAGCAGGGCACTCCTACCATTTGACTGGAAGGCAGAGAGCCAGAGTACTTGTGAAACCACTAATGACTGCTGCAAGAGGTGTCTTATTATTCCTATTTCACATCAAGGTCACAAAGGTAGTATATGGCAGAGTGCAATTATGAACCTAATTTAGATTGAAGACCTACTGTGTCTTCTACAATATTATGCTATAATGTAAGAGTATGTAAAAATAAGCAGATTGCCCTCTAATTTAAGTTCAATCTACTAAGGGAGCCCACCAAACACTATTCCTCCTAAGTGACAAAACAAATACATATTTTACTTTTGTGAAGGACTGAAGAGTAAAGTTCTTAGAGGTAATAAATGAGAGTGAAGGGAATAGAAAGAGGATGCATGGATAGGGTTTAGGAAGAGATATTTAAATACTGCCTTTTTGTCTCATATAAATCTCTGCCATAGCATCCTTGTAGAATATTGAATAATAAGAGCTGTTCTTTCCCCTTAGGAAAATATCAACATTGATGAAGCTTCCAGATGCCTGGTGAAACATATACTTGCGAACGAGTGTGACCTGATGGAATCCATTCAGCCTGACATCGTGAGGCCCCATCTCACATCTCCCAGGGTTGTCAGCTGCTCCAGCTGTGCTAAATCCTAGTAGGCTCCTGTGCTGCCATATGATGGAAGTGATCCAATCATCTCATGAATTGTGTCTCAGTTCCTACCATTTTGGGCAAATATCAGGATAGGGATACACCTGGGGCAAGCCAAAGATCTATGCCTGTATCTTTCCTCTAAGAGAAATAGCAAATGTTCTTTTTATGTTTTTCTCAGCATCAGCACAGTGTTTACAAGCTTTTAAAATATTTAGTCTGTTACAAAATTCTGTCTTGTAGCTGACCATAATTGTGCAGGGCCAGAGTCGGCCTGGTTATTTGCTTCTTTGAGTCAGCCAAGGCCTCAGGTCTGAAAGAGAAGGGGGAGAAGAACAGACTAGCTGTCAAGTTAAGCATTGGCTTTCACTTTGCCCCTGGTGTCTTTGTTCATATTTCAGTACATCCTCTGCTGGTCTGACAGGCCTACTAAGTAGAAACAGTATTTTCTCCAGAGATGACCTCCATTCTCAACAGACCTAAAGTTGTCTCTGATTTAGCTCTTCAGAGTCATGTACACAGGCTTCCTGTGCTTTTGTTGCTTTTATTGTCCCTTGCCATGCCCTGAATGTTGGTTTAACTGAAAACTTTATGAAAAGACTGCCCCTGGTATGTGCCTTTCTTTTAGCTTTCTGTGACTCAAGCTGTGGGACTCTTCTGTGCGTGTAATACATATTATATATATTTTCACAAGTGAAAATAAAACATTAAAAGATGCTGTTTCCTTATTTCTGCAAGTGCTTTAAGTTTCTTAGTATTCTAAACTTTTTTTTTTGACTGTGTGTCCATAGTTCTCAAGACCCATTTCTAAAATTTAATTTCAAAAAAGAGATGCGAAATATGCACTTAAAGGAATGGTACTATTAAAACGGAGATGAATCCAAAGCATCTATATCTACAGTTCACATTGGCGTTTAGGTCAGGAAAGCAAGCAGTACATATACACATTTTTGGTTAAGCAGAGGAATATATCCTCATATATTCTGGTCAGGAAAGGTGCCAAGCTAATCAACATACAGAGAAACAACTAAAATATGCATGGTGATATCTTGCTTTACACAATGGCTGTGGTGCAGGTATGCTGCAGGTAGCTACTACTGTTTAAAGGCACTATTTTTCATTAATATTCATAATGCACTCACAGGAGCTTTGTAACCAATGTTTTTGGGTGTCCTCTCCATATTATCTTGGCAGTCATTGTTTCCGTAAGTACCAACCAACCACACAGGTTCCTATTATTTGTCTCTGTGACCCTTTCCCTAAGGGCATTCTCTGGCCTCTGGAGCCCTTGACGCAAGAGGCAGGCAGGCCAGTGAGTTAATGTCTCCAGAGCAGCCCAAAACCAATGATAGCAGGGACTGGGGGATGAATACCTTAGGTTCTTTGTCTCTTGGGAAGACCAGTTCTGAGGCATGCTCTATGCAGCCTCTTAGACAACCCCAGTGGCACTAATAGTCCTTGGTTCCCACAGGGGAAACCTTCCCACCTGCTGCATCCTTTATTGGCTTCATTTCCTTCTTTCCTCACTTCCCCACTCTTCTACTGGTGCTTCCTAGGTCACTTTGCAAATAAACTACTTTCACTCAAATCCTGTTTCAGGGTCTTATATGGGAACCCAAACCTCGCCTAAGCTAGTTGGGACAGAGGTGGTTTAGGAAACAGATCCTCAATACCAGCGTTTGAACTGAGTGATTCACTACCAGATGGTAGCAGGGACCCCCTTGCTGGTGGATAATGTAGGGGAGCTAATCCCTGGCAGGCTACAGCGCCATAATTACTAAGACTCTCATGAGGTGGATTGGGATAGAATACAGACAGAAGTAAAATCCTATTGCTCTTGTATTTGAAAGACGTGAGATTGCAGAGTTAACGTCCATAAAACTCCATAGGGAAAACAATTACAGACTTGGGTCAGCCAACACTCAACTCAAGATTTGGTGTAAAAGTTTAAAGACCTCCAAGCAACAATCAAAATGACCTTCGTTTCCTTCAGCTACAGGATAGACCATGCTGAAAATCGGGACTAAGATTTAATTTTAGGAAAAGTAGAGTTATAAAGGAGGCCGAATTCACAGAGCTAGCAAGTCTTCTCCACTATAATCAGGATCTGTATAGGGAAAGAGTCAGACACTGAAACATTGGAGGAGATATTTGGGTAGATGCTCTTAAGAGTCTTGAACCCAGAGAATCTTCTGAAACTCTGCTCCAGAAAAAGAGGCCCTTACCCTTTCCAGTGGGAGAACAGTCAATTACCATGTTAAAGCCTCACCTCAGTAGGATGTTTTATATAGTGATACTTCCCTTCTCAAGCTCTGCTCCCATCTCCCCTCATTGCTTCTGGACAAATAATTAGGATCAAGTCTCAGTATGACTTGAGTGGAAAAGTATGATCTATGTTGTAGGATGAAATGGATGATTAATCAAGTGAACTACAGAACCTGGCTAATAAATGCTAGTAGGAATCTGGAAAACATTCAGAGGAATTGGTCTTGAGATGCTAGATCAGGGAGGACAGAATGTAAGACCAGATCATTATTTCTGTGAGAGCACTCTTTCATGAGTTAATTTTTAACATTCTGGCAAGTATACCTGGAGCTGATCCCAATGTGCTACTGGAATAGCTCCTTGAAGCTTGGAAAGGATGTTGGTCTAAAATAAATGATGTGAAGTTGCCAGAACTACCTTGGCAAAGCACTGGAGAAGAGTACCAAGGTCTCAGAGAGGTGGGCATGTTATAATGTATTTATTCCGTAATGTCAGAGAAACTACAGGTTGATTATGTTTCCCAGGAGAGTCCAGAAGACACTCCCTTCACTAAAGCAATAAGGAATGTCCCCAGAGAGGTATGGCAGCTTCAGTGAGATGCTTAGTGGTGACTGGTCTCTGTAGACCAGGTTTGAGATTGTAAATATGTTGTTGTGTTTTGCTGGGAATGACACCCTACATGGTTAAGGTTCAAGATGTGGTTGTGCTGTTAAATGATGTTAGTATATGTAGTGCTGAGTCCTGAATAGCGAGCATCGAAAGGTGGAAGTAGGAGTGAAGCCTCCCACTAGCTCTTTAAATAATCCACTTAAGAAAATGGGCTTCCCATCCTACTGTATAGCCCAGGGAACTATATTCAATATCCTATGATAAACCATAATGGAAAAGAATGTGTATGTATTATATATGTATAACGGAATCACTTTGCTCTACAGCAGAAATCAACACAACATTATAAATCAACTATACTTCAATAAAATAAATTAAAAAGAAAAGGAAAGTGGCCTTCCCCTTTTTACAACTTCCAGTTCTGCAGAGTTAGAAGTCTTGCTATGTCTACCAGGGCACACAGTAAATCTACAGCTTCAGCTGCTGCCTGATTCTTCTTGGCTCTTATGCCCACAGGCCAGCAGTCAGAGAAGGCAGTTACTACACAGACAGGGGTAATTCATCCTGATTATGAGGAGGACATAGGGTTGCTGTTAAATAATGGAGCAGGGAGGGATATGTCTGGAAATCATGCAACTCACTGGCCTGCCTGTTGATGCGTCCCTGGTGAGAAACAAAAGGGCAATGGCAACAACAATATCTTAATGAGGACAAGTAACCAGGGACTCATTCTCTCAGGGGTAAAAGGCTGAGTTATTGCACCACACGATGAACCTAGATGAGAAGCAGTTTGGTTGAGGGCATGGAGGTAATAAAGGAGGGAAACGACAAATATCGATTATGGTTTCAAGATTAACTACAACAGTTGAGACTATAGGCCTCCTCTTGTAAGTTCTCTCTGTCTTTCTTTCTCTCTCTTGTGGAACTGTGACAAGTGACCTCCTAAAATAATCAGTGAAAGGACAGAATGAACTTAACCTGCAGCATGAGTGAATCTGGGTAGTGCGAGGTATGGGCTATGGCAGGCCATAGCAAAGGAAGTGTCCATGTGCCCTCAGCGTATGGCCTCCATTGCAATCCCCTGAAATCCCCTGCAGCTCTGCCTTAAAATGTTCTTTGGGTGCATGAAGCATATTTGTCTTGCATGCTGGACAGGCGGGAGTGCTACAGAGTTAACACCTCCAGGAGCAGCCTCATCTGAGACTGACATAAGCTGGTAGATAAATACTCCAGGTTCCTCACCCCTCAGCTAGGGTGAATCTGAGCCTTGCTCTATTCACTCAGAGATTCCCCAGCAGGCGGGGTTGAGGCGAAGTTCCACACAGTGGTAACCTGCTCATTATCACACCCTTTTTGGTTTCCTTTCCTTCCCTGTCTCACTTCTCTACTCCTCTAGCAGTGCTTCCAGAGATCACCTCCCAATTCAGAGATTTTCATTTTTGATTGAGTTACAATTACTGGTCGCTTTTAAAACATCTGAGCATCCGGACAATAGCTCTCATTACCATGGAATCTCTAGTCAGTGAGATTGGCTTTTCTTTCTAAACATATACTGAAATGTGATGTCTAAGATATGTATGGTAAGATCAGAACTAAGTATCTTCTAACCGTCACCTATCACAGAAAGTTGTTATGTATACAGTCTTCAAAATGAATACTCATTGATTCAGTGATTCCTTAACTCCCTCAACAAACATTTATTGAACAATGACTATATTCCCAGCACTTGACTAGGCACTGTTGTGGAGATATAAATGACTAAGTCATGGTCTCAGAGCTTAAGGTGTTATGATCAGGTAGGAGACTCAAACATGTAAACAATTTACCATGTGTCAAGAGAGAAGTCAAATGTTCAAACCAAGATTTCTCTTCTGAAAACATGATTTGTTTCTAAATGTGGTGACTGCAGCTCCAATTGTATTTAAGGAAATAGAATATATGTTCCTACCATCTTCTTCCTGGAACACTGGGATCTAGCCATTTTGGACTACTTTGTTCAGCTACCTCTTCCTACTACTTGTGATATTCTTTTCGTTTCTTTGCCTGGAAATCCACCCATTCTTTAAGGATCAGCACCATGGCACAGCCTTACAGCCTTGTTGATCTTTGTAGGTAATACCAAGTTTTTCCAATTTGCACAGCTCTTGATTGATTCAATCATCAAACACTCACATGCTGCATTATAGTGATACATCAACTGTTATTTATAGAACACATACTATGGGACAATCACTGATGTATAACTTTACCTTTATTATGTCTTTCAATTCCCTCAACAACCCTCCACGAAAATATTCATCTCCTCAATTTATGTATGAAGAAACTGAAGTACAGAGATATTGAGCAACTTGGCAAACAAAGCTCATGCAGAAACCAACCGGCAAAGCAAGGATTCCAACCCAGCAGCCTAATTCTTTAAATGGGTGACATGTCTAGTGTGCAAATAAATAGGAATAAAGCTATGCCAAGGAAAAAGTAGGGCCACAGGAGAAAGCAGTATGAGGTTCTTGTTTCCCCCATTGCAATATGTTAACCCCACTATGGAGTATAGTCCTGGTTTTATTCCAGAGGAGGAATCCTAGGAGGTCCCTTTATAGCACTATTTTCATCTGCCTATTTAGTCATCACTTCTCCATTCATGTCTTGCACTCAGATGTTGGAACTAGCATTATACATGTGTTTAAATTCAGCTGCATCTCAGCTTTTTCTGTCTGAAAATATTCTTGTCTTTCTGGGATCTCCAAGCACCATAAACTCCCCAATATTATAAGAGAAAAGAGCATGAGAAATCCCAATTAACAGGTCAGAAGTGCTGATGGACTAAGCCAAAGCAACTCTCAAAGATGAGGGCAAATAACTCTGAGAAGCATATGTACATTATTTCACTGCATTGATGAGTCTGAAATTTCCTATTTCAACAAATCAACTTATCTTGTTCGATTTGATTGCTTTTTCAGAATATTAATCCCCAGGCACAAGCCTTAGTATAGTCCTAAGTGCAGTGTTCTCACTGAAACTGTAATGGTAGACATAAGACTCTGGAATTCAAAATTCCAGCTGGCCCAGATTATGCTTTCTATTAGGACAAAATTTGCTTTCAAAAGAATTTAGAGAAACCTGATGAAAGTTCTTTTTTTAATGTGAAATATCAAAGAGTTGCTATTACTTGTAATACAATACAATGTGTTCTGCTTCGTCTTGAACTTTTAAGAAGTTACCTTATGCCAGATGTATAACATCAATCAATTTGCATTTATTGAACAAATAGCTATCAAATGACTGCTCTGAGCAAGTTGCTGTGTTTGGTGCATTTAAGTAGATCACATGTCAAGGTCTCTACTAAAGTGCATAGTGCTTAATATATGTTAGTTTCTTTCCTTTCTCTGTGTTAGTTGTCATGGAAACATGAGGAATAAAAGTCATGGGTCTCTGCTCTTTAAATTTGCTCTTTCCTTGGGGAGAGGGAGGTGGGTTAACAAGACAAGCAAAAGATACCTGTCTAGATCAAGAAAAGAAGGTTGTTTCTGTTTCTACTACATAGCAGTCTTCATTTTTATTTTACTATTATAATAAATGTTAATAGTTATCATTTATTGCTCAGTTCTATATTATATCTTTTCCAAACATAGTGTCATTTCATCATCACTACCACCCTATTGAGGGGAGAGTGATTTCACATTTTATGGATAAGAAAACAGAGTGATAAAAAACAATATCGACACGTATTATGTGATTCTGGCAGGATTCCTGGTCAATGTATCTGCCTTTTTGGTCTCCTAATCAAAGGACCTCATTCCTCCCGGCTAAAGTGACAGATCTAGAGATAAGCTTGTGATCCAACTGAACCATGCAGAGTCCTCTCCTGTGCCTTCCCCCATTCCCCACCAACACTTTAGGAAAGGGAGCCATAGGAAATGGCCATTATTTTCTTACCCCATGTGACATGCGACAGTTAGATGGGCACACACCAATACACAGAGAGATGAAGAGGCAAGCTTGAGAGAGAGAAGGGCAGGGAGAAGTGAAAAAAAAAAACAACCCATGTGACTCAGATGGGACTTGGTCCAGCTCTATGTGATTCCTGATTTAACTTTAACTTGCTAGTTTACATGAAGCAATAAATTCCTCTTTGGTTTCTTTGTTCGTCTGTTTAAGGCATATTGAGTTGCTCTTCTGCCACTTGAAATTCAGACTCTACTGACTAATACAGCCACACAATTAAAAGTGGAGTTAGATTTGTACCCATGTATCTCTGTACATGGTCCTCAAAGTCCATGTTTTTTTTAACCATTTTTTTATTGGGCTATAACAGATAAGTTTTATGTATACAGTATTTTTATTTCTGTATACACTACAATGTGCTTATCACCAAAAGTTTAGTTTCCATTTATTATCATACAGTTGACCCTCATTACCCATGCCCTCCCCCCACCCCCTTCTTCTCTGATAACTACTATTCTGTTCTCTGTATATATGTGTTTGTTTTTTTTGTTTTGTCCATTTATTTTAAATTATTTTTAGATTTCACATATGAGTGAAATCGTACTGTATTTGTACTTCCCCATCTCCTGATTTATTTCACTTAGCATAATGCCCTCAAGGTCCATCCATGCTGTTGCAAATGGCAAGATTTCATCTTTTTTAAATGGCTGATTAGTATTACATTGTATGCAGAGTATTATATTGTGTCTGACACATCTTTATTGATTCATCCATTGATGGGCACTTAGGTTGTTTCTATATCTTGGCTGTAGTAAATACTGCTATGATGAACATAGGGGTACAGATATCTTTTCATATTAGTGTTCTCATATTCTTTGGATAAATACCCAGAAGTGGAATAGCTGAATCATATGGTAGTCTTATTCTTAATTTAAAAAAAAATTTTTATTTATTTATTTGGCTGCATCAGGTCTTAGTTGCGGCATGCGGGATCTTTCATTGCAGCACGCAGGCTCTTCGTTGTGGCGTGCGGGCTTCTCTAGTTGTGGCACATGGGCTCTAGAGCGTGCAGGCTCAGTAGTTGCAGTGTCCGGGCTTAGTTGACCTGCGACATGTGGGATCTTAATTCCCCGACCAGTGATCGAACCTGCGTTCCCTGCATTGGAAGGTGGATTCTTAACCACTGGACCACCAGGGAAGTCCCTATTCTTAATTTTTTGAGGCAAATCCATAGTGTTTTCATAGTAACTGCACCAATTTACATTCCCACCAAGAGTATATGAAAGTTCCTCCAGGTCTGTAAAGTGTATTTACAATAATAACTCCCACTTAAATAGGAGATTTTTATAAGCATTGGAGGCTTTACTTCAAATATTCTCAAATATTCTATTCGTAGGGAAATATGTAAAGACATGACTGATAGAAGAACGATGTTTTATGCTAACAGTAACTAAACAGTCAGTAACTCCAAAATAAATAGGTAAATAGTGACAAGAGGTTTAGAGAATAAAAATAAAGCTTACAAATGCTTTTTGGTAATCGATGACATTGTGAAGTTACTGTAGAGGAAGTTCTAACAGGCATATCATACGACACGTAGTATTTAAATTAATGTTTAAAAATTAATACTAAAATGCTCTTTTTAAAAAGTTTCTAATTTAAATTAGGAATTTGGGATTAACAGATACACACTACTATATATAAAATAGATAAACAACAAGGACCTACTGTATAGCACAGGGAACTCTATTTAATATCTTACAATAACCTATAATGGAAAAGAATCTAAAAAAGAATATATATACATATATATATACACATGCATATATATAACTGAATCACTTTGCTGTACACCTGAAACATTGTAAATCAACTATACTTCAATAAAAAATTAAATTTTAAAAAGTGCTTTAACCAGATGGTGTTTTCAATCAAGAATCAGGAGATAGGTATTCCTAAAATTCCATAAAGTTGTGGGAATCTCTACTTTAGCGCGAGAGAGAGAGAGAGAATACTGAGAGGGATCCAAAAAAGATGGAAAATAAAAATTTTGTGAAAGTGCAAAACAGTGTGGGATCATGGAATCTCCCAAAAGAAGCATCAGAAGGAATTTGATAAATGACTTAAATCCCGGTTAATTTTAAGAAAAGTGGTATTCAGCTATCCACTTTGTCAAAGGAAACAAAATGAGAGGACCAAGGTTAAGCTACATTCAGAAATGCTTTGTTTGAACATAGTGCACAACGAACCACAGAGAGTATATAGGGGAACACAATCACTTGAATAAGACAAGTAAATGAAATAATGCTAAATCATAGGTACTGAAAAAATATCATAGTGAAGTATTTAAAATACTATTTATTTACTACTTACTTTGTACCAACTGCTGTACATATGCTACTTAATCTTCATAGCAACACCACAAGACCATCATCATTAACCCAATTTTATTTTTAAAATTTTTATTGGAGTATAGTTGATTTACAATGTTGTGTTAGTTTCAGGTATGCAGCAAAGTGAATCAGTTATACATATGCATATATCCACTCTTTTTTTTTTTTTTTAATATTCTTTTCCTATATAGGCCATTACAGAGTATTGAGTAGAGTTCCCTGTGCTATACAGCAGGTTCTTATTATCTATTTTATATATAGTAGTGTGTATACGACAATCCCAATCTCCCAATTTATCCCTCCCCCCCTTATCCCCTGGTAGCTATAAATTTGTTTTCTACATCTGTGACTCTACCTCTGTTTTGTAAATAAGTTCATTTGTACTCTTTTTTTTGATTCCACATATAAGTGATATCATAAGATATTTGTCTTTCTTGGTCTGACTTACTTCACTCAGTATGACAATCTCTAGGTCCATCCATGTTGTTGTAAATGGCATTATTTTGTTCTTTTTTATGGCTGAGTAATATTCCATTGTATACATGTACCACATCTCCTCTATCCACTCATTTGTTGATGGACATTTAGGTTGTTTCCCTGTCTTGGCTACTGTAAACAGTGCTGCAATGAACACTGAGGTGCATGTATCTTTTCGAATTATGGTTTTTGCCAGTTATATGCCCTGCAGTGGGATCACTGGGTCATACGGTAGTTCTATTTTTAGTTTTTTAAGGAACCTCCATACTGTTCTCCATAGTGGCTGTACCAATGTACATTCCCACCAACACTGCAGAAGGGTTCCCTTTTCTCCACACCCTCCCCAGCATTTATTGTTTGTAGATTTTTTGATGATGGCCATTCTGATTGGTGTGAGGTGATACCTCATTGTAGTTTTGATTTGCATCTCTGTAATACTGATGTTGAGCATCTTTTTATGTGCTTTCTGGCCATCTGTGTATCTTCTTTGGAGAAATGTCTATTTAGATCTTCCATCCATTTTTTTGATTGGTTTTTTTAATTTTATTTATTTATTTTTTATTGAGCTGCATGAGTGGTTTGTATATTTTGGAGATTAATCCCTTGTTTGTCACTTCGTTTGCAAATATTTTCTCACATTCCGTGGGTTGTCTTTTTGTTTTATTTATGGTTTCCTTTGCTGTGCAAATGCTTTTAAGTTTAATTAGATCCCATTTGTTTATTTTTGTTTTACTTTCATTACTCTAGGAGGTGGGTCACAAAAGATCTTGCTGTGGTTTATGTCAAAGAGTGTTCTGCCCATGTTTTCCTCTAGGAGTTTTAGAGTGTCTGGTTTTACATTTAGGTCTTTAATCCATTTTGAGTTTATTTTTGTGTATGGTGTTAAGGAGTGTTCTAATTTGATTCTTTTACAAGTAGCTCTCCAGTTTGCCCAGAACCACTTATTGAAGAGACTGTCTTTTCTCCATTGTATATTCTTGCCTCCTTTGTCATTGATTAGGTGATCATAGTTGCGTGGGTTTATCTCTGGGCTTTCTATCCTGTTCAACTGATCTATATTTCTGTTTTTGTGCCAGTTCCATACTGTTTTGATTACTGTAGCTTTGTAGTATCTGAAGTTAGGGAGCCTGATTCCTCCAGCTCCGTTTTTCTTTCTTAAGGTTATTTTGGCTATTCAGGGTCTTTCATATTTCCATACAAATTGTAAAATTTTTTGTTCTAATTCTGTGAAAAAATGCCCTTGGTAATTTGATAGGGATTGCATTGAATCTGTAGATTGCTTTGGGTAGTATAGTCATTGTCACAATATTAATTCTTCTAATCCAAGAACATGGTACATCTCTCCATCTGTTTCTTTCATCTTTGATTTCTTTCATCAATGTCTTATAGTTTTCTGAGTACAGGTCTTTTGCCACCTTAGGTAGGTTTATTCCTAAGTGTTTTATTCTTTTTGTTGTGATGGTAAATGGGATTGTTTCCTTAATTTCTCTTTCTGATCTTTCATTGTTAGTGTATAGGAATGGAAGAGATTTCTGTGCATTAATTGTGTATCCTGCAACTTTGCCAAATTCATTGATGAGCTCTAGGAGTTTTCTGGTAGCATCCTTAGGATTTTCTAGGTATAGTATCATGTCATCTGCAAACAGTGACAGTTTTACCTCTTGTTTTCCAATTTGGATTCTTTTATTTCTTTTTCTTCTCTGACTGTCGTGGCTAGGACTTCCAAAACTATGTTGAATAATAGTGGTAAGAGTGGACATCCTTGTCTTGTTCCTGCTCTTAGA
Organism: Balaenoptera musculus; assembly: GCF_009873245.2. Lineage (NCBI taxonomy): Eukaryota > Metazoa > Chordata > Mammalia > Artiodactyla > Balaenopteridae > Balaenoptera > Balaenoptera musculus. The sequence continues at coordinate 43,841,869 of NC_045792.1, forward strand.
GGAAATGCTTTCAGTTTTTCACCATTGAGATTGATGTTTGCTGTGGGTTTGTCATATATGACCTTTATTATGTTGAGGTAGGTTCCCTCTATTCCTGCTTTCTGGAGAGTTTTTATCATAAATGGGTTTTGAATTTTGTCAGAAGCTTTTTCTGCCGCTATTGAGATGATCATATTTTTTTTTTAAACATCTTTATTGGAGTATAATTGCTTTACAATGGTGTGTTAGTTTCTGCTTTATAACAAAGTGAATCAGTTATACATATACATATGTTCCCATATCTCTTCCCTCTTGCATCTCCCTCGCTCCCACCCTCCCTATCCCACCCCTCTAGGTGGTCACAAAACACCAAGCTGATCTCTCTGTGCTATGCGGCTGCTTCCCACTAGCTATCTATTTTACATTTGGTAGTGTATATATGTCCATGACACTCTCTCACCCTGTCACATCTCACCCCTCCCCCTCCCCATATCCTCAAGTCCATTCTCTAGTAGGTCTGTGTCTTTATTCCCGTCTTGCCACTAGGTTCTTCATGACCTTTTGTTTTTTTTTTTTTCCTTAGAGTCTATATATATGTGTTAGCATACTGTATTTGTTTTTCTCTTTCTGACTTACTTCACTCTGTATGACAGACTCTAACTCTATCCACCTCATTACAAATACCTCCATTTCATTTCTTTTTATGGCTGAGTAATATTCCATTGTATATATGTGCCACATCTTCTTTATCCATTCATCCGATGATGGACACTTAGGTTGCTTCCATGCCCTGGCTATTGTAAATAGAGCTGCAATGAACATTTTGGTACATGACTCTTTTTGAATTATGGTTTTCTCAGGGTATATGCCCAGTAGTGGGATTGCTGGGTCATATGGTAGTTCTATTTTTAGTTTTTTAAGGAACCTCCATACTGTTCTCCATAGTGGCTGTGTCAATTTACATTCCCACTAACAGTGCAAGAGTGTTCCCTTTTCTCCACACCCTCTCCAGCATTTATTGTTTCTAGATTTTTTGATGATGGCCATTCTGACCGATGTGAGATGATACCTCATTGTACTTTTGATTTGCATTTCTCTAATGATTAATGATGTTGAGCATTCTTTCATGTGCCTGTTGGCAATCTGTATATGTTCTTTGGAGAAATGTCTATTTAGGTCTTCTGCCCATTTTTGGATTGGGTTGTTTGTTTTTTTGTTATTGAGCTGCATGAGCTGCTTGTAAATCTTGGAGATTAATCCTTTGTCAGTTGCTTCATTTGCAAATATTTTCTCCCATTCTGAGGGTTGTCTTTTGGTCTTGTTTATGGTTTCCTTTGCTGTGCAAAGGCTTTTAAGTTTCATTAGGTCGCATTTGTTTATTTGTGTTTTTATTTCCATTTCTCTAGGGGCTGGGTCAAAAAGGATCTTGCTGTGATTTATGTCATAGAGTGTTCTGCCTATGATTTCCTCTAAGATTTTGATAGTGTCTGGCCTTACACTTAGGTCTTTAATCCATTTTGAGTTTATTTTTGTGTATGGTGTTAGGGAGTGTTCTAATTTCATACTTTTACACGTACCTGTCCAATTTTCCCAGCACCACTTATTGAAGAGGCTGTCTTTTCTCCACTGTATATTCTTGCCTCCTTTATCTAAGATAAGGTGACCATATGTGCGTGGGTTTATCTCTGGGCTTTCTATCCTGTTCCATTGATCTATATTTCTGTTTTTGTGCCAGTACCAAACTGTCTTGATTACTGTAGCTTTGTAATATAGTCTGAAGTCAGGGAGCCTGATTCCTCCAGCTCCATTTTTCGTTCTCAAGATTGCTTTGGCTATTCGGGGTCTTTTGTGTCTCCATACAAATTGTGACATTTTTTGTTCTAGTTCTGTGAAAAATGCCAGTGGTAATTTGATAGGGATTGCATTGAATCTGTAGATTGCTTTGGGTAGTAGAGTCATTTTCACAATGTTGATTCTTCCAATCCAAGAACATGGTATATCTCTCCATCTATTTGTATCATCTTTAATTTCTTTCATCAGTGTCCTATAATTTTCTGCATACAGGTCTTTTGTCTCCTTAGGTAGGTTTATTCCTAGATATTTTATTCTTTTTGTTGCAATGGTAAACGGGAGTGTTTTCTTAATTTCACTTTCAGATTTTTCATCATTAGTGGATAGGAATGCAAGAGATTTCTGTGCATTAATTTTGTATCCTGCTACTTTACCAAATTCATTGATTAGCTCTAGTAGTTTTCTGGTAGCATCTTTAGGATTCTCTATGTATAGTATCATGTCATCTGCAAACAGTGATAGCTTTACTACTTCCTTTCCGATTTGGATTCCTTTTATTTCTTTTTCTTCTCTGATTGCTGTGGCTAACACTTCCAAAACTATGTTGAATAATAGTAGTGAGAGTGGGCAACCTTGTCTTGTTCCTGATCTTAGTGGAAATGGTTTCAGTTTTTCACCATTGAGGACAATGTTGGCTGTGGGTTTGTCATATATGGCCTTTATTATGTTGAGGAAAGTTCCCTCTATGCCTACTTTCTGCAGGGCTTTTATCATAAATGGGTGCTGAATTTTGTCGAAAGCTTTCTCTGCATCTATTTAGATGATCATATGGTTTTTCCCCTTCAATTTGTTAATATGATGTATCACGTTGATTGATTTGCGTATATTGAAGAATCCTTGCATTCCTGGAATAAACCCCACTTGATCATGGTGTATAATCCTTTTAATGTGCTGTTGGATTCTGTTTGCTAGTATTTTGTTGAGGATTTTTGCATCTATGTTCATCAGTGATATTGGCCTGTAGTTTTCTTTCTTTGTGACATCTTTGTCTGGTTTTGGTATCAGGGTGATGGTGGCCTCGTAGAATGAGTTGGGGAGTGTTCCTCCCTCTGCAATACTTTGGAAGAGTTTGAGAAGGATAGGTGTTAGCTCTTCTCTAAATGTTTGATAGAATTCGCCTGTGAAGCCATCTGGTCCTGGGCTTTTGTTTGTTGGAAGATTTTTAATCACAGTTTCAGTTTCAGTGCTTGTGATTGGTCTGTTCATATTTTCTATTTCTTCCTGGTTCAGTCTCGGCAGGTTGTGCATTTCTAAGACTTTGTCCATTTCCTCCAGGTTGTCCATTTTATTGGCATAGAGTTGCTTGTAGTAATCTCTCATGATCGTTTGTATTTCTGCAGTGTCAGTGGTTACTTCTCCTTTTTCATTTCTAATTCTATTGATTTGAGTCTTCTCCCTTTTTCTCTTGATGAGTCTGACTAATGGTTTATCAATTTTGTTTATCTTCCCGAAGAACCAGCTTTTAGTTTCATTGATTTTTGCTATTGTTTCCTTCATTTCTTTTTCATTTATTTCTGATCTGATCTTTATGATTTCTTTCCTTCTGCTAGCTTTGGGGTTTTTTTTGCTCTTCTTTCTCTAATTGCTTTAGGTGCAAGGTTAGGTTGTTTATTCGAGATGTTTCCTGTTTCTTGATGTAGGTTTGTATTGCTATAAAATTCCGTCTTAGAACTGCTTTTGCTGCATCCCATAGGTTTTGGGTCGTCGTGTCTCCATTGTCATTTGTTTCTAGGTATTTTTTGATTTCCCCTTTGATTTCTTCAGTGATCACTTCGTTATTAAGTAGTGTATTGTGTAGCCTCCATGTGTTTGTATTTTTTACAGATCTTTTCCTGTAATTGATATCTAGTCTCATAGCGTTGTGGTCGGAAAAGATACTTGATACAATTTCAATTTTCTTAAATTTACCAAGGCTTGATTTGTGACCCAAGATATGATCTATCCTGGAGAATGTTCCATGAGCACTTGAGAAAAATGTGTATTCTGTTGTTTTTGGGTGGAATGTCCTATAAATATCAATTAAGTCCATCTTGTTTAATGTATCATTTAAAGCTTGTGTTTCCTTATTTATTTTCATTTTGGATGATCTGTCCATTGGTGAAAGTGGGGTGTTCAAGTCCCCTACTATGATTGTGTTGCTGTCGATTTCCCCTTTTATGGCTGTCCGTATTTGCCTTATGTATTGAGGTGCTCCTATGTTGGGTGCATAAATATTTACAATTGTTATACCTTCCTCTTGGATCGATCCCTTGATCATTATATAGTGTCCTTCTTTGTCCCTTGTAGTAGTCTTTATTTTAAAGTATATTTTGTCTGATATGAGAATTGCTACTCCAGCTTTCTTTTGATTTCCATTTGCCTGGAATATCTTTTTCCATCCCCTCACTTTCAGTCTTTATGTTTCTGTAGGTCTGAAGTGGGTCTCTTGTAGACAGCATATATATGGGTCTTGTTTTTGTATCCATTCAGCCAGTCTGTGTCTTTTGGTGGGAGCATTTAATCCATTTACATTTAGGGTAATTATCGATATGTATGTTCCTGTTCCCATTTTCTTAAATATTTTGGGTTTGTTATTGTAGGTGTTTTCCTTCTCTTGTGTTTCTTACCTAGAGAAGTTCCTTTAGCATTTGTTGTAAAGCTGGTTTCGTGGTGCTGAACTCTCTCAGCTTTTGCTTGTCTGTAAAGGTTTTAATTTCTCCATCAAATCTGAATGAGATCCTTGCTGGGTAGAGTAACCTTGGTTGTAGGTCTTTCTCCTTCATCACTTTAAGTATATCCTGCCACTCCCTTCTGGCTTGCAGAGTTTCTGCTAAAAGATCAGTGTTAACCTTATGGGGATTCCCTTGTGTGTTATTTGTTGTTTTTCCCTTGCTGCTTTTAATATGTTTTCTTCATATTTAATTTTTGATAGTTTGATTAATATGTGTCTTGGCGTGTTTCTCCTTGGATTTATCCTGGATGGGACTCTCTGTGGTTCCAGGACTTGATTAACTATTTCCTTTCCCATATTAGGGAAGTTTTCAACTATAATCTCTTCAAATATTTTCTCAGTCCCTTTCTTTTTCTCTTCTTCTTCTGGGACCCCTATAATTCGAATGTTGGTGCGTTTAATGTTGTCCCAGAGGTCTCTGAGACTGTCCTCAGTTCTTTTCATTCTTTTTTCTTTATTCTGCTCTGCAGTAGTTATTTGCACAATTTTATCTTCCAGGTCACTTATGCGTTCTTCTGCCTCAGTTATTCTGCTATTGATCCCGTCTAGAGTACTTTTAATTTCATTTATTGTGTTTTTCATCGTTGCTTGGTTCCTCTTTAGTTCTTCTACGTCCTTGTTAAATGTTTCTTCCATTTTGTCTATTCTATTTCCAAGATTTTGGATCATCTTTACTATCATTATTCTGAATTCTTTTTCAGGTAGACTGCCTATTTCCTCTTCATTTGTTAGGTCTGGTGTGTTTTGACCCTGCTCCTTCACCTGCTCTGTGTTTTTTTGTCTTCTCATTTTGCTTATCTTACTGTGTTTGGGGTCTCCTTTTCACAGGCTGCAGGTTCGTAGTTCCCGTTGTTTTTGGTATCTGTCCCCAGTGGCTAAGGTTGGTTCAGTGGGTTGTGTAGGCTTCCTGGTGGAGGGGACTAGTGCCTGTGTTCTGGTGGATGAGGTTGGATCTTGTCTTTCTGGTGGGCACGTCCACGTCTGGTGGTGTGTTTTGGGGTGTCTGTGGCCTTATTATGATTTTAGGCAGCCTCTGTGCTAATGGATGGAGTTGTGTTCCTGTCTTGCTAGTTGTTTGGCATAGGGTGTCCAGCACTGTAGCTTGCTGGTCGTTGAATGAAGCTGGGTCTTGATGTTGAGATGGAGATCTCTGAGAGATTTTCGCCGTTTGGTATTACGTGGAGCTGGAAGGTCTCTTGTGGACCAGTGTTCTGAAGTTAGCTCTCCCACCTCAGAGGCACAGCCCTGATGCCTGGCTGGAGCACCAAGAGCCCTTCATCCACACGGCTCAGAATAAAAGGGAGAAAAAAATAGAAAGAAAGAAAAAAAGAGGATAAAATAAAATAAAATAAAACTATTATAATAAAAAATAAGAAAAAAAATTAAGAACAATTTTATTAAGGAAAAAAATTTTTTTTAATTTTTAAAAATAGATGTATTAATTTTTTATAATAAAAAATAAGAAAAAAATGAAGAAAAAATTTATTAAGAAAAAAATTTTTTGATTTTTAAAAATAAAAAATATGAAAAAACTTATTAAAAATTTTTTTTAATTTGTAAAAATAGGAAATAAGGAAAAAATTATTAAGAAAACATTTATTAGGAAAAAAAAAAAAAAAAACAACGGACGGACCTAACCCTAGGACTAATGGTGAAAGCAAAGCTATACAGACAAAATCTCACCCAGAAGCATACACATATACACTCACAAAAAAAGGAAAAGGGGAAAAATTAATATATCCTGCTCCCAAAGTCCACCTCCTGAATTTGGGATGATTCGTTGTCTATTCAGGTATTCAACAGATGCAGGCACATCAAGTTGTTTGTGGAGCTTTAATCCGCTGCTTCTGAGGTTGCTGGGAGAGATTTCCCTTTCTCTTCTTTGTTCATACAGCTCCCAGGGTTCAGCTTTGGATTTGGACCCGCCTCTGCGTGTAGGTCGCCTGAGGGCGTCTGTTCCCCGCCCAGACAGAACGGGGTTAAAGGAGCAGCTGCTTCCGGGGCTCTGGCTCACTCAGGCCGCGGGGAGGGAGCAGTACGGAGGAGGCGGGGCGAGCCTGCGGCGTCAGAGGCCGGTGTGACGTTGCAGCAGTCTGAGGCGTGCCGTGCGTTCTCCCGGGGAAGTTGTCCCCGGATCACGGGAGCCTGGCAGTGGCAGGCTGCACCGGCTCTCAGGAGGGGCGGTGTGGAGAGTGACCTGTGCTCGCACACAGGCTTCTTGGTGGCGGCAGCAGCAGCCTTAGCGTCTCCTGCCCGTCTCTGGGGTCTGCGCTGATAGCCGCGGCTCGCGCCTGTGTCTGGAGTTCGTTTAGGCGGCACTCTTAATCCCCTCTCCTCGCGCACCGCCAAACAAAGAGGCAAGAAAAAGTCTCTTGCCTCTTCGGCAGCTGCAGACTTTTTCCCGGACTCCCTCGCGGCTAGCACCGAAGCCGGAGCCTCAGCTCCCAGCCCCCGCCCGCCCCAGCGGCTGAGCAGACAAGCCTCTCAGGCCGGTGAGTGCTACTCAGCACCGATCCTCCGTGCGGGAATCTCTCCGCTTTGCCCTCCGCACCCCTGTGGCTGCGCTCTCCTCCGTGGCTCAGAAGCTTCCCCCTTCTGCCACCCGCAGTCTCTGCCCGCGAAGGGGCTTCCTAGTGTGTGGAAACCTTTCCTCCTTCGCAGCTCCCTCCCACTAGTGCAGGTCCCGTCCCTATTCTTTTGTCTCTGTTATTTCTTTTTTCTTTTGCCCTACCCAAGTACGTGGGGATTTTCTTGCCTTTTGGGAGGTCTGAGGTCTTCTGCCAACGTTCAGTGGGTGTTCTGTAGGAGCAGTTCCACGTGTAGATGTATTTCTACTGTATCTGTGGGAAGGAAGGTGATCTCCGCGTCTTACTCTTCCGCCATCTTGCCTCGTCCCTGATCATATGGTTTTTATTCTTCATTTTGTTAATATCGTGTAGAGAGTCAACCTAATTTTAGAGGTCAGAGATATTTAGAGACTCTTCCCAGGTCACATAGCTGGCAAGTGACAGAGCCAGCACTCAGACAAGACTGGCTGACTTAAAAGACTTTGTTTCACCATGATTCTATGTGACCATAGTTTAGATGGCACCAATTTTTAAGATTGTATATTTATTTGGTGTATGTATCAGTTAAGGTTCAGTAGAGAGATAGTCATCATACAGTAAACAAGTAATATTTAATACAAAGAATTATTAGCTAGCAAAAAGAGATTAATTAAAGTTAAAAATAACCTTAAAGAATACAGGACTAGCAGGTGCAGGGTAAAGCCACCACTTCTGTGGCTGAGGAAGAGCATCCGAAGAAAGAGAACATTTGTCAGACCTCCCCACTTCCCACCCTTGCCCTTTCTGCCTTGTGAGGTTGCAGTGAGAAGTGGACCATCAGTGAGGAAGTGGGCTCTCACCAGATGCCGTTTTGGATGACACCATGATCTTGGACTTCCTAATCTCCAAAACTGTGAGAAATAAATGTTTATTGTTTACAAGCCACCCATTTTACGATAATTTTGTTATAGCAGTGCAAATGGACTAAGACACTACCTAATAACTTTCTCTCCTTCTTCCATGAGAATATATATTTTTGCTGGGCATTTGGACACTCAGATAAATACATTTTCCAGCCATCCTTGTAGGTGGGCATGGCCATGTGATAAAAATTTGGCCCATATAAAATCAACAGAAATTATGTAGGTAATTTCTGAGTGTTGTCTTTCAAAGAAAAGAATGTGTTTTTCCCTTCATCTCTGGAATGTAGACATGAAGTGGGGAGCTGGAGCAGTCACCTTGAACTCCAAAATGGAAGCCTCATATGGAGAAGAGAAGAGTAAAAAGATAGAAGGATTCTGGATCCCAGGTAATGTTGACTTGCCCTAAGAATCGTGAACCACCTACCTGAGTATTGTTAGAACAAAGGGAAAAATTCTATTCTGTTGAGACTATTCAAGGTGTCTGGTAAACTCTAATATGTGTTCTTATAATCCTCTGCTTTTTCTAATCTTTAAAATTGAGATGATGATAATAGTACCATACTTGACTGTTCTTTCTTGTAAAGATTCAACTACAGCAACAATAGCTGTGTCAGATGTTTACATGACATTTCCTCTGTACCAGGTACAGTTCTGAGTGCTCTACTTGTAGAAAAACGTCTGGCACATAGTAAGTGCAGATGTTTGCTATTGTTATTTTCTCACTTTCTCCATGATCCCCAGGTTAACCACTGCAATTTATATTTCATTCTATTTTCTCTGAATCTCATGGGGAATTATAATTGTCAGTGTCCAATTATTTCTATATGGGAAGAAATAGAAATAGTTATATAAATAAATAATGTATTAAAAATATGACTATAAATCATATAATTTAAAGAACAGAATTATATATATTCTTAAATTTCTTTATTGGTCACCTGATAACCAGCTGTTGAAAACATTAGCGAGCTTGTGTCCATGGGAGTCAAAACATTTTTTGCTGTATGAAAGACAGCAATCTCTTTATAACATATTGTCTCTCATAATGAATATTAAACATATGTATTATAGAAAATAAGTAAAACTAATATAAAAGTCATGAATGATTCCACTACCCACAGTAACTAGACTTTTTCTCTGCCTACATGGATTTGTTTTGAATATGATGTTTTGTGTCCTAAATTTCTTCTCTTAATAATTGGTAGTAAATACTTTTAAGTTCATTAAATATTCTATACAGCATAAATTTTGAGGATGAATAAATATTCTGTTGTATTACTATATATCATGTGTTTTTTTAACCAAACCATTAATGATGGACATTTAAGTTATTTCAGTAGCTTTGCCTTTAAATAGTGCTACAAAGATAAATTTTTATGCACACCCATGATCAGTTCCTTAGAATAAATTCCTAGGAGTGAAATTGCTGAATCAAAAGTTAAGCAAAATTTTAAAGCAATCTTAAAATTACTTTTGGAAAGTGTACACCAATTTCTACTCTCATCAGTGATGTTTTGAAATACCCAAAGGGCACAGTAAGATATGATCATATCTCCTATTTAAACTCACAAGCATAGCAGATCCCCTGCAGAAGGTCTTCCAACATATTTGGGGGAAGGGTGGTAAATATATGAAAAGAAGAGAAAGCTTTGCAGACACGAAACACATGATGTCAGATTACAGCAATGTCACTTTCAGTTGGAGGAGATCAGATTAAATTCAAATGTGAGCCTCTTCTCTCCCCCTCTTCTGCAATACCCTTGAGAAAGATAAGTTTGCTCCATAATAGTCGAAGAAAAGTGTTATGGCAGTAAATAAAAATAAATTTAAGAGAAAACAGGATTTCCTAAGAACTATTTTGTCTACTTGAAAGATAAAACCTGGGGGCTCTTGCAAAACCTGCTTGCCCATAATATCAGTATTACTAAAATGAATAAGTCGTCTTTGTGTTTTATAGTTAGTGTTATAGTACATCTATGCTACCAAAAGTGCCATTACAATTTTGACTACTGAATTATCTTAGTTTGTTTTAAATCCATGGCCATAAAAAGTACTTCCCAAAACTACTGAGGTTGTTCATACCTTAACTTTGCAAAAACTAGAATTCTAATAATAGAATAAATACAGACATGACAATTTCCTCCCCCGAAATGCTCAGTCTTCTATTTTAATTAAAAAGGGAACCAGGTTCTTTGATATATTGCATTCGTAGAACATAAAATATGAAATATCAAGGACTATTGTGCTATGGATTATAATTTTTTTTTTTTTTATAAATTTATTTATTTATTTATTTATGGCTGTGTTGGGTCTTTGTTTCTGCGCGAGGGCTTTCTCCAGTTGCGGCGAGCGGGGGCCACTCTTCATCGCGGTGCGCGGGCCTCTCACTGTCGCGGCCTCTCCCGTTGCGGAGCACAGGCTCCAGACGCGCAGGCTCAGTAATTGTGGCTCACGGGCCCAGTTGCTCCGCGGCATGTGGGATCCTCCCAGACCAGGGCTCGAACCCGTTTTCCCTGCATTGGCAGGCAGATTCTTAACCGCTGTGCCACCAGGGAAGCCCCTGGATTATAATTTTAACATGCCATTTTAAAGTACTTTCTTATGCTATTTTCTTATTTTTTTAAGGTTACATGCCATCTCATTCCCCTCTTTCATTTCTTTTGTTCCCTCTGAAGAACGCTAGACTCCCATAAAAGAGGCATTGCATAACTGCTTTTTAATTTACTTTGACCTTAAATCAGAGTTGAGGACATTTGTCAGTACTGTGTTATCCTCATTCTTGGGGGTTTGGGTTAGAGGATGGGGTGAGTTTTTTACCTTAAAATACTTTCTAATAAAACAGTAAGAATAAAATTCCTAATCATGGAGTTGCTGAATGGATTGAATGAAAGAATCTATTTGAAGTAGAGTCCCTGAAATCTTGAACTAAGGGAATGTTAACTATTATTATTCTGATATGAATTAAAATTCAAATTATCACAAGGCAAAAGTCATACCTTGACCCTATGTGTCAAGGGTCTGTTCTGTGGCAACCATATATTTAGATTTAGAGAGATCAGACCCCATCACTCTTTTTTTTTTTTTAACATCTTTATTGGAGTATAATTGCTTTACAATGGTGTGTTAGTTTCTGCTTTATAACAAAGTGAATCAGTTATACATATACATATGTTCCCATATCTCTTCCCTCTTGCATCTCCCCGTCACTCTTGTTCTAAGAGAATGTCAAGCACTACAAGTGTTGGAGGAGTCTCATCTGGCATATCTTAATGTATGCCTCCATTCATTAAGCTCCCTAGATGGGAGCTCTGTGTTTGTGAGGTGTATGTGTGTGTACGGGTATGTGTGCCACTGTATTGTGTTTTAATTCAGCTATGCCTACACTTTGGATTAGTTTACTCACCTTAGGAGATTCTAATTGATAGCAATGGAATGTTAATGTGATTTAAACAGAATTTCCACCTGTGTCCATTTGAAGGTCTCTTTCTCCCTCCCTTCATGTGATTTCTGGGATGTCACACACACACAAAACTTGAGAGACTCAAGAGGAGGTAATGAATTCTGTGAAAATTGAAAAACAAAATAATATAACAAGGAAAAGGATTTCCTTGAACTCTAGAGCATAAAAGTCACTGAATATTTAATAATAAACCAGCCTTCATTTTCATCCCAGAGTTTATTTTTCATCATGTTATTGCACTTTTATATATTACACATTATCAGTTTGCATAAGAGAAAATTGCATAGACAAATTTCTTATTCTATTGAGATTGCATTTGATTTTTTTAGATCTATTTGGTTTTTAATAATCATTAAAACAAATAGAAATTATTAAAGAGCTTTATTTGAAACAAAACAAACACTTAGGGAAGCATTTTCATTTCTATTGTTGCGCTCTGCTCAATTAAAAACAACCACCACAAAAAGATGTAGGAGAGAGTTAGCTTCTCTACAAAGAATCTATTTTCTTACAAAAAAAATTTTTTTAAGTATCATGCCTGTTAAGAAGACACAAATTGAAGATGGACTATTTTTAAACAATGTAGGGGTCTGTTCTGTTCTCTAGGACATGATGGAGATGCTAGGAATAAATACAATTCATAGGATGCCCTGAGTCATTAACTGCTAAGTCAGAATTCTAATAGGAACAACCTACTGAGGTCAGCTAAAAAGTACACTAATGGCCCTGGCCTTGGGGTTGATTCTCTTGTTGCATCCCAGAGGTGCTTTTGTAAGACATTAGTAAAAATAGAAAATCCAACCTTCTTTACACATCATCCCCCAAAACGAGGCTGCTTTAAAAACTCTGAGTGAAAATGTCTTTAGGTTTTTATCCAAGCCATTCATTTTACAGATGAAATTGAAGTTCAAGGAGGTTCAGTGACATATATGAGGTCACGCAACTAGCTAAGATATAGAATGATGGCTAAAAGCTACATCTCCACTGTTCCACTAATAATATCTCCTGCCATTGAGAGTATGTTGGGTACCAGCCATTCTACTAACATTAGTTTACTTAAATGGCATTGCAAACTTGCAATGTAGATTTAAATTCATGTTTGACAAATATAGGAACATAGGCTTAGAGAGGTTAATCACTTGTGTGAGGTCACACAAAAGTAAAAATGGGTTCAAATCCAGTTCTGACCCTTAGCATAGAGTCTTTCTGGTACTCTGCCCTATCTCCTTCATAACAGCCCCTTGATTCCATCCTGCTCTCTCTAGTATTGAAATAATCTTTCATTGTGCTCCTGGCTGGTTTGCTGTGTACCAAATTTCTGATAAGAAGTCAGGCAGACACTATCAAATATGAATGTATATATGATACCTATATATAAAAAACATACGTACATATAAAACATATGTATTATACAGTAATATGTATTATATATAATATCCATATCTGCATCTCTAACATAGCTGGTCTATACTGGCTCAGAAGGGGCTCCAGGCAAATTCCAAATGTGCTTAGCCATTCTCGTTGGTAAATCAAATTGAAAGGAAAGTTGATGGTTGCGTAGAGGGGCTGACTTCGCAAAAGAGGGTCCTGAGCAATAAGGTACTGATAAAGTGACAATATTTTGTTAAATGCTTTTTGTATCTTTACTCCATTCAATCTTCACAAGCAATTATTTCTTTTTCTTACATAAATAACTAGTATTCATCTCTAATAACAATAGAATCAATTTCAGCATAACAGTATTCCAAATATCTACATCTTGGCATCTTAAAGTTAACAGTCCTATGTATCATCATTTAGAAGGCTTAATATGCTCTAACATATTTAAAATATTTTTTGCTTGTTTCTTTTTTTTTTCAGGTTTATTGAGAAACAATTGACGTACATCACTGTATGTGTTAAGGGGTACAGCAAAATTGTTTGATTCACATATGTTGTGAAATGATTACCACAACTGTTTTAGTTAGCATTCGTCATCTCATATAGATACAGTAACAGGGAAAAAGTTTTTCCTTGTGATGAGAACTGATAGGATCTATTCTCTTAACAACTTTCCTATATATCACACAGCAGTGTTAAGTACAGTCATCTACGTTGTACATTACATTTCTAGTACTTATTTATCTTATAACTGGAAGTTTGTACTTTTGACCACCTTCCTCCAATTTCCCCTCCCCTCCCACCTCTGGTAGCCATAAATTTGATCTCTTTTTCTATGAGTGGGGATTTTTGGTGGGGATTTTTTTGGTTTTTTTTTGTTTTTTTAGATTCCACCTATAAGTGAGATCATACAGTATTTGTCTTTGTCTGATGTATTTCACCTAGCAAAATGCCTTCAAGGTCTTGTTGTAAATGGTAGGATTTCCTCATTTTTTTAATGGCTGAATAATATTCTGTTGTATATGTATATCAAAACTTCTTTATCCATTCATCCATTGACGGACACTTACGTTGTTTCCATGCCTTGGCTATTGTGAATAATGCCACTATGAAATGGATGTGCAGATATCGTTTCAAGTTAGTGTTTTCATTTTCTCAGGTTATATTCTGGGAAGTGAAATTGCTGGATCACATGACAACCACTTATTTCACTGATAAGAAAATTGAGGCTCTGAGATTCAAATGTAGTTAAGATATCGGTTATTCAGAAGCATAATCAGAACTTCTCCTCCTCCTTCAGAAGCCCATCACTCCTTTTCTAATTATTCAGGCCTTCTATTAGTGTACGAATTTCTTTAAATTTGGACGTGGTATAGGTTGGCTATGAAAATGTAGAGCCAACAGAGGGAATGAAAGGATGAAGGAACTCAAATCCTTGGTGTAGCATTTCATGGATTTGGTCCTAGTGTGCTCATCACATCCCCACTATACCTTTATGAGTGACAACTGAGACCACCGTGCCACCCTCAGTACTGTGAGTGGTCACAGTAGCCCTGAAGCATCCTGGCTGTGCCCTGCGGAGGGTTCCGTCCTCCATTCTTGGTTACTCATTTCTCTGTGTCCCTGCAGATATGTTGTTCACTATCAAAGATGGTTTTACTTTCCAAATACAGACTCAGTGTTTTTATCCCAACAGTTTATAAGCTGTTTGGGGGCACAGATGGAGTGCTGTGTTTCTTCTGTTCTTAGCTCACAATCAGGTAGGTGCTGAAAGTATGTTAATTTTCTGATTGAGTTTGCCCAAGCTGTGCATCTGGAATTAGACCTGAAGCACTCTGATCCCTATAGAGTGACAGCCACTTCATGGGGGTATTGAGGGATAGCCTGGAAAGCCATGGGAATGGGAATAGAAAGAAAAGTGTTCTTTATGTGTAAAACCATGTCTGTTTTAATTTAGACAGTCCAGTATTTGAGGTTTTTGTGTAGAAAATGAATTTTTTAAACATCTTTATTGAGGTATAATTGCTTTACATTGTTCTGTTAGTTGCTGCTGTATAACAAAGTGAATCAGCTATACGTATACATATATCCCCATAACCCCTCCCTCTTGCATCTCCCTCCCACCTTCCTTATCCCATCCCTCTAGGTGGTCACAAAGCACCGAGCTGATATCCTTGTGTGATGCAGCTGCTTCCCACTAGCTATCTATTTTACATTTGGTAGTGTATATATGTCAATGCCACTCTCTCACTTCGTCTCAGCTTACCCTTCCCCCTGCCCGTGTCCTCAAGTCCATTCTCTACGTCTGCATCTTTATTCCTGTCCTGCCCCTAGGTTCTTCAGAACGCTTTTTTTTTTTTCTTAGATTCCATATATGTTCATTGCAGCACTATTTACAATAGCCAGGACATGGAAGCAACCTAAGTGTCCGTCAACAGGTGAATGGATAAAGAAGATGTGGCACATATATACAGTGGAATATTACTCAGCCATAAAAGGAAATGAAATTGAGTTATTTGTAGTGAGGTGGAGGGACCTAGAGTCTGTCATACAGAGTGAAGTAAGTCAGAGAAAAACAAATACCGTATGCTAACACATATATATGGAATCTAAAAAAAAAGAAGAAGAAAAAAACAAAAGAAAATGAATTTTTAAAATATGGGGATCCAGGTCTTATTCTTTTAAAAAAATTTTTCTGTTTAAAATTTTCACAGGTAAAATTCTGTTTTTTATTTTAAAAATACAAAATAACAGACAAAAAGAACAGACTGCCCCCACCAAAAAAACCCACCTTCCTCATATTCACGCTACTGACAGATATACTCTGTTGATATTTTGATACATATATATATATATATATTTCTAGACTATTTTCTATGTATACACATTTTTCTTTTCTTTTAAAAAAATTTAAAAACTTAGTATAAAATTATATATACACTGTCACCCTAAATAATAGGATAATTTCTTCTATGTACAGAGCCTTTCTTTAAAAAACAGTGCTCAACCCCTTTCTTCCTTCCTTCTTTCTTCACTTTCTTCCTTTCTTTACTTTATTATTTTTGTTGTAATAGAATTCTTTCTTCAAAAGCAATTTGTTTATTCAGCAAGTTGTCAGCAGTATAGAGTTGCTGTGGATAAAGCAGTGAGTAAAGCAAAGTCCCTGTTCTCATGGAGGTTGCATTCTAACAGTTAATCATGAACAATATGCAAATAAATATATATGTTAGATGTTAATGAGTTTCAAGGAAAAAAATAAAGACACATAAGAGGGAGACAGAATGTTTATTGCGGTCCCATTTGTATAAATTAGTCAAAGAAGTCTTCTATGATGGGGCAACAATTGAGCAGAGATCTAAGCAGAGTTTCTAAGAGAAACTAAGCCATGAAAATGCCTGAGAGAAGAAAATTCCAGAAGGAAAGAATGGGAAATGCAAAGGCACTGAAGATTTGCACATACTTGGAGTGTCTAAAAAAACCTCAAAGAGGCCAGTGTGACTTGAAGACACTGAGCAAAGGGAGAACAGTAGCATATGAGGTAAGAAAAGAACTGCGGAGAGAGAAGAAGATGTAGTACTTTTTACCTTGACTTTTAATTGGAATAAAATAGGGAGTGATTAGATGGTATTGAGAAGAAGAGTGACATGATCTAATTACATCTTAAGAAGACCCCTCTGGGTGCTGAATGGAGAAGAGTTTATAGGGTCAGAGATAAGCAGAGACCAGGTAGGAGATCACTGTGATGATCCAAGGGAGTGATGATGTTGCCTTCAGAGTGGCAGTGGAGGAAGATTTGAGAAGAAATAAAAAGATGTGAAATAATCAAAGAAGAAAGGAAGATGACTTGATGAAAAGAATATATAATTGCCTGCCAGCACAAAGAACTCATCTGAAGTTGGCAGTTATGAATTTAAAATGAGATCAGCAAGTATAGTTGCTTCTTTTTCTCAGTCACATTCTGCTATGCAGGTTCAGGTTCAAGTAGGAAGAGATTTAGATTCAACCTGAATTGGTGATTTAATGAGAAAGTACAACCAAGGAAAAGAGGCAAAATGGAAATGAGAGTGCATGTAAGAGAGTTAATATAGTAACTGACAATGGAGTTTAAGTGGGTAAGGTGGAAAGTGAAGACGTGAGGAGTTGAGGGACAGTAAGGAGGTGGTACTATAGGTATAGATGGGGTCAAAGGATTGTTGATGGAAAGTGAAACACATTACTAGTAATGGCAGGGCTAGGGAAGACCTCAGAGGTGAGTGGCTGAGGTAGGTAGAAGGACAAGATCATTAAAGAAGATGAGGTCCATGATATTAGAAAATTTATCCATGTGCCTACTGAAATCACACACAAAAAAGATGATAGCACAGGTGTAATTAGAAAATGGTGGCGAGCCACAGGATAAAATCTTTAAATAAAGAGGAAGAGCGTTGTTTTGGAAGTTTTGTGTCTCTCCAGGAAGGGGAGAGAATAGTGATATGTTGGAAAAACACTTAAGCTGGCTTCTTTCATTGACTCATTCACTTGGTCTTTATTGAGTCCTCCAATGTGTCAGGCAGTGGAGATGTCAAAAAGTATAAAAGAAAGATTCTGCTTCCCCAGGCTTCTGACTAGTGAAAGAGACAGAGAACAGATCATTAAAGCTGTGTTCTATGTGATCATGAACATGCAATCACTAGTCATGAAAACAATAACGAGAGAGTTGGGGGAGTTGGAGTTGGAAAAACCTTCTCAGGTGAGGTAGCAAGGAGCCCTTTGAAGGATAAGTGTATCTTTCAAGACAGATAAAGAGGTTAGGACATCTGGCAGAGACAGAAAGTGTATGAAAATGAAGTGAAATGTGAGGGGAGAGTTAATTGGCAGGTCACTTACTGTGTAAGTAGTATAGAAGCTGTCAAGCTGGGTCTGAAACACGAGTCCAAACCATGGTAAGGATGTCTTATGTTGTAAGCAGTTGGAGTCACCATCGGTTTTAAACAAAGGAGTGACCACCAGGTCTAGATTTTAGAAAGCTCTGCCTGTCGTATGGAAGATGGATTGAAAGCAGCACTGGAGGTGGAAGACAAATTAGGATGTTATTATAATAATCCAGGTAAGAATTGGTAAGGGCCTCAGTCAGCAAGAATAATGGCTGTGAGTGTATAAAGTTGCAGCAGATATTTTTTTTAAGTGTATCATTAAATGTTTTTCAGTAGATCCACAAAGTTGTCTGACGATGACTACAGTCAGCTTTAGAACTCTGTCAATACCCCTGAGAGAAACCCCATAACCATTAGCGGTCACCCCCAATTGCTACCCCCCTCCCCATTCCCTAGCAATCACTAATCTACTTTCTATCTCTGTGGATTTGTCTATTCTGCACATTTTTTATAAATTGAAACATACAATATGTGGTCTTTTGTGACTGCCTTCTTCACTTAGCATTCATGTGCAAGTCTTTTTGTGGACATATGTTTTCAATTCTCTTGGATATATAGGAGTGGAATTTTTGGCTCGTACAGTAACTTTATGTTTAACTTTTTGAGGTACTGCCAAATTCTTTTCCAACATGGCTGTACCATTTCACATCCCCACCGGCAATGTATGAGGCTTCCAATTTCTCAACATCCTCATCAACAATTCTTAGTCTCTCTTTTTGACTATAGCTTCCCTAGTGGATGTGAAGTGGTAACTCATTGTGGTTTTGGCTTGCATTCAACTGATTTCTAAGGATTTTAAGTATCTTTTCATGTGTTTATTGGCCATTTGTATATCTTCCTTGAAGAAATATCTATTCAGATCATTTCACCATTTTAAATTGGGCCCCTTGTCTCTTTATTATTTAATTGTAAAAGAGTTCTTTATATAATTCTATATAAAAATTCCTTATTGGATATACGATTTGTGAACATTTTCTCCTATTCTATGGGTTCTCCATTTACTTTCTTGATGGCATCCTCTGAAGCTTAAAAGTTTTTTATTTTGATGACATCTGATTTGTTTATTGTTTCTTTTCTCTCTTGTGTGGTTGATCTCATATCTAAGAAGGTCTTGCCTAACTCAGGGTCCTGAAGATTTATTCCTATTCTTGTTTTCCTAAGAGTGTTTATACTTTTAGCTCTTATGTCTAGATCTATCATATATTTTTAGTTAATTTTTGAGTAAGATGGGAGGAAGGCCTCCAGCTTCATTCTTTTGCATGCAGATGTCCAGTTGTCCAAGCATCTATTGTTGAAAAGACTATGCCAGCACTTGATTTTGCCTGAGAGACTAAGCCCCCACTGAGGGTGACCCTTAGAGCTGGGACTCATTGCATAACCAGCCTCCATGCCCTCTGGTGGCTTAAGGGGATGCTGTTGCAAGGAAATGTTGGAAGAAAGAAGAAAGGGGTTAATGCAGGGGTCCCTGACCCCTGGGCCATGGACCGGTACCAGTCTGTGGCCTGTTAGGAACTGGGCCGCACAGCAGGAGGTGAGTGGTGGGCGAGTGAGCGAAACTTCATCTGTATTTACAGCTGCTCCCCATCGCTCACGTTACCGCCTGAGCTCCGCCTCCTGTCAGCATTATGGTAAGTTGTATAATTATTTCATTACATATTACAAGGTAATAATAATAGAAATAAAGTGCACAATAAATGTAATGTGCTTGAATCGTCCCAAAACCATCCCCCCTGCCAGTCCGTGGCAGTTTCTATGAAACTGGTCCCTGGTGCCAAAAAGGTTGGAGACCACTGGGTTAATGGAACAGAAAAGGAAGCACTTCGGAAGTAACCCTCTCCATATTTCCCTCCTCCCTCTGGGTTAGGGGGTTGCAGAGAGCACTAGCCCAGGAAATAAATGAATATGGCAGAAAATGGACACCAAGGTGACCATATAACACTTGGACACATCAGTGGAGCTAGTGGAGCAAACTCAAGCTCCAATGATCTCCTATCCCTTCCGAGATGGAGAAGTTTTCTCTAAGTAGGAGAGGATAGTCTTGGGCCAATGGGATAAAAGAGACCTCCTGGACTGGGTCCTTGTTGTTACTGTTTCTTTTTCTTGTTCCTTTTGCCCGCCCTTATTTGGCCCAATTTTTAATTGTTTGTATTCTGACTTCGGAGTTGTAAGACTGCTTGAAATACTCTGAACACAAGTCCTTTATCAACTTTATGAATTGCAAATATTTTCTCCTAATATGTGGCTTGCCTTTTCACATTATTTTTAGTGTTTTTGGAAGAGTAAAAGTTTCCAATTTACTTGAAGATCAATTTATATTTTTTTCTTTTATGTTTCATATGTTTTATAACCAAAGAAATGTTTGCATAGCCCAATTTCATAAAAATTTGTTTTTCTATGTTTACTAAGAGTTTTAGCTTATATTTTTAGACCATGATCTATTTCAAGATAATTTTTGCCCAGAATGTGAGGCAAGAGTGGAGAGGAAGCAAAGCAAGTTTGTGACAAAAAAGTCTTTGCTCCAATAGACAATCAAAAGAAAACATTCTATAAGATGTAGTGCTGTACATAGATGATAGAAACCCTGCTGTTTTTGCCTGAGGAGGTGGAAGGTGTTTCATCAGGCCAGGTCAGCTGGTGTCTCTTGGTGGGAAAGTAATGCAGTGGAGTTCCTCTACCAGTGCCCCTAATATACACGAATGTTCATAGCAGCCTTATATGCAATAGCCAAAATCTGGAATCAACCCGGATGTCCTTTAGGTGAGTGTTTAACCAATCTGTGGTTTAGCCATACCATGGAATATTATTCAGCAATAAAAAGGAAACAACTACTGAAACATAGAACAACTTGGATGAATCTTCAGGGAACATGCTGAGTGAAAAAGTCAATCACAAAAGGTTACATAGTGTATGATTCCAATTATATAACTTTTATATCTTTTATTTTATTTTTGGCTTGTGGGATCTTTGTTCCCTGACCAGAAATTGAACCCGGGCTCTTGGCAGTTAAAGTGCAGAGTCCTAACCACTGGACTGCCAGGGAATTCCCCAATTATATAACTTTTAGAAAGTTATTTTAGAAATGAAGGACAGATTAGTGGTTGCCAAGGGTTAGGGTCAGGCATGGGAGAGGTGGAGGTGGGAGAGGCAGGAGTGATTATAAAAGGGCAATAGGAGTGATGGATACACGAACCTACACCAGTGATATAACTGTACAGAATTTCACACACACACAAACAGGGGAAATCTGAATAAGATTGGTGGATATATCAATGTCAATATGCTGGTTGTGATATTAACTATAGCTTTGCAAGCTGCTACGGTTATCAGAAACTGAGCAAATTTTACAAGAGATCACTATATATTATTTCTTACAACTGTATGTGAATCTATAATTATCTCAGTACAAATTTCAATTAAAAATGAGAAAATTGAGCTAGGGATTTTAACAACCATTATCTCACCAAAGATATACATATGACATATAAGTACATGAAAAGATAGTTAACATCACTAGTTATTAAGAACATGCTAATTAAAACCACATGAATGTGTTGGAGAGGATATGGAGCAACAGGAATTCTCATGTATGGCTGTTTGAGACGCAAAATGGTACAGCCACTTTGGAAGACAGTTTGGTAGGTTTTTCATAAAGTTAAACATACAGCTGTTATATGAACCAGATATCTCATATCAGGGTATTTACCCCAACTGAATAAAACATGTCTAGGCAAAAAATTGTATGCTAATGTTCATAGCAGATTTATGCATGATAGCCCCATTGGGAATTAGGAAGCCAATTATCCATCTACTGATGAATCGATAGACAAAGCATAGCTTATCTATAGGCTGAAATACTACTCAGCAATATACAAAATGAATGAACTGTTGATAAATGCATCAACATGAATAGATTTGAAAATCATTATGTTAAATGAAGAGAGCCAGATACAAAAGACCTCATACTGTAATGATTCTATTTATACAGCATTTTAGAAAATGCAAAACCATATTGACATGAATCAGATCAGTGGTTACTAGAGGCTGAGATTGATGACAAAGAGACATGGGGACTTCTGGGGCTGTTGTAAATGTTCTATATGTTGATTGCAGTAGCAGTTACATAGCTATATGTATATTTGTCAAGACGTATGAAACTGTACACTTAAGATGGATGAAATGTGTTTTATGTAAGTTATCCCTCAAGAAACCTGATTTTATAACATCTTTCGGAAAACCATGAGTAGATTCTCCTACAATTAACTTGGAGATTTCTGAATGTTGTCTTATTGGCTTAGTTTGCTTTAAATCTCAGAATTGGAAGGGATCTTAGACATAGATATTTGGGTCACTCTCTTGTTTTACACAAAATGAAATTGAAATCTAGAGGAAAAAGTCTTTCTTAAGGTCTCACAGCTAGTTAATAAGAAGCTTGGACTAGAAACCACTCTCCTGAATTTCTAATGTGTATTCTGAGGTTCTTCATTATACAGCAGTCTCCTCTGAGGGTAAAAACCATGCCTTATCAATCTTGTCTCTTGAACTCTCAGCTGCTCTTTCCACCTGCAGTCACCCAGCCTGGGCCTTTTGTATATGGCACAGAGTGTTGTATTTACTTTTGAATTAATATCAGAGCCTGAGACACAGAGGCTGAGAGGAAGGACACTAAAAGGGGGAAAGGTTAGTGCATCATCATTCATTATACATCCAGTACCACAACTTCACTGCATACAAATGACAAGGAAGGTGTCTTATCAGTTCTATTTTTTAAATTTTGATTTAATCCAATCAATTTAATTTCAGATATTATATGGGTCAATTCTAGAATTTTCATTTGATTGCCTTTTATAAGATCAATTTTTAGCTAATTTTTAAAATCTTTGTGTCATTCCTTTTCTCTTCCTTTGTCATGTTAATCAGGGTGAAGTTCCCATTACCTCACTCCAGCAGCTGAATGACTTGTGGGTCTGGTTCTGCTCTCTGATTTAATTATTCTATTGTTTTTAGTCATGCAGACTGTACTTTGTTGGTCTTATTAATTTTTAAAGAATTCTGATTGCCTATTAAAAAATACAGAGACTCCAGATGGTGTTATCTTTCACTTTTTTCTTTCTAGGCAGTTGGGGGGGGGTCTTAATCCAATCACGGGCAGTTCTAAGGAAAGGCTAGGTTGCAGCGCTATTAGGGGTTAATAATTTACCCCGGTTCTCCCTATTCCCTTAGGATCTTCAACTGGGCACCAGATTTTTTTTTTTAATTTTATTTATTATTTTATGGCTGTGTTGGGTCTTCGTTTCTGTGCGAGGGCTTTCTCTAGTTGCGGCAAGCGGGGGCCACTCTTCATCGTGGTGCGCGGGCCTCTCACTCTCGCGGCCTCTCTTGTTGCGGAGCACAGGCTCCAGACGCGCAGGCTCAGTAATCTTGGCTCACGGGCCTAATTGCTCCGCGGCATGTGGGATCTTCCCAGACCAGGGCTCGAGCCCGTTTCCCCTGCATTGGCAGGCAGATTCTCAACCACTGCGCCACCAGGGAAGCCCCCCAGATATATGTTTTACTCCTTGTGAGTACAGAAATCTCATTTCTGTTTCTGAGACTACCGAAATCCCCTGCTCAGCTCCTCAGACACTTTCCACGTGGGTCTTAGCCCCTGCCCCATGTAGCCTGGTATTCAGCACAAGTCTCAGGGGGAAAGCTGGAAGTGGGTTTGAAGCCCTTCAAGTCTCCTCCAAATACTTTCCCAGTTTTTCTGTGCCCTCCACAGTTTCAAAGCCTGAATTGTGAGCCTCCTGTCTGTGCCCAGAATCAACAAATGTCCCCCAGGGTAAAGGAAGTAAAAGAGGGTGAGTCCATGTGAATGAGGCTTTTTCATTCCAGAATTTCAGTCCCTTTAGTTCTAGTTGCTTCAGAAGCTTTCTAACAGACATTTGCTATATTTTATTGTGTTTTTTTTTTTTTAGTTTCTCTTGTCAAGAGCCCTGCCCCACCATTAGCTAGTTCACTGCACCTCAAAATGCAAGTCTAACTCATTGAAGTAAAATTCAACAGGTAAAATGTCTATAATTAAAGCACTTTAAAGAAATTTGCAGAAAACTGACGCTGGGATTCAGGATTTAGAAGCTTAATACAGTGACTTCATTTTTTTACAAATCAACATTTTGTTTACATCTGTATTAGCAATAATATTTACCTTTTTTGTTGACATTTATTGCACACCTGGAAGCATTCCAAGAACTTTATATACATAATCTCTTTAATCCTCTGTCAATACCATGATGTGGGACGAGTCTATTCCCATTTTACAAATACTGTTATTGAGACATGGAAAGGTCACGCAGCTATTGAGAGAAAAAGCAGAGATTCGAGACTGAATCTTCTCCCAACCACTAAGTCAAACTACCTCACATGTGAACCATTTTGACAATGAACTGCCTGTTGTGTGATTCACAATTACTTTCCTAATGACATCGTAAACTTCCTAAGACTCATTAATTTGTGGTTTGTCTTAGGTGCGGAGGGTTTCCTGCTGTTCCTGCAGGGGTAGCAGAAATCTGCTTTGTATTGGTGCAGGATACTAAACCCTAGAGAATCCCCTGCCCCTTTCCCAAGGTCAGATGGTTTTTTCTTCTGCCACTGTTCCAGAAGCAGCAAGTCTTGCCAGGCCTTGTGCACCTGAGGGTTTTCCATCCCTCCACCACGGGCAGATGGATTTTGCTTCTATCCCTCTCTAAGGAGTAGTATATCTCTGCCTGAGCCCAGGTGGGTGTGTGTATATGTATGTGCATATGTAGGAAAAGTTTTTTTCTACCCCTCTCTCAATGATTTAAAGCTTTTGCCTTCTATGGGGGACGTGTCCTGGAAGACAGGAAAGATTTTGTGCTTATCCTTCAGGGGCAGCGATCGTGACTTGCATTCCTGCACCACCTAGCAGGGCTCTTTCCACTCTCCTGCCCTAGTTCCTTCTTTCTTTTGAGCATCTAGTCAAGGCCCATGAGAAAGAGCTTTTAAGTGTGTACTTGTGAACTCTTCTCGAGTCTTTTGGGCTCCGAGGTATTTTAAACTTTCATGCTAGCCCACATTTGGCCTTGAAAACTTCATTTAAAATTTAGCTGAAGTTTTCTTACCCGTTTTATGACAGCCACTTCTTCCTCCCGTATTCTATAAACAGTGACATAGTTCGTGTGCCCTGTCTCTCGAAGGAGCTTCTCACTCTTCGAAATTCAACCCAGGTCTTACGGTCTTGGAACCTCAGCTATCTGATGGGCTTGAGAGAAGTTATAATTTTGTATATTGCTTGTTTTTTTCTGGTTGTTTGGGTGGGGGGAACATTCTTTTTCAGCTTTCTCCACCCAGAGTGAAAGAGGAATTTTTGTCCATTGTACTCATCTTGATATCCTGATGTCTGGTAACCAGAGATGACTACTATGTCGTTTTTTATCTTAATCTTCAGTGTTTTTTTAAAATTCTCTCCCTCTTTCTATCTCTTTTCCTCAGGTGATATTAAAACTTAGGAAAACATTGCCTGTCATATAGAGGACATTCATACTTTTAATTTCTGGAGAAGTTTTTTAAATGGGTCAGGTCCATGTTGCCTCCTAGTGCCCTACTCAAGAGATCCTTATATGAACTGAACTGAATTGCCTCAATATATTTATTTTCATCAAATTTAGAATGAATTTGTGCCAGAGTTAAAGGTGTTTGACTTCAATTGGTCCCCCCAATTTACTGATTTTATAATTCCTTGATATAGACAGCCATATTTTGTTTAGCCAGCCTGATTAAAAAGGTTGACTTGCCATTTTAGGGGAAGCTTATAGTAATATAAAGTGCTGATTTGGGTCAATGTACTTCTGTAATAGCTTTACAAAATTTTTTGACTTTGAATATAAGAAGTGTCACTCTATTTGGTTTTGTTCATATATTAGTTGAATGAAAAGGAAGAAACTTAAAGCTTAAATATAATGACATCTCATAGGGTCTGGAAATCCCTAATTTTCTGTTTCAATCCTAGTTTGCATCCTAGCCTTAAAATTTACTGTTTTAAGATGAGGTTCCTTAAGGTTATATAAATTGTTAAGTTATTGATTGCTTTATTTCTAGGTCACAACATCAGACAATGCCTTTATATATTAAAGAAATAACAGAATTTTTAAAACAGTTACAAAACACTCAGAGTATAGATGATATATTATCCAAAGTAAATATGACTCAGTTAGCAACAACTAGATATTTTATGCACACCCACGCATGGATTAAAATGTGTATACAATAAGTAACGGTATATCTATCTAGATCTGGCATCATACCATAGTTGACATCATACCATATTTTTCAACTTTAGTCTTGGATCACATTCTTTAACCTCCAATCTAAATACTGAGATTTCAGTTGGCCCTTTTGTTGAGTGTTTTGGGAGATTTGGGACCTGTTTTAGCCCAAGTCTTCTTTCTTTTGATAAACAGTGGGAAGATGCTGCCATTTGAAGTTAGACTAAAATTTTAACTCTGATTCCTCAAAAGTAAAGTTGGGAAGAGGGTGGAAATAACCTCTGTGAGGATTAGATGAGATGACGTGTGAAAAGCATGCAGGTTAATATGTGGCCATTTTAAGACTCGATGTTATTTTCCTTTCCATTTACCTGTCTTTAGTATAGGGATCACAGTGGTCTATGAGAACAAGTATAGCTCTAGAGTTGGACAGAGGCTCGAATTCCAGCCCTATTACTTAGTAGTGCTTTGTGATATTAGGAAGCTACCTAACTTCCCAGAGCCTCTAGTTCCCCATTTATTAAGGGGGCGTAAGGAGGAATACTGTCTATCTTAGAGTACTGTGAAGATTAAATGATAAAGTCTTGACACAGTATATAGAAGGCATTCAATGAATGTTAAAGAATACCCTGCTTTTAGATATTTATTCCAACTTTTCTCCTTCCCTTTTCTTAATTTTTAGATACAATTCATCCCCTGTCAATTTGGACCTTTCTCTTCTAGCATCTTCTGTGATGTCAGCCCAACCATAACTTTGTGTAGAAATATTAATAATAATAATTGGTTCAACTTTTTGAACACTTATTAGATACCCAAAAATATTTTAAGCACTTTATATACATTATTTTATTTCAAATTTAGCCCTCCTAAAGCAAAACGTAACTTATAATAAAAGAAATCAGTATGGTGTTTGCCTCTGGGGTGAGGGAGGCAGGAATTAACTGAAAAGGAACCCAAAGGAACTTTCTTCTTTTTTTTTTAATGAACTTTCTGAGGTAATAAAAATGTGCTATATCTTGATGGAAGGTTATATGCATTTGAAAAACTCATCAGCTGTACACATTAAATATGGCTATTTCATAGAAGACAAATTACACTGCAATGAAAAATTGAGAGGAAAACTTAATCTTCTTAAAAACATCCTAAGGAATAGAAAATTTTATATCTACTTTTTCAGATGAAAAAACTGAGGACCTGAATGTTCAGGTAATTTCTTTAAGTTCACATTTACCAGTGGCTGTACTGAGGTCAAATCCAGGTATGTTTAAGTGCACAGCCCAGAAACCTAACCAACAGGCTCCACTTCCTCCAGGGAGACTGGCGCATCCTGCCATGTTTTGCAATTCACACTGTATTGTTTTATCCTTAGTAACCATATCACACAGACTAAGACAGAGCAACGTTCTTAAAAATATCCTGACTTCTTATTGGGATATGAGTTACACAAAACTCTAGAAAGAAAACATACCTGTTCCAAAATGTTTAGGTAGGATGATGAGACCCAGGATACATCCAGTGGAATCAGTTTCTCTCCCTCATCAGCATGCATTTCCAAGCATTTTGAGAGTACTAGTTTGGCTGCGATAACCTCAGGCAGCATAATCTGCCCAGGCCTGCTGTGCAGTGAGCCGGCAAGGAGTCAGGAGTATCTCAAAGATGGGGTTTTAGCAATCAAGTAAACCTGTTATCTCACCGTCTGTTAGAAAACATATGTTTAAATTTCCAAATCAGAAATGTCAGCAAAAGTCCCTGGCTGCTTTGGTGATTACAAAACAAAGCAGTCTCCATGTCTGTGCAGGGCTTAGGTCACTTCAGGGTTATTTTCTTCCTTAAATGAGGCAACAGCTTCTAAATTTACAATCACCTTGCTTGATACTTCTCCTACCGACTTCCCATTAAAACGCCTATAAAAAGATACAGAAAACTGAACCTGAAATGTAAATTTTCAAAAGGACAATTGATCAAATCAAAGGGACATGTGATTCAGTTATACATACATATATATTATTTTTCAGATTCTTTTCCTTTATTAAAAGATATTAAATATCATTCCCTGTGCTATACAGTAGGACCATGTTGTTTATCTACTTTATATATAGTAGTTTGTATCTGCTAATCCCAAACTCCTAATTTATCCTCCCCCCCCCCAATTCAGGCCTTTTTAGCTACCCATTTTCTCCCACTACCAAATATTCTATCCTGTCCTCACTTAAATTAGAAAAACTTGTTTATCTACTCTATTGTCTATACCTGTTTCTGAGGCTGCATTGACTCAGGTCAACTAGTTTGCAAACTATCCAATAAGACTGAGAAAATAAATGTGTTCAGATTCTCTAGGGGCATAAAGTATGTGATATTCAAGATTAACTAGATAAAAATACTAGACTGAAATATTCTTAGCCGCAAGTGTATATATTATAGTATAAAATTTTTCAAAAACATTTGAGAACATCATTTAATATAACTATTTAATTTTCTTCAATTTTATGCGATCTTTCTAAAGCTACAATTCACAAAACATGTGCACAAGTCACTTGTTCTACTAAAGATGATTTATGAAAACATGATTCTGTAGTTAAGTAAGATTAGAACTCAGTGCACCCTATAGTTTTCCTATGAAAACTAACATTGTATGTCAGTAAATAAAAGCTCTGGTAAGTACTGCAGTAAAAGGATCTGTTTAATGCTTAACCACAGTTTCCCTAACTTGCTTGAATACAAAATTTTCTTTTTCAGGCAACACCTGTCAAAATTCCATAGACATCTGTTCTAAATGTTTAAGATACATAGTATTTTGAACATATTGGATTATCACCAAATGGACTTATCATTTCAGTGGGTCCTCCTTGAGGCTCTATATTTCAGACCTTTTTTCTCTTCATGGCAAAACAATTATAATTCCATTATTTATTTTTGTTCTCTATCTCCTCAATATTTGTAACATAGGTCAGAAACCACATCTCTCTGTTTTCATCATCATGTCTTAGTGCCTAGAACAGTGGTAAATATATAGTAGGTGTTTCATAAATGGATACTTAATTATTTTCTTGCTGGACCCAAATATCTGAAAGCAAAAATGTATTTGGAGTTCTCTTCATAAGAAAGTTATCTGATACAAAGGTGCTGCTGGAGTGCCAGTATTGGCACTTTTCCACACATTTGTCAGGAATAATATACATGGAAATGGTAATTCCTCCTTACTTTTGCACTGAAATCATCTTTCCTCATATGGTCCCATAATTAGGGAGGAGGGAAAATGTTAAAAAGTGATAGAGGTCAAGGTTGCCACTTATATTAAAATCTTTTTAATAGCACTATCACTATTACTGATGCTACTAGCTGACATTTATTGAGCATGTTGTATGTGACAGTCTTTAAGTCACATGACAACCCTATGAGTTAGGTACTATTATTCTCGGCATGTAACTGCTGAGGGAATTGGAGTTAAACAAGTTTAAATAAAGTCTAAAACAGCTAGGATTTGACCAACTTCTGTGACTCCATAGTCCTTCTGTTACTGTTGACTTAGGGGAAATCGATTATGTGTGGAATTGTAGAATTTTAGCTTTAATTTGTCTAACACTCATTTAACAGGTGAGGCAAATGCAATCCAGAGGAGCTCAGTGACTTGCTGAAGATCACCAACCTCTTTAGTGTGAAACTTGGCCCTAGAAGCCAAAGTTTCTGAATTCTTAGTCCAGTTCTTTTTCTGCACAGCACTTTTATCTTGCTTGGGTTAATTAAGAGCAATTAAATTAAACAGCTACTTTTTAGGGAAAACATGTGCTACCTACCTGCCATAAGGAGCTTAGAGATGCTTCTGGAGAGATGAGATTTACAGAACAGAAATAATTACAAAATAGATTCAATTGAAGCACTGCAAAGTTAGTATTTAATTGCAAAATCTATTTCTTTAAATATTTTTACTATACTTTTCTTTGTTTATTGAACTTTTTCCCCCTTTAAAATTATATTTATTAATGGAACTATATGAGGATATATTTATCTGACAATTCCAAGGAGGTGGGAATTTGAAATGAAAAAAAATTCTAGAACAGCAAGATTGAAGAGGGCATTTAAACAGAACAAAGACCCTGTTTTGTCTCATATATATATATATGCACGTATATGCATGTATATATGCATGTAAGTATGTAAATATATATAATTATAGCAAGATAATAAGTAGAAAATGTATCTCATTTTAATTTTTAAAATTTGTGATGGTGAACATGTTTTTCTTATATTTATTGGCCAATTGCATTTCTTTACGTGAAATGCCTTCTTGTATATTTTGTCTAGTTTCTATTGAGTTAATCATTTTTGTCTTCTTGACCTATGAAAGCTCTTTATATTTTAAAAACCTTAGGTCCTTTTCTGTCATAAGTATTAGAAATATTTCTCAAATATTTTATATACTTTCATGTCATTTTCCCCAGTACATTAAACACTTTTTATGACATCTATTTAAATGGTATAAAAAGATCTTCCCCTCACTGCAACTATAAGAATTTTCCAAAAAAAAAAAAAGACTGTTGCAGAGTGGACTGAATCAAGTCATCCTGCAGTCACTAAAATGAAGACTTGCAGCCGTATGAAGATGACAACAGAGTGAGCGTGATCGTTTGCTCTCACGGTGACAGCTCTGCATGACGCCAGATGGGCTCCCAGTGGAGTGACTTGGCAGGTCTTCCTCATGTGCTGCTGGACATCACAGGAGAGGAAATCAGGCCTCACACCTGTGCTGAACCATTCGGAGGAGTTCTCTAGAGCCTGCAGAAATGTCTCATAGACACAAAGGGCAGAAAAATCTCCAGAGTGGGTTCAGTCTATGAGTAAGCTAGGATAAAATATTATATCATTTGAGTTTCTTTTCCTGTGGGCAATTAGGGTTATGTTTAAAAAAAAAAAAAAATGAGTGTCTTTCCATTGTCCCAATGTTCCTAATTTGCCTTAGTTAAATATGTTACCAGTTAGAAGCAGCTCTCTTTTTAAGGCAAACACATATTGCAATTTGATTCTTAAATTATTATTAAACAAAGCAATGACTTCATTTATGATACACAAACAGGCTAATGTCTCTAGACATCTGGGGTGTCTTTTCCAAATGTGTATGATTAATATTCTCATTTTACTCAGCACTGCAACTCATGCTTAATTTGCTATTTTCACTTTACTTCTGAAGCTTCTGCCAACTGCTTGCACTTGGGTCTTTCGCAGCATCTGTGACTGTCCGCCCTTGGTGATCCTGTGAATGCCGGTCTGAACCAGACAGAAATGAATGCCCATCCTGGCATTTCCTCTTCACAGCTGCCTGATCTGAGGCAGGCTACTTTATTTCTCTGTTTCAGTTTCCTTGTTTGCAATATCAATATCACTAGTTTGTTGTTATAACTGTGATTATTGCTATCCATGTTTTCATCACCTCATTATAGGCTATTGATAATGTTGGACAGATCAGTGAATAAACAACAATTCTTTAATAGCTCCCTCCCCTGATAAAGCAAATTATTGTCCCCACAAGCAATCCCAACTTCTTTTCCTTGATTCTACAGGCTTTTTATTAAGCTCCTTAAAGGTAAATGCTTCATGCTTCTTTGCAGTGCTATAGTCCCTAACGTAGTGCCTTATGTAATCTGATCTTTCAATAATTTGTCAGGAGGAAGGACCACTTAGGTTGGATAAATGGTTTCCCTTAGTCTATTGCAAGGCGGTGCCTTTTAATGCAGGCACATCTGGCAATGTCTAGAGAAAGTTTTGGCTGCCACAAATGGGGAGTGCTACCAGCAACTGGTTGGTATAGGTCCAGGATGCTGCTAAACATCCTAAAATATGTAAGACATGCAAACGACAAAGAACTATCTGGCCCCCAAGTGTTAATAGTGCCAAGGTTGAAAAACCCTGATATAACAGAAAATATGGCTTTGGAGTCAGAGTTAAGTTCCGGTCCCAACTCAGTTGTTCTCTTGCTTTGCGGACTTGGACAAGTTGCTTGACTTCTCTGCACTCCCAAAGTTCTGTCTGATGTAAAATGTTATAAGAATCTAGATCCAGAAAGTTAGATGGGAGCAGAAATTCTTATTTTAATAAGACCCAGAGATCTTTGTGTTTTTTAAAAATTTTTATTAGAGTATATTTGATTTACAATGTTGTGTTAGTTTCAGGTGTACACAAAGTGAATCAGTTGTACATATACATATATCCACTCTTTTTTAGATTCTTTTCCCATATAGGCCATTACAGTGTATGAGTAGAGTTCCCTGTGCGATACAGTAGGTCCTTATGAGTTATCTATTTTATATATAGTAGTGTGTATGTGTCAATCCCAATCTCCCAATTTATCCCTCCCTCTTTACCCCCTGTTAACCATAAGTGTGTTTTCTACATCTGTAACTCTATTTCTGTTTTGTAAGTAAGTTCATTTGTACCCTTTTTTTAGATTCCACATATAAGTGATATCATACGATATTTGTCTTTCTCTGTCAGACCCAGAGATCTTTGGATCTTAATAAGACTCAGGGATCTGGCTATTCTTTGGAGACAGAAAGTAGGGCGGTCCTGATCAAAGTGTGTTTACAGAAAGAGAAGGAAAATGAATATTGTGCTTTCTCCCTTTTGTGGCCCCTCTGAATAACCTTTGCTTTTGCCTTTCAAAGGCAGACCACTTTAATAGAAGCTGAAGCATGCCAAAGCACTAACAGAGAGGATGTCAATTCTGTTCATTTGCTGAGCTCAGTGAGTAACCACACAATTCAAAGTTTGCCTAATTGACTGCATAGAATCACAAAGGCTTACTTTTACCAAGATTATTATAGTGAGGCTAGAGCCTCCAAGGAGACTGTGAGCATCCAGAGAGTCAGGGCACAGCCTTGGGGGGAGGGGTGGGTAGCACATGTGCACCCACTGCAATTCACTGGCCAGTCTTCAAGCTCAGGCCCAATGCTGGCTGGCAGTGAGCCAGGCCAGGCTCTTGGAGATACATCAACCATGTGTCTGGTCTGTGTGTCCAGTCTGTGTCCAGTTGTGTCCAGACTTGCTGACAAAAACAACATGACTTCAGGGATGCATTGACACCCGTGGCACCTGGACAAGCCGTGGGGTAGTTCTGTGGGTGGGACACATTTTCTACACAGAAGGGCCCTGATGAGGAGTCTGCAGTGGAATGAGACCAACCCAGGCAGATGAGATGTTGGAGGGACCGCCGGACCACTTACCATTCGTTTGAGGGTTCAAACAGGAAGGAGGAGTTCCATTTTTAAGGTAAGATCAAAAAGCTCTTTTAAAATAGATTGTATTTTAGAAAACTTTGAAGTATGTGGGGAATAGGAGCCAAGGAGCCTGTCCAGGGGCTGTGTGAGCAAGGATGCCATCTGTTCACTATAATAAACTCAGGAGCAAACATGGCACATAGTAGGTGCTTAATAAATGACTACCAAATGCCCCCACAGAAGCCCTGAAACAGAACACTCTTGAGTGAGTCTAGTAACATTTGACTCTGAACCCTGAGGGGAACACTCTGGGCAGAGATGAAGGCAGCCTCCTCCCTCGAGGGTATGTGGCCTGTGTGGAGGCCTTTGAGCTGCGTGATTCATAACCATTTTAGGAACATTCCTGAAAGATAATACCTCTTTCAAAGAAGTGAGGCTTAAGTTCTCACATAAAAGAGGTAACTGCAAAATCAAGTGGATTCCTTTCCTCACGTTAGCAGAGGCACTGCAAGGAAACCTCTATTAGAAATGAATAGAAATTATAAGCCAGAGTGAAATGTAACCAGACTCAACTGAAGGAAGTGACGAGTTTGGAGAGTTAATGATTTTTCCCTTCATAGCATGTGTTAATAACTAACGTTTATTAAATGCTTACCATGTCCCACACATTGAGCTAAGAGTTTCTCCCGCATTTTATTTTGTGCTCACAACAACCCTATGATATAGATTCTATTGTTATCCCCATTCTATAGATGAGAAAATCGAGGCTCAGGGAAGGTAAGTGATTTGCCCAAGGTCCTAGAATTAATAGTAAGCAATTGGGTAAGTATGAGTCTAGAACCTGGATTCTTAACCGCCATGCAATGGCAGTGCTGCAGCTGTACTGTTCAGTGAGCTCGTTCTCAAAGTCACAGATGCTCTGTGCTTATCAAATTGGCTCTGAGAAAACAATGTTTATGCAGGACTATCTAAAGATTATACTGTCCATTTGTTCCTCTAGGTATTGTAAAATCTATTTCTAGATTGCAAATGACCAACTGGAATGTCCCTAGATTTCATGGTTACGGCCTTTTTGTAGTGTGCTGTATTTACAGCAAGGATGCTCTTGTGGGCATTGTTAATTACACAGTGTCCTCTGAGGCCCCAGAGAAATGATTCTCTGGTTTTAATATCAGAGTGATTGTGCTTTTCCTAATGCCTTCAGTTTGCCTTCCTCATGCCTTCAGTTTGCCTTCCTCTTTTGCACATTGAATCATGTAAATATTCACATTTCCTTCTTTGTTTTGGCTGCAAAAATGTATAGCCACTCACCTGGAAATTCATAGGAACTTGCACTGCAGGTAAAAACATCTGGCTGAGGCAGAGATTTGCCAAGTAATATTTTCCATTTGAGAGGATGCTCCGAGGTATTCCCTGACCTATTGTTTCCATCTCCTGTTAATGGGAAGAGTCATGGTAAACGTCATGCAGCGGGTGAAGGCGGAGAGCAGTTAAAGGGTTCCAAGCACTGAACTAGGATAGGGGGCTATGAAGAAGACATATTCCCTACCCTCAAGCAGTTCGTAGCTTAAGGGGAAAACATGCAAATTTAATTTTTATAAAATTGCATTCAAGTTATAGAAATTCTATAGAGAATTTCTATATAGAAATTCTACATATATTCTATATACTAAGATATTTCTCATCCTTGTCACTAATCATTTTGAAAGTGATTCAGAAATGTCTTTTCATACCTATCTCAATTCCTAGAACATTTTAGTGGTAATCATATTCTATATATTAATATTATTTGGGGCACTGTGTATTTGTTGCTTTATAAATATAGCTATTTAAAATTATTATAATATGGGTGATTTATAAATGATCACATCTAAAGTAATATCCATAGTAATAAACATCTATAGAGATTTATAGTTTAAAGAATGCTTTCATATTAGCAAATCACCACAGTCATATGAAGTAGCAGTGATCTTTAACCCATTTCATAGATGAAGAAACCAGTGCCAGAGTCGTTTGTCCAAGATCAAATGGCCAGCCTAGGTCTTTTGCTACATATTATTCCTTGCATTATATCACTTGGGTGAAATTTAGAATCAGACAATCCTGATTCAGGGAAAAAGTTTCTCATTCCAACTATTTTGTTCCAAGAGCATGATAAACCTGATAACTCCCTGAAATCACTTGGTTCTGTGCCTTTGTATAAGCTGTTCCTCCTGCCTGGAAAGTCTGTTCCCAGATCCAACCTGAAAATCCTACAGACTGGGAGAAAATATTTGCAAACAATGCTACTGACCAGGGATTAATTAAACAACTCATATAACTTAATATAAAAAAACAAACAAACAAGCAACCCAATCAAAAAGTGGGCAGAAGACCTAAATAGACATTTCTCCAAAGAAGACATAAAGATAGCCAACAGGCACATGAAAAGATGCTCAATATTGCTAATTTTTAGAGAAATGCAAATCAAAACTACAGTGAGGTATCACATCACACCAGTCAGAAGGGCCATTATTAAAAAGTCTACAAATAATAAATGCTGCAGAGGGTGTGGAGAAAAGGGAATCCTCTTGCACTGTTGGTGGGAATGTAAATTGGTGCAGCCACTATGGAGAACAGTATGGCGGTTCCTTAAAAAACTAAAAATAAAGTTGCCATATGATCCTGCAATCCCACTCCTGGGCATATATCTGGAGAAAACTCTAATTTGAAGAGATACCTGTACCCCAGTGTTCATAGCAGCACTGTTTACAATAGCCAGGACATGGAAGCAACCTAAATGTTCATCGACAGATGAATGAATAAAGAAGATGTGGTACATGTATACAGTGGAATATTACCCAGCCATAAAAAAGAGTGAAATAATGCCTTTTGCAGTAACGTGGATGGACCTAGAGATTATCATACTAAGTGAAGTAAGTCAGACAAAGACAAATATCATATGATATCACTTATATGTGGAATCTAAAAAAATGATACAAATGAACTTATTTGCAAAACAGAAATAGACTCACAGACATAGAAAACAAACTTATGGTTACCAAAGGGGATAGTGACGGGGGCGGGTCAGGGAGATAAATTAGGAGTTTGGGGTTAATATATACACAGTACTATATATAAAATAGGCATACGAAAAAGACCTACTGTATAGCACAGGGAACTATACTCAATTATACTCAGTATCTTGCAATAATCTATAATGGAAACAATCTGAAAAAGAATATATATATACGTACATATATGTATATATGTATGTATGCGTAACTGAATCACTTTGCTGTACACTTGAAACTAGCACAACATTGTAAATTCACTATACTTCAATTTAAAAAAGCCCTATCTATCTTTGCGTTCAGGTACCACATTCTCTGTGAAGCATACCTGTCTTCCTGAACAAAGTTAGCGGCCTCCTTCATGTTCATTCTGTTCCTTGTATATCTTTCCATTACCAGATTTATCACACGAGGATGTCCAGTGAGATTTCTGTCCACCCAGGTATGCTTTAGCAGCTAGAGGGCAGAGAACATGTCATATCCGATAGGTGCTCAGTGAATCCTATTTGAGCTGAACTATCAATAGGGTTTTTAGCCTTCAAACTGTGTTTGAGGCATTCTCAGATGATATTTATTACCCTTTTGCTTTTTTCTAAAATTCATACTGATATTCCAGGTGACCTACTTGCTTCACCGAGGTGTTTCAAAGCCAGAAAGTTGAAGTATTATGTATTTTATTTCTCCATCTAATATATAAAGCTTGGAGGCTGTTGGAATGCAGAAAATTACCCAGTGATATAATTAACTCAGAGAGATCTGGTTTTATCCTGGCCTGGTTCTTCAAGCCTTACAGAACATGATGAAGTTGGAAGGCCTTTCAAATGAATGTTACTGCCACTCCAAATGCAAGGAAAGTGCCTCCTTCCAAATACCCAAGCTTTCAGAGATGCGGCCTGGTATGTGCAAGACACTTTACATGCAGTAATTCTTCCAACAGTCATGTGAGGCCCTATTATATCTTCATTCTCCACAGTTTATGAAAGCAAGGTCAAGACAGAGGTATAACGACCTGCACACATACAATGGGAGATGTGAGATTTATGAAGAGTTCTGATTTCAAAATGGGTGCACTTTATACTATACCACATGGTATAGGATACTTGCTCTATGAGAAGCAATGACATAAATAAGAATGCTTTTCTCATTTAGTCGTTCATTCAGATTTGTTTTTCCTAACCAGTGGCTTTGTTAAGCATTCTCTTACAGTGCACCTGGTTGAAAACTAAATTGGCTATTTGTCCTTGGCAAACCTCTGTGTAATTAAAGCTTTTGATAAAACTCATTTAAATTCTCAGGCTTGGTTTCATGGCCCCAACCTCTTGAACTCATTTGGTTTTAACTTTTCTTTTCTTTACCATTGTGAGTGAAACTCCACTTTTCTCACTGGACACCACTGTCTGGTGACTTTCATGTTTGTTTGTGTGATGGATTTTTCAGAGGTAGTGGTGAGAAGCATATAATATTCACATTAACCTCCCCCTCCCTTTTTCTTTTGTCAGCTAAAGGCCCAGCAAGTAAAGAGACCCCACACACTGAAGGCATGCCATGCTGATTTTCAGAGAGGTGGCCTCAATTTCTTTTAGGCCACTGCATATTTTCAACTATCAAAAAAGCTGGCTTTGAGGGAAATTGCCTGAGCATAGTTGTTAATGCAGTATTGATAGATCAGTGTCAGGAACTTCTGAGAATGGAGGAAATTGCGAGGGCCAAATACTAAAACCCTTCCCTGGATATTTTTAAAAAGAGCGTATCTGTTTGGAAAGTTCAAATGCAGACCTCACGAAGCACATGAATGGATCCAAATAAGCTTTTGAGTAAAGAAGACCTAGGTTTGAAATCCAGTTTGCAGCAGTCGTTATATGATTCATTAAAATCTATTAAAATTTGTGATTTTATATGATTTTAAATATATTTTAAATATATGATTTTATGATTTTTAAATCATATAAATTTATCAATTTATATGATTCATTAAAATCTATTAAAATTTATCAAACTGTGTAGCAAAAACTTGCAAGTTTTTAGCTATTATTTCATCAACTATTTTTTTCAGCACCAAACTTTTCTCATCACTTTCTGGGACTCTGATGACACAAATATTAGACTTTTTTATTGTCCTGCAGTTCCCTGAGACTGGCTTATTTTTTCTTTTTCTTTTTTTCCCCAATATTTGTTGTTCAAACTGGGTTATTTCTATTTATCCAGCTTCAAGTTTTCTGGCTCTTCTCTCTATTCTCCTCAATTCATTTCCATTTCACTGTTGAGTCCAACTAGTGAATTTTTTATTTCTTATATTTTCAAGCTTTATTGAAATATAATTGACACATAACATTGTGTAAATTTAAGGTATAGTGAATTCTTTATTTCTGTTATTGTATTTTTTAGCTTAAAGATGTCTATTTGGTTCATTGTTACATCTTTTAATTCTTTGCTGAGACTTTCTATATTGTCATTTGTTTCAAGAGTATTCATGATTGTTTGTTGGATTGTTTTACAATAGCTGCTTGAAAGAGCTTGGAAGAGTGTCAGATAACTCCAACATCTCTGTCATTTTGGCCTTGACATCTGTTGATTTTCTTTTCCAATGTAAGTTAAGCTTTTCCTTATTCTTCATATACTGCCTAATGAATAGTGTTGATATTTTGTTTCAGGTAGGTTCAGGCTGCAAGTCAATCCCGCCTTCTGTGGGATGGTCCATCTGTGGTTCTAATGTCAGTTAAGTTTTCAAAGCCTTTGCTTCTGTCTGTCCTGTGTACTACACCTAGTGGCCAGTCTGTGTCCTGGGCAGTGGTGTATCTTGGTTCAGTACTAAAGATTTTGGTTTGCTGGTGAGCATCAGAGCTATGCCTGCACAACTTGGGGTTTAGCCCAGGAGTTTATATACAATTTTCATAGGGTCACTTTCCTGAGCTCCTCTCTATTCATCTCCTTGGCAGATTCCAGTTTCCTGAGGCTCACTTTTCTGGTCCTCCAGCCAGAAAGCTGGGGTTTTAGTTACCCCACCTTACTACAGGGCCGGGACTAGGGTGAAACAAGTGAGGTACATGCCACAAGTGCAAAATTTAAGGGGGCACCAAAAATCAATAATAAAGAAAAATTTAATGTATCATTTTAAAAAATCAAAACTAATGCAAAAATCCATAATGGACAAAATATTACAATTTTAAATAAAGACAGGCTCTGGCTCTGCACTTTATAACCCTGCATCACTCATCTCACCTTAATTCCAGCCCTGCTCTGCTGTGTGTTTCCACACCTGGGCCTCCACCTGACACCAAGTGGCAGGAAGAGTTGTGGAAAAAAATGGTGAATACCACAGTTTGGTGGCACTGTGAATTCCGGTCTTCTTCCTCAGCCTGTCTGCCATCATTTATTTCTCAGGGCCCTAAAGCATCTGCTCTATGAATTTTGTCCAAGTTTCATAGCTCTACTTAGTGGGAGAGACAAGGTGGAGGGTGCTTACCCCATCTTACCTAGAACCAGAACCAGAGAAGATACTTCTTAAATTGCTATAATGAGCGAGGTAAGAGTCAAGAGATAGACAAAAGAAGCAAATTCTAGGGAAAAAAACAGTAAAGTTTAAAAAAACAATTCTGTCACATTATTCTTCCTAGTAAATCTTTGAGTGCTTGAAAATAAAATTAACTTTGCAGACTTTCCAGGAATTACCCAATGTGCTCCTTTCTTTTCTTTCATCACTCAGGGGAAAGTACATACATGTGTGTGTGCTTGTGTGCATGCACATAAGACAGACATGTATACATTCACGTTCCAGAGAGAGAGAGAAAGAGAGAGAGATGGAGGCGGAGGGAGACAGATAAGTATGCTATAGATTTAGATACATAGAGGTTCCCCATGTTTCCCTCAAAATTAATGAAAGAGAAAATATTAGGATTGAGAACTTCTGAATCCCTGTCTTGGCTTCCTCTTTCCTTATAGTTTTGGGGAAATTATCAGGGGGTAAACCTCTCTCATGGGTACGGTATTTGCTAGCACTGACCATGTTGCAATCTGTCCTATTTATAAGAAAAAAGGACACTTACGTAAAGGGTAGATCATTGGTTTTAAGCAGGTGGATCAAGTTCAGTGCTGTCATTCCTTTAGCTATTTGCACATCTACCTTGAAAAAAGCTGAAAAACATATTCATATGCCCTGTTTGAAGTCCTTTGTTCAGGATTTCTGCTTATTTGCTCCTGGGCTTAGGAGTTTTATTTATTGAATCTGGGCAGCTTCAGGCAAAAGAATGTAAAAAGCAGTGCAGAATGTATCCAAATATTGTTTGATCATGAATTTGATTGGAGAATAAGAGTACAAACACTGTTGAATGCTTTTTAACTTTATGGCCACTGGACATTTTGCGTCCATTGCAACGAAAAAAAAAGTTTTTAACCTATATTTTGGCCCAGACAGTGGATTTTTCTATAATTCTGGAAAACCCTGAGACATCCCTCATATACTTTCACCCTTATCTCCTTTCCTGCCTCCATCATGCCAGTGCTGCCTTCTCCCCCTCTTTCCTTCCTGTCCGGAAACACTGATTTAGCACTTTCTTTGTGCCTGTCACTTTACTAGACACCATAGGCTATACAAAAGTGGATGAGATAAACACCGATCTGGCTAGGAAGATCATCATCTATTTGAAGAAACAAGCAGGATCACATGAAAGAGTTGAAACAATCCTGGAACAATATACCTTCAGGAGTAGAAATATCTCAGAGAGATGGTCCTTCTAGATGATTTCTGATCTCTTTAGGGTCAGTCAGTGTCTCTCAGATTTGTCACTTTTGCACAGGCCTCCTCTCTTCCAAATAAAAAAAGAAATTCTCTTATTACTCATTGTGTGTATGTGTGTGTTTGTGCGCGCGTGTGTGTAGTGGGAGAGCTTTTATTTAAAAACGCATGTTACTTGTGTTTCAAGTGCTTGTTGCTACCCCAAATTTAGCTATTGCTTTATTAAGTTGAATTTTCTTATATTACCTTCTGGAGAAACATTTCTGTCCATAGCTTCTGAGCCGAGGCAGGTGATAATTACTCATCATGTAATTAGTCCTGAGTCCTTGGTCAGGCATT
The DNA here is from genome assembly GCF_009873245.2 of Balaenoptera musculus. Classification (NCBI taxonomy): domain Eukaryota; kingdom Metazoa; phylum Chordata; class Mammalia; order Artiodactyla; family Balaenopteridae; genus Balaenoptera; species Balaenoptera musculus. Next base: position 43,883,224 of record NC_045792.1, read on the forward strand.
CTGAGGGCCACAAAAGAAGAGCACCTGAGTGTCCTATTTCCCTGAGCTCTTTCTTCCTTCCAGGAAAAGCTGCCCCATGAGGTCTCAGCTCTCTCCTCTGACTTGTTCTCTAGTGACGACACTATAGGCTGCCAGTATTCTCTCAGGTCTGCCAACCTAGATGGCTTCTGTCTGCTCCCACTAATTAGGGTGAGGAGCAGACAGGGACCTGCCTGGGAATTAGCAGTCTCCTGTGTATATTACCTGGCTTCCCCAGGCGTTGTGCCTGGGAATTAACCGCCAGCTATATCATTCAGGAGGGAGGGTTTCCCATGGTGACATCCCCTGGCAGGACCGACGTGGGGTGCTCCAAGGAAACCTGGAGGCTGCTGGTGTCAGCGAGGGATAATGAGTACAGGAAGGGAGCCCTCAGGAACCTCCTCGGGATACTGCCAGCCATCTCCTGCCCCAGCTTCTCAACACATCCCAAGGAAGCAATTAACACTGGTGGTGGAGCAAGGCTCTGTGCTGAAAGTGGCTGCTCTATTTAGCAAGGAGAGGGTCCAGGGCTGTCTCCCAGGCAGAGAGAGCTATAGCTGGGAGACTTTGTCACCTGGGAAGAAGCTGACTTTTGCCTTCTCCTGGGAAGCCTATGACCTAGGATTTGATAGAAAAAAAATTTTTTTTCTGGAGGAGAGACAGATATTGAACATGGATGTGATGAAAAGACTTTAAAATTTTAGAACCTGGACTAGCTTTTCAATTTGTTTGAAGGGTCTATTATATGTCTCCCTAAAACCCCACTCCTTTCCCTGAGTTATGGGTTTTAGTGGATTTTGTTTCCAGGATTGGGTTCTCCATCTTTATAAGAGGGGAATGACAAGTCCCTGCCACCTGCTGGCTTGTAACAGCGCCCAGCAGAATCAGGGAGGGACGGAGCTGTCAGGTGTCAAGTGAAGGCTGTACTCGGGGATCCTGGAGCCTGTCATCCACACACAGCACAGCCACAGAAGGAAGGCAGCAGTATCATGAAAGTCTCAGTAGGAGAAACAATTTTTGCAAAGTACATTTATCTTTTTTCCTTATCTAGGTGCTGCTTCTGTTGTTGGAATGGGGACTTGGAAACACATTATTTTCAGATTTATTAGTCTGTCATACAGAGCGAAGTCAGAAAGAGAAAAACAAATATCGTATATTAACACGTATATGTGGAATCTAGAAAAATGGTACAGATGAACCTATTTGCAGGGCAGGAATAGAGACGCAGATGTAGAGAACGGACGTGTGGACACGGGGGGGAGGGGAGGGTGGGATGAACTGGGAGATTAGGTTTAACATAAATACACTACCATGTGTAAAATAGCTAGTGGGAACCTGCTGTATAGCACAGGGAGCTCAGCTCTGTGCTCTGTGATGACCTAGTGGGTGGGATGGTGGGGGGAGGGAGGTCCAAGAGGGAAGGGATATATGTATACATATAGCTGATTCACTTCACTGTACAGCAGAAACTAACACAACATTGTAAAGCAAATATACTCCAATAAAAAAAAAAAACCTAAAATTTTTCTCAATTTCATGGTGCAAGCATGGGTCACCAAGGAGTATTACAATCAAAATCATCAACAACTAAATAATTCATTTAATTCATCATTCATTTAACAAATCTTAGCTGAGCTAATAGTATTCCTTGTGCCAAGCCCTAAACATTAAATTGTGAAAGGTTCACTCCTATATTCAAGGCACTCTGAATCCTTTGGGTAAAACATGCAAGAAAACTTACAATTTTAATCTGATATAATGTGTATTGATTGTGGGCAAAGGCATTATTCAATGATACAAGAGTATAAATGAGGGACACGAAACCAGATGGCAAGAGGTAAGGTCAACTTAGGCAAAGAGAAGAACATGTGCAAGGGAAGAAAATATATGAGTGCAAATGACTTGCTCAGCTCACCATTGAGTAGGGGAGCGGCTGTGAGTGGGAATGGAAAGGCAGGTAAGGACCAGTCTTTAAGGACTATGCCATGCTAGGGAGTATGGAATTTAGTCTGAAGTTGACATTTATATAAGAATATTAAGCAGATCTAATGGTATTTTCTACTTCACCAGCTTAGAGTACGGGTAAATTTACAACATAAGAATAAAAACATCCATAGAAATGTTTTGGGGATAAATTTTGATAACTTCTGTGGAGGGACAGATGTGAATGGGAATGAAGAAGGACTCACAGGGAGCCGCAATGGTGTCTTCTATATTTATCTTTTTAACAAAGAGTTCTGAAACAAGTTGGCATAGCATTAGATGTGATAAAAATTGATGGGTGATGGGTATTGATTTAACAATAACTTTTAAAAATAACTAAAAGTTGTATCATTTTAGCATTCACGTTCACTCAAGTCTCCATTTGTACTACTTGGCAAACGTTATAGACTGAACTGTGTCCCCACAAAATTTACATGTCGAAGTCCCAATCCCAGGTATTTCAGAATATGACTGTATTTGGAGATAGAGTCTTTAAACAGGTGATAAAGTTAAAATGAGGTCCTATGGGTGGTTCAGAATCCAATATGACAGGCATCCTTATAAGAAGAGGAGATTAGGACACAGACACACACAGAGGGAAGACCATAGGAAGACACAGGGAAAAGATGGCCATCCACAAGCCAAGGAGAGAGACCTCAGAAGAAACCAGCTCTGCTGACATCCCAATCTTGGACTTATAGCCTTTAGAACTGTGAGGAAATATTTAGTTGTTTAAGCCATCCAGTCTGTGTTACTTTGTTATGACAATCCAACAAACTAATACAACAAGGATTTTAGAGTATCTCTTTTAGGGCTGCCTCAATACCCAGTAATTGTCTAAGAACCCTCTGGGGAATTTTTCAGCCTAGAGTGGCCAGTCCCGCTTCTAGACTAAAAGGGAACTCAAGAATTAGACCTGGTTGCAGGCAGATGCTAGCTTTTTGAGTGCTTTCTTTTGCTGCCAAATGGTACAATTGATAACTAGTGCTGCGCTACCGAGTGTTTCCAGATCTACTGCAGCAAAGACATCTTTGCTGTTCCGGATCATGCTCTCCTGAGCATTCCCTTCATCCAGAGGTGCTCAAGGTTGGATTTAGAAGGTCAGAGTTCTTTAACTTATTTTGAAGTCCCAGCCATTGTCCCTAAAGTTTTCCTCTGGGATAACTTTCCTCTGGCATTGAAATAGGTTGGAATCTTAATATCTTCCTTTCTGGAGGTTCCTAAGTCCCTGTGCACATTTTCCCCATACCAGAGTTCTGCTTATTTAGGGTATTAGGTGCCTATTTGATTAATATTTGCCCAAGGGACCTGTTAAGTCAGTCTCTGCCAAATAAATAGATCTGATTTATGATGCTTTGCTCCTCCACCATGAAAAAGATGTTGAATTTTTTTAAATGGTGAGTTTTCTTGCTTAAGTCTCAGATAATCTCTACAGTCATACAAAAGAAAAAATGAAATGATCAAAGTGCTCTAGTTCCAATATGTCTCAAATTGTCACTAACACTATCTTCTAAATATACAAATAATAGATAAGGGTTATGGCCAAAATGGTGGAGTAGTAAGGCCCTGACCTCACCTTCTCCCACGAACACACCAAAATTACAACTATTTGCACAGCAACTGTCTATGAGAACAGCCTGAAGACACGCAAAAGAGATTTTCCACAACTAAAGATATAAAGAAAGAACCACAACAAAACGGATAGGAGGGGCAGAGATGCAGTATAGCTAAGACCCACATCCCTGGGTAGGCAACCCCTAAACAGGAGAATAATCACAATTGCAGAGATTCTTCCCAAGGAGTGAGGGGGTCTGAGTCCCACATCAGGCTGCCCAGCTTGGGGGTCCTGCACTAGGAAGATGAGCTCCCAGAACAAAATGCTGGCAAGCACCATTTTGGAGTCCTCCCTCTAGCTTATTAGGGCCAGGGGCTTACCCACCCACCAGCAGGCTGGCACCAGCTCTTGGACCCCACCCACCAAGCAGCCAGCCATACCTGGACACAGCTACACCCACCAGTGGGCCAGCAGCCTCTGCCCTAGGTAGCACCCGGCAGCCAACCAGGAGAGGGGCTGGGGAGTGGGCAGACCTACCTATCAATGAGTCCACAGTAGTGAGCCCAGCCACAACCGAAGGGCCCATGCACGTGCATATGGGGGCACTCATGGAGGATATAATTGGTTCCAACTAAAAAACAAAGGAATAACAAAGAATAAACAAATTTCTTCTCTTCCTTTAAGGTTCAGCTCAAAAATTCACTCTTATTTATGTGCTCCTAAATAAAGTGATTCATGGGTTTTTTTTTTTTATTCTTTATGATTTTTTTTGTTTGTCTACCCTACTTGTAAAAGTAAAGCCAGGGCCTCTTCCTTTTTCATCTTAACCACCAGAAAGCATAGCAGAGCGCCTGCATATAGTAAATAAATAAATGAATGAAATAGATTTGTGGAAAGGACTGCTGATTGCAATGTAGAGGATGTCTTGGATGTGACTTTAATGTTTCACCCACTAAAATCCAGAAAACAAAGTGAAAATGATGAATTATTTAAGCAAAAAATGGTGCATCTGGACTAAATAAATAATAGCGGGGATGGAGAATAACAGATCTTAGAGATAAACAATTGGCAGGGCTTGGTGTTTAATTGAATAAAATGTATAAGGGGAAGGAAATGATTCCCAAACTGCTGACAGGGAAAATTGAGTAAAAGTTGCTGACTTTTGCTGATAGAACACCAGAAAAAGAACAAGTTTAGGGCACTCAGAATTTTTTTTCAGTACTTACAAGGGTGGTAAAATGTATTGTGCTATTAATGAATTCACAATCTTGTTGAGAGTTGAGACATACATCTAAAGTAATAAAGAAAATTGAAATGGGTTAGAAAAATATATCATATTTATGGGGAAAGAACATTATGGGTGAAAATATACCATCTGCTTCTCAGAGAAGAATAAAAGTCAATGTTGCAATTGCTGTGTGATCTGGAACCAACTACCTCACTACTCTGAGTTGAGTTCCCAAATGGCAATACTAAATATTTTTATTGATTTGACAGTTTAACACAAGGAAAGCTGTTGATAGATTGCCTTGAGATCATTAGGCATTACTGAGGCTTCTTTCTGCTTGGCAGGAACCCAGCTTACCCTGGCTGTACGTAGAGGGAAATTTCTTGGGTTACATAACTGAAAAGAGCAGAGATAGTGGGATAGAGAGGTAGAGTTTCAGGCAAGACTCTTCAAAAAGTACCATTACTAAAACAAAAGAGCAAGTCACAGATTGGCAGAAAATACTTTAAATTTTCCTTTTGTATAAACACGCACACTATTCTATTTCATGGTTATAATACAATTTGTATATAATTTCACCATATATTTTATGTATCTTAGTGATCTTTTTAGTATCTTTGTGAATGAGTATTCTTACAATTCTTTAATAAGAAGGCAAACAACACAATATACAAGGGCAAAAGACTGGAACCCTCCAATAATATATTAAGAAAATACATCATCATGGCCAAATGATATTTATTCTGGGGATCAAAGGATGACCCAGTATTAAGAAATCTATTAATATAAATTATTATGTTGATAGTTCTGAGGCAAATAATAGTACATGTGTCTCCATTGACATATTTTCCAAATTCAATACAAAAGAGAAACAAGTGAGCTTATTTGTATATAATTTGATAACACATCCACATAGAAAAAAATTAATGCAAGTAACTGGATCACATTATTGTGAATGTACATCCTTAATAAAATATGTACTAAGAAAAAAAAAGAAATACAAAGATGTCTTGAACTTTACTAAGTTGTATTGGTAGTCATATACTTTAGACATTTTGAAACTATATGATTTGATATAAAACAAATGGGTAAATCTGGAATGGGAAAGGTAAGGAAGAACACTATGGTGTTAGATTTGAATTTTTATTAGCATGGATGATTAAATATATGTAATTAAACCACAGAAAGGGCCAGAAGCAATGTCACATTTCCTCCCAGATCATGATTTCTAAACAGCATTTATCGCCCAAAAGAAGCTGGGATCCTTGGTAATATAATCGAATTTAAACCTTTAGCAGAGTAAGTCCAAAATGAACTTGAAATGTCTTGTTATGGTAGAGAGTAAGAAAAAAAAAAGAAGTGTCATAAACTGAGGGTACGTATCAAGTGTTTCAAATACAGCTGACCAAAGTATAAAGTTGGTACAACCACCGTGAAACTATCTGTCAGTATTTACCAATGCTAACCATATGCATATCCACGACCCACAGTTCTCCTCCTAGGTATATAATCTTAGGTGAACTTAACACACACCAAAGGCATGAATAAGAATGTTTATAGCAGCACAAGGCAGAATTACCTCACATCAGAAACAACCTAGGTATCCAACAATAGCAAAATGAATAAATAATTTTTGGTGTCAAAAATAATGATTTACTGTTACATGTGGCAACATGGATGAATCTCACAGATATAATGTTGAATAGAAACATTCAGACACAAGAGTAGATCTTTATGATTTCATCTATATCAAGTTAAAAAATGAGCCAAACACATTTACCGTGATAGAATTCAGGATAGAGGTTACAGTTTTGGCTGGATGAAGATTGGGTAGGATCATGAGAAGACGGCTGGGGGGCTATTAATAATCTTTATGTCGATTTGGGTGATCTTAACTTGGCTGTGAATAATTTGTAAAAATTCATTGTTCTGTATACTTAAGATTTGTGTACTTTAGTGTATGAATGTAATACTTAACTAGAAAATGTTATAAATAAAACAGAAAAAATGTATAAGTGAAGAATAAAAGTAGTAATGGATTAAAATCCATTGATACCACTACTACAACTAAAAATGAGTCAGGACTTCCCTGGTGGTCCAGTGGTAAAGAATCCACCTTGCAATGCAGAGATCGTGGGTTCCATCCCTGGCTGGGGAACTAAGATCCCACATACCATGGGGCAACTAAGCCTGTGCGCCACAACTAGAGAGAGAAAACTCACATGCCACAACTAGAGAGAAGCCCGTGCGCTACAACGACAGATCCCACACACCTCAGTGAAGATCCCATGTGCCGCAACTAAGACCCGATGCAGCCAAAAAATTAAAAATAAATAAATAAAAATAAAAATCAGTAGTGGTACTCTTAATAAAAAGAAAATGGATAGAAAACTGTTCTTTACAGAATGTCAGTTAATAAGTGTGGAAGTTTGTAAAACACAATTTTGCAAGCACCAACTGTCATAACTGATTCAGAGAAATCATCAATGGGTACTAAAACCATCGGGTGAAAGTTAATAGGGAAATAGGATATTCACATGGTTCTCAAAAATATTAACTTGAATTAAATATTGAGGCAACAAATCAGGCAAATCTATATTGTGAGACATTTTACAAGACTATTGGTTTGAGCTTTCATTTTCCAATTGTTCAGTGCCTGTATATACAAATATAATTGATTTTTGGATATTGACCTAACTCTTTCTAAATGGACTTTGAATTTGCTAATTAATTCATTAATTCAAAAATATTTTTATTACCATTATATCCGTGTGTATGATAGTAGATGTAGGTTTTTGTAGGTGCTCTTTACCAATTTGAGGAAGCTTCCTGTCTATTTCTAGTTTGCTGAAATTTTTTTTAAATAGTGAATGCATATTGACTTTTGTAAAATAATTTTTGCATATATTGAGCATATATTGAGAAGATATTCTATTTGTGTGGTAAAATACATTGATTTATTTTCGGACATTAAACTAACCTTCATTTCTGATATAAAACTCACTTGTTCATGATTTATTACCCATTTTGTATATTATTGGATTCAATTTGAAGTTGTAAGAAGTAATACAGAGAGATCTGTGTACACTTTACACAGTTTCCCCAGTGGAAAATTAACAATAAATATAATTCACAGGATATTATTCAGCTGTCTCCAGTTTTACATGTACTCATGTATGTGTGTGTGCGTGCATGTCTTTAGTTCTATGCAGTTTTATTATGTCATGATTGTGTGTCCACTATTACAGTCAAGACACAGAACAGTTCTATCACCACAAGGATCTCTCGTGTTACCTTTTTATAACCACACCTACCTGCTCCATCCCCTAACTCCTGGCAATCACTAATCTGTCTGCCATGCTTATAATTTTGTCTTTTCAATAATGTTATATACGTGGAATCATACAGTATGTAACCTTTTTGAAGTGGCTCTTTTCATTTAGCATATTCCCCTTGAGATTCATCAATAATTTTTTTTTTCTAATTGCTGAGTAATAGTCCATAGTATCGAGGTACCACTGTTTTTTAGCCACTTGCCCATTGAAGATTATTGGGTTGTTTCCAGTGTTGGGCTATTACACATTGCTGTTATGAATACTTACATATAGGTTTTCATGTGAACAATAAGTTTTCATTCTATAGGATAAATGCCCAAGAACACAATTGCTGGGTTATATTAGTTGCATGTTTAATTTTATAAGCAACTGATAAATTGTTTTCAAGAGTATCTGTATCATTTTACATTCCCAATAGTAATGTTTGAGTGATCCAGTGTTTCTTCATCCTTGTGTTTGGTGCTGTCTTTAAAAAAATTTAGCCATTATGATAGATATGTAGTGATATCTTATTGTGGTTTTAATTCGCATTTCACTTATGGCTCATGATGTTGTACATATTTTCATGGGTTAACTTACTATCTGCATATCTTCTTTCATGGAATGTCTCTGTTCATGCCTTTTGCCCATTTTCTACTTGGATGATTTGTTTTTCACTGTTGAGTTTCGAGAAATCTTTACATATATTCTAGATATAAGTCCTTTGTTATATTGTGGTTTGCAAATATTTTCTCCCAGTCTGTAACTTATCTTTTCATTCTCTTTACAAGGTCTTTCACAAAGCAAAATACTTCTCTCTCTCCTTCTATCTATCTGTCTATTATCTATCATCTTTTATATGAATGAGCTTGCATACGTAAATATTTGAAGCCTCTGTAAATAGAAAATTCTTATTCATTATAAAACATAATTAGGCAAGTGATGACAGATTCATAATAAATGATAAAACAACTCAGAATAAGCAGTCTTATCGAGATTTTTGGTTTTGTCAGCATTGTATAGAAGAAAAAGAATCACAGAGTAATTGAGAGACCCCCCCTAGCTCAAAACCTGTTTTTGTCACTTACTAGTTCTGTGATATCTCTTGCTCTTTTATTCTTCACCTGTCAAATGGAGAACTTAAGAGTACCTTGCTCATGGTAATGTTGTGAGGATTACCTAAGGTCATACCCATAAAGCACTTAAAATAGCATGTAACATATAATAAATACTCAGGAGAAATTAGTGTTACCATTATTAATAGTATTACTAGACACTCATACCAAGGTGTCTGTTTTTATTGAAAATTATTGCTTTCTCCAGGTTTAAAGGCTAATTTCTGCCTAACACATTATTTCATCTGGTAAAGTTTACTTACCTATGAAAATTTCACATACTCTGGATACAGATTAGTTGGTCGTTGTCAGTAGCTTTAGTTAGCGTTCCTTTTTGGACTATACCTGTGTGCAGGTTGTCACAGAGACTCAGTTACATCTGCTCTCTCACATCTATTGCATATATACGTATTAAATGATAACCAGGTACTGGGCAGTGTTCTGAGAGTAAGTATACGGTGGTGAGTCAGAGAGAAGTCCCAGCTCTAAAGAGCTATGCGTGTGGAGGGGACAGATTACAAACATACAAATACATTTATTTTCATATCAGGTATGGATAATTCTAGGAAGAAAAGAAGAGAAAATTGGGGTACTATTTTAATAGGTCACAGAAGACGCTCAGAGTTACATTTGGACAAAGACTAAGTGAAGTGAAAGACAGTGTGATAACTATTTGGTGAAAACATTGTTCATACAGAAGGCTGTAACATAAAGAAACTGAGGCAGGAGCACATTTGGGGTATTCAGGGAATAGGAGTGGGAGCGGGGATGTGGCAGAAAATGAGTGCAGAGAAGAATGTAAGGGCTAGATTTTTCTTTGTAGCTCATTATAAGGACTTTAGATGGGAAGCCTTCTGAGTGTTACTAGCAGAGAATGACATCATATAATTTACATTTTAAACGTTTTACACTGGTTGCTGTGGATTAGGGAGGAACAAATGGACACAGAATGGTTAGAAGTCTATGGCAGGGGACCTGGTGAGAGATGCCATGCCTTACGTCAGGGTGGTGGTAGTAGAGATGGAGAAAAGAGGTTGGATTCTGAGTTTATTTCAAAGGGGAAGCTGGGGGGATGTACTGACAGATTGAATGTGTATTTCCATGAATGAAAAAAGAGAAGCTGTGGACGACTCTAACTTATTTGGTCTGTGCAATGTGGGGAATAGTGGTACCATTTACAAAGATGGAAAAAAACTGGGCACGGAGCAGCTTTGTGGGTGGTGGTGTAAGTGGGGAATTAAAAATAACCGTTAGTCATCCAAGCAAAGGTGTCAAGAACCAGTTGGACACATGATTCTGAAATTCAAGGCAAAGTCTAAGCTACTCAAATAAATTTGGAAATATTACTGAATAGAAATTGTTCCAAATCATTTATGGAAACTATCCAGGGCGTGAGTATAATGTGGTTAGAGAAAAGAGAGGAGGAAAAAGGCATGAACTGTAGAGCACTCCATCATTTAGAGATGGAGAAGATAAAAATAATCCAGCAAAGGAAACTGAAAGAGTGGACAGTGAGGTAGGAAGGAAAATGGGAAAATGCACTGTCCACTTAAAATGAAGAAAGTGCTTCCATAAATGGTAATGATTGCGTATGACAACGTTGCTGTTGAGTGAAAAAAATATGAAGGTTGAGAATGTGTGGCTGTGTCTCGTTTCTGCTAGGGACTGAGATCTGTCTGGAGCAGGTTCAGATGAGAAACAGAGGTGAGGCAAAGGAGACAATTCATATATATAGACAACTCTTTTAAGGAATATTGCTCTAAAGGAAAACAGAAATGGGGTCATCATAGAAGAGGGATGTGAACTACCAAATGTAAAATTGATAGCTAGTGGGAAGCAGCTGCATAGCACAGGGAGATCAGCTCAGTGCTTTGTGACCACCTAGAGGGGTGGGATAGGGAGGGTGGGAGGGAGACTCAAGAGGGAGGGGATATGGGGATATATGTATGCATATAGCTGATTCACTTTGTTATACAGCAGAAACTAACGCACCATTATAAAGCAATTATACTCCAATAAAGATGTTTTAAAAAAAAGAAGAGGGATGTGAGCTTAAATTGGGTATTTTCTTTTAAGATCAGAGATATTTCCCTGTTTGAATGGTAGTGGAAGAAATCCAGTAGAGAGAGAAAAAATGATGAAACAGGAAGAAGAATGGACAATGCTAGAGAAACATCTTTATATGAGAAGGAGGTTATTCGGTGCTAAATGGAGGGGTTGACTTTATACACTAACAGGAGAGCCAGCAGAGTAAACATGCGCAGATGCAGGTGGACGGCGGGATGGGAAAGTCCTCTTTGTGCTTCCGTTTTTCTCCCTGAAAGAAATAGCCGGGTTATTGGTTAAGAGAAAGGAGGTGATAGAAAATGTAAAGATTTGAGAAAAGAGGAAACCATGTGGAATTGTTGTCACCTTCCCCTCTGCTGTTTAGCCATATTTTTAAAACTCATTGGCCAATTTAGTTTTAATATACAAAAAAAAAGAAAGAAAGAGAAAAAAGGTCTGGGTAAAATGTAGAGGTAGATTTGAAATTGCCCAAGACAGTTGAAAGCAGGAATCCTGGAATAAGTGCAGATTTCAAGGGAGGTTGGAAAGGAGCCAAGATAAGATGTGAGCATGTAACAGTAGCTTAAGAATTGTTGCATTTTAAGGAAGGAATTGCTTATAGATGCCCTTGAGACACAGGTATAGTTTTATATGCACGATTTCTTTATTATAAATAAATACCATAGAATGACAGAGCTGGTTATACAAACTGAGAGATTATATAACTCCCTAGTTTTCTATATAAGTATGTATGTCTTTATATATACATGTATATTATATATTCTCCTATTACCAACCAACTTGGGAATCTGATGAGATCAACAAATGGATTTCCTTCACAGAAGAATGGAAAGAAGCACATATGTACAATATCACACATAAAGAAATATTCATGGACCAAAGGGTAAGAATCCTGATTCTATCCCAAATGTGTCCTGAGTTAACCGACCTTCCTTCTCTCATGTCCGTGCTTGTGTATTTTATCCTCTCTGCCTGCAGTACCTATCCTTGTTTTCTCACCTACCAAACTGCTGCTTCTCCTTCAAATTTGAATTTAAGGTTTGCCTTGTCTGTGAAGTTTTTTTTTTTTTTTCTGATTCTTAACAAACCCTAGGGGCTTCCTCCTTCAAGCTTATTCCATCGTAGCATTTATTACTTTGTAACTGTTGGTTTGCAAGTCTGTTTAACTATTGATACTGTGGATTCTTCGAAGGCAAGGACTAAATCTTTTCACTTCTGAATCGTCATTACCTAGATTAGCGCTTTGCAAGTTTTCAATGAATTTTACAAATAAGGAAAAATGAGATCTGGAAGAGTGTAGGTGACTTAAGTAAGATAGTGGCTGCACAAGGCAAGCCCGTGGTGTTTTTCTTGCCCAGTTTAGGTCTCTCTTTATTCTTCCTGTGTCTGTCGGCTTTTAGGGAAGAAAACATTTTACACCAGGAAATGGTGGTAGTGTAGCAATGAAGCCAAGGGCACATCCAGAAGGATAAGTGCTCCTCCTTGTGGCATCTCTGGGAGGTGAAGGTGAAAATGACCATGGACTCACAAAGCCCTGTTAGGAAGCAGGATGGAGTTTAGTGGGAGGGAAAAATTGTATCCCTCACCCTGTTCCCCAGGAAGGAGTTAAGATGGAGATGTTTCCTTTCACTATGAGCAAAAAATACCTTCATATCAATTATCACTACTATTTTCGTTGGATTGCACAGGCATCTGAGTAGGTTCTTAGGGCAGGTACTCTCATCTCTATTATCTAACATAAGTCCTCACTACCCTATTGAAACAGATTTTCTCATTCTAATATTACAGATGAGAAAACTGAGGTTGAGAAAGTTAAAACAATTATCCTAAGGGTGCGCAGCCTGGAGCCCTGGTCTTTGAACTCTTCCATATGGTGCACTTTCCACCACAGTCTGCTGCCCACTGGGGCAGTAAAAGTGTGGGTAGCTACAAAATGAGTTAGCATTCCTTGTTACCAGAATCATATCAGCTACCGAATAGGCAAAAGAAGCTGACTCTTGGCTGGCAGTTCAGGTACAGAAATCAAAGCTCCTTTTTCCTATACCAGGACTCCAAGTGGTCAAAATATTAGATGAAGACAAGGGCTCCTGTTAGGGGTGGAGAGATGATGCTGAGAGGCAGCTGGATTTCTCTCTCTGATCCACAAGCTCAGAACTCACAAGGAGCCAGCAATGGTTCCAATACTTGACCTGCAACAGAGGTGAGTGACGAAGGGAACAAATATTCAGATGCCTCAGACAAAGGCCCCAATGTTTCCAGCCAGAAACATTTTTCTTTTTTAAGACTCAAGACATTCTTTTAACCAAACCAACAGCTTGGGGATAAGCAACAGCCCACAAGGGACCTTTTAGAAGGACTGGATACTGTCTTTATTGGAAGAAGCAATATTAGCTTTGATTTGATGGATGTTTTCATAAGCTAGTCTCCCCTGCTTCTTCAGATTCTTCCCTCTTAATAGATCTAATAAACACCCAAATCACCACAATGGCATGATTAACACATTTTCATATCCCAAATCCCTGCAAGGCAATGATCATAATAATAACTAATACCTATTGATCACTCATTATGTGCTAAGTGCTTTACCGGCATGATTATCTCATTTTATCCTCACAGAAAACCATATTGTATTGACCAAGAGAGGCTGGGAGTTTAATTGACTTGCCCAAGGTCACAGTGAGTAGTTGGTAGAGCTGGGATTGAAAGCAAACAACCTGACCCTACAATATATTGCCCAAAGGACTAACATACATGATGATTATCCTGAGTATCTGGGGAACTGAGTCTCCCCCTGTAGGGCTGCTTCCCTAGTTTACTCAGCACATTGGAGATGGCATGAGACAGCAAACGTCTGAAACTTCCTCTTTCCCACTCTATATATCTGGTCAGATGGCTGAGGAATAGCCCATGATCTAGCCAGCCATGTGTTTCTTAAGAAAAACAATAGCAATTAAAATTCTTACCTTAAGAAAAACAATAGGGGACTTCCCTGGTGGCACAGTGGTTAAGAATCTGCCTGCCAATGCAGGGGACTCGGGTTCGAGCCCTGGTCCGGGAAGATCCCACATGCCGCGGAGCAACTAAGCCCGTGTGCCACAACTACTGAGCCCGCGTGCCACAACTACTGAAGCCTGCGCGCCTACAGCCCGTGCTCCGCAACAAGAGAAGCCACTGCAATGAGAAACCCGTGCACCGCAAAACGAAGAGTAGCCCCCGCTCGCCGCAACTAGAGACCCAGTGCAGCCAAAAAATAAACTAATAAAAAAATTTAAAAAAGAAAAAAAAAAAAGAAAAACAATAGCAATTAAAATTCTTACCAAGAGTTAACACTGCAGGGAGAATTTATAACTGACAAAATGTGTAAAGAAATATAGGCAACTGGGTGCAACTTGGTACTTTGATTTTAAAGTTGACCTATTATTGATAACTAGTTTGCTTCAATTGTCATTTTTACTTTCAGAAATCCCTGGATGCTGGCTCTTTACAACTTTCTAGAGATTTCCATATCTGTCTGTCTTCTTTCCCACAGAGACCCTGCGGTCCTGCTGGCCCTGACAGTTGTGCCTCTCGTTACCCTGGTCACTGCCACCTGGCTCATTGCTGAGCATCAGAGGCTCCAAATTGTCCCCTCCCACCATCACACCAGTCGCTATGCCTGTAATAAAGCCCAGCAGGAAGCCAAAGAATTGAGGAAAAATCCTCCCCAAACCACATATTTGTCAGGGTATAGAGGCAGATTTGTCTGCAGGGTAGGTAAGGGGGCTGGGGAGGGCAGATGTGGGATGACCACCACCACCCACAGGACTTGCTACAACCAAAGCGCGGATGTTGTGAGGATAACGGAGCACTGAAGTCAGAACTTCAATAGTGGATCTCAAATGGGGATAGTAATACCTAACTAATAGCAACGCTGTGCGGCAAAGTGAGTAGCAGACGGGCTATTTCCACTCCTGTAATTTGAGGCTATAGATGAGGGGGCACTATGAAGCAGATGGTAGAGCCAGACATATCTGGGTTTTCATCCTATTCAGCAACTGCATGAATTTGTAGAATGTTTATTTCAACTTTCTGACCCTCAGCTTCCTCATCTGTAACACAGAGTTGAAACTGCCTACCACAGGAGTATAGAAATAAGACAGTGTACGTCAGCAGCTACTGTGAGACCTGGCATCCATACTCCGACCCCCTGCCTTTCTTCTAGTGGAGCGCCTGTTCTCCTTGACCGCTGAAAGAACAAGGAGAGATTGCCCCCAGATGTGCACTTACCTTCCTCCTCTTACTTAGTAATAGCGTAACGATAGCAACGACTGCTCCAATCACCACTTCTGATATGACTGCTTTTACTACGGCCACTGCTGCTGCTGCTATTCTGGTATTATTTATTGTGCACAACTATGTAGCATATGAAAAGGATACCGTATTATGCACTTTACCCATGTTATTGACTTTAATCTCAATGTGTCTGCTTCCTATCAAGTCTTCATTACGTGGTCTTGAAAAATAAGTATTCTATTACAGCCCAGGGTGTTAGCAGAACGGGGTTAGCACACGAGGCCCTCATTAGAAAATCGTAAGCTCCAGGGATTCTTGGAGACTAGGACTTGGCCGTGCATCATTTCTTTTCACCATCTCACCCCAACACCTCGGATGAATCCCTCTTTGACTGATTTCACAACTCACCATGCTAACTGTTCTGTGCTCCTTTCCTGGTGTTTCACTGCAGCATTTTGTAGGTAAGCATCAATCTCCAAATCCTTAGGTTCTGAGTCAGGTAGAACAAAATCTCAGCATTGCTTTTCATGCTGTTAGTCATTCTCAATAAGTTCCTTTCCTTTTGTTCCAGTCATTCTAAATGCTGGAAAACAACAGGAACAAAAAAAGCAATCGGGAAGCCACATCCTTGGATGTTATTACTAGAAAATAAAACAACATCCATTTTTATACTGTTGAACATGCACTCGCTCTAAACAAAAGAAATTGATGAACAAACGTGAATAAAGTACGCTTTCCTCAGCCCTGCTTTAGACTGATAAGCAAAGACAATTAATATCAGGGCTGTTGTTTCTTGGTTCCAATTTTCTATCCCTGTTCCTAATTGACATTCTCAAAGGTACCTGAGATTAGATAACTATTTAAGATTTCCTTCTGGATTATTTTTGGTACTCCGTGAAAGTTTATCGCCTACAGGCATTCTGAGGTAAATGAACTCCAACACATGAACAGACCTACAGAATGTCCAAACTAGAAAGAACCTTAGATACAAGATTTGTCTAGAGCACCTCACTTTGCAAGTAAGGAAACTGAGGCCCTGAGAACTTTGTGATGTGTGTGCTTTGGGAGTTCAGAGGGGATCTTCCTTGTAATACAATATTCACCTCTCTGTGCATTTGGTCCTTTGAAATTATTTTAAAATTGTACATATTGAAAAAGAGGTTCCCCTCTGAGTTTTGAAAAATCAGATGCTTCCAGTACCCTAGAGGAGCAGCATAGCTTTGATCAGATTCAGCTCGCTTCTTCCAACACCCACTGGGCACAGAGGAAGTGTGGAAAGTAGAGTGGGGGAACTATACTAAATCAAAAAATAAATTAGCTAAAAATACAATAAAATACTACCATGTGTAAAATAGATAGCTAGTGGGAAGCTGCTGTATAGCACAGAGAGATCAGCTTGGTGCTTTGTGACAACCTAGAGGGGTGGGATGGGGAGGGAGGGAGGGAGGCTCATGAGGGAGGGGATATAGGTATACATATAGCTGATTCACTTTGTTGTACAGCAGAAACTAACACCACATTGTAAAGCAATTATAATCCAATAAAGTTGTTAAAAAATAAATAAAATAAAATAAAATAAAATAAAATAAAATAAAATAAAATAAAATAAAATAAAATAAAATAAAATAAGAAATAATCTACTTTCTTCAACACAAAGGAGCTTTCAGAACCTTATTGCTTCCTACCTGGCTGGTCGGGATTTGCCACGTGTGTCATTCCTGTGTTAGGGCCTGGGTCCATGTGACAAAGGACACAGATTACTTTGGGGAACCTGTTAATTCTTCTTCCTTCAAGTTCCCAGCCTGAAAAATAAGCTGTCAGATATGCTAGCAGTCCAGGCTTCAAAACAGTGTATTTTATTTATTTATTTTTAAATTGTATATTACTATGTTTAGTTTTTTTAGATTAACAATGTTGTATTAGTTTCAGGTGTACAGCAAAGTGAATCAGTTGTACGTATAAAAGTACCTATTCTTTTTCAAATTCTTTTCCCATTTAGGTTATCATAGAATATTGAGCAGAGTTGTCTGTGCTATACAGTATGTCCTTGTTGGTTATCTATTTTAAATATAGCAGTGTGTACATGTCAATCCCAAACTCCCAATCTATCCCTCCTCCTCCCCATTCCCCTCTGGTAACCATAAGCTCATTCTCTAAGTCTGTGAGTCTGTTTCTGTTTTGTAAATAAGTTCATTTGTATCATTGTTTTAGATTCCACATATAAGTGACATCATATGATATTTGTCTTTCTCTGTCTGACTTACTTCACTTAGTATGATAATCTCCAGGTCCATCCATGTTGCTGCAAATGGCAGTGTTTCATTCTTTTTATGGCTGAGTAATATTCCATTGTATATATGTACCACATCTTCTTTATCCATTCCTCTGTCGATGGACATTTAAGTTGCTTCCATGTCTTGGCGATTGTAAACAGTGCTGCAATGAACATTGGGGTGCATGTATCCTTTCAAACCATGTTTTTCTCTGGATATATGCCCAGGAGTGGGATTGTTGAATCATATGGTAGCTCTATTCTTAGTTTCTTAAGGAACCTCCATACTGTTCTCCATAGTGGCCGTACCAATTTACAGTCCCACCAACAGTGCAGGAGGGTTCCTTTTTCTCCACACCCTCTCCAGCATTTATTGTTTGTAGACTTTTTGATGATGGCCATTCTGACTGGTGTGAGGTGATATCTCATTGTAGTTTTGATATGCATTTCTCTAATAATTAGCGATGTTGAGCATCTTTTCATGTGCCTCTTGGCCATCTGTATGTCTTCTGTGGAGAAATGTCTATTTAGAAAAACATTTTTAACAGAAACCTTAGCAGGATAAATCCAGTAAGACCCAAGGCTCCTTACCATGCTTGGTTCCCACCACTGCCCTCCCTGTTAGTTACCCACAGTGCTGGTCCCAGTTTCTTCCCTACAGAAGTGGCTGCTTCTCTTGCTGCTGGTCCCATCTCTTGACAGTTGCTGAAAGGTGCCCCCCTCAGTGCCCTTCCAAGGATCTGAACAACATGGTGACTCTTTCTGTTCCTGCCCCAGGTGAGGAGTGAGACGCTCCTGGCTGATCACCAACTTCGTAAATCAGTAGGTCACAGTCTTAATGTTTCTCCACACCTGCTCCGTACCTCTTGGTGCCCAGATTTCTGGATTGGAAAACTGATGAGTCCCAGGAAGGGAAAGCCACGAGACCTAAGTAGTGGCAAGACTAGGATTAGGGTGGGAATCTCTGATTTCATAGCCAGTGCTGTCTCGTCTCACTCAGGTGAATTTCTCACTGTTGAGACACCTTAAAGAAGGGAAGCGTGGATAGGCAGTGGAGGAAGGGAGTGTGCCCTGTGGCACTTGTGACCTGCGCAAGCAGGACTAAGCATGAACAGGGCAAAGTTTTCAAGCAAAGTCTCATTCAAGAGACAGTGTGTCTTAGTAAAGAACAAAAGATTTGGAGTTGGACAGGCCTATGCTTGAATCCCAGCTGTATTAGTTGTCTATCAGCTGACTTTGAGAAAAATTGCTGAACCCCTCTGAACTGTGGTTTTCCAATCTATAGACAAGAATTGTAATATCTACACCATGAAGTTATTCTGAAGGGCTATATGAAACAATGTGTATAAAAGACCTAGAAAAGCACCCAGTAGGCACTGGCCAAGGTGATAACTATTATTAAGACTAGCCTGGTTGCATTCCCATCCTGATTTATACTTTAAAAATTTCTGGCTATTCTGCCATTTTTGTCACCTTTTTGAGATCATTAACAAGGAGAGTTCTTAAGAGCACCTGATTTTGAATCAGATGCAGCTGAGTTTGCTTTTGGGCTATAACATTTATTTACTATCTATATTACTTTAAGTAGGTCAAGCCTCTGCAAGGCTCAGCTTTTGAATCTGTAAAATGGGAATAATAATACCTCCCTGATAGAGATGAGCCTATTTTGAAGATTAATTTAGGTTGAATGAGACTATACATTTTAGTGAAAGCCGGGGCCTGATCTTATACACTGTGGTGTTCCTTGCATCTGGCAATGTGCCTACCATATAATGAACGCTAAAATGAAAAATTAATAATGTATGCAGTATAAGTTTTTAATACAGTGTCTTATTAAGTGGAAGCTACATCTGTCTTACCCTAGTTAAGTTATATGAAGGTGAAACAGAATTGCAGGACAATTTAATACCTTCTCACGGTAGAAATCAGTGTGTAATAGGCTGTCAGATTACCAAGATGTCTCCTTAATTGGCTCTGACAACTTTATTCTTAATAAATAAGTGCCAAGGAGATAAATTTCAGGGAAGGTGGAGATAGATAGGATTCACAGTTGATTCTGGGCTCTCTAGTGGAGACCTCCAGATGGGAAGAGTAGGTTCTGATATTTGGGAACAATAGGCATGCAGACAGAGGGTAGAAGATCCTAAAGAATGGAGATCTGGCAGCTAAGAAGAAACCATGAGGAAAGTGAAAAGGATGAGGCTCTGAACACCCGGACTTAAATCCTGCCTTGGAACTTGGGCAAGTCATAACTTTTGGTCTCAATTTTCCCATTTACAAAATAGAATGAATAGTACTTACAGAGTTATTGTGAGGATTAAATGGGACAGTGGGTATAAAAGTGAAACACTGAACCAAAATAATGAGTGATCCCTTGAAGATGGAACTTTGCTTTCTCTACTAAAGTTTTGTTCATTTTTTACTCTTTTTTTTTCCCTTTGTTCTTAAGGTTGGAGAATTTCTACTAATCTGTTTTTAAGTTCCTGAACCTTTATTTTGCTGTATCAAACCTGCTGTTAAGCCCAATCTATGAATTTCTCCTTCTAGATTTATGGTTTTTCAGTTCTAAAGTTTCTGTTTGATTTTTTCTTTTTTGGTTTGTTTCCATTTTTTCCACTCAGGGACTTCCCTGGTGGTCCAGTGGTTAAGACTCCGTGCTCCCACTGCAGGGGGCAGGTGTTCAATCCCTGGTCGGGGCACTAAGATCCTGCATGCTGTGTGGCGCAGCCAAAAAAAAAAAAAGTACTATTTTTTCTGCTCAGCTTCTCCATATGTTCTCTCATTATAATTATCTTGAAGTCCATGAACATATAATATTTATAGTAGCTTGTTTTAAGGTTTCTTTCCTGCTAATTCTAATAACTGGATCATCTTGGTATCTGTGTCTATTGACTTATTTTCTTGCTTGATTATGGATTAATTTTCCTGCTTCTTTGAATATCTAGCAAATTTTTGTATTATGTTTGACATTGTTGATAATACATTGTAGGGATACTGAATGACATTGTCTGCTTTTAGAAAGGGCTCAAGAGGGAGGGGATATGGGGATATATGTATGCATACGGCTGATTCACTTTGTTGTGCAGCAGAAACTAACACACTACTGTGAAGCAATTATACTCCAATAAAGATGTATTAAAAAAAAAAAAAAAGAAAGGGTTGCGCTTTACAGTTACATAATGATGGATTTTATTGATCACATCAGACTTGGGTTTACTCTTCCTTTGGGGGGGGGGTCTGTTTTAATTTTGTTATTAGTTCTAGGATATACCCCTTAAAATAGGGTGTGGTCCTCACTCCTAAGGTAGAGCATTTCTAAGGTCTCATGAATGAGCAAGGTGCTCACCAAGGTTCCTTCACTTTAGCCTAAATTAGTCCGCCAGAATATTCCAGCAGTGCATGACCTCTGGGAGCTTCATTTAGGTCTCAGTCCTGCAACGGTTCCTCTCTTCTGGGACCCACAGGGTCTCACTCTTCACGCGGTCAGCCAGTCTTTGACAGGTCCATGGGGAAGAACCACACAGAAAATCTGGATACCTACCCTCTGCTCTACGGCTTCCTCCCCTCTGGTAGCCAGATCCCAAATTCCAACCTCTTCAGGAGCCCTCTTCTCCAATCTCTGGTTGTTCAGTTTAGCAAGACGGCCACACTCTGCTCCGTTGCCACCTTCCAGCACCATGGACAGAAGTGCGCCTCCAGACTCAAAGCCGGGGCAAACCTGGCCTCTCCTTCTGCCTTTCTCTTATTTCAAAGATCACAGTACTGAGCTGCTAATAGGCCACTTCCTGCGAACAGCTGCTCCGTGTGTTTTTCCAGTTTCCTAGTTGTTTCCAGCAGGAGAACAAATCTTATACAGTTACTCTTTCATGGCCAGAAGTTGGAAAACTACAGTTCTTTCTTTTTCTCTGATAATTACGATAGTATCCTGTTCTTTAATGGATGAAATATCTCTTCTCATTTTTCCAGGGGTATTAAGGATTGTTTGCTTGCTTGTCTATTCAGCTCCCTACATTTTCTTTTTTTTTGGTATTTCTTTTTCCTTTTTATTTTCATATTTATTTTGACTTCTGACTCATTTTAGAGGCCACCTGAAATGTATAGGTAAGAATCATTCAAAAAGTTGTTTGGAAAGTCTGCAGCAAGGGTGGAAGTTGTTGAATGATGTAACTCACCAGAAAGGGATTGATGGGAGGAATTGGCTGTTTTATTGAGGGACCTCCAGATGCCAGTAGGTGTAGGTCTATTTCTGTAAGCTGGCTATAGTCGCCTCGAAGAGGAGTTCCTTAAATCTGTTAATGTGAAAAGAAACACAAGCTTCTGTCTTATTGAAGCAAACATACAAGAGGTATAGTCACCTGGCTATGTGGGCTAAGGGAGGAGGCCTGGAGTGAGGGGTATCATGAATATTTTCAACCAAACCTTTTACTTTCGGCTCTATACTATTCCCTAGTTGTCAGAGATAACTGGACCCTCTGATTTCCAATACACTCTCTAGTGCCGAGATGTGACCATCTTTCTCACTGCATTTCCTCTGCAGGGAAGTTTCAGTCTTCTGTGTATTGCTACGTCAATAAGTATTCCTGCATCTACTTTCCATCTTCCAAAATTGTGTGGTCAACTGAGGTGGGCTGTTGCTTCCTTTTAAAATATATTTTTAAATACCTTTTACAGATATTTTAGTGGGATTTCAAGATGGAGTGGCAATGAATGTTGATGTTCAATCTACCGCACTCAACAAAGATAACATTGTTTTTAGAAGAGCGAAGGTAAGACTGTGAGGCATAGGCAAAGAGGGTATAATTAAAGAGCAGCCCTTTAAAAGTTTTATCCAAGCTCACTCCTCCAATAGTATAGATGCAATGCCCACACTCACTCCTCCACACATTAGAACCTGGTTATGCTTTGGTTTCGCTCACATGTCTCTTGCCTTTCATTCTACATCTATAGACCTGAAACAAGTAGAAGCCATTGGCTTCCAATTACTTTACTTAAACAAACACATTATGTTCATGTTACCTCGCCATACAGGCAAGAGTGGAAACAGCAGGAGAGAAAAACTGAACAGGTGTGCTGGGGACAGGGGTCACTTTCCTGCACACTCTGGGTTGCACATTAGTCCAGGTTCCCTCCTATTCACAGACACATATTAGTGGTAGCCGTTATCATTTCCAAGCCTGAAAACACAATTTGCCGGGCTCTCTCCTGCCTTTCCTGACTTTATTTCAACAAAATAAACCCATTTGGAAGCTCCCTTGAAGCAATGTTCTTCCTGCCTCATTACAGCTACATCAACACATCAGCATTCTGGAGTTGCCCTGCCAGGCTCCCTTCTCAGCTGGAGCATCTCATAGCCAATTAAATTCACTCCAGCTCAGCTCTGAGACCTAGTCCTTGCTCCCTGATTGCTTTCCAATGGCTTGAAATCTAGTCAACTGAAAAACCAAACCAATAACCAGGCAGGAATCATCACTGGAGTGAGAAATGATTGAAGAACTTTGTGCAAGGCTGAGGGCTGCCCCGTTGGAATGTGGCCCTAGATGTAAAATGAGCCTTTTTAGCACCCACTCAAGAGCAGTTGTGACTTCCAACACTTGGGTGCTCTGTTTGTGTTTCAAATACCAGGGCTCGAGAGTGACATTTAGCTGCTGCTCAGGGAGTCATTCTGTCCTTTGCCATCTCACGCCAGCGTTGTTTAAATGTTTGTCACAGCATCTAGGAAGCACAGGAAAATCAAAGCCCTAAATGTAAGGAACTCAGTGGTGGCATCTGGAGTCAGCTCTCTCCCTCTTCACCCATCAGCTCTGCTTCTCCTCCATGTCTCAGCTTGATTATACCTACTTATACGTTAATGCCCCAGCTCTCTAAGGCTCCTTCTCTGAGTGCCCTCCCACCCCAGGGGACATTTGGCAGTGTCTGGAGACATTTTTGGTTTTCATAAGCTGGGAAGCATGCTAGTGCATAGAGGCCAAGGATGTTGCTAAACATCCTACAATACACAGAACAATCCCACACATCAGAAAGTTATCTTGGGGCTTCCCTGGTGGCGCAGTGGTTGAGAATCTGCCTGCCAATGCAGGGGACATGGGTTTGAGCCCTGGTCTGGGAAGATCCCACATGCCGCGGAGCAACTAGGCCCGTGAGCCACAACTACTGAGCCTGCGCGTCTGGAGCCTGTGCTCCGCAACAAGAGAGGCAGCGATAGTGAGAGGCCCGCGCACCACGATGAAGAGTGGCCCCCGCTCGCCACAACTAGAGAAAGCCCTCGCACAGAAACGAAGACCCAACACAGCCAAAAAATAAAAAAATATATATATATAAATTAAAAAAAAAAAAAGTTTCTGGCCCAAAACATCAATAGAGGTTGGGAAACTCTGCTGTAGTTGTAACTTCACACATTTGTTCCCAAGTCAAGGAAACGTACTGGAATGCAAATGAGAGAGATGGCTCTTAATATGTGGATAACCTTGAAACTTCCGTGAAATGTGTTTTAGTAAAATAAATCATTTACAAATTTTGGTGGTCTGCTCTGCTACAACATATGTTTTTGTAATCTGAATTAGTCCATATGTGATTATAAATAAAGGAATAGTGCCAACAAAATGTAGAAGTAACATTTTTTCCTATGTGACATTTTTTTTCTAGCTCATTAGTGTTTTATACCACCTAGTGGGCACAGCAGAATCCAGATAAAGGAATATAACATCGTACCCAGGCCTGTTCACTTCTTGATTTATTGGTTGCAAAAAATGAAACCAATTCTCCCTCACCTCCCATCCTGTGTCCATACCTTTGCAATGTCATTTTGTATTTTGTAGCTCCTATGAGCATGAACAGAAGTCTGTTTCCACACCTCTTGAATCTGGAATGGCTTTATGACTTGCTTTAGCCAATCAATGGTGGCAGAAGAAACAATGGCCAGTTCTAAGCCTAGGCCTCAAGAGGTCTTGCACAATTCCATTTGTTCTCTTAAAACAGTGTGACTATTATGTGAACAATCCTAGACAAATCTACTAGAGAATGAACAATCACTTGAAGCAGAGAAGAGCTATCATCTCATCTGAGGTCTTCTTAAATCAGCCAGGCTATTGCTGACCTGCTAATTGGTCAAGATGCACGAGTGAGTCCAGCTGAGATCAGCCAAGCCTGGCCCAGGTCCATAAAACCACTCAGCTGACCTGTAGACTCACTAGAAATAATAAATTGTTGTGTCTTTAGCTACTACATTTGGAGTTTGTTTTATAACAATAGATAATGGATATATAAACCTGAGCTTCATCTTGGCTTATTCTATCTCAGAAGTTCTTATTATACAGTTAACTCTGATTTTTGTATGTTTGGTCCTTAACTCCAAACCTAGCAGCCTCCACCTTTACTTAAACTTTTTTCTATCAAGTTACCTTCATTTTTTTGGTCTTATATTTAACAATAATATTTCTTTATGTGTTAGGAATTTAACATGCTGGTTTTGCTCATATTTTTGATAAAATTTTCATTATTTTTCCGTTAGTGTTCTAGTTAAAATGTTACATAGATATTGAGTGGTCTACTTCACTCCTATGTTTTCCATTATCTTATTATTTTAGTACATAATTTTGCAGAACATTAGGTTTCCCAGTACTGCATATGTTGTGTTACAGGCAACAGAAATCCTCACAAATATTTTGAGTGTCAAATTACTTGTGCCCTATGCTGCAACTGATCATGAATAACTAGTGTGTCAAGATTTCAGGTTAGGAGCTGTTGTGTCCATATGTTTTTGTATGCGTATGTGTATGTCTGTGTGTGAGTGGGTGGAAATTCAGATGATTAATATTTTGTACAGTTATCATCACACTAATATGTTCCCATGCTATTCTGTGCTGTTTATATCAAATTATTCTAAATAGGTATAATAATAAACATTGTCATTTATAAATAGCTCTACATTATATCAAGTGCTTTTATATCAGTAGCCTCATCTTAATCTTCATGGCAGCCCTGAAAGATAGCTACTTTTTTGAGTCCCATTTTACAGATGAAGGAAAGGAACTGTGGATGGGTTTAGAACTCCAGGTAGTACATGACAAAGCAGGGGTTTAAAAAACAGGTTTCATTTTCACTACTCCTTCATTCCAAGATGAAAGAGTCATCCTTCTTGTTTGCACTTGCTTAAGGAAAGGGCAGAACAGGTTGTTCTTAGGTCTTTTATTTCATTGCGGGAAATAAGGGACTGATGACCAGTGAGATACTGTTCAGTTCTGGCAAAACTTGAGGGAGGATGACAATGGAAACCTCTGTGTGGTTTCTCTGTTACTTCCAAAAGATATCCTCCCCCCAAATTACATTCCTCTCATTATTTAATCAAACACTAATCTAGTCGTTGATGTCAAGGAATTTGGAAGATATAATTAAAGCTAAAGCCTTAAAATAAAGAGATTATCCTGGTTTATTGGATGTGCCCAACCTAATCACTTGAGCCCTGAAAGTTACAGAAATTTCTTCTGCTGGAATCAGAGAGGTGTGGCAGAAAAGGAAGGCAAAGAGGAGATGAAGTAGAGACATCTGAAGAGTGAGAAGGATTCAACCCAGCTTTGCTGGCTTTGAAGGAAGCCACATGTCAAGCAGATGACAGTCTGCAAAGAAATGGGGACCACAGTCCTACAACCACATGAAACTGAATTTTTCCAGCAACCTGAATGAGGTTGAAAATAGATTCTCCTCTAGAGTCTGCATAAAGAAACACACCTTGATTTTGGCCTTGTAGGACTGGAACAGAGAAACCAGCTGAGCTCCTCTAGACTTTTGACCTACAAAACTGTAGTAAATGGGCTTTGTTTCAAGCTATGATGTTTATAGTAATTTGTTACAGCAGCTAGATAAAAGTAACACATTTTGTGAGAAGTATAGATATGCTGAACAACTTTTCAGTGGGTGCTAAAGGACAGCAGAGATGAGCTCAGCTGAGTCTATAATAGAGAGTTCCTTTTGGAGAAATAATGTGGATGCAGAGAGCTCATCCCAAGGAGTGGTCTTATGACACCATGGCAAACAAGAAGTTGAGATGGGAAAGTAGGAAGATATGTGTGGTGAGTCTCTGCAAAGGTTCACACTTAACTAAGCTTCTCAAGTTGAGGTTTCACCAACCTCAGGGTAAAGGATATTGGTTGACATCTTAAGGCTTTCTTTGTAGACTGTAGGTTCAGAGAGAAGAGGATTGGGAGAAACAACTCAACTTACAAAGATTTTCATCTTCACTTTGTAATTTAATCCTACTAACAACCTTGTAAAATGGGTACTTGTTTAACTCCTTTTTACAAATTAAGGATACAGACACTCAGATAGATAACATTCTTGGCTAAGATCAAACAACCAGGACTAATATGAAAGTTTTCTGAATTGAGATTTCTTCTTTCTTATTGAGGCCTTCTTTTCCTTTTATCCTCAGTGTCTCATTTTACACCATAGTTTTACTAAACCTCATGTCTTCTTGGAAAAAATCAAGGTTTAAATCTGAAATAAATAATGTAACCCTACTGCTTATTTTATTTTATTTTTATTGAAGTATAGTTGTTGTACAATATTATATGTTACAAGTGTACAATACAGTGATTCACAATTTTTAAAGGTTATACTCCATTTATTTTCACAATTTTTAAAGGTTATACTCCATTTATATTATAAAATATTGGCTATATTCCCCATGTTACACAATATATCCTTGTAGCTTATTTTATACTTAATAGTTTGTACTTCTTACTCTCCTACCCCTATATTTCCTCTCCCCCTTCCCTTTCCCTACTTGTAACCACTAGTTTGTTCTCTGTATCTATGAGTCTTTCTTTTTTGTTATATTCACTAGTTTTTTTATTTTTTAGATTCCACGTATAAGTGATATCACACAGTATTTATCTTTCTCTTCCTGACTTATTTCACTTAGCATAATGCCCTCCAAGTCCATCCATGATATTGCAAATGGCAAAATTTCATTCTTTTTTTATGGTTGAGTAATATTGCATTGTCTCTCTCTATATATCACGTCTTCTTTATCCATTCATCTGTTGATGGACACTTAGATTGCTTCCATATCTTGGCAATTGTAGACAATGCTGCTATAAACATTGGGGTGCACATATCTTTTCGAATTAGTGTTTTTGGTTTTTCAGGATATATACCCAGGAGTGGAATTGCTGGATCATACGGTAGCTCTGTTTTTAGTTTTTTTGAGAAACCTCCATACTGTTTTCCACAGAGGCTGCCCCAATTTACATTCCCACCAATAGTGTATGAAGGTTCCCTTTTCTCCACATCCTCACCAACATTTGCAACACTACTGTTTAGATAGCCAATGCCATGTTTTCTCTTAAAGAGGTGAAGACAACTCCAAAGAGTGTAGTGTTTGGTCTGTTTTTACCTGGTGGTGAGTCTTCACCCCTTGGCAGCAATGCTCCTGCTCCTCTTGACCCTAAGGCCTGGTTTCCAGTGTTTCTGAGGTCACAGAACCATCATTCTCTTAAGAACATACAGAGTTATGTATAAGAAGGAAGGATTGGATGTTTAGGAGAAAATCATATCTGTTTTGACTTGTCTTTGGTTCCAGATTTGGGCCACAGAAGGGTCCACTGGGTCCTGATATTGAAGGGTAAATGCCATCAGCTACTGGCATTGGTTCCAACATGCCACATGCAAGCCTGGCCAAGTAAGCAGCTGTGACACTTCTTAGGAAATACTCTTACACATCCACATGTCCTCAAACCATCAGAGGCTCAGAACGCCTCTGTTAATCACTTTATCTCAACTCTGTGCAGATTATACCTCTCTCTTTAAACTTGTTATTTTTAAAGGGCATTCATCGGGGTCCTGAGGTGCTGAAGTTAGTCCTCAGGAAACTTCAGATTATCAGACAAGACAAATCTCCACTAAGTCCCCACAGCTCTGACTCTGTCTGGGATTAGAGTGCTCTCCACATGATTGCTTCAGCTATTCTGCCTGAAAGGGGGACCAGGACCACAAGTGCCATGAGGTTTTGGAGGAGGCAAAAGGGGCTCAGATGTGCTTGGAAATGTGATTTTTAAAAAATATTTTAATTTTTCTGGTTTTTGGAATTCAAACATCTGGAAATGTTTATTTTTATTTTTGGCTTCACTGCACGGCATGTGGGATCTTAGATCCCCAACCAGGGATTGAACACTTGCCCCTGTACTGGAAGCACAGAGTCCTAACCACTAGGGAATTCCCTGGAAATGTGATTTTATTCTGATAGGCCACAGCAGAGAAAGAGACATTGACCTTGAAGTGTTGGGAGATTGAGGTTAAGATCATTTTCTACCTCCCCTCAGTATAAAGTGATTTCTACCTCTGTTTAGGAATGGATGTGTCTTCGTTCACTTCTTTGGGACTTTGCTTCTTAACACTAGTAATTCTCCCATTAACAGTGCCCATATCCACACACCAGCTTTAGTTCTTACAATGTATCTGCAAGGGACCACCATGTGACAAATGGACAAAACTAAAGCATGGAGAGATCCAGGGTGTACTTTGGCTGGTCTGGATCAATACAGTATTAGACTTCAGCTTCTCCAGAGAAATGAGTTAGTGCATATACCTCAGGTGCCTGTTTATGAGTAATGTCTACTTTATAATAAGCACTAAAGAGCTGTGATTCTGAAATCGGGCACCACAACAAATAAGGAAGTAGTAAAATTCAGAGATTAAGTGGAATCCCAGTTCAGAAGTCAGACAAACATATGTTCATGTTCCCAATCTCGACACATAATAACTGTGTGAACACAGGAACTAATCTTTAATCTTCAGTTTTCTAGTATATGAGAGGCAATTTTTAAATTACCTCATAGAGTATATGTGAGGATTGAATCTAATATGCATGTAATACTTAAAACAGTGCCTGGCACACAGTAAATGCTGGCTTTTATCATGACTGTTATCACTGTCATCATTATACAGCTCTTTCTCCCTTTGCTTTCAGTCATGTTGCCCAAGGCTTCTGCCTTTTGAACTTGAATACCATAATATCCTACTTAAAATCCAATTTCTCTAATTCTTTTGTCTACAATCCCTGTTTAAGGAGTGGGCTGTCAGTGCTACAGAAACCATGGTCCCTAGACAGGCAATCTCAGCATCATGGGAGCTTGTTAGAATTGCACACTCTTAGGCTGGGCCAAGACCTCCTGATCCAAATGTCTGGGGAAGGACTCTGCATCGTAATAAGTTTTCCAGGAGGTTCCAATGCCTGCTAAACTTTGAGAAGCACTTTTCTAAGTCAATTACACAGTTTGATGAAAAAGCTCTGAAAATGGAGAAAAGATTTTGGTTTAAATCCTAGATCTGCCTGTTCCAGCTATGTGAAATTTGACAAATTATTTAATCTCCTTGACTCCAGTTTTTCTTTTATAAGTGTACCAAGTTCCTTGGAGGTTTATTATTCAGGTTATAGGCTAAGCCATATTAATGAAGAGATCCCTAAGTACAGTGGTTTGTACAAGAGATTCATTTATTTCTGCCTGCATAGTAGCTCAGAGGCAGGAGGGTGGTCCAAAGTGAGTTGGCGGTTCTGTTCCATGAGGTCATCTAAAGACCCAGGATCCGTCTATCTTGACCCTCTGCCCTCTCCTGGGATGTTGTTTTGTCTGTGTGGTTGACTTGGGCTCCATGACACTGTGTCAGGCTTCTGACTGGGGGAAAAGGGAAAGAGAGAGAGTAGAGAGGACAGCATTTTCTTCTAAGAAAGTGATGCAAAATTTGCACAGTTTACCACTGGCTGCTTCAGCTGCTGTGGCACATTTTACTACTGCTCATAGCTCCTTACTGAAAACCTAGACATGGGACCACACCTAGTGGGAAGTGTAGAAATGAACCTGTGAGCTGGGTGACCAGGTGCCCTGTACCAATTCAGGAGCTGTGGGTGGTCTGACCTAAAACAATGGGTACTCATGGAAACATATAGTAGAAGACCCCGCACGAGTAAGCACTCCACAAATACTAATGTGAAGTGGGATAGGTAGCACGGTGTTGAAGACTCAGGCAGTTATGAGCACGAATGCAAGTTCTTCTACCTGTATAGAATGTGACCTTGGGAAGGTTATTTTTGCTTTGAGATTCACTGTCGTCAGTTGCTCAAATAGAAATTACAATCCCTTGACTCACTGTGTTTTTTAGGACGATGGAGGGCTGCCCAATTTAGGCTACCTCCATTCCCAAGTCAGAATGCATTTTGATTCTTTTAATCACAATGAAACAGGAGATATTCAGAATTAGTTAGAATGTTTCACATGTCATTAATTCCTTATCAAATTCAACTCCAAGCAACATGCTGCAATTACCGTGCAGTTTTTGGCCCTCAGCCTGGAGATAGGAATCTTAATCCTAGGGCCCATTTGATGGTTGGTGGGGTGTGCATCTTGCCAACATCTTGCCAACAGCCTAAACACAGCTCTCAGTTCCAAAGGAGGAGGGGGGTGTTTCCATCCTTTTGTTGCATTCTTCAGGGCAGAAACTGTGGGCCAGCAGTGAAATATAATTACAATTCTCCATTGTCTTATTTGGGGTATAAACAAGCAAGTTCCTGGCTAATGAATTTACAGAAACAAACATAAAAGCAAATAAGCAGCCTTCCTCAAGAAGGGGCATTAAACAGGATTTTCATATGCCATTTACTCTGGCAGAGCAGAAATGCATCCTTCTCGTTACAAAGAGCAAACACGGACCCTACTGAAGAATAATGCTCTTTATGGCAGCTAGTTCCATCTGTCTTGACATCAAAAATCCTTTTTGGTCCCTATTTTTCTGCTTGCAGTTTTCCATCTCTTTTCTGTATTCTTCAAGTTAACAAAGTCAAGGAGATCTCTACTCTCTGGTCTCTACTCCTTTCCTTCACAAACCACATCAGAGGTGAGGAATAGGAGAATACAGTATTCTAGATGTATTGCTGCATTGCAGAGAGCCTGCCTATGCAGGCTCTCATGGGGGGTTCACTTTCTCTGGTTACCAAGGAAAGACTGTAGTAGTGGAAAGAGGGGCACAGAGACCAAAGAAGGTTGGAGGCCTTCTTACCTTGGATACTCACAAAAGCCCATGCCTGAGACAGAGATTTGTATGCAGAGACTTTATTTTAGAAGTGATTTCAGGGAAGAGGAATGAAGGTCAGGGAGAGAGAAATAGGAAAGGGGGAAAGCCAATACAAAGATGTGTTATCAAGCTGTCCACTGCAGCAGGCAAATGAATTAAAAATAAGAAATGAAAATTGCTAAGTGTTCAATCTAATAAATAAGATAAATAAAATACTAAAGCAAAGAAACTCTATTTGAGGCCTAAAAAATTGGCAAAGATTTAAAAAGAAATATGTAGTGTTGTTCAGGAAGGTGTAATACATGTATTTTCATTTACTGTTGGTAGGAGTAGATGGTCTACATCCAGATATTTATTTTATGGCAATAAATAATAGAGGTACATAAAATTGCATGTATAAAAATAGAGGCTGCAGCATTTTTGAATTCCTGAAAAATTGTAAAGATTCTATCTCCCAACACTCTCTGATCTCTACCCTGCTTTACTTTCCTTCATACATTTATCACTACACCTCACACACACACATGTCCACACATGCATACATGTATCTTTGCTTGCTTACTATTTTCCTCCCCAGAATGTTACCGAACTTGGGTCTGGCTGCTCACTGCTTGAAAGTCAATACTCAAGAGGGAAGTGCTGGTAGAAACAGAAAGGTTGTTTGAATCAGAAAGCTGGCATCCTGGGGAGAAGGCGGACTTGTGTCCAAAAACCAACGCCAAAGATTCTTCTCATCCATGAAAGTTTTTTTTTTTTTTTTTTTCATCCATGAAAGTTTTTAAAGGGAAAAGGGGAAATAACCTCAGTTAATCATTGAGATAGGGGGTCAGATTCATTGCCATCTCCCATTGTGTGCAGGCTTGTCGATTTCTTGTGATCTTTCTTCAGATGCTATCTTGTTCACACAGTTTGTTTGCAAGATGACTGAAGGGGAAGCTGGGGAAAAGGTCTGGTCATCTGTTAATTAGTTATTCTTCATTTCTATTTCTTTGACCTAAGGAAAGAACCAACAAGTTAGGCAAGGTTTTGTGTGAGCAAAAGATCTGAAAGGTGTGCTTGGGTTGGAGGTTAGTTAAAATATAGCTTTGCTAAAGTGACAAGATGAAAGTGCCCTTCTGCAGAGAGCTCTTTACTGCAAAAAACTGCTTACAAAATCCCCACTGTTAGACATTGTTCCACATCTATGAGATTATGGGTCAATGTCTGTCTTCTGTAACTTCTTCATGATGATATAAGGTGTCGTATTCTCAGAGTGGAAGATGTCAACTTGGTTTGAAACGTCTCTTCGTTGACGGTTTTAGTTGCCCGCTTACATATATGGGCAGAACAAGCTACAGTTATTTTGATGGCCACAACTATATAGATTATTACTAGCAATGGTGTTAATGCCCTTCTCTTAGGGCCAGTTCTTGGAATAGTGCAAGCCATAGATTCAATACTGCTCAAGATGGAGCAGCTTATGTCATGGCTGAAGTCTGGTCATCATGCAGTTAGCTTTTGCCCTCTGGTGGCAGTTATAGTATCTGTGAAACGACTCAGGAATGTGTATCAGATGCTGAAAGATTCTGTCTCTATTGTCCTAATAATTAACGCTTGAGCCTGCTCTTTTGTGACTCAGGGAGGCCTGAGAGATCTCAGCTTTCCTACAAATAAGAGGCAGAGGACCTGGAGGGGCCTTTGTATACTTCAGGGGGCCCTGCAGGGTTCTGCTCAGTTTCAAGAGGATGTAAGTCCCACAAGGACAGTGACTTTATCTGTCTTGTTCACTGTTATATCTCCAGCCTCTAGAACAACGTCTGACACATAGTGGTCACACAGTAAATGTTTGTTGGAGGAATAAATGAGTTAATCATTAGGACGTCTGTTGAAATTAAGAATGCTATATCTATATAATGAACAACTTTGTTGATATTAAAATAATACTTTTGAAAAATACTTAACACATGAGAAAATATTTATTGTGTATAATGAGGACACAGAAACACAATGGTTATCTCAGACCAATGAATTTATGATAGTTTTTGTTTCCCATTTGTATATTCATCTGCATTTTCCAAATGTTTATCCATGAGCATGGGCTTTTGTAATAATCAGGCAAACATTATAAAAGAGGAAAAAAATCCTAGAGGTCCAGTTTGAACGCAACTTCTTCCATTCCCTGAACTCTCCGGTATTGGTGAGCTTGGTCTCCACAATGCCCGGGACACAGTGACTATGTCATTCACCTGTGATTTCCGATGTGCGTGCATGGTCCATTTGTCTCACTTGTGTGTATACCTCTTGGACTAACACATTCAGCCCCCAGTGTCCTGCGTAGGGTGGGTGGAAGAATACAATGTTCTAAATAAGGCAGAGGGATAAGAAGATGAACAGAGAGGAGGAGAGTAGGAGAATGTGGAGAGACCAAGATAGAGAGACCGGCAGAAAATCAGAAACAAAGCCCTGCTTGGTCCCTAAACATGACTCTAAGGTTTTTGCACCGCAAAACAGTACAGCATTTAGCTTCAAAGAAATCCTCTAGAATTTTCTGCTGGCTGCATTTGATGCCCACTCTAAATGGGTACACGAATTCCCAGAATGGATAGTTCAAGAGTTTGAGAGGTAATAAAGAGGCCTATTATATGCTGCAGGAACGGGTAGATAGATAAAGGAGTAAGAGATGAATAACCACGTTAGAAACATGGAATTAAGACTTCAGTTACCCAATGGGCCAGTTACTCTCTTACCTGCTTTCACCATATCCTTCCACCAACCTCTATGAAATGCAACTTCAGTGGGGACTGAAGAGGAGCCTGCAAGAAGGTACCTTGACTGATTTTTCCATAAAGGTGCCAGAATCAATCATCCAAATGGGAACTGGACTTCATTATAGACCTCTAGACAGGCTGCACACAGATTTCAAAAGACGATGTTATTGCACTGTGCAATTTCGGAACTATTCTCTGGGGTCTGCCTCGTAGCCAAAAGTCACTGTCTTCTTTTGTGTGTGTATTTAATTTTTTAGAACAGGTAAAAAAAAAATCATTCATAACCATATTTGGGGAATATAATTCAGCGTTGTTACTTCTGACATAAAAAAGGGAAATTAAGATGACTGGATCTTTTATTAAGTGTATAAAGAAGGAAGAGAGCTAAAATTCACTTTTCATGATGTCGGATGATTTTATAGAAGTCCTTCCAGTCAACCTCAAAGAACCTTATAAGGAAGACATCATTTTCTCTCTTTTTAGGTGTAAAAGCTAAGGCTCAGAAAATTGAGTAACTTGCTAAAGGCCCCACCGGTAAGTGTCAGAGCAAGACTCCAAAGTCCATTATCTTTCTGTTGAAGCTCAGTGCTTGAATATGAGTCCTAAAGAGGTAATCTATAATAGTTCTAATTAAGGGCAGCAAAGTCATCTTTCCAAGAGGAAAGTCTATACTATAGGCAGGGGCAGAAAAACACCTGGAAATCTGGGCATATTCCTAATATATAAAGGGATATTAAACATAGCCAGAATAAATGAGAAAACATGGGGCCAGTTAATTCAGGTTCCTATCATTGTGTAACTGGACAAATAACTACTGGTTTTGCTTTTATCAAATTAAATAATATCCTTGAATGGAGAGAATGTTCTTACTGTTGAGTCCATATAAAAGAAAATATTTTATTGCATCCTTATATATAAATGTCTTATTTTTAATGTAAAAAGAGATATGAATGGTTTATTAATTGAAAATCTTTTTCTCCCTATCACCACTAAATAGGTGAGATGCATGTTTTTAAAGGGACACCACATTACCACTTGCCCTGGGTGCTCACCAGACTTAGCTGAGCTCTGACTTGTGTTATATCCAGTTAGTTGGAGTTTCCACAATATGCTGTCCTCACCTCTGCATTTGTCCACCCTACCACATTTGCTGGGAATGCCTCCCCCATTATAACCGACTCTTATTGTTTAGTGTTCAGGTTAGCTGTTACCTTCCCCAAGGCAACCTCCCCTGACAATCCCCCAACTCCAAATTAGATCAGTTGTCCTTTATTTGGGCTCCCAAATAACATAATAGCATAATCTCTCAATTTGATTTACCCTAAGTTTTTTGAATAAGTAACTCAATGAGTGAATATTTGGTTGTATAAATTCCCTTGCATTTAGTATTATTAGAGCTACCCTACATCTTTTAGGAGACCTTCCCTTTTCCCTTTTCAGTATACAAAATAAATCTTACTCATAATGCCACAATTCTCTTTTTAGCAAAACAGCACTATGCAAATGCAGTTATTTCATTAAATGAGAGTTGATGTCGAAGACACAGATCTCCTAACCTAGATTTAGGGATTCTAAATGCTTAGAGCTCTCATCCTCTGGAGGTCTCTAAACTGTGATTATGAACAATTAGAATGAAATTTATTTGTGACATTTAATACCTAGAAATATTCCATGTCCCTGTACATTCTAACTGGTGACATTTTTCTCTGAAATACTCCCTTTAATTGACTCTGGCAGTGGTGAAGACAGATCCAATTAAAGACTCATCCCTTGGATTTAAAAAAACAACTAACAACACTGGTGTCAAAAAAGCAAGGTAAATTATAGTTGATGGGATTGTCAAAGCTGTTTGATGTCCCCAGTCCAGAGTGATTCCAATTATAAATAAGTAAGAGCTTCTCAAAGGGGTTATATCATAGTGTTCTTGTCACATACTGTAGCAATGCATGAACACTCTGACATGTTGCTCAGCCAGAATTGTTGAAACTTAATGGACTGTAGTTGTGTCACAATCTTTAGGGGAGAAAAATCAAGACCTTGGGGACTTTCCTGGTGGTGCAGTGGTTAAGAATCCACCTGCCAATGCAGGGCACACGAGTTCGATCCCTGGTCCAGGAAGATCCCACATGCCGTGGAGCAACTAAACCCGTGTGCCACAACTACTGAGCCCATGCTTTGCAACTACTGAAGTCCATGCACCTAGAGCCCATGCTCCACAACAAGAGAAGCCACCACAATGAGAAGCCCATGCACCGCAAGGAAGAGTAGCCCCCGCTCGCCACAACTAGAGAAAGCCTGTGCACAGCAACGAAGACCCAACACAGCCCCAAAATAAATTAATTAATTTAAAAAAATTTTAAAAATTAAAAAAAATCAAGACCTTGGACTTGGGTACAAGTTATGGCTTGTACCCTATCAGTTGTGTCACCTTAGTCAACTCGTTTTAACTTTTGAATGTTAGTTTACTTCTCTGTAAAACAGAGATACTACTACCTTCCTTAGAAGTTTCTGGAAAAATGAGCTGAGATAATGAATGAGGTGCTATCACAGCACTGAGGACATAGTGTTTTCTCAATCAGTGTCTTACCCTTCCTCCTCTAGGCTCCTCTGAAGTATTTTGACAGACATAGCCCTGCTAAACTAATGCAAGGTCTCTAAAGCCTCCTCATCTTCCTTCTCCTCCTCCTCATGGGTAGGTGAGATGCTGGTTCTCAGATTTCTGTATTTCATGGGCTATTATTTTAATGGGGAACTGAGAGAGGGTTAGCTATTTCCTTTGCAATGAAAGGATATTTTGTAAAACAAACACTGTCTACTGTCACCATATTTTCACAAAGATAAAGACTTTTTAACAACAAAAAATAAAAAGGATGTAATCCCAGGAGGAAAAAATAGCCCTTTAAGTTGAATATACATATATATATATATTTTTTAAATAAATTTATTTATTTAATTTATTTATTTTTGGCTGCATTGGGTCTTCATTGCTGCGCTTGGGCTTTCTCTAGTTGCGGTGAGTGGGGGCTATTCTTCGTTGCGGTGTGCGGGCTTCTCATTGTGGTAGCTTCTCTTGTTGCAGAGCACGGGCTCTAGGCACGTGGGTTTCAGTAGTTGCGGCATGCGGGCTCAGTAGTTGTGGCTCACAGGCTCAGTAGTTGTGGCACACGGGCTTGGCTGCTCTGCGGCATGTGGGATCTTCCCGGACCAGGGCTCGAACCTGTGTCCCCTGCGTTGGCAGGCGGATTCTTTACCACTATGCCACCAAGGAAGTCCCTGAATATATTTTAAATTATGAAAAATTAACTACTTGTGTTTACTCTGTTTTTCTTGTGTAGCCAGGGACTAGTGAGAGTTACCTTAGGGACCAGCACTGGTCTGCACCCTGGCATATGGAGCGATGGACCCAAGAAGCCCCATCTTCAGAAGGACAGACCCTAGGCTTGGCTATAGGCAAGGTTTCTTAGAACCTAGGTGCCCAGGTGACTGAAACACATTTTCCAGAGACTGAAGAAGCCAAGTGGGTGAGAGTTGGATGGCTTTACCTGCCTCAGGTGTGTCAGGGGCAATACCTTGTGGAAGGGATGCCCCCTGCTCTTACAGAAGAAGCACTAAATTAATATTTTATTTGGAAGAGAGAGAGAGAGAGATTTCTCAGTAGCATCTGAGGACTTTGCTGCCTCCTCTATAGCTCAGGCTTAGGCTGAACTCTGATGTAGGTGCATGTGTATATGTTACTGTGTGTGTATGTGTGCATGTGTGTATATGTGTGTGTGTACATGTGCAGATGTGAGTACACACATATATGGATGTGTGTGTGTGTGTATGTACAGGGGTTGTGGAGCAGTTATTAGTCAAATCTGATTTTGCCAATACCTTTAGGTGTTAACCTTCCTTTAAAAAAAAATGCTGTCTTTAATGCACACATCAATTTGGGGGTTGGAGGCTCTGTAGGAACAGCTGTGGTTTAAAGAAAAAGAAAGACTGAACTCTAGGTGCCCTCATACATAGAGGAAGAACCCAGGCTGGCCCACACAGCTTGGAGGGGATAGTCTATCATCAAAGAACTGAGTAACTGACCACGGTACTGAGGAGCACTGAAACATTCTCCGCCTGCCCCAACCTTCACCTGGTAGGACACTGCCGAAGTCTTGGAGGGAGAGACTCAATTCTCTAAGACATTTGGTCAGTTTGTATGCATCCCCCTACTATTCAGCTGTGAATGCTCATGAAGTCAGACCAATCAGCATTCAAATACTGGCTTTACCATATACTGCCTGCGTGAATTTGGGCAAGTTATTTAATCTCTCTGTGCCTCAGCTTCCCCATCTGTGAAGTGGAGATTATCCTACCTACAATGCAGGGTAGTTGTGAGAATTAGAAATAATAAATATAAAGTGTCTGGAGTAGTGTCTGTCACATCAGAGAGTTTCAATAAGAATTAACCTAATATCTTATTCAGTTTCATTGTTTATGTCAGGGAGGACGCTAAGGGGAGGAGAGCAGCTTCTACATTTAGAGGCAGAAAACTTGGTTTAGTTTCATCTATGCTGTTACAACCTTAGGCCAATGACTGTTCCTTTCTGCCTCCTTTGTTTCATCCGAAACATGAGCAGCTTGAGCTGGCTGATTTCTAAGACCTTTCCAGTTCTAATATCTACTCTTC
The DNA here is from genome assembly GCF_009873245.2 of Balaenoptera musculus. NCBI lineage: Eukaryota > Metazoa > Chordata > Mammalia > Artiodactyla > Balaenopteridae > Balaenoptera > Balaenoptera musculus. The sequence goes on from NC_045792.1 coordinate 43,922,519, forward strand.
TTGCTGGGCTGCAAATGAAATCATCTGCATCGGTGTTCACAGGGGTTGTCCTTGCCTCTTCTCTCCTTCTTCCCTTGTCTCCAAGCCTCCTGCCACTTCCTTAGTCAATGGATCTCACTGTTTCTCAACACAGCCTCTGCACTCACTTCATCATTATTCTCCCTCTCTCTGTTTTCTACTTCTCTCATCCATTGACCACCCTGTTGTCAAAGTGAATGTTTGGAAACTCCAGTTTTTAAATGTTACTGACTTGCTTCAGAGGTTTAAGTTTTTCTTTCACTTACAGACTAAATTCCATATTTGTCAGAGTGCCATTCAAAGTTCGGCACTGTTGGCCTCTGCCCACCTTTCTAAATATACTTTATTAGAACTAATATTTTAATGTTTATGACTTTAAAAATAGCCCCAAATAAAGAAATACTAATTATAAAAAAGGTAGGGGACTTCCCTGGTGGCACAGTGGTTAAGAATCTGCCTGCCAATGCAGGGGACATGGGTTCGAGCCCTGGTCCGGGAAGATCTCACATGCTGCGGAGCAACTAAGCCCGCGAGCCACAACTACTGAGCCTGTGCTCTAGAGCCCGCGAGCCACAACTACTGCAGCCCGTGTGCCTAGAGCCTATGCTCCGCAACAAAGAGAACCCACCGCAAAGAGAAGCCCGCACACCGCAACAAAGAGTAGCCCCCGCTCGCCGCAACTAGAGAAAGCCCGTGCACAGAAACGAAGACCCAACTCCGCCAAAAAATAAATAACTAAATAAATTTATATTAAAAAAAGGTAAAAAATACAGATGAGAATCACATACAATACAAAAATCAGAAAATTAAAAATCATTTTAAATTCCATTTTCCAGAGAAAACCAGCGAATTGGTCTTCCTGTATAAATGTATTCCTGCTTTTTCCCAATACATTTAAACTTAAAAATGTTGTACATTATAGCTTTGTATCCTTCTTTTTTCATCAATGAAATATCATGAATACATTTTTATTCTAAAATGTACATTTTAAGACCACATATCATATAGAAACATAGTAATTCATAGTGTGTATCAAGTTTTGTGGAACTGTTAGTAATTTATAACTGTGGCAGATAAGATTCTTAAAGTTTACCCATGTGTATTCCTGATACCCTGTGATCATCCTGTATTTGGATAGCTGGATCAGAGGCAGGCATTGCTTCAAAAGGAGAGGGCCATTATAGCAGAATGCAGAAGGAGAGTGAAAAAAAGTTGCATGTAATTCAGGGATATGAAAAAAGTGATTTAGAAGAAGTGAGTGATTTATCAGATCTATTTTTTACCCCTCTGTTCTGTTCCAATACCCTTTCCTCCAAAACAAAACAAAACAAAACACGCAAAGAAACCAAACCAAAACACCACCCACCGAGGTAGCAGTCCTCAGACAAAGGAGATAAGAGGATGCTCAAATGGGTTTGGGCATCTAAGTGTGAGAAGACTGGTGTGTCTCACTCCTAGGGCAGAGTCTGGGGACCCAGGAAGACCCTGCATTTGTATCACCTTCTACTTCATGGGAGGGGTAGAGTAGAACAGGCTGTGTAAGTAATCCAGATAGAAGCCATTATAGAATCCCCCCGTGATTCCTCAGGCCACAGAGTGGCCTGGTAGGGGGCAGGGGGACCACACATTTTCTGTGTACTGGAGATGAGAACAGAAGCAACAGAGATAAAAGAAGGCCAGGAGTAGCCTTCAGGGAAGAAGAGGACCCAGCAGTGAGCTGCAGGGACCAAAAATGGAAGAGTTCATAGGAACAGACCAGTGCCTCTCCCCACCGTGGGTTAGTTAGCATTGTGTAAATCTCACTGAACTTATGTCCAAGCCAAGTGTATGAGGGGAAGACTAAGTTGAGTGAGATTTCATTTTTACCTGCCTGAATGGGAAATCAAATCAGACAATGAATTCATGCATAGAAAATGTTACAATTTGGCCTACTTGAGCTTGTGGACTGATTTATATCCTCCACATAACCCTGTAGAACTTCCTTCTTGTCCTTAAACTTATTGCTCCTCAAAACGCTTATGCCTTTAATGTAGGGTACATTCAATGGCCTCTGTCTGAAATGCCTGTCTCATCCTCCATTCTCTCCAATTAAAAAAATTTACTCGCTATCTTGATTTGTAAAATCACTTTCTAGTTGATGATAAAAATATCCATTGTCATTTTAAATAAATATGATATGTATCTATCTATTTTTTTAAAAAAATTTACTCATCCTTCAGGACCTAAATTAAATGACCTATCCTCTCTCAGACCTCTCCCAAATCCCCTAGGCATGATGATTCCTCTTACATTGTACAAACACTTAATACAGCACTTGTTTCTGTAACCATGATTATTTACATGCATATTTCACTAGACGGAGAGCTTGTGAAGAGACTAGACTTTGCCTCCTATCTTTTGTGTCTCCGAGCTTAGCACAAAGCCTTTGCACAGTGAGAGCCTTGATGTATGTTTGCTGAATAAATGGATAGGGTGGTGGTGACCTGAGATGATATCAAAGGAGGAAAACCTAAGCATCAAGCATGGGCAGGAAGATGTTTCGAGTGCAAATCCTCTTGCTTTTTAAAAGACAAATAATCTAGCCACATATGATCAGTCCATAAATCCAGCTACAACACCAGTAACTCTCATAGGTTATTAGTTAGAACCTGTGTCTCACCCATATCTCCATTTGTTTCTACCACGCTGAGCTTATTTTTCATCTGCATGGTGGTGGATTCCCGTTTTAATACCATGGTTTTAATATCTGCTCGATCCATCAGAGTGGATTCAGTTGCAAGCCACAGAGATGGACTCTGACTTTTTAAGTACCACAGAATTTATTCAAAGCATATTGGGGGCTTACAGACGAGCTAAGAGGCTGAAGGACCAGACTAGACAACCAAATAAGAATCAAAGCAGCTCTGTAGACTTCAGAAACAGGAAGATCACCTTGATGGAGAACAGTCTGGCCAGGGCGCTGATTTTGCCACTTCAGCTCTTACCACCGCAATAAAAATCCTTTTAATCATCCATTTGCCTTTGCCTCACTTATTTGAGATTTGATATCATGGGCAGGAGCATCTTATTTGTTCAATATAGACCATGGCCTGCATCTTAGTTCCCAGGGGGAAGGTAGTATCTGGCTGTTAAGTTTCCATAGTTTGAGTCAGAGACACTCTCAAAATGAGAAAGATATTGTATGTGGACACATGTCCATTATCTCTGATTCTGTCCCTGTTTGGTAAGTTCAGTCTTTCTTTTTCTGATTTCTTAGATCTTGGCTGCTGTGAATAGCCCTGGCTTTGTTTATTACACTAATCTGGGGACTTTCTTCTGTCCTAGATGAGAATTGCCCATTCCAGCTTTCTGGTTTCTTAGAACCCCACTATCGAACTAGTCCCCAGATTCCCTGTCTTGAGGGAACGGGAGAAATGTGTCGCCTGCTCAGCAGGTCTTGGTCCTTCCATTCGCAAAATGACAGAGTCAGAGCTCAATGAATATAAGATTTGAGTATGAGAATGACTGCATCAGAATCATCTGGAGGATACACTTGACACAGATTTGTGGACATTTCTCTAACTTAGATTTGTGGGTGGTTCCAGGATGTGTCTTTGTACTTTCAGCAATCCTCAGATGCTTCTGACCTTCAGCTAGTTTTGAAATCCACTCCTGTAGACACTCCTTAATGTTCCTTCCAGTCTAAATATTCTATTATAAGTCATAATACTGTTGAGAATTTTAAGAACCAATGCCAGTAGGGAAGTTTATTTTGAGTCAGTGGATCTTTCATTCATTGCCCTTCAAGTTTTAACATTTATATTTCCACTTGGGATTGACGCTTTTTTTTATATATATATAAATTTTATTTATTTTATTTTTGGCTGCGTTGGGTCTTTGTTGCTGCGTGCAGGCTTTTCTCTAGTTGTGGTGAGCAGGGGCTACTCTTCGTTGCGGTGCGCAGGCTTCTCATTGCGGTGGCTTCTCTTGTTGAGGAGCACGGGCTCTAGGCCCGCGGGCTTCAGCAGTTGTGGCACATGCTGCTCCATGGCATGTGGGATCTTCCTGGACCAGGGCTCGAACCTGTGTTCCCTGCATTGGCAGGTGGATTCTTAACCACTGTGCCACCAGGGAAGTCCAGGATTGACTCTTGATGTTGAGAATGATTGAGCTAAGATGATCACAAGGGCATAAACTTTAGGTTTCTATAGTGAGTTGTAGATCCTTAAAACCTTTTATTTACATTATATGTCTCAATTCTTATAACCCTGGGAAGTCATTAGAGGAGATGTTGATTATCCCAGGTTTACAATTAAGAATATTGAGGCATGTCTTTCCTACTCAAAGTTATGTGGGTAAAGCAGCCACATCAGCTGGGAACTTGTTAGAAATGTAGTATTTCAGGCCCTACCCCAGACCTATTAGAAAATATTTGGAATTTAATTTAATAAGATCCATGGGTAATTCTGCTTAAAGTTTGAGAAGCTGTTGATTATATGATTTTCCCCAAGCTCTTATATCAGGCACAGCTCATGGTAAGCAAAACTATCAGGAAGTGAAGAGATCATTTACAAGGAGAAATATCACTGCAGCCAGTAACTTAACAAAATCAGGTTATGCGCCATTTTCTTGGTGAGGAAGCTACATCCCACAAGGAAGAGAGTCAGGGCTGTCAGCAGCCATTAGACACCCAGATAAGGAGGAAGAGAGGGACAGAGGTAAAAACAGCATTCCCTTTGGAGATGATTCTGAGAGCAGGACTTCCTTCTGCTGACAGGTAAGGGGAACTGTGTGTCTCTCAGGGTCTGACCTTGAGCTTTACTCCCACAGTGAAACAGAAGGGAAGAAGAGCAGAGCAAAACTGGGAACATAACAGCACCCAAACAGTAATTAATCATGCTTTTTAGTTGGAATCAATAATCCTCAGTAATTAAAAAATAGAGAACTTTGAAGTCATTTTTGTTTTCCTCATGCCATTTTCTGATAGCATTGACTTATAGGCAATACTTAGAGTTAGAAGTGTTCATTCCTTTATTCATTCACTTGTTCTACACTTGTTAAGCGCTAACCAGTGCCCAGTGCTTGGGATATGAAAATGAAGAACATAGATGCTTGTCTTATGATGCATTGGGAAAATGAATTGAACAGAGGGATGATTTCAATAAAATAGTACCCTCTTATTTGATTTTGCCTCCTGTGGGGATTTGCCTACTTATTTTTCAATTTTTATATCTCCTGACCAGAGAGAAAAGAAAATGGCCCATCTAGTCCCATCTAGATAAAACCCAGACAAAACTGTGACGAATTTAAGTTGCACTCCCCTCTATGAACCAATCACTGTGGCCAGAGGACTAGAAACTCTGGGACAGTTGGAGCCATTAGGCCATTTCTGTGATTGGGGTGGGGACAGAGAATTTACCAAAAAGACACAGGAGGAAGAGTGTTGGAAGGTGCTATTTCCAGCAAATAATTAATTTGTGTCCACCAAATAATTAATCCCCACATCTGAACTCAGAGTCCCCTAAGGACAAGAATCTGTCTAGGTACACCATGACAACTCGTTCAAAGATAATTCATACTTTAATTTGGGTTTGGCTGGAAACTGTGTGACCAAAAACTCACCCAATCACAAACAACAATGCTAGATTCTCTATAAAGGATAGTATTTAGTATCTGGTAGGTACCAAAAATTAACATATAAAGTAAAATAAAATGCAATTTTAAAAAATAACAAAGGACTTCCACCTTGGGGAAGATGCAATAAGTGTACTTTTTCCTATTCCTCTCACTAAGTGCAACTAAAAATCCGATAATTACACCTAAAACAAATGTAAGAATACTCTGAAAGACAGCAATAAAACAGACCATCCAGGGACGTAATACCTGAGGAGCTACAGAGTGGTGAGTTCCTGAGTTTTCAAGACCTGAGGAGCTACAGAGAGGTGAGTTCCTGAGTTTTCTTTTTGCCTCATCTATAAATGACATGGAGTTGAGGAAGACAGCAATTGGACATATACAGGCAAACAAATAAATATCTAAACCTTGCCCTAAGTCTCACACCATCTACAAAAATTAAGTCAAAATGGATCATGGCCATAAATGTAAATCATAAAACTTTTAGAATGAAAACATAGGAGAAAACCTCTAGGGTCTAGAGCTAGACAAATAGTCCTTAGACTTGAAACCAAAAGCATGATCTATAAAAAGAAAAACTGATAAACTGGACTTTATCAAAATTTAAAAATTTTATTCCACAACAGACCCCGTTGAGAAGATAAAAAGACAAACTAGAGAGAAGAAGAATATATTTGCAACTCACATATTCAACAAAGGGCTAGTATCTAGATTATATAAAGAATTCTGGAAACTCAACAGCCAATAAAGCAAAACATCCAATTAGAACAGGAGCAAAAGACGTGAAGATATTTTATCAAATAAGATACACAAATAGCAAATAAGCACACGGCAAGGTGTTCAACATCATTAGCCATAAAAGAAATGCAAATAAACCACTCTGAGTGAAAAAAAGTCAATTCTGAATGGTTACATACTGTGTGATTCCACTTATATATAATAGTCTTCAAATGACAAGATTATAAAAATGAAGAACAGGTTAGTGATTGTCAGGAGTATAGAGGAAGTCAGGGTGGGAGGAAAGGGGGTGTGGTTATGAAAGGGCAACATTAAGGATCCTTGTGGTGATGAAAATGTTCTGCATCATGTCAATATCCTGGTTATCATATTGTACTATAGTTTTTCAAGAGGTTAGCACTGGAGAAAACTAGGTAAAGGGTACTAGGATCTATCTACATTAGTTCTTACAACTACATGTGAATTTATAATTATTTCAAAACAAAAAGATTAATAATAGGAGAGAGAAAGAAAGAAGGAAGGAAGGAAGGAAGGAAAGAGAGAGAGAAAGAAAGAAAAAGAAAGAAAAAGAAAGAAAGAAAGAAAAAGAAAGAAAAAGAAAGGAAGAAAGAAAAAGAAAGGAAGTAAGGAAGGAAGAAAGAAAGAAAGAAGGAAGGAAGGAAAGAGAAACTGCGGTTGGTTCTTCCTTCTAAGAAATAACAATATTAATCTATTAATCATCTCAGGGCAGAATAACAAACCTCCATAGAGGTTGAGTATAAAAAGTGAAGTCTTCCCAAGGGCATGGTCTAGGAGGAGAAATGGCAGTGAGGGTAAAGAGCTGACTTATTGAAAATAATAAATAATAAAGAATTTTGAATTTTCAGGGGAATCCCAGGAGGGGAGCAGTAAAAAGATAAGGAAATAAAGAAAACAGGAAGAGGCAGAGGGCCAGAAGCTTACTGGGAGAGCCCCTCAAAAGGAAATAAGGCCAGAGAGGAATTCCATATGGATGAAATTACTTAGGAGCTGTTGTAAAAAATGACATCTAATATATGATTTTTAGTTGTTTATCATATAACAACCCCTCATTTCTTCTAAACATTTGATAATAACTGTTTTTTGTTAGTGTTCCTTTTGGGGTTTAAAGGAACAATGGTCCCATTCCTTTTTGGGATGATGCAAGGCAGAGAAAAAAACTTCCTAAAGTGAGACTACAGTGAGAAGAAGGGTTCAGTGAAAATAGAAGATTGGAATTAGAGGTGATCAGGAAAATAAAGCCCCTTAGTTTTACAGAAAATTTGAAGTCCCTGGATATCAGACACATGGTATGTAAGATAGGTGTTAAAGCTCCAACTTCCATCCCTACTATTTTACAAAAATTGTTAAAGAAAAAAATATCCCCAGAAGACTGAAGGGCCAGTGGATTCCCTAGTGGCAGACACCTGGGTTACATACTCATATTCTTAGTTTAATATGAGTAATAGCATTGGTCAACTCATTTAGAGTTATAAGGATGATCATGTGCCTAGTATTAAGCTATGGCCTCTCAGCTCTAAGACCACTGTTCTATAATCTTTATGATGCAGAAACTGGAATTCTGCATACCACATTCATCCTTTACCAGCTGGCTCCCTGCTGGGTTCCATCAATAGGGGACCTTAAGAGACCAGAAAACATGAGGAAGAGAGAGAGGACTTGCTCTTTCCCATGTGCTTGTGCTTCCTGCTGGCATTGCCCCAGCAAGGGCTCTTCACCTTGGCAGTGGGAGACTTCCCGGTCTCCAGCTTTTTATTTTTCCCCTCAGCAACCTCAGAACCAAATTCATCATGTCAAAGACAATAGAACTTAGCTAGGTTGTAGCCCTTCTCAGAGGTCTAGTCCCAATTCCTCTTGGTTTCTTCAAGAGTCTAAGGTCTGCTAACTCCAATCTCTTCCCTTTGTTGCTCCATCCTAAGAGGTGGTAGGTGTTTCCTGCAAAAACTTTCTCAGCGTTACCTCAATATTACTTTTTCACCTTTTCTGTTCCATGTTTTTAACCAAACTCTTACATTATTTTTTTTCAGTTGAAATACCTTGTATGGTTTCCTTTTTTCCTGACCAGACCCTGATGCTATACTCATATAAATTATGTTCATAAATGGAATATTTTTATGAGAAAACATGGGAACAAGTAGTAGACTTGGAAGATTTACAGACTAAATGCCTCACTTCTTTTGAGACTGAGATGGATGACAGGGAGAACTCAGAAAGCAATTTAGCATTGTTTGGGAGAACCACTTCAAATTAGCCATCTTTTACACTACTGTGGAATTTATATTTTCCCAAAGAATGGATTTTATCGGGACAGCTTTTTGCCTCTAGTTATAAATAACACTATTGGGTAGTTTTCCCAACAGGCTACATGTGAGGTTAGCATCTAACTCACTTGTTTGTCTTCTAATCCAGTATGTTATGATAACATGGAAGAAATGATTTCACTAACAATTTTACAATGGTCATAGCAAATGGGATGAGGGTTGAAAAGACCAAAGTTGAGGCTTCAAGTTTTTCTTAAAAGGTGCTTGTGTAGGTAATAAATAGGCACTTAGCGTTTCATGGATTTCCCCCTCAGTTACTGCAGTGTTTGTTCTAAGCACATAGGCATGCTAGATGTAATTGTGATACATATCCAGATTTCACTTTGAGAGACCTCTACACACACACTGAATATATTCAAGTGCCTCATTGGTTGGCCTAGGAGAGTCACAGATTAATTCATGGAGTTGTTAAAAGGTTACTGGCTATTTAAGAATGAATTCAAAGGAGAAGCAGAGAAGCTTGGGTAAGGAAGGTCTTTCAGGTAATACTTCCTGGATTGAAAAATGCCAATCTTGATAGGACTTCCTCTCCTGCCATTGGTGTATTAGCTTATGCTAAATGGAAACTTATTGCTTTATGTAAACTAAAAATTCCAGGGTTAGTCCTTCTCTAGGTATAGCTTGATTCAGGGCTCAAATAATGTTAGCTGGATCCATCTCTTGACTCTGCTTCCTCAGAACTGGTTTGGTTCTCAGTTCTACACAGAACACAAGGATGCTTCACATTTACATCATCTCAGCCCTATTGAGCAGTTGGGAGAGTCTGCTTTTCTGAGAGCTCAAATAGAAGTCCTTAGGTTGTGTCTTCTTGGCTCTGGGGGACGTGCCTTGGGACATGAGCCCATTTCAAAACCATATGATGGCAAGAAGGATGGAATAAGGTGACAAAGCTGGTCTGGACCACATGTTCCATTCTTGTGTCCTGAGCGTGAAATCAGCTTTATCTCAAAAATGACATGGAAGTGGGTAAGAAGTGGCTTTCCTAAAGGAAAATGAAGGTACCGGTACCAATGCCACAAAAAGATAGAGTGGATTTAGGGCAACAGATCCCACTATGTTTTATTTCTATTACAAAGTCATGCTGAAGTATCTCTTCTGAGTACTAATTTTTTTTTTTTTTTTTTTTTACCACATCTCTGCTTCTGCTTCGCTGCTTTGAAAATGCCCAGCAATTGCCTGGCTAATCTGGATCTTGAGTCAGCTTCTTTCTTCTTGTAGTCATGGAGGATTCATCTTTGTTCTATGGTGAACTTCCGTATGTAATATTTTGAGTAGTGTGTAGCAGGCTGTACTGTTGCCTTAAGGGCATTGATGAGGCTCTTGAGGAAATATAATTTAGCCGACCGTACAGTCTGTGTCCTCATAATTGCAACCTCGATGGCTCGACTCCAAATTAAGAAAACAAAAATACAATAAGATGGCCTGTCCCTATCTCCCCTAGCTGCTGATTCCAGAATTAGAAATGTCCAATTTAGAAGATCTGAGCAACCAGGACAGTTTGAAGCCTGAGTTTCAGCTGTCCAAAAAGTGCAATGAGATGAGTCAGGCAGTTTTTGCCTATACACTGGACAACTAGCTATAGCTCTGCTTACACAGAAGGAAGGGGAGAGGAGGATGCCTGAAGATGGGATCTAAGTGCTTATTTAACACATGGGAAAGCAAGCTTTGGGGAAATCAGTCAGCTGGACTTTTCACAGTAGGCTAATAATACCAGGATCCAAGAAAGATGAATCTTATTTTTTCTGGGCCAAAGCCCATTAGAGAAACTAAAGGAAGCCAAGGTTAGTTTTGGTGAGATGGTAGGAAGGGGCCCATAGAGACAGTAGAAGGGGCCCACTGTCAAGCAGCTCAGTGGGCCTGGCCACCCAACCCAGACAGGGTAGAAACTCCTTGCACAAACCTATTTCCAAGATGCCTTGGAAAGGACACATTCCAAGTCTGTCCCTTTCTTCTGATGGCATCAAACTCTGCCCCCAAGAGGGTTCAATAATTGCCATCCAGCCTGAATCTCTTTCTTAGCAAATATTCCCTGTTTATGGCCATGGCTGATAGGGCAGACATTGGATCTAAACTTAGGAACCTGGAATCGGGACCTGGGAATGGGGAAAGTGAACAATTTGGCCTTGAGGAGCAGAGTGAAAAGGTCCTGTAGACACAGGGCTTCTTGTTCAGATTTTCTTGATGGTCCAGTTATATAATAAGCACAAGGCTGACATTCTCCCCCGCACAACTCCCTCTCCAACCACTTCTGCCCATTGTCCAAATGCCCCTCCTTTTCGTCTTCACTTCCCTGCCCCTTTTGCTTACAGCAAATGGAGGTGCTGCTTCTTTCATCTGAGAACACATATACACTTCATTTCTGCTCTTGCTCAAGTGTGAAAAACACAACGCAGCAAGAATTATAGAGGTGTGTTATGTACTAACTAACGAAAAGGTTACAGACATCCAAAGTTCTTAATATACTTGTTAATTTAACACATGCATTCCCTCTGAATCATCAAAGCTAGCAGAAGAGACTGATACTATGGGTAATCCAAACAGAATTCCTGTTTGGCTTTGAAAATTGTTCTCTTCTGACATTTGAATATTGGTGTGCCTGGAGTTCAGGGAATTCACAACAGGGAAGCAGCCATATGGCACATGGTGGCCAGCTGGCCTCTGAAAGAACAAGTGATTTCTCAATCCTACCTCCTGCTAAATGCCTCGCTGCTCTGGATCCCCTCCCAGGGATGAGCAGACATGCCTCCCACCCCAGTGCACAGCACCAGCCTGCACGGAGCTCTCTACACCCTCTCATCTTATGTGATGCTCTTTCTTGTCATACTTACAAGAAGGGCAGCAGATATAACAGAAAGAGAAAACCCAAACCACTTTTCATTTTTCCTCCTTCCTTCCCTTTCTTCCTTAGTGTAATATATTAAATTCTCTTTGGGAGTATGGGGTTCAAGGATGCTTAGAATATTATTCCTGTCTTTAAAGATTTTGCTCGGCTTATTATCCATTTGATGCTTTAAGAATAAAAATTAATTAAAACTATATGTAAAATAATTTTGTGAATGATTGTTTAAAATGATTATTCAAATGATTATTTGAAAACGTTAAGTAACTTGCCCAAGGCTGCGCAGCACAGTGAAGGAGTAGCAGAAAGCGGTTTAAGGACAGAGGAGATCGCCTAGAATTCAACTCCCATTCAGGCTGGTTTAAATAATTATGGTGTATACACACCAGGGAAGAGTGCAGGGCCTTTAATAAGATTGAGATGCACTTTTATGTATATGAAAATATGCCCAGGCTATATTGTTACAAGAAAAGAGCAGGTTATAATATAGGGTATATGGCATTGTCTTTAATTAACTTACTAACTGCGAAATATTTGTACCAGTGTAGGAAGAAAGTCTGGGAGGAAGCCTACCATGCTGTTAACAGTGGTTACCTCTGCAGGAGGAACTGGATAAGTAGGGATGGGGGGCTTCTACTCTTTATCTTACACCATTCAAAAATAGTAAAGAAATGAGTGATTTTTTTGTTACTCTGTATTTGTTTTTTCTTTTCATATTAAGAAATTGAGTGTTTTTGCAACTCCCTGTGGTCCTATTCTTTGAAAAAATTTAAGGCAGATGCACCTAGAATACCTCCTCCTCCTCACTTTTAAGTTTCTAATAACTATCACATTGATAGTGTTTTAATGAAGTGGAGAATTTTTTTATGTCCTTTTGTGTTTTGCTTCTTTGATCTATTTTTTTACTCACTTAAAAAAATTTTAGACAGTTTATCTTGATGACATTTACTTTGTGTTTATTTTAAATCATGTTAATTTATATTAGATTTAAATACATTTTAAGATACCTTTAAGAGTTACAAAAGTCATGAATGATAAAGCTGCAGTTAATGTCATCAGGTTATAAGAACTGTGTATCACTGGAGAGACTGGATTCAGAAGAACTTTCAAATTCGTAACTTATTTGATCAGATGAAATGACCCTCTACAACGGTTTTGATTTCATAAACTAGTCTTCAAAGGCACTGATTTAAAAAACTTTTTAAATTAAGACAATTTTTAGAGCAGTTTTAGGTTCACAGTAAAATTGAGGGGAAGGTTCAGAGATATTCTGTATACTCCCTGTGGAATTGATTTTTTTACATAAACCAGTTTTATCTAAATGGCTTTACCAAAAAGTATAACATTTAAAAGTGAAAAAAGGTGCTACAATTACCACTAGTTAAAACTTATTGAAAACTTATCATTTGCCAGGTACAGTTTTGAGTACATTACATGTATTACCCCATTACAAAACTACAATAGTTCCTCTTATTATCCCAATATTGCAGATCAAAAAAGAGTCACAGGGCTTCCCTGGTGGCACAGTGGTTGAGAATCTGCCTGCCAACGCAGGGGACACGGGTTCGAGCCCTGGTCTGGGAAGATCCCACATGCCATGGAGCAACTGGGCCCGTGAGCCACAACTACTGAGCCTGCGCGTCTGGAGCCTGTGTTCCGCAATAAGAGAGGCCGCGATAATGAAAGGCCCGCGCACCGCGATGAAGAGTGGCCCCCACTTGCCACAACTAGAGAAAGCCCTCGCATAGAAATGAAGACCCAACACAGCCATAAATAAATAAACAAATAAATAAATAAATAAATAAATGAAAGAAAGAAAGAAAGAAAGAAAGAAAAATAAATGAATCTTTAAAAAAGAGTCACAGAAAAGTTAAATAACTTGCCCAAGGATATACAACACAACAAGAGAGCAGCAGAAAGAGAGAAGAGAAAGAGTAAATGAGATTTGTTCATAGACTTATGAACCAGGAACTACTAGAAACTAAGGAAAGTAGAGGCTGACTACCCCAGGAAAAGTGGGAAGCCGTCTCAGATTGGATGCTGTGTTGTATCATGTATCCTATACTGTTAAGAGATGAGCAAATGAATTAGCTATTTAGGCAAAGAAAGAGATTCCATTTAGAGAACTCAAGCAGAAGAAGACAGGTCATACTGCAAGCAACTCACTTCCAGATAAAAACTAAAATACAATATTATGGGTACTTTTAAAAAAAATTTTTTATTGGCGTACGGTTGCTTTACAATGCTGTGTTAGCCTCCACTGCACAACAAAATGAATCAGCCATACATATAGGGATATCCCCTTCCTTTTGGACTTCCCTCCCATTTAGTTTACCACTGGGTACTTTTGTAAAGAAAAAAATTATTCATAATCTGACAACCTTAAAACAAAAATGATTCTCCTCTTAACGTTTCTCAAGCCTCTATTGGAACACCGGCTCTGTGAGTGCTCTCTTCTGGGTGCTGGCAGGTAGAGGTATATTCCATGTAATCTCCACTTGCACGTAGCTCACAGTCTAGGGATGGAGGGTTGAGAATATTACATCAATAGTACATAGTCATAAGTATATCATCTATTCACATCCAAGTTGTGTTTTTAGGGGGAAGCCTCTTTCTGGGCAATAACCACCTGTAGTTGTTCTTTACAAGCCTCCTGGTATAGATAGAAAATATGCAGAATAACAGCTGGGACAGTATAGCTGAGATCTGTTGGTACTTTGTCATTCAGATGCAAGTGCACATGTCATAATGTTATTTATCTCCTTTCTTCTGAGGAAACTCTCTGCACTGTCAGATCCACCTCCTCCGCTGCTGATACCACTGCTGGTATTCTAGAATGGATCAAACTAGGCCAGACAGGGCTCCCAGGGGAAACAGATGAGGCTGTGTAAATGAAGTCTGCATGTTAGACAGAGTTGTAGGTCAGCACTGCAATCAGCCCCGGCATTGATGAATGACTGCTTTGTTCCAGACTGGCTGGTCGGGCCCTGTGAGGAAGTCCACCCTTTGCTTATCACCATGTAATAAAGCCCCATTCCTCAGCGGCACCAGCCGGGGCTGTCACCTGTCAGCTCAGTTTGCTTCTCCTAATCCTCATTTAGACAGATCTATAATAACTTAGCAACTGTCTTGTGTACTCAGGTTTCATTATATTATTTCAGTGGGTAAACTCGCTATTCTTTGGGACTGAGAATGCAGGAAAAATAATATGGTTTAACTTATTTAGAATTAAAGTTGGAAGATTCTTCAGAGATTGTTTAGGTTAGTCTTCTCAATTTACAGATGAGGCCCAGAGAGGTGAGCTGACTTTCCTAAAATCACACAGCTTGTTGTGAGCTGAGCTGAGCTGGCACTAGTCAGACGATCTCTTAGCTTCAAGGCGAGCAATTTTCCACTACATTTTAATTGATAATAATTTAGTAACATTTTGTGATTTTCTTTTTAATTTTAGGGAACACAATAACTTTTCTGAAATTTCAATCAGGAACATAGGTTTGGGACATTTGAAACAGGTGTGAGAGAAATTAGGCTGAGAAGGATTAGAGGATGGACACATGAGGTTGGCATCATGACAGCAAGAGGGGCTAGTGGAGATTCTTTCATTGTTTGGACCTCTCTGCTCATATCCATGGACAGAGAACTCTGTATTAGGAGTCAAGTGTAGGCCATAGGTCAACAGAGTGGCCCCTTCTCAGTGCTGCATTATGCATACATGAATAGGGTCTGAATAGGAGAGGTGTGGGGCATTCTGACATGAACTCTTCTCTCCTGCTTCATGTAAGGCCTATTCTGTCCATAAAATCTTCCTGATCATAGGATGGCAAATATCGATATTAAAAAAGATAAGTCCATGTCAAATAAATGTGGAAAATCCTTCCAGATCACTCTGGACAGATGAAATGCATTAAACTTTGCTTGAACACTAGTGATAGGAAGTGGATTACTTGTAGAGATAGGCCATCCCACAATGGAATAACTTAATAGGAAGAACTATGACCTTCCTTAATACAGTCATCTGCTTCCAGTAACATTTACCCACTGGTTCCCTCCATGGAATGTAAGACTACCCTTTGGGACTCATAGACTGATCAACTCCGCCTCTGATTCACTAACCAAGATGATCTCTACTTGGCCCCTTCTCTGGATGCCTTTGTAAACAAATATTTACTATACACTTATTCTATGCCTAGACTGGGCTAAAAGATGAGAATACTAAGTAGATCAGAGTCTGTCCTTGTCAGTTCATAATACAGATATTTAGAAAAATAATCATGGTGCAACACAACAGTGATGAACGTCACAAAATGGAAACAGAGGAATGAACAAATACATCTAGTGTCTGGTGCATGGTAGCCACTTAGTAAGTATAAAAATAAGTTCCTGTATAAAAAATAAGTTCCTGGTGTTACCAGTGAGGTGAGGGTAACTAGAGATGAGTTGGTATGTAAATTAAGCCTTTGAAAGCTAAGGCTTCAAGTTAAGAGGTACCAGTTAAGAGGTACCAATCTGAACTCAATATTACCTTTTCAGTGCACTGGGATCTTGGATATATAGGGAGGCCAGGTATGGTGACTTGTCAAGGCAGGAGTTACATCCCCTTTTTCTGGTTTTCCAGTGTTCCCCGTGGGAGAAATGAGCTCTCACCAACAGCAGGCCCTCTCGACTTTCCTTTGCTCAGGACGTCACCATCCCTACCTCCTTAGCACACCTCTCCTCAGTCCATTCCTATCCACCGCCCAGGGTGCCCATGCTTGTGCGTAAATGAAAAGCAGCACCTTCCCTCCCTTGAGCTGTGGCCTGGGGCCAGGAGCATGATGGGCTGCTGGCAGTGCGCAGCAAGTTGCTGAATGGGCCCCGCTGGTGCCCTGGCTGGCAGTGGCCTTCGTGCTGACACCAACGCTCACTGTGCCGCGCCCCCTGGTCGCCTAGGGCTGATAAACACCGAGCCCCTGACCATCTTCCCGCTGATCTTGGAGCTGGAGGCGGTCGCCCAGGCGCACTACAAAGCCTGTGATTGGCTGAAGCTGGAGCGGAAGCAGTGGTGCGTGTGCCGCCGGGGGGCGTGGCGGCGAGGCTGGTGCTCAGTCTACGTGAGCGGCGTGCCGGCGAGGCTGGTGCTCAGTATACGTGAGCGCACTTGAGTGCTGGTGCCGGTTCCGGTGCCTGCCCTGTAACTGCACCTTGGAGGGCCGCCCCAGGGCCAGCCTCCCCAAGTGAGGCTTCAAGGAGACCGCCTTCCTGTACACCGTATTCCCGGGTCTGCCTGAGGCACGTACTGGCCAAGGCATGCAGCGCAGGCCTCAGGGAGAGCTGACGCGCCCGGAGGCCCGGACCTGCAGAAAACCGGGAGGCCTGGCAGTGGGGCGGTTGGAGGGACAACCTCAAATGCAGCAGCAAGTTCATCAAAGAGTTCCTGGGCTGGCGGTGGAGCAAGGCTCTGCGAACCCCCGTGGACTTCCGCCGCAACCTCCTGGGTGTGAAGGCAAGTGGGGCGGGGCGGCGGCAGGGGAAGAGAAGTTGGGGTGAGGCTCAGGGAATGCACCGAGCGGGACTGGGCGCACGGCGGGCGAGAGGGGCTTTGGTGGCAGAAAGGGGAAGTGGGGAGGGGGAGGGGGGGTCTGGGAAGAGGGGGAAGCCTCTGCTCTGTGCCTCACTTCTAGCCATGCGGTGCCAGCCAGGGCCCTCGAGTCCTGCTTTTTTTTTTTTTTGGAAGCAGGGGAGAAAAAAAAAAAAAAAAAAAAAAAAACAGAAACCAAAAGGTGAGCAGCTCTGAAGTAGCCCACAGTACTGATCCATAGGTCGTTATAAAACATTTGCCCCTCTCCTCTCCACGTTTTCTATAACCATAACCACAGGTTAAAAATAAGATCCTGGGGAGACCACCAGGAGACAAGAAAGACAAATCTAAAACCTTGGTATAGTTAACAACACTGTTATCTAATAATTGAAATTTGCTGAGAGAGTAGATCTTAAATTGTCTCACCCAAAAAAAAAAAAAAAAGTCAACATGTGAGGTTGATGGATGTGTTAATTAACTAAATGGGGAAATCCTTTCAGGATGTACATGTATATCAAATCATCATGTTATACACTTTAAATAACATAATTTTGTAATTATACCTCAATAAAGTTGGAAAATACTTTTTAATCAGCCTTCAGGATAAAAAAATGTTCATTTGTCATACATTCACACGCATATACATATGTATACATGTACATATGCATACATGCACATATGTTTATATATACATTTGTATGCATAAGGAGGGCAGGGTGGTGCATAGGGAAGATCAGTTCTTTGGAGTAAGGTAGACATTGGTTTGAACCCTGCCTGGACCACTTACTACCCATTTGACACAAGGTGATCCCTTGACCTTTATAAAGCTTTGTTGCCTCAGTGGTAAGAGGGAATAAATTTCCCTTCCACAGAGCTATGATAAGCATTATCTGAGAGCATATAGGTAAAATCTTTTTTCCCTCCAAGATAGAGAAAGGGCTTGCCTTCACCTCTCAAAAATCTGTTGCCTGGTGGAGTAGAGGGAATGTCCCTTGGCTGTGGATACACCGTGTTAATAAGCTCATCTCCCAGCACTGTGCTGTCAAGGCCCACTTTCTGTGAGAGATTTGCCCAACAGGAAAAGGGCCACCAGTTAATGTTCCAGTTTATGACTTCGGAAGACTATTTTGCAAACCAATTCACATTTCCTCATAAATGGTACTCCAGCTGAGATATTTTCTATGTGATTGGAGTTTGCTCTTTCAGTTCAAGTCTATGTCTTTTTTATCTTTGTATGGCTTTAAGTGCCCAGCACTTGCAAAGTGTTTTCACTCAGCAGGTGTTCTGCATGTGTTTGTGGAGCAGTGAAGGTCAATGTGACAAGCAAAAAGGGCACAGGCATGTGTATTTTGAATTCAAATACATATTCTGTCACTTGCCAGGGAACTGGGCAATTTAACCTCCCAAGCTTTCCTTTTCTCATCAGTCAAATAAGTAAAGCAATAGCCTTCTCACAAGTGTATCGGTGTCAGAGGATTAATTAAAATACATTACCAACGAATTTACAGCAATGTCAGGCATCTCATTTAGAATGAAAGTGTGTGTATATTTACCCTTAGCTCTTTTTGTTTTGTCCACTGGGATCAAAGAAGGCCTTGAGATGTTTTGTTTTTTTATTTTGCATCTCTGTGATCCTCAGTCACTCTCTGACCTGGGGAGGTGGACGTAATGAGAAGCGGCACCAACTAGTCTTTGTAAAAGTTTACTATTTCCTCTGAGGCTATGATTCCTCAACTCCAAAACTGTGATACAAATGCTAACTTCACAGTGTCACCAGGAGAATTAAATGAGATGGCAGCTGTGCAGTGATTTCCTCAAAGCAGAAGCTTAATTAATGGTAGCAATGATTATTAGTGCTATCATTAAATGCATCTGTGGCACCAAGTCACCTCTTTCCTGTTACAACAGCAGAATTATTGGTTTGCATGAGAAATATTATTGCCATCTTTTAAAAACTTACCTTCTTTAGGCTGCCAAAAAGCCACCACCACCACAAACCACATGCGCACACACACACACACAGAATTAATTGATTTTTGTTGAGTGGAGCAAGATCCAAATACCTTATATTCTCTTTGCTTGTTAATGTGCCTCCGCTAATGAGTTAAGCTTATCCTTAAGGGCAAAATAAATGAAGAAATTATTTCTAACTCAAGTATCAGAATCTAAGAAGATTTTTATAGTACCCCGCTGTTTCCTGAATAAATACTCTGTAAAGTAGAAAAAGGACAATCCCCTTGATGAGTGAATCTCTTTCGCTAGGGTTTCAACTTAGCTACAACATTTGGGAATGTCAGCCTCTCCTTCTGTTTCATCATCAAAGGCAATAATATGAATGCTAATTTACATAGTAAATATTAGCAAATATTATTATTTCCATTTCCCTAGCATAAAGCTACCGTGTCTAAATTTCATGTAAGATTAGTCACTTTTTTTGTTATTTATTTACGTTGTCTAGGAGGGAAACAGCTATAGCAGTGATCAGTTGTTTTAATATACAGGTCAAAGTCAAAATTAGTCAACCAGTCACATAGTATTCATGATTTTTCCTCCCTTCCCTTTTTTCTCCCACCCCTCCTTTCATCCCCCCCCCGTTTATTTCTCTCTCTCCAGTCTCCCTTATTTTTCCCTCCCTCCCTTCCTTTCTTCTCATGTTCTCTCCTGCTCCCTCTCTCTTTTCCCTCCCTTCCTTCATTTTCTCCTTGTGTCCCATCCATCATCCTTCCTTCCTGCTTTTCTCTATTCCTTTAAACTATGTACTGAATGTAACCATGATTCAGCCACTATATAAGGTTATTGGGCTAAAAAGATGAATAACCACCAAATTTTCATATACCTCAAATCTTATACTGAAAATTTGCTCAGTGGTTTGTAGTGTACAAAGTATTTTTGCTCCTTCCTTCGAAGAGTGAAAGAAATCTCTGTAAGGTAGACACAATTATCTTGAGACTCAGAAAACTTGAATGATTTGTCTAATAAGAATATGACAAGGCAATTAAGACTTGCTTTTTATCAAAAGGGTGAAAAGATATAAGTAGGGAGATTATATATTTAAAAACACTCCACGAAAGAGTGGAGAAAAAGTGGGAAAAGCAAGAAATCTCTATGATTAAGACAAGTACTTGCCCCCTAGGAGTTGTCCTGTACCTAAATATTTAAAATAGGTAGCTTTTCAAAAAGAATAATAAATGTGAAATGAAGATGATCCCAGAAATAATAGAATTCTCCTTTTTAGAGGGTGTGTGCTGTGGGGGTGGATGACAGATTTGCCAGTATATTCTTTCCACTTTTGAGGCTTCACAATCTGTCTCCCTAATGCACTATAATTACCATCTAAAGTGACACACTGCCTGAAGCATCTTGGCATGGAAGTGAAGTTTATTGTGTTCTGGAAATATTTACAGTCATGTAAGTTAGATACTGTCATGAAACTAGTCTAAAACATTGTTTAAAATGTTTAAGACATTCTCTTCAGAACGGAGGATACAGGTGCTTTTGAGAATGCGTGTCTGAAGTAGCAGATACCTTTGGTTGTCTTGGTCCTTCCTCATGGCTGGCAGAATCCTGACTTCCCTCAGGTTCAGCCCTGTGTTCATGTGCTTCAGTGGCCTCAGAGACTAGGTTATCTCTTCAGTAGTTTTTATTGAAAGTGCTGCTTCAAAAATGGAATTTATAGTGAGGTAGTAAGCTCTCTGCTATCTGAGAAAAAGAAACATCTGCTAACCAATATTTTTATTCAGTCATTCATACAAATATTTACTGAGGGCTTACTATGTGTAGGCATGTACTAGCGCCCAAGGATTTAGGAAAAAAGGCAAAAGGCATGTATAGTACAGAAAGAGTATATATGTATATATATAAAATATATTATACTACTACTCTGTTACACAGCATTTTATATATATATGTGTGTGTGTGTGTGTGTGTGTGTGTGTGTGTATATATATATATATATGATGTGTTATAACACTGTGTTAAAGCAGAACCTGAGAAGCATGCTTAACCTTGCCTTGGCTTTGGGAACAAGATGATTTTTAAGATGAGAAATGAGAGGCCATTTTGGGATAGCAAATAGATTATCATCCTCTCTGGAAACTTTTATCAATTAGTAGTACTGGAAATATGATGTTAAAAAGGATTAAGGGATTTATAGATTACTCTTCCAAACAAGGTAGAGTAACAAGAACTAGATTTAGCCTCAAGTAAAAAACTGAAAAAAAAAAAAAAGACAAAATATAGTAAACAACAGTTCTGAGGAGGGGGCATCTGGCAGTGAAGGAGAGTGAGCCATGAAAGACAGGGAACAAATGAGATTAGCCCTATCATTGCTCCAGCTTTCTATCTTGAGAGAGTATTCAGGTAACGATACAGGGGAGGGGGAAACCCAGGCAACAATTTCCCTGAGGTGAGAAGGTGGAGCTAGGAGTCTGGGAAAGCAAGGCTGACAAGAATTTGCAGAGCAGACTACTAGAGAGGATTGAGCTGCATAGAATGGAAACTGCAGAGATCTGCAGAAGGATCCACTGGAGTATTCAGCTGATTACTAATCAGTGCACACAGATGAGAAACTATCCAGGCCAGAGCACTAAGATAATACCTAAAAAGATAATAGGAAATAGTGCCTAAACCTCACATAAGGCAGTGAAGAGTGACATCATCCAGAGTGGAAAAGCCTCATAATTCAAAGGATATTAGTTAAAGTACAATGAATGGTCTTAGCTTGATAACAGTGAAAAATTAGCCCAAGATTAAACACTGCTTGGTCTCCATCTAACAAACCCTAAAAGCAAGATCTGAAAGGATCCAGCTATTTGAAGTAACTTTAACCATGACCCAGAAAAAAACTCAAGATTCTGTTTAGGAAAAGAAAAATATCTAGCTCCTGACAAGGTAAAATCCCAATATCTAGCATCCTATAAATAATTATCAGCATGCAAAAAAAGCAGGGAAATAAAACATAATGAGGAGAAATATCAATTGAAACCAACACAGAAGTGGTACGGATAATAGATTAGTAGACATTAAAACAGTTAATATAATTTCATTCCACAAGTTCAAGTAGCTAAAAGAAGGATTGAACATCTTAAACATCAAAAGCAAACCTCTACTGCTGAAACCTGCAGTGCCTCAGTGTTTGAGATGTAAACACACTGGATGGAGTTAATGGCCAATGGATATTGCATAAGAAAAGATCATTAGTGAATTTGATTACACAGCAATTGAAACTGTCCAGATTGAAACACACAGAGGAAAACGTTGAAAAAAAGAAAATAGAATGGTGCATTAGCTAATGGGGGCAGGGGAGACAGTTGCATAAAATTAGTGTCCCTGGAGGGAAGAAAATAGTTGAAGAAATAATGACTATAAATTTTCCAACTTTATAAGAATTGTTACCCACATATCCAAGAAGCTCAACAAACCTCAAGCACAAAAAACATGAAGAAACTTTCACCAGGGAACGTGATAATCAAATTGTTTAAAATGAATGATATAGAGGAAATCTGAGAAGTAGACATTGAATAAAAGATAAATTATATACAAGGAAATAGAGAGGTACCACTAAATTTCTTGACAGAAAAACAAACAAACAAACAAAAACTCCAGAAGCTTCAAGAAATGTAATTGAATTGTTAAAGTATGGAAAGAAAAGAAAAACTGTGAACCCACAATTTTCTACCCAGTGAAAATATCCTTCAAAAACAAAGACAAAAATGAACACATTTTCAGATGAGGAAAAGAAGAAAGAACCTGTTATCAGAAGACCTACACAATAAGGAATCTTAAAGGAAATCCTTCAAGCAGAAGGACAATGATATCAGATAGATATCTGTATCTATACAAAGGATTGCCAGTCACCAGAAATGACAACTAATAAGTAAATATAATGGTAATTTACATGTTATTTAAGTATATTTAAGAAATCATAAAATGTTTAAAGCAAACATTATAATATACTGTGGAGCTATAGCATATGCAAAAGTAAAATGTGTGGCAACAATATAACTGGTTGGGAAGGAAAAATGGAAACATGCTGTTATAAGTTTCTTTTATTATTGGTGAAGTAGTATACCACTTAAGCATAGACTATGAAGTGAAAGATGTATACTATGTACCCTAAAGCAACCACTGAAAGGACTCAACAGAATTATAGCTAATAAGCCAACAAGAAGAAAAACCTGGAATCATAAAAAAATAAAATAAAAAACCCAATTAACCCCAGAGAAGGCAGGAACAAAGGAAAAAGAACAATTGGGGTAAATGAAAAAACAAACAGCAAAGTGGTAAATTTAAACTCAGCCACATCAATAATCACATCAAATGTAAGTGTGTTAACCCCCAAATTAAAAGTCAGCAATTGACAGACTGGATTTAAAAAACAACAGAAAACAAGATTCAGTTATACATTGCCTCAAGCAACCCACTTTAATTATAAAGACAAAACAAGTTTAAAAGGGAAACAGAGGGACAGACATACCAGACTGCCACTAATCAGAGAAAGCTAGAGTGACTATATTAATATCAAGTAATTCATAGCAAAGAATATTACCAGGGATATAGGGATTCATTTTATAATGTAATGGGAGTCAGTCAATCTAATGGTATATAGCAGTCCTGAATGCTTATGCACTTAATAACAGAACTTAAGAATTCTTGGCAAAAAATAAAACTGATAAAATTGCAAGGAGAAATAAAAAAATGCACAATTAAGATTGGACATTTACACACTCTTCCATGAATAATTGGTAGAACACCTAGACAAAATCAGTAGGGATATAAAAGACTTGAAAAACACTATAAACCAACTTGAACTACTTGACAGTTATAGAACACTACACCCAGCAACAGCAGAATATGTATTATTTTCAAGTAGAGATGAAACATTTACCTAGATAGAATATATTCTGGCCATAAAGCAAGTGCTAATATACTTAAAAGATTTATGTCTTTCAAAATATTTTCTTTAACCTTGATGGAACTAAATTAGAAATCAATAATAAAAAGATAGTTGGAAAATCCACAGATATTTGAAAACTAAAAAATATACACTTCTAAGTAAACAGTAAGTCAAAGAAAAAAACCTAAAGGGAAATGCCAAAGTGTTTTGAACTGAATGAAAATGAAAACACAACATTTCAAAATTTGGGGATGCCCCAAAGGAGTACTTATGGGAAATGTTGTAGTACTGAGTGCCCATGGTAGAGTAGAGGAAAGGTCTCAAATCACTGACCTCACCTTCTAACTTAAAGAATTAGAAAAATGATAGAAAATTAAACCCAAAATAAGTAGAAGAAAGAAAATAATAACTGTCAAAACTAATATCAGTTAAATGGAGAACAGAAAAACAATAGAGAAAATTAATGAAACCAAAAGCTGGTTCTTTAAGATCAGTAAGTCCAGCGTTGTTGTGGTATCCAAACCAGCAAAGACATTAAATGAAGAAAGGAATTCTTTAGATATTCTTGATGGAGTCTTTATCAAATATGTGATTTGCAAAGTAAGGAGTAATGGACAGTCCATCAGCAGAGGAACAACTCATTAAGCACCATGAAAAACAGTGGTAACATGGTATCACAAAAAGAAAATGACAATTCTCCAGAAACCAAACTTAAAGTCAAGGAAGTTTGTGATCTGATAGAGAATTAAAAAATAGTTGTCATGAAAAAAAACTCAACAAGCTATAAGAAAACTCAGAAAGGTAGTTTAATGAGCTCAGTAATGAAATTAATGAACAAAAGGAATACTTTATGAAAGAGATTGAAGCTGTAAAAAAACGAAACAGAAAATTTGGAGCTGAAGAACTCAATAAATCAGATGAAGAATGCAATAGAAAGCATTGGAAATAGAGCAGACCATATGGAAGAGAGAATTAGCAAGCTCAAAAATAGAAATCTAGGGCTTCCCTGGTGGCGCAGTGGTTGAGAATCTGCCTGCCAGTGCAGGGGACATGGGTTCGAGCCCTGATCTGGGAAGATCCCACATGCCGCGGAGCAACTAGGCCTGTGAGCCACAACTACTGAGCCTGCGCGTCTGGAGCCTGTGCTCCGCAACGGGAGAGGCCGCGATAGTGAGAGGCCCACGCACCGTGATGAAGAGTGGCCCCCGCTTGCCACAACTAGAGAAAGCCCTCGCACAGAAACGAAGACCCAACACAGCCAAAAATATAAATAAATAAATAAATTAAAAAAAATAGAAAACTAGAAATGATTCAGGTAGAAGAGGAGAGAAGA
Source organism: Balaenoptera musculus (assembly GCF_009873245.2). Lineage (NCBI taxonomy): Eukaryota > Metazoa > Chordata > Mammalia > Artiodactyla > Balaenopteridae > Balaenoptera > Balaenoptera musculus. Next base: position 43,947,851 of record NC_045792.1, read on the forward strand.
TTTTTCAAAATGAAGAAATTCTATGAGAACTGTCTGACTCCATCAGGAAAAGCAACATAAGGGTAATGAGTATCCCAGAAGTAAAAGAGAGGGAGAAGGGAGCAGTGATTTTATTTTAAAAAATAATAGCTGTGAACTTCCCAAACATGGGGAAAGAACTGGACATACAAGTCCACAAAGCTAAGAGAACACCTAATTATCTCAATGCAAAAAGACCTTCTCCAAAACACATTATTATGAACTGTCAAAAGTCAATGATAGAGAAAAAAATTTGAAGGTAGCCAGGGGAAAAAAATGACAGTAACCTACAAAGGAACCCCCAGCAGACTATGAGCAGATTTCAGGGGAGAGTGGAATGACATACTCAAAATATTGAAAGGTAAAAACTGTCAGCCAAGAATACTCTATCCAGAAAAATTATAGATATGAAGTATAAATAAAGGCTTTCTCAGACAAACAGAAGATGAAGGAATTCATCACAACTAGACCTGCCTTACAAGAAATATTGAAGAGAGCTCTTCTACCTGAAAAGAAAAAGTAAAAGTACAGAAGACTTTGAGTAAGGTGGTAAATAGACTCAGTTTCAACTCTATATCAGAATACATTGTTAAATACCTAATTATAGCATAAAAGTTATAAGGGAAAAAAACAGCAAAAATAACCATAGCTACTTCAATATGATAATGAACTCACAACATAAAAACAGATAAGGTGAGACAACAAAAGTATAAAAGGGGAAGAGGAAAAGGATGAACCCATATAGGCAAATAAAGATAAGATGCTATCAGCAGAAAAAAAGGACTGTATTATGTGTGAGATGCTTTATACAGACTTAAAGGTAACATATATAAACCACAAAATGTAAATCTAGAGCAGAGACATGAAATATTAAAAAAAGAGAAAACTTAGAAAAACATCATAGAAAACCACAAAACTAAAATGATAGAAACACAAAGAAAAAGAAACAATGGAGATAGAGCAATTGAAAAACAAAAGATAAAATGGCAGTACTGAGTACTTATCTGTCAATAATAATCCTAAGTAAATGGATTGATTTCACCAATCAAAAGATACAGAATGGCTGGATGGATTAAAAAACGATACCCACCTATATGCAGCCTTCAGGAGACTCATCTAGCTCTAAACACAAACGTAGCCTCAAAGTGAAGGGATGGAAAACGATACTCCAAGAAAATGGCAGACAAAAGAAAGCAGGGGTAGCCCTACACATATCAGACAAAATAGACTTAAAGCCAAAAAAGGTAACAAGACAAAGGTGGACTTTATATAATGATAAAGGAGACAGTTCACCAAGAAGATGTAATACTAATATATATGTACCTAACATAGGAGTACCAAAATACATAAAGTAATTATTAACAGACCCAAGGGAGAACTTGACAGCAACACAATAACAGGGGACTTTAACACCCCACTTATGTCAATGGGTAGATCATCAAGACAGAAAGTCAACAAGAAATATTGACTTAAATGAAACATTATATCAGATGTAGCTAATTGATATATAGAATATTCCATTCAAATGCAGCAAAATACACATTCTTCTCAAGTGTACATGGAACATTCTCAAGGATAAACCATATTTTGGGACACAAAACAAGTCTCAATAAATTTAAAATTGAAATAATATCAAGCATCTTCTTTGACCACAGTGGTATGAAACTAGAAATCAACTACAAGAAGAAAGCTGGAAAAATCACAAATATGTGGAGACAAAACAATATGCTACTGAACAACTATTAGATCAATGAAGAAATCAAAAGAGAATTTAAAAATACCTGAAGACAAAGAAAAATGAAAATACAACATAGCAGAATCTCTGGGATGCAGCAAAAGCAGTACTGAGAAGGAAGTTTATAGTAATACAGGCCTACCTCAAGAAACAAGAAAAATCTCAAGCAATCTAACCTTACACCGAAAAGAACTAGAAAAAGAAGAACAAGAAAAGCCCAAAGTCAGGAGAAGGAAAAAATAAGAATCAGAGTGGAAATAGAGACTAAAAGACAATAGAAAAGATCAGTGAAAGTAAGAGATGTTTCTTTGAAAAGATAAAATTGACAAACCTTACACTAGAGTCAATAAGAAAAAAGAGAGAAGGCTCAGATAAATCAGAAATGAAAGAAGAGAAATTACAATGTATACCACAGAAATACAAAGGATTAGAGAATACTGTGAACAGCTATACAACAACAAATTGGACAACCTAAAAGAAATGGACAAATTCTTAGAATCATACAACCTTTCAAGACTGAATCATGAAGAAATAGAAAAATCTGAATAGACTGATCACTATTAAGGATATTTAAATAGAAATAAAAACCTCCCCCAAAAAACAAAGTCCAGGACCAGATGTCTTCACAGGTGAATTCTACCAAACATTCAAAGATCTAATACCTATCTTCCTCAAACTCTCCCAAAAAATTGAAGAGGAGGGAATGCTTCTTAACTCATTCTATGAGGCTAGCATCACCCTGATACCAAAACCAGATAAAGACAACACAAAAAAATTGCAGACCAAAATCTCTGATGAACATAGATGCAAAAATCCTCAACAAAATATTAGCAAGCCAAATACAACAATACATTAAAAGAATTATACTGCATGATCAAGTGGGATATATTCCAGGGATGCAAAGATGGTTCAATGTCTGTAAATCAATCAGTGTGATACACCACATTAAGTTGAAGAATAAAAATCATATAGCCATCTCAGTAGATGCAGGAAAAGCATTTAACAAGATTCTCACCTATTTATGGTAAAACTCAATAAAATGGGTGTAGATAAAAGCCATATATGACAAAACCACAGCTAACCTGATACTCAATGGGAAAAACTGAAAGCTTTTACTTTAAGATCAGGAATAAGACAAGGATGCCCACTCTCACCACTTTTATTCAACATAATATTGGGAGTCCTAGATAGAGCAGTTAGGCAAGAACAAGAAATAAAAGGTATCCAAATTGGAAAGGAAGAAGGAAAACTCTCACTATTTGCAGATGATGTGATTTTATATATAGAGAGCCCTAAAAATTCTACCAAAAACTATGAGAAATAATAAATGAATACAGTAAAGATGCAGGGTACAAAATCAGTATACAAAAATCTGTTCCATTTCTATGAACTAACAATGAACTATCAGAGAAATTTGGAAAATTATCCCATTTACTGTTGCAACAAAAAGAATAAAATACCTAGGAATAAATTTAAGGATGTGAAAGGCCTATACACTCAAAACTATAAGATATTCTTTAAAAAAATGGAAGAATACACAAAGAAATGGAAAGATATTCTGTGTTCATGGATTGGAAGAATTAGCATTGAAAAAAAGTCCATGTTACCTTACGCAATCTACAGATTTAATGCAGTCCCTATCAAAATCCCAATGACATTTTTCACAGAAATAAAACAAAAAAATCCTAAAATTTGTATGGAATGACAAAAGACTATGAATAGCCAAAGCAACCCTGAGAAAAAAGAACAAAGCTGGAGGCATCACACTTCCTGACTTCAAATTAAAGTACAAAGCTATAGCAATCAAAACAGCATAGTATTGGCAGAAAAAGTTGACATGCAGGTCAGTGGAACAGAACCAAAGAGCCCAGAAATAAACCCACACATATACAGACAATTTATCACAAAGGAGCAAAGAAATACAATGGAGAAAAGAAATTCTCTTTAATAAATGGTGTTGGGAAAACTGGACAGCCACATGCAAAAGAATGAAACTAGACTACTTTCTTACACAGAAACAAAAATTAACTCAAAATGGATTAAAGACTTTAATGTAAGACCTGAAACCATAAAACTCCTAGAAGAAAACATAGGCAGTATGCTCTTTGACTTTGGTCTTACCAGTATTTTTTTGAATCTGTCTCCTCAGGCAAGGGGAACAAAAGCAAAAATAAACAAATGGGACTACATCAAACTCAAAAGCTTCTGTGCAGCAGAGGAAACCATCAACAAAATTAAAAGACAACTTACTGAATGGAAGAAAATATTTGCAAATCATATATCCAATAGGGGATTAATATCCAAAATACATGAAAAACTTACACAACTCAACAACACCAAAAAAAAAAAAAAAACCCAATTAAAAAATGGTTAAAGGATCTTAATAAACATTTTTCCAAAGAATACATACATATGGCCAACAGGCACATGAATAAATGCTCAACACTAATTTATTAGGGAAATGCAAATCAAAACCACGAGATATCACCTCACACTCATTAGAATGGCTGTTATCAAAAAGACAAGAAATAACAAGTGTTGGAAAGGGTGTGGTGAAAGGGAACCCTCATGCACTGTTGGTGGGAATGTAAACTGGTGCTGCCACTGTGGAAAACAGTATGAAAATTCCTCAAAGAATTAAGAATAGAACTACCACATGATCCAGCTGTTCCACTTCTGGGTATTTATCCAGAGAATACGAAAACACTAATTCATAGAGATATATGCACTTCTGTATTCATGGCAGCATTATTTACAATAGCTAAGATATGGAAAGAATCAAAGTATCCATCAGTATATACATACGATGGAATAATATTCTGCCATAAAAAGATGAAATCTTGCCATTTGTGGTAACATGCATGGACCTTGAGGTTGTTAAGTAAAATAAGTCAGATGGAGAAAGACAAATGCCATATGATTTCACTCATGTGGAATATGATTAAATAGTTTTCATTAGTTTTAACTGTGAGAATTTTGATGCATTCCAGTTTTTTCCAAGATGGCAACCCATATGTGATGCATTTTCTAATAAAATGAGCATTTCAAAATGCTCTAGTCTTCTTAACATTTAAGATAAGTAAGAGCTCACCATGTTAATTACGGCAATGTTGTTCCTAAATAAGAGGTCAGTAAGGTGAGATACTCGTTATCTGCCTACACATGGTCAATTTCAGACTTCCCAAATATTCTTCTCAGTTGTGAATCAATATAGGTTTATGGTTTAGGATTTAAAAAACAAACTGCAAATTTTTGTTTGAATCTGGAGAATAATTTATCCTGAAAATTGTTGTGTGACAGGCACAGTGCTAGACACTGAAGTCATAAATATGAGAATATCAAAGTCCATACTATTTGGGAACAAAAGAGACTGTGATTAATTAAGAGTAAGTATGTGTGCCTAGTTTTCTCTTTAGTAACCACAAAACTCAGTGTGCTCTGCTGAACATCCATTTAATGGAATTAGAAATTCTGTTTGAAGCCTGAAATTTCCATACAGTTGCCAATATAGTCACTGAGGGCATGTTCACCCATGTTAAGAAAAAGTAGAATGTGGCCTGAGATTGAATTTTGCATCCTTGTTGACATTGTCTTAAGTACAAAACCCCACTGTGAGGTCAAGATTAGAAAGATTAGGGGCACAGAACAATTTTTCTTACAAGAGCAAGCTCTAGGCTTGTAGGTCTACTTGATAACAGGGCTTTGATCTTTCTCATTTTGTTAATCTGTAAATCCAATCATACTTGCAGTTGAGCACACAGATCTCATTCCCTCTCATGAGCAAGGCATCCCTCTGAGCTGCTACATGGCCTGGCAGAAATGCCCCCTGAGAGAATTCACATTAAATCTCATGACTCAGACTTATGGTTACAAAATACATTTTGGTCTTAAAAGGAGAGAGGAACAACGTGATAACTATTGTAAATATTGTGTACAATTAAGATAGACTGTTAGAATCAGTAAATCAGACATCATTTTCTAACACAGCATGTTTATTCATATATTTACATGTGCATAAATGTATTAGAATTTGCACCAGAAAACACGTGTTAGCATACTTAACCCACTATGTTAGATTTATAAAGGCTTCTAGAATTATAGTAGAACAGAAACATAGCATTCAAAATGGGAAATAGAAACATATCATTGAATTGGCTTTCTAATCAGTCGCTAAGGTAATGGAATTATTCAATGAATGACATTGGGACAACTGATTAACTTAAAATCATGACTTCAGTCCTTATACAAAAATCTGTTTTTTATGAATAAAAAATTTAAATGTTGGAAATTTGAAAAGTAGATGTGTCAAAAAAAATGCCTGTAAGACAGCTTTTGAATAATCATGGAGTAGGGAAAAAGGTTACAAAAACTGAAAACTGAAATGGAAATTATTCCAAATATTGTCTATGTAAAAATTTTAAACCTCTGGGGGAAGAAACTGTCCAAAAGAAAGTCAAATGAAACAACAAAATGTACAAAGACAAATTAAACCTCTATGAAAAAGTTAATATTTGCAACATGTGTCAAAGAACTAATCTCCAGATTCTACTTTAAAATCTTACAAATCAATAAGAAAAACACAAACCAATTTAAAAGAAATAGAAAAGGGGACAGTGGTTAAGAAGAGGCAGTTTATCTCTTTATTTACTTATTTATTATTTTTTTAACATCTCTATTGGAGTATAATTGCTTTACAATGTTGTGTTAGTTTCTGCTGTATAACAAAGTTAATCAGCTATATGTATACATATATCCCCATATCCCCTCCCTCTTGCATCTCCCTATCCCACCTCCCTATCCCACCTCCCTATCCCACCCCTCTAGGTGGTCACAAAGCAGCGAGCTATCTCCCTGTGCTATGCAGCTGCTTCCCACTAGTTGTCTGTTTTACATTTGGTAGTGTATATATGTCCATGCTACTCTCTCACTTCATCCCAGCTTACCCTTCCCCCTTCACATGTCCTCAACTCCATTCTCTAGGTCTGCGTCTTTATTCCTGTCCTGCCCCTAGGTTCATCAGAACCAATTTTTTGTTTTAGATTCCATATACATGTGTTAGCATATGGTATTTGTTATTCTTTTTCTGACTTACTTCACTCTGTATGACAGACTCTAGGTCCATCCACCTCACTACAAATAATTCAATTTCATTTCTTTTTATGGCTGAGTAATATTCCATTGGATATATGTGCCACATCTTCTTTTTTTTTTTTAAATTAATTAATTATTTATTTTTGGCTGTGTTGGGTCTTCGTTTCTGTGCGAGGGCTTTCTCTAGTTGCGGCGAGCGGGGGCCACTCTTCATCGTGGTGCGCGGGCCTCTCACTGTCGCGGCCCCTCTTGTTGCGGAGCACAAGCTCCAGATGTGCAGGCTCAGTAGTTGTGGCTCACGGGCCCAGTTGCTCCGTGGCATGTGGGATCCTCCCAGACCAGAGCTCGAACCCATGTCCCCTGCATTGGCAGGCAGATTCTCAACCACTGCGCCACCAGGGAAGCCCCTGTGCCACATCTTCTTTATCCATTCATCTGTTGATGGAAACTTAGGTTGCTTCCATGTCTGGCTATGGTAAATAGTGCGGCAATGAAATTGTGGTGCATGACTCTTTTTGAATTATGGTTTTCTCAGGATATGTGCCCAGTAGTGGGATTGCTGGGTCGTATGGTAGTTCTATTTTCAGTTTTTTAAGGAACCTCCATACTGTTCTCCATAGTGGCTGTATCAATTTACATTCCCACCAACAGTGCAAGAGGGTTCCCTTTTCTCCACACTCTCTCCAACATTTATTGTTTGTAGATTTTTTGATGATGGCCATTCTGACTGGTGTCAGAATGCCTGTAACTGTGAGGTAATACCTCTTTGTAGTTTTGATTTGCATTTCTCTAATGATTAGTGATGTTGAGCATCCATTCATGTGTTTGTTGTCAATCTGTATATCTTCTTTGGAGGAATGTCTATTTAGATCTTCTGCCCATTTTTGGATTGGGTTGTTTGTTTTTTTGATATTGAGCTGCATGAGTTGCTTGTATATTTTGGAGATTAATCCTATGTCAGTTGCTTCGTTTGCAAATATTTTCTCCCATTCTGGGGGTTGTCTTTTCGTCTTGTTTATGGTTTCCTTTGCTGTGCAAAAGCTTGAAGTTTCATTAGGTCCCATTTGTTTATTTTTGTTTTTATTTCCATTTCTCTAGGAGGTGGGTCAAAAAGGATCTTGCTGTGATTTATGTCATAGAGTGTTCTGCCTATGTTTTCCTCTTAAGAGTTTTATAGTGTCTGGCCTAACACTTAGGTGTTTAATCCATTTTGAGTTTATTTTTGTATTTGGAGTTAGGGAGTGTTCTAATTTCATTCTTTTACATGTAGCTGTCCAGTTTTCCTAGCACCACTTATTGAAGAGGACTGTCTTTTCTTCATTGTATATTGTTGCCTCATTTATCGAAGATAAGGTGACCATATGTGCGTGGGTTTATCTCTGGGCCTTCTATCCTGTACCACTGATCTATACTTCTGTTTTTGTGCCAGTACTATACTGTCTTGATTACTGTAGCTTTGTAGTATAGTCTGAAGTCCAGGAGCCTGATTCCTCCAGCTCCGTTTTTCTTTCTCAAGATTGCTTCATCTATTCGGGGTGTTTTGTGTTTCCATACAAATTGTGAAATTTTTTGTTCTAGTTCTGTGAAAAATGCCAGTGGTAGTTTGATAGGGATTGCATTGAATCTGTAGATAGCTTTGGGTAGTAAAGTCATTTTCACAATGTTGATTCTTCCAATCCAAGAACATGGCATATCTCTCCATCTGTTTGTATTGTCTTTAATTTCTTTCATCAGTGTCTTATAATTTTCTGCATACAGGTCTTTTGTCTCCTTAGGTAGGTTTTTTCTTAGGTATTTTATTCTTTTTGTTGTAATGGTAAATGGGAGTGTTTCCTTAATTTCTCTTTCAGATTTTTCATCATTAGTGTCTAGGAATGCAAGAGATTTCTGTGCATTAATTTTGTATCCTGCTACTTCACTAAATTCATTGAATACATCTAGTACTTTTCTGATAGCATCTTTAGTATTCTCTATGTAAAGTATCATATCATCTGCAAATAGTGACAGCTTTACTTCTTCTTTTCTGATTTGGATTCCTCTTATTTCTTTTTCTTCTCTGATTTCTGTGGCTAAAGCTTCCAAAACTATGTTGAATAATAGTGGTGAGAGTGGGAAACCTTGTCTTGTTCTTGATCTCAGTAGAAATGGTTTCAGTTTTTCACCATTGAGAATGATGTTGGCTGTGGGTTTGTCATATATGGCCTTTATTATGTTGAGGTAAGTTTCCTCTATGCGTACTTCTGGAGAGTTTCTATCATAAATGGATGTTGACTTTTGTCAAAAGCTTTTTCTCCATCTATTGAGATTATCATATGGTGTTTATCCTTTAGTTTGTTAATATGGTGTATCACATTGATTGATTTGCATATATTGAAGAATCCTTACATTCCTGGGAGAAACCCCAATTGATGATGCTGTTGGATTCTGTTTGCTAGTATTTTGTTGAGGATTTTTGCCTCTATGTTCATCTGTGATATTGGCCTGTAATTTTCTTTTTTTGTGACATCTTTGTCTGGTTTTGGTACCAGGGTGATTGTGGCCTCATAGAATGAGTTTGGAGTGTTCCTCCCTCTGCTATATTTTGGAAGAAGGAAAGGTGTTAGCTCTTCTCAAAATATTTGATAGAATTTGCCTGTGAAGCCATCTGGTCCTGGGCTTTTGAGCGTTGGAAGATTTTTAATCACAGTTTCAATTTTGGTGCTTGTGATTGGTCTGTTCGTATTTTGTATTTCTTCCTGGTTCAGTCTCAGAAGGTTGTGCTTTTCTAAGAATTTGTCCATTTCTTCCAGGTTGTCCATTTTTTTGGCATAGAGTTGCTTGTAGTAATCTCTCATGATCCTTTGTATTTCTGCAGTGTCAGTTGTTACTTCTCCTTTTTCATTTCTATTTTTGTTGATTTGAGTCTTCTCCCTTTTTTTTTCCTGCTGTGTCTGGCTAATGGTTTCTCAATTTTGTTTATCTTCTCAAAGAACCAGCTTTTAGTGTTATTGATCTTTGCTCTCGTTTTCTTCATTTCTTTTTCCTTTATTTCTTATCTGATCTTTATGATTTCTTTCTGCTAACTTTGGGTTTTTTTTGTTCTTCCTTCTCTAATTGCTTTATGTGTAAGGTTAGGTTGTTTATTTGAGATGTTTCTTGAGGTAGGATTGTATTGCTATAATCTTCCCTCTTAGAACTGCTTTTGCTGCATCCCATAGGTTTTGGGTCATCGTGTTTTCATTGTCATTTGCTTCTAGGTATTTTTGGATTTCCTCTTTGATTTCTTCAGTGATTTCTTGGTTATTTAGTAGCGTATTGTTTAGCCTCCATGTGTTTTTATTTTTTACAGTTTTTTTTCCTGTAATTGATATCTAGTCTCATAACATTGTGGTTGGAAAGATGCTTGATATGATTTCAATTTTCTTGAATTTACCAAGGCTTGATTTGTGACCCAAGATATGATCTATCCTGGAGAATGTTCCATGAGCACTTGAGAAGAAAGTGTATTCTGTTGTTTTTGGATGGACTGTCCTATAAATATCAATTAAGTCCATGTGGTCTAATGTGTCATTTAAAGCTTGTGTTTCCTTATTTATTTTCATTTTGGATGATCTGTCCATTGGTGAAAGTGGGGTGTTAAAGTCCCCTACTAGTATTGTGTTTCTGTCAGTTTCCCCTTTTATGGTTCTTAGTATTTGCCTTATGTATTGAGGTACTCCTATGTTGGGTGAATAAATATTTACAATTGTTATATCTTCTTAGATTGATCCCTTGATCATTATGTAGTGTCCTTCTTTGTCTCTTGTAATAGTCTTTCTTTTAAAGTCTTTTTTGTCTGATATGAGAATTGCTACTCCAGCTTTCTTTTGATTTCCATTTGCATGGAATATCTTTTCCCATCCCCTCACTTTCAGTCTGATGTGTCCCTAGGTCTGAAGTGGGTCTCTTGTAGACAGCATATATAAGGATCTTGTTTTTGTATCCATTCAGCCAGTCTATGTCTTTTGTTTGTAACATTTAATCCATTTACATTTAAGGTAATTATCAATATGTGTGTTCCTATTACCATTTTTTTATTGTTTTACGTTTGTTATTGTAGGTCTTTTCCTTCTCTTGTGTTTCCTGCCTAGAGAAGTTCCTTTAGCATGTGTTGTAAAGCTGGTTTAGTGGTGCTGAATTCTCTTAGCTTTTGCTTGTTTGTAAAGATTTTAATTTCTCCGTCCAATCTGAATGAGATCCTTGCTGGGTAATGTAATGTTGGTTGTAGGTTTTTCCCTTTCATCATTTTAAATATGTTTTGCCACTCCCTTCTGGCTTGCAGAGTTTCTGCTGAAAGATCAGCTGTTAACCTTATGGGGGTTCCCTTGTATGTTATTTGTTGCTTTTCCCTTGTTGCTTTTAATATGTTTTCTTTGTATTTAATATTTGATAGTTTGATTAATATGTGTCTTGGTGTGTTTCTCCTTGGATTTATACTGTATAGGACTCTCTGCACTTCCTGGACATGATTGACTATTTCCTTTCCCATGTTAGGGAAGTTTTCAACTATAATATCTTCAAATATTTTTCAGTCCCTTTCTTTTTCTCTTCTTCTGGGACCCCTAAAATTTGAATGTTGGTGCGTTTAATGTCCCAGAGGTCTCTGAGACCGTCCTTAATTCTTTTCATTCTTTTTTCTTTATTTTTCTCTATGGTAGTTATTTCCACTATTTTATCTTCCAGGTCACTTATCTGTTCTTCTTCCTCAGTTATTCTGCTATTGATTCCTTCTAGAGAATTTTTAATTTTATTTATTGTGTTGTTCATCATTGTTTGTTTGCTCTTTAGTTCTTCTAGGTCCTTGTTAAACATTGCTTGTATTTTTTTCCATTCTATTTCCAAGATTTTGGATCATCTTTACTATCATTACTCTGAATTCTTTTTCAGGTAGACTGCCTATTTCCCTCTCATTTGTTTGATCTCGTGGGTTTTTACCTTGTTCCTTCATCTACTGCATGTTTCTCTGTCTTCTCATTTTGTTTTACTTACTGTGTTTGGGGTCTCCTTTTCACAGGCTGTGGGTTCGTAGTTCCCGTTTTTTTTGGTGTCTGCCCCCAGTGGGTGAGGTTGGTTCAGTGACTTGTGTAGGCTTCCTGGTGGAGGGGACTGGTGCCTGTGTTCTGGTGCATGGGGCTGGATCTTTTCTTTCTTGTGGGCAGGGTCGTGTCCGTTGTTGTGTTTTGGGGTTTCTTTGAACTTAGTATGATTTTAGGCAGCCTGTCTGCTAATGGGTGGGGTTGTGTTCCTGTCTTGCTAGTTGTTTGGCATGGAGTGTCCAGCACTGGAGTTTGCTGGCCGGTGGATGGAGCTGAGTCTTATCATTGAGATGGAGATCTCTGGGAGAGCTCTCGCTGATTGGTATTATGTGGGACTGGGAGGTCTCTGGTGGTCCAGTGTTTTGATCTCGGCTCTCCCACCTCAGAGGCTCAGGCCTGACACCAGGCTGGAGCACCAAGACCCTGTCAGCCACGCGGCTGCCGAATCAACTAGCCCTGAAATTGGATGGCGCTGGAGCATGGGGCCCACACCCGCCATCGCTGGCAATCGGAGAGCGCGAGACGAATAGGCAGTTTAGACAGAAAGAAATGTAAGTAACTCATAAACAAATGAAAATGTTCTGTTTTAATCATACCAAGAAATGCAAATTAAAATATGAAGATTCTGTGGTTCAAATATCAAATGAGACAGAAATGAAAGTTTGATAATATATAGTGTTGGAAAGAGTGTGGGGAAATAAGCACTGTTTGTGGGCGTGTGAATTGAGAAACTCTTTGGGAAAAAAACAGCTGTATTGACCAACAGGTAAAACTGTACATAACTTTTTAATCTGGCAATCTTAGTTTTAGAAATTTACCTAGTAATGTTCACACATACACAAAGCTATATGTACAATAATGATTATTAGAGCTTTATTTAAAAAAGCAAATATCAGAAAATAACCTTGATCCTGTCAATAGGGAACGTTTACATAAATTATGTTGTATGTATACAAAGGAACATGATGCAGCTATTAAAGAATGAGGTCTATTTGTATGTGTCAAAAAGAACAGAATGGAATATATTGGTTGGCCAAGGAGTTCGTTCGTGTTTTTCTGTAAGATGTTATGGGAAAACTGGAACAAAGTTTTTGACCAACCTAAAACAGCAAGTCCCCTACATACGAACCTTCATGTTGCAAACTTTCAAAGATGCGAACGTGGTTCGCGTGTCCAATCACATAAGTTAGTTCATGTGTCTGGCATACATTGTCACATGCATGCATCGTCTACAAGTGGTTGTGCTTTTGTGTACTTTACTGTATAGTACTGTATAGAGTACAGTAGTACAGTATCTTTATTTCAAGCCCAGGATGTCTGGAAGCAAGTGTAAAAGCAGTGGTGATGTAGCTGGTACTGCTAAGAAGCACCAAGTGATAATGATGGAACTTGCTTGGAACACAAGGAGCTTACTAATGAAGACCTGATGGAATTGGAGGCCCAGAGAAAGGACGAAGAGAGACAAGAGGAAGAAGAAGTAACTGAAGAACTGAAGAGATTCTCAGCACAGGAAATGGCAAGGGAATTTTCTTTATTTGAGGAGGCACTGTTAGTTTTTGAGGCACAGGACCCGAACATAGAATGGCACATGAAGGTTGCAGCAGCTGTTCAGAATGCAATCCAGTGTTACCATGTCACCTGTGACAAGAAAAAAAGAGCTACTACCCAGACATCACTGGATCATTTTTTCAAGAGGGTAGATAGAATTGAATCCAGCAAGGAACCAGAACCTGTGCCATCAATGTCAGGCGTGAGTGAAATTGCAGCTCGCCCTCCGTCTCCTACTGCTGATGATCCTTCAGCTCTACCATCTCCCACCTCCTCTCCCTCCTCCAGTCAGTAACTCTTCTTGCCTGTTCACCTGATGCCAGCCCCTGTATGCCAGCTGTTGTACTGCACTACTGTACTTTTCAAGGTACTGTACTGTAAGATTAAAAAAGTTTTCTTTATTTTTTGTGTTTGTTTTTTATGTATTATTTGTGTGAAAAGTGTTATAAACCTATTATAGTACAGTACTATATAGCCGATTGTGTTAGCTGGGTACCTAGGCTAACTTGTTGGACTTATGAACAAATTGGACTTACAGACACACTCTTGGAATGAAGCTCGCTTGTATGTAGGGGACTTACTGTATATCACTGAATGAATAAAGGCAAAGTAGAGAAATGTGGCAAATTGTTGGAAGAACACATGTGAAACTGCTAATAATTTTATCCCTCAGAAGTAAGATTGGAGCTCTGGGGTGGCCGGCAGATATGTCTTTTTGCATAACTTTTTATATTACTTTGATTCTTTTTACTGTATATATATATCCCATTTTTATAATAATGAAATATTTTAAAAATATCCCTGCACTGAAGATTTTAATGTTTGACTTCAGAATAATGATATGCATTGGATGAGTGCTTATCATGTGTCAAACACTGTGCTATACGTTTTATAAACATTATTTCTAAACCTCACAAGAACTATGAGGTAGTAGTTATTTCTGTCTTCATTTTAAAGGTGAGTGAATGAAAGTTTGGATATGTTAAACGACTTGTAAAAATTCACATAACTGTTAAGTGCTACATTTACTCCATCCAAAAGTCTCATTAACCAAGTAAGTTGGAAGTTTGGGTTCTTAACTACCAATGCCAGGATCTAGCACATTTGTGAAAATGGGAACAATTTGCTATCTTCTTAAAGCTTTATTGGTTCATTTGATTTATAAAATGTTCATGGGAGGGAGAGGACTTCTAATTGTGGTGTGACACAGTAGGTTCAAATGGTCTAGCCCTACTGTCATAAACAACTATAAAACTAGATTAAATATATGAAAAAAATACTTGCAGGTATTGTACAAGTGACAGAACAGAACCATGATCCCCAAATAAGGGAAACAAGTGAGGTGAGCCTCATGGCTGTTGCAGCATTCTGTTCAGAGGCACATTCTTGTCATAGCGCTTGGAGCTAGAGACCAAGAAGAGCAGAGGTATCTGGCTGAGCTAAGGAAGGTTTGGAGATACTGTGGGGGACTGGAATTTGGCGGCAGAGTATTAGAGAAGAGACAACTGTGCAGAAAAAACTCCAGATTATTGCACAAGATTCCTATTTAATTCTTTAGCTGAATACCAAAATATGCATGCACAGGGTAAGACTCTGAAAGTCCATACAAAAAGCAATTACCAGGCAGCTGCAAGATTCTAGAGTTTACATATGATTTGGAGACACTTGAGTTCTACCCACCATAGACTTTATTGATTACCTCAGATAATTGACACTTCAGAAAGGCCACATCTAAGGATTAGAGCTATACTTTAGTCCAACCCTAACAAAACTTATAAATAAGTCTCAAAATGATCAAACTGACACACAATTAAATTAACAGTCTGCAGGTAAAAACTCCCTCTTTAAGGCAAAAAAATACAGCTTCTAAAATATCTAGGATTAAATAAAACATTTCTAGACATGCAATGAAACAGGGAACATCTGACCCATAGTCAAGAGAAAAATCAGTCAAGTATAAGAACATGCAGAAATGACAAAGATGGTAGAATTAGCTGACCAGGACATAAAACAACCCTTATAAATATATTCAAGGACTTAAAGGAATAAGTGAGCGTGGGGAGGGAACAGATAAAGGATTGCAATGGAAAAAATGGAAATTATAAAAGAGAAAAAAGTGAAAATTTTAGATTAAAAAAAAAATCTGAAAAAATTCATCAGATAAACTTATAAGTAAATTATAAACTGCAGAAAAAATATATATCAGTGACCTTGAAGAGAAGGGAATAGAAACTACTTAAACTGACATAGGAAAAAAAATAAAGAATCTCTGTGGACTATCGGACAATATCAAGTAGTAAAACATATGTATAATTGGAGTCCTAGAAGAAGCCCAGAAAGAGCGTGGGGGTGGAGGGAAGGAATATGTGGAAAAATTAAAGAAATAATGGTTAAAAATTTTCAGTCTTCATGAAAAATATAAATGCACAAATCGAAGATCCAACAAGCCCTAAGCAATGTAAACACAAAGAAAATCACACCAATGCCCATTTTAATCAAAATGGTGCAAACTAATGATAAAATCTTAAAAGTAACAAAAAAGAAGAAAGGAAATACTACAGATGACAGCAGAAATGCATAATAGAAAACAATAGAGAAAATTAACACAGCCTCTTTGAAAATATTATTGAAATAATAAACCCTTAGAAAGACAAAGAAAGACAAAACGTATTACCAATATAAGGAATAGACAAAAGTACATCATTATACATATATGCTACAGACATTAAAAGGAATAAAATAAAATTCATGAACAACTTAATGCCGATAAATTTGATAATTTAGTTGTTTGTACTTTCCTCTGTTGATGGCTTTGTTGAGCCCTGTCCTCCCTTTGCATGAAATTTCTCACATGCCTTGAGGTAAAAAAGGAAAAATCAGCAGAACATAGTACCATATTCAATGTAGCAAATGATTCTAGATGCTACATAAGCCATGCCGAATTCTATAACATTAAGACATTTTTGGTTGGACCATGAATTGAAGGACTTTCCTGCCTGATTATGATTATTAGTGTCCCAAAACCTTTTCTGTAACAGAATGATACTTTTAAGATTTCTAGAGTAAGTACAGTTCAGGTGATTACTTTATTCTGGGATAATTAACTGTTCAGTTTGAATATGTGGAATTTGTTCCTCTCTTAGAATCCCTAACCTTATGTGGCCTGTATTGCAGGTCAGCATATCTGTTGTTCTGTTGGGGTGAAGGAGAAGGAATGGCTTAGTAGCCTTGGGAAATATGCTTCCATGTGCTTTCAGGCTGATGTTTATAGAACTGTTGTTGATAAAAGTTGAATGAGGCTAGTGGAAGGATAAAGTTCATTAGGGAAAAGAGTTTACACTTTCTTGATGGAATGTTGTGCTCCATATTCTCCAAAACAATTCTGGAAAAGGAAATGAGAGCCCCATGAAATGTGGAATCAGGGAACAAAATAGGCTGGACTTTTGTTTAATTCAGTGAGCATTTATTGAGACCATATTATGTACAAGGATCAGAAAAACACAGATACATATGATAAAAACCTTGCTCTGGAATCACTCAGTCTTGCAGTGGTTTTTAGCTCTTAGTGCACGTGAATCACTTGGGAAGCTTTTAATAAATATTTACGAAGGGAACACACCCCAGGCCAATTAAATCCTCATCTCTGGAAGTAAGGCTCAAACATCTGCAATTTTTACAGCACCTCTGTTTATTCTAATATGCAGACATGATTTACTGAGGGTGAAAGCACAAATACGCTAGAGGAAGCAAAAGTGGAAGGCTATGATTTAGTTGATGTTGGACGTAAAGAAAAATTCTGCATAAATTTTAAGGATTCAGAGGAGGTAGTTAAAAAGGAGATGAGAGTTGTAGAGAGAATAACAGAAAGGATTTGGATGGGAATTAATAAAGGAAGGAAATAAGGATAAAACACTCATGAGAGAAGAAGATGAAGGGATGAAGAAGGGGAAAATACCAGAGGCTCTTTACTTTTTACCCCCTTTTCTCCTTCTTTTTCCTTCTCCTCCTGTTCTTCTACCCTCCTCCTCCTCCTCCTCTTTCTTTTTCTTTGTAACAGAGGGTCAGCAAACATAGGAGAGATTACATTTAGATGAATATTGGGAATAGTGAATTTTACCTGACGTGCCTGACAAAAGGTAACCTTTGGAGCAAGTTTCTAAGCCAGTGAAGATAAGTATTCAAGAAGGGAACGATACCATCTTTGGACACTTGCTTAAATGTTATTTGTTGTTGTTTTCTTAGCAAGCTTATAGGTTTCATGCATCATGGCCTGACCAAGACAATACATATTCTTATACATTCTTCTCTTTCCAGATGGAGAGGTCTTGGAAAACCTGTGGGGTTTCAGCTCATCTCTGTCAATAACACTAGAGTGTTAGTGGAGGATGGGGGTAGGTTTTGGGACCTTAGCATATGCTGGTTTCTTACACTATTTAGTTCACTCCCACCCTACTCTAGCTTAGTTTGTCTTTCATAACTCATCTCAATGTTCTTGTCTTCAGGCACACCATCCTCGGATGATTCAATCCTGTTTCTGCTTTTTAGGACACTGGGATAGAGAGGAATAACAGTGTCCTTTCCCTGATGCAACTTGTCCTGAAATTTTCCTTTCAACACATGGAAATCATATAGCAATGAAGATGTAGGAGTTTTTCTTGATAGAATAGTAGCAAAAAAAACCCCCCAAAAACCCGTGTGCATAGTGCTACATAGTTTATGTAGAATTTTGCAGCTTCTGTTCTCTTTGATTATTTCAAAATCTTTCAAAAACCATTATTAAGAAATGGAAGCAGGCTTAGAAAAGTTAAGTTTTTACCAAAGTCATTTAGCTAGCACATGTCATTTTCCAGACTTGTATCAGACAGTGCCTTTCCCCCTGCACCTTTCGTCTGCATTTGAAAGACATTCCTTTCCAGTTCATCAGAAACAGGGTGCCAGAAGCTCATAGCATCTCAGAGTCAGAAGAAATCTTTGGGCCGCCCCTCCATTTTTGCACACAGTGCGGTAATCCCCTCCACTGCATTCTTCACAAGTAGACAGCCAGCTTTATTGGAATATCCACAGCAATGGGCACCTTATTCTTTCCTCAAGCAGCCCATTCCACTGTTGAAGGGCCCTAGTTATCACCTGCCTCCTTACAAATATCTAGTATCAGCAAATGTACGCTGATAACTTAATTCTTGCCTAAGTGTTAGTGACAGCGGCACCATTCCTGAGAGTATTTGCATTAAAAATAAAAGCCTTCAGACAAAATACCTTAACAGGAAGCAATAAATCTAAAAGTGGGCATCAGTAGGGGTTATATCTGGGTCATGCTGTCCTATGTGGAGCCTCTTAGTCCTTACCACATGAGGAACTTCTGGCTTGTCTTGTGACCACATCCTTGGTACCTTCTCCTGCCATACTGTCTTGTGGAAAATAGTAACAGAAATTATTACGGTAATTATTCAGGTAAGGACCTCTTAAAAATCCAAGGGGCACAGTTGGGAACTAGTGAAAAACTTACGTGTTCCCACCCTACTAAATTAAAAAAAAACAAAACAAAACAGTAAGTCTATAACAATATGCCTTGCTAGAACCCTGGAAACAATAAGTGTTGAAAAATATGTGTGACATTTTATTCACTGATGTAGTTCTTCAACAAATATTTATTTAGCACCCAAGTGCCAAGTGTTATGCATGGTCTTGAAGATATGATGATGAGCAAAAACCAGATGTGCCTCTGCTGTTGTAGGGCCCAGAGTCTAGAAGGGAGGCAGGTATTCATTTTCAAAATCAAAAACAAATGTTAAATTGCACCTGAGATTTGCACTCTCACAAAGTGATTTTGTATCTTGAGGAGATTCAGGGAAGGTGACTCTATGGAGTTGACTGGTCTGAGATCTGATGATGACCAGCAATGTTATTAGGGAAATTAGTAGAAGGCAGGGAGTGAGGAAAAGATTTTCCCCCTAAAGGTAGCAGCATGTGCAAAGGCCCTGCAGTTGGTGGCAGCATGGTACATTTGGGAAATGAAAGAGTAGTGCGTTTGAAGAACAGAAACTCAGTGGAATCATAGTGCCTGATGAGGCCTTTCCCTGGTGAAGGTCAGATGCTCATTTCAACTAGTCACAATTTTTACTATCTCTACTGAGTTGGTAGCTCTTAGCAGTTATTCGTCTATCCAGTTGAATACTTGGAATATTTCTCTTTTTTCCCTCTGGGGAGTATAACCTAGATCCATAGACAAAATAATTAAAGATCATTCAATCCTGAGACGGCAAATAGATAATATTTCTAGTGCCAGTCCTTCCAGACTCTTGGCGGCTGCCTGTAGTCATATCACGACAGGGATTCTGAGTCATGTCTATCTCAGGTCCCATCTTCTTTTTCTCTTATGGTCAGTCTCTAACTTGATTCTAGTGCTCTGGTCACTCTACTTTCCTGCCTTTGTCTTAGAAAGAAGGAAAGGCCATTTTCCACTGGTGCTGAGAAGTACTTGGAGATGTCTTTCCCTCTGTGCATTAAAAATAGAAGGGGACACCATTCATGGCATGTACTCTGGCAGGGTAGTTTTGCCTTTGAATGAATTATAGAGCTATTTCTTCGTTCTCAGCTCTTAAAAGCAATTCCAAATGGATTGGTGCTTTACAATTCTATGCAAAATTTAGGCAAATGTGTACATTTGTTTTCGAAATTTGGGGGTAAATCCTTCCATTGATCAACATTTCTGCTGTTTTTCAGTTTCATTAAAAGAGAACAATGACAACAACAAATCTACAGAGGAAAGTTTGTTTTTTTTTTTGTTTTTTTTTTTTGTGTGTGCCAGATCTGTATTTTCCTTTCATTTATGTATAATTCACTATTAACTGAACCTGGGGAGAAACTATGCCATTTTTAGATGATATGAATCTTTTATTTATTTATTTATTTATTTATCTATCTATCTATCTATCTATCTATTTATTTATTTATTTATGGCTGTGTTGGGTCTTCGTTCCTGTGCGAGGGCTTTCTCTAGTTGCGGCAAGCGGGGGCCACTCTTCATCGCGGTGCGCGGGCCTCTCACTATCGCGGCCTCTCGTTGTGGAGCACAGGCTCCAGACGTGCAGGCTCAGTAATTGTAGCTTATGGGCCTAGTTGCTCCGCGGCATGTGGGATCTTCCCAGACCAGGGCTCGAACCCCTGTCCCCTGCATTGGCAGGCAGATCCTCAACCACTGTGCCACCAGGGAAGCCCAAGGAAAGTTTTTTTTTTGAATTTTATTTTATTTTTTTATACAGCAGGTTCTTATTAGTCATCAGTTTTACACAGATTAGTGTATACATGTCAATCCCAATCTCCCAATTCATCCCACCACCACTGCCCCCCCACCCTGCCCCCGCTTTCCCCCTTGGTGTCCATACGTTTGTTCTCTACATCTGTGTCTACAGAGGAAATTTTAAAATACCTATCTTAACACTATTCAGTATTAACTTCAAGACCTTTAGGTTTTTAAGATTTGGAAATTTGGCAACAGAACCTCACTTCAGATATTGCATGCTACCCAAGAAGATGAAATATTTAGAAGCTGGAGATTGCTGGAGACATAAAATATCAGTGTTTGCAAAAACCTACAATGATGAAATATTTACAGCTTTCCCAAATGGAGTATTAGTAAGTGTCAGCAGCAGGTAGAGCTTTGGGATCAGGTCTGTAGGCATGTTGGCTGCTCCATGATTTTAGACATGTGGGAGAGGTTACCAAGAAGGATGCAGATTTTAATTTATGGTTCACATTAGTTTTGGGGCAAGTTTGAAGAATTATTTTAAATGCATATATTCATTCTATGTACTTTAAAAGTATCAGATTTCCCAATTGGTAATAAAAATATCCTCTTCTAAGGTATAGAGTTCCTCAGATGTCTGGACTTAAAAGGCAGAAGGAAGATCAGTAAGATTGGCTTCAGGTAAAAGATATATATGGAGTCTTTTTTGCAAGCAAGTAAACTATTAATGAATCACTCTTGTGCCTGAAGCAATTGGAGTAGGATGAAACCAACCTGAATACAGAACGGAGGAATACGCTAGCTCTTTTGGGAGCCTAATATGTGCCAGGCTCTTTGCTGCATACTTTATACATATTAGGCTCTTTAATATTCACAAAGATATTTAGCACAGGTAATACCTGCCCTGGATCTCAAAGGAGGGAATTGAGGGTCGATAGGATAAGTCACTTGCACAACATGCACGTCTGGGTTCAAACATTTAGAGATGTCCCCTCTCATTTCCACTCCCTAGAAATATTGGTTGAGAGGACAACTAATTCTCTCTACTTTTTCTGTTCCCTGGTTCAACACCCACAGGAGACTTTTGCTTTGGATAGTTTTCAGTAGCTGTGTTTGGAGATTAATGGATGGTTGGAGGCTCTGAGTCTTCTTTGTCATAACTCTCAGGAGAGAGCAGTATGTTTGATGTAATGTGTCTGCACCCAATTTGAAATGGTTTTCTTCCTCCTAGATGTGTTGACCCAGATTCCAGCAAACACTGTCTCTCCTGATTTCAAACTAGATTTTCGCCTCCTCATAATGCACTGCTTCTGGTATAGGCATCTTGTGGTCTAGAATTTGAGAGACTCTTTCAAAAGGTTTCTGGAGAAGGATTTAATGGCTCCTTTACATAATCTCCTTCTAAATGTCAGTGGAAATGGAAGGTCAGAGAGCATGTGACTCAGCAGTGGTCACGCAGCTGGTGAGTGGCTGAACTAGGGTTTTAATTCAGGTCTGTCTGATTTTAATCTCTCATTCCCTTTTACCAATTCCTAGTGAGTAGGATTCAATCTTACACTTTGCTGTATCTTCCTCAGTATCCGGCACAGGCTTGATTGCATGGTATATTATTTATTTATCTAAATAAATAATATTTTTAAAAGGCATCTGAATTATTAACTGACTCTCAGAATCACTTGGATTTTAACATGTACCAAGGCACAAATACCTATGAGGGAATAGTGTGTACAGGAAATGTTCCTTTCAAAGACTTGGTTTGTACCCTCATATATAGCACTCATCACAGTCTGCTTTACATTTAGAATAATGAGTCTGTCTTCTCAACTAGGTTATCCATATGCTCTGTGTTTCATTTTTACGTAGCCCAGTGGCCAGCACAAAGTAGGCCTTCAAATTGTGCTTACTGTATGGATTGGAAATATAAACACATGCCAAAGCAGGGGCAGTGCACCCTCTCCTGCCCTGAGGCTGGGTGATGCAGTGGAAGGAGTATGAATGTTAGAATCAGAGAGATGCCCCATTGTCTAGCTGTGTGCCTTAGTTGCTCATCTGAGAAATGGGGCCAATAATACTTTGCTTTCTGAGAGGTTGGGAGAAATAAATGAAAAAACTTATTAAGTTGCCTGTCACATACTTGAAACAAGTTTTATGCGTCCCTGCCATCCCCTCTTCTCTTGCTCCTCAAAGCAAAGGTCTAAGGAGCCAAACTGTCCTCCCTGGGCACCTCCTGGAAGGACCACAAGCCTGTATTCCCTACAATTCCCTACAACCCCTTCTCCTTCCCCAATCTGTGTACTGTATTTGACACCAAGAAAAGAGTTATTTTAAAGTTTTATTACCCCCATCATTTGTGTTGTGTTTGTCTCTCATCTGATACGTCAAGGATGTTTCGTGCCTTCAATTTAGCAACCACCCTTGCAAGTCAAACAAGCTGCTTTCTTTCGCCTGAGTCCCTCACTAGAGCAGTTCACCCCCAGTTCACACCCGAGGGTGCTTTTATTCTCCTCTTTAAACAAACTCAATCTGTTCTCTAACCATTTCTGTTGAACTCCATCAACCCTACAAAATGAGGCCAGAGGGTGCTGGCAAAACAGCACATTTCTTTTACAGAAGTTGAGATGACTTAATACCTGGATGATTGGTAGCTGCTTCCAGGAGGATCATTTGTAAACAGGGCTACTTAATCCCTTCTTTCCAAAGAAAGGAAATTTAATATATTTATGGTTCCAGCTCCTCCACAATATTAAACATTTTATCTTTATTATCTTTTAACCTCATAGAAATGTTTTGGTGAGTAAATGAAAACATATTTGTGTATATATGTGTGTGTGTATTATATATATATATAATATACATAAATGAAAAAGTTTGTTTCATATATAAGCCATCCAGCATACTTCTCACATAATAGTAGATATTTGATGTTGTTTTAATACTGTTGCCCCAAATTTGAATATGAAATGAATATCATCACTACCATGCAAAATAATAAAGTGGCAAGGGTGTTTCTTTAACAAACACAGCAGAATTTATATGTTCAGATGATTGAGTTACATCTGTCTCAAACTGATCCCTTTAAGAGGCAGCACATGTAATGCAATAGTTTAATTATAGACCATTGGTCTGTAATATGTTAGAACTACTCGTAGGGAATCTGTGGCATATAATATATTACATTATTAGGATCATCGTTATTAAAATGGCTGGTATAAAAAATATGTATTGTTTTTGACTGTCTAACAGTACTCCTTTACTCTGGGACTAGTATGTCCTTTCTCTGCAGAGCTGTTTCTTCTTCCCTCACGCCCCATCCCTGCACTCCTCATTGGCTCTCTTGTGTTAGTCCGGTGCTGTCATGTTGTCAGCACTCTGCCTCCTGATCACAGTTGACTGGGCCAGCAGTGGTTCCGGACCTCAGCTAGGCCAGTCAAGCTCCTTCCCAGCATATTTTTAAACGAGAACTGGAAAAGGATCCAGACGCCTTTAGTAACTAAAACTCTTAAGAGTTATGAAGTTTGGAAGCTGCCAGTGTGATATTTCCTGACGTATGAAAGAACTGGTCTTCAGTAAGAGAGAAGCAGAGTGAAGCACCAAGGAAAGGTGGAAAGTGCACTGGCACCTAAGAGCTAGCTATGTCTCTGTCACCATCAACGTCACAGAGATAACAGGTTATATACGGAGGAGCATACTAAATGTTTTATGCTCATTACCTCATTATGTAAGATTACAAATCTTACACCATAACTTCCACACGTTTATAATCTGCCAGGATGATTGAACACACAAATTATAATTTCAGCAATATGAATAAGTTCTATGAGAGTTATGTAATACTGAGCAAAATGAGAAATATTGGGCTAACTTAGTGGAGAGAACAACCAGGACCTTCTTGTAAGAAAGGGATAGTACCCAAGCTGAGTCTTAAAGGAAGGGTAGAGCTGAGCTAAACAAAGAAATAGGGATACAAGATGTCATTAGATAATGCATAAAGTCAGGAAAGAGTGCCAGGAGTGTTTAGGATTGCCAGAGTCTTCAGTAGGAACTGAGGGTAGTAGGATCTTAGGTGGAGAAGGGTTAGGTCAAGTAGAGCCTGACTATTTTCTGCCTACATCCTGCTAATAACAATCCCTAGAAGGCAGGGGAATGACATGTTAGATTTGCAGTTTAAATTGATTACTAGCATTATTGTGGAGGATGGATTTAAGGGAGACAGAGGTTAAGAAAAACCAGTTGGACAGCTATTACAGTAGTCCAGGAGAAATATTAACAGTGCTATAAATGACATGGTGATGGTGGAGATGGAGAGGATCTATATCAAATAAAATTTTAAGACCCAGTAATTAGTTAGGTGTGGGGGTAAATAGGAAGGAAAAAAGTGAGGTTTTAAGATGTTGCAGAGGTTTGTTCAAGATCCTGCTCCCTCCTCGGTGGGTGAGCTGGGACCCGAACTTGGGTTTTCTTATTCACGTGTCAAAGGTTCTCAGGGGTCTCACACTGCTCACGGCAATTCAAGCATCTCTTGGGTGTCCATTTCTGTTGTTTTTCCTTCACTCAAACATTTCTTATTAACGAGACATTGACAATCTATTGTGCTAGGTACCAGGGGTAAAAGATGTGTAAATTATTGCTCTTGTCTGTAGGGACCTCAAGTAGGGTATGCAGGTAGGCAAACAATTACAATATCATATGACAGAATATTATTCAGATATGTACAAAGGGCTGTAGGAGAAGGAAAAAAAAAGAAGAATTAAATGTATTACTGTATTACAAAGGCTTTGTAGATGAAAGGGATATTTAATCACCTAGATTCTAAGCTCTAGAAGGGCAAGACACTGTATTCTTTGTTTATAATATACAGACTCAAAATTTTTGGTATTGTTTGAACTCTTGGGTAGCACAGTCATGGGGCTAATAAGAAAACCTTTGTAACCAGAAAAATGGTTCCAATTCAGTTTAAATATATTATGGAAATGTTCAGCAAAGGATAAGGAACAGGGC
Source organism: Balaenoptera musculus (assembly GCF_009873245.2). Taxonomy (NCBI): domain Eukaryota; kingdom Metazoa; phylum Chordata; class Mammalia; order Artiodactyla; family Balaenopteridae; genus Balaenoptera; species Balaenoptera musculus. The sequence goes on from NC_045792.1 coordinate 43,973,541, forward strand.
CATTCTGATCTATAGAAACCTTCTGTTCTTTAGATGGTGCTTAAATCTCACTTAACTTTCAGCCAGTAAATGGAGCAAAGAGTAAGATCCAGTTCAGCCTCCTCACCATTGCAGGAACAATCCAATCACAGAATCTCACTGATTAAGTAACAAGTGGTGAGCAACCACATTGAGTGGTGTTCGTTCTTCCTGGAATCAAGGTCAGGAACTATAAGTCTATATTTTTCCTTGATACCAAAGCACCAAACTCTGAATTTCCTTTTTTGGCTTACATTCTTGGGGAGACCTGTTAGATGTCTGGTGCCGTAGCAATGGTAAAAAGCAAGAAGAGAGTGGAACAAGGGGAAGTGCAGATGTGCTGGTGTTACCTGAAAACTGGGTTCACTTCCTGGTGGGTGTCAGCCAAATGGCACAGCCAAGCCAAAGAGTGGGAGAAGGAAGCATGTATTACTTGCAGCAAGTAAGGAGAGCACTGGGCATCTTTCCCAAAACAGTGTGTCCCTGGATAGCAAAATTGAGGAAGTTTTAAGCTAAGGGTACATACATATTCATGAAGGGGCTTGGGCTGAGCAGAATTTAGCATAGAATGGGGGCAAAGGTCAACAGCCCAAGCTTTAGTTGATTGAAGTCAGGAGGGTCAACATCATCATTCAGTGGGATCCTTAGTTCCTGCAGGATTCAAAGGCGCATCAGATTGTTATGTATATCCCTTAAGGAGAACTAGGACTCTGTTTTTCACAGAACTATTGTTTCTTGGCTGCTTTTCCTTTGTTTCTTCATTCCCTGACTTCCCTTAAGATCATTAATTTCCAAGACCTGTTCAAGAACAAGCATTATGGCAAGGGATAGATTACAAAATGGCTTAGGCAGAAATGGCTTCCCTTATGTCAAGAGAGCCATGCCTGGTTCTTTCTATGGGGACCCCCCCTACCCTATCTGCTTACACTAGGATGACTTCAAGCTAAGACTTATCTTTACTGATACTCTTAACATTCCTGTGTAATGGTTTTCCTTAAATGATCTAAAGGTTTAGGATTTATTTTTTCCTGTTAGACACATAGTGAACCAGCATAGTGTAAATGAGAGAGAGAGGAGATCAGGACTGGCTTCATAAGCGTGTGACCTGTGCAAAACTTAGAAGGGCCTCGCTCTGGCTTTAATGTTCTGCCGTTGCTTTGTTGACATTCGTACTAATATTTTTAACAATAGGTCCCATGCTTTCATTTTGCATTGGACCAGTCCTAGAATGGATATACTAGTAAAACACCTGGCACACAGTGACTACTCAATAAGTGAATGAATTCACCCCAGATCCGCTCCATTGACAGTCTTCCCCATCTCAGTTGATGGCAACTCCATCCTTGCAGTGACTCCAGCCAAAACTCTTGGAGACAGCCTTGACTTCTCCCTTTCTTCACATTCCACATCCTATAAGCAGATCAGATCCTCGTGGCTCTACCTGCTAAAATATATCCAGACTATGATTCAACTTTTATAATTGACCTACGCAGAGCTGAAAATATTTATCTATGGTTACAGAAGTAAATATAAGAGCTGTCAGCTTTGACAGTCAGAAATCCGCCTATAGCTTTACAGTTGGCCCTCCGTATCCACAGCTCCACATCTGTGGATTCAACCGCAGTTCATGTAGTACTGTAGTACGTACTTATTGAAGAAAATCTGTGTGTAAGTAGACCCGTATAGTTCAAACCCATGTTGTTCAAGGGTCAACTGTACATGATCTCTGAAGTCATTTCTAGCCCTATGATTCCATGATTGTATAGTCCTTCATATTATGTAGTTAATTAAAAATGTATGGAGGTGAGTCTCCATAATTCCACTAGATTGTGAGCTCCTGGAAGGCAGGTACTTTTACTTCTTCACCTCTACAAATCTAATACCTAGAGTAGCGTTCTGTACATAGAATGTCTTTAGCAAATATTTGTTAAATGAATAAAAATGATATTCTATCATTTATGATTTCTGTAATTTTTTTACAGTTAATAGAACCAACAAACCACTCATTATGCCTCTAATATTATGAAATTCTCTCCATTAGATACTGGCAATATAGAGGAAAAAGGTATGATATCTAGCAGTGAAAATAACACATTCTAGCAGCAAAACTAACAGAAAAACAAATATGCACACACACACACACACATATAGTGTGGAACAGTATGTGTCACGTATGAGGGAAAGTATGATGTAGTAGAAAGAGTATGAGCTTTGGGGTCAGAAAAACCTGGGTTCAAATCTATACCTTGCTACTTAGCTACTCTGTCAGCTTGGAAAGATTTCCTGGTTTCTGTGTGCTTCTTTTATAAAACTGGAGATGATCCTTTTGTTTCAGAAATGTTATGAGGATTATAATACATAATATATGCAAAAAACCTCACACATTGAAGGTGCTCAAAAATGGTGGCTATCGTTATTAATATTATTGTTGTACACACAGATGGGAAAAAGTAGTCTAGCTTGAAAGAGTTAGGAATAGGTCTTTAGTGAGTTCATCTTGAGCCAATTCTTGAAAGATGAGAAGAAATAAATTAGGCAGGAGAAAGCAGATAATTTATCCTGGGCAAAGGGAAGAGCATGTGTGCTTTGGGATGTCATTTCTTTTCCTTGCAAGCAGTTCTGTTTGACTCCAGCAAAGTAAAAGCTACCTGGCTGGACTTTGTCAGAGGGCAGGCAGGTGGAAGAGGGAGCAAGCTAAGGGCTCTTCTGCCTGTGCCTTCTTTCTTCCTTCTGTACTTACCGGGGCGGAGGGCACATCAGTGGTTTCCTGACCTAATAGCCAAGAATTCCTTCATTTGGAGGAAGACGTAAGGTCATATCCTTTTTTTTTCTTTTATAAATTTATTTATTTATTATTTATTTTTGGCTCTGTTGGGTCTTCGTTGCTGCGCACAGGCTTTCTCTAGTTGAGGAGAGCGGGGGCTACTCTTCGTTGCGGTGTGCCGGCTTCTCATTGCGGTGGCTTTTCTTGTTGTGGAGCACGGGCTCTAGGCACTCGGTCTTCAGTAGTTGTGGCACGCGGGCTCAGTAGTTGTGGCACTCAGGCTCAGTAGTTGTGGCTCATGGGCTCTAGAGCTCAGGAGCAGTAGTTGTGGTGCACAGGCTTAGTTGCACCATGGCATGTGGGATCTCTCCAGACCAGGGCTCGAACCTGTGTCCCCTGCATTGGCAGGCAAATTCTTAACCACTGTGCCACCAGGGAAGTCCCAGGGTCATATCCTTTTGACCCCTGTATTTTCAAACTTCGAAAACTATTGCTGATAAGAGGAAAAAAAAGCTATAAGTGAGTGTTCTGTGGTGTGTTTTCCCTTTAGAGTTATGTGAGAGCTGATTAGGGAGAAATCTTTTCCTTGAAGTGGTGTTTTCTGCTTTGTATGAGCACTGCAACCCTCTACTTGCAGACAACACTAACTGCTAGTGGTATTTCCTTGGAAGTAGCCCATGCCTCCATTGTCCTTTTGTTTTTCATTTCTGTCTGATAGTACGGTACTTAATTCCACCTTCCAGGTAACCAGTACATTGGACTAAGTATACAAGAAATTGGTTCTAATATATTACATCAGAGATAAAACAATCCTGAGCTAATCCAAGACTCACTCCTCCTCCTTCCCCCATAGCAGTGCTAAGCCTAGTTCCTTGCATGATGCCAGGAGTGAGAAAGGAATGAATAGGTGAGAGGTCTCTTCTTCTAAACACCTTGCTCTTGAAGGTTTACCTGAAAGGCAGTTGAGAGAGAAGGAAGGGTGAAGCATAGTGTATAAATGCTGCTCTTACATATACAATCTAATTCACTTCTGTCAACTTTCCTTCGAGGTATACATTATTATCCTAACTCTACAGTGAGGGGACTAAGGCTCAGAGAGATTAAGTAATATGCCCAAGGTCACACAGACAGTGGTGGGATTGGGATTTAAAACCAAGTTTGTCTAACTCCAAAACTGTGTTCTTTTCATTGTCATAGTGTTCTTCCCTTTTCCTGGCTGTTCACAACTTTCTGTATGTCATCAATTCCAAGACACTTTTTTTTTTCACATTCTGAGCTTATCTGAAAAGGGAATACATTGTGTGTTACAATTGCTATTAGCGAGAAAGAATTGTAACTGTTTGTCATTGCCTGTGTGTCCACAAACTTGGGTGTTATTCTTAATAGGCATGACTTGATAACTGCAGTCACTTGATGTTTTCACCAACAAACCAGTAAAGAACATTTGAAGGAGGAATATGAGTCCTAGTTTTCTGAAAACCTTCCTTTGATATGTGGTAAAATCAAGAAATCACCACCACTAAAACATGCACAATGAGAGTCTGGGGCTTGGGAGAAGATCTCAAGGAAGACAGAACACTTTTCAGAAATGCTGCAACGCTGTTGCCCTTGATGGCACAAGGGAGAATATTGTATAGAAAACAACTGTAAGATTCTTAGACCAAAATTACACAGAATAGTCAAACTGGTTTTGCTTATATTGTTATATTTTTGCTTGTATTATTATTATGCTCATATTTTCTCATTATGTAAGTTTGGCATGTGATAAAAATCTTTGTTCAAATTGGCCCACAAAATCCTGGAATCCATTCATGAATTTGCTCTCTCCCTTCAGCCATGTGCTAGTTTCAAAGAGCAAGGTCTGGGCTTGACAAGACTAGCCACCATGTTTTTGAGGTTTTATTGTCTTTCAAGTATTGTGTTATAGCATATATTATATCCTTTAATCCCAAAAACAATCTTGCTGAATAGTTATTATTTTCCCGATTTTACAGAAGAGGAAATGAGGCTTAGAGAGATTATATAATTTGCTCAAGTTCATACCACTAAAAGGAGCAGGATTTTAATGCAGGTTTTCAGACTAAACAATCTTACTGTTAAACATCACGTCCTATTACTTTTCACATATTTTCTGTACATCACACCAGAGGTACAGAGCTCTGCAGAGCACATGACAAGCACTGGTCAGTTTCTGGCAAATTAAATAATAAATTCCTGTTTTGGCCCCTGAAGAAAGGAGAAGGTAAGAGTGACCAGGGCAACAGTGAGTGACTAATGTCAATGAAAAAAATGTTGCCTGCCATATCAGTAAACAAAGGATGTTGCACCCATCAAGCCATCACATTACAGTGGCCCAACGATAAGCCTTGAGGGACCTCAGGATAGAAACAGGACACCCCCCATCTAGCAGTCAACTGTTGCAGCCACCCCAGACAGTGTACCCTGAGGAGACTCAGGATGAGAAAGCACAGGATACTGTGCTGATACAGATAGCTGAGGTGCTTCTCAAAGGTATGATTTCAGTGAGCCCAGACTCTTGTATCTCCCCATACATAGAAAAGCACTAAATTCCTTGACTTGAGATGTCTGGTTTTCTTTAATTAACATTAGTCTTTTGAAGTTCTGACTACCTGGTCTTTGTTGCAGAAACTCCTATATGTCCTGGCTCCCCCCTTACCTTTTCGGAGCAGTTCCTTACCGCTATCTGAGAGGCTGTGTCCCAGACTTAAGTCTTCAGTTTTGTCCGCCAAATAAAACGTAACTCTCAGCTTTTAAGTTGTGCATTTTTTTTTCAGTCAGCACTAAAGACTCGCAGCTTTCTCTTGGTATAGCACAGAGGATCAGGTGGACTTTGGAGTCAGACATACTTGGGTTCGAATCTCAATTAAGTCACTCACTGACTGCAAGAACTTGGAAAGTTGTTTAGCTTCTCAGAGTTTCATTTTTATGTAAAGGCAGATGGTAATTGTAAACCTGCTGGGTTTTCGTTTGCCTTAAAGGAGGCAATGAATATGATTTTGTCACACTTAGCACACAGAGGCACTCCTGGGAAGACAGTTCTCTTTTCCCATTTCACAGGGTTAGTTTTGGGCTGAGTATCTCATTCCCATTTTACAATTAGGCCTTTTCTTCAAGAAAGTTCAATTGGCTAAGGAAAACTGTTTTCTATTTCCTCTGCTCCAAAACTGGGTGGCACATGTAATCTTTTATTTATTCAGTACATTCATTCATCACAGTGATATGCCACACAATGTGCCGGGCATCAGTGTAAAAAGAAAAAAAGCAAGAGCTTCAGCATCAGGATATCTGCAAGGGCCCTGGCTCCGTGAGGTGGTGTAATCTTGGACAATTAGCTCATCTTTCTGAACCTCACCTTGTTTATATAAAGTGAACGAAATACTGTCTCTTTTATTATAGGTCAGCTGTAAGGGTTAGAAGAGTTAATTAAAATATAATTGCTTTGCACCTAAGAAGGAGTTAGTGTGATAGCTGTTTCCCCTGACCTTGATATCCTTGGGTAGAATCAAGCTGCTTGATTAGTTGCAAACCAAGTGATGGTATATTGGAAATGCTTAACAACAGGCTCTCTGGGGAAAAAAAAAAATCTCTGGTTGTACCATTTGATGATTTCCATGGTATAAATCCTTCCAGGGAGCTCCAGCCCACCACTGACAACTGTTTCTCTTGCTCTGTCTTAATAGCACGCAAGCCCATCTGGTGATTTCTTATGTTAGATAATATATTCGGAAGGTCCAGAGATTTGGGTGTGGACATCTTTGGAGGCCCACTTTTCTGCCTACCACAAATGGCTACCATTTATTTTGCTCTCTGTGCACTACTGTGTCCTCTCAACAACACCATTAAGTAGAGATTCTTATTCCTACTTTGCAGATGAGGAAAACGTGACTCAGAGAGATGAACTTGCCAAAAGTAACCTAGGCAGCAGGTGTCAAACTGAGGTTTGAACTGGAGTCATCCGGTTCCCAAGACTATTTATTTCTCATCTACCTCCTTTTGTTGTCTCCCCTGTCAAGGATTCAGTAAACTGATTCCCTGGTTTAGGAGAGAATTTCCATGACAACAATTGGGTTGCTGTGGCGGTGGTAGAGGGGGATTTATTTTCAGAGTTGTATGGAGTGGTCTAGAGTTGATCTGAAAATAGAAGTTGCTCTGGATGCCATGTCCAGTCAATGGTGACCGCCTGCACTAACCAGAGCAGAAACCACCAAGAGTGTTTCTAGACTTTAGCTAGACTGATTTCACAAAGCTTTGTCCATCATGGTCACGCAGGGGATTTTTTTTTAATGGAAAAAATAAATCAGTGAAAATGAAATGAATCCTCTCCAAATAACTGTGTTAGAACTCAAAGCTGTCTTACAGAGCAATAAAAACAGGGAAAATAGAGTAAATTCCATTTTAATTTCAGCCAGATTTATTGTCATCTTGGGGAGAGAGGGAAAGCTCACAAAAGCCATGCCGCATAAAGCCATTTTCTGAAAAATAACCCAAATACTTCTTAAGAAAATAGGTTAACTCAGTTTCCATGGGAATTTTCCCTAATGCTAAAATTTTATAGCTGACAGGAGAAAGTGACAGTGACAGAGAAACCAAAATGAATGTAGCTATAGAGATTTTTTGTTCATTATCACACCCCATTCTAATTGTTCCTTTACGTTTCAGACCTCACCCCCTATTATATTTTGAGGATAGGAACCAACCTATTCAGTTTGCATCCATATCATTTAGCATCGTGGCTAACAGGAACTAAGTGCTTCATACATGTTGGTAGAATGCAGTTGAATATTACATTACCCTGGTAGAGTGGTTCCCAAATGCAAGCCTCAGATTGGTAGCCCTAGATGACCTGAGGAGATTTGAAAAATAGTTTCCTTATGTTTATCTTAGAGATTTTAAGTACAACACCTGTGAAGTATCTGAACGCCAGATACCTGCATTTTTATAAAGCCATGTAGGGGATTCTGAAATACACCCACGTTTTAGAACCATATCTACCCTCGTTCACAAATTTATGGGCAACATGCTAGACTCACATTTGCCAAAAGCCAAGGTTAACATTTTACCCTAATGAAAAAGCATAGGAAGGACTTTTATCACTCATTGTGGGTTTATTATGTGCCCCAAACTGGGTCAGGGGCAGTGAGGGATACCAGAACGGTGAGCCTTATCCCCAAGAAACAAATTGTATTAGGAAACGGAGGACATCTTTAAGATTCAGGCCTGTCTGGGATAGTCTCGGGGGGCTGGTGTGGAACTATGGGCACTTCCAATAATAACATGTATCAAAAGGGGGAGACTGGAGGGGCACTGATTTGGTTCAGGGACAGCAGAAACTTATGGCAGGAAAAGAAGATCAGAGCCGGTTACTGTTGAATGTGGTGCTGCCCAGATATGGGCCAGCTCCCTGCACGTGGGACAGCAGTGCTCTTGCCGTGAACACTGAGGCTGAGCAGCAGCCTGAGCTCCATCTGCAGGATTTGGCTGTTAGGCTTTTAGCAGCAGCAAGAACATGGTTCTGGCTTTTGGTGCTGAAGTGGCAGGAATGTGGCCACAAAGCCAGAGCAGAAAATGAGGGAAGTCAGAGGAAAAAACACTTGAGAGACAAGAGAGCTAATTTACAGATCTCTGAGAGACAACCCCTTAATAATTAAGTACCTGGAACCAGAGAAAGATTGTGTTGTTGTAATTAGAGTCCTCTTCTTACTCATAGTATTGCCGAGGAAACGTTAGTTACAGGCATACCTCGGAGATATTGCAGGTTTGGTTCCAGACCATTGCAAAAAAAGTGAGTATCGAGTAAAGGGGGTCACACAGTTTTTTTGGTTTCCCAGTGCATATAAAAGTTACGTTTACACTATACTGTAGTCTGTTAGGTGTGCAATAGCATTATGTCTAAAAAACAGTGTGCATACCTTAATTTAAAAATACTTTATTGTTAAAAAAATGCTGACTATCATCTAAGCCTTCAGTGAGTTGAAATCTTTTTGCTAGTAGAGGGTCTCGCCTCAGTGCCGATGGCTGCTGAGTGGTCGGGGTGGTGGCTGTGACAGTTTCTTAACATAGGACAACAGTGAATGAAGTGTGCTACATCGATTGACTCTTCCTTTTATGAATGATTTCTCCATAGCATGCAATGCTGCTTGATAGCATTTTACCCACAGTAGAACTTCTTTCACAACTGGAGTTAATCTTCTCAAACCCTGCCGCTGCTTTGTCAACTAAGTTTATGTGATATTCTAAATCCTTCGTTGTCATTTCAACAATCTTCGCAGCATCTTCACCGCGAGTAGATCCTTTCTATAGAAACCACTTGCTTGGCTCATGCATTAGAAGCAACTCCTCATCAGTTAAAGTTTGATCGTGAGATTGCAGCAATTCAGTCACATCTTCAGGCTCCACTTCTAATTCTAGTTCTCTTGCTGTTCTCACCACATCTGCAGTTACTTCCTCCACTGAAGTCTTGAACCCCTCAAAGTCATCCATGAGGGTTGGAATCATTTTCTTCCAAACTCCTGTTCATGTTGATATTTTGACCTCTTCCCATGAATCATGAATGTTCTTAATGGCATCTAGAATGGTGAATCCTTTCCAGAAGGTTTTCAGTTGACTTGCCCAGATCCATCAGCAGAATCACTATCGATGGCAGCTATAGCCTCATGAAATTTCTTAAATAATAAGACTTGAAAGTTGAAATTACTCCTTGATCCATGGGCTGCAGAATGGATGTTGTGTTAGCAGGCATGAAAACAACATTAATCTCATTGTCCATCTCCATCAGGCTCTTGGGTGACCAGGTGCATTATCAATGAGCAGTAATATCAATGAGCAGATTTTGAAAGAAATCTTTTTTTTCCTGAGCAGTAGGTCTCCACAGTGGGCTTAAAATATTCAAGAAAACCATATTGTAAACAGATGTGCTGTCATCCAGGCTTTGTTGTTCCATTTCTAGAGCACAGGCAGAGTAGATTTAACATAATTCTTAAGGGCCCAAGGATTTTTGGAATGGTAAATGAGCATTGGCTTCAAATTAAAGTCACCAGTGCATTAACCCCTAACAAGGAAATCAGCCTGTCCTTTGAAGCTTTGAAGCCAGACATTGACTTCTGTCTAGCTATGAAAGTCCTAGATGCCATCTTCTTCCCATATGAGGCTGTTTCATCTGCGTTGAAAATCTGTTGTTTAGTGGAGCCACCTTCATTAATGATCTTAGATCTTCTGGATAAGTTGCTGCAGCGTCTACATCAGCACTTACCGCTTCACGTTGCACTTTTAGGTTTTGAAGATGGCTTCTTTCCTTAAACCCAGTGAATCAACCTCTGCTAGCTTCACACTTTTCTTCTGCAGCTTCCTCATCTCTCCCAGCCTTTATAGAATTTTAGAGAGTTAGGGCCTTCCTATGGATTAGGCTTTGGCTTAAGGGAATGTCATGTCTGGTTTGATCTTCTATCCAGACCACTAACACTTTCTGCATATCAGCAATAAAGCTGTTTCACTTTCTTACCATTTGTGTGTTCACTGGAGTAGCACTTTTACTTTCTCTCAATAACTCTTCCTTTGCATTCACAACTTGACTAATTGTTTGGCACAAGTGGCCTGGCCTTTGACCTATCTCAGCTTTCGACATACCTTTCTCACTAAGCTTCATCGTATCTAGCTTTTGATTTAAAGTGAGAAATGTGCGACTCTTCCTTTCACTTGAACACTTACAGGCCATTGTAGGGTTATTCATTGACCTAATTTCAATATTTTTGTGTCCCAGGGAATAGGAGGGCCCAAGGAGAGGGAGAAGGACAGGAGATTGTCTGGTCAGTAGAGCATTGAGAACACATACAACATTTATCAGTTAAGTTCACCATCTTATATGGGTGCAGTTTGTGGTGCCCCAAAACAATTACATAGTAACATCAAAGGTCACTAGTCACCGATCACCATAACAAATATAGTAATAATGAAAAAGTTTGAAATATTGTGAGAGTTACCAAAATGTGACACAGAGACACAAAGTGAGCAAATACTGTTGGAAAAATGGTGCCGATACACTTGCTCCCTGCAAGGTTGCCACAAACCTTCAGTTTGTGGAAAACACAATATCTGTGAAGTACAATAAAGTGAAGTGCAATAAAATGAGGTATGCTTGTGTAACGAAACAATGAGAGTAACAAGTGAGTATAAAGGAAAGAATAACTAATAGAATAACAAAATACTATGTAGTATTACATAGTAGACTATATAATATAGTAGTCATGACATGACATAGTCTCTAAATTCAGCATGAGTTTATGCCCAGAAAATATGGATAAAAATAAAAATGTGAAACAGATAAAAAATAAAAGAAGAAAGAGAAAGAGAAGGCAAAAGAAGTACCAGAATTGCTTTATTAACAACTGGACAAGCACCCAGTACCTTAGTGCCTAGTCTGGAGTGTGTCCTTTAAGTCAACACTCCACCCATAAAATGTGACTCAACAAATGTCCTGAGCTCTGAACACAGGGATAGCATTTTTCCTGAATAGCCTGCATTATTCCATTTCCGTCAGCATCTTCTACGTGCTAGGTGTTCTCATATATTGGAGACACCATTAAAATAAAACAAAGTCCCTACCTTGTTTTTCATCAGAGCACTCAACACTAGTTGATATTTTATTATAAATTATTTTAAATTGTCTGTAGTATGTGTCCCACCTAAAAGTGTGCTCCAGGAGGGAAATGACCTATCTTTCCTGTTCACCGTTCTATTCCCAATGCCTTTTATAGACCCTACTCATCAGTTACTAGTTGAATAGATGAATAAATGCATGCGTGAGAGAATGAGTGAATAATCTTGGGAATGAAGTGATTAAATAGGAAATTATGAGTTTCTTCTGAACCACTATCTTGAGGGATAGTTTACTGAGCATAAAACATAGAAAGAATAGGGTTGCTGGTCATATATAATGTGTACTTTCTGTTCTGGTTATATAGGATGTATACTTTCTGTTTCCACACCAAACAGGAAATGACTCTTCTCGCCAAAAAGGGATATAAAATTCCCCAACTTAAAGCACTACTCAATATAGTCTAGGCTAAATGTGGTAAAAATAAATCCCACAGTTTCAGTCACTTAACACAGTAAAACATTACTTCATTTTTCCATCACAACCCCTTGAGTTGTGATATAAACAGTGACTTGGGGAGCTCAGCTCTTTCCATCTTGTGGCTTACCATTTTGAACTCTTTCTTTTCAGAGCTTTAACATGGGGATAGAGACAGCGGGCAACGTGTGTGGCATGTTACGGCCAGGACGTGAAGTGATGTACATTACTTCCATCCGTATTCTATTAGCATAATATCATCGACTTGTAAGAGGGCTGGAAAATGTGGTCATCCTGTGTGCCAAGGAGGAAATTATGGTTTGGTGAACACATGGCATTGTCTTATGTTACATTTTCAACACTGAGTTTAAAAATAAGAAGAGCCATGCTGTTTCTAGCCATAGCCGACAGGTATAGGAAGTACAGATGGGAAACAAAATAGTCTATACAAATCCTTTAATAAAGAACCATTAATAAGATATTACTTAATTTATTCACTAGATATATATGAAGTTATTACTGTATACCACTCTTTGTACTGTCTTATAGCCTACAGTCTAGAAGGAAAGATACGTGAGCTGTTATGATGAAGTAAGATGAGCGTCAAAGTACAGCATGTTGTGGGAAAACCATAATAATATTTTAAAATAATAATAATTACTAAGATTTTGAGCATTTGCTGTGTATCAGGCACTTTAAAGATATTATTGCCTTTGTTTTTCACAACGGTAAGAGATAGACACTATTATTGTTGTTGTTTTGTGGATGGGTAAACCAAGGCTTAGAGAAAATCAGCAGCTTACTCAGGGTCACACAGTAATTAATATACTTCAAGTAACTGAATAAGCAATGATTAGCCTTGGTTATGAAAGTTTCTAAAACAAGAATGGGATGGTTTTACCCCAGATTATGTCATATAGAATGAAATAATATAAAACTCCTGGAGGAAAACCCACATGAGGTGAGCACTGAAACTATTCCATGACCACATAGAGATTCTTACCAGCTCCTTTGTGAGCAAGAACCAAAGGTGACAGCAGGATCGACTGTGCATTCCCTTCATCTGATGCACAGAGAACTGAAAATAAAGCCCACAGAGTTTCCATACGAAGTGTGAGCCCTACTTTTTTAAGCAAATTTTTTTGTCGTTTTTAGTCCCAACTTAAAAAATCTCAGTCACTGCAAAACACTCTATCGCCTTACCTCTCTGTCTTCTTATCTATCTTCTTATCTATCTATCTATCTCTACTTATCTATCTGTCTACTTATCTGTCTATTTATCTAATCTAGCTATTTAATCTATTTTACCTGCCTACATACCAACCTAGAGAGAGAAGCTAAGTGTAGCAAAGTAGGTGCTTCCTTTGAAATTTGTCTCTTATGCTGGGGTGTGCTATGCCCTGGCAATGTGGTTATGTATCTACATAATCAAATAAGAAAATATTTGTGAGTGCACACAGTCCCATTCCAAGTAAATGAGAAATTTTATGCTCACCTAAAGTAATTTATTGATTTAGTGATTAATAACACAACTTATATTTATGATTCTTTTTTTTTAACACCTTTATTGAAGTATAATTGCTCTACAATGGTGAGTTAGTGTCTGCTTCACAACAAAGTGAATCAGCTATACACACAAAAACATACCCATACCTCCTCCCTCCTGTGTCTCCCTCCCACCCTCCCTATCCCACCCCTCTAGGTGGTCACAAAGCACCAAGCTGCTCTCCCTGTACAATGCGGCTGCTTCCCACTAGCTATTTGTTTTACATTTGGTAGTATATATAAGTCCATGCCACTCTTTCACTTTGTCCCAGCTTACCGTTCCCCCTCCCTGTGTCCTCAAGTCCATTCTCTATGTCTGCATCTTTATTCCTGTTCTGCCTCTAGGTTCTTCAGAACCTTTTTTTTTTTTTTTAGATTCCATATATATGTGTTAGCATACGGTATTTGTTTTTCTCTTTCTGACTTACTTCACTCTGTATGACAGACTCTAGGTCCATCCACCTCACTACAAATAACTCACTTTCATTTCTTTTTATGGCTGAGTAATAGTCCATTGTATATATGTGCCACATCTTCTTTATCTGTCGGTGGACACTTAGGTTAGGTTGCTTCCATGTCCTGGCTAATGTAAATAGAGCTGCAGTGAACATTGTGGTACATGACTCTTTTTGAATTATGGTTTTCTCAGGGTATATGCCCAGTAGTGGGATTGCTGGGTCATATTGTAGTTCTATTTTTAGTTTTTTAAGGAACCTCCATACTGTTCTCCATAGTGGCTGTATCAATTTATATTCCCACCAACAGTGCAAGAGGGTTCCCTTTTCTCCACACCCTCTCCAACATTTATTGTTTGTAGATTTTTTGATGATGGCCATTCTGATTGGTGTGAGGTGATACCTCAATGTAGTTTTGATTTGCATTTCTCTAATGATTAATGATGTAGAGCTTTCTTTCATGTGTTTGTTGGCAATCTGTATATGTTCTTTGGAGAAATGTCTATTTAGGTCTTCTGCACATTTTTGGATTGGGTTGTTTGTTTTTTTGATATTGAGCTGTATGAGCTGCTTGTAAATTTTGGAGATTAATCCTTTGTCAGTTGCTTCATTTGCAAATATTTTCTCCCATTCTGAGGGTTGCCTTTTTGTCTTGTTTATGATTTCCTTTGCTGTGCAAAAGCTTTGAAGTTTCATTAGGTCCCATTTGTTTATTTTTGTTTTTATTTCCATTTCTCTAGAAAGTGGGTCAAAAAGGATCTTGCTGTGATTTATGTCATAGTGTTCTGCCTGTGTTTCCCTCTAAGAGTTTTATAGTGTCTGGCTTTATATTTAGATCTTTAATCCATTTTGAGTTTATTTTTGTGTATGGTGTTAGGGAGTGTTCTAATTTCATTCTTCTACATGTAGCTGTCCAGTTTTCCCAGCACGACTTATTGAAGAGGCGGTCTTTTCTCCATTGTATATTCTTGCCTCCTTTATCAAAAATAAGGTGACCATATGTGCGTGGGTTTATCTCTGGGCTTTTTAACCTGTTCCATTGATCTGTATTTCTGTTTTTGTGCCAGTACCATACTGTCTTGATTACTGTAGCTTTGTAGTATAGTCTGAAGTCCAGGCACCTGATTCCTCCAGCTCCATTTTTCTTTCTCAAGATTGCTTTGTCTAATCAGGGTCTTTTGTGTTTCCATACAAATTGTGAAATTTTTTGTTCTAGTTCTGTGAACAATGCCAGTGGTAGTTTGATAGGGATTGCATTGAATCTGTAGATTGCTTTGGGTAAGATAGTCATTTTTACAATGTTGATTCTTCCAATCCAAGAACATGGTATATCTCTCCATCTCTTTGTATCATGTTTAATTTCTTTCATCAGTGTCTTCTAGTTTTCTGCATACAGGTCTTTTGTCTCCTAAGGTAAGTTTATTCCTAGGTATTTTATTCTTTTTGTTGCAGTGGTAAATGGGAGTGTTTCCTTAATTTTTCTTTCAAATTTTTCATCATTAGTGTCTAGGAATGCAAGAGATTTCTGTGCATTAATTTTGTATCCTGCTACCGTACCAAATTCATTGATTAGCTCTAGTAGTTTTCTGGTAGCGTCTTTAGGATTCTCTAGGTATAGTATCATGTCATCTGCAAACAGTGACAGCTTTATTTCTTCTTTTCCTACTTGGATTCTTTTATTTCTTTTTCTTCTCTGATTGCTGTGGCTAAAACTTCCAAAACTATGTTGAATAGCAGTGAGAGTGGGCAACCCTGTCTTGTTCCTGATCTTAGTGGAAATGGTTTCAGTTTTTCACCATTGAGAACGATGTTGGCTGTGGGTTTCTCATATATGGCCTTTATTATGTTGAGGTAAGTTCCCTCTCTGCCTACTTTCTGGAGGGTTTTCATCATAAATGGGTGTTGAATTTTGTCAGAAGTTTTTTCTGCATCTCTTGAGATGATCATATGGTTTTTCTACTTCAATTTGTTAATATGGTTTATCACATTGATTGATTTGCATATATTGAAGAGTCCTTACATTCCTGGGATAAACCCCACTTAATCATGGTGTATGATCCTTTTAATGTGCTGCTGGATTCTGTTTGCTAGTATTTTGTTGAGGATTTTTGCATCTAGGTTCATCAGTGATATTGGTGTGTAATTTTCTTTTATTGTAGTATCTTTGTCTGGTTTTGGTATCAGGGTGATGGTGGCCTCGTAGAATGAGTTGGGGAGTGTTCCTCCCTCTGCTGTATTTTGGAAGAATTTGAGAAGGATGAGTGTTAGCTCTTCTCTAAATGTTTGATAGAATTCGCCTGTGAAGCCATCTGGTCCTGGGCTTTAGTTTGTTGGAAGATTTCTAATCACAGTCTCAATCTCAGTGCTTGTGATTGGTCTGTATATATTTACTATTTCTTTCTGGTTCAGTCTCAGAAGGTTGTGCTTTTCTAAGAATCTGTCCATTTCTTCCAGGTTGTCCATTTTATTGTCATATAGTTACTTGTAGTAATCTCTCGTGATCCTTTGTATTTCTGCAGTGTCAGTTGTTACTTCTCCTTTTTCATTTCTAATTCTATTTGATTCTAATTTCTAATTCTATTGATTCTTTTTTTCTTGAGGAGTCTGACTAATGGTTTATCAATTTTGTTTATCTTCCCAAAGAACCAGCTTTTAGTTTTATTGATCTTTGCTATCCTTTTCTTCATTTGTTTTTCATTTATTTCTGATCTGATCTTTATGATTTCTTTCCTTCTGTTAACTTTGGGGTTTTTTTGTTCTGCTTTCTCTGATTGCTTTAGGTGTAAGGTTACATTGTTTATTAGGGATTTTCCTTGTTTCTTGAGTTAGGATTGTATTGCTATAAAGTTCTTTCTTAGAACTGCTTGTGCTGCATCCCATAGGTTTTGGGTCGTCGTGTTTTCATTGTCATTTGTTTCTAGGTATTTTTTGATTTCCTCTTTGATTTCTTCAGTGATCTCTTGGTTATTTAGTAGTGTGTTGTTTAACCCCTATGTGTTTGTATTTTTTACAGTTTTTTTCCTGTAATTGATATCTAGTCTCGTAGCGTTGTGGTTGGAAAAGATACTGATATGATTTCAATTTTCTGAAATTTACCAAGGCTTGATTTGTGACCCAAGATATGATCAATCTGGAAAATATTCCATGGGCACTTGAGAAAAAAGTGTATTCTGTTGTTTTTGGATGGAATGTCCTATAAATATCAATTAAGTCCATCTTGTTTAATGTATCATTTAAAGCTCGTGTTACCTTATTTATTTTCATTTTGGATGATCTGTCCATTGGTGAAAGTGGGGTGTTAAAGTCCCCTACTATGATTGTGTTACTGTCGATTTCTCCTTTTATGGCTGTTAGCATTTGCCTTATGTATTGAGGTGCTCCTATGTTGGGTGCATAAATACTTACAGTTGTTATATCTTCTTCTTGGATTGATCCCTTGATCATTATGTAGTGTCCTTCTGTGTCTCTTGTAATAGTCTTTGTTTTAAAGTCTATTTTGTCTGATATGAGAATTGCTACTCCAGCTTTCTTTTGATTTCCATTTGCATGGAATATCTTTTCCCATCCCCTCACTTTCAGTCTAGTGTGTCCCTAGAATGAAGTAAGTCTCTTGTAGATAGCATATATACGGGTCTTGTTTTTGTATCCATTCAGCCAGTCTATGTCTTTTGGTTGGAGCATTTAATCCATTTACATTTAAGGTAGTTATCAATAATGTGTGTTCCTATTACCATTTTCTTAATTGTTTTGGGCTTTTTATTATAGGTCTTTTCCTTCTCATGTTTCCTGCCTAGAGAAGTTTCTTTAGGATTTGTTGTAAAGCTGGTTTGGTGGTGCTGAATTCTCTTGGCTTTTGCTTATCTGTGAAGGTTTTAATTTCTCTGTTGAATCTGAATGAGATCCTTGCTGGGTAGAGTAATCTTGGTTGTAGGTTTTTCTCTTTCATTGCTTTAAATATGTCCTGCCACACCCTTCTGGCTTGCAGAGTTTGTGCTGAGAAATCAGCTGTTAACCTTATGGGGATTCCCTTGTATGTTATTTGTTGCTTTTCCCTTGCTGCTTTTAATATTTTTTCTTTGTATTTAGTTTTTGATAGTTTGATTAATATGTGTCTTGGTGTGTTTCTCCTTGGATTTATCCTGTATGGGACTCTCTGTGCTTCCTGGACTTGATTCACTATTTCCGTTCCCATACTAGGGAAGTTTTCAACTATAATCTCTTCAGATATTTTCTCAGTCCCTTTATTTTTCTCTTCTTCTCTGGGACCCCTATACTTTGAATGTTGGTGCATTTAATGTTGTCCCATATGTCTCTGAGACTGTCCTCAATTCTTTTCATTGTTTTTTCTTTAGTCTTCTCTGTGGTAGTTATTTCCAGTATTTTATCTTCCAGGTCACTTATCCGTTCTTCTGCCTCAGTTATTCTGCTATTGATTCCTTCTAGAGGATTTTTAATTTCATTTATTGTGTTGTTTGTCATTGTTTGTTTGCTCTTTGGTTCTTCTAGGTCCTTGTTAAACGTTTCTTGTATTTTCTCCATTCTGTTTCCAAGATTTGGGATCATCTTTACTATCATTATTCTGAATTCTTTTTCCATTAGACTGCCTATTTCCTCTTCATTTGTTTGTTCTGGTGGGTTTTTACCTTGCTCTTTCATCTGCTGTGTGTTTCTCTGTCTTCTCATTTTGCTTAACCTATTGTGTTTGGGGTCTCCTTTTCGCAGGCTGCAGGTTTGTAGTTCCTTTGTTTTTGGTGTCTGTCCCCAGTGGGTACGGTTGGTTCAGTGCGTTGTGTAGGCTTCCTGGTGGAGGGGACTAGTGCCTGAGTTCTGGTGGATGAGGCCAGATCCTGTCTTTCTGGTGGGCAGGTCCGCATCCAGTGGTGTGTTTTGGGGTGTCTGAGACCTTATTATTTTAGGCAGCCTCTCTGGTAGTGGATGGGGTTGTGTTCCTGTCTTGCTGGTTGTTTGGCATAGGTTGTCTTGCACTGTAGCTTGCTGGTCGTTGAGTGGAGCTGGGTCTTGATCTCTGGGAGAGCTTTCGCCTTTTGATATTATGTGGAACCAGGAGGTCTCTGGTGGACCAATGTCTTGAACTTAGCTCTCCCACCTCAGAGGCAAAGACCCCACACCCGGCCGGGGCACCAAGACCCTGTCAGCCACACGGCTCAGAAGAAAAGGGAGAAAAAATGAAAGAAAGAAAGAAAATAATAAAATAAAATAAATTTATTAAAATAAAATATAATTATTAAAGATAAAAAAATTAAAAAGTAATAAAAAAGAGGAAAAAAAAAAAAAAGAAAGAAAGAAGAGAGCAACCAAACCAAAAAAGAAATCCACCACTGAGAACAATCGCTAAAGACTATACTAAAAAAAAAAAAAAAAAATGGACACACAGAACCCTAGGAGAAGTGGTAAAAGCAAAGCTATACAGACAAAATCACACACAGAAGCATACACATACATACTCACAAAAAGAGAAAAAGGACAAAAAAATATATATCATTGCTGCCTTCTCAACTGAGTCCACCATCTCAACTTTGGGATGATTCGTTGTCTATTCAGGTATTCCACAGATGCAGGGTACATCAAGTTAATTGTGGAGATTTAATCCGCTGCTCCTGAGGCTGCTGGGAGAAATTTCCCTTTCTTTGCACGGCTCCTGGGGTTCAGCTTTGGGTTTGACCCTGCCTCTGCATGTAGGTCACCTTAGGCCATCTGTTCTTCGCTCAGACAGGAGCAGCTGATTAGGGGGCTGTGGCTCACTCAGGCCGGGGGAGAGGGAGGGGTACGGAATGCAGGGTGAGCCTGTGGTAGCAGAGGCCAACGTGACGTTGCAACAGCCTGAGGTGCACCGTGTGTTCTCCCAGGGAAGTTGTCCCTGGATCACGGGACCCTGGCAGTGGCCGGCTGCACAGGCTCCCAGGAGGGGAGGTGTGGATAGTGACGTGTGCTTGCGCACAGGCTTCTTGGTGGCAGCAGCAGCAGCCTTAGCATCTCATGCCCGTCTCTGGTGTCCGCGCTGATAGCCGCCGCTCACGCCCGTCTCTGGAGCTCGTTTAGGCAGTTCTCTGAATCCCCTCTCCTCGCGCACCCTGAAACAATGGTCTCTTGCCTCTTAGGCAAGTCCAGAGTTTTTCCCGGATTCCCTCCCGGCTAGCTGTGGCGCACTAGCCCCCTTTAGGCTATGTTCATGCCGCCAACCCCAGTCCTCTCCCTGGGATCTGAACTCCGAAGCCTGAGCCTCAGCTCCCAGCCCCGCCCACCCTGGCGGGTGAGCAGACAAGCCTCTCGGGCTGGTGAGTGCTAGTCGGCCCCGATGCTCTATGCGAGAATCTCTCCGCTTTGCCCTCCGCACCCCTGTGGCTGCGCTGTCCTCCGTGGCTCTGAAGCTTCCCCCCACCCCGCCACCCCCCGTCTCCGCCAGTGAAGCGGCTTCCTAGTGTGTGGAAACTTTTCCTCCTTCTCAGCTCCCTCCCAGTGGTGCAGGTCCCATCCCTATTCTTTAGTCTCTGTTTTTTCTTTTGTCCTACCCAGGAACGTTGGGAGTTTCTTGCCTTTTGGGAAGTCTGAGGTCTTCTGCCAGCGTTCAGTAGGTGTTCTGTAGGAGTTGTTCCACATGTAGATGTATTTCTGATGTATTTGTGGGGAGGAAGGTTATCTCCACGTCTTACTCTTCCACCATCTTGAAGGTCCCTCCTATGATATCCTTAGTATGAAAACCATTATCTTTCCATAGTCAAAAAGCAAACTGAAAATAACCAAGGTTCTGCTTAGCTTTTTAATATGACCTGCCTCCCCCTCACCCCACTCCAACTTCTCTACCAGAATTTAAATTGCTAGGCAATACAAATTTCCCACAGAGGCAAAAGAAAGATTCAATAATTGTTCTGCAAAGTAAAGAAGCCAGCTAGAATAGGATATTTTCCATTGCAATAATGTGGAGATACCAGATTTCATGAAAATTGTATAATGAGGCAGGGAAACAATTTCATCCTTGAGCCAAAGTCACAGTTTTCTTTCTTCACAGGAGGGATTAAAGAGGTAGGTCGAGCAAACAGCTCACCTGGTGAACCCACTGTTTTTGCAGATGTAAGTGGCTTGCAGCTCGATTTAACTGCTGTGATTTGCTTACCCGTATGTGGTATTACATAAAATAAAGAGGAGCTGAAACCCGGGAGTGGGAAATGCAATTTTTAGCACAGTCTCACTGTCAGCAATGGGAATTGCTTTTCTAAAACTGAAAGTATCCTTGATGAAAACGTTCTTTAACATCCTCAACATTGCCTTGGGATAAATTTTTCCAGAAACCATGGGACATTTCTTCTTCATTTTGGAGTTTTATAGCATCTTATTGTCTACTTTATGAAATGTTGTGAAGCTCTTGCACTGCCCTCTGCTGTTTTCTGAGCTGCATAACCAGGGTGTTCACAAGTAAGACATTGAGATCGTTTAATTCAAATGAAATACTTTGAGCACCTGTTAAGCACTAGGGATGCAAGAACAATTAAAAAAGAGTATACTGAGTAAAGCCCAGGTTTTAAAGTCAGGAAAAATGAGTCCTGATTCCAGCGCCACCTCATGCCAGCTATGGGATTGTTGGGGATTTATTTACATTTTCTCAGGCTTAAGGCTCAGTTTCCTTATATGCAAAATTGGAATATAACACTTATTTGCATCATGTTATAAGAATAAGTAATGGATGCCAAGTATCTGAAACAGAGTAGACACCACGCTATGGAACTATTACAACAGAGATTAGTCATGCACTCAAGAAGAGGATAGGACAAGTAGGGATCTGGCAGTATAGGATTATGTAGCAGGAGGAGTCCCTGACTGGATGGCTCTTATAGTGACCCAGATAGTGAAATGTTGTGAGATCCTCACCGAGGATGTCAGCGGTGAGAATGAAACTGCTCTAGGAAGTCCACACTGCTAGCCAAGTGGAGACCATTCAGCAAGGGAGGTGGGGAGAGACTGGAAGAAGATGGCTTGAGCTAGATACTTATGATTTGCCCATTTTTCTGTATGTGTATTTCTATGAAAGTATATTTTAAAATGTGCAAGATTTCTTGTGGATAATTTATGCTTTTCATTGGAAGACACTAGAAAAGATTTAAAATATATACGTGTGTGTATGTGTGTGTGTGTGTGTGTGTGTGTGTGTGTGTGCGCGTGTAGACCACAAACT
Organism: Balaenoptera musculus; assembly: GCF_009873245.2. Taxonomy (NCBI): domain Eukaryota; kingdom Metazoa; phylum Chordata; class Mammalia; order Artiodactyla; family Balaenopteridae; genus Balaenoptera; species Balaenoptera musculus. The sequence continues at coordinate 43,995,599 of NC_045792.1, forward strand.
TCTGGATCAAGTTCAAAATCCTAGTACATATCATATATTTGGAGATTTGTTTTGTAGATGTAGTCTTTTTTTCACATGAAGACTGACGTCTTACCTAAGCCGAGCTGGTGGCAGAAGGTGGGGAGGAATTGTTGAGAATAGATTGCAGTCTGCTTCTCTGGAATCTAGACATTTCACAGCTTGTCCTGGAAGCAGTCAGAATACACAATGACATGCTTTGACAAACAGACTAACAACAAACTTGAATCATATTTGGGCCCTCAGGTGAAATCAACTAAACATCAAAATGATTTTCTCAAAATTGCTTGGTTCAATTTTTACATATTACACATTAAAGCCAGTGTTTGGATCCAGATTAAAGTTTGGAACAAATGGGATTGTTTGTACATAAAATATAGTTATGAAATCATTTTAACATTTTGAATAATGTAGTGAAACACAACATAATGCTATGAATGGTAAAAAAACAATTAAATTGCATAAAATACAGGATTGAACGACTGCACTGTAAATGAAAAACCATAGTTTTTATTTGGTCTGAACAAAAAACACAAACATAAAGATGATGATAGTTATTCCATACACAAACAGCAGACTGGGAAAAATTCCACATGATTATGAGGCTGTCACTTTCAACCCCTTCCTTTCCTTTCCAAACCGCAGCTTCAGAATTTGAGTCTAAGAACTGGCTTGGGCAGAGTACAAGAGCAATTGTGTTGTATCTTTGCTTGATTGTCATTTTTCCTGCTGCAATTTACATGGACATCTTTTGTAATGTTGAATGTTATTAGGAAATACAAATAGAATTCTAACTGAGCTCAAAATCACCAAAAGAAAAACAAGAATAAAGAAACATGTAGAGCCCCCAAAACCAGAGGAGCCAGTGGCTATAGTAAAGAAAAGTGATGGAGCCCTGGTGAGAATAGGTGTGTAGGCCCTGCATTGATTTTTATTTTAATTTGACAATAGATGTTTTTAAAAAAATTGAATTAAGAATAAAAGTGAGCACGACTAGCTGCATCATAAAAATAAGACCTATTTCAGCTTTGGTACACATCTGTTTTATACACCCCTGTATGACAATATTTCTGAGCCATTTTCACGGTGACTCATGGTAGGTGATGTTCATATGTCTGACATTCTGGGCATATACAGATTTTTTTTGCAGAACTATAAAAGCTTTTGTGAGAATGTACAGTAAATAGCCCCACAAAATCTTTCTTTTTTGGTGAGGAATTCATGCAAAATATTTCTTGAGAGTATGTGGATAATGAAATCGGTCCCAAATAAGTATTTACTTTAAAAGCCTAAAGAGTATCATGGCTAATCTAAAGTTATTACTTTTAGAAAGGTCTGACTTTTTTTTCCAGACTTCTATTCCACAGGTATTATTAAGATGAACAATTTAATATCATTTCAGGCTAAGCACAAGCATAATTAATTTTATTGTTAAAGTTGTAATAGAATTTTCTGACTTTCATCACATATTTTATGGCACTAATTTTTTTCCAGTCTTAGCTTAATCTGGTTGCCTTTGATTTGGGAACAGGCACATGCTTTTGTGAATTTAGTGCTAGAAGTATTTTGCACATCTCCCTCACTGATATATATCGAAGAGATAGGTATGCACAGGAACACAGCCAATTGGTTGGGCTGTGTTGCACAGATAGGGAGGTTGTACGTTATGGGCTGTCTCTTACTCAAGAAGGCATAACAGAATACAAATGAACAGTGATGGTGTTATTAAAGATAACCTTGAATGTACCCCAATGTTTTTTTCTGTAAATCCTTCACAAATACTTGAACTTCACAGAAATCAATGAAAACAACAAGAAATAAATACCTGATATATACCTTAGAATGATAGCACTATAACATTTCTGCTGTGATACATCCAATTACTATAAAATTATTGCATTTTCCAAGGAGAGTTGGTACTTCTGTTAATGCAGACCTGTTCACAGAAGCTGTGTAGTAGAGTGAGCAGGACACTGCTCAGGGTTCACATTCAGGCCCTAAAGCTATACTTGCCAAGTGACTGAGTGGTCATTTAATTTCTCAGAATCCCAGTTTTCTAATATTTAAGTTTAGGATAATAATATTCATCACATGATTATAAGGAAGAATAAATGAGATAACAGGTGTTAAGTGCTTATCCCTGTTCCTGGAACATAATAAATAATCTAAAAAATAGTAGCTGATCAATATTTTAAAAAAACCCAATCCAGAAATGGGCAGAAGACCTAAATAGACATTTCTCCAAAGAAGGCATACAGATGGCCAAGAGGCACATGAAAAGCTGCTCAACATCACTAATTATTAGAGAAATGCAAATCAAAACTGCAGTGAAGTATCATCACCTCACACCGGTTAGAATGGGCATCATCAGAAAATCTACAAACAACAAATGCTGGAGAGGGTGTGGAGAAAAGGGAACCCTCTTGCACTGTTGGTGGGAATGTAAATTGATACAGCCACTATGGAGAACAGTATGGAGATTCCTTAAAAAACTAAAAATAGAATTACCATATGATCCAGCAATCCCACTCCTGGGCATATACCCAGAGAAAACCATAATTCAAAGAGACACATGCACCCCAATGTTCATTGCAACACTGTTTACAATAGTCAAGTCATGGAAGCAACCTAAATGCCCATCGACAGACGAATGGATAAAGAAGATGTGGTACATATATACAATGGAATATTACTCAGCCATAAAAAGGAACGAAATTGGGTCATTTGTAGAGACGTGGATGGATCTAGAGACTGTCATACAGAGTGAAGTAAGTCAGAAAGAGAAAAACAAATATCGTATATTAACGCATATATGTGGAACCTAGAAAAATGGTACAGATGAACCGGTATGCAGGGCAGAAATTGAGACACAGATGTAGAGAACAAACGTATGGACACCAAGGGGGGAAAGCGGCGGGGGATGGTGGTGGTGGTGTGCTGAATTGGGCGGTTGGGATTGACATGTATACACTGATGTGTATAAAATTGATGACTAATAAGGACCTGCTGTATAAGAAAAATAAATAAAATTAAATTTAAAAAAATAAAAAATAAAAATGAAAAAAAAATAGTGGCTGACTTTGATGAAAGCAAATGATCATGCAGCAGAGGACATTAAAGGACAGTTTGCCACAAAAATGTAAGTTTTTATAATAGTGATATTTTAAATTGTTAGCTTTATGGTTTTACTTTCCTGGATGCTGATAAGAGTAAGAATAGGTTAGGGCAGTGGGAAGAGTGACTCAAGAATGAGGTATCAACTGCAAACTCACTTCAGTCTGTTCTCAGTAGGAAGCTCTGAAGCATGAACAGTCTGACAGTCTTGGTCTCATCTTGGGGCAGTGGAGACAGCCTTTGCTACACCTCCCCACCAGGGAAGTCAGTCATTGGCCACAAAATATGGATCTGAAGAAGGTGGGACTGGGACGGGGATCTTTCTTACCTAATAGGGGGCAATTCTCCTGAGAAGGAGGCAGCACTTGAAGCAGCTGGGGTGATACACCAGCCAGTAAAGGGGATATGGGCAGAGCACCACAATTGTGTCCCTGTGACTACCATCCATCCTCAGTAGGGGCTACTCAGTAGCAGAGAAGCCCTCTGCTAGGAGTATATGGCCTAATTGTGTGCCTACCCTCTGACTTATCCTTTCTTTTCTTCTCTCTCTCTTTCTTTCTCCCTCTCCCTGATCTGGATCACTCTTTAATTTCTATTGTCATATTCTTTCTTACATAATGTCCTATAATTCAAGATATTCCATGTCATACTTGTCATTTCGATATATCAGTCTTGATATACCCACTGCAGAGGGTTTCAGCATCTTTGTCCATAACTCTGGAGTGTCTTGTCCTTTAAATGTGAAACACTGCAGAGTGACGTGGGTAAGGTCCAGGGTGCAGTGATGTAACTTGGGTGTGAAACTTATCTCCACCATTCACTGGCTCAGTGAGCTGAGCTCTGGGTCTCAGCCTCTTTATCTGTGAAATAGAAGTAATACCTACCTCTAATAGAAGTGTTACCTACCTCTTAATATTCCTTGGTAATTCAATGAGCTAGTACATTTAAAGCACTCAGAACAGTAGCTGACACAGGGGAAGCAGTAGCTAATTATGAACCATTCGTAGTCGTAAAACACAGAGGATGCCTTTTTCAACCTCATAATATATCAATTATGTTTTTAATTCTCTGGTTATTATCATCTCTCTTAATAGCTATTGCCCACATTTGTGCAATTTTTGGGTATCCATAAGGTCTAATTCTTCCTGAATGTCAGCAAGCTCCACCAATGTCTTCTGCCTACAAACAATTTCCAGAGAAGCCTTATGAATACCCTCTGTGACTATACTAATGAGGTGTGGTTTTTAGTGAAGCTATGACTGATTTTTAGACCAAGTGTTGTGTGGAGGACTCTTCCGCATTACCGTGAAGCCCTTTTTTTATGGCATGTATTTTCTGTCTCATATCTACTGTTTCCCAGGCTCCAAAGACTGAGAATAAAATTGCCTCATGGAGACAAAATTTTAGTCTTTAAAAATAGCAATACGTACCACTGGCCACTGTGGTGCTCATTTAATACTAAAAATTACCCTAAGAGATATTATCCCCATTGATTTAGAAACGAAAGCAGTAAGAAAGCCCTAAATGTAAGACTGGAGACCATAAAACTCCTAGAAGAAAACATAGGCAGAATACTCTTTGACATAAATCTTAGCAATATTTTTTGGATCTGTCTCTTCAGGCAAGGGAAACAAAAGCAAAAATAAACAAATGGGACCTAATTAAACTTAAAAGCTTTGCACATTAAGGAAAACCATCAACAAAACTAAAAGACAATCTACTGAAGGGGAGAAGATATTTGCAAATGATTGATCTGATAAGGGGTTAGTATCCAAAATATATAAAGAGCTCATACAACTCAATAAAAAGAAAACCCTTATTTAAAAAATGGGCAGAAAACCTGATAGACATTTTTTTCCAAAGAAGACATACAGATGACCAAAAGGCACATGAAAAGATGCTCAATATCACTAACCATCAGGGAAATGAAAATCAGAAACACAGTGAGATATCACCTCACACTTGTCAAAATGGCTATTGCCAAAAAGACAACAAATAATGTTCGCGAGGATGTGGAGAAAAGGGAACCCTAGCTCACTGTTGGTGGGAATGTAAATTGGTGCAGCCACTATGGAAAACAGTATGGAGGTTTCTCAAAAAAAAAAATAGAATTACTATATGATCCAGCTATTCTACTTCTGGTTATGTATCCAAAGAAAATGAAAACAGTAATTAAAAAAGATATATGTACCCCAGTGTTCATAGCAGCATTATTTACAATAGCCAAGATATGGAAACAATGTAAATGTCTATCAACAGATGAATGGATAAAGAAGATGTGGTGTATATATAAATGAATTATTACTCAGCCATAAAAAAAATGAAATCTTGTCATTAACTACAACATGGATGGACCTGGAGGGTATTATGCTTAGTGAAGTAAGTCAGACAGAGACATATGCTGTATGTTTTCACTTATACGTGGAATCTAAAAAAATAAAACAAGTGAATGAATATAACAGAACAGAAACAGACTCATAGATACAGAGAATAAACTAGTAGTTACGAGAGAGGAGAGGGATGGGGGAGGGGCAGTACAAGGGAAGGGAATTAAAAGGTACAAACTACTAGGTATAAAATGAGATACTGGAAATATAACCACTATTTTATAGTAACTTTAAATGGAGTATAATCTATAAAACTATTGACTATGTTGTACACCTGAGACTAACATTGTAAACCAACCATACTTCAATAAAAAAAGAAAGAAAGAAAAAAAGAAGCAGGGAGAAAGATTCAGTTCACATACAAGGTCACAAAGCAGATTCTGTGTTTAACTGTTTCATGCTCACTACTTGTGGGCTACCTCAGGTGCCACAGGGCCTACTGCACCAAGGTTCTACATAGGTGAGGCCCGAGAAACACACACACACACACACACACACACACACACACACACACACACAGAAAAGATCTGCCTAGGCCAGGTTCTAAAGCATCTATTGTGTCTAGTTCTTCACCAGAGTTTACATTCAGGGAAAAGCCGATATTGGTTAATTTCTATTATTTAAGCAATTAGTTATTGTCATTTATTTATTGACAGTTGTTTTGGATTGTCCTTTTAGTGGGTAAAGATAGGGTAAATGTCACTTTGTAACTGAAGTGTATTGTCATTTTAGTGATCACCAGATTCCTGATTCCATCTCCATTTACAGTTTGAGCTTTTGGGGGTTTTCAAATAATACACTGGGGAAAGCTCTGTGCTATAATGGTTACTCAGACCACTTAGTGATGGTGACTCTGGGTGGTTGTCAGACGTCACCATGCTGCTCTTTCCTCTTCTTTTAAAGTAGGGCTAATAATACTGGCTATTTATAGAGTTACAGAGAGCAAATAAGATAATATATAAAAGTGTATATTTAAATGTCAACCACTATTATACATGGTTATGAGAAGATAGAGGGAAGCATGGTTTGTGAATAAGTATTGGGTAAAGGCTTGGGGTATCCTTGGATAAATAGAGGACTCATGAATTTAATAGTAAGAAAATAATTAGACAAATACTTTGTGAGGCATTCTATAGGACAATTAGACTGGATTCTTCAAAAATGTCAGTGTCATTAGTGAGAATGAAAAAGTCAGGAACTTCAGATTAAAGGATACTAAAGAGATAAGACACCTAAATTCTATGTGTGATTCTCTTAGTTGGATCCTAGATTTGAAAGGAAAAAAAACACAATAAAGCACTGGGATCTTGTTAGATGAGTAGAATCTGGGGTTCTGCATTTCTAGTAAGCTCCCAGATAATGCTGTTTCTGCCCAGTCTGCAGACTGCACTTTAGAGAGTAAGAGATTGGAACAATGGGGACATTTAAATATGGGCCACAAATACATCCGTGTCAAAGTTCTTGAGTGTTATAAAGGCAGTATGCTTATATAGCAGAATGTAATTATTTTAAAGAAATACTGTTGAAATACTTAGTGTTTAGATAGTGCGAAACTTATTTTCAAATAGTTTGAGCAAACGAAGTATGTGTGCGCCCATAGGTGTGTGAAAGAGGAACAAATGTAGCAAAATGCTAACAATTTGTCAACCTCAGTTGTAGATATTGGAATGTTCAGTATATTAGTCTTTCACTTTTTCTACAGGTTTGAAATTTCTCAAAATGAATATTTTTGAGAGAAATATGGCTCATCCGTCAAGTAATTTTCACAGTAGTTTCCAAGATATTTATTTTCTCATCCCATCTCCAGTAGAACTTTAAGTTTCTTTACCTCCAGCATTCCTTCCCTGCTCAATTAGGAATCTATTCCCAGAAGTTTTTCCTAAGGGTAGGCGGTCTATCTTCTGGATTGGTTGGTTTGTAAGGTATTGCTGAGACCCTCTAGTGCTTAGGCCACCACAGCACCCTCTGACCATCCTACCCAGCCTAGAGCTTTCGAAGCCTCTTCTAAAGATTTTGTATATTTCTCATATCTGGTTGTGGAGTTTCTTCCAAAGTGAGAGCCTTCCCTCTTAAGGGTGTCTGAGGTGATTTCTGGATTTCCCAGTTCTTACAACCACCAAGAGTCATCTTACTCTTTCTTTTACTGCCTCCTACACAATTGGTGATCCCTCACAGGCTTATTGATGTAGGGGTTTTATCCTCATCTGCTTGAATGTTGGATACTGGAGAATAAAATATACCCAGTTTTGTTAAAGATGTTGTCTGTTGATCTTATTCTATTGTTATGTATCCCAGTCAAGATTAGTCAGGGAAACAGCACCACTGTGAGTATTACAGGATAAAGAATTTATGATAGAAATGAGATCTTACATAATTGGGGGAAAAGCTAGGGCAGTGAAGATCTGGTAGGGGGAGTCAGAGTATCAGAGAAGGTGTCACAGATGGGCAAGTCGGAGCTTGCAGGGAAATTGGAGGAGCCAAACTTGGCCACACAGCAAGGTAGGATCATAAAGTAGGAACTTGTGGGAGGGTCTGTAGAAAACTGTTGTCTCTGTGTAGCAACCATTTCTGCTGGCCTGCTGCCAGGCATATTGGTAGGGGGCCATTCAGGAAAATGAGCTGGATGCAAACCAGAGAAGGACAAGGATAGGTTGGCTCCATCCAGTCATTTCTGCATCTACCTGTCACCATAACTGACCTCCGGTACCTTACAAGGGCAGTGACCGCTGATTCACCTCTGCCTTCCAGATCTTGTCCAGGTTTCTTTTTGACCAACTCTAAGCTAGAAGTATACAGGGAAAGGGATTCTGGAACACATGGTTCCCGGCTTAACTAAGTCCCCTCAGCACAATCCAGCTCACTCTAGAAACTCCCCTGACTCCCCATTTTCAGTTGAATATTCATCCCTGTACCCCTGTTCCATACTGGGTATTTCAGTCATTGACCTGCAGACATTTTTTTCAGAAGATTGCATAAGTGCCTGTTTCTTCTACTAGTGTAAGGGTCACGTCTTACTCCAGCACCTTTCCCATTATCTGGCACATAGTAGGCGTTCAGTACACGCTTATTGAGATAGAATGAACAGAGAGAGGAAAAATAAAAAAAGAGGTTTAGTGAAGGGAGTTTTCTCAATGAGTATGTATCATAAGGGAAGTGCCAAGATGCTTTAGAAAGCAGCTAAAATCAATAATAGAATCCAGCTCATTTCAGTTATGATAGAAATGTAAAAATAGTGCCTAAGTAGGGTTGGCTTATTATTTTTTACCTGATAAACATGTTTATAAAGAGAAACTTGTCAAGAAATCCATAGAAAGCAATGGTATTGGAAGTGACTCAGTTGGAAAGATTGCCCGTGGAGTAGCATCAGTGCTTGCCAGAGGGCTTGCCCCAAATTAAAGCTAATGTACACTTAAGGACTCAGAAATCCTGATAACTTGTTTCTTGTTTAACACTTTTCTCAATATTCTGGCAATGTTCAGTAGCTCTCAGCCTCTCCCCCCTACCCCCACTCCCTTCCTGCTTTGGATATCCTTGTTCTTTTTCTTAATTTTCTCCTTTTCAGGTAGTTTAATTCCTCATCCTGGAAGGAGACCAACCAAGCTTTGAATCCTGGCTCCATTTTTTATTCATGCCTTCTGTGCCTCAGATTTCTCTAAAATTGAGAATAATATTTTTTCTATTGCAAACGCTAGCAACTAATCCATTGTAGGTACTTAATAAATGTAAGTTTCCCTCTGTTTCCTTCTTTCCAAGACTAAGAAGAAAGATGAGAAGCCATCTGTTGTTGCTCCAACGTGCTCCCTGGGATCTAACCTTTGCCACCCAACGCCCCGCCCCTCAATTCTTTCAACTATATGTAATACTCTTCTGGGAGAAATTCTAGTAAATACAAATCCCCCTTTGTTATATTTACCCTGATTGGCTTTCCGAGTCTGCTGACTCTCACAGTTTCTTAGTCTTGGCTTTTTCTCCTTCCTTCTCTTGTCTGTCTTCCTCTTCCTTCCCTTCCCTTCATTTCCTCTTTTCTTGACTTCCTCTATGTATTAGTTTCCTATTGCTGCTCTAACAAATTACCACAAATTTAGTGACTTAAGACAACACATATTTATTATCTTACAGTTTTGAATTTAGAAGTCAAAAATCAGTTTCACTGGTCTAAAATCAAGGTGTCAGCAGACCTGTGTTCCCTTGGGAAGTTCTAGGGGAGAATCCGTTTCCTTGCCTTCTCCAGATTTTAGAGTTGTCTGCATTCCTTGGCTTGTGGCCCCTTCCTCCATCTTCAAAGCCAGCTGCATAGCATCTTCTCTCCTCTCTGACCTTTGCTTCTTTCTTTATATCTTCTCTCTCTGACTCTGATTCACCTGCTTCCTTCTTATAATGACCCTTGTGATTGGGCTCACCTGGATAATCCAGCATAATTGCCACATCTCAAGATGTAAGGTAACATATTTATGTAAGATAACATATTTACAAGTGCTGGGAATGAGGACATGGACATTTGGAGGGAGGTCCATTATTCAGCCTTCCACACCCCATTTCTTCCCTTCTTCTTCTACTTCTTCTTCTACCCTTCCCTGTGCCTGTTTTCCTTTCTGGTGATCTTCTTATAGGAGCACATCTGTACCTCCTCTATCACACATGGTCAAAATAAATGACTATCATTTTGTCAAACACATTGCAAAGTGCAGATGACAGGAGAATAGTCATATTTACTCAATTAGATTATGAGGTAGAAAAACTGATGCTACAAATACATAACTTGGATGGAGGATCTGCTGCTCAGTCACCTCTGGGAGTTTATGTTGGTGATGATCAACCACACTGAGAACTGCACATCTGTGATGTTACCTAAACTCTATTTTCTCTTGCCCCCTCTAACTTTTCTTTGACTAATAAATTATTTTCACACTTTAACTTTCTTGTTTCTTTCAATATTTGTAAGCATTCATTATTCTCTTAGCAGTTGGTGTGGAGGAAAGAACTTAGATTAGGTTTCCAAATAACTGACATTAGATCCTAGCCTGACGTTCACTAGCTGCATGGCTTTGGACAAATTATTTAGCTCCTTTGAGACTGAATTTCTTTATACAATTAAAGAAAAGGTTAAAAATTCTCACCCCCTAAATGTGCTGTCAGAATTAAATAAGATCATTCATATAATGCCTGAAAACTGTGATGTTCTAAGAAAATGTGAAGTAAGAATATTGTGAGGCCTTCTGACAAGGTTGTTGCAAGGTTAAATGAAATGACATATGAGAAGCATGAAGTAAAATGCTGCTGCCACTGCTACTACTCCTACTAGTAATAATAGTAATAATTTACATGTATTGAGTGAATTCTATGGGCCAATCACTGTGCTAAATGCTTTACAAGAAAGCAATTCATTTTCTCAAGCTTGAAGTGGATACTACAAAATTATGTTTATTTTTGATGAATCTCTTTAACTTCATACTATTTTGATTCCCAGAGTAAGTGCTCAAATAATGTAAATGCCATGATGTAATAAGGTGACTCAAATGTACTATTAAACCCTACATGTTTTACATAATCAAGAAAATCAGCAATTAGACTTACTGGGCAGGGTCTCCTATAAGAGGTGTTACAACAAATTGTCCACGAGGGGAGTATCTGAATAGATCCAATGGAAGGAGAATTACATCAGTCTAGTAGAATAGCAATGTGGTCCTCACCAGGCCCAAGAGGGAAACGATGAGGGGACCAAACCAAGTAGGAAGGAAGGTCCTGGCATTGCTTTCCAGGCAGAGCATGGTTTCCAAAATTTCCACGTTAACTATCTGTGAGGGACTTGGTGAGCAAGAGATTCCATTGTCAAAATAGTTTGGGAAATACTGAATATAATATTACTTTCTTGGAGATTCTCATTGTATTTCATCATATTCAAGGCTTTGCCTAACTTAGCAATAGAGAAACCTACATAAAATTTCCCTAGTTAATTTGACCATGAATCCTCTTTCTTTTAAGGAACATATAATGATATCCTATTGCATTGGAGTTCCCATGAACACTTGGGTAAATTCTGAGGTAGGGGATAGTGGGAAACAATGTATTGGATTGGCCAAAAAGTTCATTCGGGTTTTCCATACGATCTTACAAAAACCTGAGCAAACCTTTTGGCCAACCCAATAGATAAGGAAGGTGGAACCTAATTAGAAAGGACCTTGAACTATACAAATGCAGAGGAGGATTTTACTGTTGTACTGAGACATGAGAGAGAAAATGAAATAACTAACAGTTGTTGAAACATTCTCTGTAATTAGTTAATACTGATTAGCTACTTCAGGGTATTCCAGGAAAAGAATCAAATAGCAGCAAAAGCAGGCATAATCCCTGCCAAAAAATATCTTAAAAACTCATATGTGTAAATACAAATTTATATTTAATAAGCATTTTCCAGCCAGTACAAAAAGTTGAAAATAACATGTTGATTAATGTTATTTTAATTTTTCTAAATTTTATTTCATAGTTTTTAAGATCCAGCTACATGCTAGGCACACTTCTAAGTATGTTCACATGCATCACTTATTTGATTTTTTTGGCAAACTTGTTAAATATTTATTATTCCCATTGTAAAACCCAAGACCAAGGCTCAGGGAGAGAAAATTGCCCAAGGTCACAGCAAGAGACAGTCATAGAACTGGAATTCCAACCAAGGACTTCTGACTGCAAAATGAGTTCTTTTCACCACTTTCTCTCATTGACTTAAAATAAAAATATGTGAATAAGACTTTGGATGAATGCATGAGCTAAATGACCAGAGTTATGAGTAGGAGAAGAAATAAACAATTTTGAAAGTGCAGATTTTCAGTGAGTAACTGCATTGGTCACTAAATGATGTAGGAGTCATATGTCTTAGTACCTACCACCGTCCTCTGCCAAAGGATTACAAACATAGCCACCAGAGGGTTTTTCTATCAAGCAGTGAATTATGACTTTTGAGGGGGCCCAAAATCTAACTTTCACTCTCCAGATTTTTATTTAGAGTACTGTTTTCTTTACACTATCATGCAACAAATAGAGTTGTGTCTTATGTTTCACAGTTTACTTTCAGGTTTTCATGTATTTCTGCAAATTCTGACCCAGTTCTGTGCCAGAAAGTTAGGACACTTTTTCCCCCTGGGAATTTAGGTTGTACATACACCACCATGGCTGTAGTCTCACCCTTCAGCTCACTCCCACTTCATGCTTGCTGTGAAGAGTGAGACACATTGCTCTGTGGTTGTCTTACAAAAAGAATGCAGAAGGAAGAAAGGAAACCAAACTATTTGGGCATATAACATATACTGGGCATGTAACACATACTGGGCATTTTGGGGTACTCAATACTTTAAGTGTGTTATTTTCTTTAATCCTTCTTTCCCCCTTCTAAAGGCAAGATTATTGTTCTGTTTTACGGATGAGGAAATAAGAATTAGAGAAATTAAATAACCTACTGAAAGTCACACAGCTTCTACTCTTGCAGAACCGGTATTAGAACCAAGACCTCTATAACTTTGGAAGACCATGCTCACCACTCCTCCATTATTTATTCTTTCCTCACTCTTCTCTATCCACCCACTAACATTGAACATCTTCTATATATCTGGCCATGTTCAAGACACTGAAGGTGTACATGAAATAACACTGGAGAAGTTCAATGATTCGTGCAGAAGGAATGCATAATAAATGAATTACTGTATTAAAGTGAGCCTTATGTTAAAATATGCACGTCACAGATAAGTTTATTCATTGATCAAGATAAGGGCTTCATAGCTATAAAACATATAATATTCAAAGTGGGATTCTTACTTTAAATTAAAACATACAGCTCCTTTCTTCAAAAAGCTCTGGCTGGTTATATAAACAGCTCTGACTTTTAAGATATAAACAAACAGAAAAACCCAAATTCCTATCTTTCACATTTGACTTTCTCAGAAGATACAAGGTTCAGATGTTATTTTCTATCAAGTAAGCTGGAATTTTTGTTTCATTGTTATTATTTCCCTAGCATTAGTTTTTAATCAGCTTAGCCTAACAATCAAGTAAATCAGTCACTTGGCAGATAACTCCATATTCTATTTTAAAAGGTTGAATCCATTTTAATATTTTAAGAAAACTATTATACATTTTCTTTTTAAATTACATACAATACAGAATTATGTACAATGAAAAGGAAATGTCTCACTTTATCTCACCCCCTCAAATTCCCTACTCTCTTCTCTAAAAGTAATCATTGTTAACAGTTTGATATATGTTCTTTTATAACCTTCATGTACATTATACATGTAATTTTACAAGTTAAAATATATTTTTACATAAACAGGTCACACTGTTTTTGTTGTTTTGTAATATGCCCTCTTTACTTAATGATATGTCTCAGTGCTATTTCTAAGTCCATACAATTAGATTTAAGAGTGGCCCCTGCTTGCCACAACTAGAGAAAAGCCCTCGCACAGAAATGAAGACCCAACACAGCCAAAAATAAATAAATTAATTAATTAAAAAAAAAAAAAAGGAAATCAGGTTTCAAAAAAAAAAAAAAAAGAATATCCCACACCACAGACCTGTAGTTTGCTTTAGTGATGGGCACTTGGTAGATGTAAGTCAGTGAGCATCATGACCTTCACTTAATTTGGAAAGAAGAGAAACATTATTTTCTACTGACTGCAAGTCTGATACAATACAATGTTGAAACTGCTGCAACCTTTCTGCCTCTACCATGAATGAACCTGTCTGGGAATGGATCCAAAATAAAGGAAGCAGAGCCAAGAAGCAGCAGGAGAAGTAAGTCCTGTTGACCTAATGCCATTCCCTCAAACAAGATGATTCTACTGCCAGCAAGAACTAGCCCTGGGACTTTACAGTTATGTGAGCCAATAAATTCCGTTTTTCTGACTAAGCCATTTTAAGTTAGCTTTTCTGTTCATGACAACCAAAAGATATCTTGCTGATGCTGATAGATACCTAGAAGTATAATTGTCAGGCTACTTAAGGGTATATACAGTTGAAATTATGATAGATACTAACAAATTGCCCTTCCATAGACTCTACCAACTGAAATACAACAAACCCCCAGCTATCATAAATTTTATCTTTTGACAAAATATTTTAAAAAATTACTTCTAAATTGCATTATCAAATAAATAAATAAATAAATAAATTGCATTATCTGTTAACTAGGTGGTTGATGATCTTTTCATATATGTTTTGACCATTTATAATTTTTCCTCTGTGATTTAATTGTACATGCTTTTGTCCTATTTTTCTATTAGATCATTCATATGCTTTTGAGAGAGTCTTCATATATCCTTTAAATTAATCCTTTATTACATAAGGTATGTGTATTTTCTTCCAAGCTGCCTTTTCTTGAAACATTATTTATGGTATTCTCACATAGATGTTTTAAAATTTTACCAGTGACATGACATCTGTCACTTATTTTCTTTGTAGTTGATTTTTTTTGTCTTGTTTAGAGGGCCTTCCTGGAACATATTAAACCTCCTTAAATTTTTATTTTCTTTTATACTTAATTTAAAAATTTTATTTTACTATTTGCTTTTAAAAATATTTAGAATTCATTTGGTTGCATATTGCGAGGTAATATATAATAGTCAATTGTGCTAAATACTATGTTAAGTAGTTCATTCCCTCCCAATGATTCGAAATGCCATTTTTATCATTTGTTATATTCTTCTTACACCTAAGTCTGTTGCTTAACTTTATTCTGCTTCACTGATCCATTTTACTTTTTATTTTTTGGACTCAGGTACACATAATTGTATTAATCATATTCTTTATTTTATTGTATACTGTCACCATTGGCTTCTGAATTACCTGGTTTCATTTATTTGGTTGGTTTGACAATTTAATAAACACCTGCAAATCCATCACTGAGAGCAAAATCTAGGACCTTGACAATGGACCTACATGTAACTTTTTGGTTCCCTTCTCTCTATTCCATTTCCTGCTAACCCATTGTTCTCTTGCTTCCTTTGTAAAAACTGTTATGTACTTTATTAGTTCTATATGTATTTCTAGAATTAAACATTTATTTTAATTTGTTAACTTTAAACGAGACTAGAGATGCCCTTAGGATTTGCAGGGCTTTGGAGAAATATTTTTTTGTGGGACCTCTGTCTATAAATAATTTGAATCACCCCAAATAAGCACACCAGAACCTTTCTAGCTGCCTAATCTCATGTGATCCTGTGAATGAAATAGGCCTGTACGAGCAATCCACTTGTCAGGTTGCCCTCCTGGAACAAGAACCCTGCCACTGAGCCCTAAGAGGATGACATAGGCATGAGTCCAGAGTTCCTCAGAGCGTTTGGTCAACCCCACAACAGAGTAGAGGGTCAGAGAGTGTCCCAAAGGGGAGAAACAATGACTAAGGACCACAGGTTCTGGTCTGGGATCAGGGTGCCCACCTGGATGGCACTGTAGACCAAGACTAACCCCAGGCATTGGAGGGGAACTTAGAAAAATTTGAGGAAGTTACTCTAAAGCAAGGAGGTTAGAGTTAGGGTCCAGGGCAAGGGCCTCCTCTTGCCCGGGTCTAAGGGCAGTACTGACATATGTAAAGTTTTCTCTTGGATATATAGCCAGGAATAGAGTTGATTATATAAATATTTAGCATTAGGAGATAATGCCAAATATTTTTACAATATGGTTGCACTAATCTATGTTCTCACCAGCAATATCTTCTCTGGCTGTACAGTTTTTCTAACACTTCGCAGTGTTAGAGTTCAAAATTTTTGAATCAGGCATAAAATATATTTCAGTGTAATTTTGACTAGCATTTACCTGAATAATGACATGTTAAAGGTATCTTCCTATGTTTGCTTAATGTGTTGCCTCACCTGTGAAAATGTCTGTTCATGTTTCTGGGATTCTTTGTGCATTTTCGTATTGAAAAATATATATATATTTAAAATTTATATATTCTTTATGAATCACTGATACTGATACTAATTCTTTGTCAGTGGTGTATAATGCAAATATCCCCATTTATAACTTGTCCTTTCATGTTTTTTGAGGTGTTTATTTATGAACCATAGTTCTTTATTTTAATACAGACAGGATTATAATTTTTTATTTTATAATCAATAATCTTATTATTTTGCTTAAAAATATTTCCCCCAAAGAGATCTAAAAGATATTTACTTATATATTGTACTAAGAGTTTTAAAGTATATTATATTTATTAATTCATCTAGGGCAGGGGTCAAAAAACTTGAGCCAGATAGTTAATATTTTGGCTTTGCGGGTCACATGATTTCTGTTGAAACTGTTCAACTCAGATGGTGTAGCATGAAAGAAATGATAAGCAATCCATGTATTAATGTGTATGGCTGTGTTCCAAAAAAACTTTATTTATAAAAATAGGCAGTAGTTTGGACTTGGCCCATGGACCATTGTTTGCTGGCCTTTGATCTAGGGTTTTTGTTTTTATCAATTATATGAAGTAGAGAGCTAACAACTTTTTTCATATGGATTTGGCAGTTCATTCCATTTCTAGTTATTTAACATTTCTTCTTTTCCTCATTAATCTAATATGCAACCTCAACCATATGCCAGAGTTCATATATATATGTGTATGTGTCTGACCTCTCTATCATATATGGTTAATAAATTTATTCCTGTACCAATACCACATTTTCTCAATTAATATAGCTTCTTAGAAATCCTGATATCTTACAGGGGAAGTGTTACTCCCTGTTTTTATTCCTCATAAATGTATCCTTGACCCTTATTTTTCTTCATACTCTTCACCTGAAAGTGGATTGTATACTTTCCCTGTCAAGTGAAATATTTACCTGCTGGACTGAAATATAGCTTAAAACTTGCCTCAATCAAGTATAGATAAACCTTGATGAACTAGATTTTGTGACATAATTCAATCCTTGTTTTGTTTCGAAGCAGTTGTTCTCAAGCTATGCTTTACTGCGAACAAGGCATTCTAATGTTAAGTTCAAATTATTTCTAGATTTGATGACAAAATGTTTTTCAATAATAAATTTATCTAAAACCTTTGGTGTTTGTTATTCCTTTCGCACACTAAAAATCTATATAAAATGTTGTATTAGGATAAGTATGTCTAGTTGCTGCAATAAACAACCTTCAAATCTGAGTGGTTTAAAATAATAAAGATTCATCTTTTGCTCATATTATAGTCCAGTGTGAGTTAGTGAGGGTTGTATCCAGGAAGACATTCACAGACCCAGAATCTTTTCATGTCATGTCACCGCCATCTTTAACACAGGGTTCAAATAGGACAGGAGTATGTGGAGAATCATCCAGATGGTTTTTGTATGTCAGTCATAGAAGTGGAGCACATCACTTCCACTCAGTTCTAATGGCCAGAATGCAGTTTATGACTCCAAATTTACTTCTAAGAGTTAGGATATTTAATCTCCATGTATATCCAGTAATAAAATGAAATAAATTTGGTGAATTTATAGCACTGTCTCTTTCACATATATCACAATATATCTCTTTAATTGTTTTAACTTTGTATTTAAGTACATCATGTTTTTTACAAAATTATGATGACTTTTAGAAAGCCATTAATTTAAAAGCTTTCAGGAACACTTAACTAAATGTTGGAATGTTCTGTTCTTTATTATCAGATTGAATATTTCCCTGTAGGAAACATATAGAAAGTATAGACAGAAAAATATGAAGAAATAGCTGCTGAACAACTATGCTGAGGCTATCCTAATCACCAGAATTATTTAGATTTGCTTAAAAGATGAACATAAAAAAAGAAATATAAATATCTATTACAACTAGAATGTATAGAGTATTTTCTATGTAGAAAAAGACTAAATTCTAACACCTGCATCCCTATTTTTATTCCATAGTTTAGGTGTTTATTCTGTGAAACAGTTTTATGTTATTTCTCTTCTCTGATAATCTTTGAAAATAGTTGTAAACCATTATTTTTAAAGTGATATTTTAAAACTTCCACTTCATTCCACCTTCTCTGTTCTCCACATTAACTTTAATACCTTGGAATGGATCAACTTGAAGCCATGGTTTACAATAAATAATGCCTCCAGCATAATGACCAAAATATTATTTGTTACTCTCTGATGACTGTGCATGATGTTGACAAGGCCACTGTTCTGAGTTGATTTATAACCTCAGTAGACCAGTAGAGGTCTACAGGGATACTGTTGAAATGGAAGAACAGGAGGTTATTGAAGAAAAGGAGACCACCAAGGAAACTATGCTTCTCCCTGACATTCCATCCAAGACTTTATGGAAACATTCATATGCACTGAATAAACCATGAAAAATTTGAGAACTGACAATTCTAATTTTGAAGAAATCTGAGCGTCTTCAGAACAATGGAATAAAGCAAATTCCCTCTGCTTGCTAACAGGAAAATTTTTCATGAAAAATAGGTGGACTCTTTAGTACAAACTTCAATAGGCTGAGAAATCTCAGCCAGTCTAACAGATGTATAAAATACACACAGAAAAAAAATTACCCTATAATTTTCTGTATCTACTGTTTGATTTTTACATAATTAAGAAATGTTTGTTTAAAAAAAGGTGTTTTATTTTTAATTCCCTAATTTTTGGATTAATTTTGGTATTTTCATGGCATAAAATTAATTTTTGTGAACAGAAGTTCAATTATACAATTTTGCTTCTAGGAAGAAAATATTTCACTTATCATGGCTTTACATGTGGTTGCTACCATGGACTAAGTCGAAAGACCAAGGGAACAGTTGGCTTCGTACTGGATGAATACTCAGTTCTCTCCAAATCCATGTTCCAATAGCAACTTTATGTGCCAAGAGTGGATCATTTCCCTATTCACCCCATCCATTATATTTGTCCCATAGAAAGGAGAATTATAAGAAAAGAACCTGAGACAAGTGAAAGAAGATTCTTTCAATTTCCCATAGAGTCTCACAGCAAGCACTCTTCTATGAGCACAAAGGACAATTTAAGCTTGAATATTAATGAGACACCGCATTTTCAGATAAGTTGTATAGAATATCAACTGATTTATCTGCTATTGCATCAACTGAAATACTTCATTTACCGACTGTGGTCGGCAGAATAATGGTCACCCAAAGATGTCCACAAGCTGATCCCTAGAACCTGTGAACATGTTACTTTACATGGCAAAAAAGACTTTGCAGATGTGATTAAAGTTTAGGACCTCGAGATGGAGAGAGTATCCTGGATCATCCAGATGGGTCCCACCTAACACGTGAGCCATTAAAAGCAGAGAACCTGTCATGGCTGTGGGGAGAGAGGTAATGTGAGCAGGGGTCTACCTGTTATTGCTGGCTTTGAAGATGGAGTAAGAGGACATGAGCCTGGGCAGCCTCTAGAAACCGAAGAGGCCCTCAACTGACAGCCAGGAAGAAACAAAGAGGAAAAGGGGTGGAGGGTCGTCATTAATTCTGCCAACAACCTGAATAATCAGAACTGGATCCACCGCTGGAGCCTCTAGAAAGGAATGCAGTAGCTCTACTGACACCTTGATCTTAGGCTGGTGAGACCATGTCAGACCTCTGGGATACAGAATTATAAGATAATAAAGTTGTGCTGTTTTAAGCCACTAAGTTTATGGTGACTTGTTACAACAACAATAGGAAACGAATACACCAGCAGTTCAGTCACATTCCAGACTTTCCTGATTCGAAAATTCAAATATTTTGTAGCTCCATCTTCCACTGCTCCCAAATCACAGATGTCTGGTCCAATCAAACTTCCTTCTCCTAGACCATAGCATTTATTCTATCCTTCCATCCCTTGGCTCTTGTTATCACTTCTGCCTTGAATGAAATGTCATGTCCTTTGCAGAGCCTTCACAAACCTTCCCAGATGTACCTGACCAATCCTTTTCTTAACCCAAATGGATGTTCTGCTTCACCTTTGATATGACAATGATGGCACATTAGTTTATAATAAGATGCAGACTTTAAAACTTACCTCAGTTATTACAAGTATTCCTGTTAGTTAGGAAGCATTTCATTTTGTTGTGAAATATGCCTTGATAAGTCAATTTCAGGTAGATGTGTAACTACCAGGATCTGGATTTTGGCTAGTGTCAAGGCTTTAGAGACAGGAAAAGACTTATTTGCAGAGTAGAAGAAGCATTGCTGAGAGATCCAGGGGAATTTGAAAAGGCGGTAAAAACGAGAGCAGGCAAAGATGTTGAGGGGGTCACTGAGAGGACGTGACTACCAGTTGACCTGTGAGCTGGACCCCAGCAATTGGAAGCTCCTGATCCCCTCCCCAGTCCTTGGAATGTACGTTCTGCCCACCCTTCCCATGGCTGGAGTCAGTTCAAGGATGCAGCCTTGAGAAAACAATGTTGTGAACATCTGGACAGTATGCATGGCTGAGCCCCATTAAAGCCTGTCTATAAACTTTTAAGATTCTGACGGCGGGTGCAGAAATCTACTCATCTTGTAGCCACCCAAGACAAGCCTCATATGTAAGTTCCCTTGCATATTAACCTGCCGCCTACCCATCTGGAGTGGTCTGCCTCTTTCTTCAGTCTCTCCTTTCCCTCTGTGTATGGGGGCCAGTTTGCAGACCAACAGAAGGGGAGAGGACAGCAGCAAAACAAGATCGTATGCTGTGCTATTATATACCACTCCTCCTAACCCTCAGTTGTTACTATCCGGATATGTAAACCGTCCTATCTAATTCCAGCATTGTTTGATTTTAGCCCTGTGAAAAAGATATAAAGGATATTTAATTCAGGAATGAGGAAAGAACATCTTATTTTCATGTTGAAACTTGCTGTTACAATTGTAACGTGTTGCCTAGGATTGAACCATGGCATGCCATTGATATCTCAATTCAGGGTCTTTTTTAAGATCAGTGTTAAGGAAGATATATTATTGTCAGGAACAAACACCATTTTCTGAAGAATATTTTTCTCAGGATCTTTTCAAACAAAATTTCTTCTCAGCAGAAAATTTGCCTTTGATATTGTTGTCTTCAACAGCTGTGAAGTGGTGGGAAAAAGTAAAATGATTAGGAGGGCATGTCTGTGAGTTTCAGAATTCCACCAACCATTTCCAGGTGGTAGGATTCCCCACGATGACTCAGGCTCTGTGTGGAGAGTGAGTTCTCAGAAGGGTCCAGGCTCTGTGCAGAGCTGCAAATGGCACAGTTTAATCTTGGGATTTAAGAGGTTTGACAACTTCAGCCTCACATGAGTTTTTAGAATTTAGTTAATGGAAACTACCCTCCCTTCCCAGTGTAGGGGAGCAAAATACGCTACCTCAGAATATATCTTTTTGGCACGAGGATTATTTTAGGCTGATTCTTTTTAAGAAACAGAAGACTAAGGAAGTTTTTCTTCCTACCTTCCCCTTAACTTTCTAAAAAGAATTTAGATAGAGGTTCTATTCCAGGAAGAGAGCTATCACCAGAAGATAACTACAGAGAACATGAACTAGCTATGGTAGATTGGGAGAAAATTAGGGAAGCCTGTTTTTACACATACTGCTCTGTGTCCTCTTGTCTCTGCTTGGCATGGCAAATGTTTCTTTACCAAACATTTGCTTTTCCCATCTTCCTGTAAATTGTCTTCCTTCCCTTTGAAGTCCCAGACCCCTACCCCCGTTAATTTGTTTTTTAAATTTGATTGTTAGATCAGCCAAAGAACCTAGAAAGGTAAAAGGAAAATTTTTTCTCCCTGGCAGCAGCTATGTAGCATCAGCTTTTCTTACCAGTCCTTTTAATGACAAGTTCAACTTGTGTTTATATGCAGGTAATAACTGAGAAAAAGTGAGGTAAGCAAGTTTCACAGATAATTCATACTAAACAAAGATACAACTAAAAACAGTTTATCTTTAAGCGTTTACTCATTTAGGCATGTGAATAGTACAAAAAAAATAATTTGTGATTCACTTTCAGTTTAAATGTATGATTTCTATGATGTGGACATCACTTCAATCCATTTTTCTTAACTCCTAATGTGCCAGGCAGTATGTGCCATGCTAAATGCTGAAGATACAGAAGTCAGTGAAACACAACCTCTGCACTGAAGGGATTTATAGTTTAGCTGTGGGAGGCATGGGTGGGAAGAGAGGCAAACGGGTAAATGCCCCTCGGGGTAACAGATGCGAAAGTCAGTCTCAGTAAAAGGTTATTATTATTCTCATTTGAAGGAAGTGTAGGAAATTCCTGTAAGAGACTTCTGTGCCTTTTCCAGAGGAAAAGCCAGGGATGCATGCTGCATTAGGTGCCAGCACATCCCTCTCCTTGCGAGGAGGGGGGACCACCTCCAACCTGAAGTTATTGAAACAACTGAAATGTACATGAAATGTACATTCTCAAAACTAGATTGGTTTGAATGAGTGTGTTTGAATTTTACCAATACTGGTGAGTTGCCACACAGCTCAATGAAAAGGACAAGCCCTTTCATACTCCAGGTTGCAAGCAAGATCTGTTTTGGAAATGAGCTGAAGCGTTAAGCTAAAATTCCTTAGATTAAATATCAAGTGCTTCAAACACTTTGATGGTGGGATGCAGACACTGTTGGTGTTTCTTCTGGTGTGTGCGTGTTAGTTCTGGGTTAGATCCTCCATAGCTAATTCTTCAATCAGTCTTTGGTGCTGCATTTTGGGAGAGGGGGGGAAGGAGATTAAGAAAATACACATGTTGTGCCTAAAATATTTTGACTAGTGACCCAAAGACCGCAAAACTGAATGAGGCTACGAGCCATCACAAAGGAACAGTTCCCGGGGGGCTTTGTACACTGCTTACTAAGCCTCCCCCCCTTCAACACACACACACACACACACACACACACACACACACACACGCTCTGCTTTAGGAGGAAGATTATTTGTGGAGGTAAGAAGTATGGTAAAAAGCAACACTGTCAGTGTTATGGGGATGGGGTGAGGGAATTGTAACCTTTAAGTTTATAAACGAGGCATGTTTGTGTGTTAAAGGGAGAAGAGAGAAGTGAGACTTTTTCTATATCTAGGAAAAATCAATTATTATAAGATGATGTCCTTAGGGGAAGAAGCTGCAGCAGAACTGATAATATTTTGCTGAATCAGTGTGTTGGTACTTTAGTTATGGTTTATTTTATGAAGACTTGGTACGTTTGCAGACAAAAAATTAAATTGTTTGACTGGTTGAGTGAGTTCTTGTGCTAAGTTTGAAATATTTTTATGTAGAAAAAGTGTTACCAAACACAAGGTTCATGTGCCTGATGCACAGTGAGGCCAAACACATCGAAACATTAGAGTTTGGAGCAGAGAAAGGTTTATTGCAGGGCCATGCAAAGAGGTGGGTGGCTTGTGCCTCAAAAGCCCCAAACTCCTGTAAGGGTTTCAGCAAAGCATTTTTAAAAGCAAAGAGAGGGGAGGAAGACATGATTAGTTGTTGCAAACTTCTTGGTGTTGGAATCCTTTGTTCTTTTAGCTGTCCACATAGGTCAGGTCACCATGTTCCTATAAACCTCCAACAAAACGAATGTTATTCTCTGTTCTGCAACTTTTTATCTCTATATGAATGGACTCTTAAAGGTCAGAGCCCTGAGAATAGGCTATCCTATATATTTTAGGCTATAGACAACATTCTTTTACAAAAGGTGCAGGCCAAAAAGCACAGTGGTTAAAGTAAAAGGAACAGATCTAATATGGAGTCAGGTTTGTTCTTCCCTATTACAAAAGTGTGTGTGTGTGTGTGTGGTGTGTAAATGTGTGTACTTACAAGGAAGTACCCAGTGAGGCAGAACTTTTTTCTTTTGTTCAAGAGAACAGCCATTCAAAACTGCTTGCTGTTTCTGTTGCTGATGGTGGTGTGATCAAGCCACCTTTGACCACAATGTTACTGGTTTGAGAAGGCCGTCATAAGGACCCTTTGATTATAGAAAGCAAAACAATGCCCACACGTTGTCAGGGGAGAGGGGATGGACAAGATCCTTTTTCGGCTCTGAGAGATTCTAGGGTTTAAATTCTGTTTGAAGGTGAAGTTCCAGGATACTTACCTAATACTCACTTGTTTGACCCATCGTATTTCCTCAGGGAACTTTCTGGATGGAAAGATGGCGGGACAGAGATTATTTCTCTTTGAAGACTAAAATTATCCAGCACTCTGGTTGGCTGGCAGAAGACAACAAAACCTCCCAAGTGATATTCGCAATAAGGAAGAGGTAAGAGAACTGGACTCAACACCAAAACCTATGATGTTGTAGGGAGGTGAAGAGTATATGTCTCATGCTGAAACCCTTTCTGAGGCATCACACTGACACCCCAAAGCAACCATATAATTCAGAGCCCAAACCAAGAGCCCTTGGAAAGTGGTAACATGAGGGAAGGCAACTATTGGTAATGAAACCAAGAAAAGAGGCATCAATCGGGGATTCCCTGGGCAAACTGGGGTGCAAACCTCAAGAAATTTGAGCCCGGTAGGTGGGGCGGTGTGTCCCTGTTGCTATAGCAGCACTTTCTGTGGTGCACAAAATTGTTCCAACGTATGGACTTCGTGATTTCAGAGCAATTGTCTGTAGTGGCCAAAGTCATGAGTATCAGGACCCTATGATTTGCTGTAAGGAATGCAAAGTACTGTTCGGACTTGAGTAGGCCCTTGTAGAAACAAGAACTTATTCCTGAGCCCAGAGTGGAAAATATGTGTCGTATCACCAGGCTAGAGACACAGGGCCATTTTTATTAGCATAAAACAGGACCTAACTGTTACAAATATGGCTATATCAGTGTTGGAATTAATGCTTGACTAAGAGAATAAAGGGTTAAATCAGTGATATAAGTGCATGTTATCATGTGATAGATTAATAACTCCTTTTCTTCTTAAGGTATGCACTGATTTTCTGGTAATTTGCTTTTGAACAATCCAAAGCTTTTTCAGTTTCAGGTGAAACTGATGGGTCCATGCATTTTTAAGCTTTGCTGTTTTCTTGGCAGCCCAGAGAGATAAACAACTTCAAAGCTATATGGACACGAAATGTTATTATGTATTGAGCATTCATTAGAATGTGGAAGGAAGATATTTCTAAATTTGGTGTTTATTATTTTAAGTCTTTTTGTTGACTGGATCTTGTTGTGGACAACACAGTTCTGTGAACGTATTTTGCTGTTTTGAATGGGAGATAAATAGAATGATAAATTATAAATATAATAATATACAAAAGGGATGATTTTGAGATAGTCAATTAGTTAGGCTCACTTAATTAAGTTTAATTGCCACTCCTTTCTTGCTCAAAATCAGAAAGAATACTAACTTCTGTTAACTGAGAATTCCAAGAATGGAGACCTGGTTGAGGTGACACAAAATGCTTTTATTTGGGGTTTGGTAGTACTGCAGCCCAGAAAGCACAAATCCAAGAAAGCATTTGATCTGTGTTCCGCCAGGAATACAAAATGGGGGAAGCTTACAAAGGCAAAAATAAAAAACAAACCCACAATGTTACATAATTTTTTTTTGTCAAGAATTAGGACTGGAGCTGGCAAGAGGTAAGGGTGCTTGCTAAGCAAGGATTTGTTGGTGTTCCAAATGATTATATAGTTGCAAAGAGGGGGAAGGGACTTTAAGACTACAAGGGTGCAGCTAGCAGCTGCTAGCAGATATTGTTTTGAAAACAGCTGGTGGTGTCCTTATGTTTGATACAGTTCAGAAATTTCAAGTTCTCAGTGATGCAGGAGTATGTCTGAGACCAGATCCTCAGTGGCTGCCCGCTCCGTTTTTGTATGCGTGAACTAGGATTACTCCATTATAATGTCAATTTGTCATCACTTCCAACGTTTTAGGAGGAGGAAGAACCTCTTTGTTCTTTCATTGTAAATAATCAGACCTGGGAGTTGGGGAGAGGGTCAAAGGCTGCAGGCCAGCATTAAGGATACGCTTCATTGAGTAGCAAGAAGACTGGAGAGGAAATTAGATTCTGGCTGTTCTTTGTAAGCTTCTCTACCCGTTTCTCTGAACTTGCTAAGTAGATGGTGATTTATTCCCCCGGATGGTAAAAATATTTCCTGAAAACTGCAAATTGGGAATGGGGTAGGAAAGTGATACATCAAAGTTAGATTAAAATTATAAGTAGGTATAAGAAATTGAGGATTAATTGGTTACCCTTTTTTAAAAAAGTGGGAAAATGTAGCAGAATTAGAGAATCATTATAATAGAATAAAGCTCTACTAGATTTAATTGTATACTTTGACATTTAGAGATTTAATTAATTGGAAATTTTTGGCCTCTGGTTAAGGATCTCAAGGCTTCTTTTTCTCTTAGCGCTTTTATTCTGCCCTTCATTCTGTTCTTCAGGGGAAGTAATGGAGATGTGTTTGCCTCAAAACACTGACATTATTGGTGCTCAGTGAAAAGACTTGTCTTTCCCTCCTTGAGTCTCCATTTCTCCCACTTGATTTCTGGTGGCTCAGGTTAAATTGATAGTTGTAACAAGATAGAGAAATTTGTTTAAACCAAGGATCCAAGGATCCTATACATGAGCCTTGTCCCGCTTGCAGCCCTCTGTGTACCTGCTTCATTCTTCCATCATCCCACCCACTACTTACCTCCTATGGGAAACATGCAGTAATGTGCCCAAGAGAAGCATATTCACAGAAGACATGCTGGTCCCACAGTGAAACCCCTGGCCTCATAACAGACTCAATTTCTTTACCTGACATAAGACAATTATTCAGCTGTTCTGTTTCTTTTTGTGTCAGTTTTTATAAGTTGTATCTTTAAAGAAAGCCATCCATTTCATGTAAATTGTCAAACTTGTTAGCCCAAAGTTGTTTATAGTGTTTTCTAATTTTTTAATGTGTACAGTCTGTGGTGACAAATCCTACACATTAAACATTCATTACTGATATTTTTGGTTTAAGCTCTCTCTCCTTTTCTCGTGAAAAATCAAGCTGGAGGTTTGTCAATTTTCTTGATTTTTTTCAAAGAACCAGATTTTTACTTAGTTTTCTCTCTCTGTCTCTTTTTAATATTATTGATTTCTATTCTTACCTTTATTAATTACTTTCTTTTATTACTTGGTTCTTGCCTTTTGTTTCTTAGGATGGAATCCTATTGATTTTAGGTCTTCTTTCCTAATATGTGCATTTAATGTTATAACTTTTCCACTTACCAGTGCTTTAGCTGCATCCTACGAATTTTATGTTCTATTTTAATTATCATATCAGTTCAAAATATTTTGTAAATCTTCTTGTAATTTTGTCTGTGACCCATGAATTATTTAAACGGTGTTGTTTAATCTCCAGACCAATAGGGTTTAACTTAATGTTTATTGTTATTTAGTTCTAATTTAATTCCATTGATGTGAGGAATACACTTTGTATAACTTAGATTTTTAAGTTAACAGCCTTGTTTTATACTCCAAAATATGGTCTATCTCAGTGAATCTACCACGTGTACTTGAGAAGAATGTGTATTCTTCACTTACTGGAAGGAGTGCTCTATAAATATAATTAGATTAAAATGTTGAGATTGCTACTCAGTCCAAACTCGTTCTGCGTGCCACACAACAGGCCAATAAATCGGGAGATGAGGTGTTGGGGCAAGGAATAACGACTTTATTCGGAAAGCCAGCAGACCGAGAAGATGGCAGACTAGTGTCTCAAAGAACCATTTTACCCCAGTCAGAATTCAGGCTTCTTTTATACCAGAAAGTGGGGGTGGGGTAGTTGTTTGTTACAAACTTCTTGGTACAGGAATCCTTTGTTCTTGCAGGTGTCTATGTAGGTCAGGTCACAATGTTCTTGTAAACCTCTGACAAGACAAATGTTATTCTCTGTTCTGAAACTTTTCATCCCTATATATATGGACTCTTAAATGTCAGAGCCCTGAGAATAGGCTATCCTGTATATTTCAGGCCACAGGCAACATTCTTTTACAAAAGGTGCAGAGCCAGCATGACTAAGCACAGGCAACAAAACACAAAGGTTAAAGAAAAAGAAACAGATCTAACATGGAGTCAGATTTGTTCTTCCCTACTACAAGATCTCCTAGGTCCTTACTGAGTTTTTGTCTACCTGTTCTATCAATTGATCAAAGAGAGTTGTTAAAACCTTCTACTATGATCAAAAAATTATCTCCCTGTAATTCTCTCAGTATTTCATTTATGTATACTGAGGTTTTATAATTAAGTACATAGATATTGATAATTATTTCTTCCTGATTAATTTCTCTTGTTGTTATAGAATGTAATCTGTGGTAATACTCATTTTATTAAAGTCTATTTTTTAAAATTTTATTTTATTTTACTTTTATACGGCAGGTTCTTATTAGTCATCTGTTTTATACATATTAGTGTATATATGTCAATCCCAATCTCCCAGTTCATCCCACCACCCCTGCCCCTTTCCCCCCTTGGTGTCCATACGTTTGTTCTCTACGTCTGCATCTCTATTTCTGCCTTGCAAACCAGTTCGTCTATACCATTTTTCTAGATTCCACATATATGCATTAATGTATGATATTTGTTTTTCTCTTTCTGACTTACTTCACTCTGTATGACAGTCTCTAGGTCCATACACGTCTCTACAAATGACCCAATTTAGTTCCTTTTTATGGCTGAGTAATATTCCATTGTATATATGTACCACATCTTCTTTATCCATTCGTTGGTCGATGGGCATTTAGGTTGCTTCGATGACCTGGCTATTGTAAATACTGCTGCAATGAACATTGGGGTGCATGTGTCTTTTTGAATTATGGTTTTCCCTGGATGTATGCCTAGTAGTGGGATTGCTGGGTCATATGATAGTTCTATTTTTAGTTTTTTAAGGAACCTCCATACTGTTCTCCATAGTGGCTGTATCAATTTACATTCCCACCAACAGTGCAGGAGGGTTCCCTTTTCTCCACACCCTCTCCAGCATTTATTGTTTGTAGATTTTCTGATGATGCCCATTCTAACTGGTGTGAGGTGATACCTCATTGTAGTTTTGATTTGCATTTCTCTAATAATTAGTGATGTTGACCAGCTTTTCATGTGCTTCTTGGGCATCTGTATGTCTTCTTTGGAGAAATGTCTATTTAGGTCTTCTGCCCATTTTTTGATTGGGTTGTTTGTTTTTTTAATATTGAGCTACATGAGCTGTTTATATATTTTGGAGATTAATCCTTTGTCTGTTGATTCATTTGCAAATATTTTTTTTTGCAAGTGATAGGAGAGAAAATATTTTCCCCTCTTATTCTGAGGGTTGTCTTTTAGTTTTTGTTTTTTGTCTTTTAGTTTTGCTTATAGTTTCCTTTGCTGTGCAAAAGCTTTTAAGTTTCATTAGGTCCCATTTGTTTATTTTTGTTTTTATTTCCATTACTCTAGGAGGTGGGTCAGAAAATATCTTGCTGTGATCTTCCTATGTTTTCCTCTAAGAGTTTTATAGAGTCTGGTCTTACATTTAGGTCTTTAATCCATTTTGAGTTTATTTTTGTATATGGTGTTATGGAGTGTTCTAATTTCATTCTTTTACATGTATCTGTCCAGTTTTCCCAGCACCACTTATTGAAGAAGCTGTCTTTTCTCCATTGTATATCCTTGCCTCCTTTGTCATAGATTAGTTGACCATAGGTGAGTGGGTTTATCTCTGGGCTTTCTATCCTGTTCCATCGATCTATATTTCTGTTTTTGTGCCAGTACCATATTGTCTTGACTATTGTAGCTTTGTAGTATAGTCTGAAGTCAGGGAGTCTGATTCCTCCAGCTCCTTTTTTTTTCCCTCAAGACTGCTTTGGCTATTCGGTGTCTTTTGTGTCTCCATACAAATTTTAAGCTTTTTTGTTCTAGTTCTGTAAAAAAAAATGCCACTGGTAATTTGATAGGGATTGCACTGAATCTGTAGATTGCCTTGGGTAGTATAGTCATTTTCACAATATTGATTCTTCCAATCCAAGAACATGGTATATCTCTCCATCTGTTTGTGTCATCTTTGATTTACTTCATCAGTGTCTTATAGTTTTCTGAGTACAGGTCTTTTATCTCCTTAGGTAGGTTTATTCCTAGGTATTTTATCTTTTTGTTGTAATGGTGAGTGGGATTGTTTCCTTCATTTCTCCTTCTGATCTTTTGTTGTTAGTGTATACGAATGCAAGAGATTTCTGTGCATTAATTTTGTATCCTGGAACTTTACCAAATTCATTGATTAACTCTAGTAGTTTTCTAGTGGCATCTTTAGGATTCTCTATGTATAGTATCATGTCATCTGCAAACAGTTAGTTTTACCTCTTCTTTTCCAATTTGTATTCCTTCTCTGATTGCCGTGGCTAGGACTTCCAAAACTATGTTGGATAATAGTGTTGGGAGTAGACATCCTTACTTTGTTCCTGATCTTAGAGGAAATGCTTTCAGTTTTTCCCCATTGAGAATGATGTTTGCTGTGGGTTTGTCGTATATGGCCTTCATTATGTTGAGGTAGGTTCCCTCTATGCCCACTTTCTGGAGAGTTTTTATCATAAGTGGGTGTTGAATTTTGTCAAAAGCTTTTTCTGCATCTATTGAGATGATCATGTAGTTTTTATTCTTCAATTTGTGAATATGGTGTATCACATTGATTGATTTGCATATATTGAAGAATCCTTTCATCCCTGGGATAAATCCCACTTGATCATGGTGTATGATCCTTTTAATGTGTTGTTGGAGTCTGTTTGCTAGTATTTTGTTGAGGATTTTTGCATCTATATTCATCAGTGATATTGGTCTGTAATTTTCTTTTTTTGTAGTATCTCTATCTGGTTTGGTATCAGGGTGATGGTGGCCTCGTAGAATGATTTTGGGGGTGTTCCTTCCTCTGCAATTTTTTGGAAGAGTTTGAGAAGGATGGGTGTTAGCTCTTCTCTAAATGTTTGATAGAATTCACCTGTGAAGCTATCTAGTCCTGGGCTTTTGTTTTTTGGAAGATTTTTAATCAAAGTTTCAATTTCATTACTTGTGATTGGTCTGTTCATATTTTCTGTTTCTTCCTGGTTCAGTCTTGGAAGCTTTTACCTTTCTAAAAATCTGTCCATTTCTTCCAGGTTGTCCATTGGCATACAGTTGCTTGTAGTAGTCTCTTATGATGCTTTGTATTTCTGTGTTGTCCATTGTAACTTCTCCTTTTTAAATTCTAATTTTATAGATTTTAGTCCTCTCCCTCTTTTTATTGATGAGGCTGGCTAAAGGTTTATCAATTTTGTTTATCTTCTCAAAGAATCAGCTTTTAGTTTTATTGATCTTTGCTATTGTTTTCTTTGATTCTATTTCACTTATTTCTGCTCTGATATTTATGATTTCTTTCCTTCTACTAACTTTGGGATTTGTTTGTTCTTCTTTCTGTAGTTCCATTAGGTGTAAGGTTAGATTGTTTATTTGAGATTTTTCTTGTTTCTTGAGGTAGGATTGTATTGCTATAAACTTCCCTCTTAGAATTGCTTTTGCCACATCCCATAGGTTTTCAATCATCATGTTTTCATTGTCATTTGTCTCTAGGTATTTTTTGATTTCCTCTTTGATTTCTTCAGTGATCTCTTGGTTGTTTAGAAAGGTATTGTTTAGCCTCCATGTGTTTGTGTTTTTTACGTTTTTTTTCCCTGTAATTGATTTCTAAGCTCATACCTTTGTGTTCAGAAAAGATGTTTGATATGATTTCAATTTTCTTAAATTTACCAAGGCTTGATTTGTGACCCAAGATGTGATCTATCCTGGAAAATGTTCCTTGTGCACTTGAGAAGGAAGTGTAATCTGCTGTTTTCAGATGGAATCTCCTATAAATGTCAATTAAATCTATCTGGTCTTTGTGTTATTTAAAGCTTGTGTTTCCTTATTAATTTTCTGTCTGGATGATCTGTCCATTGGTTTGAGTTAGGTGTTAAAGTCCCCCACTATTTTTGTGTTACTGTAGATTTCCTCTTTTATAGCTGTTAGCATTTGCCTTGTGTATTGAGATGCTCCTATGTTGGGTACGTATATATTTATACGTATATATTTATAATTGTTATATCTTCTTCTTGGATTGATCCCTTGATCATTATGTAGTGTCCTTCCTTGTCTCTTGTAACATTCTTTATTTTAAAGTCTATTTTATCTGATATGAGTATTGCTACTCCAGCTTTCTTTTGATTTCCATTTGCATGGAATATCTTTTTCCATCCCCTCACTTTCAGTCTGTGTGTGAAGTGGGTCTCTTGTAGACAGCATATACATGGGTCTTGTTTTTGTGTCCATTCAGCGAGCCTGTGTCTTTTGGTTGGAGAATTTAATCCATTCACATTTAAGGTAATTATTGATATATATGTTCCTATGACCATTTTCTTAATTGTTTTGGGTTTGTTTTTGTAGGTCCTTTTCTTCTCTTGTGTTTCCCACTTAGAGAAGTTCCTCTTGTGTTTCCCACTTAGAGAAGTTCCTTTAACATTTGTGTAGATCTGGTTTAGGTGGTGCTGAATTCTCTTAGCTTTTGCCTGTCTGTAAATCTTTTGATTTCTCTGTCGAATCTGAATGAGATCCTTGCTGGGTAGAGTAATCATGGTTGTAGGTTCTTCCCTTTCATCACTTTAAAATATCAGGCCAGTCCCTTCTGGCTTGTAGAGTTTCTGCTGAGAAATCAGCTGTTAACCTTATGGGAGTTCCCTTGCATGTTGTTTGTCGTTTTTCCCTGTTGCTTTTAATAATTTTTCTTTGTCTTTAATTTTTGTCAATTTGATTACTGTGTGTCTTGGCGTGTTTCTCCTTGGGTTTATCCTGCCTGGGACTCTCTGTGCTTCCTGGCCTTGGGTGGCTATTTCCTTTCGTATGTTAGGGAAGTTTTCAACTGTAATCTCTTCAGATATTTTTTGGGTCCTCTCTCTCTCTCTTCTCCTTCTGGGACCCCTATAATGCGAATGTTGCTGCATTTAATGTTGTCCCAGAGGTCTCTTAGGCTGTCTTCATTTCTTTTCATTCTTTTTTCTTTATTCTGTTCCGTGGCAGTGAATTCCACCATTTTGTCTTCCAGATCACTTATCTGTTCTTCTGTCTCAGTTATTCTGCTGTTGATTCCTTCTAGTATATTTTTCATTCCAATTATTGTATTGTTCATCTCTGTTTGTTTGTTCTTTAATTCTTCTAGGTGTTTGTTCTTTAATTCTTCTAGGTGTTTGTTAAACATTTCTTGCATTTTCTCGATCTTTGCCTCCATTCTTTTTCCAAGGTCCTGGATCATCTTCACTATCATTATTCTGAATTCTCTTTCTCGAAGTTTGCCTATCTCCACTTCATTTAATTGTTTTTCTGGGGTTTTATCTTGTTCCTTCATCTGGTACACAGCCCTCCGCCTTTTCATTTTGTCTGTCTTTCTGTGAATGTGGTTTTTGTTCTGCAGGCTGCAGGATTGTAGTTCTTCTTGCTTCTGCTGTCTGCCCTCTGGTGGATGAGGCTATCTAAGAGGGTTGTGCAAGCTTCCTGTTGGGAGGGACTGGTGGTGGGTAGAGCTGGGTGTTGCTCTGGTGGGCAGAGCTCAGTAAAACTTTAATCCGCTTGTCTGCTGATGTTTGGGGCAGAGTTCCCTTTCTGTTGGTTGTTTGACTTGAGGCGACCCAGCACTGGAGGCTACAGGCTCTTTGGTGGGTCTGATGGCGGACTCTGGGAGGGCTCACACCAAGGAGTACGTCCCAGAACTTCTGCTGCCAGTGTGCTTGTCCCCATGGTGAGCCACAGCCACCCCCCACCTCTTCAGGAGACCCCCCAACACTAGCAGGTAGGTCTGGTTCTGTCTTCTATGGGGTCACTGCTCCTTCTCCCTGGGTCCTGATGCACACACTACTTTGTATGTGCCCTCCAAGAGTGGAGTCTATGTTTCCCCCAGTCCTGTCGAAGTCCTGCAATCAAATCCTGCCAGCCCTCAGAGTGTGATTCTCTGAGATTTCTTCCTCCCTTTGCCAGATCCCTAGGTTGGGAAGCCTGATGTGGGGCTCAGAACCTTTGCTCCAGTGGGTGGACTTCTGTGGTATAATTGTTCTCCAGTTTGTGAATCACCCACCCAGTGGTTATGGGATTTGGTTTTAATGTGATTATGTCCCTTCCACCATCTCACTGTGGCTTCTCCTTTGTCTTTGGATGTGGGGTATCTTTTTTGGTGAGTTCCAGTGTCTTCCTGTCGTTGATTGTTCTGCAGTTAATTGTGATTCCAGTGCTCTCACAAGAGGGAGTCAAGTCTATTTTATCTGATATTGGCAAAGCCACTTCAGCCGTCTTATGCTTACTATTAGTATTTCATGTTTTCTCCATTCACTTACTTTAATCCTATCTGTGTCTTTATATTTTAAGTGTGGTTCTTATAGCAGCATATAGTTGTTCAGTCTTGCCTTTACCTGTTTGTCAATCTCTGTTAATTGGAGTAGTAAAACCAATAATGGTTTATGAATTATTGATATAGTTGGATTTAGTTCCACCATTTTCTTATTTATTTATCCTCTCTGTTTTGTTTGTTCCTATAGTCTCTCTTTCTTGATTTTTGGGGGAATATTTTTAGTATTTAATTTTAATTTATTACTTGGCTTTTTGGATATATATCTCTGTGCCTGTATATGCGTGTTTTATTTGATGGTTGCTTTATTTTTAGTGGTTCTTTTGAACTTACAATATACATGCCTAACCTTTAACAGTCTACTTAGAATTTCTTGTAACACTACCTATAGAAAAGTTATGTCATCTGTTAGTGACACATGCTCTTAGTTTTATTTCATCTGAAAGCATCTTTAACTCATCTTCATTTCTGAAGGATATTTTTGTTAGATATAGAATTATGCTTTGATAAGATTTTTTTCTTTATTTTAGCACTTTAAAGATGTTATCTCCTGACCTTGATGGTTTCTGTTGAGAAATCAATAATTATTCAAATCATTGTCCTCCTATAAGTGGCATGGCATTTTTTTCTACATGCTTTCAGTACTTTATATTTGAATTTTGGCAGTTTGTAATCTGTCTAGTGTAGTTTTCGTTGAGTTTATCCTTTTGGTAGTACATCAAGGATTTCTGAATCTACAAATGTGTGTCTCTTATTAAAGTTGGGAAGTGTTCAGCCATTATATCACAAAATGTTTTTCTATTCCAATATCTATTTCTTCATTTTTTCTGGAACTTCAAATGTACATATATTAGACCTTTGATAGTCCATAGGTTCCTGAGGCTCTGGCCACCTTTTTCAATCTTTCTTCCTTTGTTATTTACATATAATTTCCATTTTGCTTTGAATCCATTCAGTGATTTTTTAAATTTCAGATATTAAATTTTCAGTTCTAAAATTTCCATTTGGTTCTTTTTCATTGCTTTTATTTTTTGTTGAGATTTCATATATTCATTTCATGTGTGTGGTATGTGTTTTTTGTTTTTGACTTTATGGAACATAATGTTGCTTTAAAATCTTCAAAAATTCCAACATTTTTGTCATTTTGGCATTTCATACTTAGCCTTTTTTTGTTTTTTGATGTGAGTTACATTTTCCGGTTCTTTGTATGTCAAATAATTTTGGATTGTATCTTAGACTCTGTGGCCTGTAATAATCTTCTGTAGAATGTTGATATTTTTACATTAGCAGGCAATGAACAAGTGAGATTCGAACCCCAAGTTCTGTCTTGTCTACTGTAGGTGATGGTTCAAGTTTCAGTTCAGTTCTTTAAATTATGATTGTGCTTGTTTATGGCTATTAGAGGTTTGCATGATTTGGAAATTATGCTGAGACTTGTACAGATGATTCAAATCTCAGTTTAGTTTTCAAAACTTTTGCTATGCTGATTTGAATTTGCCCATATGTGTGCATTTCAGGGATTAGGCTTAGTCTTGTATTAGTGGTTCAGATCTCAGTTTTGTAATCAAGATCTGTGCTATCTTGTTTTCAGCATGTCCCATGCATGTTTGCTCAGGGTTTAAGCTAAGGCTTGTCAATTAACTTTAAGTTTCCCCATATGCAGAAGGCAAACTGATAAGGTTGAAAGTGAAATTCTGCTTTAGATTTAGTTTTAAATTAGCCAGTATGGATGCAGAGTTGTAGAGGGCTCAGTGATGAAAATGTCAAGAATAGCCAAAGACAATTAATAAGGTGTATTTTGAGGAAAACAAGGGAACATGAGATAAATCTGAGTAGGAATATAGCATAATGGTTAAGAGCATTGCCCTCGAAATCAAACCAAACTGGAATCAAGTCCCCGATCTCCTACTATCTAGCTCTCTAATCTTAGGGAAATTACTTAGCCTATTTCAGCCTCAGTTTACTCAACTGCAGTGGCAAGAATGATTCCTCTCTCATAAGATTCTCATGAGAATTCCATGTAATTGTGCAAACTACTTAGCATAGGGCCTGACACATTGAGATTTCAATGTATGGTAAGAAAATAATTAAAGCACACCTAAAACAAGTTGAAATAATGGTAGTGTTATGAGTTAGAAACAATTTTGAAATCAAAATGAGTAACTATCTCTGTATATTTTAGTTTCTGTATAAGTCAGTTTGAAAGAGTAATCCTAGTTCTTTTCAAAGGTTTATTGTGAGGGTCAAATGCAATAATTTATGGGGAAATGTTTTGATAACAATAGAGCACCATACAAAATGCAAAGGAGTACTGGTAACTTTGAATTTGATGGGACGTTTTGTGAAAAATACAAAACACAACTAGTTAAAACATCCTAAATAGATTAAAACTAAACTAAGAGAAGAGGAAAGGTGTTAAAAATCCAGATCAATGAATAATATGATCATGTTTAGAGGATTATGTGCCTTTAAAATTAAAGGGTCATAATGAGTGCAGTGAAGGAGGTTTTTGTAAAGAATTGAATCTCTCAAGAGAGAAAGAATGGAAAATTTACAATACCCAGAGCCTATACTGTATCTTTTCTTTTTAGTAGTCTAGAGGAACCATACTTGTTTTTCATACCATGTGTTTTTGTTTCTAAGCTAATTCCTCATTTATTTTCTCATTTGAATGCTTTACAACAGCCTTGTGAGGTAGTACAGATGTTAATTTCACTTTGTATGAGGAAATTTAGGTTAATTTAAGTAGTATGGAGATAATTATCAGTATCTCGGAAATAAGCCATGGAGCTGAGATTTCAACCTGGATCTTTTGACTCCCAGGGTAGTGGTCCTTCTTCCTTATCAGGATCTGTTGATGCATATGCCAGTCATTGAAGCTTCCAGGAGCATTTACAGGTACAATACCCTGGCCTTGTTGTGGTAGCAGAGACCAAGTGAATGTCCAGCTTCTGAGTAGTTGATAGCTAACTATGCAGTGACACTGACACATGGTTCCTGCTTATCTGGATAAATATGTAGAACCTCTTAGTACCTTCACTACCCATCACAAACTCCAAAGAAGGAAAACTGAAAAAAAAAAAAAAAAAAAAGAATCAAGGTGATTCTACCTGGAGGCAAGCCCATAAAACTTTATATAAGGAGAGAAGTTGCACGTTGTGGCTGTTTGGGACCTATGTGGACTAGGCTTCTATTGAAAGATGCTCCCCTTACATCTGACCAGCATGGGATTCGGAGAGGTAGACATAAGTGGAAGCAGCTGTCTGTAAAAAATGGGAGCATCAACATGAGCTTTGTGGTGCCCACTTCTCAGTGCATCTCAATGGGGCCAAATGAGCTGTCTGAACAAAGCATCTGGGATATAAGAAAATAATAAATAATGTATCTGGATCTCATGGGAGGGAACTGAGCTCAATTAGCCCCTAGCTAGAGCCCCACTCTGCCTATGACAGCTAATACTCTCTCCTACAGCTTGTTTCCATGGATGCAAAGCCCAGCCTGGCCAAATATAAACTTCCCATTGAGACAAATCTCATACTTTTTATGAAAAATGCTTCTCAAATGGTAGGAGATGGTGTATGGGGGAGGGGGGAGTGGGACTGTGGCTGCTGATGAGGGAAAACTGTTCTGGCCAGTGTGGATGACTTGTGTATTATGAAGCAGAGTCATTTCCAGGAGAGTTCAGGTTAAAGTAGAGATAATCTGCAGAAGTAAAGTAGAAAATAAAGAACAAAGATAGTTTTTGTTAAGGGACTATTAGGAAGCACATTCATTTATATAGCTCACAGTTCATTGTAATTTTTGGGTAAGCATACTTTAAAGATATTTACGGCAGAAATTAATTTTCCAGATACCAGTCAGGAGTTACTCTCTGCATTTTTCAATGAGAATGCTCCCTCCCCACCCCCCACTGCACAAGAAGTTCCTTTGGGCTTTGGATGTCATCAAATGAGGGGTCCTAGAAGCCTCTTGGCACAACTTTATGTGGACTCCAGAATTTCAACTTGTCTCATATGAACTTTCCCCCCAATTTAGCACAAACAATTTAAAGTCTCGTTTTTTTCTCCTCTGCCTCTTTCTCTCTCATTAACACAGCTTAATGATGCTCCATTGTCTTTTCTCTGGGGAAATTTTTGACCTTCACGAGGGATGCAGGTTTCCATGTCATCTTCTCCCTTCACATCATTTACTGTGGTCTAGTAAGCTGAAATTCCCTTTTCTTTCTTTGAACAGCCTCCTTGACACATTCTTGTTTATTCATTCATGGCACTTCTCAAATCTCACTTTAATAGGACAGCAAAATAAGTCAGGTTATCCAAAGGTAATTGCCTCCTTCAGCCTCTGCACCCTATCCGCTTCCCTTCCTGTGACAGAATGTTTCAAAGGACAACAAAAAGAAAGAAAGAAACAAAGGAGAAGGTAACACACAGCCAGGCGAATCTCAGAGAATAGGGAGCTACTCATATAGTTCATTCTTCAAATGTCCCCGAACAGAAAGCAGAAATTAAGTTACAGGTGGGGTGACCGTACATCCCCTGTTGCCCAGGACATCCTGATTTATACTTGTCCTCACATCCAATCCAGTTAGCAACACCCTTTATCCTCCGAAGCATTTGTAATAGGTTTGTTCACCCATAGATAAGTGAGTGAGTTTTTTCATGTCCGTGTCGGATTGCACATTCTGAGAAATAGGCACAGAATATCTGAAATTCAAAACTGTTTCTGGTCTTTGGGAGGCTTGGTATTCAGACAAACATCCAAGCTCAGAAACATTCATCGAGGAAATGTGGTTTAGACAGAGAACACTTACTCATCTTTTGGAGGGGATCTCATCCTGGTGTCCAGAGGACTTATCAGGCAGCTAGAATTTAGGGACAAAACCAACCCCAAAGAAGAGATTAAGACATTTCTGTTTAGAAGGACATGTGTGTGTTTGAGGATGGATGGGTGAGAAGAGTGGGATTTAAATGTGAATAAGTTAATGCAGTACAGTGGAAAGGAGAAGGACTTTGAAATCAGACACATCTGGGTTGAAGACCCACTTCTACGACTTGCTGTAATATAACTGCCTCAAGCTTCAGTTTCCTCATCTATAAAATTAGGCTAATAAAATAGAGACAAAAATATGGACTTTAGAGGAGTTATAATGATTAAATATAAAGTATAATGACTTGATCAGAACAGTAATGATTGCTGATATTTTTCAAATGCTTACTGTGTACCAGGTACTATTCTAAGAGCTTCATATTAATTCATTTAATACTTACGAGAAACCTAAAATGGTAACCTACTGTTATGATTAGTATTTCACAGATGATGAACCTGAGGCTCAGAGTGACTAAGGGACCAAGAATGATGGAACCTGGATTTGACCCAGAGAGGCAGGTTTCAGAGTTGTTCTTGGTATAGGTGTTAAGTAGGACCTCAGTCACTATTCTCTACAGCTGTTCCTCGGCAAGCAAGCAAAATATGTTATTAATATGGGCAAGGAAAAGAAAATAATTATTGAAATAAAATGAAAAATGTACACAAATGATAGTGCTTTAAATTGAACCACCCGATAACAGAGATGTGCCTATAAAGCTATGTCAGTCTTCTATATGCCTTACACAAAAAATCATTCATGTACCTCAGGACATTTTACATTACTTTTGATAGTAATGCTATTGTAGCACATTTCTCTCTTTTGAAACTCCTGTAAAATACATTAATATGAGACAGGAACTCTTAAAATAGACTTATGTCACTGGGTTAATCTATAACTAGCACTACCTTAATTTAGGATCAGTATTGCAAATATGCTTTCTTCCCAGGATGCTGCATTCTTGATTTTGTGTGTGTAGCACTTAGGTTATACTGGATAAACAGGTGGGCAGTCCTTCCATGGCCCTTGTAGAAAGGACATCATCCTGATAATCACTCAGCAGTGGTCTACTCCCTGACCTTTGGGAAACCAGTTGCCAGTTAGTCAACATTTGGATGCCTTAGCTCTGTGCTCTCGCTTTCTTACTCTGAAACTGAAGGCTTATGCTGACTTCCCACATTTCTCAATTTCACCAAGGAGGGAGGGATCTGATTTCTTTTCTCTAGTTCAAACCCTGACAAAATCTGGTAATCCTTCCAGCAATAACCATTCATTTTAGTTCGTAACATCAGCATCTCCCTAACTCTTCCTTACGTTTGTTATCATTTCTCTGCTCTCTCTTTTTTTTTTTGAATTTTGTTTTATTTATTTTTTATACAGCAGGTTCTTATTAGTTATCTATTTTATATATATTAGTGTATACATGTCAATCCCAATCTCCCAATTCATCCTACCACCACCACGCCCCCACCCCCCCACCGCCATTTTCCGCTCTTGGTGTCCATATGTTTGTTCTCTACATCTGTGCCTCTATTTCTGGAACGTGCATTTTAGATTTTGATAAGTATTGATTGCTTCATTGCCCTATACAATACTTGGACCAATTTAGACTCCCACTGACAGGGCTTGAGAGCACTTATTTCTCCTAATTAACACTGGATATTATTAAACTCGTTAATCTTTGTCAATATGACAAGTAAAAAAATTCTTTTCTCATTTCAGTTTTTAATTGTGAAGAAAGTTGAACATCTTATATTTTGTCAGATGTTTTTTTCTTGTGAATTTTCTGTATGCTTTGTTCACATTTCTATTGGGATATTGGTCTTTTTTTTAAACATCTTTATTGGAGTATAATTGCTTTACAATGGTGTGTTAGTTTCTGCTGTATAACAGAGTGAATCACCTATACATAAACATATATCCCCATATCTCGTCTCACTGCATCTCCCTCCCACCCTCCCTATCCCTCCCTCTAAGTGGACACAAAGCACCGAGCTAATCTCCCTGTGCTATGTGGCTCCTTCCTGCTAGCTAGCTATTTTACATTTGGTAGTTGTAAATATGTCCATGCCACTCTCTCACTTCATCCCAGCTTACCTTTCCCCCTCCTCGTGTCCTCAAGTCCATTTTCTACGTCTGCGTCTTTATTCCTGTCCTGCCTCTAGGTTCTTCAGAACCATTTTTTTTTTTTTTTTTTTAGATTCCATATATATGAGTTAGCATACGGTATTTGTTTTTCTCTTTCTGACTTACTTCACTCTGTATGACAGTCTCTAGCTCCATCCACCTCACTACAAATAATTCAATTTCATTTCTTTTTATGGCTGAGTAATATTCCATTGGATATATGTGTCACATCTTCTTTATCCATTCATCTGTTGATGGAAGTTTAGGTTGCTTCCATGTCCTGGCTATTGTAAATAGTGTGGCAATGAAATTGTGGTACATGACTCTTTTTGAATTATGGTTTTCTCAGGGTATATGCCCAGTAGTAGGATTGCTGCATCATATAGTAGTTCTATATTTTTTTAAGGAAACTCCATACTGTTCTCCATAGTGGCTGTAACAATTTACATTTCCACCAACAGTGCAAGAGGGTTCCCTTTTCTCCACACCCTCTCC
Organism: Balaenoptera musculus; assembly: GCF_009873245.2. Taxonomy (NCBI): domain Eukaryota; kingdom Metazoa; phylum Chordata; class Mammalia; order Artiodactyla; family Balaenopteridae; genus Balaenoptera; species Balaenoptera musculus. The sequence goes on from NC_045792.1 coordinate 44,037,828, forward strand.
AGCATTTATTGTTTGTAGAATTTTTGATGATGGCCATTCTAACTGGTGTGAAGTGATACCTCATTGTAGTTTGATTTGCATTTCTCTAATGATTAGTGAGGTTGAGCATCCTTTCATGTGTTTGTTAGCAATCTGTATATCTTCTTTGGAGAAATGTCTATTTAGGTCTTCTGTCCATTTTTGGAATGGGTTGTTTGTTTTTTTGATATTGAGCTGCATGTGCTGTTTGGAGATTAATCCTTTGTCAGTTGCTTCATTTGCACATATTTTCTCCCATTCTGAGGGTTGTCTTTTCATCCCATTTATGGTTTCCTTTGCTGTGCAAAAGCTTTTAAGTTTCATTAGGTCCCATTTGTTTACTTATGTTTTTATTTCCATTTCTCTATGAGGTGGGTCAAAAGGATCTTGCTGTGATATATGTCATAGATGTTCTGCCTATGTTTTCCTCTTAAGAGTTTTATAGTGTCTGGCCTTACATTTAGGTCTTTAATCCATTTTGAGTTTATTTTTGCGTATGGTGTTAGGGAGTGCTCTAATTTCGTTCTTTTACATGTAGCAGTCCAGTTTTCCCAGCACCACTTATTGAAGAGGCTGTCTTTTCTCCATTGTATATTGTTGCCTCCTTTATCAAAAATAAAGTGACCATATGTGTGTGTGATTATCTCTGGCCTTGCTATCCTGTTCCATCTATATTTCTGTTTTTGGTCCAGTACCATACTGTCTTGATTACTGTAGCTTTGTAGTATAGTCTGAAGTCAGGGAGCCTGATTCCTCCAGCTCCATTTCTCTTTCTCAAGATTGCTTTGGCTATTTGGGGTCTTTTGTTTTTCCATACAAATTGTGAAATTTTTTGTTCTAGTTCTGTAAAAAATGCCACTGGTAGTTTGATAAAGATTGCATTGAATCTATAGATTGCTTTGGGTAGTGTAGTCATTTTCACAATGTTGATTCTTCCAGTCCAAGAACATGGTATATCTCTCCATCTGTTTGTATCATCTTTAATTTCTTTCATCAGTGTCTTATAATTTTCTGCATACAGTTCTTTTGTCTCCTTAGGTAGGTTTATTCCTAGATATTTTATTCTTTTTGTTGCATTGGTAAATGGGAGTGTTTTCTTAATTTCACTTTCAGATTTTTCATCATTACTGGTTAGGAATGCAAAAGATTTCTGTGCATTAATTTTATATTCTGCTACTTTGCCAGATTCATTGATTAGCTCTAGTATTTTTCTGATAGCATCTTTAGGATTCTCTATGTGTAGTATCATGTCATCTGCAAACAGTGACAGTTTTACTTCTTCTTTTCCGATGTGGACTCCTTTTATTTCTCTTTCTTCTCTGATTGCTGTGGCTAAAACTTCCAAAACTATGTTGAATAATAGTGGTGAGAGTGGGCAACCTTGTCTTGTTCCTGATCTTAGTGGAAATGGTTTCAGTTTTCCACCATTGAGAACGATGTTGGCTGTGGGTTTGTCATATATGGCATTTATTATGTTGAGGTAAGTTCCCTCTCTGCCTACTTTCTGGAGGATTTTTATCATAAATAGTTGTTGAATTTTGTCAAAAGTTTTTTCTGCATCTATTGAGATGATCATATGGTTTTTCTACTTCAATTTGTTAATATGGTTTATCACATTGATTGATTTGTGTATATTGAAGAATCCTTGCATCTGGGATAAACCCCAGTTGATCATGGTGTGTGATCCTGTTAATGTCTTGTTGGATTCTGTTTGCTAGTATTTTGTTGAGGATTTTTGCATCTATGTTCATCAGTGATATTGGCCTGTAGTTTTCTTTTTCGTGTGACATCTTTGTCTGGTTTTGGTATCAGGGTGATGGTGGCCTCGTAGAATGAGTTTGGGAATGTGCCTCCCTCTGCTGTATTTTGGAATAGTTTGAGAAGCATAGGTGTTAGCTCGTCTCTAAATGTTTGATAAAATTCACCTGTGAATCCATGTGGTCCTGGGCTTTTGTCTGTTGGAAGATTTTTAATCACAGTTTCAATTTCAGTGCTTGTGATTTGTCTGTTCATATTTTCTATTTCTTCCTGATTGAGTCTCAGGAGGTGGTGCTTTTCTAAGAATTTGTCCATTTCTTCCAGGTTATCCATTTATTGGCATACAGTTGCTTGTAGTAATCTCTCATGATCCTTTGTATTTCTGCAGTGTCATTTGTTACCTCTTTTTCATTTCTAATTCTATTGATTTGAGTCTTCTCCCTTTTTTTCCTTGGTGAGTCTGGCTAGTGGTTTATCAATTGTTTATCTTCTCAAAGAATCAGCTTTTCTTTTTATTGATCTTAACTATTGTTTCCTTCATTTCTTTTTCATTTATTTCTGATCTGATCTTTATGGTTTCATTCCTTCTGCTAACTTTGGGGTTTTTTTGTTCTTCTTTCTGTAGTTGCTTTAGGTGTAAGATTAGGTTGTTTATTTGAGATGTTTCTTGTTTCTTGAGGTAGGATTGTATTGCTATGAACTTCCCTCTTAGAACTGCTTTTGCTGCATCCCATAGGTTTTGGGTCATCCTGTGTTCATTGTCATTTGTTTCTAGGTATTTTTTGATTTCCTCTTTGATTTCTTCGGTGATCTCTTGTTTATTTAATAGTGTATTGTTTAGCCTCCATGCGTTTGTATTTTTTGCAGCCTTTTCCCTGTAATTGATATCTAGTGTCATTGCGGTGTGGTTGGAAAAGATACTTGATACGACTTCAGTTTTCTTAAATTTACCAAGGCTTGATTTGTGACCCAAGATATGATCTATCCTGGAGAATGTTCCATGAGCACTTGAGAAAAAAGTGTATTCTGTTGTTTTTGGGTGGAATGTCCTATAAATATCAATTAAGTCCATCTTGTTTGATGTATCATTTAAACCTTGTGTTTCCTTATTTATTTTCATTTTGGATGATCTGTCCATTGGTGAAAGTGGGGTGTTAAAATCCCCTACTATGATTGTGTTACTGTCTATTTCCCCTTTTATGGCTGTTAACATTTGCCTTATGTGTTGAGGTGCTCCTGTGTTGGGTGCATAAATATTTACAATTGTTATATCTTTTTCTTGGATTGATCCCTTGATCATTATGTAGTATCCTTCTTTTTCTCTTGTAATAGTCTTTACTTTAAAGTCTATTTTGTCTGATATGAGAAATGCTACTTCAGCTTTCTTTCAATTACCATTTGCATGGAATACCTTTTCCCATCCCCTCACTTTCAGTCTGGTGTGTCCCTATGTCTGACGTTGGCCTCTTGTAGATAGCATATATACGGGTCTTGTTTTTGTATCCATTCAGCCAGTCTATGTCTTTTGGTTGGAGCATTTAATCCATTTACATTTAAGGTAGTTATCGATAATGTGTGTTCCTATTACCATTTTCTTAATTGTTTTGAGCTTTATATTATAGGTCTTTTCCTTCTCTTATGTTTCCTGCCTAGAGAAGTTCCTTTAGGATTTGTTGTAAAGCTGGTTTGGTGGTGCTGAATTCTCTTAGCTTTTGCTTGTCTGTGAAGGTTTTAGTTTCTCCGTTGAATCTGAATGAGATCCTTGCTGGGTAGAGTAATCTTGGTTGTAGGTTTTTCTCTTTCATTACTTTAAATATGTCCTGCCTCACCCTTGTGGCTTGCAGAGCTTGTGCTGAGAAATCAGCTGTTAACCTTTTGGGGATTCCCTTGTATGTTATTTGTTGCTTTTCCCATGCTGCTTTTAATATTTTTTCTTTGTATTTAATTTTTGATAGTTTGATTAATATGTGTCTTGGTGTGTTTCTCCTTGGATTTATCCTGTATGGGACTCTCTGCACTCCCTGGACTTGATTGACTATTTCCTTTTCCATATTATGGAAGTTTTCAACTATAATCTCTTCAAATATTTTTCATTCCCTTTATTTTTCTCTTCTTCTTCTGGGACCCATATACTTTGAATGTTGGTGCATGTAATGTTGTCCCAGAGGTCTCTGAGACTGTCCAAATTCTTTTCATTCTTTTTTTTTTATTCTTCTCTGTGGTAATTATTTGCACTATTTTATCTTCCAGGTCACTTATCCGTTCTTCTGCCTCAGTTATTCTGCTATTGATTCCTTCTAGAGAATTTTTAATTTCATTTATTGTGTTGTTCATCATTGTTTGTTTGCTCTTTAGTTCTTCTAGGTCCTTGTTAAAGGTTTCTTATATTTTCTCCATTCTATTTCCAAGATTTTTGATCATTTTTACTGTCATTACTCTGAATTCTTTTTCAGGAAGACTGCCTATTTCCTCTGTATTTGTTTGGTCTGCTGCGTTTTTACCTTGCTCCTTCATCTGCAGTGTATTTCTCTGTCTTCTAATTTTGCTTAACTTACTGTGTTTGGGGTCTCCTTTTCACAGGCTGTAGGTTCGTAGTTCCTGTTGTTTGTGGTGTCTGCCCCCAGTGGGTAAGGTTGGTTCAGTGGGTTGTGTAGGCCTCCTGGTGGAGGGAAGTGGTGCCTGTGTTCTGGTGGATGAGGCTGGATCTTGTCTTTCTGGTGGGCAGGACCTTGTCTGGTGGTGTGTTTTGGGGTGTCTATGAACTTATTATGGTTTTAGGCAGCCTGTCTGCTAATGGATGGGGTTGTGTTCCTGTCTTGCTAGTTGTTTGGCATGGGGGGTCCAGCACTGTAGTTTGCTGGTTGTTAAGTGGAGCTGGGCCTTAGCGTTGCAATGGAGGTCTCTGGTTGAGGTTTCGCCATTTGATATTACATGGAGCCAGGAGGTCTCTGCTGGACGAATGTCCTGAACTCGCCTCTCCCACCTGAGAGGCTCAGGCCTGACACCCGGGTGGAGCCCTAAGACCCTGTCAGCCACACGGCTCAGAAGAAAAGGGAGGAAAAAAAAGAGAAAGGAGGAAAAAAATAATTAAATAAAGTTATTAAAATAAAAGTTAAAAATATAAAGAAGTAATAAAAAAAGAAAAGAAAGAAAGAAAGAAGAGAGCAACCACACCAATAAAGAAATCCACCAATGATAACAAGCACTAAAAACTATACTAAAAAAAAAGAGAAGGACAGACAGAACCGTAAGATAAATGGTAAAAGCAAAGCTATACAGACAAAATCACACAAAGAAGCATACACATACACATTACTCACAAAAAGAGATAAGGGAAAAAAATTTATATATACACATATACGTATACACACACACACATATATATATAAATATAGGAAGAGAGCAACCAAATCAATGAACAAATCTACCAATGATAATAAGCTCTAAGTACTAAACTAAAATAAACATAAAACCAAAAACGAATTAGATGCAGAAAGCAAACCCCAAGTCTACAGTTGCTACCAAAGTCTACTGCCTCAATTTTGGGGTGATTCGTTGTCTATTCAGATATTCCACAGATGCAGAGTACATCAAGTTGATTGTGGAGATTTAATCCACTGCTCCTGAGGCTGCTGGGAGAAATTTCCCTTTCTCTTCTTTGTTCACACAGCTCCTGTGTTTCAGCTTTGGATTTGGCCCCGCCTCTGCGTGTAGGTTGCCTGAGGGTGTCTGTTCTTTGCTCAGACAGGACGGGGTTAAAGTAGCAGCTGATTGGGGGCTCTGACTCACTCAGGCCGGGGGGAGCGAGGGGTACGGGATGCAGGGTGAGCCTGTGGTGGCAGAGGCCGGCGTGACGTTGCACTAGCCTGAGGCATGAAGTGTGTTCTCCCGGGGAAGTTGTCCCTGGATCACGGGACCCTGGCAGTGGCGGGCTGCACAGGCTCCCGGGAGGGGCGGTGTGGAGAGTGACCTGTGCTTGCACACAGGCTTCTTGGTGGCAGCAGCAGCAATCTTAGCGTCTCATGCCCGTCTCTGCTGTCCTTGCTGATAGTTGCGGATCACGCCCGTCTCTGGAGTTCGTTTAGGCAGTGCTCTGAATCCCCTCTCCTCGTGCACCCCGAAACAAGGGTCTCTTGCCTCTTAGGCAGGTCCAGACTTTTTCCTGGACTCCCTCCGGGCTAGCTGTGGCACAGTAGCCCCCTTCAGGCTGTGTTCACGCAGCCAACCCCAGTCCTCTCCCTGGGATCTGATCTCTGAAGCCCGAGCCTCAGCTCCCAGCCCCCACCCATCCTGGCGGGTGAGCAGACAAGCCTCTCGGGCTGGTGAGTGCTGCTCGGCGCCGATCCTCTGCGGGAATTTCTCTGCTTTGCCCTCCGCACCCCTGTGGCTGTGCTCTCCTCCGTGGCTCCGAAGCTTTCCCCCCGGCTACCCCCTGTCTCTACCAGTGAAGGGTCTTCCTAGTGTGTGGAAACTTTTCCTCCTTCACAGCTCCCTCCCACTGCTGCAGGTCCCATCCCTATTCTTTTGTCTCTGTTTTTTCTTTTGCCATACCCAGGTATGTGGGGGAGTTTCTTGCCTTTTGGGAAGTCTGAGGTCTTCTGCCAGCGTTCAGCAGGTGTTCTGTAGGAGCTGTTCCATATGTAGATGTATTTTTGATGTATTTGTGGGGAGGAAGGTGATCTCTATGTCTTACTCCTCCGCCATCTTGAAGCTATCCCCTTCTCTTCTCTTTTCATGTCTCTGTCCTCTCTCCCTATTTCCACAAAGCTTAGAATCATTTCTAGTCTCCAATAGAGGCTTCTTTGAAATTTTGCAAGTTATTTTCCTGCTGCCTGCAGCCCAGTCTCTCCAATGACATGCAGGCTCACTGGGCTACATAATGAAACATATTCTTATTCTTTTTGTTTTCATTCTCTGTGCTTTTTTTTTTTTAACATCTTTATTGGAGTATAATTAGTTTACAATGGTGTATTAGTTTCTGCTTTATAACAAAGTGAATCAGCTATACATATACATATATCCCCATACCTCCTCCCTTTTGCATCTCCCTCCCACTCTCCCTATCCCACCCCTCTAGGTGGTCACAAAGAACCGATTCTCTTTGCTTTTCAAGCCTCTATGATATGCATCACCACAATCAGCCTGACAGAAGCCATTTGAGGTACAGGGATGATACAAAGATTCCTCTTTACTGGCCAGATGAAGAATCATTCTTGGTATACTCAGAGTTTGGTCAAGTTTCTGGCATCAACTCAGTTTTCAGTAAATTATTATGAATGGATGATGCATTGTGTGAGATGCATTCCCTATCTTTTATTTCATTGCTTTTCCAATACATTATATAAAGAAGCTTTGCCCAAATATATCTCAAGTACATAAAATTTCTGCTGCTGAAAAGACTTGTCACTTAGAAACTTTAATAGATAGTTTTACTTTATGTGTTTAAAGTAACTAAATCATGTACTTTTTACTCATTCTACTCAAGATCGTCTTTGTAAGATGTAATTAAGGAATCATAGCTTGGCTAGTTTGGTAACAACTTTTTCACTGAAAAACAGTAACTGAAAAGCCCGGCAGTCTATAATTAGAAAGCAGCCAAGTATAGCCTATGGTCTGGGATTCCTATGCTTGATAACCACAGGTCAAAGTCCAGACCACCATCGGCCCGAATCATGAGTTTTTTGTGGCATCTCTGGTGATTTAATTTAATTAACAAGCTATTTATTGCATGTCTTCAACCGCAAAGCATTGCATTACATAGTTGGAGATACCAACAAAAGATAAGACATGGTCCTTGATCAAAAGACAGAAGACAGAAATCTACTGTACACACTTAAAAGCAAGAGTGAGAGACAGAAGCCCCTGGAATTCACTTTCTAACAGCAGAATTTAGGAAAGCCATTAAATAGAGGATCTTTCACTAGGCTGTTAACTAAATAAAATTATTCCAGTCTTATATCTCTCTAGTGTCCCATGAGTAGTAGCACTCTTTACTAAAGTAATATTGCACAGTGATTAGGAACATGAGTTTTGGCTATGCCTCTTGTTGGCTGATGGAGTTCGAACAAGTTACCTGTGAAATGGAGAAAATATTAAAATTACCAGCATTGTTATGAGAATTAAGCAAGATGATGACAGTAATGAGTTTTACACAGTGTCAGTATGTAGTAAGCACTCAGTAAATGTTAGCTATTTTTAAAGTTAGCAGAGGTTGAGCTGGCAGAAGTATTTTAAGATGTCATATGTTGCTTCCATAGTGTAGCATTTGAATTAAAACAGAAAAATATGAAATGCCCACCATGAGATTCAGGTGCACCCACATCATTGGCATTTTCTTCTTCCCAGAAAAGGTTTGTGTTAGACAGGATGCTTCTCCTTGTTAAAGGTAGCAACAACACCAAGATTCCTTGGGATAACTCAATTCCTCTTAGGTATTTTCCCCTCTCCAGAAGAAATCAGATCTCACAGAGGCACATCATTACCAACTGGAGAAAGATAGACCATGCATTCAAATTCATAAGTGAAGGATGATTTCTGTTAATAAGTAGCTACTGATTCCTTAGTCTGGCTGTTGCATAAACTGAGTACAAACATTCTTTTTCTTTATTTGGTTCACTGGGAAGTGCTGGACAGATATCACAAGCAACGTTCACACATGGAATATTCACCAAGTATTTATTGAGAAACTGCTAAGTGATAAACTCTGCTTAAGAGCAAGTAGTTCATTTCAAGGGCAGAAATTTCATTTCAAAATAAGGCAAATAACTATTAATTTGTAATCCTAGATGTCAAGAGTGTCTTCAAATATCTTTGTATATATCCTTAATATTTTATATTTTCATCACTGCTTTCCCCTGTGGGGAGTGACTGTCCAACCTGGTAGGATGGAAAGTGCAAAAGCTTTGGTCAAAAATTAGTTTCAAAGTAAGTACTGACACTATCTGTGTGATCTGGAGCAAAAAGCTTAGCTTAGTTTGTCCTCATTTATCTCATCTATAAAATGGAGGAATCATGCTTGACTCATTTAGCTGTTGTGAAGATTGAGTCAAACCGTTGGCTCGCACTGCTTTGAGTAAACACTAGTTTAATTTGGCCCCCTCTTCAGTTATACTATCTTTCATGGCACTTATACTGTACCACTGCTGTATCCGTGTAATCTTTTGCGTAATACCTATGACTGATGCAGATTTAGAAGCTCAGAAGGGCATTCCAGAGTTTTAAGTGGTGCCTGCCAAAGCAAATTCTAGATCAAGCTTGATGTCTCTGCTGGAAGAATGGATGATAGAAGAATCTCATTCATTCAAGAAAAAAATGTTTAGGTACCGATATTATGCTTGGCATTAGGGATACAGATGTGCCCTCATGAAGCTCACAGACAAGCATGCAATACTTTAAACAAAGAGTATGTGCGAATATGGGGAAAATGTAGGGTGCCCTGGAAGTATATAAGAGGCATTCCAAACTCAGTTTTGAGTTCAGGAGTGGAGTGATCAGGGAAATCTTGCTAAAAGAGAATGATAATGAGAATAGTAATGGATACCACTTATTGACTGCTGGCAGTGGTCACTCAGCTATTATGTGTCTTATAAAACCTAACTTTGTTATTGTCTATAATATCTCGGTGAAGAGGATCCGCATTTTACTGATGAAAGAGCTGAGGTACAGAGCTAAGGTAGTTTTTATAATGACACACCTAGTAAATGAGGCACTGGATCTGTTATCTAAACAGAAACTGTTAAGTAGTTAAAAGGGGAATTCTGGGAAGAAGGAGGGGGCAAAGGCTTCCAGGCAGAGGGAATCGAAAATACAAGACCCTGGAGACAGAGAGCATGAAAAGAGAAACTAACTGTCCGTGGTATGGTGGGAGCTAAGGGTGAGACTGGGGGAAAGAGAGGAGGTAAAACCACAGCGGCAGGCAAAGACCAGATACTCAAGAGCTGAGTAAACTAGGCAAAGAAGTTCCCATGCTTTATTCGGAGGGCTGTGGAAAGCCAGTGAAGGATTTAAACCCTTGCCAGAACCAACTTGCAGTTTAGAAGAAACGCTCTGGCTAGAATACAGAGAAAGGATTGGAGGAACAAATCCTGAAGACAAGGAGAACAATTCGGATTTTACGGTGGCAGTTTTGGGGGAGAGATGATGATGTGCTGGACTAGGGTAGCAGCAGAAGGGATGAGAGAAATAGATGGGGTAGATAACTGTCTTAGGTAGTTGAGTCAACAGCAGATGGTGGTTAATTGAATGAAGAAGTTGAATGAGAAAGTAGTCAAAAATATCTCACAGGTTTCCAGACTAAGAAAGCAGGTGGATGGAATTTTCATTTGTCAGAAAAGGGAATGCCAGAGAAAGGGACAGATCAAGGAGAAATATATTAAGCTGAGTTATCTAACTGCACAGTTGTCTGTGCAACACCCAAAGTAGGTTTTAAATGGGTTTTTAAAAAATTAATTAATTTATTTGTTTTTATTTTTGGCTGTGTTAGGTCCTTGTTGCTGTGCACGGCTTTCTCCAGTTGCGGCGAGCGGAGGCCACTCCTCTTTGCGGTGCGCAGGCTTCTCACGGTCACAGCTTCTCTTGTTGCGGAGCACGGGCTCTATGCGCACAGGCTTCAGTAGTTGTGGCTCGCGGGCTTCGTTGCTCCGTGGCATGCGGGATCTTCCCTGGCCAGGGCTCGAACCCATGTCCCCTGCATTGGCAGGTGGATTCTTAACCACTGCGCCACCAGGGAAGCCCTTAAATGAAGTTTTCTGAGGCGAATTTATCTGAAAATTTCAAGTCTTTCATAAAAAGTCACCGTGAAGAATCTGCTCATTGATTATTCCTTTTATAAGGGGAATTGCATTATTATAGAGGCTTCCCCACATTAGCATGGCTGTATAATGTGTGGAAATTTTGAGACTTGTTGAAGGAAAAGTGCAGGTAAAAAACTATATTTGTTATCCTGGACCTTATTCTAATGCAGAGAAGAATAGATGTCCTGATGTCAATGGCAAAATTTGAAACATCTGACCAGGCAGTGGATTCCTGTCTGAACCCCTTTTGCATCTGTATTAGCTTGTGAGGGTTGCCATATCAAAATGCCACAGACTGGGTAGCTTAAACAATAGTAATTTATTTTCTCATGGTTCTGGAGGCTGGAAGTCTGAGATCAAGGTGTTGGTAGGGTTGTTCCTTCTGAGGGCTGTGAGGAAAGGATCTCTTCCAGGACTCACCACTTGGCTTGTGTTCTCCCTGTGTCTTCACATTGTCTTATCTCTGTACATGCCTGTGACCAAATTTCCTTTCTTATAAGGACATCAATCATATTGGATTAGGGCTAAACCTGATGACCTCATTTAAACTTTATTTCTGTAAAGACCCTACCTCCAAATATGGTCACATTTTGAGGTACTGCAGGTTAGCACTTCAGCATGTGAAATCGGGGGCAGGGAAGACACAATTCATCCCATAACAGTATCTTTGGTAAAATGCCCTAAGGCAGAACTTAATATAGAAGGAGTGATTCAAAGAAAGTAGAGACAGTAGGGAGTTCTTTCCAGAGGTTTAGAGATGGTAGTCACAACATCTAGGATCCAGACCAGTGGTGACAGCCAGCATGCCCATCATTCAGTGCCTTTGGTGGTGACAGTGCCAATCACATGGTTCCAGTTGGTGGCAGAGGTAGGCTCACCCAGTATTTCTTCTGGCTGCTTCCTACTGCTTGGCCTCCCTTGGTTTCCGCCTGTTTTCTTAGCCTAGTTCTCCAGCTTTTCTAGGACACTACCAGGTACCAATGCTTTACTTTCTCTGATTCACTTAGTCAGATATGATTTCTCGTGTTTCTAACTAAAACCCCTGAACACTGAAGAAAGGATCTGTAGATTTTTCTACATGTTGAATTAAAACTTACTATTTCTTGCAGTACAGTATGAAGAGAATAATCTGCAGGGCAGGCAGATCTGGGTTTAAGTCTTGACTCCACTATTTGCCAGACATATGGGCTAGTTTCTGAAACTGAGCAGCAGTTTCCTCCTAAGAAAATTTGCAGTCATAATATTTAATACCAAACATCGATTGGGCACTTCTCAAATTCCAGGTGTCGTTCTGGTATTTTATATATATTATGACATTTGTTTCTCATAACAACCCCTTATCATATCTCGTATTATTAACAACAGATTTATAGGTAAAGATAATGATGCTACATATCAGTGACTCCCAAGTGCTTGTTCCAAACCCAAGACCTATCTTCTGAGCTCTGAACCAATATACCCAACTGCCAGTTTGACATATTGCAATCCTAATATATTAAAAAAATGAACTCTTGAGCTCTGACTCTTTCCCCAACTCAATAAATGTTAACAGCCAAGTTTCTCAATCCTAAAACCTTGGTTATTATTGATACCCCTCATTTCTTTCACCACCCCCACTTCCAGTCATAGAAAGTCCTGAGTACTTAGGCTCTGTATTTGTCTTCTTTTGCTATTCTAACAGATTACCACAAATTTAGCAGCCTAAAACAACATCCATTCTCCCAGTTTTGAAGGTCAGAAGTCTGACTACAGTGTGGCTCAACTGGTTCTCAGCCTAGAGTCTCACAAGGCTAAAATCAAGATGTTGGCAGGGATGAATTTCCTTCTGGAGAGTTCTGGGAGGTTGAATCCTTTTCTAAGCTCATTAAGATTGTTGGCTGAGTTCAGTTTTTTGTGGCAATAGGACTGAGGTTCCAGTTTCCTTGCTGGTTGTTAGCTAGGGCCTGGTCTTTGATCCTAGAGATTGACAGTCCTTTCCCATGACTTCCATGGGGCCCTTTCAGCCACAGTGGCTCCAGTTCCCCCTCATGCTTTGACTCTCTGGCTTTGTCTTCTGCTGTATCCCTCCACTTCCGGTTGGAGGCAGTTCTCTGCTTTGAAAGGCTAATGGATAATCCAGGATACTCTTCCTGTGTTAAAGCCAGCTGAGTAATAACTGTAATTGCATCTGCAAAATCCATTTTGTCATGTACTATAACATATTCACAGGTTTGGGGACCAGGGTATGGACTTCTTTGGGAGGACATCATTCTGCCTACTACATACAGTAAGCAAACACATAAATACCTCATTACACACAGATAATAGCAATGTGACATATTGGTTAAGAGCATAGATTATGGAGCTGGACCCCTTGGATTCTTCCACTTATTGGCTATTGCTTTGGACAAGTTACTTAACTTCTCTGTGTTTCAGTTTCTTCACCTTTAAAGTGGAAGTAATAATAGTACTTATCTCATAGATTCTTGGGAAGATTAAATGAGTGACTGTACTTAAAGTTTATAGAAAATGCCTAATACATAGTAATATATCTAAATATATTTGAGATGTAATATTTTGAAGGTTGTGATAGGCTAAATAATGGCCCCCAAAAGATGTCCATGCACTAATCTCTGGAATTTGTGAATGTTATGTTAGTTGGCAAAAGAGACTTTGCAGATGTAAGTAAGGTTATTGACCTTAAAATAAGGAGAGTATCTGAATTATCCAAGTGGTTCAATCTAATCACATTAGCCCTTAAAAGGGGAGAACTGTCTCCAGCGGGAAGCAAGGGAGGACTTCAGAGAGATGTGGTATAAGGAGAAGTCAGAGATTCCAAGTGTGAGAAGGATGTGGCATGCCATTGCTGGCTCTGAGATGTAGGAGCCTGTGTGCCAGGACTGGAGAGAGACCTTCAGAGAAGTTAAGAGAGTCCCCAGTTGACATCCAAAAAAGAAATGGGCCTCAGTCCTACAGTGACAAGCAACTAGATTCTACCAACAAGCTGAATGATCTTGGAAGTAGATTCTTCTCAAAGCCTTCCAATAAAAGCTGGCTTATACCTTGAAATCCAGACAGGTGAGCCAGCCTGGAATTCTGCACTACAGAATGATGAGAAATAAGCTGGGTGAGGTTTTATTAGGTTTTTTATTTCTTGTTTTAAGCCTCTAAATTTGTGCTAATTTGTTATTGCAACGTTAGGAAACTAACACATTTACATATTAATGTCAGTCTCCCTCATACTGTGGGTTCCGTAAGTACAGGGACTGTGTCCCTCTATTACTGAGACCTAGCGCAGTTCTTGGCATATAGTAGGTGTTCTACAAGTATTTTTTTAGAAAAATGAGGCAGTGAATGTTTACATAACTTGCTTAATGTCATAGAATTAGTAAGTGTTTGAACCAGGTCTTGAGCTCATGCCAGAATACCACACATAACATGTCATTGTTTTGAACATTACTAGAGCATATGTAAAGCCTCTGACACATAGTCGACATTCCTCCGTTTCCCCTTAATTATCCAGACCCCAGCTTAGATTCTCCTCATTGTACTGCTGGCTAATAGTAACGTCCTAGTGAGCCTCGCTGACACTAATTGCCCTCTCTTCCAATCTATTTCCTACCAGATTAACATTCCACAAACACACCGAGTGAGGTCATGTCTTTGAAAGAGCAGGGCCATCTGTAAAGCCTAGGTATCATTACTACTATTAACATCACTTCCACTCTCATACCGTATCTAATCTAGACTCTGAGCCACGCTTTTCAGGTGCTGGTCTCATGTCCACTTGCCCTGTCTGCTCTGTTTTATTTCTCCCCATTCCTCAGGATGCATGCATTGTGCAGGCCAAGCCATCCCCTTTCTATTGGGGAAACATCTGTGACTCACTGTTTCACTAGGCCTTTGCTTATGCCCTTCCTGGCTTCCCTTTCTAAATATTGCCCAGGCGCCAGCTTGAAAGCCCACCTTCTCCAAAAAGTCCTTCTCAACTACACTATCCGTCCTTGATCTCCTTCTCTGAATTCCCACAGTACTGAACTCTGATCACGTTCTTATGCATTTATTTAGTCTGTTTCACAATCCTTTAGTATGTGTCTTTGATGTGACAGACATTGTGCTGGACATAAACTGTGACATTTGCTCTATATTTCAGTAGCTTTTAGGTTGTTGATGTGTGTGTGTGTGTGTAAGTCTTGTCTCTTCTGCTACGCTGTAAACCCCTCACAGAGCCACCTAAGAGGCTGAGCAGTCAAGCTTCGGATTCCAATAGGCTGCATTCAGATCCTGGCTGTCTCCTACTAGCCGTTTGACCTTGGGTGGCTTCCTTAATTTCTCTAAAACTTAATTCCTTCATCTATAAAATGGAGAGAATAATGGTATACTTCATTGGGTTGTTGTTGTGGGAAATAAAAGGAGGGAATTCATGTAAAGCTCTTAAGATAGTCTCTGGCATACAAGTGCTCAGTCTACACTGTTCATTGTTATTTTTTATTACTATCTTTACCACTATTCTATACCTCCCACAATGTTTAGTATAATGCTGAGCACATAGTAGGTGTTGGATAAATGCCCTTGACTGAATAGTTATTGAAAAATAAGCTATATTAGATGGCTAATCTAGCAGAGAAAAATCGGGAAAAGGGTTCAAAGGAGTATTGACTGAACTGAGCATTCCGTTGACAGAAACGAAGAAATCATTTGGGAGGTCATGACAGCCACAAATTATTCCATTGTATATAAGTCAAACTAAGTAAGGAACAGGGAAATTATAATCATTAGGTAATTTTATTTTTTGAAAAATTTAAATGACTAAATTAATGTGTGCTGTTAGTAAAACTAAAACTCCAGCAACAGAGAAGGGAGGTATTATCACCTCTATCCTCACCCCTCACTATTCCCACTGCTCAGAGGTACCTACTGTGAAAAGTTTCATATCTGGTGTTCCCTAAATTTTCCATGTGTGTAGTAATTGCCTTTCCCATCCTCTGTTTCCTCATTTTGCAAATTAGTTTAATACAACTCCTTCATAAGAGTGTTCCAAAAATTTAATAAAGCACACAATATTTTATCACAAGTTAACCTGAGAACAACATAACTTTATAGGCATACAGGCAAAAGAGCAGAGTTTTGTCAGAGTACTTGGAAGGTGAATCAGAGATTAATTCTCATAAAGGTATTAACTCTCAAATGTATGCCCTTTGCTAAACCCATTTGAATGATTGCATTGTTCAAACAGGAAGTTGTAGATGAATTAGCTTTTAAAAATGTTTTTTAAGAAAGAAAATAAATATGTGCATTTATAATCATTCATCACAAAGTCAGTTAGCTTGCCAAATTTAAACATGTTGTTTGCTAATCAGAAAAGCTGATAAACAACTTGAAAAAAATTTACAGGATAAGTCAGTGAATAAGCAATTATTGGAGAAGGGATAACAAAAGTGTAGCTTAGGAAGTAGAGCATGGTGGCCATGCCTGATGTGCAGTGTCATTATCCAGCACTTGCCCTCTGAGCAAGAACAACCTGGGAGTGATCTTCCCCTGACCTCTTCTGCCACTGGCTATACACCAGACACAGAATAAAATGGACTTCAACAGCTTTCATTTTCTACCAACTATCTTCACCTCTTCCTGCCCTGTTTTACTTTCTAGACTTCTGATTTGCCTCTCAGTATCCTATGATGAAGATAATGATGATTATGGTGATGATGACAGTGGTTTAATTGTGTGAGTATGAATGGCAGTCCAGAAATTCACATCTGCAAGAAATGTACCTTTATTTTATTCTTCTACATCTAAACTGATTTATATTTCAAGTTCCCATTCTTCCAAGGCGACTTGAAATCTCCACGAACTCTTTCCCCGGGGCTGTGTCTGTGTTGTCACTCAGTGACAAGGCAGTGGGGTGCAGGGACCATGGTCTTTGGGATTCATCATTCTTTCAACCAAACTTCTATTCCTCTCCCTAGATCACAGGATCCTTCTGAAACTCCTGAGCCATCTGGGAATTTAAAAAAACTCACTGGGGCTATCTCTCACCCGTTACCATTTCCAAGACACTATTGGGCACATAGGAGACATTCTACTACACCTGCGCACACTGGGACACCTAGGAACTCTGTGAGCTGTGTTAGACCCCTCAACTTAGGCACAGCCTGTCCTATGCTCAGAGGCCACCAATAGCCTGTCCAATCATTCTCACACTTGGAATCTCTGACTTCTTATGACACACCTCTCTGAAGTCTTCTTCTGCTCCCAGCTTGAGATAGTTCTCTCCTTTCAAGGGCTTGTGCAATTAAGTTGGACCCACATGGATAATCCAAACTCATCTCCCCATTTTAAGTTACATAACCTTTATTGCATTTGTAAAATCCCTTTTGCCAAGTAGCAGAACATATTCACAAACTGTAGAGATTAGGGCATGGGCATCTTTGGAAGGACTGAACTTTTCAGCCTACCATTAACTCCAAAATATGTCTCAGATATGTTCACATCGGTCTTTCATTTGGACAGTTACCATGGACTCCAAATTAGTTTCCCTATTTTGGTTCTTGCTCTTTTCCAATCCCTTCTCACAGAGCACCAGATTGATCTCTAAAATTTGTTATTCAAGTCATGTCACTCTATAGGTTCCAATGTTCTGACATATGAGTCCTTCATTCTCACCACAAGGACTTATGGTCGCAAGGACTGATGTCCTTTTCCTTCTCTGTGCTCTTTTTGCCTCACTCTACCCCTTTCTCACCAGGCTGCAATCACAGTGACCTACTTGTAGCCCCTCAGATATACCAGTATTTTCTCACTCCAGAGTCTTAGCCTATCCAGAATTCCCTGCCTGGGAATGTTTTTCTTTGAAGTGTAGTTGATTTACAATGCTATATTAGTTTCAGGTGTAAATATAGTGATTCAATGTTTTTATAGATTATATGCTTTTTAAAGTTATAAAATATTGGCTATATTCCCTGTACAGTACATCCTTGTATCTTATTTATTTATACTAGTATTATGTACTTCTTAAGTCCCTTACCCTATCTTTGCCCCTCCCTCTACCCCTCTCCCCACTGGTAACCACTAGTTTGTTCTCTGTATCTGTGATTCTGTTTCAGTTTTGTTAGATTCATTTGTTTGTTTTATTTTTTAGATTCCACATATAAGTGAAAATATACAGTATTTGTCTTCCTCTGTCTTACTTTACTAAGCATAATACCCTCCAGGTCCATCCAAGTTGTTGCAAATGGCAAAATTTCATTCTTTTTTTTATGGCTGAGTAGTATTCCATTGTGCATATATCACCACATCTTCTTTATCCATTCACCTGTTGATGGACACTTAGGCCACTTCCATGTCTTGGCTATGTACATAATGCTGCCATGAACATTGTGGTGCATGTATCTTTTTGAATTAGTGTTTTTGTTTTCTTTGGATATATTCCCAGGAGTGGAATTGCTGGATCACATGGTAATTCTATTTTTAATTTTTTGAGGAACCTCCATACTGTTCTCCATGGTGGCTGCACTAACTTACATTCCCACCAGCAGTGCAAGAGGGTTCCCTTTCCCCCCGTCCTCACCAACATTTAATTACTTGTTGTCTTTTTGATGATGGCCATTCTGACAGGTGTGAGGTGATATATCTCATTGCGGTCTTGAACAAATATTTCTGTTTTCATACTGTTGAAGTCAGTGTTTTTAAAATATTT
Organism: Balaenoptera musculus; assembly: GCF_009873245.2. Classification (NCBI taxonomy): domain Eukaryota; kingdom Metazoa; phylum Chordata; class Mammalia; order Artiodactyla; family Balaenopteridae; genus Balaenoptera; species Balaenoptera musculus. The sequence continues at coordinate 44,056,071 of NC_045792.1, forward strand.
TTTAATAAATATTTCATTTTGGAATAATTTTAATTTACAGAAATGTTTCAAAGATAGCACAGGGAGTTCCCATATATCCCTCACTCATTTTCCTCTAATGTTAACCTTATATTATCATGGTACAGTTGTCAAAACTAAGAAACCAACGTTGGTAAATTACTATTTCCTAAACTCCAGGGCAGTATTTGAATTTCACCAGTTTTTCCACTAATGTTCTTTTTCTGTCCAAAGATCCAATCCAGGATTACCACATGGCTTTTAGAAGCTGCTGGGTTTTAATCTCATCTTTTCCGTTTAGAAAGCTAACTATAGCAGACAACCTATTTCTCCATTTTGTAAGGTGCGTTTTATAGCAGTTGCTACACGTTGCTAGAATTTCTGTTTGAAAAGAGATGCGTTCAAGCTGCTGATGGGTTTTGTCTGAAATTTTCCAAGTAACTCTTTCTACAAGTGAACTGATTATTTTGGTGATAGAAACACAGACTAAGAGTGTCAAGACATTTTCAGTATATAGCAGTAACTTAGGGATTACTAAATTAGGGCTTTAGGGATTTTTATCTTCTGATTTAGACTATGGCTTCTCACTCACTGACACTCTTCCTAAATCAACACTACCATTAGGGCAGATTAATACGTTTTCAGGCTAGGGTCAGTAAAAGAAAAAAAATAACTAAATTTTTGTTATTATTATTATGGTTATATGTTACGATATTTCCTTAGGGGTAAATAACATTTTAAATAAATCTGATCAGTCATATCATTATCAATTAGATTCATATTCCCAGAGTATTCCTTTAAAATTTTCCACGAAATTTTTCTAATGAGAGACTCAAACCCGGACCCTTAAGATTTGAGAGATTGTCATAAGTGCCTGCCAAAAGCAAAAAAAAATCTTTGAAGTCTTCTGCTTTAGCTTAAAAATTCATATAAGTTTTGCATTCTACTCCATGAATATTTACATTTATTTTAATATAAAATTGATCTCAAATTATTTACTAACAAGTAAAAACTGAGTCCTGTTTATCCTGTGCCGTCGTAAGCCTCCTTTCACACTGATGGTCGGGGTTATCGATGTCCCTGCTTGACAAGCGGAGCCTGTTGACGGAAGTCCATGCTAGTCAAAGTGTTCTCTATTGTGGCACCAATCAACCCCCTCAACCAAATCTTCCTACAAATACCATGATTTCCACGCAGAAAAAAGTCTCAAGTCCAGGTCTTCTTAAGTCTTCGTGCTCCTGGACTGTTAAATGTATGGTTCAATTTTAGATGTCCTCCCCTCTTTCTTCACTTAACCAACTCCCGTGTGTGGTGAAGAGGTTTATGACAACAGGCCTGTGAGTCAGGGAGACTGAGATGGGGCAGCTGGGTCTGTTTTAGACCAACACGAAGGGAACTCTTCACCATGTATTAATGGTATTTAAAATTCTAGCACTGCCATATATTAGCCAAACGACCTTGAGCAAAAACCTCACTAAGCCTTAATCTCCAACTATGTAAATCTGAGATTTATAATAATAGCTAAATTTCAGATTTATTAAGAGAATTAAATGGTATGATGCGTGTAAAGCATTTAGTTAGCTGTCTGACCCATGGTAAGAGCTCAATTATTTTATTATTGTCTATATTTTAAGACCTAGTTCAGGTATCACTTCTTTTATAGAGTCTTCCTCTTGTTTCCATGGAGAATTCGTGATTTTCTTCCTTGAGTTTCCTTGCATTTTTTGTTTTAAAAAAATATATAGAAATTAATGTCATGGGAAAATCATCATGTGCTTTTAAATGATAAGATTATAAAACAGCAGGTGCAGTGTGTATGTGTGAGATAACCATGTTAACAGTGGAGTGGTTTCTTTTGGCACCTCTGTATTTTTCAAATTTTCTACAGTGAACATGCATTAATTTTATAACCTGAAATAAATAAGACAGTTTTATACTGTTCTAACTACATTACATTTATTTTATCAAAGTAATATATGCATATAGTCTCCTTTCCTGCCACTCCTTACCTACTGAATGCTGATCCCCAAAGGATATCATTTTCAAATCTTTTCGTTGTTTCTACCATTATATACCTTCATATTTCTAAATAATATGCGTACATTAGCTCTCAAATTTACCATTTTAAACACTTACTACCTTTCTACTATGGAAGATAAAAGCTTATCTTTTGAACCACGATCCAATTTCCCAATAGTTCTCTCCATCTTCCCAGTATAGTTATATCACAGGATTTTTCATTAAATCATTATACAGCATTGTTATTATGACTATGTAAATATAACTCATAGCTAAACTAAGTAGTTTGTTATGTTTATTTTGTACATTTTAGTTCCCTGGAATTAGTGACTGTTTCATGATTTGTTTGTTTAAAGATTATATACCTATTATTGCTTCTTCCCAAACTCTCCCATGAGTCATTACCTCTCAATAGCAGCAAATACATCCAATAGTGTCTCTCTCTTTTCTTAAAGACATCCTTCCCAGACCCCTAGTCCCTTATCCTTACACAGGGCTATTTCCTTTCTAGGCCTCTGTTATGGACTGAATTGTGTCCCACTAAAATCCATTTGAAGCCCTAACCCTCAGTGCCTCTGAATTTGATTATATTTGGAGATAGGTCCTTGAAAGACGTAATCAAGTTAAAATGAGGTCATTAGGATGGGCACTAATGCTGTCGTTATCATGTAATTATTTCACTTTTATTTTTTGAATCCCCAGTATTTTATGTCTTAAGGATAGTGTTTGTGTAGACTTCGCCACATATTTACTACTTTCTTTGCTTTTAATTGCTTCTTACAATTATATCTGTGAGGAATTTCCTTCTGCCTTAAATATACCCTTGAGAATTCTTTTCCTTTAGGACTATTGCTGGTAAACTCTTCCAGTTTTTGTTTGTCTGAAATGTCTTTGTTCCACTCCTCTGTGTGTGTGTGTGTGTGTGTGTGTGTGTGTGTGTGTTTTATTTAAACAATTTATTTACACTAAAAAAACAGTTCACATATTTCTCCCCATGTCCCCACATTGGCAACTACCAATTTATTCTCTGTATCTATGAGCTTGGGCTTTTTTGTTTTGTTTTGCTTGTTTGTTTTAAGATTCCACATATAAGAGAGATCATACAGTACTTGTCTCTCTCTCTTATTCCACTTAGTTTAATGCCCTCAAGATCGATCCATGTTGCCACAAATGGCAAAATTTCATTCTTTTTTGTGGGTGACTAATGTTCCATTATATATATTCCACAACTTCTTTATTCAGTCATTGGTGGACACTTATGTTACTTCTATATCTTGGCTATTGTACATAATGCTGCAGTGAAAATAGGGATGCATATATCTTTCTGAATTAGTATTTTTATTTTCTTTGGGTAAAACCCAGAAGTGAAATTTCTGGATCTTATGGTAGTTCTATTTTTAATTTTTTGAGGAACATCCATACTCTTCCATAATGCCTGTACCAATTTCTGTTCCTGCCAACAGTGCTCAAGGGTTCTCTTTTCTCCACATCATTACCAACATTTCTATTTCTTACCTTTTTGATAATAGTCATTCTACAGGTGGGAGGCAATATCTCATTGTGGTTTGAATGTGCATTTTCTTGATGATTAATGATATTAACGATGTTTTCATATGCCTGTTGGCCATCTGTATGTCACCTCTGGAAAAATGTCAATTCAGATCTTCTGCCCACTTTTTAATTGGATTGTTTCTTTCCTTTCTCTTTTTCTTTTTTTGTTGCGATATAGTTACATGAGTTCTTTACATATTGGGCTGGCCAAATGGCCAACCCAATATTTTAGATATTAGTCCCGTATCAGATATATGATTTGCAGTTATTTTCTCCCATTCAGTAAGTTTGCTTTTCATTTTGTTGATGGTTTCCTTTGCTACACAGAAACTTTTTAGTATGATGTAGTCCCACTTATGTTTGTTGCTTTTGCTTTTGGCATCAGATTCAAAAATTTATCACCAACCTATGTCAACAAACTTACCACCTATGTTTTCTTGTAGGAGTTTTGTGGTTTCAGGTCTTCTGTTTAAGTCTTCAATCCAGTTTTAGTTAATTTTTGTGTGTGGGGTTAGATACTGTTTGAGTTTCCTATGCGTGTGGCTGTACTGTTTCCCAACACCATTTATTTTATTTTATTTATAAATTTATTTATTATTTATTTTTGGCTGCATTGGGTCTTTGTTGCTGCACGTGGCTCTCTCTAGTTGTGTCGAATGGGGGCTACCCTTCGTTGTGGAGCTCGGGCTCTAGGCGCATGGGCTTCAGTACCTGTGGCTTGTGGGCTCTAGAGTGCAGGCTCAGTAGTTGTGGCGCATGGGCCCAGCTGCTCTGCAGCATGTGGGATCCTCCCAGACCAGGGCTCGAACCCATGTCCCCTGCATTGGCAGGCGGATTCTTATCCACTGTGCCACCAGGGAAGCCCCCAACACCATTTATTGAAGAGACTATCCTTTCCCCATTGTGTATTCTCAGCTCCTTTGTCATGAGTTAATTGATCATCTGTGCATGGGTTTACCTCTGGGCTCTCTATTCTGTTCCCTTGATCTATGTGTCTATTTTTATGCCAATGCTGTAGTGTTTTGATTACTATATCTTTGTAATATAGTTTGAAATCAGCAATGGAGGCATGATGCCTCCAGCTTTGAAGTTCCTTCTCAAGATTGGTTTGGCTCTTGCTTTTTTTTTTTCTTTGTGGTCCCATACAAATTTTAGAATTATTTGTTCTATTTCTTTAAAAAATGCCATTGGAATTTTGATAAGAAATGCATTGAAACTGTAGGTTGCTATGCATAGTATGAACATTTTAACAATATTGATTCTTCCAGTCCATGAGCATAGAGTATCTTTCCATTCATTTGTATTGTCTTTAATTTCTTTCATTAATGTCTTGTAGTTTTCAATATACAGGTCTTTCACTTCTTGGTTAAATTTATTCCTAGGTATTTTATTCCTTTTGATGCAGTTATAAATAGGATTGTTTTCTTTATTTCTTTTGGATAGTTTGTTGTTAGTGTATAGAAATGCCACAGATTTTTGTATATTGATTCTGTATCCTGCAATTTTACTGAATTTTTTTATTAGTTCTAACAGTTTTTCAATGGAGTCTTTAGGGTTTTCTGTATATAACATCATGTCATCTGCAAATAGTGCCAGTTCTGCTTCTTCCTTTCCAACTTGGATGCTTTTTATTTCTTTTTCTTGCCTAATTGCTCTGGCTAGGACTTCAAACACAGTGTTGAATAAGAGTAGTGACAGTGGGCATCTTGGTCCTGATCTTAGAGGAAAGGCTTTCAACATTTCGCCCTTGAGTATAATGATAGTTGTGGGCCTGACATATATGGCTTTTTTTATGTTGAGGTGCATTCCCTCTATACAAACTTTGTTGAGAGTTTTTATCATAAATGGTTGTTGGATTTTGTCAAATGCTTTTTCTGTACTTATTGAGATGATCATATGATTTTTAGCCTTTGTTTTGTTAATGTGGTGCTTCACATTGATTGATTTGTGGATCTTGAACCATCCTTGCATCCCTGGCATAAATCCCACTTGATTGTCATATGTGATCCTTTCGATATATTGCTGAATTTCATTTAATACTTTGTTGAGAGTATTTGCATTTATGTCTATTATGGATATTGGCCTGTAATTTTCTTTTTTCTTGGTGTCCTTGTCTGGTTTTGGTATCAAGGTAATGCTGACCTTGTAAAGTGTGTTTGAAAGAGTTCCTCCTCTTCTGTGTTTAGAAAGAGTTTGAGAAGGATTGGTATTAACTCTTTGAAAGTTTGGTTGAATTCAACAGTGAAACCTTCTGGTCTTGGGCTTTTGTTTTTTGGCAAGTTTGTGATTATTGATTCACTCTCCTTACTAGTAATTGGTCTGCTCAGATTTTCTATTTCATCATTCAATTTTGGTAGGTTGATGTTTCTAGGAATTTATTGGTTTCTTCTAGGCCAATTTGTTTGTGTATAATTGTCCATAGTAGTCTCTTATGATCTTTGTATTTCTGTGGAATTAATTGTAACATCTCTTTCATTTCTGATTTTATTTGAGCCCTCTCTTATTTTTCTTGGTGAGTCTAGCTAAAGACTTGTCAATTTTGTTTATCTTTTCAAAGAATCAGATCTTGGTTTCATTGATATACTCTCTTGTCTTTCTAGTCTCTATTTCATTTATCTCTGCTCTAATCTTTGTTATTTCCTTCCTTCTGCTAACTTTGGGCTTCATTTGTTCTTCTTTTTCTAGTTCCTTGCAGTGTAAAGTTGGGTTATTTACTGAAGACTTTCCATATTTCTTGAGATAAGCATTTTTTTGCTATGAGCTTCCCTCTTAAAACTGCTTTTGCTACATCACACAAATTTTGGTATGTTATATTTCCATTTTCATTTGTCTAAAAGTATTTTTTGATTTATCATTTTGATTTCTTCTTTGGCCCATTGGTTGTTTAGTAGCATGTTGTTTTAATCTACACATATTTGTGAATTTTCCAGCTTTGTACTTTTATTTAATTTCTAGTTTCATACTGTTATGGTTGGAAAAGATCCTTAATATGATTTCAGTACTCTTAAATTTATTAAGACTTGTTTTATGACCCAACATATGATCTATCCTGGAAAATGCTCCATATGTACTTGAGAAGAATGTGTATCCTGTTGCTTTTGTATGGAATGTACTGTATATATCTGGTATAACATGTTGTTTAAGGACAATATTTGCTTATTGATTTTCTGTTTGATTACCTATCCATTGATGTTAGTGGGGTATAAAAATCCCCTACTATTATTATTGTTGCCTGTTTCTCCCTTTAGGTCTGTTAATATGTGCTCTGTATATTTAGGTGCTCCTATGTTGGGAGATTTGCATAAATATTTACAAATGTTATGTCCTCTTGTTGGATTGATCTCTTTATCATTATGTAATACCCATCTTTGTCTCTTCTTACAGTCTTTATTTTAAAGCCTATTTTCTGATGTAAGTATAGCTGCTCTAGCTTTCCATTGGCATGCAGTGTTTTTTCATCCCTTCACTTTCAGTCTGTGTGTCTTTACATCTAAAATGAGTCTCTTGTATGCAACACATAGATGGGTCTTGCTTTTTATCCATTCAGCCACTCTGTGTCTTTTGATTGGAGAATTTAGTCTATTTCCATTTAGAGTAATTATTGATAGGTATATTTGTATTGCCATTTTGTTAATTGTTTACTGGCTGTTTTTTTAGTGCTCTCTGTTCCTTTCTTCTCATACTGTCTTCCTTTTTGATTTGATGACTTTCTTTAGTGGAATACTTATTTTCCTTTCTCTTTTTCTTTTGTGTATTTATTACAGGTTTTTGCTTTTTGGTTACCATAAGACTTATATATAACATGTACTGAAAAATTCTCAGCCAAAATTAATTCCAATATTACTTCTGTCCTTCCTTTTTCTCCTCTTGGAACTCTAAGATATATGTTAGATTTTCTTCAGTATCTGTGGCTCTTTGCTTCTCTTTTATATATTCCATGTCATCTCTCCATACTAGTTTGAGATAATTTCTCCATACTGGTTTGAGATCCATCTTTTACTTTACTAATTCCTTATTCTTCTCTCTCTAATATGCTGCTAAATCCGCTTATTCTTTTTGAACTATTTTCAATCTGGTCATTGATTCTAGTTCCTTTTTCTGTATGCATAATTTCAAGCTTGTATTTTATTTCTTTAAACATATTAAACAGTTATAATCTGTATCTGATAATTTAATTATCTGATTTTGTAAGAATGTGTCAGCTGTCTGTTGTTTAATGCTGGTTCTTATTTATGGTACCTTGTTTCCTTGTGGATTTAGCTTGCTGTTTTTTATTTTATTTTTTCATGTACTTAGTTTCCTTGGACTTTTATTCATGGGAATCATTTGAGGCCTGGTATAAAGGTGAGTACTACAGTGGGGATTTACCTTAGCTTTTGTCAATTGCTGCCAATACAGGACCACTCTAATTTTAAAATGTGACCGGTTTTCACGACAATTAATCTTTCAGTTCACTGAAAGAGGTTTTATTGGTTTTCTTTTTGGTTCTAAATTATCCTTATTCTGCAGAGGTTCTTATACTCTCAAGGTCCTAGCTTTAGTCGTGAAATCTACTCAGCTTTCTTCTTTCAGCAGGCTCTAATGCTTTGTTCCCTGTCTCTTTCATTCCATGAATCCTTGAAAACCTAAATTCAGGTTCATGTAGTTTGGCAACTGTCTTTAGAGTGACTTCCATCTGCAGAGCTCTCGTTAGCTATTCTTTGAATTGCTATTCTTTATCAGTGCCTAACCTAGATTATCTTACTTTCTTGGTAGCTTATTAATGCTTCAAATTTATTTTTAATATACATATTATCCAGTATTTTTAGGACATTTCAACATGAAGGGGTGATCCAGGAAACCGACCTCCTTCCTATATTACTAATAAAAATAGCCTCGCTGCTGCTCATAGCACAACATGCATCAATTAAAATGTTTTGAATGTATTTGTTTGAGTTTCTTTCTTCCCTACCAGACTTGTAGATTGTCAAAGACAAAGACTGTTGTTCATTTCAGTGCCTGTCTTATAATAGGAACTCAATACATACTGAATAAATGAATATTAGTAAATTCTACATAACATCACATTTTTGTGTCCTTTATTGATTACGTATGAAGCAAATTTGTGGACTTATAATTAGGACAAGGTAAAGAAATTCCAATTTGAAATATGATTAACTGATGATAGAACATCTGGTACTTTTGAGTTTTTGTGTTCCTTTTTTTTGTGTGTGTGGCACAACTTACAGGAGAAGTTGATTATTAATGTAATTATTAAATTCAGCATATTATCTCATTATAATCTGTAAGAAACACAAACTAGTTGCCCTCACAGCATAGAAATAAAACAAAAAACCCTGTTATATAACATTGATTTTTAATTGTCTCAATGTTGGGTGGCCTGTTGCTATGGAAATTTCCCCATACTATCTGCAGGTATGAATCACATACTGGGTAGCACTACATCTGCAGTGCTGCAGTGTACCATATGGCAAATTTACTGCAGCCAAAGGAAGCAAGTAAAAACTTTCCACGGATGCATTCAACACTTCCAAGGTAGAGGCAACTAGTAAATAGTCTACATTGCCTGTTTTTGGGAAATACCAAAACTTCAAAGGCATTTGTCCTGAAAGACTGAATACATAGGTTCTGAGCTGAATCAGGTAGGAAAAAGGGGCTGCTGTAAGAACAGCTCCAGTAAAAAAACCTCAAACTTGAACTGGTAAACACTGCCTGTACCCATCACAGTTGTCTGGTCTTCATCTGAATCCAGTTCATCATTAGTGTTTATAGACTGCTACTGATTTATAGATCTATAGCTCTTGGAAAAATCTCAATGTTTGTTTCATAATAATTGTTTAACATATGAAAATTGGATGGATGGATGGATAGATAGATGGATGATAGAACTAAGAGGTTAATTCTTGATGTATCTAGAGTTACAGTTGATGTGAACAGATGATGGCTACCGTTTATTGACCACCACACATGCTGGACCTTTATCAATTGTTTTACATAAATTATTTGATTTTCATTTTCCAACATTCCTACAAGGATAGATATTATTCCCATTTGACCTATAAAAATGCTAAAGATAAAAGATTAATTTGTCTGTCACTTATAGTAGTAAATGTGATGTGAAGCTTATGTTTCACTGCAATTCTGTCTGACCTCAAAACTTGTGTATACATAGGTCAAAGGTCAACACTGTGCTTTAGAGACAGACTGCCTGGGTCCAAATGTCAGTTCCATCTTTTACTGTCTATGTGTCTTCAGGCTACTTTCTTAACTCTCTTATCTTCAGTTTTCCCTCTGTAAATGGAGGTAATGAAAGTATTTACCCAGGAGGATTCTTGAGAGAATTAAATGACCTATATTGCACAGGGTCTTGTAAGTGCCTAGTTAAGTGTTCAGTAAGTGTGAATTACTATCGTTGTGCTCATTCATTTATTTAAAAATATGGCATACTAGTTTTGTATATTCAAGGATGAGTAATTTTTTTTTTCTTTTAGAGCAGCTTGTTTACTAGGGTGGTAGTTCTCAAACTGTGGTTCCAGACTACCAGCATTACCATCAGCTAGGGACCTGTTAGAAAAGCAAATTTTCAAGCCATATCCCAGGTATACTGAATAAGAAACTCTAGAGATGGAGTCCAACCAAATGTGTTTTTTTTTTTTTTTTTTTTTTTTATTTATTTTATTTTATTTTTGGCTGTGTTGGGTCTTCGGTTCATGCGAGGGCTTTCTCTAGTTGAGGCAAGCGGGGGCCACTCTTCATCGCGGTGCGGGGACCGCTCTTCATCGCGGTGCGCGGGCCTTTCACTATCGCGGCCCCTCCCGTTGCGGGGCACAGGCTCCAGACGCGCAGGCTCAGTAGTTGTGGCTCACGGGCCCAGCCGCTCCGCGGCATGTGGGATCCTCCCAGACCAGGGCTCGAACCCGCGTCCCCTGCATTAGCAGGCAGACTCTCAACCACTGCGCCACCAGGGAAGCCCCCAACCAAATGTGTTTTAACAAGCCCTCCCATGATTCTGATGTACACAAAAGTTTGAGAGTCATTAGTGTGAGAGAAAAAATGTTGTCTTTCCTAGCTTTACCCAGGGCCATCTCTGCCCAAAGGATGCTTTTGGAACTAATCCTGAGACACTGATTTTTCTAGAATCAATTCCCGTAGCTTCAAATGGATGCTGCAATCACTTTGTTCTATGGGCCCATCTAATCACCAAGATTCTTGATTAATCGTTAATAATTTTGTCTTGACAGAATTTGAAATTATCAATTATTTGATAATGGTTTCCTCTCGTGTGGAATGAGATGTAATGCTGTGATTATCACAGCCATTAGAAGACGCCGCTGGAATTTCTCCAGAGTTGAAGCAGGCATAACATTTGAGTTGCCCCTAAAAGCAGGCCAATTTCTATTTCTCCATAAAAAAAAATGAATATTTGATTAATTTTTCTGACTGGTGGTTATTTGAATCAACTTTGTAAGGCTTTTTCTATTTAAGTTTCACATTGTTATGTTTCATACGTGGAAAATGACACATGGCAAACTTTCAGATTAAGCCTGCTTCAATGCAGAAACAAAGCTCAGTAGAATGTATTTGAGCCTTAGGAAAATTAATTTAACATCAGTCTCAAAACTGAAAATGAAACTACCTATTTTAGAAAAGTCAAAAGAGAGGAAATTAAGTTATAATCATTTTTATCAATATTTTTTACGAAATGAGAATGTTTAAGTGATTTAAATGTTTCAGCCTCCCTAAATTTTTTAAAGCCATTTAACCTTCCTAAGTCCTTTCCTTAATCTGCAAAACTGAAGGGTTATTTAAATTGATTTCTTAGTTGTTCTTTTTTTTCCTAGCCAGGAGAAAAGAATAGTGCAATGAATACATTGAAAACTATTATTTACATTGAGGAATAGAATGTTTAATTTCTTTGGGAGTCTTTCTGAAGTAGATCCCGCTCTAACTAGGTAAAAACTTTAAGCAAGATCTTTTGAGATTTCCACAAAAACTATCAATTTGGTAGACTTTATAGCAATTCCTGGAACTGCTGGCATCCAGTGGTTATGTAGAAACTCTTGATCTGAGCAGATGGAAAATCCCAATTAGGTTAAGGGTGTTAATATATCTTCCCAGCTGACCCTAAATATCTTTATCTGATTTATTATTATTACCTACCTCGTAAAGTTCTTAAAGGCCTCCATAATGTTATACATGATAATAAACCTGATGTTTGACTCATGTATGGAAGGAGCTCCACATACATGCTGTTATTGCTCTAGCACAGTGGTTTCTAAACTTTACCATGTCTCAGAAGCACCTGGGAGTGATGCTTGTTTAAAACTATAGATTCTTAGGTGTCATCCCATAGATAAGGTGGGTTCACCAAATCTGCATTTTTAACAAGCTTCCCAAGTGTTTAGAATACAGTTTACCCTGTATGTATTAAGGTTTTCCTAAGAAACAAACCCAATAGGGAGATGGGGAGATTTATTTATTTTAGGGAATTGTCTCATGTGATTGTTGGAGCTGGCATGTCTGAAATCTGTAGGACATACTGGGAGACCAGAAATTCAGGCAAGAATTGCTTCTGCTGTCTTGAGTCTGAATTATGCAAGCAGCAGGCTGGACATTCAGGGAGGGTTTCTATGTTGTAGTTTTTAGGAGAATTCCTCCTTCTCTGGGAAACCTGTCTTTGTTCTTAGGGCCTTTAACTGATTAGATGAGGCCCACCCACATTATAGAGAGTAATCTGCTTTACTCAAAGCTTCAAATGTTAGTCACATTTTAAAAATACCTTCACGTCAGCATCTGGACTAGTGTTTGACCAAACAGCTGGGCACCATAGGCCAGCCAAGTTGACACATAACATTAAACATTGCAGTATAAGACCACACTTCAAGAAAAAATTTAAATCCTATGAGAAAGAAGTGTAGATGTAGCTGAGGCTTCAGTCTTTAGTTTGAGAAAGAAAAACACTAATGAAAAACTTGAAGAATCTATTACAGTTAGCAGTTGTAGGTCCCAGGAAAGCTGCTAGTGGTAGAGGGAGAAGGAATGATAAGGCTAGATCAGACCTGGAAGACGTAAGGAGGGCTGTATTTTTTTAAGGCATAAATATCAAGACCAATATTATAAACTTCTGAAGGTTAAACAGTATTCAACCTTTGCTTCTCAAAAGCTAGATGCAACTCAAGAGCCCGAGGAGATGGCAGGGGTGTGGAAAGTATCAGTGAGTGATTTGAGGAGTGTATAGAAGGTGAAATAAGAAAAGGTATTAACATTTACCTTTAATGTTCTAAATTGTTCTGCTGTTTGTGAGTAAAAACTAATGCACGCAATGGGGAAAGACAACACAGAAGCTAATTCTAGTGCCCAGTCACCGCCCAGGGACTGGAGCCAAGATTAGATGAGTCAGATGTTGGGAAGAATAAGCCAAAAGTAACATTTTCAAGCTCCCATCATTCCAAAACCATGTAGCTGCCTCTTAACAGATTATCTTATTTAATTCAAGCAGCTTCATGAGGTTTTTACGGATGAGGAACTTGAATCTCAAATGCCTCAGGTAAATTACCTGGAGTCATACAATGTTTTAATAATAGATCCGTAGTTCAGATCTAGGTCTCTCTGACTTGAAAGCTCGTTCTCTCTCTGCTTCATCATTCTGCCTCAGGAAAAGAGGAAGGGAACATGAGTCATGAGGTCAGGTGCTATGGCAAATTTGCACACGCTGCTTCTGTCCACAGCGGGCCTCTCAATTCTGCATTCTGCCTTCCTGGTCACGCCTGATTCTCTCAGAAACTAGCTCAGCCTCACTGCCACAACTCCTTGTGGACAGGTGAGCGTATCCAGGAAAGCTTCGGGCCTGGGATCTTGGGAGCCTAGATTTGGTTTGGGGAAAAAGCAAGACTGGCTTCTGAGCTGCAGAGCTTGAAGTCAAATGCGTCTGAAAGGAAGTCCCCAAGTTGGAAATCTAAATTGAAATCCTGGCCAGTAGAACCAAGGTGTCAATCCAATGGAGTGAGAAAGTGTCGGGGTCTGAGGCTATGCGAAAGAAATGAGGCTTGCCAAACCAGAGCAAGAGGTGTAAGAACAGAGCAGAGAAGGCATTCTCTGTTCGATAAGGCTCCTGAGATAGTGAAAATCCACTAAATAGAATCAAATAGGTACACTTTGTTTGGATTTTGGTTCCCTGTCACTTATAAGCTTTGTGACCTTGGGCAAGTTCCTTAGACTCTCTAGGACTCAGTTTCTTCATGTGTACAATGTAAATATTTAAGGTTGAATGAATTAATGCATATAAAATATCTCACCCTGTATTCATAAGTGCTCACTAAGTTGCAGCTGTTTTTGTTAATTATTGTCAACCCTGGTTGAGAAGAGAGCTGTAAGAGGTTGGATGTGCTTAATGCTTCAAGAGCCACACCTGACACCATGTTCTCCCAGAGCATTCTGGGAAGTATCCTCTTGCCCCCTTTCCCTAATGTTGGAGACAACGAGACCACAGGGGATCCATGACATGGATCTCACAGGGTCCTAGATGGGGCAAAGAGCTAGGTAACTGTCACTAGTATTTGCAGTGTTTATAGAGCTAAATGCAGATACCAGCAGACATGTCCTGAAGGGGAACTAAGGTGGAAGAAATGCAAATTTGAGGTTTCATCAAAGCAGTTAAGAAGAGGAGTCAAGGCTCACAGCCCAAACCAGGAAACTGGAGGAACCAGGAAAGCTGAGAGTGAAGAGAAAGGAGCATGTATTCAGGAGTCAGCTAAAATGGATCCCCAAGGTGGAGTGCCCACACTGGCTATGGTAGGGCTTTAAGAGGTTCCAGTGAGGTTTTGTTTGGTCTTAGACAAACCAGTTCACTTGAAAGAACCAGATTAGGAGAGACAGAAAAAGGGATAACTGTTAAAATCTAGTGTGACCTCTTGAGAAGGCAGTGTTCTTCAAGAATCATAAACCTAAGTGCAAGTGTTACATCTTATTCTACCATACGATTCCCCAATCCTGGAAGGGACGAGAAGTCTTTGGCAACTGTAGCCCTCTATCTCAAATCCTAAGAAACTTCTTCCTGGGGGCACAAGTATGTGCTGGTTCTCATCCACCCAAAGTGTATTCATTTCCCAGGAAAGTGAACTAAGAGCTCTTTATCTGATTTTCTCCCCTGCTTCCCACTCTTGATTACCTGTCTCCTGGAAAGGGAGAAAGAGGAGTCTTAACCTTGAATGTGATGAATTGATTTCACCTTAGGACTGGCACAGTTCTCCGTCAACATACTGTGCTGCCTTAATGCCCAGATGGATTTAGAAAAGAGCTTAGGAATCTTCTTTCTCCTCATACCCTACCAAAATTTATTGTTTGAAATAAATTCCGCTGAGGTTTCTCAAATGGTCATTTCTGTTGTTCTCATTGGACTGAAGGATAGGAAATACCATCTGCATTCTCTTAGAATTAGGGTACCATATAGAAAAACAGTTTTATTTCCTCTACCTCCTATTATATTACTAATGTGAGGCGGAAAAAGAACTATGGTTTTGGCTGTGGGTGGTAAGAAGCACTGGGTCTTTTTCAAAAAAGCAGGCATTTCTTGCTATGAAACGACATTGCTTGTTTTCGGAGAATTTCTTTAGAATGTAGCCTTTAAATTTGTTTTTATTCCGGGGGGGGGGAAAAAAAGAGAACCAGTGTTTCAGTCTCTATATTCAACAGGAGAATGTAGAATCCATGATTTGTCTATATTTCTCTAATTTGTAAAGGATTAATTCACTGCTGACCTAAATTCTTTCACAGTAGCAAAGTGAGAACTGTTTCCAAGCAACCAGAAATTACTGACATGAGGATTCAATCTTTCAGCATTTTTCACAAAAGCCAAGAAGTCTATTCTGCTGGTCAGATGAATGGAAGATGTGTGATGAGAAGCATGGGACCTCCGAAAGACCACCAAAGCTTCTTATGACTCTAGAATACACCCTCTGTCTTTACAGTCAGGACCATGCATTTTGGTTGGAAAAACACAGTTCCATTTACCGAGAAATCCCAAAAGACTCTTCATGGGCTTCTTATTCTGATTGAATGTCAGTAATAGGTATATGTAGAACAGTTTTCCCAACAAAAACATGCAACTAAATGTCTTCTTCAGTCTTAGGAATTGAAATCATGTCTACTTCTTTTTATAACTTGAATTTTTATATATTTGAAGAGCAGATTAACTGAGACAAGTGGGCTCAGACCAGTGCTCGACACATGGGAAGTACTCAATGGAGCTTTGGTGATGATTTAATCATTGGTGATGGAGGGGTGAGGCCAGCCTAATGGCAAATCAGAACCTCTCCGTGGATAACAGGGAAGTTTGTGTACTCAGCAAAAAAAAGATTTTTTTTTTTAAGTTGAGTGACCCGCTTCATTTTACAAATGAGATAATGAGTTGTTTGCCCAACTTCAGTGGTGGTCAAGGGAGAGATCTTAGTTCCTAACTACTGAATTCTTCTCTACTTCATAGTGAATAGCATCCTAATCAATTTGAAGTTCTCTAACAACCTCCTCCAGGTTCATAGTTTGATCTATGGCAAAAACCATTAGAGTCAGGCTGATCTGAATTTCTAGGAGGATACGAAATGTAAATATTTTGTAACAGAAACAAATAAAGGAAACTCAGATGGCTCACTTGTAATTACTGCCTGAACAAGGTACTATTTGAAACTGTATACATTTCAGTGTCTCCCAAATGTCTATAAATGCTCACACATGAAAGACCTCTAGTAAATTTCTATTTTATGAATCTTAGATACTTAATGTATAAAATAAGAGTATTATTTATTTAGAGAAGATGTTGTTAGAATTTTAAAAACAAATTAATAAGTACAATCCCTGGTGCCTTTTCCTTTTTCCTGATATGAATTCCTTTTCATATCAATAAAATATGATATAATAAAGGCTTGATTAAGGCAACCAAAATGAGGGAACAATTATATATGTAGAGCCAGAAAATAGGAAAAAGAAATTTTCACAGAGGAGGTGAGACCAGCAACCCCTAAAAGATTCCACAGCAAAGAAAGTGGTAAATGGAGTGAGCATTCCGGAAAGAGGGCCTAGCACTCAAGAGTATAGACCATGAAGTTCTTGAGAATAGAGGCAGAAAATATGCCTGAAGGAATAAGTAGAGGCCAATCATTGAATCTGGCCTTTTTTTCTCTACTCAGCATTGTATCATTGAAAACTTTAAGAAGGTGGGTGTATGATGCTATTTGCATTTCAGAAAGAAAGATTTATGAGTAAATACTACTTACTGTCTCCATCTGTGCTAATAGAACTTTGTCCTTACCACAGTGGAAAGAATATAACCATTGGGTTACAGAATTATTTATAACAAAGGCATAGCTAGGACTAGATTTCCTCCAGCTTTATGATCACTGCCTGACTTAAAATAGAATCTAATCTCTATTTGCAACTAAAATCTCCTCTGGGGCTGTATGATAATAGACAATCTAAATTTTTCAGAAATTTTGATGTATTGATGGAAAAATAAATTCTCTCCTACTCTTTTTACATGTCTGAGAAGTGACAGAAATTGGGGAGGGGCTGAAAGACATACAATTTAAAATAGTATCTTATTCAGACAATTTCAATTAATATCTGAGTTATCTTTATTACTTTTAAATACAGAAGAGATAAAGTATATGGAAATTGGATAAGCTTATCTTTTCTACTTTATAAAGAACAGGAAAATCTTGAGAAAAGGAAACAATCAACATTATAATCAAAGTTATTTTATTTTCAAGACTTAGTGTCCAAATTATTAAGCAGATGACAAGAAATGAAGGACAAAAGGGCAGAAAAAAATAAAACTAGTTTCAGGAATAGACCATTTACCTTCTTGATACTTTCTTTTTTAGAGTTTGCACTATAGTAATTTCTATTCCTCTGAGAATTTGTTTAAAAACGAAAGTACTGTCATTGGGCTTCTGAAAATGGAAAGATTACCCAGGTTGAGGTAAGATTTTCTGTCTTTTCCCATGTGAATGTATGTCTTGATTTGGTATCAGTAAGTCCAAGTTCACATCAATTCTTCATCAAGCTGCGCAGAGTGGTGACAAGCAGGAGTCTGAGGCCATGACTTGGTCATTGTTGCTGAAGGCACAGCTCAGGAGAACCACAGGCTGCAGCCCTGGCCCAAGACCAAAAATGGCTTAGTGTCTATCACAACTGAAGGTCTATTTTTACATCCAGGATTGAGTGTGAAGGTTCTTTTATAGGCTGAGCAAAACAGTAGTTGTGCCATCTTTTGTTAGGAGTTCTTGGAATAATGTTTTACATCCTCTTACTTTCAAAAGATCTGTATCCTTATGTTTTAGATGTGGCTCTCGTGAACTCATTTAACTGAGTTTTATCCAATTCAGCATTATTTTTCTTTAAGTTAGATCATTTATCCCAATTATAGTAAATGAAATTCCTCATATGTGGGTTTAAACCCACATAAATCTTATTGTGTGATTTCTGCTTGTCATGCCAATTTTGGGCTCCTTTTTCTCTTTCATCTTGCCTTCTATTGGACTGATTACTTTTGACAATTCCAGTTCCTTCCCCTCTACCAGTTTAGGGGTCATGTGCTCCATATCTGTTATTTTTATGATTACCCTTTAGCATGCATCTTTAATTTATTAAAGTCTAGTATTAATTGACATCTTTTCCCCCCAAGAAAATGCAGAGCTTACACACTTTAACTCTGTCATTCCTCTTGATGGATATATTATTGTCATGTATTTTAATTATACATGTGTAAGAGAATATATTAAAGATTCATGCTTTATATATTTATGTATGCATATATAGATATATTCTACAAATTTTGATATTTTAATCTCAATTTTCATTTAGATTTACCCACCATTCTTATTACTTCATTTGATCTTTTTCCTTCCTATGTTTCTGAGCTTTCTCCTGGTATAATGCTCCTACTACTTCTGCTACATGTTTAGAAATTCTAATACAGTGGATCTACTGAAGGTGAACTGTCTCATATATTTGTTATCTTACAATGTGTTTATTTTGCCTTCATTCATGAGGGATATTTGCACTGGGAATAGGTCTCTAGACTGTCAGTTACTTCCTTTCAGTGCAGTACAGATATAATTCCACTGCTTTGTGCTTACAGTGTTTTACATTTGAGAAGTTAGCTGTCAGTTTAATTGCTCCTTCAAAGGTAATTTGGCTGATTTTAAGATTTTTCTCTTTATTTTTGGTTTTCCAAAATTTGTATTCACCTATGATTATGTGTATATACATGTATGTGTATGTGTGTATATCAACAGATGATTGATAGATGGATGGAAGGAAGGAAGGGAGGAGGCAAAGAGAGATGGAAGGAAGAGAGAATAGGAGAAAAAAGGAAGAATTTTCAATGTTACTAAGCAGGCTTTTTCACACTCCAGATACACCAATGCTTTTTTGCACTCTCCTTTTGCCACCATCTATGTAGAAAGTACTCAGAAAGTGAGAGGTACTTTATTTACTGCCCTCTGAGGGCGGGCATATACCACTTAGAACACAGAGTCAAAATGTTGACATTGATTTCCAAAGTAGGCTCTTAAAACTCATTGAGGAGAGGACAACCTTGAAAACAAAGGTTTTCATTGAAGGCTGAGATCTTTGAGAGACAAAGGACTTTTTGAGTTTAAACTCAAAGCAAAAAGTTGAAACTAAAAATAATAAATTTGAGAAAAATCATGAAGATTGTAAGACAAGTTTTCTTTATATAAGATGAGGAGGTAAAATAATTTCTTCTTTGGGGAAGCACTTCTTTTTCATGTATATAGAAAATAGAGCGAAATAGTAAATGATTTATAGATCACGGACACAGGGTTCACTGTCTTCAACCCCAAACTCTAGAGCAAATCCTCTCAAAGGGAAATGATAGAATCCCCAGATAAGTTTTAGAGGACACCTTGAGAGAGGCATTTTTGCCTCACTTCCCAAGCAGAAAGCCCTGTAGAGAAGCTATTTGCTTGGTGCAGTTAAGTAAGAAAGAGCAGAATAGTCTGAGTGGGCTACCTTGGCAAATGGGCCTAAGAGCAACAGCAGGATTTAAATGCTCACAGCGTTGTAGAGAAAGGTTTTCTGTGTCCCAGGAGAGCAGTAGAAAAGGCTGAAACTAGGCAGACTAGAGGATGCAGACCTGTTGACCCGTGGCCATAGTGAAGCCAGGATGACCTCAGCAGAGCCAGTGCATGCAAACAAATGATCAAAGACCAGTGCTGAAAACGTAAAAGGTGTTGAACACCCACATAGGACAGAAGACAGAAGTGGACCAGATGTCTCAATCCAATACCAGGACAATATATACACTCACTGCTTCTCCCGACCCCAGTGTTTAGATCACCCACTGGAAAGAGGTGGAAAAGTAAAGAAATAAAAGCAGGAAGGAAACCCCTGAACTAGACTGAATATTTTCCTAAAGATCAACAAATATCTGGAAATGAATACGTTTTCCTGGAAGCAAATAGATCAAGAAGTTTGCTATTTATCAGAAGGGAGAGTTAAGCAGTAATTGGCTCAGTTACAGAACAATAAAGGAAGTCATAGCTTTGGTAGTTGCATCACAGTGAAAAATTCATGCCTGGCATGTAGATATGTGGAAACGATACATTCACTCAGTCACAATGTACAAGGTAACTGTCAGATCACAGAGAGGTTTGATTGGGTTTTGGCAGCACAAGGGTTGGTTAGCAGTACCTGATAGGGCCTTTCCAGTGAGGTTGAAGAGAGTCCTCCTTCCGGAGGTGTCTTTTCCAATAGACAAGATCTCGAGGTTGTAATACGTGATGCTTAAGGTCTTCATCTACTGAGAGTGTACTCTGAAAAAATTGCTCTACCAAAACGTGGTTATCTTTAATAGAAGCAATTAGGCCTTTGCAATATTAGATTGTCTCTATCAGTTGTGGGTCAAAGAGGCAGGAACCAAGTGCATTGGGTGTCCTGTGACTGTCTCAAAAGGTGAGGGTTTATGAGTTCCAAAAGGGGTGGATCTGCAGTTTAGAAGGACCAACAGCAATGCTTTTGGCCAAGGTATTTGGAGGGCCTCTACAAATTTTGCCAGTTGAGTCTTAGTAATGCTGTTAGTACCTTTGACTAAAACAGAGGATTGAGGGTGATAAGCACAGTGAAAGTGTTGTATAACTGGCCAAGTAGCACAGACTTGTTGAAGTACCTGACCAATAAAATGGATTCCTTGGTCACTATGAAGTTCAAGAGGAATTTCTCAGGTAAGGATAATCTTTTCCAAAAGGATTTTAGCTACAGAAGAGGCAATATCCTGTCTTTAAGGTAAGGCTTTTATGTGAAACATACAGACCATGACTAAAATATATTTATATCCATGAGGCAGAGGAAGTTGTATAATATCCACTTGTCAGATCTTGAATAGTCCATTAGGTAATTTCAAATGTCCAGGAGCAGTACGAGCAGGCTTCCCTGGGTTGTACTTCAGTCAAATGAAACAAGTGAGGCAGACACTTTTGAAGCCTTGTTAATATTTCCCAACCAATAGTGATTCTTGAATAATGAGTACTATCATTTTGTCAGTAGATCAATGGTTTAATGCACGTACAGTGGTGAGGAGTAGTCATTTTAGAGTCTCTAGTATTTGGTTCTAGCCAGAGCTTTCTCTTTTTATCAAATCAACAATTGTTAAATTTCCAGTCTTGTTTTTCCTTTTCTGAGGCCAATTGTTGTGCTTCTATAGCCAGTTTTTCTAAGTTATCATTTGAAGAAATATCCCTTTGGACCGTGACAGAGCTTTGGTTGCTGACAGACCCTTTAAAGGCCGTGTTCTTTAAGGAAATATCAACAAGGTGATTTCTCTTGGCTTCCCGAGAGTCAAGTTTAGAATGCCCCAGAATCATAAGAGCTAGAGTGGCAGGTAAAAGTATTGCATCCAATAATTCCTAAACACAGGGGACATTTAAAATTTTATTCCCACTGAAAGTAAAGAAGCCACATTGCCCCCACAACATTCCAAAATCATGAGCTACTCTGAAAGCATATCTACTATCAGTATAAATGCTGGCAGTTTTGTTCTTGACAAAGATACAAGCCCATGTAAGAGCACATAATTCAGCTTGTAGCCATAGGTAAAGATGCTACCTCAACAACATCAAAAGGAGCTGCAATAGCCTACCCAGCACAATATTTGCCATTGTTACCTTTTAAATAGGTATAATACAATCAGTGAACCATGAGAAGTCAACATTACCCAAAGGTGTTTCCTATAGATCATCACAAGGAGTCAAGAGCTGGTCCATTGGCATTAAGCAGTCATGAGAGACTTCATTGGTGATGAAGAGGAAAAGAGTAGCTGGGTTAAGGTTTTTAAAATGTAAAAGAGTTATATGAGGAGCAATTAACAAAAGGACTTTATAGGAAGTGAGGTGGCTGACTGAGAAATGTTGAATGTGTTGAAAGTACAGGAGAACTTCTACTATATGAGGTACAAAAATGGTCAAAGGTGATCCCATAACAGTTTTTTTGGTGTCATTAACCAAAAAGGCAGTGGCCTTAATGGCTCTAAGGCAGTGGTTATTGAATGACACAGAGTCTATTTGCTGGCTATAATACCCTGTAGGTCAATGGTGATTCCCATGTTGTTGGGTGAGTACTCCAAGGGCATTCTCTTCCTTTTCTTATGTAAATAGGAAAAAGGGAATCTGATAATTGGGATGCCCAAGAGCAGATGGGTTTATCATACTCCTTTAAGGTCTTAATGACTATGTCATCTGGTTCTTCCCATAAAATTGGGTCGAGGTGTTGCTGTTTAGTAAAACATACAGAGGTTTGATTGGAAGAGAGAAATTTGGATTCCAATTTTGGCAATAACCAACTAGCTTGAGAAAACCTCACAGTTGGCACTTAGTTTTGGATTTGGGGAAACTTGGGACACTATGAAGTATATCTGAACCTAGTTGTAGCCCTTGTTCTGATGTCAAATGCCCTAAATATCAAACCAGGGTTTGGGCAAACTATAATTTTTCTTTGGTGACCTTATGTCCATTTAAGGCTAAAATCTTTAGCAAGTGGATGCTGTCTTCCTGTGAGGAGGCTTGAGAAGGAGACCAAAAAAACAAATCATTTACATATTGTAACAAAGTAGAACCTCTAGGGAACTTATACCATCCAGATCAGCCTTTGCGATTTTTGAGAAATAAGGACTCTCAGTAAAACCCTGAACCATTACCATCCAGGTGAACTGTTTTTCTTCCCAAGCGATGGCAAAAAGGTATTGGCTAGCTTCATCAACTGTAAAACTATAGAATACACTGCAAAGCTCAGTACAATAAAAAATTTGCTTCCAGCAGAAATGGATGTTAGTAACAAATAAAGGTTATGAACAACAGGATGTCAAGGAATAACAATGTTGTTTATTGCTTGGAGGTCCTGGGCAAACCTCCACCCTTGGCCCTTAGGTTTTTCACCTGTAAAATAGGAGTATTAGAAGGACAAATACAAGGGATAATAGGCCTTGAGCCTTGTAATCTTCCATTATGGGATTTATGTCTTAAAGGGCTTCTTTACCTTTAGAATATTGAATAATTCTGGGAAGAGGTTTTGAAGGATATACTTGAATCTTGATAGGAAGTACGCTGTGAATTTTGCCAATATCAACCAGAGATTTTGCCCATAAAGAGGGTGATAGCTGATTTAACAGGGGACAAGTGATCAGTGTTTCCAGATTCAGCTCTAGTGCCATCAGAGAAAACACAAATAAAAGATATCAAAGGGTCATTTAATTCATCTGATTGGTTATTTTGATAACTACTGTCAAATTTTAGAATTATTAACCCCTTTTGGGAGAAAGAAGTTCCAGTATGATGGTTCTCTAAGAAGTTTTGGCCTAATAAATGGAGAGGGGCAGAGGAACTAAGGAGAAAAGGGTGTATATCTCTCAAGGAGCCCAAACAAAAGAGAATAGTTCAGAGACAGGAACCTCTTGAGGTTTATTAGAGATCCCCACTATTTAAACTGTTTTAGTACTTTAAGGCAGGGGCTCCTTTAACAGTAGTGGGGTTGAGCACCAAGAGTGTGGCTCTGGTGTTCATCAGGATGGGAAGAGATTCATCCCAGTCTGGAGAAATGTTTCTCCAAGCCAATTAAGAGGGAAGATTAGGAAGGACCCCAGCAGTTCTTCGGAGCCCTATCATTGAGAATTGAGAGGATGTTGGAAAGGATGGCTGGAAGGCTGAAGGTGCCTAAAGTGCTTAAATTTGTAACAGTCTCTTTTCCAGTGCCCTGGGCTCTTGGCAATAATAGCAGAAACTAGGAGGGTTTCATTTGGGGGCCTTCATTTGCTGGAGTTGAAGAAGTTAAGAATTTTAGCAGTCTTTCTTTTAGGTGACTGATGTAGAGTGCAAGAAAGCTGGTTTGCCAGATTAACTAACTCTGGAGTGGACATGGTTTCCATTCCATCCTGGTCCTTTTTACTAAAGGGAAAGGTCCTGGTTCAGCCCATTAATAAACATAGAATCAAAAGCTACCTGGGTGAAATCAACAGCTGAAGGAAGACTAGAACTTTCTTTTAAAAGAATCTGAAGTCAATTATAATAGTTATGTACGGGCTTATCAGATTTTTGTGTGCAAGCCTGAATTTTGTTCCAAGCAACAGGCTTTGGAAAAGGCCTAGGGATTGCCTGACAAAGTTGCCTAACAATTGCCTAAGCTTGATCATGTAATAAGTTAGTGGGATGGTCTCCTGGTTGTAATTCTAGAGACCCTTCAGGATTTTCCCAGTTAGCTCTTTTCAGCCAATGCTGGGCCTGGCCTTGACCAACAAGTATGAACTAGCTGGTATAATTCAGAGAAACCAGGTTGATAAGTTTGAATGACTATTTTAAATTCCTCAACAAATCTCTGAGGATGTTCGGTTGCCTTGGGACAATCTTTGACTGTGCTTGGAGTTCAGCTTTCGTCCAGGGAGTATAAGAAGTTAAGGGTTTAGCTTCTGGCATGTTTTGATGAGTTCAGAGGAATAGGGAATGGGGAGAACTTCCAAGAAAAGGAAGGTGCAGGGGGAGAATTAGTGTGAGGGAACTGAGGGTGTAGAGGAGGTGCAGGCAGCGCAGAAGGGAGGAGGAGCCTGAGACAAAGAAGCCAAGGAAGAAGAGCCTGAGGCTTCAGAAGCCACTTTATCTTTCTTTAATCATTTGCTTACCTCAGTTAATCTTAAAGTCTTATTTTTTCAAAGAGGCAATTTTAGGTTCCTGATAATGTTTGGAAGACTCAAAATGCCAATTGAAATAGGCATACCATTCAGTTCTGGAAATTTTAGAGCTATTGTAATCCAATTCGGTTTAAAAAAATTAAGTTTGGGGATTTCAAAAGTTCCCCACAAGGGACATTGATATTGTAAATTGCCTTTGGTCAGGTGGGTCCTTTTAGTTAGAAATATGCAAGAGGAAGGACCACGGTTTTTAAACACAAAGTTGGCCAGAGTCCCTGTGGGAGCACCCTCAAAATGTTTAGATAACTGGGATCGCATTTCTCCAGGGTTTTTCTCTAGAGTAAAAGAATAATTTTCAAACAATTTAAACAGCTTACAGCTCAAATAACTCAGTTCAAACAGTTTGTAGCTCAAATAGCTGCAGGCCTAATACCAGCCAGTTCTAAGGGAACAGCTTGGTCCTGTAGAAGCCAGGCTGAAGGCTTCTCGGCCAGTTGCCATAGAATAGTCCCTTTTCCAAATGAATGGACCGGAGGCTGAAGTGGCACAGTTTCAGTGAAATAGCCCCTGTTCCCAAAGGAATGAGCCAAAAGCCTTCTCATCCAGTTTCAGTTGAAACAGTCCAATCTCAAAATCAGACTGAAGTGTCAAACAACTCGTCACATATAGAACAAGGCCTTAAACAAAAAGGATGAAACTTTAAAATAGATCCCAAATAAAGCCTGGAGATCTTCAAATGCAGAGGGCGTGATCTTGGATCCAGGAGAAAGACATAACTTCAGACTTCAGGGTTGGTGATAACAGCAGTGAGTTCAGTGGACTCACTTGTGGGTACCACACTTGCTTGCTCACCGGCCTCCAGGGGTCTTCTCTGGTCCCTGTATGGGCCACAAAAATGTTTTCCTAAAACAAACAGACTGCTAGTTATTTCTCCATCAAAAATGGGTTTATTTGGGATCAGCAGACAGCTGCAACTCAGAGTCTGCAACCATGGCAAGCCACAAGCAAGTTGCCACACAGTAAGGGAAGGAAAACACTTTCATAGAGAGGAGAAGGAAGTGGGGGTTGGAGGCAGTTCTAATAATGGTCCATGGCTTTTCATTGGCTGAGTTCTTGCCAGGAAAGAAGAGGAGTCTTTCTTCTTCCTGTAGGGCTCTGCTGTCACTGCAGTGTGTAACCACTCCCTCTTCTGGCCTTCTGACTCTATTTAATTGAGGTTTCTGTTTATTAATTTTTTTACTGAATTTGTCTTCTTTATTACCTCTATTACCTACACTAGGTACACTGACGATATTCAATAAATATTTGTGGAATTTGCATGAGGGATTTGCATTTCTTAATGTCAGCGAAATATAATCTCAAATTGGAAATTACTGACATTATAGAAAAATTAAATCATTTATACAACCATTTAATAAATAGTTCTAAATTCTAGAATAGGTATGATGTGACATGTCTGTGATGTCTTGCATATTTCAAAGTGCCAGATACTTAGAATCACAAACCAAACATATCATTTAACTAAAATCAAACAATCCACCCTCACAGCCACCTTCTCCTGACCTTTTCAATAACATTTCCTTATGCCTCTATAATGACTTAAAAGCCCATACATTTTCTCTATTCTTTCTCGCAACAACTTCAGGTGTTTAAGTGATTTTCCTTATTCTCAATGTTATTTTTATTCATTATACTATTATACCTCTACCCTAAGAGGTTAATAGAGATAGTATGGGAAAACATAAAAATAATTAAAGATGGAGTAAGAAGGTTTATGTCTGGATAGCCACTTGATGGCTTCGTGAACAAGAAGGAAATACTAATAGTTTGGAATATAAGTTCTCATAAGTAAAGTGCAAGCAATCTTCATAACGGTTTTGCTGGAAAGATTAAATGTGATTATGAAAAGTTTCTGAAAAGTGTAAATTAAATTAAATGTGATTATGAGTATGGAAGTTTTGGTTAATTATAATTTACTATGTAAGTGCCAATTATTATTGTGATCTTAGAGAGGAAAGGTGAAGAAACACTTAGATTGAGATAATGTGCCCACTATCAGAAATCCACTTAATTGCCTAAGATCTATACTCAACTACTTCGGCTTTCTTGAGGTGATGGTGATTTTTCATCTAGAAAGAACCTTTGTGTGTGTGTCATCTCATCATGAATTATTACATTTGTTAAATAAGCCCAGGGTCATCAGGTTTCTCACTCCCAATGTTCTCTTTAGGGCAGGTATCAAAAGGAAAAAATTAGCATTAATGTAGAAGTTTATTGTATTAATGTAATTACATAAATGAGGCTTAGATATATATATATGTATCCTTTGTTAGTGTGAAAATGACTAAATCACATTACTGTTGGAGGACAGGTAAATAAGAGCAGAATGTGTTTATTACCAATAATGCTCAAAGAAAATTTTAAGATGAAGGTGGGAGATATAGGGAACATTTAGGTGGAATCAATGAAAGCTTTAACTTTAGACTATTTAATTCAGAAAGTAGTCAGACTCCCAGTTTTGTGAGTTGTGAGATGCAGATATTCAGGAACAGGAACATACCAGAGATCAGAAGTTCTGGGAATCCAGGACGTTTTGTTACAACAATGGTTTGTATCAGCCAGGATTCTGGCACAATTCTAATTCACAGTGGATCCAGTGGGCCTAAGGATCTATCCTATGGTGATTTACCTGGTCTCTCAGTTGAAGTTTTAGAGCAGCTGAGAGAACCCTCTCTTTGATCCACTTACCTGTGGAATAAAAAACATTATTGTAGGAAGAGTCATGTGAAAGTTTCTGAAACTGTTCATCACCATCCCCCCAGCTGCCGCCACACCAACCAAGATAGGAAGCTAGAAACAATACCTTATCCAAGGAGGAATGGCTGAGATTTAGTGACATCATCAAAGATTTAAAGAGGTGGAAACCACCATTTCCCCCCAGTTTTATTGAGATATAACTGAATTGACATACATCACTGAATAAATCTAAGGTGTACAGCATAATGGTTTGACTTACATATATTGTGAAATGATTACTGCAATAAATTTAGTTACCATCTGTCATCTCATTTAGGTACAATTAAAAGAGAAAGCAAAAAAAAAATTTTTCCTTGTGATAAGAACTTAATGTAATTTACTCTCTTAACATCTTTTATATTTATCACACAGCAGTGTGATATCACATCATCCCTAGTACTTATTTATCTTGTAACAGGAAGTTTTTACCTTTCTCCAATTCCTAGTCCTCCCTATCCCCCCACCTCTGGTAACTACAGATCTGACCTTTTTTCTGTTTTATTTTGTTTTTCAGATTCCACATATACGTGAGATCATACAGTATTTGTCTTTCTCTGTCTGACTTATTTAACTTAGCGTAATTCCCTCAAGGTTCATCAATATTGTTGCAAATGGCAAGATTTTCTCATTTTTATGGCTGAGTAATATCCTGTCGTATACACAACTTATTTATCCATTCATCCATCGGTGGTCACTTAGGTTGTTTCCATACCTTGACTACTGTAAATAATGATGCTATGAGCATGGGCCTGCATATATTTTTTGGGTTCGTGTTTTCATTTTCTTTAGATATATTGCCGGAAGTGGAATTGTTGGATCACACGGTAATCCTATTTTTTCTTTTTTTGAGGATCCTCGATACCATTTTCCATAGTGGCTGGACCACTTTACACATCCACCAACAGCATTTGAGGGTTCCTTTTTCTCCACATCCTTGCCAGCACTTTTTACCTTGTCTTTTTTGTCCTGGCCATTGTAACAGGCGTAAGGTGATGTCTCTTTGTGGTTTTGATTTGCATTTCTCTAATGGGTAGTTGCCATTTAGTTAGCCTGTATAGATGCTGAAGACCCAGGTGGATTATGCTTGATAATGGAGGAGCACTGTAAACTTAGCAGGTGGCAGCCCCAGCCTCAGCTGCTGAGCTGGGTGTGGTCTGTGTCCTGGCACAGATCAACACAGCCTCTGGTGCTGGATATGCAGCTCTTCATCTGGCAAATGTGTTCTTCTTGAATTTCCTGCATTAGGGAGGAAACTGATTTAGCTACTTCCACTGCAGAATAACAAACCTGCCAGAGCAGAGGCCAGTGCTAAGCCCTCATTATTGGATAATTTCTTGAGGAACCCAGCCAGCCAAGTGGAAGCATGAATACATCAGAACTTTTCTACTTTAAATTTAACCCTACCAAAATTGAAGCCTGGTAAGTGATTTAACCTTACCAGCATGGAAATCTTCTCTGGATATGTATTTGCCTCTCTTGCCCACAGTAACTCTGCCAGAACCACCATCTGAGGGCTTACCAAATGTTTCATCTGTCATTGTAGTCAGCAGGGGAGGTGAGACAGTTGGCATATGACTATAACATCTACTAGCTTTATCTTATAAACTAAACCCATAAAGCAGGTAGCATAACAGAACAGTGTAAGGGCATTAATACTCAAAGTGCCAGCTCAGGCTTGGAGATTACACTCCAGGAACTATGCCCATGGTACTATGTCTCTAATGGTTAGAGTACATGATTCTAGGCACCAAGGGCTAGAAGGGGTATTGACTCTGATCACCATCATTCCAAGTGATCCACTTGTAGGATCTTTCTATCTCCAAAATCTTCGGTCTGCTAAATTAAAAACTAGGTTCCCAGTGGGTGAATGCTTCCACCAAGGATGCAGTAAAGGCTCGTCTGAACTTGACATTGTGACTACAGCCTGGACACTTTGGGCTGCTAATATCCATGTACTAACAGACAAAGAAAGCTACTCACATGAGGGAGAGCTGACTGATTACCATGATGAGCTGCCGCCCCAAAATAGAACAGGGCAGGAATGAGTTTTATCTGGAGTCCAGGGAGTTTACGAAGGTGTCTATGTATCTTCTGTACCCCGTGACGAATGGGCAATTGTTGCAAACAAGTCTTGACAAAGGCAAAGAAATTAAGGGGCTCAGATCACTTGGGAATATAGGCCTGGATCACCCCACCAGATAAATAACCCAGACCAACTAAAGTGCTGACCAAGGGTGAGCAGTATCTAAAATGGGTGGTAGAGGAGAGGATGATGAATACCATTATAGCCACATGACCTGTTACAGCCATGGGGACTATAGCTTATTTTATTTCCCTAGTCCTCTCACCTTATCTTTGCAGATATTGTCAGTGCCCACCACCTAGAAGGGACTTCCGCAGTAGGTTGGACTTGAATGAGGACACAGGTGGGTCAGAGTGGTGCAAGGGATGATATACAGCAAACACTTCTTACGTACTGTTTGGAAATCTTCTCAGCTACACTACTTATTCCAGCCATGGTTGACTTCAGTAGTTCAGCACAAGTTCCAACGAGTTTCATGCAGTTACAAACTGAGTTATCAGGCTCACACTGCTTAGCCTTTGCCTCGCCCCGCAGTCGGGAAGCAAGTCACCTGTGGGAAGCACTTAACGCTTACACATGCACAGACCAGAAATATGGAACAGTTAACAACCTGCAAGGTGACTGTTTTACCAATGGGAAATAGAAGCCAATGGACAAAGGCTTTCTTCTTTGTGCCTCTGATAGTTCTGAGACATACTTTGTACTGTTTCTCAGATGGTCTTGGATCAATCAACCAGCCAGTAATACATTTCTGTACTGGTTCTTCTTTCCTGCTTTGCTCCCATGTCCCTCATGTCTGCTGCTAGAATCATACTCCCCAGGAAGGTACTCCCACATAAACCTGTCCTAGGCTCTGCTTCCTGGAGAGCCCAGTCTAAGATGCTCTGTGAGAAAGCTATTATTAGACCTGCAGTCCAGATGAGAAATAAATCCGTGACTTATTACCTAGAGTCTCACAGATGATGATGGTCTGAGCCATCATCCTAATCATCTTTTGACTCAAAATTGCTATATTTAACCCTGGTAGTCTCTACACCAGATCACTTCTCAATGAAGATGGTAAATTCAGTGACTTACCAAAGCTAGGAGATAGATAGGATATTGTCAGTTCTAGTGATTATGACTTAATGTCAAATCATGTTTTCTCTTTTATTCTAGTAAACTCAGAGGCAGAGAAACATGAAAGAAAATAGCAGATTTCTCTACTTTAAACAACAATACACGAGGGGAATGCTGTGGAATCTAGGCAGCCCTCTGTTTCCCAGTAACTGTGACGGCCCTAAGAATCATGGTGTCAAAGTTTGTGAAAAATGATGCATTCCTGCCCCCACTTTTAAAAACAAGACACTGAGGCCTGGAGAGATTAAGTTCTAATTTCACTAGCTTATTAGTGGCAAATATTTAAGTTGTGACTAGATAATCTAAAGGATGGAGTAATTATGCTTTTGGTAAGTTTAAATACAGGTCTATAGAGGAATCTGGGAATTTTCGACAAGGCCTCATGAGAGCCCTTCCAACACAGTGTTTCTGTGATTCTAAGTAATCATCACATCCCATGAATTAATTATGCCACATGATATTTTCCCAGTGCAATACAGATGGCTTCATCATATAATTTTAGGCTGTAGTTAGAGATGATTCACTGGCATTTTAAAGGCACTGTTGCAACTGTTCCCCAGAAGACACTCAAAAAGAATGCTTCAAATTGCTGTGTATTGAAAATGTATCACTTATCTAGTGACAAGTCCCTTTGCATCTGAAAGGGTCCATATGGAATGAAATTCTGGCAGGCTGGGTCAGAGATGCACACCTGGTATATACAGCCAAACTGCCCTTTAGAGCCTGAGCTGCAACGGGCATGCTTGTGCATCGGGGTCTAGAAGCCTATCTTGTACCATGTGCCAGCGTGGGTCAGAGCCAAATGACAGAACCCACTGTCAAAAGATCCTGGAAACTCTGAGTCAGGACAGCTAGAAAGCATTGGCAGAATACAGTGCCTCATTAAAAATGTGATGCTTAAATCCCTTCCACAGTCTCCCCGGCAGACAGCTAGGTTCTCTCTGAACCCCACCACTAGCTGAATTAAATAGTGAATCTGCTGCTGTCTGGGTTAAAGTAAACCTTCCTCTACCTGCTGAACATTCCTTTTGTCTCTAGAATTATCTTTGACGTTCAATCCATTCAACAAATATTTATTGAACACAATGTACATTGGGATCATGTTAGACGCTGGGAATATAAAGATGACTACAGGTTTGGGTATATCTCGCTTCTTCCAAGAAGTGTTTGAGGCTTCTGGAACCAAATATAACATAAATAGCTACCTCAAAGAACTCTCAATATGGAGCAGATACCAAAATGTAAACAAATGATTACTATAAGTGTTATGATAGAAGTGCTTTGAGGGACAGACTATCCACCTGGATGGTCAAGGAAGGCTTCTTGGAGATGGGATGTCTGAGTGGGCTGAGCATTGGAGGATTGGTGGAATTACCTAGATGATAAAGGGGGTAACAGCCTTGCAGACAAAGCAACACATGCAAAGGCAGAGAGTGCACGATACAGTCAAGAAGAGGCAACCAACTCAGGAAGCTGGTGTGAAGTGCCTGAGTAGGCTGGGCAAGCAGAAAAGGCCAAGTCATAGAATGTGCTGTAGAAGCTTAAACTTTATCCTGAAATCCATGGAGAGTGACAGAGGAGTTTTAAGTAGGTAGCGATGTGTAGAGATCAATTACTGAACTGTTACACTAATCATTATAGCATCTTTGTAAACTGGGTCATAACTTTGGTAGGTCTTCCCATACATGTCTGCTAGTAAGTAGAATAAGTGGAAACTTTCCCTACTTCAGAGCTGAAGGGAAGTCCATGGCAACTATAGCTCCCCATTGTCTTCCCTCTACATCAGAGTATATTTCCTATTATTTCAGACAGGAAGGAGATACAAATTAATAAGCAATTATAGTGGCAGTACTTTTCACAGATGATAATGTTCTTTCCGACTTTTCCTACATCTGTTTCCTACCCGCTCTCTCTGGCTGTCTCCTCTACACCCTGTCTGCACATTTCTCAACCCAATCATATGTCGCTTGTCTTTTGTGCATTTAGCTGATCTCTGTATTCTCTGTCTTTCATCCAAACTCACCTGTAGAGGTTTTAGTACCATCCCAATTCTAGGGATAGCTTTACAACACTTAACTTCTTGGAAAGTTGAGTTGGTTGGTCTAGATCACTGTTCCAAAGGTAGAATCACATACTGCCTAATGCTGTTTCATAATGTAATTTAAAACTGGTCCTTAGGGAAACAGAGAAAAAAAGACAATACACTGAGGGATCTGTGGTCTTGTTTTGTTTGCCTTTGGATCTCAGGTGACAAAAATAGATTATTAATAATTACCATTATTATGTAATAATAATAATATTATAATTACTGGTTTGTGACACATTCCCATAATTGGTCAACACATAACCTTTGTTTGTTTGCAACAATAGAATCCAGTCAATACAGGTGTATCTCCTATCCAACACAGAAATAGAGCATTGACTATAACTTAATTCTATACATGTAATTCCCCTTTATCTCATTCTCATGCCTCCCCTCACCTGAGATACCTTATTCTCATTCTTTAAACAATTATAGACACAGATACACATAAACTTTTATATTAATCCTTAAAAGCATATCATGAATTTTACTTCATAAATAATGTACCTTATTGTATGCAATCTTTTCAGAATTTTTACCACCCAATCTTTTATTAAGATCCATATTTTTTGAATGCAGCTGTTGTTAACTTATTCTAACTACTGTGTCTAATGTAATTATGTAAACATACTATATATGTATTTATCCATTCTTCTGTAGATGGCCATTTGAATTATTTCCCAGTTACTTCTGAAATGAACAGGGCTGCTTGAACATTTCTGTACATGTTTCCTGGTATATATTGATAAGAGTCATTCTCAGATAAAAACCTAGAGGTAGAATTGCTAGATAGTAGAGTATGCAAGTTATCCATACAGATGGATGCATTCAATTTAAAGGACACCTTTTATTCTTAGATTGTGCTCTTTTACAGTAGCAAATGCCCTTTTTAATTAAATGAAACTAATTATAGATGGCACTGTTGCTTCTTAAAAATACCTACTTTCAGTAAAATTAACCACCTAAGTTGGGAAGTTTCACTGCTCTGTGAAATTCAAAAGTCTGGGGAACACAAGACTAGGTCATATCCAAGAGAAAGGCTGAATTTTATCCACATCTGTGAAAGAGTCGTAATCATTGTGTTTATCTCACTGGACTGTCACAAGGATTCATGAGCTAAATAAATGATAAGCTCTGGCATACAGTAATCGTTCAATAAACCACAGCCTCCAGTGGTTTCAGATGCTAACTTCTAAATGTCTGGGATTATTCAGCAGGTTTTGTTGTGCTTGCTGCAGCATTTAGAAACCTCTCTTAAGGTGACAGCCCAGGAGAGCAGCATTTCATGGAGTGTTCACTTCTTGCCTTTACCAACAAACATCACAGCCCTCAGGAGATGGAGTTAACCCTTGCTTGTAGCGATGCCCTTCATTTTGAGGTAATTCTGTTTTATTTTGACAACATGGAGGAAGCAAGGCCACAGCACAGCAGGTATCTTGAATTGAGCTGCCTCTGACCCTGGGTCTTTGTTCTGCTTCACAGTTTCCTTTCCTGAGGATGCAAATACCAGAGCTAGTCAAAGGGGGAGTAGCCAGATCTGAGGCAGGTACTAGAAGAGAAAAGAGGGAGGAGGCTCCTGGTTTCTTAAAAGAGAAATGAACTTTTCTCCAGTCACAAGGCCAAGAGGCATCTCTCACAGGGAGCTCTGTGGTGGTCTTCCCTAGCTGGGTGCTGGAATCTGATGGGCTGAGACGGATTTAACTTCATACAGGAGATAATTGTGGATAGTGGAGAGACCACAGCACCCAGACGTTATTCCCATTCACAGATCAAATCCATCAGTTACATAGCCAGTTATTATTTAAATAATTCAACAAAATACTTACCATTAGTTTACATACCAAGGGAGAATTTTTACCAGTTGTTAATAGTTGGTTCTTTGCAAGTGGAACCTAAGACAGAGGTTCATTTTGATGCAGAGGTATTTGTACCAGGAGAGGAAGGGACCCTAAAATAGCAGGTAGAAGTGTCTCAAAGGCAAACTTACGGAGATCAGCTCGATGCTTTGTGATGACCTAGAGGGGTGGGATAGGCAGGGTGGGAGGGAGGCCCAAGAGGGAGGGGATATGGGGATATATGTATACATATAGTTGATTCACTTTGTTGAACAGCAGAAACTAATACAACATTGTAAAGCAATTATACTCCAATAAAGATCTAAAAAAAAAAAAAAAAGCCAACATATGCTTGGCACTTATTATGTGCCAAACCCTGTGCTGGATATTGAGGTTACAAACATGAGTAAGACATTCTTTCTTCTCATGAATTTATGGCTGATGGGGGAGGTAGACAACTTACCAGACAATTACAGCGCGGCTGCTAATTATAACAGCGCTATGGACAAGCACTGGGGAACACAGAGGAGAGGCAGCTGACTTGATGAGATTGGCTAGGGAGCCATCATCACATGGATAGGGTGCCAGGGAGGTAGGACGGTGGAGAAGGAATTCCTGAGAGAGAAAGCATTTGAGCAAAAGCCTGGAGCTGAGGAGATTCGAGGTCTACTCCAAGATCAAGGCCTTCTTCCCAGGTCCCAGGACTCAGAGCCATTTTTCCTGCTCATTTCCCTCGTGTCATGCTCTGCAAGAGTGCAGGTGAAGAGCATCAGATTGTGCACATAAAGTATTCAGTGCCTGGCACAGACACTGGCCATCAAATGGTGATTGTCATTATAATGAGGCTGCTGGTGAATGTCCCCTCTCTCTGCCCAATTTAACTCCCTTTTTGTATCAGGTAATCTAGACTCCTAAAGTTGTGGGCTCAATGAGGTACCATAATTTCTGTGAAAGAACTTTATTTACCTATACGATAGCATCATTGGTTACACTTTCTGTCGGGCTTGGGAGGTAAAAAAGGATAATCTGCTACAAAATTGGCAGTGCTGGGTAAATCAAACCGTTTGTGACTGTGGGTTTCACACTGAAATCTGAGGTAGGTTGAATCTGTGGGTACAAAAGCACGGATATGGAGGGCCAACAGTGTTCATTTTACTACGCCTTTCATATAAGGGACTTGAGCATCCTCAGATTTTGGTATCCACAGGGGCTCCTGGAACCAATCCCCTACTGATACCAAGGAACGACTGTTCCTGCTTTAAGGTCATTGTAACTGAATGAAAAGTTAAACATAAAAGAACCTACGCTCTGCCTGGATCGTGTCAATGGAGAAGGTTACACTGGGGTTCGAGATGACGATGATGACGATGATGATGATGATGATAGCTGACTTTTATTGAACACTTACTACCTGGTAGGTATTGTACTGAGAGGGTTAAGTGTATCATCTCATTTGATGCTCATCACAAATCTATGAGGCTGATATTCTTGTAATTATTATTATATCTATTTACAAGTTAAGAAACTGAAGGGGTAAAATAATTTCTCCAAGATCACAAATATTTTAAATTATTAGATAGACACCAGGATTTGGGCCCAGATATCTGGTTCAGAGTGAGGTCTTAACCTCTACCCATATGATGTTAGTAATAACCGCCATCGTTCACTGAGCTTATAGTAAGTAGTATTTAGGCAAAAGCATGGTGAACTACTGTTATATCCATTTTATGGATAAGGAAATGGAGCCTCAGAGAAGTTAAGTGACTTCTCCAAAGGCACATAGTGGTAGAATTAGAAACCAGCCCAGGTCTGCCAGACTAGAAAGCCTATGTGTTTTCTATTGCTCCACATGGCTTTTCATAGTGAATCCATGATAGGTATTCTGGGGTTGACTAAACACAAAGAACAACCTGCAAAATCCTCCAGATTTGCCCTAAGCCTGGATATTTGAAATATTCTGATTAATGCAGTTCCCGCCTGTCTACCAAGTCAGCATTTGGAAATTTCATCTCTTGCTGTGGCATCACCAGACAAGGATCTCTTTCCAGCTACCCAAGTCACAGCACTTGGAAACTGGCTTCCCTTAGGACAAGCATCTCAGACCAAGGCTTTGAGACTGTAAATGATATTCTTATCAGTGTCATTTATTTCTCTTCCTTGCCATCATGAATTTCACTCTTACAGAGCAATCATTAGATAACTTCACTCACTTTCTTAAGAGTCCATCTCCTACTGCTGACTAAATCCCAAATATTGAGCTTCAGATTCAGGATGAGAAAACACTACCCTTCAGGCAGTCTCCTGAAGGCTGGGCCATCAAGTGTTTCAATTTAATTGTGTCGAGAAAAGATTGTATGCAGGATTGAGGACTTCCTTTTTCCATTTCTCGGAGAATTTAGGGATCTTTCCAAGCCTATAACAGAGTATGACTCAAATCTAAGGGGAAGTGAGTTTAAGTCATTGTTTACCTAAATTGGGAAGCCCCCCAAACCCCAATCTCTAATCATAACATTAGAATTAACTTCTACTTTCCTCAGCTCTGCTCTTTGAGCATAGGGTTGACCCCATGACCCCATTTTAGCATGCCCTAATGAACTGTAATTTTTCTGCAGCTCATTGTGATGTGTATGTATGTGCACACACCTATTTGATGTAGTGGCTGGGGAGAAATGTCTGTCTCTTCATCTTGTGAGCAACTTGAGGGTAAGGACACTGTATTATTAGTCTTTGATCACGACATCCCCCCAAGGTTTAGACTTAGAAATGTTCAAGAAATATGTTCTAAATTAACATGACTAAGATGTGAAGTAATTCTCTTTCTAGCAGAAGAAAAGACACATGTCAAAATAGATGTTTTTAAATTCTTTTTACGTTCCCTAAACATTGACTGAGCACTGGTATGTGTCAGGCATATTGCCAAGGTGACAAAGGGTCACTTCCCCTAAGGGCCTTGGAGTCTTTTAGGGTAGATAACCCCCAACACATAAATCTTGTAAAGCAAGGTAGGTGCTGCAGTTTGAGGTGTGTGAGGATGCTGTGGGCATGGCTCGCAGTAGGAGAGTCAGAAAGTACTTCACAGAGGCTGGAGGGTGGAGGAAGAGGAAGGACAACTGGGCAAAAGAAATAGAGGTAAATAAGGGCAACATGTTACAAGAATGTCACATTAAGTGTGTCCTGGGTGTAGAGATTGTGGAGGAAGAAGAAGAGGTTGGGGTGAGTTTATAAAGGTTTTGAATATCATTCGAGGAGTCCAAAATGTATCTTCTTGTGGTCAGTGATTATTAACCATTTTTTTAAAACTGCAATCATCCTGTTTGCACCTTTGTACCATGGGCATAGCCAGGGTGATGGAAATCCCCAATGCATTCCAATCCCCTTCCTTTACATTCAAGAAAGTGTGGTATAATGCCCCTTGGGTGAGTGTAGTCTTATATTAGTTACAATCTTGAATCTGTTATAATAAAACATAAGTATTCTCAAGCTTCCATATTTTAATTTTTAGTAACAATGATATGTGACAGCCCTTTACCTTCCCCCTCCCTGTAAACTGTTATATCCTAACATCATGGTTGTACTGTGGCTCTGGGGATCATATGACCGGGGAGAGGTTGCTAGTAATGGCATCACATGGTCGCTTATATATATTATGACCATGGTAAAAGCCATCAATTACCTACTTTGGCTTCAAATCAGGGAATGTTAAAAACATTGGAAATGTGAGGTCAATTACCACTGAATTCTTGTTCCATTCCCAAGAACTTAGAAGTTTTGTTTTTTTTTTTAACTTTCCATTTGCAGTAGGTTTGGATTTTGCAGACCTCCCCTTGGCCAGATTGCCTTTGGAGAGATATTTGCCACAGAATACATCCTGTTTTGTTGTTGTTATTTCAAATTGATCTCCCCACCTTGGGAAAAAGTCGCCAGTCTTGCAATTAGGAGCTGCTGTGCTCACTTGTTTTTAGCTGAAGTCCCATACTGAGAAAATTGCATTTTACTTGACTTGAGTTCTATTCTTGAGTGATGCTCAAGTTAAGAAGCAGGTGTGCCTGGTAGCATTTAATGCCTTCAGTGGATAAAGTGCTGTAAATGAGATGGCCCGTGTCAACCGAGCTCTGGTGAATGGAGAATCATTAATTTTCATTTTCTCTTCCGCACTTTCAATGGGGCCATGATTTAAACTTTTATGATCTCTTGCTTTGACTATTAACAGTAGCCTCCCAACTGCTCTCCCTGCTCCAGCTCAAGTGCTTTTCCAGTCAACTTTTGCAGCACTGCAGGAGTGATTCCCCAGCGGGCAGCATCTTGTCACTCCCCTTTCATAAAACCATTAATGGACAATCCTATTTCTGAGAGATTAAAATTGGAAGTTCATGAATCAGTCCCAAGAAACCTTTCAGGTCTTTCTGCTAACCTGAGCTATTATTCAGTGATCCTTCAACACAGCAACATCTATCTCTCTGTCTCTCTCTGTCTCTCTGTCTCTCTCTCTCTCTCTCTCTATATATATATCCCTCTCTCCCTTCCTCCCTCCCTCTCTCCCTTCCTCCCTCCCTCCCTCCCTTCCTCCCATAGTTTTGAATGTTATTCTCTGAGAGTCATTGGTTCTTAAAATGCCCTTCTACCCCTACTGACTTTACTCTTAACCTTAAATTGAGGTTTTAGGATACAATTCAATCATCTTTTTGTCTTTGAAACCTCAAGAATTTCTAAGTAAGGTTCATTGCTCATTCATTCATTCACTCAATATCTGTTAAGTGTCTTCTTTGTGCCAGTTACTGTTCGCACTGCTGACAGTACAGAGATGAACTAGACAAGGTTCTTGTCCTCATTCACCTTACATTCTGGTGTAGGTCACACAATAAAGACGGTAATTAAATACATGAATATATAATTCCAAATAGTGAGGAGTGCATTAAGAATAATAAATCCGGATACATAGATAGAGCTATTTTTTATTTGGAGGGGGCACCTTTTATATATTCAACTACAGGCTGCATATAGTACCTTGGGAAATTGTTTCATGTGTTTTTCTCTTTGTTATAGCTCCTTGAGGTGATAAATGCTATTTACCTCTGTGATCTTTGATCCCTCCTGCAAAACATTAAATAATCATGTCCTGGCTGAATAAATAAATGTACACATATATGGATAGGGGAACAAATGAATTATTCTTAGCCATGTTTTATTTTCAATTCACTGGAAAGGAAATCCTCTGTGAAGTGATGAGTAAAATACTCCCAAGATAAACTAATTTCTTAACAAACACTGAGGCTTTGGCCAAAAACCAAATTACCTTCAGCACATGGATTAGAATTATAAGATACTCCTTAGAACCAGGCATCTGAGTCATTTAATGCTCAAGGTATCTTCAAAGAGAGATGGAGCCTCTATTAGCCAAACTCTCTCTGTTCTATAATTTCACAAAAGAAGAGATTCTCCCCCCTTCCTCAAAAACAATAAATTGATCATACCAGTATTATGAATTATTTTAAACTAAGATTTTGTTGCAAAACAATTTTCTGGGGGAAATAAAGCAAACTTTGGTTAAAGTTTGGAAGAATATATATTATCTAAAGAGATGTTTAAAATGTTGTCATTGTATGGCCACTCTCTAAAAGTGCATTCTTAGAGCGGATGGCTGATGCCTGGTTCTAGGTTCTAGTCCATTAATTCACTCTAACAGACTGATGCATCTTTTACTCACCTATTTCTCAGTTTCCACATCTATACAATGGGCTTCTGTAAGTCTGCAACACATATCTTTAAGCCCCAGGGACCCTCTTCTCTCTGTATGTCTCCATATTAATCTGTTGAAGCCCCCAGCCCTCACCAGTGGTGTGTTCTAAAAAGAAGAGATCAGAGTAAGAATACAGCATAGGACAAAGCAATGTTCCCCATAAGGATTAGTTGTCAGTATTTTGTTTTTGTCTTGGTTTGTTTTGTTTTTAATAGGCAAAGTGCGGTACACGGCAGTGTTTGTTGGAGTTCTTTGGTTGCAGGCAATAGACACCCTGTTATCAACCCTTGTTAATTTATGCCAAAAAGCACTTCGTTGGAAAGTTGTGAGATAGCTCAAAAAATTAAAGAAAAATCTGAATAACAAGGCTCAAAAAGGTCAGAGCTAGGGTAACTCTGAAATTTAGACAGCAGAAACTAATGGAAAGTCTCTTTAGGGCTTCATTCACCACAGGAATAAATAAGTCTCATCAATGACCATACTATTCCACGCTGTTCCAAATTCAGAGTCTAGGGACAGAGCACTTGATTGGCCTAGCTTGGGTCACTCCTGTGTCAGTACAGCTGGGAGGTGAGGCATTTTGATTGACAGGCTCACTATGAATATATCTAATGGGAAAGATGTACTTTTCTCCAATGGAAAAACCAGATGCTTTTAGTAGAAGAAATGAGAATAAATGTTCAACAAGCAGAATGCTCACCCCAAGCAAAGTCTCAGGAGATCAAGAAAAGGCTTGGCATACTGGAACAAGCTATGATTTCAGCATTAAATGGCCTGGAGTTCAAATCTGAGGTCTCTGACTTAGTAGCTATTCTATGGATATTATTTTGCATTCCTCAGAGGGTTGTTCTCAGGATAAAATGAGGTAATCTATACAAATTAGTGTCTAGCTCAAACTGAGTACTTAATATATTGTATCTATTATTATTACCAAGGAATGAATGTGTTTAGGGTAGTTGGGGACAAGAATGCAAACATATAATAACATGTTACTGGAGGACCCTGAATGCCTCTAGGAGGGCACAGCTGAGAGACAATCAGGAAGCAGCCT
Source organism: Balaenoptera musculus (assembly GCF_009873245.2). NCBI lineage: Eukaryota > Metazoa > Chordata > Mammalia > Artiodactyla > Balaenopteridae > Balaenoptera > Balaenoptera musculus. The sequence goes on from NC_045792.1 coordinate 44,097,529, forward strand.
CAGGATGTGTGTGTTTCCAGATAGCTGATTGCAGAAGTCACTATCCTAAATTAATCTTAGAATTGCCTACGCTGTGTCCTCATTGTAGTGCTGGCCTCTTCTTTTCATTATCTTTGGCCCAAAAGTACAATATTCAAATAATGGAACTGAGGGAGTAAATTGTGATGTTTGATTAAACTATGAGATATTATGTATTCTCACTCTACTCATTTGATACTTCCCAAACACAATCCTTTTATAATCAATAATATTTTTATATGTGCAGAGCATACTGAGATGTGAGATGGGCAGGAGGAATCTGTGTAGGTGCAGACAATAAGTGGATATATTGCCTGTAGAGAATTTAAAAATAACAATAAAACCAACTAAAGGCTCTCTGCTTTTTATTGTCATGATGTTCTGGCAGTTCTAAATAATGTCAGTGATAAAGGATTTCTCCTCACTCAGAAGAAAGCTCCCTTCTTCTGCACTCTTTGAGTCATTACCTTATAGGTGTGTCTTGTCTTTCCTATTCTAAGTACTGGGACTATGGGTGGTTTTTACTTTCTTCCCTATAAGAAGGGAAGAAAAAGGAAAGACAAAAAATTTTTTCATTTCAAAAACAACCCAAAAGGTATGATGATAAAATCAGAAAGAAAATGCTATGTTTTTAAAAGAAGGTGAGCAAATAGCATTGAAAATGTATTTTGGAAAGAATGTTATTTTCTAAGCTCAAAATTCTGGTCCCTGGGCTGTAGAAAATTAAAGGCTACATTTGTTACAAATGAAATTTTATCTACTATGCCGTACAGTGAGCATCAGCTTCAGCCAATAAACTCTGAAAAATCCTCTACTCTTTGGACCTCTCTCCTGAGTGAGATGTGACTTTTGTGATTGGATTTTAGAGAAGATGGAATGGAAGGTTACCCTGCAGAGGACAGTGAAGGGAATCTGCAGCGAGATGCGTCTAGTTTTCTGAAGCTTTAGAATGTGTTCTGAATACTCAATGCCATTCTTTCACAAGAAATTTTGGGCCATTAGATAAATAATGAGTCACTGATTTTGAAGTAGACCCTTTCCTACCTCTCATTCTTCTCTGAATACTCTTCTGCTTTTCTACTGGTGAAAGCCTATTCCCCTCCCAAGGTCCTTGTCATCTAAGAGTAGCTCCAGGAGGACTGAATTGGCTCCCCCACCACTCCAACCCCCTACTCAGTTTTTCCAGCGCTGAGTATGCATCTTCATCAAAGCTCTTACCACACTGCCCAGAAATATTCTGATTGCTTGTATGTATGGACTGTGGTTACCGTGAGACAGGACCTAGCATTATTCTGTCCTAAATATCCTGTCCTAACACAGTGCTTTAAACATGATAGAAGATGAGTAAATGGTTGATCATCACCTGTCAAATCCAAGTAATATTTCAGTCCCTATCCTCCTTGACAACACTAAGGCTGTTGTCTGCCATTCCTTAGCAAATTTCTGTCCTGCTCCGTCTACAGCTCTGAGGATTCCTCCTCAGTCCTTTTCATTGGCTCTTCTGCTAATAACTTAAGTGTGTATGCTTTCCAGAGTTCAGTCCGTAACCCTCTTTTCTTCTTCATAGGTTCTGTCCCCGAGTGAGCTCATTTCCTCCTCTCAGTTTGTCTCCACACATAGGATAATGATGTCCATATTTCTTTTCCCAGCCCAGACCTCACTGCTGAAATGCAGACTCACCCTGCACACCCTGGACATCTTTATCCAGATATCCTACAGGCACTCATGCTCAACATGGCAAATCTGGACCCTGTTTTTCTTGTGTGCTTCCCCCACTTAAGATAAACCTCTTCTTCCTGAGTTCTCTATCTCAATGAACCTCACTCTTTCTCAGCTTCTTTTCCCTCTTTCTCCATGTTATATCAATGACCATCTCCTTCCTATTCTGTATCTATAGCATTTCTTTTATTCCCTCCATCTCTGTTCCCACTCTTTCTTCCTAATTTCAGGTCCCTATCAACTCTTATAAGGACTATGGTGATAGTCTAATAACTGTTTTATTAAATAGTATCTCCAAACTGTTACTAAAGTGATCTTCCTAAAGTACCATTGCTGTCATGTTAGTCTTCCATTTCATGTCTCTTCATTACCTACAGAAAGCCTCCTTAGGTAGTAGGTTATATTCTCAGTAAAGCAGTCTCTGAGATAGAGTTGAGCATATAGGATGTTTATTATTATTTGAGGTCAAAACCCATTGAAGGGAGGAGAAAGAAGCAAGAGAGGGTGGAGAGAAAGTTTGAATTGTGATATGGGCCTAGTAGCAACCTGTGCTTATTTCCTTTCCCTAGTGCTCCAACTTCCAACTGTATTTATCTACTTGCATCTTCTCATTAGCTCAGCTCAAGCTTTCCTGCTTTCCCTTTTAGATAATATTGACCATTTTCTCTTCTGATCTCCCATAATACTCTGTACAGACTTCTGTGTTAACACCCAAACTGTAACATTTTATTACACTTACAGATTTATATGCCTATATCTAGTAGATGCTAAGCTTCCTGAGATCAGGCAGTCAACTTATTCATCATTTACTCTAAGGACAAAAATACATATAATGCATCTGGCATGTAATACCTGCTCATAAAAATCGTATGGAAAAGATGGATAAATGGATGGATGGATGGATGGATGGTTGGAAGGACAGAAGCATCTTGACCATGCCTTTCCACAGCATGTACATAGGGGCCATCGTGAGATATTGAATCATTAATCAGTTCTAGTGTAACATTTCATAGAATGATGCCGTTCTCTGATGTTAATGGGAGTGAGACAGGGAAGAACAGAGACAATATGACATACAGATGAGACCCAAAACCCAGACAAGTTAGCAGAGCCAAGTATAAGCAATAAAATATAATAGGCAGGATAGGATTCAGACTCCAGCTGGTCTAATCTAAGCAATAGGGATCAGGGTTCTTGGCAGGGAGAGAAAAAAATGGCTAGGAATACAGAGGTACATTTTGGAACTGGAACACTAGCCAATGAGTCATAGAATCCCAGCATGCTAGTAAAGGTCTTAGACGTATTCATCAAACCTTCATTTTTCAGAGAAGAAATGTTAAGGTCCTAGGAAATAAGAAGTCAGAATTCATCTATCCATCCATCCATTTATCTATTTATCCACCTACCTATCCATGCAATTATTCATGCATTCAATATTCATTTGCAATTAATGAGAACCTACTGTGTTTAGATAATCTGCTGGTCACTGGGAATACAAATATGAATTAGTCATGTTTCTTTCCATCAAGTAGCCCACAATATGCTAGGAAAGAAAGCAATATAATCAAAAGAAAGCTGCAATTCAGCGTGATGGGTGCTTTAATGTAAGATTGTCTAGGCATTGGAGATACCAAGGATGCAGCTCTCAGACTGACCTTGTGGGGGAAATTGTCAAGTGTTCTGGGACTAGATAATGATTGTGAGCCACAAGGATAAAGTCTGATATGAAGTCAAAAGTTTTGAGAACCAGCATCTCTGTATTTTCTCCACCCGTGTTCAGAACAGATATCAGACATGGGCAGGGTTGAGAAGATAGAGGTGTCTGGACTGAAGGAGGAAAAGGAGTTGATTTCTGACATGGCAGTATCTGTGTTTAGCTTCCACTTCTGCCTCCTTCCATTCCAGGAGTTACCAAAGGCTATAACATAAGCAGCACTGGACTCGTTTTCGATTTTCTTAGTCGAACTTATTTAGGCAGTGTCCACTTATCTGTCTTTATTTAAGTAACAGAAAGAAAGAAAGAGAAGGAGAGGTGGGGGGAGGGAGAGAGGGAGGGAGAAAGCCCTCCTAGAAACACCTGCTTTTCTGAGGCTCAATACTGAACATGGCTTCATGATCACTTTAGTGGCACAGTGATTCCACAAGCCCTTCAGGGATCAGGCATGAAGTCAATACCTCATAAAACTGCTCCTGTGAGTTACTTTAATGAGTCAGGTCAGACTGACACAACATTTCCCAGATATAACCTTAGGCAGTAAACTGAGAAGAGGTGTTGCGTATGCATTTAACCCGATGAAAATTTACTTCAAAAAGAGAATAATTGTCTAAGCAGTCATTCTGATTCATGACTCTTAAATTTTTATCAGCAGCTGTCCTAGCACTGAAGCTCTCTCACAGGAAAACAGGGCAGGGTATGGAAAGAGTTGAAAGAAAAAACGTAACAATGTAAAAATTGAAGAATATAAAATATGCTTAATTGTCTCATTTTGGTACTCAGGTATAAGTTGAGAATTTAACTGATAGGTGCCCAAATTAAATTGCACTCACCCAGTTTCACCATAGAAGTGTGTACCCGAGAATACTAAGCAGTTTTCCATTTCTTTTTCTTAACATTTTCTTTTCATTTTGAAACAGAAAAACAAGACAATGAAGGACTTACTGAGAAAGCTACTCCTACTATTTGTCCTTAGGTTAGTTGGCAATTAATAAAATTTCATTTCTAGGACTAGACCCTGAAACTTATTGCTATATCACAAATACAGAAAAAGCCCATGTCTTTCCCTATTCCTTCACCTTAAACACTAGATCACTCTTCCTTCATCTGGGCATTGTCTCTTCCCACAGAATTTGCACTAAATGGAAAATAATTATAACCACTCTGAAGGCAGGGTCTGAGTCTTTGTCTTCATAATATCTTGCTATCAGCCTCATTTATGACCAACCATTAGTATGTCACCAAGCCCATCTGTGAATCCTCAGTTGACTGGAATGAAAACAATAGGAAGTCACTATAGAATCTGGAGTCAACAGCTTTTTTTTACTAATATTGACTATACTTGACTTATTAAGGCAGAAGCAGTAGGCTCATAGAGAACATGAAAAGATTTTAAACAAGAATAGAAATTAAATGATTTTAATTCCATGTAAAATTTAAAAATAAACTAACCAGAGTCCTTAATTCTTGACTAAAATTTAGCATTTTAATCTCAAAAACAAAACAAAATAAAACAAATCACTTCTCTAGTTCAAATAGCCTCCAAAGAAAATTCAAGGAAAAAGAAATCAGGAGCATAAATACAAATGAGTAGATATTTCACCAAAGATTCCACAACTTCTGAAATTTTCTAGGATCACATAATCATTCCAGAAAAGACACTAGATCTCTCAAGTCTATCCTGAACTTCTTTGTGCAGATAAAAATTTCTTCCTTGTTGACCTAATCACAGATATCCTGAAGAATAACTTTTCCCTATTCATATGTAATACTGTGTCTTTGAGATTTATGGAGTTTACTGTTTAGCTTTTCTTTCTAAAGCTATGTCTCTACTAATGAAAAGAATATGCTCTGATGCACACATTATTGTTCAAAATATTTTTTCATACAGGCAGAACTAACCGTTATGCTTGTGTGTAAGTAAAACATTACCTGCCCCTCTCCTGACCCTTTCAACATTCTTGGGGGGCCCTCCACTCTCAGATGGCTTCCCATATTGGATCACAAAATAGGCTTTCTCCAACTACCGGGTGCCTGCAACAACTCAGGACATGCTTTCTTCCTGAATCCTAGACTCCTTCCAGCCTTTGCTGAGTTCTGGCTGCAGGATTCTAGCTAGAATATTGTAGGCATCCTAGGATTCGGCCTCATAACACTCTGTTGATATTATGTGTCTCTCCTCTTACACTCCTGGATGAGGCAGCAATAAGGTACAAATCTGCTTTCTCCGTCACAGATGCAAACCTGCCCAGGGAGTTGACTAGGCCAATTTTCAACTTCCTAAGATCTTAATTCCACAAGGTCTGGGGGATCTAGTTATGGACAGCAAAGTTGGAAACCCATTCTGAATGCCAGACAACTTGGGATGGATTACTGTGGTTGGGCAGGAGTCCTGGGAGATGGAGAAGTCAGGAAAAGAAAAGAGAATAATACACAAAGAAATTGCTGCCTTTGTTGAGAGTATGACTTCCAAGATGTTATTCCTGGATACTTTGATAATCTTTGAGATGAGGATCTTAAGCTCCTTGCAACAGATGGGGCAGTGCTACACCTCACAAGGGCAACCCCACAGTCAGCCAGTGCCAAGCCTCATGCAGCTCCTGAAGGGGTCTCAGGTTGTGAGTATACCAGCGTTCTCCCTTTCACTGTTTCAGAGGCCCATGACTGAGCAGATCCAAGTGCTTTCATCCTTTTTGTTGTCCAGGGTAGCTTTAATAAAGGTATTTTGCTATCAGAAGACCTGTTAACGGCAAAATGCCAAGAACCCCATTTCATTTAATCTTTCTGAAATCACTAAATACTCTGTCTTTGCTGTAATTTTTCAGTGATAATATTTTACACCACTGAAAGCAAGAATAACTTCTGCTTATGATTAGTAAAGCCAGATGGACTCAATAATCATTTTTAAAAATACATTTTAAGTTGGGCTGTTGCCTTTAATCTACTTATCACAGTGTCTCTACCAAAATTTTAAGACTATGAAAAAAATAATTTGTTATACTCCCTCCAAAAAAAAAAAAAGCTCAGCCAGAAACGATATCAGGGCACTAAGAAAATTAGTTCTTTAGAACAGGTGAAAAGAGGGAATGAAAGGGTAGTGAGGGTAAATCTTGGCTTTCAGAATAGAAAGCCACAAGGGCAGCCAGAAAGAAATGGAATACTTTAAAAATGTGACAGGTGGCTCTATGCTTCTTATATTAGCTGTTAACTGCTGGAACTCATTAAGCATAGTATGCAAAAGGAAATAATTGAATGTGGGAACACTCTGCAGGGCCACAATGGGATTCCTATTTCTAGTGTCCACTGTAATTATGAATCATCCTCGAAATACGGGACTTACAGAAGAAATGCTGCCCTTGAATCAAGCTAGCCTTGTTCAAGGTATTTTTATCCTAGGTTTAACTGATGGAGGTAGACACTCAATTGACTGGATACAGAAAACCTGTTGCTTTAGCCTGTATTTGGTACTTCTGAGTACAGTACAGGAGATCTTACCACAAGGGATTTGAGGAGATGGGAAAGATGAGAGGCTCCACGTTCTCCCAGAGCTCACTTCATCCCAGCCTGCACCAGGCCTTATAGCCATTTCTCATTGCAGCCATATTATCTCTAAGCCCCTCACCCTCTCCTGCAGGGTCTTCTCTCAGGCAGTCTCCCTTCTTCTACTAGGCCAACTCCCTGGACCTAAGCCACATATCAATCTCTTCAGCCATCCCTGGACATACCTTCAGCCTGACAAGCCCTTTCTACCTGCAGGTACATTCAACCTACCCACTCCCATCATCTAAACAATTCCTAAAACTACATCTTTCAAATAAGCCATCTCTTCATGAATAGCCCAACAGAAATAATTGTCAAGTCCTGAGTTTCCATTTAAAAAATCAATCATACATGTGCAGGCTATTGGGGTTTCTGTCAAAAAGTTCTCACATTTCCGTTAACAATAAGCTTAGAATAGATCTGGGCAAATGTGATGCCATTGTCCAAACACTCTGAGGTTGCCTTAAGAAGTCTAAGGACCCGATAGAAACAATAATCGTCTTATAGGGGGCATCGATCATGTGTCAGTCAGTATATAACCCCTGGAAAGTGTGTTCACATCTGGAATGTTGACAAAACAGAGAGTACACAAAAGAGAGACAAGCAAAATACTGAGCGACTTAGAAAACAAGTCAGAGGGACTATAGAAACCTGTAGGGATATTGAAGACCAGTGGTCCATTTTCCCACCCAGCCTGCTCCTCTTCCTGACTTCTCATTTCCTCTTCTGTCACCATCATTACACCAACACATACTCAGTCCCTGTTATCTGCCCTGCCCTGTGATAGGCACTGAGGAAATAAAGCTGATTGATTAGAGCTTTGTCTCTGACCCCAGTTCCTGAGGCTCCCCGTCACTCATCCTCAGGATCCAAACACTGGACATAACAGTGCAAACTTTGTCACAAATTCCTCCTGCCATTTTGCTTTGTGATGGGTGGCACTTAAGCACACTTCAGTTAGTATTATTATTTGAATGAATATTATTGCATAGTGGAAAGAACATGAAGTTTCCAGTCAAGTATAACCGGGTTAAAATTCCATTCTGATCATTACTACCTGTGAAACCTCTATTTAAAGTATGTTTGCGCTATGTAGTGACGATAATAACACTGGTGATTCACCCAGCAAAAGGTCTGCCACATTGTAGTTAGTCAAAACTGTTAGTTTCTAAATCTCTGTCTATTCTTCCTAGTCTGAAAGTCCTTGAAACTTCTTTGCATTTCTCCTGATATATAATCCAGGCCCTAATGTACCTCACATTTGTTTGTTAGGTTACATGTTTTATTGGATGAACTCCCTGAGTTGCAGTTTCTTTGCTTCGGTGGATTGTTACAAAGATAGCTAAGTTAAGGAATAGGCAAGCTTTTTAAAGAGCATAAAGCACCCTATCTACATGTGACAGTGATGATGACCATGATCTTGATAAAAAGGGCACCGAATACAAGTGTCAACCACAGTGTCAGAGACAGGAAGGCTGAAGTATGAATAAGTGCTAATAATGATTGTGGTAGCTCAGCATGTTAAGTATAATAACAGGTTTAATTCTCAGAACAGCTCTATTATCTTCCCTATTAATGGGAAAGAAATTGTGGTACCAAGGGATTAAGGAATCTTCTTAAGAGAACACATCCAATAAGTGATGGAACTGTGATTCAAACCCACTTGGTTTGACTTCAGGCTAAGTGTAAAAAGCTCCATTGTCAGGTCAAAACCAGGGTGGTGCCACAGCTTTGGTCAATGGTCTCTGTATGCTCAATCCATATACATGGAAACAAGCTGCATTATTTTTTTCAGAAATCTGAGATTGTTTCCAGCTCATGCAATATATCCTTTGCCATGTGGAAATAGGCCTCTTTGCACCCTGAGAGTAATGGACTGGACTTGGCAGAGATTACCATGATGAAAGCCACTCTGCCTGACTGTGGTTCCATTCAGATACTCTCACTTATTCTGTCAAATCCACTTGTACAGTGCACTTGAAAATGGCTGTGCTTTTTCCACAGGCAACTCCTCAGGCAACAACTATTGCTCTTTCCTTTCATCCAAGCTTCAGGGGTAACTGGAAGGTATCTGTGAGTGTTGGCACTTTTAAAGCAGCTGTTGACTTGCTCTCACTCACAACAGGAGTAAATGCTTTAGTATATAAAGGAACAAATCTTAAGTCCAATCAAATGGATATATATTGTGACAGTTCACTATGCAAAGACAAACATGCTGAGAAACTTTCCTTTAGCCATGTGGGTCCAAATGATCTCTGAAAACAGAGCCAGGTCCGAGATCACACAGCCAGTAAGGGAAGAGAGCTATGATTCTGACCCAGGTTTGTCTGAGCAAAGTTTGTGTTCCCGCTAATCTTTGAAACAAAACTGTGTCCTAAATATTTGCTTTGAAATGACCTAGATACCCAAATGTTTATCATTGGGTCAATGCTCTTATTTTCTGTTTTCATGTTACTGTGTGTGCAAATTTATTACACATGCTTGATTTTTCATTTGGTCTCCTCAGGTACATTACATGAAAAAATTTTAGATTCTATACAGAAAAGAAATGAAGTCCCACTTTGGTTTAAAACAAGTAAACAACTAAAATTCCAATTAAGGAGTCTGTATCTCATAGCAATTTAGAATAAAGGCTTTGAGTCACACAGCCTGAGATTGAATTTTGTTTCCTCAACTTGCTAACTCTGCAAATCATGTACTTCTTCTGAGTCCAGGCTCATCATCTATCATATGGTGCATGTGTGCAGTGTGATTAAACAAATGTTTATAGTGTCACTTGGTACAGGTTGGAACCTGTAGTCAGAAGAATGAATAGATGCACAAATTCCCAATTCCCTTAGAAGAGTTCAGAGAACATGCTTGGGATGAGCCACAGCTGGACGTACCATGGAGCTTTGGTCCAAGAAAGGATCCCCTTTCTGCAAGGTCAGAAGGAAACGGAGGACCTGTGCCACAGTTGACACTTCTGCCCATGAGTTCTAGTCTGCATTAAGTGATGCCTCTATATTTGTGCAAGCTCCTGGTGCAATGATAGCTCCTCTGTCATACAGAGAGCACAAAGCAGCAGGCATTACTTGGTGCAAGCTGGAACCCATGGATAGAAAGACCAGCAGCTGCATAACAAATTAAAATATCGATGCTGAAGTTAAGGATTGTTTTGAGAATTTAATTAGAATATATAAGTGCTTAGCAGTTCCTGGAATATGATAAAGTTTCAGGAATAGTTAATGATGATGATGATGGTAGTGATGATAAGGATAATGCTGGTGATGATGATCGTGACTGTGATGATGTGAATAACATTACCTCATCTAAGATTCTATTAAAACATACCGATCCTTTACTCTGTGTTAGGCACCGTGCTAGTGCTTTCGTTAAAGCTCACAAAAACCTTGAAAAGGCTATGTTTATATTTATTTTCTAGATGAAAAATCTAGGGCTCACAAAAAAGACCCAGGTGTTCTGACTCCAAGCATTCATTATATTGGGTTGGCCCAAAAGTTCGTTCAGGTTTTTCTGTAACATCTTATGGAAAAAACCGAACAAACATTGTGGCCAACCCAATACTATAAAGTCTTATAAAGAGCCCTTTTTATTAAAATATTTTGTCATAGGCTCATTTTTCTATATAAGATTTTGTATATTTCAAAGTATTTTATGCACATTTTCTCAGTATTTATTTGCTGACCTATAGAAAGGAGTTGCTGAAAATATAATATGTGAATCAGAAATCAAATTGTATTTTTCCCCTTTAAAACCCAATAGGGCCATTAGAAGAGCTTCCGTTGAAAATTCTTACAAAGACATGTATTAGTATAAATTTAGAGCAACTGGAACTCTCATAAATTACTGGCTGGAAAACTAGCAATTTCTTATGAACATAACATACATCAACCCTATGACCCATTAATTCCACTCCTAGGTATTTATTCAAGAGAAATGAAAACAAATGTCCATTAAAAATACTTATACATGAATATTCATAGTCACTGTATTCATAGCAGTCTAAATTTGTAAATAGCCCAAATGTCCATCAATAGAAAAATGGACAAACAAGCTTTGGTGAACTCTTGTATTAGAATCCTACTCACAACAACACAGATGAGTATTAAAACTCATTTGTCTGAGTGAAAGAAGTAAAGTCGTATATGCTCTTTAATTTCGTTCCCATGAAGCACTAGAACAGGTAAAACTATTCTATGATGATGGTATTCAGAACAGTAGTTGCCTACGTGTTGGGGACTGACTTAAAAGAGGCATGAAGGAATGTTCTGGAGTGATGAAAATGCTTACTCTCTTAATAGGGGTTTGGATTAGAGGGGTATATATATTCACTGAAACTCATTGACTGTAACAGTTAAGATCTGTACATTGCACTCTGCATAAATTATGCCTTGATAAAAATTATGCAGCAGAAGCCATAATTAGATTTTTCATCAGACAAGCATTGATATTTCACTTCATCTCTTTGGATTGAAGATTAGTTTTAAGGCTATCCATAGGACTAAGTCTGAGACAATTTTTATTGCTAAAGTTCCAGACTCAAGTGCTTTTACTGCTGCAGCAGAGACTTGTCATTACCCCCACCACGGAAACACACACAGTATCCCATCACCCCTTGTACTTCTGTAATTCCCAAGTTTAGCTCTACATGAACCACCAGCTAAAGACCACACTCCTCAGCCTTTCTTGAAGCTAACTGTGGACATAAGATTAAGTTCTGCCTATTTGAACATAAGCAACTTCTGGTTATGACTTAAAAGGGAAAGAGTGTGCTTTGTCCTCTCCTTTACCCTTCTCTGCCGGCCAAAATGTACTCCCAGCAGTTACAATGTCGAGCTAGTTTGAGACATGCGGATAAGACAATGATAGAGCATTAATATAAAAGGAGCTTGGGTTCTCACCCTGTCAAACCACCAACATAGCCCTGGACCACCTACCAAGACTTCTAAAGGAGAAAGAAATAAACTTCTCTCTTGGTTATGCTGCTGTATTTGGGATGTCTTGTTAATAGCCACCTAATTAATATCCTACTTAAAATAACCACCCTGTGTGTTAAGCAACCTCAGTCCTCGGGGATCCACTAAAGTCTGCTTGAGAAGAAGATCTCAGAAGCATCTGAGGCAGAGGTCACTGTCATATTGGATCTTCACCACCCACAAAGGAACCTCCAGCCCCAAATGAGACAGCCTCTCTGAAAGATACACAGGGTAGACGGTATCTCCAGCTGTCCTGTGCGGCTCACAAGCTTCCTCATTAACATTACATTCCAGGTATGGAGGATTTATAGAGCCAGCAGATGGACCTCCAACTGAACCTCCAGACTGTGTTTCTTCAGAGGAAGAACTATGGAACAAATCCAGAATCCTTCCTCAGTGCTTTTTCCCCTGACTCCCCAGAGAGATTATTTCCCTGTCAGTCTGACCTGACTTTCAAGGTTTCATTGCATCTCACCAGTTTACATTTTGCTTATTTTATTTTCATTTGCTTCTGGTTTTGACACAGCAAGATTGTTATATCCCTCACTGCATTTTAATCTGCTATGTGATACCCGCTGCATCAATACTTAATTTCCTAACACAGATGTGCTCAAGAGACTTAATTCACCTCTTAGATAATACCGGACCCTTTGCACCTCCCAAAGTAAATTCACTTTTTTCAGCATATTTTATCTCCCAACAAGCCTTGAGCTAAGCAGAAAGTTTTAGTATTTCCATTTTACAGATGAGATACTTGAGTTGCAGTGAAAATAATATGTCCAAGATTACATAAAGAGATGGTGTGAAACTGGGTCGCCTGTTTACAAATGTAATACTCTCTTAATGAAACCATGATCTCTCTCCTTGGTACCTTGTTTGAAGTGCAGGATCAGAGATATAAGCAGAGCACTTATCTCTAGGTGAGGGGATGATAGTGGGGACAAAAAAAAAAAGAAGGGTTTTCAGTTCTCACAATTTAATCTTCCCTCCCTGTTTTGGCGAATGGCGGCAGCATCAAAGTAGCTGTCTAAGACAGAAAAATAGACTTCATCCAAGACATTTCCCTTTTAATCATTTCCCACAACAATCATCTGCTGTTGTTTTCTTTCAACCTCTTTAATATCTCAAAAGGTATGTCTCACTCCTTTTCCGATTCTTCTGCATGAGCCTTTATGATATCCAGCCTGGTTTAATCAATAATATTAGAACTTTTATCCTTGTCTCCACTTTTTATCTCCTCCAATCCATCCTGTACACTGCTGCCTCATGATCTTTCTGTAAGACAGATCTGACCCTGACACTTCCTACTTGAGCTGCTTTAATTGCTTCCTGTATTTTTCTGGATGAAACTCAGATTCTCTATCAGTGCATACAAGGCCCTTCATGTTCAGATACCCACACACTGCAGATTCCTTTCTCCTCCTTCCCTGCATTCACCCTCTGTTCTGCTCATACCAAGCTACGTAAAGCTTTTCTGATGCCTCATTCTGTTTGCTTTCTCTATGCCAAGGTTTGAAAACTCGAATATGTTTAGAGACCAAGTGAGTAACATAAGTGTGTAAAACAGCCTGGGTTTAAGATAATAAGGAGCAGTGGAAACTATGGCATGTGTGCAGAAAGCACTGGGAAATGAATGGATAAAGAAGATGTGGCACACATATAAACGGAATATTACTCAGCCATAAAAAGAAATGAAATTGAGTTATTTGTAGTGAGGTGGATGGGCCTAGAGTCTGTCATACAGAGTGAAGTAAGTCAGAAAGAGGAAAACAAATACTGTATGCTAACACATATATATGGAATCTAAAAAAAAAAAAAAAGGTTATGAAGAACCTAGGGGCAGGATGGGAATAAGGACGCAGACCTACTAGAGAATGGACTTGAGGACACGGGGAGGGGGAAGGGTAAGTTGGAACAAAGTGAGAGAGTGGCATGGACTTATATATACTACCAAATGTAAAATAGATAGCTAGTGGGAAGCAGCTGCATAGCACAGGGAGATCAGCTTGGTGCTTTGTGACCACCTAGAGGGGTGGGATAGGAAGGGTGGGAGGGAGGGAGATGCAAGAGGGAATAGATATGGGGACATATGTATATGTATAACTGATTCACTTTGTTATAAAGCAGAAACTAACACACCACTATAAAGCAATTATACTCCAATAAAGATGTTAAAAAAAAAATGCTATGCTGAGACCAAACAGAACTGTTCTGAAGTACTATTCCAACTGTACGCAGCCATATTATAACCTTGGTGTTTCTGTACAGGCTGTTTGATGTACCAGCAAGATCTCTTTCCCCTTCTACTTTGTCTCACTCACTACAACTAAATCTTTAATACTTAACTTGATCACCACTGCCGCTGATCACAGGCCTCCTCATTTTGCATAAATTCTCTCCTAATGTGGCCCTTTTGCACTTTTCTGCCACCTCTCTTACGACGTGAGATCCTTGAAGGCAAAGGTTGGTTATGTCTTACTGAACCTCAACTTCCATTGCCTAGCATACAGTTGGTGCTCAACAAGTATTTGAGTGAATGTCTGTGTGAGTCAATTTATGTTTGAATGGAAAGGATGTCAATGAATAAATGGCCTAGATTTTATGCTTCTGAGCTACATCTGGAAAGTCTGTGTTGATGGGGAATGAGTTTTCCTTCATCAGTCCACCCTGTTTTCCTCAGAGAAGGAATATTTTGTACAGCTCTGAGGTAGTGTTTCTCTTTAAGGTCCCCATGTTCCACTTTTCATTTTAAATAGCTGAATGTCAGTAATCTGGACTTATACAGAAATATACTTTCTTCCTGAAAAACGCAACTAAGATTTTGTTTTGTTTTTTTTTGCAGTTAATTGACTGTCATTGAATAGTATACAGTAGAGAAGTGCCACCACATCAGAGTTTCATTTCCAAACATATACCACATTATGAAAAGCAATTAAATGTTAAGATCATAATCTCTTCATTTTTCCATAATCTGTGTGTGCATATTGTAGCAAGTTAGCAGAGGGAATGGGAACATAATTGGCTTGGAAAATGAGGTTAGAGGAATAATGACATGAGATAGGCTTCAGAAGGAATGAAGGAGGCAAATCTTCAGTGTCATTGGTGTGAAGAGAAAAGCAAGTGGCCAGCAGGGAGAATCCTTCTAGGAGGTGCCATGCCTTAGTGAGCTCAGTAATGAATTGGGGTGGGGACAAAAAGAAGAAACTTACCAATTGCCCCTAGAGGAAAGGAAAGAAGGACTCACTTGTTCCTTTAAAAGGTTGGGTGCTTTGTAAATAGTGAGTGCCTAATAACTAGGAAATCAGAGCTCTATTGAATCACAAGGAAGCAGAAATAGAAGGACAGACATTCAGGCATGACGTTGCAACAGAGCTCCAAAGGCGGATCTTTGAAGGGGGCATTAAGCTGCTGCTGAGTTAGCGTGAGATCATTAAAGGAACGTGATTGTAATCAAGCTACTTCTGTGCATGACACCAGGATCCCACATCTGCCTGAGGCTGCGAGCTCTGAAGAGACCACTGATTGAAGTTGGGAAAATGGCAAGAGTAAACTGGAGCCAGATAAACCATTTTTCTCTGAGTTAAGTGATGAGTGCACCTCAGAGTAGAGAGAGGTCTATTGTAGAAACAGAGTCAAGAGGGACTGTTAAACGCCTTCTATTCTATCCTCCTGCCTTCAAGAGGAATGGCACCTAAGCCAACAGGGGAAGATTTGAAAGGTGTGCTTGGGCCAGAGATGAGTAGAGCATGAGGGTGCCTGGTTATGGAATCTAAAAAAAAAAAAAAATGGTTCTGAAGAACCTAGGGGCAGGACAGGAATAACGATGCAGATGTAGAGAATGGACTGGAGGACACGGGGAGGGAGAAGGGTAAGCTGGGAAGAAGTGAGAGAGTGGCATGGGCTTATATATACTACCAAATGTAAAATAGATAGCTAGGTGGGAAGCAGCTGCATAGCACAGGGAGATCAGCTTGGTGCTTTGTGACCACCTAGAGGGGTGGGATAGGGAGGGTGGGAGGGAGACGCAAGAGGGAGGAGATATGGGGATATATGTATGCATATAGCTGATTCACTTTGTTATACAGCAGAAACTAACACACCATTGTAAAGCAATTATACTCCAATAAAGATGTTAAAAAACAAAGTTACAATGTAGCTTTGCTAAAGTGACAAGAAAAGGGGCTTCCTGAGGAGGGCAATTTCCTGCAAAGAGCTACTTACACTACTGCTATTGGGAAAAAATCCAAACCCTACAACGTGACATGCATGGCTTTTCTAGATCTGAGCCCTATGTACGTATTCCAAATGATCCATCCCACTCCCTCACATCCTCCCTCTACCTGGGCAAAACTTAAAGGTCAAGCTTCTGTACATCTCTTTGCTTTTGTATATATATTCACTTTGCCTGCGGTGTCCCCACCCAAACATGCCGTGGAGTCTTAACCATCCTTCAGTGCCTGCTCTAATGTATCCTCTTATGATGATGAATGGACCCCCTCAGCAGATCTACGTCCTCCCTTTCTTTGGCCACCATGCCCCTCATGCATTTCTCTGGTTTTGTACATATGTGTCAACACAAGCACTTAAGACAGTACTTGGCAAATAGAATACACTCCATCCATGTTACGTGGTATATTCTTATTTTTTAGCACAGAATTTTGCAATTATCATTTATGCCTGCACCTGTCTCCACTACTAGACTATAAAGGTCTTGAGGGAAGGGACTATGAAGGGTTTATGTTGGCACTCCCAGCTCTCTCTCTCCAGCTCTGTCTCCAGTTAGAATATAAGTAATTCTCTTTTATTTTTATTCCCAGGTGAAGGCAGAATATTGCAGTATAAAGAGCTTTGAAGGGAAGAAATAACCTCAGTTCAAATCCTAACGTTGCCATTTCCTACCTGGGATTTTCTGTATAATTCTTAACTCCTTAGATCCTTAGCTTCCTCATCTTTAAAATGAGGAAAAAATATCTACATCATAAGTTTTTTCTTAGACTTACATGGGGTCATATTTATTAAGTATCTGTCCCACGGTAGGACAGCATGGACATACAACCTGATGTGGAGATGAAAATGAAAGTCATCAGGATGCTGGAGATGGGAATGTGTTAACACGAGGGATTTATTAGAAGAGAAAGCTTTTCCAAACTTCAGAGCTACAAAAAAATGAGTCACACAAACCTTTTCTAACTGCTTTGCTCTTTTACTGTGAAATACAAAAGGACGTAATTGTGTGAAGTTGGCAAAGATTCTTACCCTTAATGTGAAACTTGCAGAAATCCAAAATGCAGTCTAGAGTGTTAAAAATCAGATCCAGAAGTATCCCTCTCCTTTAGAAAGTGACTCAGTGAAGAAGTACTTGAGCTCAAGGGGAAAGAATTCAGGACATTAAACTTCAAAGAGTAGTACTTCACTTTGAACCCAGTGCTGGAGGAAAAAGGAAGATTCAAGTTTTGAATAAGGCTAGCTCTCTCTCTCTCTCTTTTCTCTCTCTCTCTTTCTCTCTCTCTTTTCTCTCCCTCTTCTCTCTTTTCTCTCTCTCTTTTTTCTCTTTTCTCTCTCTCTGTCTCTTTCCCCATTTTCACCCTCCCTGCATCCCATTCTCTTTTTCTATTTGCAGAGCAACAATTATTGAAAAGAATCAGCATTTTAAGCATATAATACCAAAGACTTTAACTTACTGTAGAATCACTTCAGGTAAAATCGTATTTTTTTTTTGTTACCCGTGTCTGTCTTTCTGATTGAAGAATAAGAAGAGGAACTAGTTCTATGAAACAAAGAAGGAAGAATGGCCTCTGGTTATTTAACAGTCATTACTTGGGGGTTTTAACAGCCTCTGTCGTGCAAGCAGGGGGAGCAATTACAATCTTTTCATCTTCCTGTCAGATTTCCTTATGTTCTTAGGCACAGAATTCAGCCTCACATAGTTTCCCCTTGCCATCCATTTGGTTGTTTTGTTTCTTAAGGATAATAATCCAGATTTTATATTACCCATTAAGAAGTTTTATTTACTCTTCATTATTTCTATTGATGTTCAAAGAAGACTTGGTGAGGAAAGGGAGACAGATATTATATCTCGCCCTTGAAGTGAAACTGAGAATTCAAGAAGTCAAGTGATTTTGCCTAAGATTATAAAATACACGGACTCACGCTAGTATCTCCAAGCCCTGGACTTGGTTACTTGTACCAGCAGGTGTTGACTGGCTGTGGGCAGGGCAGGACCACCAATCCAAGTGTGGTTCAGGCTCTGAACTCCAGGTCCTCCTTACCACGTGTTTGGAGCTGTTTTATTGATACAAGAGCATCCTCTCTTGTTTTCACTGCTTTTCTGCTCAGCTGCAAATACCCTCTGAAATGAAGAAAGTTTCCTTCTGGAAGGATTCAGAACTCATAAGCCACTCTCACTCTTCCCTGCAAACACCATCATTACTACCAGGTTTTCGGATTCTAATCGTGTTCCATCTTCAGCCAGTCTCAATTTCTCTTCTGAATGAGATGAAGGCAGGTGGGGAAATGGAAACAGGGATATTAAGTCCAATTGTCTAGGTTGGAAAGTGGTAGAGCTTGTGTCCAGACTGTTACCTTCTGCCTTGGGATGAATGAATCTGTTTGGCTGAGCTTGGGCCGATCTCCACATTAGTCCAGTTATCTTTGGCCAAAGGCAGAGATCAGCTGTTACAAATACAACTGTTTAGGTTGACCCCTTCAGCAAGAACTGGCAGATGATACCAGAAAGGGAGGCAAGGGCTGAGATAACCTAAATACTGCCTTATGCAGCTAGAAGAGTGAGAGATAAGGCTTCTAGTAAAGGATAGCAGCTCTGTCTGGGTATGCAGGGCACAGTGAATCTGCTTAGTATTGCTCAGTACCCAGGACATTTTTCCGCCGCACCCAGGGGCTGAGAAAGAAGTTTCCTGGCCCGAGGTATTTTTGCAAGAGTTGGGGTAGGAAAAGAAGAAAGATGAACATAAGACAGATTTGTCTGCTAAACTAAATCCTATAACATTGCCTGATACTTTGACCATGAACCTGTACACTAACACATATTTGGTGCCCTGAAATCCCAAGTTAGTCAAACATGAAGTCAAACTTTGAATTCATTCGTTCACTGTATTCAGCCATTACTGATTGAGAACTTAGTGTTTTTTCAAGTCCCGGAAATACAAAAATGTCTGAAACATAGGCTTCAGGCATCTCAAAGACTGGTGGGACAGACAGTCATATAAAAAATTAAATGCAATACACTTACCTACGTACACTATGCCGTCAGGATGTAATTGAAAAAAATCAGTTTCATCTGGGTGGTTAGCAAAGACTTCAGAGAGAAACTAGAAGAATCTTGGGAAGAAATTTTACTTGATTTATTAAAAAAAAATGTGATGCTCTGGTAGACTCTAATGAGTAAAATAATTTGATTCCTTTATAAAGGATTCCACTGAATAGAGTGGCCATGGAAGGCCTCTCTGAGATGGTGATATTTATGCTGAGATCTAAAGGATGAGAGGCATCAGCCATGTGAAGGGAAGACAAAAAGACTGTTCCAGGTAGACAGAATGGCATGTATAAAAGCTTTGCAGAAAGAAAGAGCTTGGCCACAAAAGGTGCATAATTAAAATAATGGACAGGCAGAAAGCAGTAAAAGATGAAGCTGGAGAGGTTGGCAGTGGCCAGATCATACAGGGTCTGGTACACAGAGTAAGTTCAGGTTTTATATACTTTCAGTTCTGTGGGCAGCCATTGGAAGACTTTAAGCAGGACTAAGACATGATCTGTGTGCAGGAACCCACACACCAGTGTCGCTTGAACATAACCTGAGAGGAAGAAGAGATGCAAAACGATGTTAGAGAGAGATACAAAGGCAGAACACTCCAGTGGAATGTCCTCCCATTTCACCATGTTGATGAAGGGGAGCCAGCAAAGCTCTATTAAAGAAAGAGGAGCTATCCAGTGAAATTTCAATATTAGACTATTATTACTAAGGATAGACCAGAGAGAGGCAAGACTCTAAGCAATCTTGTAAACTATGCCTCTGAAAACACCAGGTAGGGAAGTGCCAAAAGCAACAGCATGGGCTTTTAGCACCACCTTGGCCTTCAGTAAGGTGGGAGAGGTACACTTGACAGTGTAGGTAACCCTTCTGAGATATAGATAGAAATGGACTGGAAAACCCAAACACGGGAGATTTTCCCTTTTTCTTTTTCCTGTGATTTTTATCTATTAATTTCTTGCACTGACACAAAATCTTAATAATGGTCCAAGTTGGTAATAGTAATAATGTGCCTAGATTCTGGCAATTTCTTAAATGTGGTATAGGTAGGCTTCTCTTATGACATGTTACTGTGTCCTACTGGCCCTCTGGAAATTTGTAAAAAAGTGCTTTAGGATGGGAATATTAGATCTTTGGAGGTGCCAGTTCTAATTTGAGAAATGCACTCAGCAGCTGCAGAAATAAACCAGAATTGTTGAAGCAGGCAACACAAGGTTGAAATGGTACAGAATAAGGGGGAACCGGGGGATAGAAAATTTAGGGATTTAATTTGTCTTGAAAATTGAGAAAGTGTTTGGGGGAATTATAATTTGTTGTGGGAATCTAGATGACGCTAGAGTTAACTAAAATAAAGTAAGATTGACGTAAAGAGAGGATAATCTCTACCAGTGTTGCCAGAAACACAGTCATGAGTTACCTCATGTTAAAACCCAAGGGCCTGTTGGTTTAAACTAATCTAACAAAAGAAAGAAAGAAAGAAGGATGCTACCCACCACCAGTCCCTCCCATCAGGAAATTTGCACAAGCCTCTTAGATAGCCTCATCCACCAGAGGGAAGACAGCAGAAGCAAGAAGAACAGAAGCAAGAAGAACTACAGAAGCAAGAAGACAGCAAAAGCAAGAAGAACTACAATCCTGCAGCCTGAGCAACAAAAACCACATTCACAGAAAGATAGACAAGATGAAAAGGCAGAGGGCTATGTACCAGATGAAGGAACAAGATAAAACCCCAGAAAAACAACTAAATGAAGTGGAGATAGGCAACCTTCCAGAAAAAGAATTCAAAATAATGATAGTGAAGATGATCCAGGACCTCGGAAAAAGAATGGAGGCAAAGATCGAGAAGATGCAAGAAATGTTCAACAAAGACCTAGAAGAATTAAAGAACAAACAGAGATGAACAATACAATACTGAAATGAAAACTGCACTAGAAGGAATCAATAGCAGAATAACTGAGGCAGAAGAACAGATAAGTGACCTGGAAAACAGAATAGTGGAATTCACTGCTGT
Source organism: Balaenoptera musculus (assembly GCF_009873245.2). Lineage (NCBI taxonomy): Eukaryota > Metazoa > Chordata > Mammalia > Artiodactyla > Balaenopteridae > Balaenoptera > Balaenoptera musculus. Next base: position 44,118,777 of record NC_045792.1, read on the forward strand.
GGAACAGAATAAAGAAAAAAGAATGAAAAGAAATGAAGACAGCCTAAGAGACCTCTGGTACAACATTAAACGTAAAAACAGGGCTACCCTGGTGGCGCAGTGGTTGAGAATCAGCCTGCCAATGCAGGGGACACAGGTTCAAGCCCTGGTTTGGGAAGATCCCACATGCCGCGGAGCAGCTGGGCCCGTGAGCCACAATTACTGAGCCTGTGCGTCTGGAGCCTGTGCTCCACAACAAGAGAGGCAGTGACAGTGAGAGGCCCACACACCGCGATGAAGAGTGGCCCCCACTTGCCGCAACTAGAAAAGCCCTCACACAGAAACGAAGACCAAACACAGCCAAAAATAAATAAATAAATAAAAAATATTCCTTATGAAAATGTTAAAACAAAAACAAACAAACAAAAAAAAAAACGTAAAAACATCCGCATTATAGGGGGCCCAGGAGGAGAAGAGAGAGAGAAAGGACCTGAGAAAATATTTGAAGAGATTATAGTTGAAAACTTCCTAACATGGGAAAGGAAATATCCACCCAAGTCCAGGAAGCGCTGAGAGTCCTGTACAGGATAAACCCAAGGAGAAACATGCCGAGACATATAGTAATCAAACTGGCAAAAATTAAAGACAAAGAAAAATTATTGAAAGCATCAAGGGAAAAATGACAAATAACATGCAAGGGAACTCCTATAAAGTTAACAGCTAATTTCTCAGCAGAAACTCAACAAGCCAGAAGGGAGTGGCATGATATACTTAAAGTGATGAAAGGGAAGAACCTACAACCAAGATTACTCTACCTGGCAAGAATCTCATTTAGATTCGATGGAAAAATCAAAATTTTTACAGACAAGCAAAAGCTAAGAGAATTCAGCAGCACTAAACCATCTCTACAACAAATGCTGAAGCAACTTCTCTAAGTGGGAAACACAAGAGAAGAAAAGGACCTACAAAAACAAACACAAAACAATTAAGAAAATGGTAACAGGAACATACATATTGATAATTACCTTAAACGTGAATGGATTAAATGCTCCAACCAAAAGACACAGGCTTGCTGAATGGATACAAAAACAAGACCCATATATATGTTGTCTACAAGAGACCCACTTCAGACCTAGGGACACATACAGACTGAAAGTGAGGGGATGGAAAAAGATATTCCATGCAAATGGAAATCAAAAGAAAGCTGGAGTAGCAATACTCATATCAGATAAAAATACACATTAAATTAAAGAATGTTGCAAGAGACAAGGAAGGACACTACATAATGATCAAGGGATCAATGCAAGAAGAAGATAGAACAATTATAAATATATATGCACCCAACACAGGAGCACTTCAATACATAAGGCAACTGCTGACAGCTATAAAAGAGGAAATCGACAGTAACACAATAACAGTGGGGGACTTTAACACCTCACTTACACCAATAGAAAGATCATCCAGGGCTTCCCTGGTAGCGCAGTGGTTGAGAGTCTGCCTGCCAATGCAGGGGACACGGGTTCGAGCCCCGGTCTGGGAGGATCCCATATGCCGCGGAGCAACTGGGCCCGTGAGCCGCAATTGCTGAGCCTGTGCGTCTGGAGCCTGTGCTCTGCAACAAGAGAGACCGTGATGGCGAGAGGCCCGCGCACTGCGATGAAGAGTGGCCCCCACTTGCCGCAGCTAGAGAAAGCCCTCGCACAGAAACGAAGACCCAACACACCCATAAATAATAAAATAAAATAAAATAAATTTTAAAAAAAAGTCTTTAAGAAAGATCATCCAGACAGAAAATTAATAAGGAAAAAAAGCTTTAAATGACACAATAGACCAGATAGATTTAATTGATATTTATAGGACATTCCATCCAAAAACAGCAGATTACACTTGCTTCTCAAGTGCGCATGAAACATTCTCCAGGATAGATCACATCTTGGGTCACAAATCAAGCCTCAGTAAATTTAAGAAAATTGAAATCATATCAAGCATCTTTTCTGACCACAATGCTATGAGATTAGAAATCAATTACAGGGAAAAAAACGTAAAAAACACAAACACATGGAGGCTAAAGAATACGTTACTAAAAAACCAAGAGATCACTGAAGAAATCAAAGAGGAAATCAAAATATACCTAGAGACAAATGACAATGAAAACACAGCGATGCAAAACCTGTGGGATGCAGCAAAAGCACTTCTAAGAGGGAAGTTTATAGCTATACAAGCCTACCTCAAGAAACAAGAAAAATCTCAAATAAACAATCTAACCTTACACCTAAAGGAACTAGAGAAAGAACAAAGAAAACCCAAAGTTAGCAGAAGGAAAGAAATCATAAAGATCAGAGCTGAAATAAATGAAATAGAAACAAAGAAAACAATTGCAAAGATCAATAAAACTAAAAGCTGGTTCTTTGAGAAGATAAACAAAATTGATAAACCATTAGCCAGACTCATCAAGGAAAAGAGGGAGAGGACTCATATCAATAATGTTAGAAATGAAAAAGGAGAAGTTACAACAGACACTGCAGAAATACAAAGCATCCTAAGAGATTACTACAAGCAACTCTATGCCAATAAAATGGACAACCTGGAAGAAATGGACAAATTCTTAGAAAGGTATAACCTTCCAACACTGAACCAAGAAGAAATAGAAAATATGAACAGACCAGTCACAAGTAATGAAATTGAAACTGTGATTAAAAATCTTCCAACAAACAACAGCCCAGGACCAGATGGCTTCACAGGTGAATTCTATCAAACATTTAGAGAGGCGCTAACACCCATCCTTCTCAAACTCTTCCAAAAAACTGCAGAGGAAGGAACACTCCCAAAATCATTCTATGAGGCCACCATCACCCTGATACCAAAACCAGACAGAGATACTACAAAAAAAGAAAATTACATACCAATATCACTGATGAATATAGATGCAAAAATCCTCAACAAAATACTAGCAAACAGAATCCAACAACACATTAACAGGATCGCACACCATGATGAAGTGGCATTTATCCCAGAAAAGCAAGGGTTGTTCAATATATGCACATCAATCAATGTGATACACCATATTAACAAATTAAAGTATAAAAACCATATGATCCTCTCAATAGATGCAGAAAAAGCTTTTGACACAGTTCAACACTGATTTATGATCAAAACTCTCCAGAAAGTGGGCATAGAGGGAACCTACCTCAACATAATGAAGGCCATATACGACAAACCCACAGCAAACATCATTCTCAATGATGAAAAACTGAAAGCATTTCCTCTAAGATCAGGAACAAGCCAAGGATGTCCACTCTCACCACTGTTATTCAACATAGTTTTGGAAGTCCTAGCCACGGCAGTCAGAGAAGAAAAAGAAATAAAAGGAATACAAATTGGAAAAGAAGAAGTAAAACTGTCACTGTTTGCAGATGACATGATACTATACATAGAGAATCCTAAAGATGCCACCAGAAAACTACTAGAGCTAATCAGTGAATTTGGTAAAGTTGCAGGATACAAAATTAATGCACAGAAATCTCTTGTGTTCCTATACACTAATGATGAAAAATCTGAAAGAGAAATTAAGGAAACTCTCCCATTTACCATTGCAAAAAAAAGAATAAAATACCTAGGAATAAACCTATCTAGGGAGACAAAAGACCTATATGCAGAAAACTATAAGACACTGATGAAAGAAATTAAAGATGATACCAATAGATGGAGAGATCTACCATGTTCTTCGATTGGAAGAATCAATATTGTGAAAATGACTATCCTCCCCAAAGCAATCTCAAATTACCAATGGCATTTTTCACAGAACTAGAACAAAAAATCTTAAAATTTGTGTGGAGACACAAAAGACACCGAATAGCCAAAGCAGTCTTGATGGAAAAAATGGAGCTGGAGGAATCAGACTCCCTGACTTCAGACTACAGTACAAAGCTACAGTAATCAAGACAATATGGTAATGTCACAAAAACAGAAATATAGATCAATGGAACAAGATAGAAAGCCCAGAGATAAACCAATGCACCTATGGTCAACTAATCTATGACAAAGGAGGCAAGAATATACAGTGGAGAAAAGGCAGCCTCTTCAATAAGTGGTTCTGGGAAAAGTGGACAGCTACATATAAAAGAATGAAATTAGAACACTCCCTAACACCATACACAAAAATAAACTCAAAATGGATTTGAGACATAAATGTAAGACCGGACACTATAAAACTCTTAGAGGAAAACATAGGAAGAACCCTCTTTGACATAAATCACAGGAAGATCTTTTTTGATCCACCTCCTAGAGTAATGGAAATAAAAACAACAATAATCAAATGGTACCCAATGAAACTTCAAAGCTTTTGCACAGCAAAGGAAACCATAAACAAGACTAAAACACAACCCTCAGAATGGGAGAAAATATTTGCAAACGAATCAACAGACAAAGGATTAATCTCCAAAATATATAAACAGCTCATGCAGCTCAATATTAAAAAAAGAAACAACTCAATCCAAAACTGGGCAGAAGACCTAAATAGAAATTTCTCCAAAGAAGACATACAGATGGCCAAGAAGTACATGAAAAGCTGCTCAACATCACTAATTATTACAGAAATGCAAATCAAAACTACAATGAGCTATCACCTCACACCAGTTAGAATGGACATCATCAGAAAATCTACAAACAACAAATGCTGGAGAGGGTGTGGAGAGAAGGGAACCCTCCTGCACTGTTGGTGGGAATGTAAATTGATACAGCCACTATGGAGAACAGTATGGAAGTTCCTTAACAAACTAAAAATAGAATTACCATATGACCCCGCAATCCCACTACTGGGCATATACCCAGAGAAAACCATAATTCAAAAAGAGACATGCACCCCAATGTTCATTGCAGCACTATTTACAATAGCCAGGTCATGGAAGCAACCTAAATGCCCATTGACAGACAAATGGATAAAGAAGTTGTGGTACATATATACAATGGAATATTACTCAGCCATAAAAAGGAATGAAATTGGGTCATTTGTAGAGATGTGGGTGGATCTAGAGACTGTCATACAGAGTGAAGTAAGTCAGAAAGAGAAAAACAAGTATCGTATATTAACGCATATATGTGGAACCTAGAAAAATGGTACAGATGAACTGGTTTGCAGGGCAGAAACTGAAACACAGATGTAGAGAACAAACATATGGACACCAAGGGGGGAAAGCAGTGGTGGGGTGGGTGGTGGTGTGATGAATTGGGAGATTGGGATTGACATGTATACACTGATGTGTATAAAATGGATTACTAATAAGAAACTTCTTTATAAAAAAATAAATAGAATTCAGAAATTCAAAAAAAAAAAAGGAAGGATGTAGTGACATCACCTGTTGTTATTGTGTAGTATCTCTTGTTTGGTCCGCAGACAGGACACTCCCATGGTCCATGTGTTTGCTTTTTAGAAGCATGTGATTGGCAACTCCACTTAGAATATGGCTTGGTTATTTCTAAAAAAAAAAAAAGAAAAATATATAGAATAACTAGAATAAAATAAAGGTAAGCATAATAATGTATATTTATATTAAATGAAGAGTAGATGAGTAATGGTATTGAAAGCACTTTGTGAGATGCTCTATAAGAATATTACTTCCAAAACTTATTGAGAGTGTGTATTATTGAACATAATAATTAAGGAATAATTAAGATAGTGGCCATCATACCAGATCTGAAGAATTCCCAGATCATCTTTTGACAGTCTGGATTTTCCCAATTTGGTTGCCTCATCATCACCTTATCAATGCTGGGACTTCAGCTATCGTTCAACTGTATGGAACTAGCTTCGCAATTTCTTAAGCAGAACACAATGTTGTAATCAGACATATTCAGATTTGGTTTTTCAAAAGTCATTGTCTTCTCATAGAATAAATGGAATCTCATACTGTCTTGAATATCTTGACAGATGGGCTTGTCATTTCAGAGCAGATGGCAAGATGATTAGGCTAAACTCTGAAATCTTAAATACTAGACATATGAACGGCTATTCAAGGGCTAAAGACACTGAAAATATCCCTTTAGACAGTCTGCATTTGAAGGGGATATTTGTTTAAAACTCAAATATTCTTCTACTCTGGGGGAACTTAGATTTCCTTGCAACAAATGCATTCTGTTTTGAAAGAGTAGAGACTTAGTGTCAGGCTGACTTGGGTTTTGAATCTGGATCTGCTGTTTATTAATGTGTGATAAGATACTTCATCTTAGTTTCCAGATCTGTAAAAGCTGGGTCAATAACACTTGCCTCATGGAATTGGGGGGATAATTTAATGAGATAGCACAAGTGAAATATCTCACAGATATCCATCCCTGCAAATACCTTTCTAGACTGACAAATGATAAACTTGTTCTGCACTTGTAGCTGAAGAGAAAATGGTACATGTTTTTCTGCAAACATTATTTTTGGAGTTTAAAAACATATAGAGATTTTAATAAAGAGGACTTTGAGAAACAGAAAACAACAAATAGTATAAAATGTATATAAATGTACCAACATGCAGGCATACATGTGTAAGATACACATTCACCTTATCTTTATTCAACATTAATTATAGATTTTAAAGCACTTCTGCAATCATTATTTCATTTGATCCTCTGTACCATGGAGTAAAGCAACATTATCTCTACATAAATAAATTTTTAAAGATGAAACTCACAGAAATTGTTTGACCAATGCAACACAGCACAAAGTCAGATGTGAAACTATTTTTTTTTACTAACTCTTGGCCAAACTCCAAAAGAAAAGGATTCTGGAGTTCTCCCCAGTTACTATCTCTGCTTTCCCCCAATACTTATGCTGTGGACATTGTTGGTTACATTCTCAGCATCCACATCTCCTTTCATCTATCAACAGTGTCCAAAGTTTGCATTGGAGGAATCCTTACTCACACATTCTCTGCCACTTAATTTGGGTACTGTTGATTCCCACCGGATCCAGGAGTGGTTCTTGTTTGCTAAAACTAATTGTGTGTTTAATCCCCCCAGCTCTTTGGGGACTAGGCACAGTAGTCAGGCATGGTCAAAGAAATGCAGAGTGTCTTTTGCTGGGTAACCTGAGAAAGAAGAGATTCCTCACTCTGAAAGCTCTCTTTCCATGGAGAGTGTGCTGTACAAGTATCAGGAATGGAACTGTAGCAGCCGTTTTGCATAATTAAGGGAGAGCCTGGAGTGACAAGGGCACTGTGTGAAACCAGTGGCAGAACCTGATATTCAGAGATCAGTTAGTAAGATTCTCGTTAGCATCATTGGTCCTTAGATTAGGCTTCTACGGAAAGATCCCTAAACTTTCAGTTACCTTCACCAATGAATTCCCTTTATTGTTTAAGCCAGTTTGAATTGGATTTTCACTTATTGCAACATAAAGAGATGTGCTGAAAGATGTGGCTAAAATTTTGGCAGTAGAAAATAGATACTGCTTGGGGTAAACATTTGAAAATTCCTTGGGAAATCTGTTTCTGGAATGCCATTTAAGTCAATGTTGAGAAGGATTTGTAAACTTTAAAAATTTTTACAAACAGCTTTCTAATGAATGCACCTGACCATTATTCCCTCAGCCTGTAAAGAATTTCACAAGTATCTCTGAGCCAGGTGTACAGAAAGGAAAAAAAATAGAACACTTGTGACTGATCTGTAGGAGCTTATAAACTGGTTAGGTAAAAAGGGCTAGCAAATATGATACAGTGAAAAAGGGCTAGCAAATATGATACAGTGAAAATCACTAGAACAGCAGTCCCAAACCTTCCTTTTTGGCACCAGGGACCAGTTTCATGGAAGACAATTTTTCCACGGACCAGGGTGGGAGTGGGGATATGGTTCAGGTGGTAATGTGAGCGATGGGGAGCGGCAGATGAAACTTTGCTTGCTTGCCCACTGCTCACCTCCTGCTGTGTGACCCAGTTCCTAACAGGCTGCAGACTGGTACAGATCCACGGCCTGTGGGTTGGGGACCCCTGCACTAGACTGCATACGATCATGTTAAATAGTGTGGGGGAAATTTGAGAGTCTGTAGAAATTCTGAATGACAGTATAGGGTTGGTGGAGTTAGGAACATCTTCAAAGAATATGAGACCAAGTGATCTCTGACATTGCAACTGTAGATGTAATAAGGAGAGTGTTGACAGACATTTCAGGTAACTGAAAAAGAGAACTATCATTTAAGGTATATAGTACTTGCCATATATCCCTAATGTTTCGTTTTTGGCTGTTTCAATAGCCATGTAATACAAGGAAGGAGAGCTGGGCTAGGACTCAAGAGATACAATGTCTTATTTTGGCTCTAATATTTACTACATTTTTTTAAATTTGAGGTAAAGCATTTTATGTTAAAAAAAATTACTACATTTTAAAAAACCTTTTTTATTTTGAAATAAAGAGAGATTAACATGAAATTACAAGATTGTCCAAAGAGGTCCCACGCACCCTTCACCTGGTTTCCCCTAATGGTGTCATGGCCATTTTATCACATGTGTAGATTTGTGTAACTATCACTTCAATCAAGATACAGAGCTATTCCATCACCACTAAGACTTCCCTCATGCTATTCCTTTATAGTCATTCCTTCCCACCATCCCTAAACCCTGGCAACCATAATTTGTTCTCAGCTCTAAAATGCTCTAAAATGTTGTCATTTAAGAATATCATATAAACGGAATCCATTTTATTTTTGTTTTGTTTTCTGTTTGTTCATTTTCAGCTTTTTTTCCCCCTGCTTTCCTGTGGGTTATTTAAATATCTAGAGTTCCAGTTTGATATATCTGTAGTGTTTTGGAGTATATCTCTTCACATAGCGTTTTTTTTGTTTTTTTTTTTAAAGGTGTAGGCTTATTTATTTATTTATTTTTGGTTGTGTTGGGTCTTCGTTTCTGTGCGAGGGCTTTCTCCAGTTGCGACAAGTGGGGGCCACTCTTCATCGCGGTGCACGGGCCTCTCACTATCGTGGACTCTCTTGTTGCGGAGCACAGGCTCCAGACGCGCACGCTCAGTAGTTGTGGCTCACGGGCTTAGTCGCTCCGCGGCATGTGGGATCTTCCCAGACCCGGGTTCGAACCCGTGTCCCCTGCATTGGCAGGCAGATTCTCAACCGCTGCGCCATCAGGGAAGCCCCCACATAGCTTTTTAATGGTTGCTCCAGGTATTGTACATACAAAACATATCACAATCTGCTGGTGACATTTCATCAGTTCAGTGAAGTACAGAAACCATACCTCCATTTATGTTCCTTTACCCTCCTCCACTTATAATTTGTCTTAAATATTTCTTCTATAAACATCAATAACTGCATCAGTATTATAATTTTAGCATCAACTGTCAAGCATAATTTAGAAACTCAAGAGAAGAAAAGTCTATCACATTTACCCACATATTTTTACTCTTTATATTATTTTTTTTCTCCATTCCTGATGTTCCAGGATTCCTGCTTTTATCATTTCTTTTCCATATAGAAAACTTCCTCTAGCCATCCTTTTACGGTAGGACTGCTGGTGACAGATTTTCCTAGTTTTCCTTTATCTGAAACCATCCTTATTTTTTCTTCACTTTTGAAGGATATTTTTGCTGGTATAAAATTCGAAGTTGACAGTTCTTTGTTTTCATCTGGAAGAATATTGTGCCATTTCACTCTGCCCTCTTCATTCCTCTGTTGAGTCTATCTACTGAGTTTTCTGTTTTAGTTATTGTATCTTTCAGTTTTAAAATTTCCATTTGGTTATTTTTATATGTTTTCCTTTCTGGAACTTTCTGTTTTGTTCATTTGTTTCAAATATATACATAATTGTTCATTGAAGAATTTTTTTTTATCATGGCTGCTTTAAAATCCTTGTCAGATAGTTCTAACATCTACCTTACCTCAGTCTTAATGTCTGTTAATGTCTTTTCTCATTCAAGTTGAGGTTTTCTTGGTTCTCTGTATGATAACTGATTTTCTATTGAAACCTAGACATTTTAGGTACTATATCATGAGACACTGAATCTTATTTAAACTTTGTTTTAGTAGGCCTCATTTGACACTGCGTCAGCAGGGGAAGGGTCCACAGCCTTGTTTCTGCCAGATTGAGGTAGAAGTCTAGGTTCTCCACTTGGTTTCTGTTGACACTCACAGAAGAAAGAGGCATCTCATTACCTTTGGGCATGGATGGAAGTTCATGCTCTCCACTAGAACTCTGTGATACAATTATGGCTGAGAGGAGTAGTGGTACTGTTATTACTGTCCACCTGGCCTCTACCCACTCTACAGAGAGATGGCCTCATTACTGCTGGGAAATGGTTAAGTCTTAACTCTTCACCATGCCTCCTCTGATACCACTCCAGCAGGGAGGGGGAGGAGATCCTCATTACTCTCAGGTGGGTGTGGAAGTCCAGCTCCCTACATGGTCTCCACTGGCAACAAGGTAGAGCAGGAGGCTCATTATACCCAGAAAGGATGAACGTACCAGCTCCCCAGTAGGGCTTGCTGACAACACCTTGCCAATGGGGTTGGGGTACATCATTACAGCTTGTCAATTGTGGAAGTCCGGACTTTCCATATGTTCACGGACTTTCCATATGTTCATTAATAGCTGGGGTTGGAGGTGGGACCTCAGTTTTTTCCATGGTATTTGGCCAGAGTAACATGGTTATTACTGAAAAGTTCTAGATAGGCTATCTAAGACTTGCTAGGCTTCTCTCCTAGTCCTATGGTGAGAGAGAGTGGGTTTTTCTTGGGGCATTTTTTAAATCTACAATGATTATTGTTTCTGAGTTGATGATTTCCTTAGCACCCAGTCTGGGATATATGAGGCAAAAAGAAAACACAAGTTTTCTCACATGTTGTTCCTTGGATCCTCAAAAGCGTAGCTTATTTACCTTCTTCTCTCTGTCTTTCAAAGCCTTCTTATGTTTGTTTTATATATAATGTCTAGGGTTTCTAGCTGTACTTGGCAGCAGAAACACGGAAAAGTACATCTCCTCAATCTTTCTGGATGCAGAAAGTCTACTTCTGCATCATTAGGCAGTCACATAAACTCTCTGAAACCATTTATCTTATTTTTGTAAGCATAGAAATTAGTACCAGTCTAACATAAATAATAAAATTAAGACTACCAATCTAAAGCTATTATAAGAATGAAATGAGATAATAGATATGTAAGCACTTCCAAAATTGTAATATGATACACAGAAAGAAAAGTGGTTTATGTGTATCTTTCCATATATCTCTGTGGATGGTTATATCTGTGTGCATACAAGTATATATGTACACTCACATATACAGACAAATGTATACTTAACTATATCTAAAAAATAGCTCCCATTTCTCAGGAATGTTTAAAAGATTATAAAGAAATAGCTCAAATAACTAGTTTCCATGGTTAATTCTATACTAACAATGATTTGAAATTTTAGTGTCTGATAGGTGATGTGAAAAGCATTTCAAAACTGGAAAAATAATGAATCTAGTTATTGCACGGCCACTTGAGAGGGACATGCTCTTCTGCATTATCTACTTGAATTGCCAGTGTAAAGATTACATAAACAATATGACAGCTACATCTCCAAGTTAGCTTTGCTGAGAAACAACAGCCAGAAATGCAGCATTGAAGGTAACTTATCTAATCATCTTTACCAAAATTAGAAGGACTCTTTGTAGTACAGTGATGAAAAAACTCACTGCAAAATGGCTTAAACCAAAAGAGAAAAATTATTGGATTATTGGGTCCTATAACTGAACAATTTAGAAAACAGGCTCCAAATAAGGCTTGATGCAGTGGTCAAAATGTCTACAAAACCCAAATTCTCCCATTTCTACTCTGCCTTCCATGCTGCCAATGTCATTCTAGTACTACCCACCATTACCCTTGACATCCCTAACCCAGGCCAGCAGCTTAAACCTTTCTTCTTTACTGAGGTGAAACACCCAACTTCCTTCTTTTCAGAAAAAGAATGAAGACATTTTCAGTAACTTTTCACATGGCCTGGAATTTATTGGCCCTCTTTGGCCTGAATTGATTCTTATGGAACATATTCTTTCTGATAGAACTTAATTAGGTCTCAGGCCTATCTCAGAAACAATCCCTCTTGCCAGGGAGTGGGTTTACAGTGACTGGCTTATATTGTTCAAATCCCCTTCCCTTCAGAAGTGGGGACAGGATCTTATCCACTAAATCTGTATGGCTGTCATATTAGTCAGCTCAGACTGTGCTAAAAGCTGAATGTTTTTGTCCCCCAAAATCATATGTTGAAATCTTAACCCCCAATGTGATGGTATTTGGAGGTGGAGCTTTGGGAGGTGATTAAGTCATGAGGATAGAGCCCTCATGAATGGGATTGGTACCCTTATAAAAGAGACCCCAGAGGCCTCCTTTGTCCCTTCTGCCATGTGAAGTCACAGTAAAAAGACAGCCACCTATGAACCAAGAAGTGGGCCCCACCAGATCTTGGGACTTCCTAGCTTCTAGAACTGTGGGAAATAAGTTTCTTCATTTATAAGTCACCGAGTCTGTGATATTCTGTTATAGCAGCACAAAAGGACTGTGATAACAAATACCATAGACTGAGTGGCTTAAACAACAAGCATTTATTTCTCACAGTTCTGGAGGCTGAGAAGTTCAAGATCAAGGTGCCAGCAGATTCAGGGTCTGGTGAGAGCCCTTTTCCTTGTTTTCAGACTGCCTTCTTGCTGTATCTTCTCAAGGTAGAAAGAGAGAGAGTTCTGGTCTCTTTCTCTTTTAAGGGCACTAATCCTATCCTGGAGCTTCACCCTCATGACCTCATCTAAACCTAGTTATTTCCCAAAGTCCCCACCTCCAAATACCATCACATTGGCGATTATGGCTTCAACATATGAATATTGGGGGACAAAAACATTCAGTCCATAGCAGCTGTTAGCGATGCGAGAGAGCTAGGTAACCTAAAGAACTATCAGGGTACTTTGAGAGCAAGAAAGCATGGCAGTGAATGGGGAGGAATCTGAAGCTATAACCAACAAATATTTATAACACCAGCAAAATGAGGTAGACAGTCACCTTTTTTTCAGTGTTATGTGCAAGTCACTGTGCTAAACACAGTTGACCCTTGACCAACACAGGGGTTAGGGGCACCAATCTTCCACATATAAAATCCATGTATAACTTATAGTCGGCCCTCTGTATCTGCAGTTACTCCATATCCATGGTTCCACGTCTGTGAATTCAACCAACTTCGGATCATGGCTGTGTAATGAGCCTCCCAAAATTTAGTCTACTAAAACAACCACATTATTACACTCATGAATTCTGTGGGTCAGGAATTTGGATAGGGCACAGTCTTGTCCCTACTTCTCCATGCCTGGAGCCTCAACTAGGGAGACTTGAATGGCTGATGGGAAGTTGAATGTCTGGGGACTGTAAAAGCTGAGGCTGGAAGATTCAATTACAGAATGGTTTTCTCATTCACGTATCTGTCACCTTGTTGGTGGAGCTCCTACAAGTAGTGTCTCCAGCATGCCCTTAGTAGTCTTACACAGCTGCTTGGTATTCCAGGAACAAGGAAGAAGCTGCAAGGCCTTTTATGACCTAACTTCAGAAGTTATATAGCTCACTTCCACTGTTGGTCATAAGCTCACCCAGATTCAAGGTAAGGGACACAGACCTCACATCTCAATGGGGAGTATGTCAAAGAATTTGCAGACATGTTTAACAACCACCATACATTATTATATTTAATCTTCACAAGAACCCTGTGATGTGGATTAAAGAATGTTTATAGACATGGAAAGTAACGCACAGAGGCATTAAGGAACCTGCTTGGTATTACTTAGCTAGCAGGTGGCAGAAACAGGATTTGAACCCATTTTCTGAGTCCAAAACCCATGTACTTAATTACTAAGTATGTACCTCATGTACTGTACTACTTTGTAAATTAAAGGGCTTTTTTCATCTGTTCATGTGTTTCACACAGATATACTTTGAGACAGAAGAAGAAGCATAATTTTAATTTTAGTGTAATTTCCATTTTGTGGATGAGCTGGTAGAGTTGAGATTCAAACATACATGTTCAGACTTTAATTAAGAGTTGTTGCACTCATTACCCTGCTGTATCTAAGGATAAACTCACGGTAAGAATCATCAGCTCCACTTAAGTATGTACAATTTCATAAAACTACATATTGTGCAGATGAGCCAACCCTATGCTATTTTCATTATATAAGGCTGTCAAGAACGTGATATGGCCCAGTAATTATATGGTGGTTTGATAATATGAGACAACAAGCAAACAATCCCATAGGAAAATGAACCTGATAATTAGGCTGAGTCAGAACCAGGTCCAGAAACAGGAGGAAGAGGAGAAGGCGGTATTACCTACTAACCCAGGATACTGAGAGTAAAATGAAGAAATGTTTTGTGTTTTGGTTATAATTTTTCTAAAAATTATTCAGGTAGTCATATATAACCAGAAAATTTCAATATTATATGGCTAAATGCTAACAAAGCATTGCATATGGTTTGCCCGTTTGCCGTGACGTGATAACACAAACAATAAGTATTTAAGATAACTCAGGAGGGCTTCTAGAGATGAAAACACTTTGGCAGAGTTTTAAAGGATGAGTATCATAATTATTTGTTTACATGATTGTATTCCCTACTTGAGCAAAATCCTTTATTTCAGTCCCATTTATCTTCATAACCCTGAACCATGCCCAGCCAAGTCTACAACAAAATAAGATATGAACAAATGTTTGTGTTGAATGAATGATTAAAGTAATAGATGAATAGAGTTCTTATTAGGCACATTGCCTAATGGATGGTGGTAGGTCAAATGGATCATCATTTGTTTTCTCTGACCAGCTCACTTCACTGAGTAGTGAAGGTATAATCAATCAAGAAAAGAGAAAAGGAAGTTATCCAAATTAAAGCCATGTTGTACAGTTTATTGTCAGCCTTGTTGTTCAGTTTAGTGTACAGCCTAGTGTCACATTTATCCTGGAGGAATAATCTACATACCAACCCACACTGTGGTGTGGGAGAAGCCTTGAGATAAGGGGAATTTGACAACGTCACACAGATAGGAAGTTTTAAGGCAGCATAATGCTATAAAAAGACTTCAAGTTAAAATTTGGCTCTGATATTTTTCTCATGTGTTCTTATCTCATCTCTGAACCACAATTTCTTCAGCTGTAAAATAGGGACAATAATAACCTCCTCCAGCTCTAATGTGGGATCAAATGAAACAGTATTTTTGAAAGCACATGCCTCAATGGTTAGCACATTGTAGGTACTCAATAAATCTTACTGACACTTTAATCAGTGTTTTTTCTTTATAATTCTGAGCAATTCTCAATTCATAGTTATTTGATATTAGAAGAAGACATATAGAGGTGTGCACACAGTCTACAATCACTCTATTGATATCAGCAGACAAAGGCTTTAAAGGAGGAGGGGGTGCTGTAATCCCATTAATCGGGCCATCAGGAACAGTGGTCCAGGTTTCACACAAGAGCACTGACCCAGGAAGGGCTAGAATGGAGCCTACACTCTGCTCACCAAGTTACCCGGCTGCTTCCACCCCGAGTGAGTACCTTGTACCAAGGCCTCCTAGGGGCTAGCTCAGTCCTGTCTTTTATTATATCACGTAGAGCACAGATGGTGGGCTGTGATAAAATAAGGTTGCAAATTTCTAGCTTGAGGCAGATTCTATGAGCAAGTCCCTTTCTGTTTTCCAAACAGAAAGCAAATATAATTTTGGGACAGAGACAGTTCTCATAGTATTTTGAAATCATTACATATCCTCATCTCTTACTGTACTTTATATCATTAATTGACTTGGGATGAGATTTCAGTTCTTAATGTAACTTACTTAACTATAATAGATAGCAGTTAAAGAGTTACAAGAAAGAGAGGAAAGTTGTTAATTATTTGGTCAATTCCAGGAAATCTTCAGATCTGTAAAGGGGAATTTGACCAGTCATATCCCAGAAGAGCAGAAAATGCCAGAATTTCCCTTAGTGGCCAAGGAAAGAGGATAGAAATAATTATACATTTATAGTTTGTGGCCCTATTACACAATTGTTTGCTTTTGCATCATACCCCTAATCACTTGTTTCTATAGGTCAGCAGAGACCAGTCTCCAAGAAAATCCACCGGGGTGGGTATGAGGGTGGGAGGAGTATTCAACTGGGGATTTAAAGACAAGAAAAACTATGAAGTATCTCTTATGTTTTAGACTCTTCCACAGGTAAAATTGTATGTACATATCAAAATAACCTTTTGCAGGTATTTTATCTCCATTTACAGACAATAAGCTGAAACTCAAAAAGGTACACATAGCTACTAAGAAGCCAAGCCACAGTCAGCACCTGAAGTCAGGTTCCATGTTCTTTCCACTTTATCATAGCTCCTCCCTCTGAATAGCTCTGACCTCGGGTATATCCTCAAGGTTAGCTTCAGCTAAGCTAGGATCATCAGAGAATTTAAAAAGCCCAAAGTCTATAAAACCTCTCCAGAACCCAAGGACGTGTTTGGGAGAGTGTGGGGTCAGAAGCAAGCTGACCAACATTGTTCATTTGCACAACCCGCATTCCCTTACCTTGTTACAGTGGCTGACGAGAAACAGCTACCAAATCCTGCCAAACCCAGTGCAGCTCAATTTTCCACTGCACAGACAAGCTTCTTCCGCTGTAAGTCTGTCTCTTTAATGGCTTGCAGCTGGAGAAGAATGAGAAGTCATCTCTCAGCAGAGAGGACAAAGTAAGGCAGCTAGATTGGCCAGGGGAGGAGCCCTAGTGTAGCCCTCCAGAAAACAGCCATCTCCCTCCCCTGGAAGTGTCACCCCTGGTCCCATTATTTTATTGGTGACATAAAGCAAAACACATCCTGTGATCCCTTCTAGATAACTGTGTGGGCTCCATTCCCAGCACTTTCAGGATCAACGTTCAGTTCTCATCACACTTCTTATCTGTCCCAACACCTTGCATGTGCCTGGAGCTTGCAGCTTCCCTGGGATGACTAATTTCACTTTTATCATTTCAACTTCCACAACTCTCATTTCAAAGGAAAAGAAAAACAATATTTGAATGTGCCTGACCTCTTCCCAGGCTTTCTGAAGTCCCAGAGGAAGAGGAACCATCTAAGTAGAAAGAGGAACATTGATTCATTCATCAGTAAATCATTTATATGTTAATATTTGGAAGCAATTAAGAGCAGGGGCTTTAGCATCACGTTTCTAATCCTGGCTCCTCCGCTTGATAATTGTTGGACGAGTTATTTGATATCGCTATGTAAAATAGAGGTACTATAATACATTAATCATACCTACTGCATTTTGGAAGTCAGTTGGGAAAATGTGAATAAAGCATTCAGCATGGCACCTCTCATAGAATAAGTCATCAGGGACTGCTCACTCTTGTGTGTGTGGATGAGTGGAGGTCTGGCACTGAACTGGGTTTTTAGGAGCCAGAGGTAAGTAAGAGTCTATCTCTGACTTCAGGGGTGAATAATTACAAATTAGAGTAGATGTAGAATTATAATACAGGAAGTATTGAACTATAGATACGGAAGTGACCCAGAGAAGGAAGTATGAGATTTAGTCTAGGGGTGTCCCACCCCTGAGCTCCTTCAGGATCTCATTCTTATCCTAATGCAGCATGTCCACTCTCTAATAAAATAGCTCATCTATTTATCCCAGGAAACTGAGCTCCTTGAGGGCAGGAGTTTGTCTTTTCATATTCTGTCCTTTTCTGAATACTCATGATCAATCTAACACACAGCTTACATAGAAGGTCCTCAGTAAATATTTGACAAAAGAATGAAAGGTGGGAGGAGATGTGTAAAACATGTTCTGGGTACAATGAAGAGACCATTCAGGTTTGAGTAGGTTCATGCAGAGATAAAATAGGAAGAGCTTCGTTATGGGAGGCCTAGTATGCTAGAATAAGAAAATTGAACTTTATCGTGCATAGTCACTGAAGACAAAAGAAACAACAAAAGAAGTATTTAAATTTTGAACAAGGTGCTCAAGGGCGAATGGAAAAATGTGAAGAAGATAGACCAGTTGATATATTAAGGTAACAGTCGAGAAATGAGGTAGTAGGGGTCTGAGCTACAGTGACAAGAATAGAAATGGAAATTAAGGGACAGTTTTGAAATGCTCCCAAAGAGGGAGATGTGACAGGACTTGGTGACTAACCAGATATGGTAGAAAGGAAGGGAGAGGAGTCAAGTTTGAATCTGATCATTAGAGTATTCGTGGCAAACAGAATGGGTCTTGAGTACCTCTCCTTTAGGAAGGAGATTTGCAAACTAAAAGGCTGCCCTTAATTTTGTCGGGGAGGAAGAAACTTTACTCTTCTAGGTTCTTCTATCTTGTCTAAGAATTAAATTGACATGAGACAGATGAACAGGAGAAGTCAAACAAAATTTAATAAGATGTATATATGGGAAAAACTCGGAAAGACCGAGTAACTCACGAAAATGGCTGAAACCAGTCCCCTTAAATACCATCTTCAGCTAAAGACAAAAGAGGATGTGGAGGTAGTGGGTGGGGACTTCAAAGGAGAGGAAGGCAATTGACAAGGAGTTGGAAAATGCAGAGACAATATGTAGGATATGCAGAGACAATGGGACACAGAGAAGAATTTTGACAAACAGACTTGGCTGAGTTCCTCCCTGTCTGCACAACTACTTCTTCCTGTAGTTATCTACGGTGATAACTACCTTCCTGGAACACGTCCTCCATCTACATTCTTTAGGCAGTTAGGGGGATGCTCAAAGTTTCTTCCTGAGTCTTTTGGGCCTTAATTATTTTTCAGCTCAAAGTAGTCTGCATGCCAAAGAGATAGTTGGGGGTGGCAAGTTTTACTCCCCTACAATTTCAGTATTTCTCACCTGTTCTTGTTCTTCTTTTAGATAAGAACTGGGGTGAGAAACCCTGTGGAAGCCAGTGACAAGGAGCTTGTTCCTAAGAGAAAATGGAGGTAGATAATACAGGCCATGATGTTGAGAACAGGTCACCATCTCTTATTCCTGGAAGCAGCCATCCTTCCATCTGCCTTCTCATCCATCCATTCAATTTTCCAGCCGTCTATCCTTCTAACATACATTTCTTGAGTACCTACCTCAGGCCAAGAAGTGTTCTGCTTTCTAAATATTCCATAATGACAGATAGTTTGCTGCTCCCTATGAGTCACACGACTGCAATAGCAACCATACAAAGTACAGAATGATCTTAAATTTTTTTTATTACATTGATTGCTTCTGTTTCTTTGTGGGGACAGCAGTAAATTGCTCTTTTAAATTAGCTTTGAGACACTATAATTTCAGCTCTAAGTGCAGAAATTGAACTGCTTTCAAGGATAGCAAAGTGATGGCAGTATCCTGGTGCTAAAATACAATGACAAGCTAAAGTACAATGAAGCATTCCATTGCCCTATGGGAACTGTATGTCCATGCTGAGAAGGGCAACATGCTCTGTGAGCTCTATAACTAAACTCTCTGAGTGCCTCCTTTCTCTCTATAAGGCAGAGGTGATATGCATGCCTACCGTTGAACTGACAGGATTGATGGAAGGATCACAAGAGATAATGTCTGTGACTGTGCCTTGTGAGATACATTAATATAAGGGAGTATTATTTTTGTCACTGCAGTTTTGTTTTAAGAGGACTATTTGTCAAGAATGTTCCCCGAGTCTCTCTTATTCCATTGTATTCAACTGGAAAAGACAAATACTGTTAGTCCAGGTAATGGTTAAATTAATAGGTTAATTTTGCTGCTATCTAGCTAAGTGACCCTAAGCTAAATGTTTAACCTTTCAGTTTTCTCATCCTTAAAACAGAGAGGATCATAATATATGTTTTAGAATGTTGTTGTAAGTCTTACAGCTCTCCAACCACTCCCCAAATCCTTCAGCCTGAAAAATACCATGTTTCAGGTTTCACTTCTTATTCTTATCATTCCCTGATAGCTCCTCCCCTCACCTGGGTTTCTACTCAGTAGACTTCTGTCAAATTTCTATCAGGCACCTATGATATACTCACTTATTGTTTGTCTTCCCTGTAGACTAGGCTCCTTGCAAGGTTGGCTCATTTGACCTTGTGGCACTAGCAACCAGCATAGTGCCTCCAAAAACAGGTGTTTAATAAATGTTTGCTGAAAGAAGTGAATAAAAGATATGTATGACAATGCTTTGTACACTAGAGGAGTTAGCTGTTTGTAATAATTCTGAATCTCATTTGTTAAATGTTACAGTGTCTGAGTGAATTCATGGTAAGGCAAAAATTAGTATAATAGTTTTAATGGGGAAGAATGACTTTAATAATTTTTGTAGCTCAGTAATTCTTAACCTGGGCAATTCTGCCCCTCAGAGGCCAACTGGTTGTCAAAACTGGAGGAGGGTATTACTGGCACCTAGTGGGAAGGGGCCAGGATATTGCTACTAAAACCCCCTACAAGGCACAGGACAGCTCCCAAGACAAAGTATTATTTGCTCAAATTGTCAGTAGTGCCCAAATCGAGAAACACTCCCCTTATACTCTTGCCTCAAACAGAGGATGTGCTATCTTTCAGTTTCTGCGGGTGATTTAACATTCTATAAGCCTGTTTGGCATTTATCAGTCTGCAGTTTCACAGAAGGGACTATATGATTATTCCACAGAAAACTTCTTTTACAAAATAGGCTGTGGTTTGCTCACAACAGTACTAACAAGAGAACAGCAAACAGGACTGTAAGTCAGTAATGCCTTCGATACCTTTCCATCTCACAGCAGACACTGGCCTGGTTCGTCTTTGATTAGGGGAACAAACTCTGGAAACCTTGGAGGAGAAGTTAGACTTTCCTCCCTTCAGGCTAAAGAACGTTGTCACAGAGCTGTTTCCTCAAAGACTATGGCAATATAACCATGGGAACAATCCTGGTTTCCAAGGGAACACACACACACACACACACACACACACACACACACATGTAGATAGTATATTTATATAAAAATTTATTTTTAAAATATATATAGTATTAGATATTTTGATAGTTTTTCTGTTTTTTAACTTTTTTTGAAGTGACTTTTGTTTTCCTCTTAAGGCTAAAAACCTTACTGTGACCCTACCCCCAATGATTTATCTCATCTAATGTTACTTCCCACCTCTCTCCCCATTTCTGTGTTACAGACACAGAAGCCCTATCTTAATTCCTTCAACCTCCTGCATTCTGGTCCACTTCTCTGTCAGAAGCATCCATAGGTCGCCTAGTTAATTCCTATTCACCTCTCAGAGCTCAGCTCAAATGTCAGTTTCTAGAGATCATCTGCTGTGGTCCCATAGGAATTCAGGCCCCAAATTAGACCCTCGTCTTGTGCCCCAGTCATTCTCCCTAAGTACTTATCACAGCTGTCATTAAATCAGTTCTCTAATGTCAGCTCTGTAACAGGGACTACTTCTGTGTTTGCAAGTAAACCATACATATAGTTGGGACACAAAAATTTGTTTAATTAAGAAAAATAACTTTTAGAAAAAGAATATCCTCATTTCAAGTTTAAATGATGTTTGGCAAGTAGTTCCTGATTCAGACAAACATCTTACAGAAAATATACACAAAGACCCTGTGAGTGAAAAAATTCAGGTTGAGTTGAGAACTATGACTATATAACTTGTTTTCTCTTACATCTAGTTGTACTAGGGGAGAAAATTCTTTTTACAGTTAGTAAAAAAATGTTAACTGCTAAGAATATTAAGAAATGTGTGTAAAGCTTTGTGAAAAAGCTAAAAAAATGTATTGAGGGATATGAAAGATTTTGTAAATGAAGAAACAAAATAGTTCAGAAGTGTCTGTTTCCCCTAAATCAGTTTATAGATTGGTGTAATCTTATTCAAAATCCCAATGATATTTTTAACATATTAAAATGATTTATAGAATCACTTGGTCAACTTCACAGATGAAAATAGCTAAGAGAATTTTGAAAATGATGAGATCAGAATTGACCTAGTAAATATTAAAACTATACTGATTTTTTTCAGTATGGCAATAGGATAGAAATCAAAGGATAGAACAATGAAATAGAACAGTTAATCTAAAAATAGATCCAAGTGTATGTAAAAACTTGGTAAATGATAAAGGAATTATGCAAACCAATGAGAAAAGGTAGATTAATTGACAAGAGGGAACATTGAATATTTGGGAGGGAAATCAAGTTAGCTTACTTCTTACCATATACCAAAATAAATTCTAGTGAGTTAAAGACTTAAACATAAAAAATGAATGAATAAGTAATTAAATAAATCATGAGGAAAATAAAACAAAGTATAAGTGAATACAGTTCTTTTATGGATATAGACTTTGTGAGCATAAAAGCCATGGAGGAAATCACAAAGGGATAGATCAATATATTTGTTACATGATACTGGCTACTTTAACTTCTTGAGTGCTTCGTATATTCTAGTCATCATTCTATGTGCTTTATGTATGTATTAATTGACGAAAATTCACCACCCACAATAAGTGTAATTAAGATGTCCATTTTACAGAGAAGAGAAGTAAGGCAGAGAGATGTTAAAGTAATTTGAACAGATCACACAGCACAGAGATAGCAGAGCCAAAATTCAAACCCAGGGAATCAGATACCAGAGCTTCTGTCCTTCACCACTGTGCTCTTTGGGCTGCTACAAAAAACTACATAAAACTGTACATCTAAAATAAAATAAACATCCAGAAAGTTAAAAAAAATAAAGTTAAAAAAATCCCATTAAGTAAAACGCAAATAACAAATTGAGAGAAGTATTTTCAACAAATATGACCATAAAGATATATCCTTTATATTAGTCCCTCTTGTTTGCCCCATCCTTCTTATTTCAGTAGTCATCATATTAAGAATATATTTGCATGTGTGTGTCCATCTAAAGAGCTTTCATAAAGCAATAAAAAAAGACAACACTCAGGTAGGAAGTAAATGGCCAATAACATGATCAGAAACTTCAGGAAGAGACTTAGAAATGGACTATAAACAAATATATATATATATATAGACACACATATGTATATTTAACCTAACTAGTAACCAAATAATAGCTAAATAAACCATCAACGTGTTATTTCCCATCAAATCAGAAAACATTTACTGGTATGTTAGTACAAGTTTTCTAGAAGCAATTAGTTTTTAAATATCAAGAGTATTTTAAAAATTTGAAATCTTTAAAAATTTAAGATAGCTTCAAATCTATCAGTTCTGCTATTAGCCATCCATCCTACAGAAATTTTGAGATACAAAGGGTTATATATATATATATTTTAAACATCTTTATTGGAGTATAATTGCTTTACAATGGTGTGTTAGTTTCTGGTTTATAACAAAGTGAATCAGCTATGCATATACATATATCCCCATATCTCCTCCCTCTTGCGTCTCCCTCCCACCCTCCCTATCCCACCCCTCCAGGTGGTCACAAAGCACCCAGCTGATCTCCCTGTGCTATGCGGCTGCTTCCACTATCTATCTATTTCACATTTGGTAGTATATATTAGTCTGTGCCACTCTCTCACTTCATCCCAGCTTACCCTTCCCCCCACCCCATGTCCTCAAGTCCATTCTCTACATCTGTGTCTTTATTCCTGTCCTGCCCCTAGGTTCTTCATAACCATTTCTTTTTTTTTAGATTCCATATATATGTTTTAGCATACGGTATTTGTTTTTCTCTTTCTCACTTACTTCACTCTGTATGACAGACCCTAGGTCCATCCACCTCACTACAAATAACTCAATTTCGTTTCTTTTTATGGCTGAGTAATATTCCATTATATATATGTGCCACATCTTCTTTATCCATTCATCTGTTGATGGACACCAAAGGGTTATAGAAGAGTAAATTCATAGAAACAACATTAATGGAAGCAGGTTGATCAGAATAAACTCAATGTATGAGAAGGGATGCATAGGTCAATCATGTGGTACCTACAGGAGAAGTTTCTGAACAACCAGGTTTTCATGAAATATTTAACAATGTAGGAAAATGTCCCTGATAGAAAATCATTTGAAATATAACAGTTATCAGCCTACAGAGGCCAGATAGGTGTTTTAAGGAGGCCTAGTAACAGGGAAGATAAACTCTCAGCTGCTCCCACTTCCAGGCATTAGCCTCAGCTAATGGATTGGAATTAAGTTTGGGAAACATCAGGGAAATCAGAAGGGAAATGGAAAATTGAAATGCTCTATCCCACCTTGGCCAAGTCTTTCCATTCCCATTGCCAATGGGAATAACACTTAAGTTGTGACAAAACGACCTTAATGCTTCTCCCCCTTCTCTTCCCCCTCCTCCTCCTCTTTCTCTTCCTCCTTCGTTACTTCCCTCTGTTTTAGACAGAGTTCTACTAGTCTTGGATCTCTTTGCAAACAGCTTCCTCAGCATTGCCCTAAATTGGAAAGGAAAAGTAAAAGAATGCTCAGAATTTTTACCAGGGCCTTGTTGCTAAGCAACCGTTTCCTTTATCTCTAAGCATATGGAATATGACATTGTTTGGAATGTGTTTTCAGGCTGCACCTTAATACAAAGGAGAGGGTGGTGGCGAGGAAAGAGGCAGGGAGGAGGTGGTAGTATAGAAACCTTTAGATTGAACAATGTAAAGAAATAATATGAGGGGGAGAAAAACCAAAAGAACCCGCCATGGAAGTTTCAACCCACCACTACCACATGGTGCTGAAAACTTTAAAATGGAACATTTCTTACATTGGCACATTTTCTGTGAGAACAAGCATATGGTTATAAGCATTTTCTTACCTTCATTATGATCTGCATATTTCCTCTCAACAGGAAAATTTAAATGTACTGTTGATATCTTTTTATAGTCACATAATAGGAAAGCAGACAAGAAATGTTAATGATTGGATTTGCTCACAAGATGCCACAGGCATGAATTCCTTTAGTTTCTATATTCACAAGACAGGTGGGTCTCAAATATGTATCTGCCTCTGTGGTCTCGTTGGCCCTGAGGATAGCCTAAAATAAAAACAGACAATGATGTCTGTTGGCCAGAACAAGCTCACAACTCACTTTCCTCTCTATTCTCGAGGGTAAGTAGTATCATTTTTACTTGGTTGAGGGCAAGAATCCTGATTGGATAGCTTTTACTAAATGGGACCTAAGCAGGATATGAATAAGCATTTACACAAAGAGGCTATTTATTCCGCTCACCGGCTGGGCTGCCCTGGTGAGACTGAGACTTGGGTGTCGTTAGGGAGAACGAATGGAGAAGGTCATTCAGCTTGCTGTGGTGGTCTAGCCACCTCGAGCCTAGAAAAGAGAAGTTCTCTATCTGGTCCAGCTTACTCACCACAGATTGCATTGGGTTTAGGGATCAGGGACCTAGCCAGCACTGAAGTTTTGCTTTGTCAGTCACCAGGACATTTTTCTGTGCATATATTTCCCTTTAGGACCATGGGGAGAGGGATGGCTGGTAACGTCAGGATTTGGGAGTCCTCTAGCCAAGCACATATTAACCTCATCATTGAGAAATGGACTTGACAGGGATCCAAGATTTGGGTTTTAGCCCTGACTTCACCATAAATAAGTAGTATCATTTTGGATGGTAATTTATCCTCTCAGATTCTCATTTTCTTTTATTAAATGAATCAAACCTACAGAAACAGGTATAAAACATATTGAGAGTTTCAATAATAATAATAATATAAATGGCCATATACCTAATACTCAAAGAAACAGAAAATTCCAAGGGTGTGACAAGTTTCCATATGCCCCTATATGCTCTTTCCCAGTAACATCTCCCTATCTTCCCTTTCCCTCAAGATGTAACCATCATCTTGACTTATTTTAGTCATCCTGCCACAGTTTTTGTAATTATAATTTTTATATAATTTCAGACTTAGAGAAAAATTGCAAGAGTAGTACAAGGAAATCCTGTATACAATTTACCCAGATTTACCATTTGTTTACATTTTGCTCATTTGCTGTATCATTTTATATATATATACATACATATATATCTTTCCTGAACCATTTGAGAATAAGTTGGAGATATTTTTCTCATTTACCCTTAAATGTGCCTGTTTTCTAAGAACAAGATCAGTGTGTATTTTCTAAGAACAGACACTTTCTTACATAATCACATACAATCATCCAAATTTGAGAAATTTAATATTGCCATAATCTGTTTTATAATCCACAATCCATTTTTAAATTTTATCAGCTGCTCCAATAATATCTTATAAGCTTTTCTCCCCAGTTCAGGATCCAATCCAAGATCACACATTTCATTTATTTGTCACATCTCTTTAGTAGTCTTTAATCTAGAATCATTTCTCCATCCTTTTTCATCTTTCTTGACCTTGAGAGTTCTCAAGAGAGCAGGACAATTAATTTGGTAGAATGTCTCTCAATTTGGGTTTATCTTATAGCTAGATTTCTCATAGCTAGATTTAAGTTATGCATTTTTGTCAGGATACCAGAAAAGTGATATTAAGTCCTTCATAGGTGCCACACAATGGCAGTTTGTCCTAATTTTGGTGATATTAACATTATCACTTGATTTAGGTAATGTCTACCAGGTTTCTGCAATGTAAGTGTGCCATTTTCCCTTTGTAACTAATAGGTATTTTGTGGGGAAAAAAATTTGAGACTATGTAAATATCTTATTACCCATCAAACATTGGCCTTCTACTTTTAGAATCATAACTATATATATTGCAATTCTACTGAAAGTTTTCCATTTTCTCCCATTTATTTATTTATTTATTCATGGTTTATATTGGTATATACTCATGGATTTTTATTTTATTCAATGAGTTAAAAATACATTGTTATTTTTTTTAATTTATTTATTTTTATTTTATTTCTATTTGGCTGTGTTTGTTCTTTGTTGCTGTGTGCAGGCTTTCTCTAGTTGCGCAGAGCGGGGGCTACTCTTCGTTGTGGTGCGCAGGCTTCTCATTGCGGTGGCTTCTCTTGTTGTGAAGCACGGGCTCTAAGCATGTGGGCTTCAGTAGCTGTGGCTCGTGGGCTCTAGAGCGCAGGCTCACTAGTTGTGGCGCATGGGCTTAGTTGCTCCATGGCATGTGGGATCTTCCTGGACCAGGGCCTGAACCCATGTCCCCTGCATTGGCAGGCAGATTCTTAACCCCTGCGCCACCAGGGAAGCCCATTTATTATTATTATTATTTATTTTGATGCCTAAACTGTCCCATATCTGTCCAGTGGGAGCTGCTTCAACCTCTCTCAGGCGTCCCCTTATAATGTCCCCATTATTTCTTGAACAATTCCTTACTTTCTGGCAAAATAAGATGTTCTAGGATCAACTCATAATTTCCCTCCCTCAGTCCTGGAGTCATCTACTTCTCTAAGGGGTCTTGGTTCCTTTTAATAGAAAGTGATATTTAGAAATCTGGATTCAAGGTATGATCATTGCTACTGATATGTTATGGCTTTTAGACCACCTCCATGGACATATCTAAGGAATATATATATATATGTACATATATATATATAATAATATATAAATATATATATTTAAACACATACAAATGTGTAATAATGAGAATACCCTAAATAGAAACCTGGTTCCCATTTTCTCAGTACATTTACTCATTTGCTCAAGCTTATAATACACAGAGTAGTTTCAGAATTGCTATCTCAAACCACAGTGAAAAGCAAACTTACTAACTAGAGTTCAATATGATTTGCATATTTACTCAGATAAAATTTGCATTCAGTGAACATGAAAATCTTGGATATAAAATTTCTTGAGTTTTGATAAATGTGTACATCTATATGATTCATGCTCTTATTAATACAGGGGATAGTCCCATAGCTTTAGAAAATTTCTTCATGTCTTTTCCCAGTCTTACCCCTCCAGAATGTTCTGAATTTTTTCAGCTCTAGTTTGCCTATTCTAGAACTCTAAATAAACTGAAAATAATTGTCTATTGAGTCTTCCAATCCTTGAATATGGTATATCTTGCTTTTATTTAAGTATTCTTAGTTTCTCTTAGCAATTTTTAGTACTTTTCAGTGTATAGGTATTGAACATATTTTGTTAAATTCATGTCTTAGTATTTTATGTCCGAAGTTACTATAATTATTTTTTATTTCATTTTCCAAAAGTTTGCTGCTAATATATAAAACTACAATTACTTTTTGTATCTTGACCTTGTATCCTATAACCTTGATAAATTCACATATTAGTTCTATTAGTTGCTTTGTAGTTTCCTTAGCATTTTCTATAGAGGCAATCATGTTTCCTGCAATGAGATATTTGCACTTTCTTTTTTCCAAACCCAATGACTTTTATTAGCTTTCCATGCCTCATTGCCTTGTTAGAACTTCCAGTAGAGTGTTGAATTAAAATGTGAGAGCAGACAACCTTGAATTCAAGCAATAGATATAATATTGGCTGTCAGTTTTTCATAAATGACTTTCATCAAATTAGGGTAGTTCCCTTCTAGTCTTGGCTTATTGAGAGTTTTTATGACGAATAAGTATAGAAAGTTATTTTTTTTAAATGTGGGAGTATGAAAGGGTAAGAAAGGAGAGGAAAAAAGAAAGGGTAAATTCATTCTGTGCCATTCAGTTTGCAACCTTCCTCAAAAATTCCTTCTCTCAATGATTCCTCTTGTCTGTATTCAGACTGCATTAAGAATCAGTGCTTAATTGTTCTCTATTATGTGTGTGCCAATTTTGTCTTTGCCGTCAAAGTAAAAAGAACCTTAAGGGTGGGAACAGAAAGTGTTCTTTTCTGTGTTCCCTACTGCCTTTGTATTTAGCCAGGCTTATAGTGACTGCTTGATCAGTTTTGGCACTGATTTTTATAAGTAATAAAATGCTTTTTTATAATAAATAATAAATTGTTTATTATACTAGAGTTCTGCATCCAAGATCTCACTGCATTCGCAAAAACAGGAGCATATGACTTGCTAGCGAACACAGAGCAAGGGACAGAACTCAGATCCTCTGACCTTTCATCCAGACCCCATCCCAGTGCAACGAACTGGCTGATTTCCATGGTTCCTCTCAAGACCATCTCTGAGGTCAATACTTGTCCCAATAAGTATTATACGGTACTGAGCCTCAAAACTGAGTCAGATTGGGATACAAAGATACTAAGCCACAGCTGGCCTCTGATCCTCCACCACCGTGGACCTTACCCATTGACAAGTTGTGTTGAAAGCTCCTAGTGGCCAAGCAGGGTCTTCTCAGACATTCTGCAACTTGGTACATAGTAGGTGCTAATTAGATATTTGTGGTGGCACGTTGTGCCCAATTCCTGGATCCAGTTTGCATGAGGATTCCCACTCAGGTGGATAGCTCTTTTTCTGGAGAAGGATCCTCCGAAGGTTCACAATGGGCTGTAGTTAGGGCCACATTTGTTTTGAAATTCCACTGCTATAAATACTGCATCTCTGTGGGTCACGTGGTAGGGAGAATTGTCTGTACCACGTTTATATTAGACAAATGTTGACTTCAATGGGCAATCCTTGAGACCCTGTCAAAGGGAAACAGGTCAGTGGAGAAGGGCACTTGACTCCATTTACCATGAGACTGAAACAGGGTCTCTGCTTAGTTTTGGTCTTTTATCTCCTGCCATTCTGTCCCTTGCAATGTATGGTCCAGCAGCTGCAAAATACTTGTCATTCTTTTTCACAATACTTAACCATTTTTTGCCTTCATATGCTCATGCTGTTCTCTCTACTGGGATTGTCAATAACTCCTCTCCTCCCTTCCCACTCCCTCTCTCTCATACCTCAATGACTGCTTTTCACCTAATATTCAGTCATTTCACAGGCATTTATTAAGTACTACCTGTGCATCAGGTATCATGCTAGGTGCTGGAGATGCAGAGGTGAATATGACACAGTCCCTGTCCTAAAGGAGCTCACAGTGTGTTGTGACAGGTACATGAGCACTGACAAGACTAATACTGTGATGGGGCACAAAGGAGGGTCCCCTATCCTGGCCTTGCAGGGCCTCTGAAGGCTTCCTAGTAGAGGCTACATAAATGGAGACCTGGAGGATCTAGGTTTTAGAAATTAGCCGGACCAAAGGGAAGGAATGTGAGAGCCACAGCTACAGAGATTGGACTCCCAGCTTCAAGATAGGGCTCAGCTGTCCTATCTTCCCAGAGACTTCCGGGGCCTGCCCCAGGCTGTCAGCTGTCCTTTGAATTTTCACTTCTTGTGCAGATTCTAATCACGGCCCTTGTCACCCTCTGCTATAATCCTTTTCCTTTATGGGTCTTTCTTCCTCAACAAACTGTCAGCTTCTTGAGAGTAAGACCTGAGCTTTAATCAGATTATACATCCAGCACCCGGGGCTGAAACTTTTTCCCTAGGATGTTTAATAAATGTTAGGGATAGGAGTGAATGAATAAGTAAATGGACCAAACAACACTTGTGGGGGGTCTTCTAAAGGAGATGTACCTGCTCTGTAGCCAGGTACACTGCTCTGGGCTCCAATCCCCATGTGCAAAGTCAGTGACGCCAGGGCCTCCTAGTCTAGGCAGAGTCTCTCTGGTGGGAAAGGCAGGTTGCTCAGGTTTTCCTCCCTCATTGTCATCATTTGTGACTTTTAGAATTAGATAGACCACTTTACTTTGCTAGTTTAAGGAAAAGCGTTCTAAGATATTTATGCTTTCAGAATTTTGCACTTCGGCCTAAAAAGCAGTTCCTGTTTTTCCATTGTCTCATCGTCCCAATTCCACTTTAATATATGTAATGAACACCTACTACTATACATTATAAGCTGTCAAATACAAATCAAATGACAATCCACCGTTGACTCTGCTGCCTTCCCCTGAAGTTGTGATGGGAATCATTTTACCTGTCACAGTTCGTGGCAAAGACGATCCAATCCTCATGCCTTTTGTGATTGGTGATGGAGAAATAATTTAAAAATAAAACTCCCTGCCAACCCAAAAGAATCCTCTGTGAAATGTAGAAAAGAATGAAACTGGGACTTCCCTGGTGGCATAGTGGTTAAGAATCTGCCTGCCAATGCAGGGGACACGGGTTTGAGCCCTGGTCCAGGAAGATCCCACATGCTGTGGAGCAACTAAGCCCGTGTGCCACAACTACTGAGCCTGTGCTCTAGAGCCCACGAGCCACAACTACTGAGCCCGCGTGCCACAACTGAAGCCCACGTGCCTAGAGCGTGCGCTCTGCAACAAGAGAAGCCACCGCATTGAGAAGTCCACGCACCACAATGAAGAGTAGCCCCCAGTCGCTGCAACTAGAGAAAGCCCGCGCACAGCCGCGAAGACCCAACACAGCCAAAAATAAATAAATAAATAAATAAATAAATAAATTTATTTAAAAAAAAAAAAAAAGAGTGAAACCGTTTCATTGGAGATTAGCATTAAACCAGACTGCAGTGAGGATCACAGGCAATCCACTAAAGAGATTGTAAAGACAGAAAGAAACCCCATCTGCTTATATAGCCAGGCAAATACAGTCCATTACATACATGTTAATTATCTTTATCCAAAGGAAAAATAGAACTTTAACTTTATGACAAGCAGCTAGTTACAACTTGGAGCCAGGCACATAAGCTCAACTCCCACAGAGACAGGGAGACCGGGTACCATCCTTCCCATACTCACATTTCAAAGAGATGCCACTAGGCTCCCAGGGAAGACATTCTGGGGTGACAAAACTGGCCACAGGCTTATTTAGCTTTTAAAAAAGATTTACATACATTTCAAACAGACAGAGAAAGCATTTCCAATGTCAAGTTTTCTAAAAAGAATGCTGAAAGAAAAGGGAGGAGGGGACACCAGGGGAAATTTTGACACCAGGGGAAATTTTTAATTCAAATTTTTTTTCTTTTTTAGATTTGTGTATACCATTACATTAGCCAGTTCTCATTTATTCTGTTCCTGTGCCTGGTCTGTATCTCATATCATCTGTGACTGTGAAAATCTCTTTCAACCTGTGATTGTTTCTGTCTGTGTGTTTATTCCTCATGAAACCTGTGATTTTTCACTGCCTGTCTTCACAACCTGCAGACAATGATTGGTTAGCTTCAGATAACTCTGTGTCCCATCCATCTGTCCTTTCTAATGACTATGACTGGACATATGATTACCTGGGGAGCTGGTTAAAATGTAGATTATAACTTAATAGGTCTGTGCGGGGCCGGAGAGTCTGAATTTCTAACAAGTTCCCAGAGGAGGCCGCCGCTGCTATTTAGGGCCCACATTTTGAGTAGGAAGGCCTGGGAGCATGACTGCAATTCTTTCTACAGCCTGGGGACAGGATTGTTTATCTGCCCCTCCCATTGCCTGTGCCTTACATCATCTGTAGCTATTAATTTATTCATTTATTCAGTAATAAATATGTATTAAATGAATTTTTTAGGCACTATCACCCTCTCTCTTTTGTCCTGCTGTGGCTGGCACTCCTCTCCCTTCAAACAGAGGGCTGCAACGTGAAACAGCTTCCCCTCAAACTGTAACAGCTAGATCCCTGTCCTCCTAGAGCATGTCCCTAAGGATGTGCATTCCTTTTCCACGTGGATTTTTCAGGACAGTTCACAGTGCAGATATTTTCTCCCTTTGTTTATCCGTGAAAAGTAATCACAAGTTGGAATACCTTCTTTGTCAGAGGACATGCCCTGGCTTTTTTATTGGGAAAATACGGTGACGGAGCGTAGAGGCTCTGTCTGTGATTTTCCGTCCCTTATAGCCAGCAGCTGTCATCCCCGGCTCCCCGGGGAACAAGATTGAGACTGCTTTGCTTTGCAGCCTGTGGTTGTGGTCCTCTATTTGTCAGAAACAGGGCCACAGGAGGGGTTCTGAGTGCTTTCCGTCCCTAGCTTTCTTTGATTCCCTGGCTCCCTGTGACAGGCTTCAGAAGCAGGGGTTCTCTGTGCCCTCGATGACACTTGAACTGTGTTCACCTGCTGATTGAGTGGCCCTGAGTGGAGATGACCTCAGTGACCATCGGACCACCACAGTAAGAGTGATTTGTATTAAATCCAGGGGCACTGATTTCTTCCTCCCTTAAACTGTCATGTGATCTGATCTTGAAAATTACTTTTAAAATGTTTTCTTTGACCTTCCAAATCACTGTAAATGCTCTCCAATTGGCATCAATTAACATCGAAGTGATTACTTTCCAAGACCCCACAGGAGTCCACAGCTTTATAGGTGATGGCAGGCTTGTAGTCAGCTCCTTTCTATAGCTCTCTTAACTTGGACCTACTAATCCAAAAGGTGCTATTGTGCAGGCCTGCCTGCATATTTGGTGCCAGTCTGGGACAAGTACAGCTTTCATGCTTCTCCAGCATGAAACAGTAGGAAGGAACCTGGAATTCCATTCCTGCTACCCTCCCTCACAAAAAAGCCATCTAGTCTCCTCACTGTGTATAGGAAAAATCCACACTAGACTCTTTCTGTCTCTCATCCTGTTCAGCTCATCTTTTGCCCCTTCTCCTTACCTGCTGCAATCCAGCCCTGTAAGTCTACCGGATACTTCACTCGTGCTGTCTTGCATAATTACTTCTTCTTAACTCATCAAAATCCAACCCATCCTTCAGGGACACTGAGAAGTCTTCGAGATAGACTTGATTACTCTCCTTGGTGCTCCCGTGGTTTTTGCTTACAACATTAGTATCGCGCATGCCACACTTATATTGTCGTTAGCTCTGTACTAATTCCCTGTCTATGTTATGAGTTGGTTCTTTTCAGACAGTCTCTATATGGTATTAATCTTTGTATTCCCAGTGTCTACCACCATGTCTACTGCAAAGCCAGTGCTCACTAATTATTAGTCACATACACAAATATGTAATTGCTCATGTATTGGAGTGCTGAAAATTCAGGTAGTCAGGTGCCCAGAGGAGGGTGAAAAAAGTTTGAAACAGACAATGTTGTGACTGTGACATTGAAGTCAATGACAATAAAGCAGAGAAGTGCTGCTGACCATCACAGACCCTTGCCATCCATCAACTCATGAGAATTTTGATCTTTTGTTTCCGTGGCAATCCAAGGTCTAGAAAACAGACTGCATGCTGCCATATAAGTGGCAGTCTGGGGCTCAGGGAGAAGGGTCCCAGCCTTCCAGAGCTGGGTTGTTCTACCTGTCCGTCCATCCATAACGCACAGCTGCCGCGGTCTCTTATTCAGAGATCCTGGCATTCAAGCCTATGAACACAAAAACCCTGCAGTGCAATTAACTCTTGACTCATCAGAAAGCCAGGCTCGGTGTCCACAGAGGATCCAGAGCCCAGGCAGCAGAGCGCAGGTAAAGCGAAGTAGAGCTCCCACTGAAGGAACGTTGGCACACTCCGTATTTTATGACGACCCAGGGATGTTTACAACATGCAGTAACTCACGCATTTTAATAATCTGAGAGGGCCTTTTTTGACTTAGATATTTTAGAAAATATAAAAGAATATAAAAGTTTGGTTTCAGTATGAACTGGTTCATATTTTTAAAAAAATTTTTATTTGGTTTTGGTCAGAATACTTGTGATCCATAGGTGGGTTCACTGGAGATTTTGAGCCCTGACAAACTAATAATTGTTAAGAGGGGAGTAGATCACTTTCATATTAGAAATTTGTTAGAAGCCCTACTGTATAATTCTTCTATATATTGCTGGTCTTGCTACTGAGTCCAAACTCGTTCTGCTTGCTGCACGACAGGCCAATAAATCGGGAGACAAGTTGTTGGGACAAGGAATAACGACTTTATTCGGAAAGCCAGCAGACCGAGAAGATGGCAGACTAGTGTCTCAAAGAACCATCTTACCTGAGTTAGAATTCAGGCTTCTTTTATACTGAAAGGGGAGGAGGTGTCATTGGTTGTTACAGACTTCTTGATGTCAGAATCCTTTGTTCTTGCATCTGTCCAGTAGGTTAGGTCATGATGTTCCTGTAAACCTCCAACAAGACAAATGTTATTCTCTGTTCTGCAACATTTTATCTCTATATGAATGGAACAGTGTCATACCTTTAAAGGTCAGCGCCTTGAGAATGGGCTATCTTGTATATTTCAGGCTATAAACGACATTCTTTTATAAAAGGTAAGAGCCAGCATGACTAAGCACAGGCAACAGAGCACAAAGGTTAAAGTAAAAGGACAGATCCAACATGGAGTCAGATTTGTTCTTCCCTATTACAGTCTTTTGGCAGATTGGTGTATGTACATAATATGCATGGTAAGATGGCTGTAGTGTCTTCAGGCGTGCAAAATGCTTTTACTTATACTTTTTCACTGACTTCTGTATACCAGGTATGCAGTTTAATGTACAGTATCTATAGAGATATAAAGATATATATAACTTAAAAAAATTTTTTTTTAATTTATTTTCAATTTATTTATTTTTGGCTGTGTTGGGTCTTCACTGCTGCGTGTGGGCTTTCTCTAGTTACGGCGAGTGGGGGCTACTCTTCCTTGTGGTGCACGGGCTTCTCATTGCGGTGGTTTCTCTTGTTGCAGAGCACGGGCTCTAGGCATGTGGGCTTTGGTAGTTGTGGCTCGTAGGCTCTAGAGTGCAGGCTCAGTTGTTGTGGCTCACGGGCTTAGTTGCTCCGCAGCATGTAGGATCTTCCCAGACCAGGGATTGAACCCGTGTCCCCTGCATTGGCAGCTGGGTTCTTAACTATTGTGCCACCAGGGAAGTCCCAAGATATGTATAACTTACATATTCTGTAGGCTGTGTATAAGTACTACCTAACATATGTACTCCATCTGGTTATATAATGTATATGGTGCCTACTTTAAGTATATGTATATTTCTATAACATATATAATATTTATAAAAATATGATTTGTACTGAATATAAGATAACTACTCTAATGTATTGGACATATGGTGTCTATGCTAATAGAATATATAATAGTATTTAATTATATAGGATACATATTTTCGCATGCACACAAAACTTTTTCTCGTCAAGTAAGTAATTGGCAATTTCCCTGAATCCACTTATGTTTTAAAATTTCAAAGGATGTTCTAGACAGAAACACTGTGCCTATAGCCCAAGTTAATACATCTCTTTTTGAAATTGACTTTTTCAGGAGCTTTTATTTGACTAAATTATGCACATCATAATGCATATTTTGCAATCAATTATTCACCGGTGCTTTAACTTTCTCAAGCTAAATTACTACCCTGTGTGAAAGAAGAATTGCTGTTTTGAACCTCTTCATTACTGTCTAAGCCAGAAATTTTCATCATTTTTCTGTAAACCTGCAATCAGCTGGGAACCCATTCACTTTAGAGTTCTTGGCAACAGTTCATCCTCCTCTCTGATTTAAGACCCAGTGCACATTTCTAAGCAGAATCATGGACCTGGAACAAAATGCACTTCATCTTCACAAGAACCCTGCAAAGTAGGTGTTATTATCCCCATTCAACAGATGAACAAATTGAGACTGGTAGTATTTTAACAGAGCCAAGATTTAAACCCAGATTTTTCGTCCATAAATCATAGACACCGTTCACAGGGTTACCCTGCCTACCATGGAAAGATGGAAAGAGAGTACTCAAGAGGCTTTACTGATGGCTGGGCTGGGGGTGGATTTGGACCAATGATACTATTTTACTTCTTGTAAAACAGATTTTACTTCCAAAATAACTTTTCTATTTAAACTAATAGCTTCTTCCCCTTTAATTCACTCAAACTTGAAATGCCAGTGTCCTCTGCCAGCCTCTCCTCCCTCCCTTTAGTCATCAAACCCCGACCGGCCCCCTTTAGGAAGGTCTCACATCTACCCTTATCCCCTCACTGCAGTTCCACAGTGGTCTCCTTAACTCCTTTTCGTACTAAAATACCACCAATGGCTTTTCACTGTCTTCAGGATAAAGTTCGAAGTCTTTCAAGGTCTGTGAGAATCTGGTACCAAGCTGCCTTTGCCTCCTTCCTCCATACTCCCCCTCCCTCCTCATGGCCGCCACAGTAATGGCCACTTACGGAGGAAGTACTAGAGACCGAGTGCTGTGCTCCAGACTTCTCCTGTACACCTGATTAAATTTTCACACAACCGCATGAGGTAGACACTAGAGCTGGGCCTGGAACCAAGTCTTGTCTCTGACTCTAAAGGCCCCGCCCCTCACCGCTGCACGCAGTCTCTCTCAGAGCTTGAGGTTTCTCCCTGATTCTCCCCCTACATGGCCCTGCCGCTATGTGTTTGCCCTTGTCCAGATTCTCATCTGGAATTCTTTCTTCCTCTCAACCCCTTAAAATCCCATCCACACTCCAAGCCTGTATTACTCATTGTTATATTCATTTAATAAACAGTTTTTTTCACTTAAAATATTTTATTGTGAAATACTTCAACGAATTTTTTTTTTACCTTTTTACAAAATATCTCTTTACCAAAAAAAGTGTATGTTACACTTGGTTCATAGCTTTGTGAAAACATGAGTTGATATATTTTTATTAAAAAATAAAACATAACAGATTTGGTTAAGGCCTCTCTAAACCCAGAAAGTATACAGAATTCGGTTTGTATTATTGCCAGGCATGTTTATATAAGCCTACTGTGTAAGCAGGTATAATGCACAACATAGAATGAGTTTTGCACATATTCAAACTGTATATAAATCATGCCATTTTGCAACTTTCTTGTTTTTCACTAAACATTGGATCTTTGAAATACATCTTCTAAGTTAATACACGGAATGTTGGTATATTCATTTAATTTTTAATATGACTTTTTATGCAATACTTTGTTTTTCCATTTTCCTGTTAATGGAGACTTAAATTGCATCCAATATTTTGTTTTTACAAATGATGCTGCAGTGAATATTCTTATACAGGTACTCCATTACACATGTGTGAATGGTTCTAATCTAAAATATAGTCCTAGAGGAATTGCTTTGTTGAAGGGTATACATTACTGTTAACTCCTAGTTATTGCCAAATCCAAAATGGTTATACATTTTTATACACCCACCAGTAAAGGATGAGAGCTCCCATTTCTCCATATCCTTGCCAACACTTTGTATTTTCAGTCTTTTAGTATTTGCCAATCTGTTGGGGTAACATGGTATAACTTCATGGTTTCATTTGTCTTCCCCTGATTTTTAATGAAGTTGAACTGGTTTTTGTACATTTATCAGACACTGGTTTTTCCTCTTCCAGAAATTTTCTATCCCTTTTTCCAATTTTCTTCTGGTTGTCTTTAAAAACTTTTTACTTACAGCCATTACGTAAACATTTTAAATACTA
This sequence comes from Balaenoptera musculus, assembly GCF_009873245.2. NCBI lineage: Eukaryota > Metazoa > Chordata > Mammalia > Artiodactyla > Balaenopteridae > Balaenoptera > Balaenoptera musculus. The sequence continues at coordinate 44,156,879 of NC_045792.1, forward strand.
ATTCTTGGTTGTATGCATTATAAATATCTTCTCCAAACCTGTGGTTTATCTTCCACTATGTTTATAGGTCTTGGCCACATAGAAGATTTAAATTTTAATGCAATCAAATTTATCAATATTTTCAATGTTCTGTTCCAGTTGTTTATCAAGAAATTATTCCTTGTGCTCATAGTGTCTTAAATGGTATGTACTCAGGTTCAGCTTTTCACAGTTATGTCTTCAGTCCACTTGGAGGCCATTTGTACACAGGGCAAGAAGTAGAGATCTAATTTCATTTCTCTCCAGTTTGTTTACTTCTTTTCCAGTTTTTCTAGGGCCATTTATTGAATAATCTATTCTCTTCCCACAGATTTGTATGAAATCTCTGTTATAATTCAAGTTTTCATACATGATGGATCTGTTTCTGTGCTTTTTATTCTCATGGAGTCATCTATTTATCTTTTCTTACATATCATATAATATATATATTATATATATACATACATCACACTGTCTTACAGTCTAAATTATGTTAGTAAGACTTATCACATTTGCCCTAACTGATCTTTACATTTGTTCTTCCTTATATTTACTGACTTGGTTTCAAAGAAATCACTCCTTTTGTGTGTTTTTACTGAAATTGCACTTAATGTGCCAATTTAATTTTAGGGATAATCACTTAATTTATAATATTGTCTCGCCACCCATGAATATGATCTCTCTCTAAACTTAATGTGGTTTATCTATTTCAGCAGTGCCACTTTCTTTTTTTGCCATACTTTCTTTATAAAAGCCTTGAATATGTTTTTTAGATCAAATTCTAGATTTTTAAATAGTTTTGGTTGTTTTGTGATTATATTTTTGAATTATTTGTTGTCCTGCTTAAAATCCAATTAATTTCGTATAATTGTATTTTATCAGTCTTACTAAACTCTTTTTGGTTATAATATTTTTTCTTAGATTTTCCCATGTTCCCAAAAATAACCAAAATATTAGTGACTGTATTACTTCTTTTTTTTTTTTTTTTTTTGGTGGTAATTTTATTTTATTATTTTTTTTAACATCTTTATTGGAGTATAATTGCTTTACAATGGTGTGTTAGTTTCTATTACTTCTTAAATAAGTTAGGAATGTTTCTTTTTCTAGCCTCTGGAAAAAATTGTATGAGTTTGAGATTGAATCTTTGGAAAAACTCACCTGAAAATGCATCTAGATTTGGTGTATTTTGAAAGGAAGATGTTTGGAGAATTTTTTTTTTTACATCTTTATTGGAGTATAATTGCTTTACAGTGCTGTGTTAGTTTCTGCTGTATAACAAAATGAATCAGCTATAAAGACACAGACGTAAAGAATGGTTGGAGAATTTTAACAATTTATGCATTTTCTTTTCTCATTAAATGTGTTTAGTATTAATATTTTTATGACATTGCCCATTACATCCAAATTTTCAAATCATTGTCCTAAATTATTAATACCTTTTCTAAGGAGTTTTAGAAATATCTAAAGGTCTTTCCTTTTTCTCTTGATCAACCTTGACAGAGTTTTAACCATTTTATTATAGTCTTTAAAAGAACTAACTTTTGGATTTGTTGATATGCTCTATTTATTTTATTTCATTAATTCTTGAGTTTAGTTTGTTGGACATTTTCTAGCTTATTAATAATTTATTAATAAATAAGCTTATTAATTTGGGGGCTTTTTTTTCTTTTGTATGAAGGCTTTCAATGATTCTTTTAGAATGTTTTGCTGCAGTTAGTTTTGATGCATAGTATCTATAAATGTAATAGTTTTTATATATAGTATATGTAGCCAGATATATTTTGATATTTTTATTTCTATCTAAATATTTGCTAAATGCTATGATTCCTTCTTTGATCAACATATTTCTTAGCAATATGTATTCTGAAAAACTAATTGTATTGGCAATCGTTTTTAATTATTGACTTTTAATTTAATTTTAATGTCATAAAACATGGTCTGTAAGATTCTGATTTTTGTTTTTTTGTTAAAGAGTAGATTTTTTTTTTTTTTTTAATTTATTTAATTTATTCATTTATGGCCGTGTTGGGTCTTCGTTTCTGTGCGAGGGCTTTCTCTAGTTGCGGCAAGTGGGGGCCACTCTTCATCGCGGTGCGCGGGCCTCATTATCGCGGCCTCTCTTGTTGCGGAGCACCAGCTCCAAACGCGCAGGCTCAGTAGTTGTGGCTCACGGGCCTAGTTGCTCTGCGGCATGTGGGATCTTCCCAGACCAGGGCTCGAACCCTTGTCCCTTGCCTTGGCAGGCAGATTCTCAACCACTGCGCCACCAGGGAAGCCCCTGATTTTTGTTTTTCATTGCCTTTTACTTTGTACCCTAAAACACGGTCAGTATTTATAAATGAACCATGTATAATTGGGAAGAATGCATTTCTTACTTTAGAGTACAAAGTTAGTATACTTTCATTAGATTAAGCTATTGATTATGTTATCCAAATTTTCTATAACCTTAATATTTTTTGTATGCTTTAATTCACAGATAACTGTTATTCTGTAGAAGTTAATAGTGCAGATTTGTTGGGTTCCAAACCTGGCTCTACCATTTACAAGTTGAGACCTTGGGCAGTTTATTTAGTCCCTATATGCTTCAAGTTCCTAATCTACAAAGTGAAATTTAATAATATCTACTGTATAAAGTTGTTCATTTTAAAGTGGTTAATACAAAGTTATTAAAAAATAAAATCTATCTATAAAGTTATGACTATTAAATATACTAACACATGTTAAGCAGTTAGAATAGTACATGACATAGTGAAATCTTAATAAATGTTACCTGTTACTACCAATTATGAGAGAAATCTACTAGTATGATAGTGGATTTGTCAAATTTTACATCTCTCTCTCATATACATATATATATTTATTTATATAAAATGTATGTGTATGTAAAATATATATAAAATGTTTTAAATATATGTATATTTTATATATAATACATTTTATGTTTTTAAATTAGATATGCAGGGTAAGAAATGTTTTATCATTCCTTATCCTGAATACTGCCTTTTTGCTGTAACACATTTTACCTAACATTTATATAGTTGTATCAACTTCCTTTGGGGTAGTACAGTCGTCCCTCTCCCTCGGTATCTGCAGGGTTTTGGTTCCAGGACTCACCGTGGATACCAAAATCTGCAGATGCTCAAGTCCCTCATATAAAATGGCGTAGTACAGTCAGTCAGCCCCCTGTATCCACGCATGCAGAGCCCTCAGATACACGGGGATGACGGTATTCCTATGGTATAAGTTTTCTATCCTTTAAATTTCATTTTCTTCTGTATCCTTATGACTTAAGTGAGTCTCCTTGTAAGCTGCATGTAATTTCACTCTGATAATCTGTATCTTTTAACTGTTAATTTAAATCTTTTAAATTGTAGTGTTACCACTGTGTACTTTTATTTAATTCTACCATCTTATTTTGTGCCTTATTTATTTATTGTTTCTTCTTTATCACCTATTGCATTGATCACGTTTACTTTATTCCTCTTTTTTTTCCTCCCTGTTTGAAAATTAGACAATCTACTTTTCTGTTTAACATGCATACTCAACTTTAAAAAAATCAAATTGGACTCTCTCCAGTTTAATATTCTTAGAATGCTTTACCCCTGATCACCTTCCGTCTTATAGCCTATTGTTATCAGTAGTTTAGTGCTGTATTACTTATTAACTCTATACATTAATCATCTTGATTAATGTTGTTTAAAAAGATTAATGCTTGTGTTGTAAACACCCATGCTTACCAATATCTTTGCTGCACAATTCCTCATTCTGGGTTCAATTTCCTTCTTCCTGAAGTGCATTTTATAAATTCACTTAAAGGAAGTAAATTCTGTAGAATCATTTCCAACAACAATCTATTCATGGAAAGCCACTTCAATTTTTATTTATTTGAAAATGTATTTATTTTAACCTCACAATGAAGTGTAGAGTTTTGCATTGACAGTTATTCATCTCAGCACTTTGAAAATCTTTCCCATTATATTTTGGTTTCTATCACTGTTGTTGAAAAGATGACTGATGGACAACTTTTTTTCTTTCTTAGGTAAATTGTATGTTTCTCTGATTGCACTTAGGATTTTTTTTCTAGGTATTTCTCAGTTTTACAATGGTGTATCAAGGTGAAGCTTTCTTTTTATGAATTTTGTTTGGAATGTGTGCTTACATTTTCTGAGAATTCATCTATTTCATAAATTCTGGACAAAGTCTTTACTATAATTTAAAATATTTTCTTTTTCCTATTCTCACTATACCTTCTTTCTGAAACCCCTATTAAACACATCGTGAATTTTCTTATTCCATCCATGATGTCATTGAACTTCTCTTTTATTTTCCATTTTTAATTCTCTTTTCATCTGAGTTTAATATGCTGTTTAATGCACGCAATGGGTTTTTAATTTCATTGACTATATTCTTAATTTCTAGAATTTGTACTTGGTTCTTCTTCAAAACTGTGTATTACTTTTATGATTCCTGTTCTTTTATTATATGTTAATATATTTACTTATGTAGTCACTTAAAAACATGTATTTTAGCTAAAGAAACTACATAAGCCTTGAACCCTACTTGATAAAATTGTTTCCCATGGGGACACAGGTTAACAATTCTGATATCACCATATATATGCACACCAGATTTGAACAACTATGTAGAATACGGTGGTTAGTGGGAGCCAGGTTTCTCACTGTTGAAGTGGGAAGTTACAGAAAAACACGGGGAGGAGGCTAGAATGATCTATGTGGTAATGGATTAGAATGGAGACATCAATGTGAACTCATGTTTAGCTTAATATGGTTACAGAGATTAAACATATAAATATTTGTAGGTAGTGTCCACACATGGCTAAGTATACATATATTTCTTTGTTCTGTCAACTGAAAAACCTAGAAGCAATGAAGCCCCATAGTAATGAACCCACCTAGCATCAAGATCTTGGTTCTAGTGTCATTTGCAATACTACAAGGAACCAGGGCTTCTCGGTTGGCTGATGGCTGATTCTAGGACTGGGGAAACAGTGTAGAGTCTATGAGAATTCTCTATACTATCTTTACGATTTTTCTATAATCCAAAACTCTTCTAAAATTAAAATTTTATTTACGGAACATGTTTTTTATAGCTTCTATTGCATTACATCATTATGTAAAGGGTTTAGCAGTTTAATGCCATTTTTTTGGTATGACTGTCTTTTCATTCTTATTCATAGTAGATTGTTTCCTTGGGAGTTTCACATTTTTCATCATAAATTAATCTTCAGTAAGACTTTATCTTGGGGTCTTCTTTATAGCCTGCACTGAAATAGTGTCTCTCCAGAATAGTTCTTGCATTGCCTCTTCTGGGCACCTGAGGGTCATCACTGACCAATTCCATATCCATTTCTCAGACCACTTCAACCCACAGAAGATTCAGGGTCGTTATGGTGAATTCTCAGGGACACTTTCTTCCTACCTATAATGGAGGCTTGTTGAGAGATTTTTTTTAAAGATCTACCCTTTCACTTAAGGTGTAGTAGTTTTGATGACCTGAGGTGAAAGGGGAGGTGGGGGGGGAGAGGTCTCGGTTTTAACACCGTGCCTTGTATGCCTGAACGTTTCATCTTCTGCTTCAAGCCCTTCGATTACCAAGCCTGGTATCTGCTTGGTACAGACATCCACATCCTGGGCTTCTGGGCTCACATACTCAACGTCTTTGCACTTTCCTCTTCATTTATGGCCCCATGCAATTTCTCCTGTTTATGAATTCAGCTAGGTAGTTAAAAGGCTGTTTATTATATTTAATTCAGAATCTCTAGGTATTTGAATGCAGAGATTTATAGTTACCTAGTCTGAGATTTAGATGTGTGTCTTGCCCAAGCCACATAGCCAATAAGTGGCCAAGCTAGAGCTTTTAAAGAGGCTTCCTTACATTTTACTACACTCACATTCTTTTTCCACATCTAAGAGGTAGGTGAAAATAATATACACTTGTGGTCCAACGGCTCTTCAAAATATCACTAAAAAATAATTGACACAAGTACATCAGTTAATAATTTTTGAAAAGCTTTTCATTCAGTTTCTATTTTTCCATCCGTTCGCAGGAATAGGTCGAATGATGCAGTAGACTCAGTAATGTCCCCACAAAAGCCATGTCCATCCAGAACCTCAGAATGTGACCTTGTTTAGAAATAGGGTCTTTGCAGATGTAATTGTGTCAAGATGAAGTCATACTGAATTAGAGTGTGCCCTAAGTCTAATGGCTGGCATGTTTATAAGAGGAAGACACTCATACAGAGAAAAGAGATGCATGTGAAGATAGAGGCAGAGATTGGGGTCATGGTGCCGCAAGCCTCCAGAGCAGGGAAAGGCAAGGAAGCTTTCTTCCCTAAAGCCTACAGAGTGAGAACAGTTCTGACAGCACCTTGATTTCAGACTTCTAGCCTCTAGAACTGTGGGAGAATAAGTTTCTGTTGTTTTAAGCTACTAAGTTTGTGGTAATTTGTTAGGCAGCCCTAGGAAATTAATACAAATGGATTTATTCAGTGTCTTACCAAATCAAGATGCAGAGTTTCTTATTAAGTCTCCTGAACACTCTTCAGAACATATCTGATACCCCATGTTTCAGTACGGCTCTCATTTTCTTTCATTTCTCACCAGTTACTGACAGTTGTTCTTTGATTGCATCTGCAAGTCCTTTTAGTGCACTGGGATATAATTTATCTGTCTGTCTTAAGGAAGAGCACTATCATCCCACCAATTACTCAGACCAGACATCTGGATGTCGTCCTTGTCACCTTTTTCTCCCTTACTCCATACATTTAATCAGTAACCAAGTTCTGCATTACTTTCCTATCTCTTAAATCCATCCATGCTTCTTCAGTCCCAATGTCACTTCCCTAGTCCAGGTCACCATCATTTCTGCAACAGAGTTCTACCTTATATCCCTGTTTCATTTATTTGTTCATCCATCCATCCATCCATCCATCCATCCATCCATCCATCCATCAATTCACCCATCCAACAAATATTTATTAAATATCCACTGTGGGACAAGCACTTTGCAAGGCACTGCGGATACAAAAGTGAATTTAAAAAAGACTGGGTCCCTGCCCTGATGGAATTTATAACATAGCATAGGGGGTAGACATCAATCAAATAATCTCACAGACTAATATAAAACTATCTCAATAACAAGAGCACTGAAAGAGAGGTTTCATAGTATTGGGAATGAGGCCCTTTGAGAGTTTATTTTCTCCCTCTAGATTGGAAATCAAAGAAAATATTTGTGAGAACTAAAAAGGATGTTAAAAAGGGATGGTTGAATTTATATGAGTTATCTACATTTATGATGCAGTTCCAGTGCTTTTTCAGATTTACATTTTATTCTATAATATACATAGTTTTAATAATTATTTAAAAACCTACAATAAGTGGGATATTTGAAATAACCTTGGATGCACTACTTTGCCTTGTTTGGGATGTGTTGAGATGAACACAGCACGCTGGCTGACCCGTTATCGCAGATGTGACACTACATTTTAATGTCTGTTTATGTCAGTCTCTCCCAATATGCTGAAAGCCTCTGGAAGACCGGGCTATGCCTTGTTAACTACCATGCTCCAAACACTAAAACCTTAATAGCACCTAGTAGACCCTAAAATAACTTTAAAATATTTCTTAATGAATGGAGAAGCTAAAAATAACAATGAGACATGTGGACTCCTTTTCAATAGTTTAATGCATGTGAATGTCCTGAAAAATGATGGAAGAAAAAAAAAAACAGCAGCAAGATATTGGATCTCTACCAAAGATATGCTTTCAAGTAGAGGGTTTTTTAAACCTTTGGCATTGTTTCATTTCATTCATGGATGAGCAAGAGAACTAAGAACCTCAGACCTTACTTACTCCCACTCCAAAATATACCTAGTGATCCATTTTCCAAATGATTCTTTAATGTGAAACCCTCCACACGACTTGCAAACAGTGCCAATTATTTCCTGAACAGCAACAAGTCAATGAACCAAATTAAGTGCCTTTTCTTTTTTTTTATTTTATTTCTTTATTTTTTATACAGCAGGTTCTTACTAGTTATCTATTTTATACATATTAGTGTATGTATGTCAATCCCAGTCTCCCAATTAAGTTCCTTTTCTTATCATACCCTAATTAAAATTCTTCCCGGTGGGTTAAGTTCCTAAGCACAACATTAAGGTATTACGCTATAATTCAAGGTCATGTTTGCACTGAATAAATTAGCTTAAATCAAGTGTCACACTGAATAGGAATATTGAGTATGTGCACATTTGCTCCTAGTGCTTGGAATGCCCATGGAATTGCTGAGTAATCCTTGGCTATTAGCATGAAAAACCTCTTCAGAGGAAGAAAGACGTTGTCCCTTGCCTTTCCTTGAGTTACAGAGGAAACTCTGTGTGGTTTTTTTTTCATAACCCTTAGTGATTTTTTTGAAACATGAGGAATGAAGTACTTCTTATTAAGAATATGGTAACTAAGAACAAACGTTAGAGTGAAGAAGTGTTTAACATTTAATGCGATTCTAATATATTACAGGCTTACAGATTGGTTGCACAGACATTAATTTTGAACTGAAATGCAATGGATAATATTCATTAGACAAAGATTGTTTGGATACGTCGCCCTTATTTTTTAGTAGTTTGTACTTAACATGGTGTATTCAACTCCTGTAGATCATCAGAAAATATGTGCAAATCCCACACACCAATAAATCTTACATTCGTTCAGAAATGTTAATGTAATTTACAATTTTGAGGACATCTAGTCTCTGGAAAAAGCGACGTCAGAAAATCAATGAGGATACGTATGGCTTTATCCTTTATCGGGGCTGTAGAATGTTGCCTCTGCCTCCGTGCCTAGGTCTGCCACTCCCTTCAGCGCCCTTTAACACATGCATCTGCAAAAGGTAACAGTTCTTTTCTTCTGAGCAATAAAAACAAGCCAGCTTTCCCTCTGAGCACACAAGCTCTGCCAGTTAAAGCCACAGACTCATGATGGGCGGAGGTTTCTTCTTGTGTGCCAGCTTCACCCCACTGGTAGTATCTGATGGATGCACTGTTTTGAGAAGAGCCATAACTTATTTTTGATGTCTGTTTTGATGTAGGGAACGTACAAGTGCCAAACATTTGCATAACATCCAGGCCTATAAATAAATATAGCTTGGCGAGTGCATCCCACATGGCCTAGTTGTTCAGGTTTTTAGTTTACTCTCCTAAACTTGCCAACCGAGTCTCCAGGGAAAGTTCCAGGAAATTACAAGCACACTCATTCTTTACCAGCTCTCTACAATGCCTATGATTCATACCTTATCATAAAGTCAAGATTGGTTCCAGAAACTCAAAGTGAAAGTATATCTAGTGTCCCACTGTTTGGGATAGGTGAGAGTTACAGACTTCCTGAGAAAGATCAGGTTCCTCTCATTTAAAATCAGCGTGAGTTGTTTTATTAGACTCAGAATGGACTTTGCCAGATCAAAGAGTCTCACAACCAATATTCCAATTATATAATTTCTGGCTTTATTTCCTCTGGCCAAAAGGTACCCTCAGAGCAGAAGGAAGGGGGATACACATGAGGGTATGTCTGTTAGAGGGTCTGTCAAAAGTGTTAGGACAGCTTGACCTCCCATTTCGTGCAGACAATTTGCTTAGACAGGCTTGAGCCCAGTAACAAAAAGCTCATGTGTGCAGAAGAACACACGTATTTTGGTAAAATTTTCAAATGCTGGTGGAGAAGGTCTTAGGTTGGGCTCTTTTTAAAAATTGCAGAATTTAGCTTCTAGAGTCTTATTTATTTCTCTCCCAAATATGAGCTTCTGCAGCAAAAATTGTCCTAAACCTTACTTGACATGAAAAGCGGTCAAGACAAGAGGGCTATTTTCTAAAGCAATTTAAAATAACTATCAAATACAGTTCCACAGGAAAACAGGGGGGAAAAAGTTGTGCAAGTATGTCCAAATATTTTGAAATTGACTATAAAAAGAGAATTTTATTTCTTGGTTTATGTTTTGCATACATTGGAAAGAGGAATTAAAAGGCATACCAAGCCTGGTATTCACTAACGGGAATAGAGGTTAATCCAGCATCTTTCCTTGTGTCCACTCTGGTGACCTTTGTGTATGGTAGCACATAGCCTTAGGTTCCTTTCCTTTGTTGGCGCTTGAGATCGCAGAGCCCATGTCCTTGGATTTCTGATATTATACCACAGAGTCCCTGGTGAGAGTCTGAAGGGCAGGATCCACCTTGGCCCTAGTATGCTAGATATATACTACATGGCTTGCTCTGCAGAACACTCATAACGTAGTAACATTCTTCTTGGGAACTGAGCTGGGACTTAAAACAGCATCTATCTACTAAGAATAAGTGAAGAAGGAATCTTTCTCAAATCAGGAAAGCTTAGAACTAAACATTTCAGTACTGTCACAGACTCGAATTTGCTAAAGAGAATTAATGTAAGAGGGGAAAATTCAACATTATGATGAGCAAGCAGCATTGAAACAAATTCATCCAAAGAAATTCATGAAACATAAACAAAGAACTGCAGCATACACAATGCATTGTTTTGCTGGCTGAATTCTTTTATGGCATTCATGGAATAGAAATAAAGTAATAAAAATGTTTCCTCAAAATATTTTGATTTTGAGGCAGGCTCACTAAAATTTTGGTTTAAAACAACAATCTGTATTTAACTCAATTTATTGATATCTAAATCAAGCTTTGTAGTATATCTCTGTTTCCCAAAATAGGTGCCAACACAAATTCAGTTTGGTTCAACTTGATATAGCCTTGAGAACAACTAGTATATTTAAGCACTAATTGGGTCCTTGGGATATACAATGGTGCTTGGAGTCTAATTGGGAAGAGAAAATAAAGACGTGGATTCAGAATTAGCAAACATGTATTGAAAACCTACTATGTGTTCTATACTGTTCTAGTGTTTTATCTAATGTTCTAATTCAAGGTACACTGTCTTTTGTTTGTTTTTAATCATATTTGCTACAAGAGAGGTGCAAAGAGCCAAGTGAGAAATTGTTAGCTGAGTAAGGCATATTGAATAATAATACTAATGAAAATACAATTGCAAATACTGAAAACTTTCCATGTGATAACACTGTTCTAAGCATTTGACATGTAGTAACTCGTTTGTTCCTCACAGCAATTCTTTGAGGTAGATTCTATCATTACTCCTGTCCTATAGAGAAGGAAACTGAGGAACAGTAAATTGCCTTACTCACCTCTGTTATTAAACATATGGATTTATCTCCATTCCCTCAGAAACCCCACTGAAAAGAAAGGAAAAAGGTATAAATCTCTAATGACAAAGAAAAGGGGAGAAGAGAGAACTGCTGATAGGAGATGTCAGGTCTTTTTTTTTCTTTTTTAGACAAGGGAAAAGTGGGTGACTGATAGACAGAGGATGTGGACTCCTAAGCATAATACAGAAAGAAGCTGAAACCCCCAGCAAAACTCTGGGCAGCTCAGGAATTGGAGGTACCAAATATCAGTGAAGTAGTGAGGCATGAGCCTGAGAACAAGACGCCAGGGCCCCTCCCCATACCTTTTTTCAACTTCATGAATAAGTTCCAGGCCAGGGAGGAGAACGAGTCTCACGGTCTGGAGAAACCGGGCCCTAGTAGCTTGATTCAGGCGCACAAGCAAGAAGCAGGGCTGGGGTACAGGATGGAAACAGGACACTGACTCCCTCTCACATCCTGATTCCAGAGGGTTTGCAAGACTGTATCATCTAGGAAAGAGATTGGAGAAACAGAGCCATGCCGAGGAAAAGATCTCTAGATGCTGGCGTTTAGGGACCTCCACCTGGGAGGGCTGACTTGCTGTCCAGCCACTGCCTTGTGAACCCACTTGTTAATAAATCTTCCCCACATACAGAGGCCTTCTAATAACCTTTGAGTGTCTCCCTTTTAATAGGGATATTTGATATCACCAGTTATCAACATGAAAAATCAAGGGAAAAAGGCTGAACACTTAGGAAGAGAGGATAATATGGGAATAATAAGGTAACTCTTGGAAACAGTAATAATAATAATAATAATAGAATATCAGAAACAGAAATAAAACAAGTGTTGGAAGATAAAATGGAGACAATCTCCAGGAAGAATAGCAAACATAAAATAGTATACAAAAGAGAAAAATAAAGTTAAGAAAATCAGAGAATTGATCCAGGATGTCCAATATCCAACGAACAGGAGTTCCAGAAAGAAAGGAAAGAGAAAATGGAGGGGAGGGAATTATAAAACAAACAAAAAACACAAGTTTCCTTTGTCTGCAGGAGAAAGTGCCCCACAAGTATCTGACACAAATGAATGGTGTCCATATGGAGTTATACCACCATGAAAGTTTAGAGAACCAGGAATAAGGAGACGATCCTAAAAACTTTCCACAAGGTTAAGCAATTCACACACACAAATACAAGAACAAAATGTGCAGTGGGTATTTCATCAGTGAACATGGGAACTATAAGATTGTTGAGCAACATCTTAAAAATACTAAGAGAAATGATTTCTCACGGGAATTCTCTATCCAGCTAACTGTCAATCAAATGAGTAAGTATCTTTACTCAGGAAGCTATTAAAGATTTACTCCACCAAATCAGGAGAATAAGTCTAGAAGGAAAACAGAGGATCCAGGAAACAAGAGTTCTAATGAAAGGTTTGGCATAGGGAGGTCCATTTAAGGGAAGTATGAACCAGGCTTCGAGATACACTGGTTCTTACTGGAGCAGGAGAATACAGACTTACCGGACTGGAGTCTCCAGGGAAATTTTAAAAATTGATTATTTTGTCTGTCAGGGCATTTGGAAAATTTATGAACAGGCACTCTATAAGCCTATTGAGAAAATTACCAATAGGTATATAGAAAATCAGTAAATAACGTAACTCAGTGAGTTACTACAGGGAAAGTAGAAGGTAGCACTGTAAAGGAATACTATTGGGCTCAGCCATAAACAATAATTATGTGATCATAATAAACATTGACCATTGATTTAATCCCAAACTGTGAAACATGTATTTATTTTAAAAGAATGGGAGGGGCAGACATGGGGGGGAGGCTAAATTTCAGTCACAACTAGGAAGACAGTAGCTAATGGCTAAATTTGATAAAGAAAAAAATAGCAGCAAAACATATTATTTAAAAATATGGACATGAATACCAAAAGAATCTCAGAGCAGTTGCCCCTGGGGAATAGAAATAGGGGGTGTGAAGGAGAAAAACAAAGGACTGTTTATTTTAATAATCATTTTGTATTATTTAATGTTTTCTAATTTTTTATTATTTTAATAATGATTTTGTAGTATTTAATGTTTTCTGATTTTGTATTCTAAATTATTTCAGTCATACATATAAGGGGGCAGAGAATTCATGTATTAAATTCACATAATTTTGGCAGATCTTTAAAAATATATTGTTGAAGCTTTGAGGGTAGTCTCTAATCCCATGCCTGCTCTTTCCCTCCCTGGAGAAGTTGCTGTGAGCCATTGTATATTTTTATACCACCATTATGTGCGTTTACCTCTACAAACAAAATGTTGCACTGTTTTCAGACTTTCAGACTTCATAGAAATAGCACCATATTGTACATGTCATTTTGTGATTCGCTTTTTCATTGCATCCTATGTTCCTGGGTTTAACTATGATGATGGATAGTTTTATTTTTTTTTAAGATTTTTTTTTTTGATGTGGACCATTTTTTAAAGTCTTTATTGAATTTGTTACAATATTGCTTCTGTTTTATGTTTTGGTTTTTTGGCCACGAGCATGTGGGATCTTAGCTGCCCGACCAGGGATCGAACCCGCACCCCTTGCATTGGAAGGTGAAGTTTTAATCACTGGACCGCCAGGGAAGTCCCAGTGATGGATGGTTTTAGATTATGTAACTGCCGTCTATGTTCAATTGAAAGAAGATAACACAGTTTCCCTCTTTGTCCTCCTGTCAATGGACATTTGAATTGTTTCCAGCTTTTCATCATTAGCATCAATACAGCAGGAAACATTCTTGTATGTGTCCTCTGGAAAAATAACGTGGAGTTGCATAGCACAGGGTCTGAGTATTTTAAAATTTACTAAATGTAACCAAATGAGCTCTTCACAGTGATTCCACCAGCTTATACCGCCTTCTCCCCACTCCAAGAAGCGTGTGAGAGCTCAGTTGCTCCAGTCCTCACCAAAACTCCCTATTGACAGCGGCAGCTTCGCAGGAGACCTGCATTCGTTTCATCAAGACAGTCCTTTCTGCTGAGGATGCTTCATTTTATTCAGTAGTCCCACTGGCAAAAATGGTGTTCTTTCTGGGTAAATTTCTCCACCTTTGCTTATACCTTTTCGCCTAGACCGTCCACACCATCTTGTCTGCTTTCTGGATCCACCACACACTTGAAGACCACACTCCAATCTTGTCTGTTCCCTGAAGTCAGGACCACCTCTGACAGAACGACTCTTCCTTCCACAGTAGTTTATGCCCATTTCATAGTTACCATTCGCTGTCGAGGATTAATTAGACAACTTTTCTTAAATATGGGTCCTATCACCAGAATTTAAGCAAGTCTCACATTATCAAGTCTGATAATAAGAAGGCTTTGTATTTACATACAGCTTTGCAAATTTACAGACTATGTCATGGCCATTATCATAGTTGCTTTTAAAAGCTTTTTTGAGCAGGAGAACTCTACAAAGAAAAAAATATCATTGCCTCCCCTCATGATAGAAGTATAGCATATACTGATTCAACAAATACATAATGATATTTGAATATTATGATTTTAATATCACTTTTAAATGGACTTTATGTTATTCATTACAAGAGTATCTACATACTTTTGAAAAGTGGTTGGTTGTGTCATGATCGGTACATTTAGTGGCACATTCAAGGATGTTGTCAGATACAAAACACAGGTGTTATATCTTGAAAAATATAAAACCCACTAAAAACAATTTAAATTGTGTCTAAAGTCTCCATGAGAGGAGTTAAAGAAGAGCCATTTATTACACACAGCAAATCGTCTTAAAATCCCCTTCTCCTCAGGTTTTTCTTCACTCTCTTCATATCGTGCCTTAGCTCTCTAGTCTTATTGTCTGCATTCCCCTGAACTTGCTCCAAACTCAGCCTCAGGTGCCATTTCTGTCTCTGCCCTTATCTCTCAATCTTACCAGCTGCCTCTCTTTCTCCTTCCCTGGACCGATTCCCCAAAGGGCCCCTTTCTGGGCTGAAGCTCTCCCCACTTCCCT
This sequence comes from Balaenoptera musculus, assembly GCF_009873245.2. Taxonomy (NCBI): domain Eukaryota; kingdom Metazoa; phylum Chordata; class Mammalia; order Artiodactyla; family Balaenopteridae; genus Balaenoptera; species Balaenoptera musculus. The sequence goes on from NC_045792.1 coordinate 44,172,135, forward strand.
GAGCAGGGAAGGCCCAGGGAACCACAAAGGCCCAGGGTCAGCAAACCCCAAAATACAAGAACTTTTACCCGAGAAAGCCAGGATAGGCAAAGCTGCCTTTATATATTGTGAGCCTGTCACCTTGATGAACAACTACTATTCTTTCAGTCTGTGGAAACGTTAAGGATTTGCAGTAACTCTTCAGCCCCGAGGGTCCCCAGCCTATGGTAGAAACTACTACCTCACCTTGTACCTTCTTAAAATCTCTGCAGGACCCAGCTTAATAATTTTCACAGTGTGTTTTATGACAGCACAGGGCAGCAATGCTTTCTAAATCCACACCGATTTGGAAACATGTCTACTCCAATAAATCAGCATTCCTACCTCGACTAACTTGTTGACTCACTTGGTGGGAAAAGAAGTCACAGCCAGATTTGGAGTGCATTCAGGTTGATCCAAACACCAAAAAAAACAAACAAACAAAAAAAAAAACGAAAGCATTTCACTGTTTGTTTACCCCACAAATTGGTCAGTTCCATATATTTTTTTTTCTTATTTTTTAACAACATTTACTGACCCACATTTGGCACGCTGCACAGTCTATGTGAAAATACTAGAAACCTCAGCAGAATAAAAGTTTAAAAGTTGAGAAGGGATGCAAGAGGAAGAAAGGGGCAGGAATAAAGTACATAATTTATAGAGAACACTGGCACCTCATTTTCTTAGCCCAAATAGGAAAATGATGCCTGTCCCAACATAAAACCTAAATTTGTTCCATTTTAAGTATATAAGATGAAAAAATTTTAGACCTTCTCTTCTACTGGAAAATGTCATTCTGGCTTCCTAGAAGATAACCAACTGAGAAGTAAAACAGTGATAAAGAAAAATAAATAAATAAATAGGCAAGCAAGCATAAAAATAAATAATAAGCACATACCTACCATGTATTGCCATGTGCCATGAACTGGGAGCAGGAGAGGCAGTGCAATAAGAACAGTGAATCAGAGGTCAGAAGCTTTGCTTTAAAACTGCGCTCTCCCACCAAAGGTCCGGGCACAGGTGGCAATTCTTTTCATCTTCATCTTTCTAAGGGAGTTTTGGATAAGTTTTCCTAGGTCCCTAAGGTTTCTTACAACTCTGTGAATCAGAATTCTGAAATTCCTTCCATTTAGAGTCACTTTCACCCATTTATCCCTGATCCTAAAGAACACAGTGGAAAGACTATTAAATTTGGAATCAGAAGAAAGGGGTTTGTATTCTAGCTATGTCCTCAGGTGTGTATGATCTTGGGCAAGTCATTATCTTCTTTCCTTCCTCTTCTCCTCCTCATTATTATCATCATTATTATTACTGTTACTTATTATTTCCTCAACATGTAATAATATTTTTCTTACAGTGTTACTGAGAGGGTTAGATACAGTAAACAAATATGTAGTCTAAATGATAAAACACTAAGCAAATGTTGGTCATTAATATTTGCATGGTCCCGTTAACAGGGATTATTCTTCTATTGGTAGTGAGATAGTAGTAGGTTGAAATTTTCCAGGATAAAAGCTAAGATGTAATACCCTTCCTCTCCAAAACAGGCATTTGCACAGACCCAGCAGCCAAAATTATGAAATAGTCTTATGATCAATTATTTTACTTTAAAAATATGAAGTAATTTCCAAAATAAGAGACAGGAAAGATCACCAGCAGTATCCCTTCAAGTAATTAAAGACCTATCATTACAGTCATTTTAATTAAATGGGCAGTGGAATAGTGTCTGACTCAGTTTTGGGTTTCTATAAAAAGTATCATACACTGAGTTATAAACAACAGAAATTTATTTTTCACAATTCTGGAGGCTGGAAGTCTGAGATCAGGGTGCCAGCATGGTCACGTTCGGGCAAGAGCCCTCTTCCAGGTTGCAGACTGCAGACTTCTCGTTATATCCTTACATGGCAGAAAAAAGCAAGCTAGCTTTTTGGGTTCTTATAAGGGCATTAGTCCCATTCATAAGGACTCCACCCTCCTGATCTAATCACCTCCCAAAGGCCTTACTTCCAAACACCATCACATTGGGGATTAAATTTCAACGTACGAATTTTGGGGGGACAAAAGCATTCAGTCCATAACAAATAGTGTCGTACCAAAGTAAGAGAAAAAACTCTGCAAATTCGAACGTGCAATGTCATTTGATAAAGTCTACGATGCAAACCTTCCATTTCTATACCACTTATTCACCTACATTTAGAGGGGGAAAAAGTCCATTCGTGGATGTTTATTTCCCCTTCACCTTCAGCACCTTTGGATTATTTTTTTCCTCCTGACTCCTAAATGATTTTACTGAACCCTTATTGTCTGGCTGACCAAGAGTTACCAAGAGATATTTACTCTGGAGGGAAATAAATTAAAAATCAGTGCTGGCTGCTGTCTTCACATAGAAGGTTATGCAAATGTTCATCTGTTCCTTTGAAGCCTTGAACATCCTGTGGGAACAACAGCCTCTTTGCCAAAATTCGTATTCCTACTAATGTTTAAAGTCAGTGTGCACTTAGCTGTAGCTCAGAAGTAAGCCAGCCAGCAGTTTTTACAATGTTAGAATGATCAGAAGCTCTGCTTCCAAATGGTCAATCGCATGCCAGAAATGTGGTTCTCTTGGGCAATTTCAAGTGTCAGATTCACTCCACTGAGCCTTTCTCTCCACTGTCCCAGCAAACTGGCGGATTGGAACAATCTCATCCAGGGAAATCTTGCAGACTGAGAAAAGAACTTACCCAGACTCTCCTGGTGCTCTTCCTCCCTCCCTTCCAAAATGGAATTAAACTTTGACTAAATGAAATGTCCTGGAATTGGACATTAATTTGATTGTTTGATTAATAGATACATAGGCAGAAATTCCCTCCACACACACACCTTTTTTTTAAGGCTCTGGCTGAAAAAAATCTTTCCAAAAAGGAGAGTCAATTTCTTGGCTATATACAGGGTTTTATCCAGGGCTGAATGTTTTAGAAAAACCTACCGTGTCTTAGCATAGTCATAATCTAAGCAATAAGGGCGATAGTCGAGGGTAAGAAAATGTCCAAAGGCTGTTCTTAGGGGGGAAAGAGACCTTGTTCAATGGGTCTTAGCCTCCAAAGAAGGAAAAACAAGATGGAGCTTGTGTGCCAGGAACTTTACTTCTTTTAGAGCATCCCATCTTTACAACCACCCAAACAGGCAGATTCACCCCAAATTCCACAAATTCTTTTAAATCCCTATTATCAACGGTCTCTAATGACAAGCAGTGAATAAAATAGTCCCTGTCCTCTGTCCTTACAGTCTGGCAAGACAGACAAGCTCATAGCTGCAGGTGCAATGAGCTTAAATAGAAGCGTGGGGTATTATAAGAGGAAGCATTCAGCCGAGCCCTATACAATGAAGAGGAATCATCTAGATGAACAAAGATGGGGAAGGTGTGAAGGGCAAAGCGGTTATTCTCCTCCTCTAGCAGATGATGCAAGTGAAGCCCCAACAGATTAATTGCTCTGCTAGTGAGCAAAGAGACAGGATCTAGATCTATATCTTCATCCTCCAAAGTCCAAGTTCGCAGAGATTTCCGTCTAAGACTCAGGACATGTTTTATCTGTTTAGTCCTGTGTAGGTAGAAGAATGGAATTGCCTGGGAGAAACTTTCCTCCAATTTTTCTCCTAAACTAGGGGAGAGGATGTTAGAGGAGGTCATAGAGAGGTCATGACCTCCAGTTGACCCACAAGCTAGACCTGGGCAATTGGAGGCTCCTCCCCACTCCCCTGTCCTTGGAATGTACATTCTGCCCACCATTCCCACAGTGAGAACAGTTTTCAAGGATGCAGCCCTGAGAGAGCAATGTGTTGTTGAGACCATCTGGACGGTATACGTGACTGAGCCCTGTTAAAGCCTCTCTATAAACTTTTAAGATTCTGGCGGGCGGGTGTGGAGATCTCCTTATCTAGTGGCTGCCAAAGACAAGGCTCCTGTGTTAAGCCCTCTTGCTTGTTAAACCTGCCAACTACCAGTCTGGAGTGGCCTGCCTCTTTCTTCGGCTGCCCACTCCTACAGGACCAGACAAGTGGGAGGAGCAGGGCAGGCTCCTCCAGGCTTTGGTGGGGAGACCTCCCCCCGATATGATGGGGGCAGCTTTAAAGAGAAGAAAAAAAAGTTGAATGTCTAAGGCCTATGAAAAAGAAAAGGAGGGCTGGGGAGAAGGTGAACATCTTTGGGGTCTCGCACAGTGGCCACTTCACAGTGAGCTCCCTGGGACACCTGGAATACAGTCTTCTCCAGTCTTCTCCCACCTCCAGGCAGAAATGCCTGATTTTCTACCATCAGGATTTTGTAGCTCTGGTTTATGATCTGCTCCTTGCTCAATCAACTAACACTATTTATGGAGCACTTGCTATGTGCCTAGAATGGTACTGGGATCTGAGGTTAGATTCAAAGAAGACTCAGGCACACTGTGTTTTGGATGTAAGACAGATACATAGGTAGATAGATAGATGTTTTTGTCACACTTAGATCAAAGTTCAAATCCCCATCTGCCTCTGTAACTTCATGCCTTGGTGCTTTCTCTCTCATGCACTCCTCTGTAACACACTGCCTTTCTTTCTATTCCTCAAAGACTTCAAACTCACTTCTGCCTCAAAGTCCTTACACATTCCCTGTTTCTGGAGCACTGGACTCCTACATCCCTGTATTCAGGTCTTTGCTCAAATGTTCCCTCTTCATAGCGGCCTCTCCTGACCAGGCTATCTAAAGTAGCTGTTTCATCCCTCACTGTTGAAACATCCTAAAGTCATTCTGTCCATGGCTCTGATTCCTACTTAAAATTTTTATAATACAATTTCGGTACCTCCCGTATGTCACTTGTCAGCCCTTTGCACTTGGGTTATTTTCCCACATGTTTGTGTAACTCTGAATATAGCACCGGGGTCTGAGTTCACTCCCTACCCTTCTGTCTCCCTCCATTCCCTGCCCCGAGGGAGCAGCGGTCATAGTACAGTCTTATAAATGTGCACTCAATGAACTACCACAGGGCATACCCTAAGTTTACCCTTGCAAGATAAATTTTTGCAAAAATAAAAATAAGTAAATATTTAATGTAATCTTGTCTTTTGCCATTTACCTTTTTCACAAAAGTGTAAAAAAAAAATAAAATCGCTGTCATTCTGTTTAATTGAAGCCACAGTCAAGTAGGTTCTGGTTAACTGAGGCTTTCTAGTTGGGGCTCTTTAGGCAAAGACCCTGTCCCACAGGCTTCTTAGCATTTCTGTCAGTGCCTCAGAGCAAAGTACTTGGGGAACATAGGCTGCGCTTGAGAACTAGAGCAGGTCTGCTCAGGGGAATTTGAAATGCCCACTAGTAGTATTCACTGTGACTCTGTTGCCTCCTAAAAATACAATAAGGGTAACAACAACACATAGTTTTACAGCCTTTTACAATTGAAAAAGCACTTTGACATGTCTCGTCTTTATCATAGCCTGTTTGCTCCTTGGATCAAGGAGAGACTCCATTTGGAGTCCAGGCTCCAGAGATCAAGCAGGTGTATACACCACCTTCTGGAAAGAAAGTAGGGAGTGTGAGGTGTAAGCACGTCCTAACACAGCTTCTCATGAGACAGGAAGAGGAACGCATCTGTGTCCCTTAACGCCAGCAAGCTTGAGGGCAGATGCTGTGAGGTATCATGATGAATAATGGCTACTATGTACCAGGTACCTGCCAGGCGCTGTGCCCTAAAAAAAGGCAAAAATACCCCACGTGATTGGTATGGATTTGCTGGGAGAGGTGTGTTGGAGAACAAAAGGCTTTTTGCAAACCAAACCTTAGATACTGCAACCCGTAATAGGTAAAACAAAACAAACAAACAAAAAGCAACTTCTCTGTTAAGTGATAGGTGTTGGTGGTGGAGCCCTCTTGACCCCTCTCTCTCCTCCCTTCACTCCTCACTCCTGTAGCCATGGAGACAGTTTGGGGGATGCCCAGAGCCATGCACAGCACAGCTGGGAAAACGGGTGTGTTGGGAAGCACCACGAGGGGAGAGAGACAGTGAAAGGGGCTGGGAAGGTAACAGGGGAGTTGTTCTCCTGTGTGACACTGTGGCTCCTCAGACCGCAGGGGGCTTTACCTGACCTCTTACCCTGTGCCGTGATAAAGCCCCTCCCCTATCTGAGAATCTCTGTGACTGTGGGAGATATCCTCACGCAGACACGAATCTCCTCGTCTTCGCCTGGCACCCTTCCCAGGCTAGACACCTGCTGCTGGGAGAGGCGATTGTCCTGGACACTTTCCCCATTTTTCTCCATTTACATCCCACTGCGGAAGCAGAAAGGGAGTCATAATTCTGCCTGCTTCCCTCCCCCAGCATCCTTGAGTCCTTGTAAAACACATCCCTGCCTTTGAGAGCTCCACCCGCAGACTTAAGGGAACGTTGAGGAGTCTGACCTCCTTGCAGCATCTCTCTTCCTCCTGCTGGGCCCTGACAGATATTGATTTAGCAGAGACTTGAATGGCTTGGGGAACTCACCTTGCCCTGAATTCTGCAGCAACCTCTCAACGATGTTTGGCCAGGGCTCAGGAGCTTGTCATCTATCATACTCACCTTTCATATTCCGGACAGCCTCCCTGGATGTTTTCCTATCTTGTCACTGCTAATAGAGCCCTTAGCTGTTAGAGGGCCCTGCCAGCTTCTGCCCTCCCTCCAACACAACCCCCTAGAATAACAACAGCAATGGAAATGAATAAATCAAAGCCTTGAATTTGAATATCAATATAAAAGTATAATATAAAAAGCACATTGGCTTTGGAATTAGGCATAGATACAAATATAACCTCTGCATTTTTCTTAGCTATAAATTCGGGTAAGCTGCAGTTGCAACCTCATAGAACTGTGATTACCTATGAGATGATATGTAAAGTGTGCAGTGAGGCACCTGGCATGGGGTAAGTGCTCAATAGGTATTAATAAGTATGTAACTTGACAAATAAATTAATACAGAGGCAAATAGATAAATGAGCAGTAGAGCTTAAGACTTGGGGTTAGTTACCATTCTCTCTCCTTCCCTGCAGAGATAATAATTATTTCTAACATTTATACTTTAACCAACTTGCCTGTGGTCACTTGGAAAGTCAGATCTGACATGAAATCCAGACATATGCTTTAACCCCTAACCCAGAGGGCAGTAGATGGAAGTGGGTAAGAGCATGGGCAGTGGAGCCAGCCTACATTGGACCCAGTCCCAGTAGTGCCACTTAATAGCCATGTTACCTTGTGCCAGTCGCTTAACCTTGCTGTGCCTTGGTTTCCTCATCTGTAAAACAGAGATAATAATAGTACCTGACTCATGGAGACTAAGGGAAGACTAAGATAATGCAGAAAAGAGCTTCACCCACTGCCTGGAATATGGTAAACTGCTCCCTAAACTCGCTGGTGGCAGAAAATTCTGCTGCTGCTATTACTACAGTCAGCTCCAAACAGACAGATTTCTACTTACCTCACTTGAGGAGAACCATGTCCAAACACTCCTCCTTCCCACCTCACTCTTAGATTGGACCCATCTGGATGGTAAATGTCCCATTAACCCCCTGGGCTCACCCTGCCCTTTGGGGCAGCACGCAAGGACTGCCAGATACTCCCAGGTACCACTCCAGGGGAGCCTGTTCCCCTGCACCCCTGGTTCGGCTTTCCTTCTCCTCCCCACAGCCTGGACCACTGAAGTCCAGGATGCCTGCAGGTTGAAACTCCCCTGGTTATTTCGCACATAGTATGTATGTATTCGCTTGTTTGCTGATTGCTGTCTTTACATTTGCACTGGAAAGTAAACTCCATGAGAACAGGGACTTTGCCTGATTTGTTTTTGTTGTATCCTCAGCACCTTGATGAGCTCTGTGCATGTAACAGTAGCACAATAAGCATCTGCTAAATGAGTAGATGTCCTCCTATATAGTATGTCTTGACCAATGAACACCATCTGGGGAAAGGATCCCCCAAGCCTATAGAGCAAGAGGCATTAACGAATCACCCCTTTCCTTCCTCATTATGAAATAGATGGTAGAGAGAGGAGATTCACTTGGTCCAGCACTCTATTTTTATACAAAGGCCATTGAACCCTGAAGAGGGGAAAATAAACACTTTTCCAAGAATATTAAATTTCTCCAGAGTTATATTTGCCTTTACTCAGTCACATGTACCATCTGCTTATCTCCCTTTGTGCATGTCTAATTTTTCCCCACTTCCTTGATTCTTCCCTTCCATCCACGTTTCTTATAACTTTGGAAGCAGTTCTCTCAGTAGATCTGCTTACCAGTGAGTCTACATCATGTTTCATCCCTTTAGCAAGGAAAGAGCTTTCTTTAACAGGTTTGATGTTGTCTGCCTAACCAGTGAGATGTTTTACCTGACAATAACTTGATTCAGTTTTTTACTGAGGTGTAAATTACATACAGTGAAATACACAAATCCTAAGTGTATGGGTTGAAAGGTTTTGATAGAGATATACACTTGTATAACATACACACCTATCAAAAGAGAACATTTCCATTACCTCAAAATGATCCCTTGTGTCACTTCGAAGCAAATCACTATATCTCTTCAGAAGCAACCACTGCTCTGATTTCTATCAACATAACTTGGTTTTGCCTACTCAGGAATTTTACAGAAATGGAATTATATGTACTCTTTTTTAGCTGGCTTCTCTTTGTATGTTTTTGAGACTCACCCGTATTGTTGGATTTATCAGAAATTGCTCCATTTTATAACTGAGTAGTATTTCATTGTATGAATATACTACAACTTGTTTATCTGTTCACCTATTAATGGACATCTTGGCTCTTTCCAGGTTTCAGCTATTATGAAGAAAGCTATTTCGAACATATAAATCTTTTCGTGTGTACACAAGGCTTTTATTTTGACCTATCATGTTTTTTTCTTGGGTAAACACCTGGAAGTGGAATTGCGGGGTTATAGGGCATGTCTAGGTTTACCTTTATAAGAAACTGCCAAACTGTTTTGCAAAGTAGCTGAATTACTTTACATTCCAACCAGCAATGTGTGAAAGTGGTTGCTCAGTGTCACCGCTAACATCTCATGTTGTCTTTTTAATTTTAGTCATTTTAGTAGGGGTCACAAGTTTCTCACTGTAGCTTTATTTTGCATTTCTCCAATGACAGTTGATGGTAAGCACCTTATTATGTGTTTATTGGCCATTTAAAAATATTCCTATATTAAATATCTGCTTGAGTCTTTCACGCAACTTTCTTGCTTTAAAAATAATTGTTTATCAGTAAGTTATAGGAATTATTTGTAAGTTTTGAAGACAAGTTATTTTTTAACAATATGAATTGTGACTATATTCTATCTGCCTGTGACTTTGTCTTTCCATTTAATGGTATCTAAGAGTAGAATAAACACTTTTTACTTTTCATGTTTTTTCAGTATTAGGAAATTCTTGCATATTCCAAGGTAATGATGATGTTCTTTTATGTTTTCTTTGGGAAGTTTCATAGTTTCAGCATTTATATTAAGGTCTATAATCCATTTTGAACAAATTATAGTGTTGTGCAAGGTAAAAGCTGAGGTTCATTTTTTCCATATAAACAACCAGTTGTTCCAGTATCATTTATTGAAAAGACTACTTTTGCCCTGATTGAATTACCTTGGCAACTTTGTCAAAAATCAATTACACATTAAGTGTGGGTCTTAATACTTACGTACTACGTCTGATTACTGTAATTTTATAGAAAGTCTTGAAACCAGTGAATTTAAGTCCTTCAACTTTGTTTTTCTTTTTCAGAATTGTTTCTTCTTTTTGAATTGTTTGCATTTTTATATAAATTTTAGAATCAGGTTGGCAATTTCTACCCCCAAACCAAATGGGCTTTTACTGTGGTTGCTGGATCTATAAATCAGTTTAGGAAGAATCGTCATCTTAACAATAGTGAGTCTCCCAATTCTAGTACAAGGTACATTTCTCCATTTATAAAGGGATTTCTTATTTTTTTCAGCAGCATTTTATACTTTTAATTGTAGAGTGCATATCTTTCATATTTTTGATGCTAGAGCAAACTGCATTGTTTTTACTTAATATCATATTCCAATTGTTGCTACTTTGTAGAACAAAACTGATTTTTGTATACTGTTTCTTTGATAAACTCACTTATTAGTTCTAGTACTTATTTTTTTAATTCCTTCGAATTTCAACATAACAAGCATGTTGTCTGAATTTTTTTTCCTTTCTACTCTTTATGTCTATGTCTATTTCTTTTCTGTGAATTACTTTACTGGCTAGTACCTTCAGTAAAATGCTGAGTTGTAGTAATAAGAGTAAACATCCTTACATTTTCACAATCCTACATATTTCACCACTAAGTATTATGTTAGTTGTAGGTTTTTTCATATCTGACTTTTATCTGGTTAAGGAAGCTTCCTTCAGTTCCTAGTTTGCTGAGTTTTTATCATGATTAGGTATTGAATATTTTAAATAATTTTTTCATCTGCTGAAATGATCATAAAATATTTTCTCTTTTATTCTTAATGTATTGAATGACAATGATTTATGGATGTTAAACCAGCCTGAATTCCCAGAATAAACTGCATTTGTTCCTGATATATTATCCATTTGACATATCGCTAGATTTTATTTGGTAATGTATTTTTGAGGATTTTTGCATCCCTGTTCATGAGGCAAATTAGTCTATAGTTTTCTTCTCATCTTTGTCAGTTTTGGCATCAGGTTAGTGTAAGCCTCTTATATTTTCTAAAAGAGTTCATATAAGATTGATATTATTTCTTCCTTATATGTTTGATAAAATTCACCAGTGAACCCATTTGGCCCTTGAGTTTTCTTGGTGGGAAGATTGTTAACTATGAAATCAATTTATTTAATAAATAAAGGGCAATTTTAGAATTTAGTTTTGTGTCAGTTTGAGTAATTTGTGTCTCTCAAGGGATTTATCAATTACATCTAATTTATCTGGTTTATGGGCATACAGTTGTTCATTCTATTTATGCTAGTCTCTTACTATTGTTTATATAGCATTTCTAATGATGCCTATATTTTCATTTCTGACGTTGGTAATTTGTGTTTTCTCTGACTTTTTTCAAGATTCATCTGGCTTGAAGCTTATCAATTTTATTGATTTTTAAAAATGGACCAACTTTTGCTTTTGTTGATATTTTCTGCTATTTGTTGACTTTCTTCTTCATTAATCTCCACTCTAATGTTTATCATTTCCACGGATTTGCTATTAGAAAGCCTTGGGTTTTCATTTTAGTTCTGCCACTGATTAGCTTAGGCAGGCTTAAGAAATCTACTTACCTTCTCTGAAACTTAGTTTCTTCATCTATACCACAGAGAAAGCGATTCCCACCTTACATAGCTTTTGTGAGGTTAAAGTGAGTTATAAACGTAAATTACCTAGTACAGCATCTGGAACACAGTAAGGGCTCTATAGCTGTCGGTTCTTTCCCTTCTGTATATCTGTGAGGAAAAAGGAACATGTGTAGGAAAAGGTTCCTGTCTCTCTCTGAGTCTCAGGGTTTTTCTGTTCTTTGTCTTAAGAGGGATCGATCAGGGGATCACTTAGTTTTCTCCAGGCGCAACAAGTATTCCATGGGTCTGTGAACACTGACTAGGTCTGCCTATAGCCTCACAATTCAGCCCTCCCAGCTAATACTATTTCTGTGACAACCAACGAAAAGACGATAGAAAGAAGTCAGGGAAACTAGAGATCAAAGAAAAATAATGAGACAGGCTTCAAAGTGCAGAGAGAAGGAGGAGGAGAAAAGACAGGGGAATGGAAAAGAAATGGAAGCTAATGGCAGAGAGCAAATAAGGCTGAGAGCTGTGATGCTGTTGGCACTGTCAGCCAGGAACCCTGCCCATCAGAATTCCTAGAGATGGTACAGAGCAGAGAGAAGCCTGTAGGGGCTGGGGCTGCTTTAAGCAGGGCTCAGATCTTCCAAGGCAGAAACTGCCTAATGCATCATAGCTTAATTTCTGAACTTCCAAATCACCACCTGAGCTTGGCTTACAGATGGTAATTCATAAAGCTCTTTAAATTTGAACTTTCAAGTAAAAGAAAATCCTAATTTTTCACTGGCTTCCTTCCTAAAATACTTAATTCATATTTTCATTTGGAAAGAGTCACTGAGAGAAGAGAGTGGGTAGTAGGCGTTATAGAGGAAAAGAGGGATCATCAATAAGAACAGGGTAGCCAAGCTTTTTGTGCTCCTAAAATGGGTCAGACACTACTAGGTGCTCTTGCAAATTCAATTCTCCTTCACAAGCCAGAGACGTAACCCAGGTGGAGTAACACACAAAGGGAAAATGCTACTGAGCTCATTTGGGGAAGGTATGTTAAATTTGAAGTGCATGTGTGCCTTCAGTATAGGGCTAGGAGGCAAGAGGCAAGTTAGGGAGCCTTGCTGTGCAAAATTTGGTTCAAGGATCAAAGGCATCAGTACCCCAGAAACTTATTAGATATTCAGAATCTCAGGTGATTTCCCAGACCTGCTGAATCAGATCCCAAGTCGTTTGTGTGCACCCTAAAATTTGAGGATCCTTGAATTAGAAAGTGAAAAGATACTGCCAATTATCCCCACTGCAATTATACCAGGCCATTTACCTTTAGCACTCTGTTTTTATTCCTTAATAGTGATGGAAAGGAGTACTAACGTGGTAATTTTCCATGCAGGGTGGCTGCCGTATAAAAGAAAGAAGACTTGGGCTGGAAGCTTTGCTTTGCACCAGTGCGGTGACATGGGGAAGGTTACTTATGTTTTCTAAGTTTCCATTTATGCTTCTGCAAAATGAGGCCAATACATGTAATTCATAGTGTCACAGTGTAGAGAGATATTAAATAAAACCTCTCCCCAGAAAACTTCAATGACTCGTCAAAGACTACAAATTAATGTACATTGTGTCCTTAAATGGCATTCAAAGCTCCTCACTCTAGCCCTATCCTACTCTCCTGTCTTCACTGTCCATTAGATTTTCCCACGAACCCTATAATTCTGCCTTTTCCTCAAATTAATGTTTGCTTTCATCTTCCATCCCTATGTCCCTGCTGTTCCTTCTGCCAGGAATGGTCCTCCCTCTCTAACTACCAGAATCCTACTCATCCAGGAAGACTCAGTCAGTTCAAATGCATCTGCTTAATAAAGTCGTCACCAGTAGCACTAACTGTACATCATTTAACATTTCTCTGCTCAGATACAGTGATTTGACCCTTTCTCTACAACAGTACTATTTCATGCTTCTTTTTTTTGAGTGGGAGCTGGTTGTATATATATCTGAAATTACCTTAGGAATGTAAAATATTCGAGGAAAGGGGTTACTTGTTATTCATCATTCTAGTTTCCTCAACCACTAAAACAGTACTTTCACATAAAAGTTTTGAGGAAATTAGAAAGGGAAAAAAAAGGAAAAGAAAACTTCTCAAGACACTGGCACATCTGGAGATACTTTTGCTCTGAAAATTATCTGACAACATTTCTATGTGGTAGGAATCAAATTTCTAATGACATATGTGCTTATCTAATAATAAGGTGGGAGACAGAGATGGTATATATTATTCTATAGAGAGAAATTCTATTAATTTATCGCTCTATCAATACATGTCGAATGCTTACTCTATGCCCTCTGACCTCCAAGTTGCACCTTCATGTTCTCCTTTAGTTTGGGGTATTGGAGAGGCAAGGTCTCAATCACTTACCTATAGACTGAAATTATCTTGTTTGTTGCTCATTTGAGGTTAGCTGAGGGCTCATTTCTTGTTAAAGCATGGACATCCTTACAAAGGGCATGAGGGCTAGTCCTTACTGAAAAAATTCAGTGAGAGAAATCTTTGCAGAGAAGACACTGAACAGGAAATCAGTAGATCTGGATTCAAGTTCTAATTCTGGAACTGTGTGACTCTGGGCAAGTCACCTAACCTCTCTGAGGCTTACAAAATGATTACTGTGATCAAATAAACAACTAATATTTGTCTTTTTGTAATTTGTAAACTATGAAGAACTATACATATGCAGGCTATCATTGGTAAATTCAGCTAACAGGACAAGTTCAGGTAGACCAGTACACTGTAAACTACTGGCCATGAGAAGCCAATGACTGTAATTTAGACCCCCCCCCCCCCCCCCCCCCCCGTGTGTTGAGAGGACAAGTAAGATGAACAACAGGGTGTCAGGTTGCTTGTTATTTGTCCTGCCTTGGCTCCAGGTAAAGTCCCCTATCTTATCCCCGTAGAGCCAGCAGACCTACAGACTCCTTCCTCCACACCCCACACCTAGTTACTGAAGGAGATTCACTGCCAGAGTCCAAAACACCTTCCAAAAATGGCATGAGGACAGGAAAACAGAAACAGAGCTGGCTTTGCTTTAAAAGTCAAAACTGCCATTTTCCCCTGGAAATATTTTGAATGAAAAGATGGCCCGATGAGGAAGGAGAAAAGATAATTTTATTTGACTTATATCACTTTACCTCTAAACACACAACTTCTAGCACAAAAGTGCCATGGTAAAGACCATGGGTTTTAGAGTCAGAATGAACTGAATTTGAATCTAGGTTCTATTTGATAGAGCTGTGAAGGTTCAAAGATTTGTGCTCTACTTGCAAGCTACTAAGTTTGTTTGTCACAGTTTCATGGATAATGGTATAAACCATAAGACTCCTGCATCAGAGACAAAGGCCAGTTTACTCCTCACAGCAACAGCAGTGAACAGAGTATCAGCATTTTTGTCAGTTCTCCAAGTCCCAATTCCCATGGGGTGATGAAAAGAGGGTCAGTTGACACCTGTACGCTCAGTGGGTTGTGTTACAGGAGAAGGACTCTGCGCTTTGGGAACCCAAATTTTTTATAATGAGCAGTAAGCCTGCTTAGATATTAAGCCTGCCTAACCTTTGCTCAAAAGGGGAACACTATCCTTATCTTCCAAGACTCTTTCCCATACAGATATCCTTGAAAAGATAGCCCAGAACAAAGGCAATCTGTGCCTCTGCTCATAAGATGAACAGACTCATGGAAGACTCTTGGAGAATCGTCTCCCAACAGGTTATGTCACTTACTGGTTATGATTAAGAATCAAATTTTGCTTCCCTCTGAGTGTTGATTGTGGGTTTGTTTGCCTGTTTCTTTGTTTGTTTCTAATGCAGGTAAGAGTAGCACTTAACTCACAAAGATAAAATGCATTAATCCATGTTAAGTGCTTAGTGCTGCCTAGTATCTTAGTGGTTGCTAGTTTAATGCAACACAATGGCAATGGATTGTGCATAGAAATTTCTTCTTATCTGCCTCTAACCCACAGTCCAGTCTGATTAACAGGCACAGAGGCAACCCAGTGTGATTTCCAAACTAAGCAAATATATGTAAGAGCACAGTGTAGAAGAAAGACTCTTAGCTCTACAATTTACCAAGTATGTAACCTTAACCACTTAACTTACTAAGCCTCATCTAAAAACTGTCTAACTTATCAGGTTGTTGTAGCATTTAAATGGAAAATTATGTGATAAATAGTGTTTGGCACATAGCGGTCGTGCTCAGCGATAGTAGTGGACTATTATTAAGTACTGGTAATTGCCCAAGTCAACTGATTCAAGGTAATACTGAAAGTGGCTTTCAGAGTACTTTCATATCCACTTCACCCCTTCAGAATCCTTGGTCCACCCATTAAAGAAGAACTTACTGACCAGCAATCATGTACCAGGAGCTGTAGACCTACAAGTTCCCTGCAGCTACTCACAACTCTGCATTTGGTCCATTAATAGGAACAGGCAATGGCCTATTGAAAGTCTTCATCTTAAAATTATGTAACATGACCTCTTAAGATCTAAGAATCTTAGACTTTGAATGGAAATGATTGGTGTGTGAGAATCCCGGTTCCTTAAGAATATACTTTTCTTCCGTAAATCTGAGTTTTCCAACCTTAGCAATCCTGAGATATGACTTAGAAACACTAGGAAAATCTCTCTCCTTCCCCAACGTCCACCCTCTAGTTGAGAGCTCCTGCCTTCACTTGCTACCACCTTATCCACACATCCACTGTATATCCATCTTATTCCCTACTCTCTCTTTCCTTTTTCTTTTTTTAATTTAATCTATCTTTGATCTATTCAGTAAATGGATACTTCTGTGCCTACCATGTATGAATCATGCAGCTGAATGTACTCCAAACACAGTAGGTGACTGTAAGAGGCACCAAAAATGTTGAGGTTATAATATGATCCAGGTTCATAAAGAACATCAATCTAGTTGGGATTTCTGAGACATTCATACGTAAAAATTTTAAAAGAAGCAAACAAAATTATGCAAACATACAACACACAGGCACATATGGAGCCAAATGTCCATTTTTCTTTAGCAAATTCATCACTGCTCCAGACTCAGGTCACTAGTGTTAGCACATGAATTGAGTACTAAAACTTGGAGGCACCACTATATAGTTTGTTATTTGGGCTGGATAACAGATACACTACGTACTGGTAAACGTGCTAGAGTCTCTACTTAGATTTGCAGAAGGAGCACGGGGGGCAGGTCATAAGCAGGGCCTGGCTGCATCACTGTCAGCTCTCTGGTAGAAATAGGGCAGCAATGTTGGAGAATAGCAAACACCTCTATTATCCCTAGCCATGAGGCTGGGTTGGATATGTCAAAGGAAAATCTGTCTTCTAAGACCCTTGAAGAAGTAGGCTGTGTTGATAGTAATAGTTTCGTAACCTGCACCGGGCCAGATGGTGCTTAGTAAGTGTTTGTTGAATGAGTAAAATGATTGTACAGTCTTCATTATCAGTGGGATTTTGCTGCCACCCTTCATCTTGGACACTGAAGGATCCTGGGCAAACAGCCCTCCAAGAAGACTCAAATTGTTCCATTTCCGATTATGTCTTTGTGTTATAAACCACAGAATCATGTATAAGCCATGTGGTGCTGACAGCCTAATTTCAATCCTGAAAGGCTCCGGGAAACATTATGTCTACTCAGGAGACTCACAATCTGAAATGAGACTCACAGGCATTGTTAGCCATAAAATGCCAAGAAAAGGGGAAGATTTCCCTCAGGCAGCAGGCTCCATAGCTCCTTTCCTGCAGACATTCCTTCTTTTGTTCTCAGAGTTTGGACTGTCTATCCCAGCACAGCAGGATGTCTGGGAAGCCCTCTAAGGATGCAATCTCTGAATTTCAAAGAAAGCAGGAAGCTGCTTTGGGGGAAAGAACAAGAGGATCTACTTCAGGCAGAGAGTGCAGCCTGGAGATTTTCCACATTACATCTTATTTTAAGTAATATACTCTGTTGTCATCCTGAGAAGACATCAGTATATATCATCAGTAAGATTATATCCTTCAAGCCCTAGGACAGTTCATTCACTTTTATATTTACTTAATAAACATTTATAGATCTTTTATTAGTTACCAAGCATCTACCTATTTACTGTACGTATACTGTCTCATTTAATCTTAAAACTCCCCTGAGAGGTAAATAGCATTACTATCACTACAGATGTATTATAGTTCAGATCAGGAAAATGGGCTGAGAGGATAATTAAGGTCAGAACTCAGAAATTGCAGAGCTAGACTTTGGACTTGGAAGCGTCTGATGTTAAATCCCATATTCCCTTGTTTGGAAACAGTGGTGACTATTCCACTGCCTCGAAGCCACCCTTCTGTACATTTATCCTGAGAACAAAGAAAATTGAAAGGTTATTCATCATACACATTCAGTCCATCAATGAGATGAGCCTTAAAGGAGATAGGAAAGATACACAGAGGTCAAAGAAAAACTGAGAATATAGGCTGTCACAGAACAAACTAATATTGTTTAAAAATTTTGATTGCTAACCAATAATTATAGCTTTAGTATCTTTCAAGTCTTCTTCCAGAATCTTACTAATAATGTTGAGAGGGCACACATTTTTGTCTCTGATTTTAGTGGGAATTTCTCTAAAGTTTCATCCTCCCTTGACTGTATCATTTCATCGTTTGTGACACCAATATGCTGACAGTTCACAAATCTCTATATCCAGCCCAGACCTCTCCTCTGAAACCCAGACTTGTGTAACCAACTGACCACAAAACATCCCCACATGAAGTCTAACAACCATAGCAAACCTAATGGTTCCGAAATGGAGATGCAGATATTTTCCCTAAACAAGCTCCACCCATAGCCTTCCCCATCTCAGGAAATAGCAGTTCCATGCTTTTAGTTGAGAATCTTCTTTGACCCCCCTTTTCCTACCCCCAGCCTCATCCTTCAGAAATTTTTGTTGGTCTTACCTTCAACATATATCCAGAATCTAATGGTTTCTAAGCATCACCATTGCTACCAGCCTGGTCCAAGTCCCTATCACAGATTGGATGGTTGCAAAAGTTCCTTCTAGTTTCCCTGTTTTTGCCCACATCCCCTTTAGCCTAATCTCAACACAGCGGTTGGGAGTGATCCTATCTCAGCGTCCCCCAATGGCCCATTAAACTGAAAGTAGGAGTTAAAACCATTCCAATGGCTTACAAGTCCGTCCATGATCTGACCCCCTACCACCATCTCCCTACCTTCCCTGTTACCTCTCTGACCTCACTTCATACTGCTCCCACCCCAGGTTGCTCAGCTCCATCCATCATATATTACATTCCCTCTGTCTCAGATGAGTTTTTCCCAGATGCCCACATGGCCCACTCCCTCACCTTCTTCAGGTTCTTTCTCTAATGGCAATTTGCAGTAAGGCCTTCCCTGGTCAACAACCAAAAATTGCTGTGCCTCCCATTTCAGACGTTCCTTATTCCCCTTTCATGCTTTACTTTCCCTCTTAGCACTTATAAACATCAACATGCTAAATAAGCTACTTATTTGCCTTCTGTATTAAACATCAGTTCATTCCAATTTAGGTTCCAGGAGGGCAGAGATTTTATCTATTTTTTTCACTAGTGTATCCTCCACGGCTTGAAAAGTACCTGGTACATAGTACACTCTCAATAAATATTTTTAAATAAATCACCCAGTTAAAGAATGATATTTGTTGTTGGTTTAAGGTAGATATTTTTAATTGCTGATAGGGAGTTTCCTGACATCCTCTTTTTTTTAAGTGTCGGATATTAATTTTTACCAATACTGTCTCTTCATTGATTGAGGTTATCACATACTTCATTCTTTCAACTATTATTATGAAGAATTTACTTATAAATGCCCTGCTACTAAATCATCTTGCATTCTTGAGATAAATGCTACTGACAGTAGATGATTTGCAGACATGCTTTCAAATTCAATCTGCTAGTTTGTATTTTAGTCCATTTTAAAAGTGTTTTTTTTTTCTTTGCATGTGTTATGTTTGTCAGAGCTGTGAATAAGCATATGCTATCTTTATAAAATGATTTGGATATCTTGTCATATTTTTCTAAGCTTTTACGCGGTTTCTGTAATACAGGTATGTTACAAAAGAATTATTTGTCTCCTCAAAGTTTTAAACCATTTAAACATTTTTCCAGGTAATTCTTTGATAACTCATCCATTTAGTCCTTGATTGTTGATCTATTCAGGTTTTCTATCTGTTTTTTTTTTTTTAATTTTTGAATTTTCTTTTATTTTTTTCTACAGCAGGTTCTTATTAGTCATCGATTTTATACACATCAGTGTATACATGTCAATCCCAATCGCCCAATTCAGCACACCGCCATCCCCACCCCCCCACGGCTTTCCACCATTGGTGTCCATACGTTTGTTCTCTACATCTGTGTCTCAACTTCTGCCCTGCAAACCAGTTCATCTGTACCATTTTTCTAGGTTCCACATACATGCGTTAATATACAATATTTGTTTTACTCTTTCTGACTTACTTCACTCTGTATGACAGTCTCTAGGTCCATCCACGTCTCTACAAATGACCCAATTTTGTTCCTGTTTATGGCTGAGTAATATTCCATTGTATATATGCAAAACATCTTCTTTATCCATTCATCTGTCAATGGGCATTTAGGTTGCTTCCATGACCTGGCTATTGTAAATAGTGCTGCAGTGAACATTGGGGTGTATGTCTCTTTTTGAATTATGGTTTTCTCTGGGTATATGCCCAGTAGTGGGATTGCATGATCATATGGTAAGTCTATTGTTAGTTTTTGAAGGAACCTCCATACTGTTCTCCATAGTGGCTGTAGCAATTTACATTCCCACCAACAGTGCAGGAGGGTTCCCTTTTCTCCACACCCTCTCCAGCATTTGTTGTTTGTAGATTTTCTGATGATGCCCATTCTAACTGGTATGAGGTGATACCTCATTGTAGTTTTGATTTGAATTTCTCTAATAATTAGTGATGTTGAGCAGCTCTTCGTGTGCTTCTTGGCCATCTGTATGTCTTCTTTGGAGAAATATCTATTTAGGTCTTCTGCCCATTTTTGGATTGGGTTGTTTGTTTCTTTAATATTGAGCTTCATGAGCTGTTTATATATTTTGGAGATTAATGCTTTGTCCATTGATTCATTTGCAAATATTTTCTCCCATTCTGAGGGTTGTCTTTTCGTCTTGTTTATGGTTTCCTTTGCTGTGCAAAAGCTTTGAAGTTTCATTAGGTCCCATTTGTTTATTTTTGTTTTATTTCCATTACTCTAGGAGATGGATCAAAACAGATCTTGCTGTGATTTATGTCAAAGAGTGTTCTTCCTATGATTTCCTCTAAGGGTTTTATAGTGTCCGGTCTTACACTTAGGTCTAATCCATTTTGAGTTTATTTTTGTGTATGGTGTTAAGGAGTGTTCTAATTTCATTCTTTTACATGTAGCTGTCCACTTTTCCCAGCACCACTTATTGAAGAGGCTGCCTTTTCTCCATTGTATATCCTTGCCTCCTTTGTCATAGATTAGTTGACCATAGGTACATGGGTTTATCTCTGGGATTTCTATCTTTTTCCAGTGATCTATATTTCTGTTTTTGTGCCAGTACCATATTGTCTTGATTGCTATAGCTCTGTATTGTAGTCTGAAGTCAGGGAGTCTGATTCCTCCAGCTCCATTTTTTCCCTCAAGACTGCTTTGGCTATTCGGTGTCTTTTGTATCTCCACACAAATTTTAAGATTTTTTGTTCTAGTTCTGTGAAAAATGCCATTGGTAATTTGAGAGGGATTGCATTGAATTTGTAGATTGCTTTGGGTAGGATAGTCATTTTCACAATATTGATTCTTCCAATCGAAGAACATGGTAGATCTCTCCATCTGTTGGTATCATCTTTAATTTCTTTCATCAGTGTCTTATAGTTTCCTGCATACAGGTCTTTTGTCTCCCTAGGTAGGTTTATTCCTAGGTATTTTATTCTTTTTGTTGCAATGGTAAATGGGAGTGTTTTCTTAATTTCTCTTTCAGATTTTTCATCATTAGTGTATAGGAATGCAAGAGATTTCTGTGCACTAATTTTGTATCCTGCAACTTTACCAAATTCATTGATTAGCTCTAGTAGTTTTCTGCTAGCATCTTTAGGATTCTCTATGTATAGTATCATGTCATCTGCAAACACTGACAGTTTTACTTCTTCTTTTCCAATTTATATTCCTTTTATTTCTTTTTCTTCTCTGATTGCCGTGGCTAGGACTTCCAAAACTATGTTAAATAATAGTGGTGAGAGTGGACATCCTTGTCTTGTTCCTGATCTTAGAGGAAATGCTTTCACTTTTTCACCGTTGAGAATGATGTTTCCTGTGGGTTTGTCATATATAGCCTTTACTGTGTTGAGGTAGGTTCCCTCTATGCCCACTTTCTGGAGAGTTTTTATCATAAATGGGTGTTGAATTTTGTCAAAAGCTTTTTCTGCATCTATTGAGATGATCATATGGTTTTTATTCTTCAATTTGTTAATATCATGTATCACATTGATTGATTAGCGTATATTGAAGAATCCTTGCATCCCTGGGATAAATCCCACTTGATCATGGTGTATTATCCTGTTGATGTGTTGTTGGATTCTGTTTGCTAGTATTTTGTTGAGTATATTTGCATCTATATTCATCAGTGATATTGGTCGGTAATTTTCTTTTTTTGTAGTATCTTTGTCTGGTTTTGGTATCAGGGTGATGGTGGCCTCATAGAATGAGTTTGGGAGTGTTCCTTCCTCTGCAATTTTTTGGAAGAGTTTGAGAAGGATGGGTGTTAGCTCTTCTCTAAATGTTTGATAGAATTCACTTGTGAAGCCGTCTGGTCCTGGACTTTTGTTTGTTGGAAGATTTTTAATCACAGTTTCAATTTCATTACTTGTGATTGGTCTGTTCATATTTTCTATGTCTTCCTGGTTCAGTCTTGGAAGATTATACCTTTGTAAGAATTTGTCCATTTCTTCCAGGTTGTCCATTTTATTGGCATAGAGTTGCTTGTAGTAGTCTCTTAGGATGCTTTGTATTTCTGCGGTGTCTGTTGTAACTTCTCCTTTTTCATTTCTAATTTTATTGATTTGAGTCCTCTCCCTCTTTTTCTTGATGAGTCTGGCTAATGGTTTATCAATTTTGTTTATCTTCTCAAAGAACCAGCTTTTAGTTTTATTGATCTTTGCTATTGTTTTCTTTGTTTCTATTTCATTTATTTCCACTCTGATCTTTATGATTTCTTTCCTTCTGCTAGCTTTGGGTTTTGTTTGTTCTTCTTCCTCTAGTTCCTTTAGGTGTAAGTTAGATTGTTTGCTTGAGATTTTTCTTGTTTCTTGAGGTAGGCTTGTATAGCTATAAACTTCCCTCTTAGAACTGCTTTTGCTGCATCCCATAGGTTTTGGATCGTCGTGTTTTCATTGTCATTTGTCTCTAGGTATTTTTTGATTTCCTCTTTGATTTCTTCAGTGACCTCTTGGTTTTTTAGAAACGTATTGTTTAGCCTCCATATGTTTGTGTTTTTTACGTTTTTTTCCCTGTAACTCATTTCTAATCTCATAGTGTTGTGGTCAGAAAAGATGCTTGATATGATTTCAATTTTCTTAAATTTACTGAGGCTTGATTTGTGACCCAAGATGTGATCTATCCTGGAGAATGTTCCGTGCACCTTGAGAAGCAAGTGTAACCTGCTGTTTTCGGATGGAATGTCCTATAAATACCAATTAAATCTATCTGGTCTATTGTGTGATTTAAAGCTTCTGTTTCCTTATTTATTTTCATTTTGGATGATCTGTCCTTTGTTGTAAGTGAGGTGTTGAAGTCCCCCACTATTATTGTGTTACTGTCGATTTCCTCTTTTATAGCTGTTAGCAGTTGCCTTATGTATTGAGGTGCTCCTATGTTGGGTGCATATATATTTATAATTGTTATATATTCTTCTTAGATTGACCTCTTGATCATTATGTAGTGTCCTTCCCTGTCTCTGTAACAGTCTTTATTTTAAAGTCTATTTTATCTGATATGAGTGTTGCTACTCCAGCTTTCTTTTGATTTCCATTTGCATGGAATTCTTTTTCCATCCCCTCACTTTCCATCTGTATGTGTCCCTAGGTCTGAAGTGGGTCTCTTGTAGACAGCATATATATGGGTCTTGTTTTTGTATCCATTCAGCAAGCCTGTGTCTTTTGGTTGGAGCATTTAATCCATTCACGTTTAAGGTAATTATCGATATGTATGTTCCTGTTACCATTTTCTTAATTGTTTTGGGGTTGTTTTTGTAGGTCCTTTTCTTCTCTTGTGTTTCCCACTTAGAGAAGTTCCTTTAGCATTTGTTGTAGAGCTGGTTTGGTGGTGCTGAATTCTCTTAGCTCTTGCTTGTCTGTAAAGCTTTTGATTTCTCCATCGAATCTGAATGAGATCCTTGCCGGGTAGAGTAATCTTGGTTGTAGGTTCTTCCCTTTAATCACTTTAAGTATATTGTGCCACTCCCTTCTGGCTTGTAGAGTTTCTGCTGAGAAATCGCTGTTAACCTTACGGGAGTTCCCTTGTTTGTTATTTGTTGTTTTTCCCTTGTTGCTTTCAATAATTTTTCTTTGTCTTTAATTTTCGCCAATTTGATTACTTTGTGTCTTGGCATGTTTCTCCTTGGGTTTATCCTGTATGGGACTCGCTGTGCTTCCTGTACCTGGGTGGCTATTTCCTTTCCCATGTTAGGGAAGTTTTCAACTATAATCTCTTCAAAAATTTTCTCAGGTCCTTTCTCTCTCTCGTCTCCTTCTGGGACCCCTATAATGCAAATGTTGTGTTTAATGTTGCCCATAGGTCTCTTAGGCTGTCTTCATTTCTTTTCATTCTTTTTTCTTTATTCCGTTCCGCAACAGTGAATTCCACCATTCTGTCTTCCAGGTCAATTATCCGTTATTCTGCTATCGATTCCTTCTAGTGTAGTTTTCCTTCTGTTATTCTGCTATCAGTTATTCTGCTATCGATTCCTTCTAGTGTAGTTTTCTTTTCAGTTATTGTATTGTTCATCTCTGTTTGTTTGTTCTTTAATTCTTCTAGTTCTTTGTTAAACATTTCTTGCATCTTCTCGATCTTTGCCTCCATTCTTTTTCCGAAGTCCTGGATCATCTTCACTATCATTATTCTCAATTCTTTTTCTGGAAGGTTGCCTATCTCCACTTCATTTAGTTGTTTTTCTGGGGTTTTATCTTGTTCCTTCATCTGGTACATAGCCCTCTGCCTTTTCATCTTGTCTATCTCTCTGTGAATGTGGTTTTTGTTCCACTGACTGCAGGATTGTAGTTCTTCTTGCTTCTGCTGTCTGCCCTCTGGTGGATGAGGCTAAGAGGCTTGTGTAAATTTCCTGATGGCAGGGACTGGTGGTGGGTAGAGATGACTGTTGCTCTGGTGGGCAGAACTCAGTAAAACTTTAATCTGCTTGGCTGTTGATGGGTGGGGCTGGGTTCCCTCCCTTTTGGTTGTTTGGCCTGAGGTGACCCAACACTGGAGCCTACCTGGGCTCTTTGGTGGGGCTAATGACAGACTCTGGGAGGGCTCACGCCAAGGAGTACTTCCCAGAACTTCTGCTGCCAATGTCCTTGTCCCCATGGTGAACCACAGCCACCCCCCACCTCTGCAGGAGACCCTCCAACACTAGCAGGTAGGTCTGGTTCAGTCTCCCCTTGGGTCACTGCTCCTTCCCCTGGGTCCCGATGCGCACACTGCTTTGTGTGTGCCCTCCAAGAGTGGAGTCTCTGTTTCCCCCAGTCCTGTCAAAGTCCTGCAATCAATTCCCACTAGGCTTCAAAGTCTGATTCTCTAGGAATTCCTACTCCTGTTGCCGGACCCCCAGGTTGGGAAGCTTGACGTGGGGCTCAGAACCTTCACTCCAGTGGGTGGACTTCTGTGGTATAAGTGTTCTCCAGTCTGTGAGTCACCCACCCAGCACTTATGGGATTTGATTTTACTGTGATTGCACCCCTCCTACCATCTCATTGTGGCTTCTCCTTTGTCTCTGGGGTATCTTTTTTGGTGAGTTCCAGTGTCTTCCTGTCGATGATTGTCCAGCAGCTAGTTGTGATTCTGGTGTTCTCACAAGATGGAGTGAGAGCACGTCCTTCTACTCCGCCATCTTGGTTCCTCTCCTCTACCTGTTTTTAAATCAATTTGATAAAACATTTTTTCTCAGGCAAAATTCATCCATTTCACCAAAATTCCAATTTATTGTCATGGAGCATTATATAGTGTATTTTTCAAAATGTAAATGCTTCTATTTATTATTATAAGTCCTTTTCATTTCAGCGTTCACACATTTGGGTTTCTCTTTTTTCTCTCTTTCAAAAGAGAATTGCAAAAGTTTGATTTTATTCTTCTTTTCAAAGAAATAGCTCTTGGATTCAATCCTGTTCTGTTATGCAGTTCCTTAATATTTGCTTATATCTGTATTATTTCTTCATATTT
Organism: Balaenoptera musculus; assembly: GCF_009873245.2. NCBI lineage: Eukaryota > Metazoa > Chordata > Mammalia > Artiodactyla > Balaenopteridae > Balaenoptera > Balaenoptera musculus. The sequence continues at coordinate 44,197,896 of NC_045792.1, forward strand.
CTTCTTTAAGAAATACACACGCCTCCCATGGGCATTTTAATTTGCTACCTAATTTTACTTGTCTTGTTGTTCTTCCTCATCTTATTTTCTTCAGCCCTCTCCCTTGTCTTACAAATCATCCTCATCTTATGAGACATCATCACAGATTCTTCCTTCTAGCTTTCCGCTCTTGTTTCATAAACGTCTTGTCTTATTATATCTCATAGACATTTTCAAGAGTTTTCCAAACATTTGGGGAGATTTCTATAATAAGTCATTTACAGAGGCCCACTCTTCCTCTGAGTCTTTGGGTCAATTGCTCTTTCCCTATTTTTATAAATATGGGGGATTTGGCTTATTTGTTGCTTGTCTGGGTTTTTGTTGTTGTTACTTGTTTTTCCTATGTAATAGCCTCATGTTTACCTGTGGGAAGGATGCATGGTGGTGCTTGGCTTCATTCACAGCCCTTATGTACTAATGGAATCCCTTCCTCATAGTGTTATCAGGAACACATATCCAATCACAATTTCTTGTGCTGCTTTATTCTTGTGTTCTTTTGCTGAACTAGATGGGATTATATCTATACTCTTCTATGCTCATAACTCAGAATATATTTAAAACCAAGCCTGTAGTCTCAACTTGTGTTACCAGGAGTGTTCTGCCAGCCTTGACCCCCATTGATGGCACTTTCCTAGTGCCTAGGGGCCAGTATCTCTTGGAATCATTTATTCATTCAATCAACAAACATTTGCTGAATACCTCATGTGTATAAAGTAGTGCTCCCAGCATCTGTCTCTCCTTATTTTCTGAGAAGCTATTTTCTGAATCTTGCTAGTCTAAAAAGAATGCTCAAAAGATGTGAGCAGAAGGGGAAATATTTGCACTCCCTCAAAATAGTACCCATTTAGAAGAGGGGCAGTGACAGTTCAGACTGCCAGGGCAAATATACCATAGGTTGGGTGGCTTAAACAACAAACAGTTATTTCTCATAGTACTGGAGGCTGGGAAGTCCAAGATCAAGGTGCTGACAGATCCCTTTCTGGTGAAGGTCCTCCTTCTTGGTTTGCAGATGGCTGTCTTCTCATTGTCTCCTCATGTAGCAGAGGACAAATTCTTATGTCTTCAGTGTTCCTCTTGTAGGGTGCTAATCCCATTCATGAGGGCTCCACTCACAGGCTCTAATTACAACCCAAAGCCTCGTTTCCTAATACCATATTAGGGGGTACAATTTTCAATATATGAATTTGGGGAGGACACAAACATGCAGTGCATAACAGTTGGAGACCTCATTTTCTGATTGATAATGACCTGGGTCTCTGATCCAGAATGAAACAGGAAACAAAGGAAGAAGAATGTTCCTACCTCTTTCAGGCCAGTGGCACTGCTCTGTTTCATGAGGTGGCACATGATTCTGACACCAGTTATTGTTATCAAGCCATCTTCATCCGTCTTAGAAGTCGTAGAAGTTAGAAGTGTTCCCATGCTGGTGCCATAGCATGTCTTACAGACTATGTTTTCCCAGTGCCTTTGTTTTTTCAAGGGAATAGTCAAATACATTTTTAAACTGGAAGCCATCCATGCTTTTCTGAGTATCCCCACTTTAGGAGTCTGGCATGTCCCTAGGCAAAAACAGATCCCTCGGCCATATTCTAACTGTTGGGGCGCTAAAGAGGGCACCCATGCACCATGAAGTATGAAATAGTTAAATAGATCAACTGTAATACTGGCCTCCTCAGAGTAGAATCGAGTTTCAACCCATAAAACCAACATTTCTGTTGAGTTTCAGCCGGGAGCCCGCTGATGCCCATCTGGATAACAGGCACAGCACGTGCTCGCAGGAACAGCTGCCTCTCTTTTCCTCCTTTGGCAGCCGGGATGTTGCAACTAAAAGGATCTGCTATTTCCATTCTAGCTGCTACAAAGTAGGAAGCAGTGCAAGGCATATAATTCTTCTCTGGCCCATGTAGTGTTGTCTGGCAAGGGCACACAGGGAAGAGACTGACAGTCTCTTACCAGTTACAGATGCCACCTATGCAGAGATTCTGCTCTGGTGTGGGCAGCTTGGGTGCAAGAGAAGCATTTAGGGTCAGTCACGCCTTAAGAGGGAGAAAGAATGAGCGCTGGAGTCAGACATGCCATTTTAGCAAGTTACTCTTCTCTCTTAGGTGGTTTTCTCATGTAAAGAATGAAGATAACAATAGCTATCTCACAGGGACATAAAGAGGACAAATAAGATAGTATATGTCAAATTCCTGGCATTAAACTCAGAATAGGTCCCCAAAGAATAATTCTGCTCAAGGATAGGACCAGGGTAAAGCGAGTGAGGTGTTCCCCATGTGAACAAAGTTTAAGGGAAGCCCAAAACCTCAGTAACCAAGATAAATACTATTTTAAAGCAATATTTTTAAAATTATTGCAAAAAATCTAAAATGGAAACATTATCTAAATTTTAAGTAAGGACAGATTCTGACCCTCCACTTTACAATCCTGTCTTACTTGCCTTATCCTAATCCTGGCCCTGTAAATAAAGTACAACTTTATTTACAAAATCAGGAGTCAGCCAGTGGGCTGTAGCTTGTTGATTTGATTCTTTTTAAATGTTGCATTAAAATATTATTTATATTGACCACTGAGTTTTGGGCAGCCACCTTAAATTTTGTGTTGGTGGTAAATTCCTTTCCCATCTACCTTTACTCCAGGCTCTGATTCTCCTAAGTACCATTTCTTAATAACTTATTACCTGCCATTTTCAATTTCAGTGAGAAAATCAACATGCTTTGTCTTCTCCATCCCCCATGCCTCTCCTACCTTGTCCTCTACTGAGGATCGAGAATTCTGAGCAGTATGTCCCTAGCTATATAATGTGGCCACATTTATTACATATTGTTACAAACAAGTATTCTTACAAACATACTACATATTATTACAAACATGACTACATTTAGAGGAATGCCTCAAACCTTAATTCTCTGCTCAAGTTGGCTTGAATAGCAGGAATTACTGGCTTTTCGAGAGGTTCCCTACAAAATATTTCCACACTGTCTAAGGGGCTTTTAAGTATAATGCAATCCAAATGTCCTCCAGGAGACAACATTTTGTAAGTGCCAAGTAAGGTCATTTTTCCTCTGACAAACTGCGATGGGGTATAGGGAGTCTTACAGCAGGCTCCAGGGGGGATACAGAGATATGTAAAGTACAGTAGCCTTCAGGTACCTCCAGGGGTGGGAATGAGAAATGGGTATAAAATGATAATAATCCTTTATTGTGTGGGTATTATGTGTTAAAGTCTATGTTATCTGTATTATCTCATTTAATCCTCATAAAACATTTAATGATATAGGTATTATCACTCCTATTTTGCTGATAAGGAAACTAAGACACAGATTAACTTGTACAATCAGCTGGTAACTGCCATCTCTAGTGTATTTTTTGTTTTACCACAATGAATTGTACACAGTGCTTTACATCTTAGAAAGCATTTTTACATATGGTTTCCAATTTGGTCCCTTCTCTATCCCTGTGAAGTAGGCAAATGGTGTTTCCATTTGCTACAAGAGGAGCCTGAGGTCCACAGCAAGCAAGTGACCCAAAAGTATTTTCTGATTCCTGTGTTCTATCCTTGACAATTTTGCTGTTTCTCATCTAGGAATTCTTCATCAAAACTCCCTAGCATCATAAATGAGTTTATTATACTCTATCTCTTGTCTAGACTCATTGGGCAAACATTATGTTCAGTCCTCAATGTCAAACTTAAAGGTTGCCTTCTATGCTGGACCAGACTCCTCCATTAGCCTTCCAGAGCCCCTCCCCCTTCTCCGCACTACTCTATCCTGCATATCACCCTGCAGGCCAGCTTGTATGGACTACACCAGGGGGTGCCTCTCACTTCCTATTGGATTCAGCTAAGTGGGGAGCCCCCATAAGGAAACAGAAGGAGAGGGAAGAGTGAGGTTGGGGCTCCCTGAGTCCGTCCCTGTGAGGTCACCTCAAGCCAGTTGTCCCCACCACCAAAGGTCAAGGTTCTTCTCAAGGTGACCATCTCTACCAGACTCTCTACTACCTTTCAGACCCAAGGGAGGGAACAGTTCTACTGCCACTCACCAGGTTATTGCACTATCTCTTGTGTTTTCTTACATTCCTCCAACATCTTTATAAATAGTCCGTACTTAAACCTTAACTTGTTTGGGCACATTTAAGTTAGTGGAAAGTATATATAACAATCCCAAGAGGACAGACAGCAGAAGCAAGAAGAACGATAATTCTGCAGCCTGTGGAATGAAAACCACATTCACAGAAACACAGACAAAATGAAAAGGCAGAGGACTATGTACCAGATGAAGGAACTAGATAAAACCCCAGGAAAACAACTAAATGAAGTGGAGATAGGCAACCTTCCAGGAAAAGAATTCAGAATAATGATAGTGAAGATGATCCAGGACCTCGGAAAAAGAATGGAGGCAAAGATCGAGAAGATGCAAGAAATGTTTAACAAACACTTAGAACACTTAAAGAACAAACAAACAGAGATGAACAATACTATAACTGAAATGAAAAATACACTAGAAGGAATCAATACCAAAATAACTGAGGCAGAAGAACGGATAAGTGACCTGGAAGACAGAATGGTGAAATTCACTGCCACAGAACAGAATAAAGAAAAAAGAATGAATAGAAATGAAGGCAGCCTAAGAGACATCTCGTACAATATTAAACATAACAACATACACAGTATAGGGGTCCCAGAAGGAGAAGAGAGAGAGAAAGGACCTGAGAAAATATTTGAAGAGATTATAGTCGAAAACTTCCCTAACATGGGAAAGGAAATAGCCACCCAAGACCAGGAAGCACAGAGAGTCCCAGGCAGGATAAACTCAAGGAGAAAGAAACATGCCAAGACACAAAGTAATCAAATTGGCAAAAATTAAAGACAAAGAAAAATTATTGAAAGCAACAAGGGAAAGACGACAAATAACATACAAGGGAACTCCCTAAGGTTAACAGCTGATTTCTCAGCAGAAACTCTACAAGCCAGAAGGGAGTGGCACAGTATACTTAAAGTGATTAAAGGGAAGAACCTACAACCAAGATTACTCTACCCGGCAAGGATCTCATTCAGATTCGATGGAGAAATCAAAAGCTTTACAGACAAGCAAGAGCTAAGAGAATTCAGCACCACCAAACCAGCTCTACAACAAATGCTAAAGGAACTTCTCTAAGTGGGAAACACAAGAGAAGAAAAGGACCTACAAAAACAACCCCAAAACAATTAAGAAAATGGTCATAGGAACATACATATCAATAATTATCTTAAACGTGAATGGATTAAATGCTCCAACCAAAAGACACAGGCTTGCTGAATGGATACAAAAACGAGACCCATATATATGCTGTCTACAAGAGACCCACTTCAGACCAGGGACACATACAAACGGAAAGTGAGGGGATGGAAAAAGATATTCCATGCAAATGGAAATCAAAAGAAAGCTGGAGTAGCAACACTCATATCAGGTAAAATAGACTTTAAAATAAAGACTGTTACAGAGACAGGGAAGTACACTACATAATGATCAAGGGGTCAATCCAAGAAGAATATATAACAATTATAAATATATATGCACCCAACATAGGAGCACCTAAACACATAAGGCAAATGCTAACAGCTATAAAAGAGGAAATCAACAGTAACACAATAATAGTGGGGACTGTAACACCTCACTAACACCAATGGACAGATCATCCAGACAGAAAATTAATAAGGAAACACAAGCTTTTAATGACACAATAGACCAGATAGATTTAATTGATATTTATAGGACATTCCATCCGAAAACAGCAGATTACACTTACTTCTCAAGTGCACACGGAACATTCTCCAGGATAGATCACATCTTGAGTCACAAATCAAGCCTCGGTAAATTTAAGAAAATTGAAATCATATCAAGCATCTTTTCTGACTGCAATGCTATGAGATTAGAAATCAATCACAGGGGAAAAAACGTAAAAAACACAAACATATGGAGGCTAAACAATACGTTACTAAAAAACCAAGAGATCACTGAAGAAATCAAAGAGGAAATCAAAAAATACCTAGAAACAAATGACAACGAAAACACAACGATCCAAAACCTATGGGATGCAGCAAAAGCAGTTCTAAGAGGGAAGTTTATAGCAATACAATACTACCTCAAGAAACAAGAAAAATCTCAAACAATCTAACCTTACACCTAAAGGAACTAGAGAAAGAAGAACAAACAAAACCCAAAGTTAGTAGAAGGAAAGAAATCATAAAGATCAGAGCAGAAATAAGTGAAATAGAAACAAAGAAAACAATAGCAAAGATCAATAAAACTAAAAGCTGGTTCTTTGAGAAGGTAAACAAAATTGATAAACCTTTAGCCAGACTCATCAAGAAAAAAATGAGAGAGGACTCAAATCAATAAAATTAGAAATGAAAAAGGGGAAGTTACAACAGACACCACAGAAATACAAAGCATCCTAAGAGACTACTACAAGCAACTCTATGCCAATAAAAGGGACAACCTGGAAGAAATGGACATATTCTTAGAAAGGTATAACCTTCCAGGACTGAACCAGGAAGACATAGAAAATATGAACAGACCAATCACAAGTAATGAAATTGAAACTGTGATTTAAAATCTTCCAGCAAACAAAAGTCTAGGACCAAATGGCTTCACAGGTGAATTCTATCAAACATTTAGAGAAGAGCTAACACCCATCCTTCTCAAACTCTTCCAAAAAATTGCAGAGGAAGGAACACTCCCAAACTCATTCTACCATGCTACCATCACCCTGATACCAAAACCAAAGACACTACAAAAAAAGAAAATTACCGACCAATATCACTTATGAATATAGATGCAAAAATCCTCAACAAAATACTAGCAAACAGAACCCAACAACACATTAAAAGAATCATTACCATGATCAAGTGGGATTTATCCCTGGGATGTAAGGATTCTTCAGTATCCACAAATCAATCAATGTGATACACCGTATTAACAAATTGAAGAATAAAAACCATATGGTTATCTCAATAGATGCAGAAAAAGCTTTTGACAAAATTCAACACCCATTTATGATAAAAACTCTCCAGAAAGTGGGCATAGAGGGAACCTACCTCAACATAATAAAGGCCATATATGACAAACCCACAGTGACCATCATTCTCAATGATGAAAAACTGAAAGCATTTCCTGTAAGGTCAGGAGCAAGACAAGGATGTCCACTCTCGCCACTATTATTCAACATAGTTTTGGAAGTCCTAGCCACGGCAATCAGAGAAGAAAAAGAAATAAAAGGAATGTAAATTGGAAAAGAAGAAGTAAAACTGTCAGTGTTTGCAGATGACATGATACTATACATAGAGAATCCTAAAGATGCCACCAGAAAACTACTAGATCTAATCAATGAATTTGGTAAAGTTGCAGGATACAAAATTAGTACACAGAAATCTCTTGCATTCCTATACACTATCAACGAAAGATCAGAAAGAGAAATTAAGGAAACAAACCCATTCACCATTGCAACAAAAAAAATAAAATACCTAGGAATAAACCTACTGAAGGAGGTAAAAGACCTGTGCTCAGAAAACTATAAGACACTGATGAAAGAAATCAAAGATGACACAAACAGATGGAGAGATATACCATGTTCTTGGATTGGAAGAATCAATATTGTGAAAATGACTATACTACCCAAAGCAATCTACAGATTCAATGCAATCCCTATCAAATTACCAATGGCATGCTTTTTACATAACTAGAAAAAAAAATCTTAAAATTTGTAGGGAGACACAAAAGACCCCAAATAGCCAAAGCAATCTTGAGGAAAAAGAAATGGAGCTGGAGGAATCAGACTCCCTGACTTCAGACTATACTACAAAGCTACAGTAATCAAGACAATATGGTACCAGCACAAAAACAGAAATATAGATCAATGGAACAGGATAGAAAGCCCAGAGATAAACCCACGCACCTATGGTCAACTAATCTATGACAAAGAAGGCAAGGATATACAATGGAGAAAAGACAGCTTCTTCAGTGGGTGGTGCTGGGAAAAGTGGACAGCTACATGTAAAAGAATGAAATTAGAACACTCCTTAACACCATACACAAAAATAAACTCAAAATGGATTAAAGACCTAAATGTAAGACCGAACTCTATAAAACTCTTAGAGGAAAACATAGGACGAGCACTCTTTCACATAAATCACAGCAATATCTTTTTTGACCCACATCCTAGAGTAATGGAAATAAAAACAAAAATAAACAAATGGGACCTAATGAAACTTAAAAGCCTTTGCACAGCAAAGGAAACTATAAGCAAGATGAAAAGACAACCCTCAGAATGGGAGAAAATATTTGCTAATGAAACAACTGACAAAGGATTAATCTTCAAAATATATAAACAGCTCATGCAGCTCAATATCAAAAAAACAAATAACCCAATCAAAAAATGGGTAGAAGACCTAAATAGACATTTCTCCAAAGAAGACATACAGATGGCCAAGAAGCCCATGAAAAGCTGCTCAACATCTAATTATTAGGGAAATGCAAATCAAAACTACAATGAGGTACCACCTCATACCAGTTAGAATAGGCATCATCAGAAAATCTACAAACAGTAAATGCTGGAGAGGGTGTGGAGAAAAGGGAACCCTCCTGCACTGTTGGGGGGAATGTAAATTGTTACAGCCACTATGGAGGACAGTATGGAGGTTCCTTAAAAAACTAAAAATAGAATTACCATATGACCCAGCAATCTCACTACTGGGCATATACCCCGAGAAAACCATGATTCAAAAAGACACACGCACCCCAATGTTCATTGCAGCACTATTTACAATAGCCAGGTCATGGAAGCAACCTAAATGCCCATTGACAGATGAATGGATAAAGAAGATGTGTTACATATACAATGGAATATTACTCAGCCATAAAGAGGAACAAAATTGGGTCATTTGTAGAGATGTGGATGGACCTAGAGACTGTCATGCACAGTGAAGTAAGTCAGAAAGAGAAAAACAAATATCGTATATTAACCCATACATGTGGAGTCTAGAAAAATGGTACAGATGAACTGGTTTGCAAGGCAGAAATAGAGACACAGATGTAGAGGACAAATGTATGGACACCAAGGGGGGAAAGTGGGGTGGTGGGGTGTTGGTGGTGGGATGAATTGGGAGATTGGGATAGACATATATACACTAATATGTATAAAATAGTTAACTATTAAGAACCTGCTGTATAAAAAAGTAAAAAAGAAAACAATCCCTTGTAAGATATAAAGCACTGGGTACAATTCATTGTTTTGGCTCTGACTGATTCAGCTCCCCTTTAAACTTGGATAAAGACTGTTAGAATTGATTTCACGGACCTGAGATCGAATCCCAACACGCCAGCTGTGTGCTCTGTGTGCTTAGCTTTTCTGAGACTCAGAGCCTGATCTCTGAAACACCAGCTCCCCTGGGAGTGCCCCCCCAGGAGTTACTCATTCCTCGTCATGCATTCAAGACATCCTTGTTAAGCCTCCACTATGTGCAGCAAGCAGGTTGCACATAGAGAAAGAAAAAAGTCTATCATTCCTTCCCCCAGAAAATTTGCCTTCCAACTGGGACATAGAGATAACAGAGATACACAGGGGTCTCTAAGAGAACTCACAGCATCTGGCCCGCAATGGGGATGATGAGCACTTAGAGAAAGCATTCAAGAAGTTGTGGTAACTGATATGAGAAGGCCTGGGGGCTGAGAAAGGGGACTCTAAGACCTCTCAAATTTGACAAGCCCAGATCCCCAAATTGTGACCTCTTCTCTGAGCTCCCTGTCACGGTGACTGAGCACCACCCGCCTGTGCAGGCCAGAAACCTTGGAGTGGTCCTTAGGACCCCCTCTCACTCACTCCCCTCATGAAATCAATCACTAATCTTCATGATGACCTCCTAAAATATCCCTAGGATCTGTCTAGCTCTCTCAGTCTCCCCCATGATCACAAAGCACTGCCACTGCTCCCTTGAATTGCAATGGCTCTCGCCACGTCCACTTGCCCATCATCCCCACCACACTTTCCCCACCTGTTCGTCCTCTATAGGGCAGCCAAAATGCCCTGTAAGATGAAAATCTGATCAGGTTGGCCTCCAGTGGCTTTCCTTTGCTTTCAGATCAAAGCCAGGACTCATGAACAAGGCCCACCGTGGCCCATGTGGTCTGGTTCCTGCCTCACAGCCTCATGCCAAGATGTACTAGCCTGTGCTCCCCTCCCTCTCTCTCCTGTCTGTATTCCCGCCACTCACCTTGCAGACTCCCACTGACTGCTCGTCCCCGCCCCCCTTCCAACACAGGAGGCAGTTTCTTCTGCTCTTACCTCCCCTTCTCTTCACCAGGTACTTCGCATCCTTCAAGCAACAAGCGCCAATTCCTTGGGGAATCCTTGTTTGACCTCTGACCTCATCACCCCCCTGTGCTATAGACTCACGTAGCATAGAACGTCTCTCTTTCATGGCACAAGTTTACCTGTGTCTGTATTCTAGTGGAATAATCATTATTCATTAAACTTTAATTATTTATTAAACACTGATGATGTGTCCTCAAGATTAAACTGTTAGGAGCTTGAGGCAGGGACCATGTCTTGTTCTGTTCATCAGTGTATCTTCAGCTTATATCATAGTTGCTGGCATGGACTATGAGCTCAAAAATATTTGTTAAAGATGGGAACGAAACCCCAGGAAGAGAAAATACGGCAATGGCTCCTCCAGATAAATAAAAAGGCTTCCATTAAGCATCAAAACGCTTCATTGTTTGAACATTTCTTAAAATATTACATTTCTCTCTCTCTTTTTTTTAATGGCAAGCGTTTGTTATAATTAGCATTTTTAAAAATTAATTTATTTATTTATTTATTTTTGGCTGTGTTGGGTCTTCGTTTCTGTGCGAGGGCTTTCTCTAGTTGCGGCAAGCGGGGGCCACTCTTCATCGCAGTGCGCGGGCCTCTCACTATCGCGGCCTCTCGTTGTGGAGCACAGGCTCCAGACGCGCAGGCTCAGTAGTTGTGGCTCACGGGCCTAGTTGCTCCATGGCACGTGGGATCTTCCTAGATCAGGGCTCGAACCCATGTCCCCTGCATTGGCAGGTGGATTCTCAACCACTGCGCCACCAGGGAAGCCCTCTCTGTCTTCTTAAAGTACACAAAATAAATCAATAGATTTTGAAGACTCTGAATCTTTGTTAGGAACCTTAGTTATTGGACTCTCTTCTAACTCTGGCTGGCTTTTGACTTCTGTGCCTTTTAGATTCTTCAGCCTGTATGTCACAGATTACCACTCTCTGCCTTGAGAGCTGGCATGTCCTTTCTGGCTACTGTCAGTGTGCTGATTCTAACAGCCTCTTTCGTGCTTTCTAATTTGTTGCTTTGAATCTCCTGCAGACTAAGAAACTAGATAACCAAGCTAGCTAGATTGAGTGTGAAGTCAGATTGACATGTTCCAAATGAGCCCCAGAGGGTTCTTCTAAACTCAAGCCAATGACCTCCAGTACCCGCTGCATGTCTAAGATCAGCCACCCTCATCCTACTCCTGCACATTGCTTTGCTTCTTTTTTTGCTTTGCTTCTTTTTCTCCTCCTTCATATCTTTTGTTTGTCAAGACTGGCCTTCTACGGACTTGCCAGCTAATAGAAATTTTCCTATCCTTACTGAGCACAAACTCACCAATATGGTAGACCTAATCTTCAGGGCTTCAATGCCCTTGTTGGTTTTCACTGTTTTTATGTACTCAGTAAGATATACAGGATTCTCTCTCTCCCCCAGCCTCATGCAGAAGCTCAGAACTGGAGGAGCTTTCCTTGGATATATGGCGTTTTACTCTAAAGAGACTGATACCAAAGACATCAAGCCGTTGTTTGAAGCATGTGGCACTTTTAGCAGACGAATCAAGCCTGGGTATAGGTGATAATAACATTGTTCCCTGCTTAGTCACAAAGATCCTCCCTTTTTTTCTACCCAATTAGAATTGTATTAATTACTTCCACCTTGGGTTAAAAGGAAGCAGTGGGGAGTAAAACTACTCATTATAAACCTGGGCAGAGTTTTGCTGGCTGTGGAAGGACACCAAAGCAAAGAAAGAGACTGGTGTAGAGAATTTCCCAAGTACAGAGCAACCGAGAAGGCAACAGCTCTCATTTCGATCTTGCATTTGAGCACTTGGCCCTTTCAAGTTGATTGCATGCTTTAAGAATGCATTAAGAAAAGCAAGGAAGATGGAGAAAACGAAATTTGGAAGGAAGGCATAATTATGAGCCGAGAATTAAGCTCTGATTTGGAGTGCCACTCCTTGAAAGATTTTGGAGACTTAGTCTAACACTTGGCTTTGTGCATCCAGCTAGAGCAGCCTTTGTTACGCCAAGCAATTACCCCCACCTTGATGCACATGTGATGTTAATGACAGGTCAGAACCAAAGGTGAACAAAAATGACAGCACTGTCTTCCCCGAACAAACAGTTATTATCACAATTTTCTACATGCTAGTAAGAGGCCAAAGACTCACCACCTGTTCAGGACTGGAAGACATTCTGATGGGGAATGAAAAGGACAGCAAGAATCCAGGTGGCTAAGCTATCATCGGGGGGCTCAGGATCAGACTTACTTATGTAAAGGAGGCCCATGTCCTCTTACATCTGTGGAATAACTGGAAACCACACAGTGATTCTAAGTACAGTTCATTGTAGGTAATTTTCCACCCAGGTTCATTTTAAAGCTGCTTTCCACCCAAAGTGCTTATTTGGCTCTGTCTTAGAATGGCCCTAAAAATCAGGCTCTTCTAAGAAGCTATCTTTGTAAAAGGCAAAATAGGCAGGAGCAGGCATAAGAACAACAAACAGGTGAGCGCCAAGGTATAGGGGAAAGCAGCCCAGATACAGAGCAAGAGATCTGAATGCTAGTTTCATTATGTCATTTCTTGAACTAGCTCTGTGACCTTGAGCAGGGTCCAGAGCTTCTTCAAATTTAAGTGACAGAGTTTGGCAATGTTACTTCTAAAGTTCCTTCCAGCTTATTACAAAAATCTGTGATTTTTAGGAATTTTCTGAACCTGAAACTTATGTTTATCATCATGTTGGATGTTGGGAAGGAGAGTGAAGAATGAAAGAAATCCTGGTCTTATAGTAGAAAGAGCATTAGGCTTGAAATAACAAGCAACAATTGACTTCCCTAAGCCTCAATTTGCATTTCTGAAAAGTGGGTATAACAATAGTGTACTTTACATGGTTGTTGAGTGGATTAAATAAATAAAAGTGTACCTAAACTGCTTCTATAAATCTTCTTCTAGTAAGTCATGCCCTATTCCTTAAAGGACCTTACAGTATATTGGGTGGGTGGGAGGGGCCAATGTTGACATTAGAATCATGGTTTTCAAACTTTAATTACATATGAGTCGCCTGGAGAGCTTGTTAAAAATACAGATTCTGGGGTGGAACCCAAGATGCTGCACCTCTAACACACTCCCAGACCAGATTTTGAGTAGGAAGGCTATAGAATAAACATATTTAAAACAAGACATTATATGATAAAGTATGTACAATTATACATGCCATGAGTGAAAGCCTCTATTCCTTTCCACATATGTAAATCCTATCCTCCCTTCAAGACCAGTTCAAGCCCTATGGTTCATAAATGCAGCTCAGACTACTGCAGCCCTCTGCAAACTCTTGCTTCTTAACAGCCGTTAAGTCTACTGTCAGCACTGCTCTGATAATCCTAAAATGTAAGTCTGCTGGCCAACTGCACGAGAATCATAAAAGGAGCTTTTAAAAACACAGATGCCTGGGTTCTACTCTCTGAGACTCTGGGTCATTAGGTCAGGGAGGTAGGAGGAGATAAGGGCAGAGGCAGGACTCTGGATTTAAATAAGTTTACTAGGTGACTGTAAATGCAATGATATTGGATTGGTTTGGCCCTAAGCACTCAAGAGGTGGTTCTCAGCCCTGGCCGCATATTAGAATCAATTGCAGAATTTAAAAAGTATAGAGGCTCAGGCCCTAGGCCAGCTAATTAAGTGAAGTCAGCTAGAGTACATTAAGTGTCAATAGTTCTAATGGGAGCCAAGTTTGAGAACCACAACATGGTACTCAAATATACCAGTGAGGGCAGGGGACCACGTTGACTTGGTTTAGCACTATATCTCCAGTGCCTAACACACAACCTGGCATTCAACAAATATTTGTTGAACACAAAAAATGACTAATAATAAATAAAAGAATAATAAATGAGCTAAAATAATAAAAATTCAGGCTGCCAGTTATCTCCCTAAACTCTTGCATGTTGCGCAACAAGACCATAAGTACTAGGGCCGCCTTAGGTTGAGGTTAAGCACCGGAGCAGATTGCCTGGGTTGAAACCCTCAGCACCCACGTGACCTTAGGCAAGCCCTAAAACCTCTCCATCCCTCAGTTTCCTCCTCTGTGGAATAGGGATGACAACAATCTTACCTACCTCTTCTTAGAGTTTTGCCAGAATTAAATGAGTTAGTCTTGGAAAGCATGTAGAAAAGTGCCTGGCACATAGTAACCACTTAAAAGTTGATAGCTATTTTTATATTTCATCACTGAACACATAGTGGTTTTTAGAGTTCTGTAAATGCATGGATCATTGAACACTTATTCAACCATCAGATATTTCTTAAACACCATTTCTGTTGCAGGCACAAAGGATTTGTTACTGTAGATGTACCAGCAAAAGGAGAAAAACAGGACTTGTCTGGTGGGGAGCAGGTGGTGGGATGAATTGGGAGATTGGGATTGACATGTATACACTAATATGTATAAAATAGATAACTAATAAGAACCTGCTGTATAAAAAAATAAAATAAAATAAAATTCAAAAAGACAAAACAAACAAACAAAAAAAACCACAGGACTTCTCTAATATTATTTAAAATACAGTCGCCAAGGTGTACACTGAACAAGTTCTTTTAAAATTGATGAATAATAGAAAGTTATTTTAAGTGTATTGACTATTACAAAGAGAAAGGATCATGAAGACATAGAAAGAGGGTAGGAAATTAACTACAATCATGTATCTATAACAGGATCAGCCAGTGATACTGATTTCAATGATGTTGAATGTCAGGGAAGCCTTCCTAAAGAAGAAGGGATGCTCGAGCTGATTTGGCTGAGCAAAGGGAGGAGAGAGGTTGAAGAGCATTCGAAGCAAAGAGAAGAGCCCTCGGAATCATGGAAGAGGACTGCATGTTTTAGGCCCTGCAAGAAGGCAGGTGTGGCTGGGGGGTATCATAATCAGGGAGGAATTTGGGACATATGAGAGCTTAGATTGGGTTTGGAGTGATGGGTACCATTAGGAAGGTGATGAAGAAAACAGAGGGAGTGAAGACAGGAAGGTGAGGATGAACATGGCACTCATTCATTCATTCATTCAGCTTCTACAATGTGCTCCATATTAAAGATAAACAGTGACTGAAAATGGAAATATCCCTGCCTTCATGGGATGTATATTCTAGTTGGAAAGGTAGACAATAAGCAAGTAAACCAAGTAACTAAGTAAGATAATGAGAGATCATTATAAGAGCCACAAAGGAATTAAGCAAGATGACATGATTGGGAATAATGAGAATGTTTGTGGGCAGAAAGGAGATACGTCTGATAGGATTAAAGAGGGCCTATGGATCACCATGTAATATGGCTCTATGGGAATGGACATGCCAAGTTATAGCCACCCTAGGAAGCCAGGCAAACAACTATGACATCTTTAGGAAACTAAGGCTGCTCACTTTATGGCTGTCTATACTGCCTGCCCTCTTTCTCTCTCCTCAGGATTCTTTCCCATTTTCTACTGATTTTCCTTTATTAACATCTCCCTTCTTTCTTTCTCTTCCAAAAATAAATTGGAGAGGGAAGGGAACATCATATAAATGTCAGTGGTATGTCCCAGACATAAAATCAGAAAGAAATCAACTGGAGGTATAACCTTTATTACCTGTGGGACTTTGAAACTTCATTTTCTTCCATCTGTAAAATGGAGTAATAATATCTATATTGATCAGAGATCTCCAGAGGAAAAGAACCAATAAGATATGTATATGTGGTGTGTGTGTGTATGATATGTGTGTAATATATATATAGAATATGTATACACACATCATATATATACATATCCTATTATATATTATACAATATGTATATAATGTGTATCTACTATATGTATAAGATATATATATACCCATATATATACACATGCATCAAATATACATATTCTATTATATATTATATATTACCATATAAATATATATCCTATGTAGGATATAAATATAAGTATGTGTGTGTATATATATATCCTATATAGAGAGAGGGAGAGATTTATTTTAAGGAATTGGCTCATATGATTGGGGGCTGGCAAGTCTGAAATTTGCAGGGCAGGCAGGCAGGCTGGAGACATGCAGAAAAGTTGATGTTGAAGTTCGAGTCTGAAGGCAATCTGGAAGCAGATTTCCTTCTTCCTTGGGTAGCTCAGTCTTTTTTCCTTAAGGCCTTCAACTGATTAGATAATGTCCACCCACATTATGGAAGGCAATCTAATTTATTCAAAATCTACTCAGTTAAATGTTAATCACATCTAAAAAACACCTTCACAGCAACATCTAGATGGGTGTTTGACAAACATCCAGGCCACATGGCCTAGTCCAGTTGACATATAAAATTAGCCGTCACACTATCCCTTTACTAACACCAAGGATATTATTTGGACCATATTAGTTCATGTACATGAATTGGGAAACTGAGGCAGGTTACCCTGTGTCTCTAAACCTCAGTTTCTCCATCTGTAAAATGCAGGTAAGACTACCTGCCTCTAAGGGTTGTGGTGAGAATTAATGAGGCAGTCCAAATAAAAAACTAACACAGGGCCTGACACAAAGAAAATTCACAAATAATGTTTCTTTTTATTATTATTATTATGCTGTTAGTAATAATTTTAAATGCTATTTATAATCAATGACTATTTTAAGTTAAAATGCCAAGAGAAACCTAATTTTACTATTTCCTGCTAATTGCTTTTTATAATAACCAAAACTGCTTCTTTCAGTCTCACAAACTAGCCTGTTTGTTTAAAATGGAGGGTGATTTTGTTGCTGGGTAAACTAACCTACAAACTTATATCTCACCAATCTGTTCTCCAAAGCCCAAATTGATCTTTCTAAACTCTGAATCTGATTTATGCAGTCATCCCACAAATGTTTACTGAGCACATCCTTTGTGACAGACACTTGATAGATGTGGGCTGCAAATATGCAAAGGATGCAAAGATGCTGTGCTCTGGAATTTAATCAGCCGGGGAGATGAGATTGCAAACCATTATAGCTACTATTTATTGAAGACCTACTAAGTGGCAAGCACTTTGCACTGATTATGGCATTTAATCTCATCTCTGACTTTATGATGTGGGAATGAGCCCATCCTACAGATTAGAACTTGGCATTCAGAGAAGATAAATGGCTTGCCCAAGGAAACAAAGGAAATAAATGCTGGAAAGAAGGATAAATACTGGAATGGGCATTTGAACCCTTTTCTGTCTGGCTCGATTCCTGTGTGCTCTTCTGCCTTTCAATTACAAACAGTGGGAATTCAGTGAGATAATTGTTGAAGAAGAGGTTTGTAGAACATTCAGTGAGGGCACAGGAAAAGGCATCCCTAACTCTGCCTCGGTGAGTCAGACACAGCTTTGCAAAGGTCATGCTAACCCTCCGTTTAAAATTACCATTGCCTTCAGGGCAAAAAAAAATCCAGAATATCAGCATGGCACAAGGCACTGCCTGATAGCCCTCGTTCACTCCATAGGTGGCACTGAGCACTTCACACTTTCTTATCTGCTGACCTTTATGTGTTTTTCTATGCATACCACCCTCCTCTTTGACTAAATCCTACCCATGCTTCAAGATTCCGTTTAGATGGGACTCCTTCCCTGACACTCTCTGCCCCACATTCTAGGTTAGCTGCACTGTTTTCATGTGTCTGTCATAGCACTGAGCACACTGTATTTTATTTTGGTTGGCAGGCTTCCTCACTAATTTAAATCCTAGAGGGTAAAAATGGGACCTTAATTTCCATACTCCATCACTAAGTGCAAAGCATGACACAGACTATGTGATATAATTGCAAAATAACAGAATCACACAGATCTATTTAGGCTCATGCAATGCAATGTGTATTTGGAGGCACTTAATCCTCTTCGAATTACACTTAACCATCCCTTCTCACACCTCCATGGTAACCATGAGAGCAGTCCCCACCCCCCAACTTCTGGAATCACAACCCTCATTATTTATCTATCTGGTACTATTTTGTAACATCCTTCTTCTATTTATTACAACTGTGTAGTAGTCAAGCAGAAAAATAAGTTCAATGTTTGTTGAATAGAAATAAATTGATGCTGGCATCGTATGGTGTAACAGATTCAGTAGGTAATTGCTGTAGAAAAGTCAAGGATGGCCTGTGTGTGTTAGGAAGAGGGAGTGTTCTGAGGGTGATAGAACTGTTCTGTATCCTGACTGAGGTAATGGTTACATGAATGTACACTTATGTCAAAATTCATAGAATTTTATACCAAAAAGGTCAATATTACGGTAGTCTAACAGAAATAGAAGAAAATCAACAAGTGGAAAGTGTACATGGTGAAAGACTGAATATACAGTCAGACAGTGGTCAGATCATACATGACAGTAAAACTCTGACCTATGCCCCTGCAACAACCAGCCCGGGGAAGCCGAACCACAACTTGTGGTCACAACTTGGTTAGTGACTAGCAGCCTACCTACCTTTTGTCCCCACTTCCATCTCTGGACAAATCAGAGCCAGCCAACCAATCATATAGGAGGCCCTGCTTTTAATTAGCCCACTTCTAGCTTCCCCAGGCCAACGACCTTCAACCAGGGCCCATCTGAAGGCTTCTTTTTTCTTCCCTATAAAGTTTTCCCAGTCTCCTGCCAGGCTTTGAGTCTCTGTCAAACATAATGATGGTAGCTGACTCTTGCTGTAGCAAGCTCTGATAAACAGGGTTTTTTTTTTCTTATATGGGTTGGCTTCATTCCTTTCCACAATAGTATGCTATCGTTTGGGTTAAAATAGAAGTAAGTGTGTATGCGTGTGTGTGTGTATGTTTGTATATGCATAGAATACAAGTAAAAGTATACACACAGACACACACACACACGCATACATACACACAAACAGAAGCAATAGATGTTGCTTCCCAGCTAGGGAATTGGCCGGCTGGGGTACAGAGCTACTAGTAAGACTGAATTTTCAGGGTGTTCCCTTTTTTTTTTTTCTCTTATTTTTTTTATTTTTTTATTTTTTACAAATTTGCCAGCCCTCCTTCTTATCTATTGCACCCATTTCTTTTTTTTTTTTTTTTAATAGTTAATACAGAGAGATGTCAGAGGAGCTAGTTAGAGTAGCAAGTATTAAATTTATTTTTTTATTTATGGCTGTGTTGGGTCTTCGTTTCTGTGCGAGGGCTTTCTCTAGTTGCGGCAAGCGGGGGCCACTCTTCATCTCGGTGCGCGGGCCTCTCACTATCGCGGCCTCTCTTGTTGCGGAGCACAGGCTCCAGACGCGCAGGCTCAGTAGTTGTGGCTCACGGGCCTAGTTGCTCCGCGGCATGTGGGATCTTCCCAGACCAGGGCTCGAACCCATATCCCCTGCATTGGCAGGCAGACTCTCAACCACTGCGCCACCAGGGAAGCCCCCCAGGGTGTTCCCTTTTGAACCTTTTAGATACACCCCCTCCCCATCAATCAATGAATTAATTTAAAACTAAACCGTGAAACTCACTAAAATATGAACACTTCCTGATTAAAAAGAGTTCTTTTTATTATTCAAATTTACCACAAATGATCACAAATAGTCTCTGAAGGTAACCAGCTTGAAATGGGGAGCTATTGCTTAATGAGTACAAGGTTTCAGTTTGGGAAGATGAAAAAATTTTGGAGATGGTTGGTGGTGATGGTTGCCTAACAGTGTGACTGTACCTAATGCCATTGAACTGTATACTTAAAAATGGTTAAAATGGTAAATTTTATGTTATGTATATTTTACCACCATAAAAGTATTAGTATATTTAGGATAAATCAGTGATAAAGTATTTGGTCAGTTGCTTAACAGCTCTGAGTCTCATTCACCCTATGAGTAAATTGGGGACAATACAAGCTTGAGAGAATTGTGGGAGGATTAATTGTTACTTCATATGTGCAGTTCCTGTCATATATTAAGTGCAACAGCTGGGCAGGCTAACTGCTGAGGAAAATAGAACCCAACATTCATCATAACTCAGATACAGTCGATGTTTCTTTCCTGCTCACAGAATAGGACAGAGAAGATGAATGAGTCAGCGATGGCTCTCCTTCATGCAGTCATTCAGGAACCCAGACCAACAGTGGTCCTGCCATCTTCAACACGTGGCTTGCAAAATCTCCCTGGGGAATTGTCTCTATCCATCCAGCTCAAATGGGGAAGGACACAGAGGAGCACACATGGGAGGCTCCTGTAGGCCGTGGCTGGGAGTGAGGCCTGTCACTCTGTTTCTGTTTAGGAATACCGGATTTAGCAAATAAAAATGCAGGACAAGCATTTTGTATTTCATCCAGTTAAATTTGAATTCCAATGAATAACAATCTTTTTTAGTATAAGTCATATGTTCCATGCAGTATTTGGGACATACTTATACTAAAAATTTATGTCATTTATCTAAAATTCAAATTTAACTGGGCATCCTGTATTTTATCTAGCAACCCTAGGGCCACATTCCATTGGTAGAACTCAGTCTAACAGGCCCAAGTATGACTACAGCGGAGGCTGGGAAATGTAGTTTAGCTGTTTCCCAAGAAGAACAGAATATGGATTTTGTTAAGTAACTAGCAATCTATGCCCTGTGAAGAAATTAACTTAGGTCCCTTCCCTTTCTCTGCAGTACAGATGTTACGGGACCCACAGAAGTAACAGAAAATAGTGGTTCTTGAGCTTTCGCATGCATTAGAATCTTCTGGAATGCTAGTTAAAAGATCCACATCTCTTGCCCCTGCCTCAGCCATTCCAAATCCTTTCGAATCTTGGGGCTCAGAATCTTCCTTTCTAACCAGCGCCCCAGGTGGCTCTATTGCAGACAGTGGCAGAGCTCACACTTTGAGCTCTTGGGAACTAAGATGTATGTACATGAAAAAAATTAAAGAATCATCAAACAGTTTGAAATGAAGCCATCTGTGGGAGGGCACCAGCTTTAGATTTTGCATCACAATGGAGAAGGGTATAGTTTTCAACCAGTGTGTGCAGGAGGCTGACCTGGAAAGCTGGCCTCGAACTTGGGGCTCAGAACACAATTCAGACACCTGCCAAAAGCAGGCTTGACAGAAGTTTTGCCATTTGGTACAAGTCCTCAGTAGACTACAAAAATAAAATAACAAGAAGACAGTGACATAACTCGGGCATCTTTCATCAGAGTCAGATAGTCCTGGCACAGTCTCCTCCCTGAGCTTCATGTTGAACCTCTGCGGCCAGCAGAGCATCTGTGTGGCCCTTAATAAGCCGCCTCCTTGGAGTGATTTGAGTCGCAAAGCTGACTGCTGTCTCAGGCAGTTTAAAGAATGCGATTTGTTATTTCTTAACAAATCCTCTTGTAATGTTTGAGATCCCAGCATTCATTCGTATTCATTTTGGAAGCTGGCGCCCAGAGCTTACAGGACTGGTTAGAAAATTGACAATCTGCTCCAGCGGAACTCAGGCAGGTGTTATTAACTTTACCTGAATTGATCTCAACTAGATCACTGTCGGGGATGATGTGGTAACAATTGATTTTTCTTCCAGCTCCGAGAGAATTATCAGTTTACTTATTTCCATTTCCCCACAGTCTTTTTTTTCCCCTTTTGCTTGCAGGATTATGACAGCATTTCTTTCTTCTTGCTTTCTCATTTCAATGTGTAAATAGTGTGCTTTGAAACACAGTGTTTAGAGAGGAAAGGCAATGGCACTTAGTAGTTTCAAAAACAACTCAACCAAGGCCGTACACATGGCAGCTGTAGAAGATGTTTAAACAGGCAGTGAGAAAGAAGGGCACACTCTTGGAACACAATGCATTTCAACTGTGTGCCCCCCAAAATTCACATGTTGAAGCTTAACCCCCAATGTGACCATATTGAGAGATAGGGCCTTTAAAAAGGTAAATAAGATTAAATGAGGTCGTAAGGGTGAGTTCTAATCCAACAAGGCTGGTGTCCTTGTAAGAAGAGGAAGAGACACCAGGCATGCACATACATAGAGCAAAGGCCACGTGGGGACACAGTGAGAAGACGGTCATCTGCAAGCCAAGGAGAGAGAAACCAAACCTGCCAACACCTTGATCTTGGACTCCTAGCCTCCAGAACTGTGAGAAAATTACTTTCTACTGTTTAAGCCACCCAGTCTTGGGTATTTTGTTATGGCAGCCCAGGCTGACTAATGCACCTACCTACCCAGTGCCCTTTGAGGAGTACGCCCTGTGCTATGGTGTTTGCTAATGGGCTTGGAAGAGAGCTGCATCTCTTCTCTCAGCATCAAGGTGAATCAAGGGACCAAGATGCATATTCCAGGCATGCACATCCTGTTGCCCACACCTAGACTTTGCACCTCCCTCTCCCTCTGTGCTCACCTGCATCAGGAGTCAATGCAGACACTCAGGCCTTACAGGGAAGGATGGAGCACGCAGTCTCCATCTCTCTGGGACGGCTAGCCCTGGCCCTGCCGTTTCCGAGCACCATGACCTTGGTCACTGTGACCTTGGGCAGTGCAGCTCTATAGACTTCAGTGTTATTATCTGGAGAATAGGGAGAATAATACTGGTTATTACATACCTGTTGTTACAATGATCCAATAGAATAAAATATGTGAAAGTATTTTGTATGATGTAAAGTTCAAAACACAGATAAACTATCAACTGATAACGAGCGTGGCAAGGCTCTGATAGTAGAGGGTATAAAAGTCACTCTGTTAACCTTAGAAAAATAATTCAGCAATTTATATTTTAAACTGGTGACTATTGGCCCAGGGTGGGGTGTGGAATCAGCTCTTCTACTGGCTAGAAATTGTATTTATTTTAACAAAAACAGTAAGAGGTTCTGTGCCAATAGGATGTGTAAGTTAAAGATGTAGGAGTAAACTAGGATAAATTATATGTAATTCAATGTATGGTGAAAAGTCAGGAAAGCTGGTTCCCTAAAGCATAGGGCTGTAGACTCAAAGTCCTAAGTCAGAATTCTGTTTTCATCTTTTCCTTACAAACTGTATTGTAGGCAGGTTATTTAATCTTTCTAAGTTCTGTGAGTTGAAGGTTAAATGAAATAATGTATGTATATAAGAACTACTGTCATGCTTTTTGTATAGGAAACGTGCATTAATATTTCTTGCCCTGGCTCTACCAATAGTTCATTGTGTGACCTTGAACTCACCCTTTCTAAGCCCACATTTTTTCATCTGGATGCTATGGACTTTCTTGTTCTGCTGGGACTTCCTTCTCTTCTAACACACTATGATTTTAAAATAATGACCATGTGGCTGTATCACAAGGCTGATCAAAAATTCAGGCTTCTAATGTAACTGTGAAATAAGACTTACAGATCAGGACTACACAAACAAATAAACGAAAATAATGAGTTGATTTGAAAATAGCTTTTGGTAAAAATGTTCTACAGGATCATAAATGGAAAACTGTGTCTCATGAATCTATTTCCTTGAATTGGCCATTCAAAGAATGTTTATCAGACTTCCTTGGTGGTGCAGTGGTTAAGAATCCGCCTGCCAATGCAGGGGACACGGGTTCAATCCCTGGTCCAGGAAGATCCCACATGTCGAGGAGCAATTAAGCCCGTGAGCCACAACTACTGAGCCCACGTGCTGCAACTACTGAAGCCCGTGCGCCTAGAGCCCATGCTCCGCAACAAGAGAAGCCACTGCAAATGAGA
Organism: Balaenoptera musculus; assembly: GCF_009873245.2. NCBI lineage: Eukaryota > Metazoa > Chordata > Mammalia > Artiodactyla > Balaenopteridae > Balaenoptera > Balaenoptera musculus. The sequence continues at coordinate 44,221,879 of NC_045792.1, forward strand.
CGCCCACACACCTCAACGAAGACCCAACACAGTCAATAAATAAATAAGTAAATATAAAACGCTGCACTCAACAACTGTAGAATACATTCTTTTCAAGTGCGCACACAAAATTTACAAACATTAACCACGTTCTGAGCCATAAAGCAAGTAACAAATCTCAATAAAATGAATATAGAATTCAATTAAACCAGAATTTAAAAAAACGTTTATCACGTATTACTATGTGCAGAGCAGAGTTCTAGAAGCTGGGGATGCCCCCCGCGGGGGCAAAGCCAGCTTTGAGGAGCACATGTCTGGCAGGACTGTAGAGTTTAGAGCACCCACTACTACATGGAGCACAGGACTTGGGAATGGATTGGGGGAGAGCCAGCCAAGCACTGAGAGGACGATAAAGATGTAGAGTTGGGGGCTTCCCTGGTGGCACAGGGTTGAGAATCTGCCTGCCAATGCAGGGGACACAGGTTCGAGCCCTGGTCTGGGAGGATCCCACATGCCACGGAGCAACTAGGCCCGTGAGCCACAGTTACTGAGCCTGCGCGTCTGGAGCCTGTGCTCCACAAAAAGAGAGGCTGCGATAATGAGAGGCCCGCGCACCACGATGAAGAGTGTCCCCCACTCGCCGCAACTGGAGAAAGCCCTCGCACAGAAACGAAGACCCAACACAGCCATAAATAAATAAATAAATAGATAGATATATAGATAGATAGATAGATCTTTTAAAAAAAAAAAAAAAGATGTAGAGTTGGATATTGGTCTCTAATATAATGAGGTGGAACAATCCAAATGAGCACAGCTCCGCTGGGCTGGGTTTGTCAGCAGCGGAGCCAAAGCCACCTCAGCCTCTATCCTGGTTAGGGGCTGGGGGACACCCCTGAACCACAGCCCAGGACCCAAAGTCTGTCCTTATTTACATTCCAGAATCACCCTCTGTTTCTGAAGCCACTACCTGGCAAAGAGGTCAAGTAATGAAATCAATCCTCTGAGTTTTGTTTTGTTTTTTTTTTCATCTGTGAAATGAGACCGACTTCACAGGGTTTTTCTAGAAATAAAATTAGATAACATATATTAAAATGCTTAGCAAAACTACAGAAATAAAAACTCTCATCATTGCTGCCATCGTTTGTCTCCAAAGGATTTGCCCCATGAAAGGACCCACTTCAGCCTGCTTTTGCAGCAGATGGCTGCCAGAAATATCAATAGCAGCAAGTTTTCCAGTCATTCTTCAAATTCTCTTTAGTGTTCATTATCACCTTTATTGACTTAGCCCAGCTGCAGACACCAGCCCAACTCTATCATTCTGTCACCAGGACTTGCCTGGATAATTTGTGGTTTCCAGATGAGGAAGATGCTGGGATAGGAAGGCAAGGGCAGTAATAGCTGGCACAGCCCGCAGGCAGCCTCCTTCCCACACCTCCTCCATCCTGGCTGGGTCCCCACAGAGGAGGGGAAAGTAGTTCTGTCTGATCCTGGGATCAGAAGGGCCCGAAGCTCTGGAGTCTGTATCTGTATTCAAGAGAAGAAAACTTCAGCAGAGCCAGTCACTGCTTCCATGTGAGGACTCGTACAGCTGTTGAGATTTAGAAGCAATGTGATGCAGTGGGAATAACAACAGTAATGGCCTCCGTTTGTTGGGGGAGAACTATGTGCCAGGCTCTCTGTAGGTGCTTCATAAACTGCCTAGATTCAAATGCCAGCTTTGCCCATCCCTAACTGTGTGGCCTTGAGAATGTTACTTAGCCTCTCTGTGCCTCAGTTTCCTCCTATGCAAAATGTTTTATTGAGGATTGTTTGGAAGATTATGTAGATAATTGTTAATAATAATAATTTTATAACATATAAAATGTATACAAATGTAAAATATAAATACTTAAAATATAAAATGTGTAAACTATATGCTAAATAATATATAGAACTATATACATTTATAAAACTCAGACAAATGCCTGGGACATAGATACCATATTCAGTATTATTATTAATCATGATTGTCATTAATCATCATTATTATTATCAATTATCATCATTATCATTATTATTCTAAATCTTCTGGGTTCGTTTCCTATTGCTGCTGTAACTAATTACCACAAAGTTAGTGGCTTAAAACAACACAGACTTATTATCTCACAGTTCTGGAGGTCAGAAGTCCTAAAGTCAAGTTGTCAGCAGAGCTGTGTTCCTTCAGGAGGCTCCAGGGGAGAATTTGTTTCCTTGCCTTTTCCAGCTTCTAGAGTCTAGCTGCATTCCTTGACTCATGGCTCTTTCCTTGCATTACTCCAACCTCTGGTTCCATTGGCACATCCCCTTCTCTGACTCTGACCATCCTACCACTCTCTTAATGAGGACTCTTGTGATTACATTAGGCCCAACAGAGAAATCCAGGATGATCTTCCCATCTCAAGATCCTTAACTCAGTCACATCTGCCAAGTGCTTTTTGCCATGTAAAGTAACATATTTACAGATTCTGGGATTAGGATGTAGACATATTTGAGGGACCAGTATTTCCCAAGAGTGAAATATTTGTATGGGGATTTTACAGTAAGGAACTGAGACTTGGAGGCATTACAAAAAGCTATACATGCTAGAGGTGGGTTCTGAATACAGGACGGTCTTGTTGTAAAACCCATATTCTTTGTGCCAACAGCTTCTAGCCATGGAAATGGAAGCTTTGAGTCAGCTTCCCAGCTCTGCTACCAAGCTGCCCAATGGCTCTGGGCTATGGAGAGGTGCCAGTCAGAGAATGGCTATGAAGTGGCTTTAAACTATGCTTCACAGGTACAAGGCAGCCCGAGCCCTTGTGTGGGTATCCAGATGGGAAAACCAGGGCTCAGGGAGCTGAGTGACTTGCCAAGGACAGCCAGTAGGTAATGATGGAACCAAGATTTCACCTTAAATTTGCTTGACTTCAAGGAAAATAACACCTCATTCAGTAGAAACAATTAAAGAGCCATTGCAAAAGAAATGTGGTTTTGAGATTCTCAAGTTGAGTACATAAGGTGTAACCTTTTAATCCACTCAAGTAGATAACCTTTCAAGTAGAGAACATAAATTACATCTATTCAGTCTTGCACTTCATACACTAAAATCTTTACACTTTCAACATGGACACAGTTGGGGTGCACTTCCTGCATTTGATTAAAGCAGAGACTGACTTTTTTCTTTACTTACTGCACCCAAGTGTAGCAGACCCCTTCCTACTTCTGTTTGTGTTACCAAGCCACATGGCATAAGCACTACAGGGCAGAGCTGCCTTCCAGAGGCTACTCCTGCTTCATTTGTGCAGCCATTTCTAGTAGCTCATACATATGTCTAGCTTGGGCAGTAGAGACCATCTTTGTCATAAACTTACCTATTATATTGGGGGAAGGAGAAGGAAGTCCTGCCCACATTTCCCATCATAGGCTTTGTCCTATAGCACAGTACACCAAGAAGCCCTGCACTGGGGAGGACTGGACACATGCCCAGTGACCAACAGAACTGGTACTTTGTTCCCCGTTTGGCTACTGTTCCTGGTAAGCACAGCTCCCTCAGCAGGAAACCCCAAGGTAGCAGAGGATGGAGCCCCCAAACCCCATCTTGGACTCCAGTACCACGCATTCTTCAGAGCTCAAGCTAAGAGTCAAACTATACTTTTATGTCTGTGGCATCAAGTCCTCTTTTTTTTTTTTTTTTTTTAGATTCTATTTATTTATTTATTTATTTATTTATTTATTTGGCTGTGTTGGGTCTTCGTTTCTGTGCGAGGGCTTTGTCCAGTTGCGGCAAGCGGGGGCCACTCTTCATCGTGGTGCGCGGGCCTCTCACTGTCGCGGCCTCTCTTGTTGCGGAGCACAGGCTCCAGACGCGCAGGCTCAGTAGTTGTGGCTCACGGGCCTAGTTGCTCCGCGGCATGTGGGATCTTCCCAGACCAGGGCTTGAACCCGTGTTCCCTGCATTGGCAGGCGGATTCTCAACCACTGCGCCACCAGGGAAGCCCCAAGTCCTCTTAATGTTGGCACGCATTCACCGTATACTTGTCCTTCATCATATACTTTTCCTTCCTCACTCTTATTCCAATTTGTAATCTTACCTTTGTCTGGGAGATGATTTGATAAATACCTTATCTTCTCTGTCATAATATAAATGCTGAAAGTGAGAATATGAAATAAGAGCAATGTTGACTCTGCTTTCATGTATCTTTCGTGCCAGTCTCATGGTAGGTACTCAGTAAACGTATGTTGAATGAATGAGTTGAATAACTCGTCAAAGGGCTGATGTATGATTTTCTACTGTTTTTATGTTGTGATTGCAGAACTTGGCAATATCTGGGGTTACACTGTCTGAGGATTTTCTGGGACATTCTTTCATAGGACAGATTAGTGACTACTAATTGCTCCAGGATTCTTTCAAGAGGTAAAGCAACTTACGAAAGTGAATGAGGCAAGGATCTGAGATAACACTAAATTGTTGAACAGACAGTTGAAATACTGTGCCTGCTAGAAGAGAATCAGGGCAAAGATTGACCTCCCTCTGCTTGGCAAATTATGTGAAAGAAAAAGATCACGTCGGGTCCCTCTATATTCCATATTGCCCTGCAACAGCAGAGAATGTTTTGCCCATTTTTTTTTCTCATGTATTATCAGCAGGTCACTTTGGAAAATAAAATAATGCCTAATTCTTTCATGGTGCTCACAATATGCCAGGTATGGGTCTCAGCCACTTTACATATATGAATCTTTATCATTACCTATGAGGTAGGTACTATTATTATCCATTTTACAGAGGAGAAAATAAGGCACAGCTAGTAACCGACAGGACTGGGGATTAACCTGAGAAATTATGAATTTAATAGTTCCAGAATCCATGCCCCTCACGCCTCTGCTGTGCTACTTTACTGTGCTGATCCAGATAATGGGGGGATGAGCTTTGTTAAGAGGAGGATCCAGAGAAAAGCATGAGGGAGGGAGAGGAAGAAGAGTTACACTAAAAGGAAACAGGAAGCTCTCAGAAAAGAAAAATAATAATGTGGGAGGATGGCAGTTACCAACCATGTGGGCTGGTTTTAGGGAGAGTATTCCTTGATATCAAGAGAGTGAGAGACCAGGAGAATTTGGGAGAACAGCTGTTTCTTAGATGAAGGGTTTTGAGAGTATCAGCAATGAAAAGAGAGAACTTTGAAGGTATTTCCCTGTGTTCTAAGAATATAATTCACCACCACCCCAATACTTAAAGGTGATTTTTGAGAGGCATAGGAAAATTTTGGACTTATTTAAAGTGTATTTTTATAGGATGTCTGTTCATTTGAACTGACACTAATTTGTTACCTTTGAGTTTCATATAAAATATCCCAATTTATCCATACAATAGAACTATAAGATAGATACTACTATTTCCATATTGTAGTTGAAGAAAGTATAGATCAGAGAAGTTAAGTAATTTGCTTAAGGCCACACAGAAAGTAAATACCAGAGCTAAGATCTGAACTTACGTCTGACTCCAAAAAGCCCTGCTCTCACTATACACACTAAATCTGTACAAGTTGGTTGGTATCTGCTGTGACAAGACCAAAGTCACACATAGAATGGTCTAGAACATCAGCCTCTCAACTTTAATTCTAGCAATCCTATGGCTTCCTTTACTGTCTACATTTCCTCCAAAATGCATTCTATATACACTCTCAGGACATTTAACAAATATCAACAGAAAGAAGGGAAATTCTGGACTGGAAGAAAATGATAATTTCCAAAAGAACTTCTCTAGAATGTTACTGATACTTGAATTTGACCCTCACCGTCCTCAAAGATGAAGATACAAATACATGATAAAATATATGTATATATACACATATATGTAATTTGCTGTTCTTTGACCATGACCTTGTGGTGAAATGGAAGACCATGTACTATATTGGCTAACAGCTTTGATTTTGGTGGGAGACACACTTGGATGTAAGCACCAGTCTGCCTCTTAGTAGCTATGTGATCATGGGCACTTAATTCAATCACTCTGGGTCCCAATTTTCTCATCTGTAAAAATGAGGATAATTATTCCTCCCCCATAGGATTTTGCTGATTAAATAATATATGGAAACCACTTAGCACAGGCCTGGCACCATAATGAGCATAGAATAAAAGATTGCTTTTATTACTTCTAATAAAACTCTTTCATTCTCATCAGAATTAATTTAACTTCTCTCACTACCAATCATAGAAAGCAATGGCCACAATCACTGGCCTCAGCATGTAGAGGACCATGAATCATGTGGCCATAAGATCATTCATCCATCTTAATGGTACAATTAGATAAGTTATTTCCTCCTTTGGACCTTAATTTTTAATCTACGATAGAATATTATCATCGGTTAAACAGTGGTCTCCGTGTTCAGTTCTGACTAAAATGCCGGTTCCTAGTTATACGTCAACAGTACCCTCTTTAAACCTTAAGAACAGTGGTTCTTCATCACAAAGTCCTTACCAGGTCATCCTGATTGAAACCGTACTGACACAGGACATTCTACTCTAATGAACAATTGGCAATTCTATCAAAAGCTGTAACTTCCATCTCCTCCTGAGGAGGAAGCATTTCCATCTAGATCCTGAGGGAATGGGAGGAGTTTGTAACCCAGGAAAGCAATTAGACTTAGCTCTGACTCCCTCCCACCAAATGACCACACAGGGTGATGCCATAGCAATCAGGTGAATCCAGCTCTGGGGATAAAGATACATACTAATTATAGTTGGAGCAGCTCCAGACATTGTAATGTAATTCAATACAAATACTCCAACAAATACTCCAGTGGAACTGACCACATTGCTTAATAATGTAAAGCGTATACCCACACAATTCTTTTCATTGCTCATGAAAACATAATCACATGTGACTGATTCACAGAATCATTAATTCATTTATGGATTCAAGCACCTTTACTGAACACCTACCAATATGCTAGATGTTAAACATATGGAAAAATGAGAATGTAGTTTTTGCCTCAAGTCTAGTGGGGAAAACAATCAGTGTGATGCCTGTGTGATAAGGCCATGACAGTACTATGAAAGCACCCAAACACATGTGAGGGTGTAAGGAGGCAGTGTGCTGATAACTAGCTCTGGGGGTGGGAGAAGCTATGATTTATAGCATTTTCTGATTTCTGTGGTGTAAAAATTGTCACCAAGGCTGATTTCAAGCTACCAACAAGACATCACTGAACACAGAATTGGTAAGAGGGATGCATAATTAGCGCTTATAAGCCAGTACACCCTGACAGTATAGGGCAGGTTCTCAGAAGCACCGACAAAGGCTTTCTGGTGTGTTTGAACTTTAAACTAAGAGTTTTCTTGGGACTTCCCCGATGGTGCAGTGGTTAAGAATCCACCTGCCAATGCAGGGGACACGGGTTCGATCCCTGGTCCGGGAAGATCCCACATGCCGTGGAGCAACTAAGCCCGTGTGCCACAACTGCTGAGCCTGTGCTCTAGAGCCCGCAAGCCACAACTACTGAGCCCACGCACCATAACTACTGAAGCCCACATGCTTAGAGCCTGTGCTCCACAACAAGAGAAGCCACCGCAACAAAGAGTAGCCCCTGCTCGCCGCAACGAGAGAAAGCCCGCGCACAGCAAAGACCCAACGCAGCCAAAAGAAAATAAATAAATAAAAATAAAATAAAGTAGTGATATTTAAAAAAAAAAATAAAAGAGTTTTCTAAACAGAAAGATTTTCCCCAAAAGCTGGGGAGCTCAGGACCCACAATATTTATTAAATTCCAAGCAGAGCGTCTGGATGAACCTAAGCTCAGAGAGCTCTTTTGTCATTGAGGGCAGAGCTGCCTGACTGCTGGGTTCCACCTATGTTTACCTGTGTCTGGGAAGAGTATTTGGCATTCTGGAGTGGTATATTAGCTCAGATTACCAGCCACATGCCCTTGGAATAAAGATTCACTGAACCTACTGTCAGAAGAATTTCCCCTGCGGTGGCAGAGTGAAATCAACCTTTTCGGTGGAATACAGTTAAATCAATAAGCTGTGATGTTTAAACACATCTCAGAAACTGCCCAGAACCCTGACCTGAGTTTCAGAACATCACAAAAGCAAAACTTTTCCTGATTTATAGCGATTCAAGGATACTAGAGAAGTTATTCATGAAATTTAACTGCTCTCTATACAGTTTAATTCCTTGGTCTAGCCATCCCTAAATGAGGCATATCCCTTTTGTTTCTCTAGTAAATTTTCGTTAAATGTGTCTTTCAGAGTAATAGACACATGCAATGTTAGATGAGTAATGCAAAAAAATAAATAGATTTACTTCTGTATGATCCAAATATTTGAGAAACTCTGATTTCATATTTGGTGGGTTTCTTTAGTGCAGGATTTCTCAGAGCCTTTATTCTACATTCATTATGGCTACCTTATTGAGCCATATTAAGCTATATGTAAGACAATGTGCCAAGCACTTTAAATACATTACCTTATTTAATCTTTTCATCAAATTTGTGAAAAAGATATTATCATCTACATTTTTTGAGGATGAAACTGTGGCTCATAAAATCGAAATACCGTGTTTAGTGTCATAAACTCAATGAACAGATCTTGAACCCAAACCTCCCTGACTTCAGAGCCCATGCTTTTAAACTTTATGCAGTATGCTCCCTATACTATGAATCTCTAGCTGTGGGGCAGTGTGTGCACTCTTTTCTAAACATATTTGAGGATTAAATGATTTTCCATAGTGCCTTTTTGCTGCACCAGTGTTCAACAGAGTATGCTTTGTGAAATGCTACACCACTTATATAGCCCTTTGTCTCTGACCCAGGAGTTTTGTGTGTTCTATCTACACCCAGGCAACTACGCGAGGCTAGCTTATTAGCTTATGCAATTGTCCTGCTTCTAGCTTTTCTCTGCACTTGTCAAACTTATTGAGTAGGGTAAAATCGTAACAGATGGCATCATAAGGGAGCATATGGTGCTCCCTAAATTTAGTAGAATAAAGAGAAACCAAAAAGTACAGGATGTGACCAGTTTCTTGCATCATTCACTCATTCTTTCTTTCAACAGACGTATATTGAGTCAATGCCCTGTGTCAGGCTCTGATATGGATGAGACAGCTCCTGGTTTTAGCAAGCTCTTCATGGAGTATAATAAGCAATTAGGCACATGCTGAAATTATAAGTGTGTCCTTAAACATATTCACACAACACCCAAATAAAAGGTCAATTCTGCAAAAGTTGTCCAAAAATTGGGTAATTTAAAGAAGAGGAAAGACGCTGAAATTGTCTTCAACCTAATTAGACAAGGTAGTGTATGTATAAGTATCTGGCACTGTGTAACTTGTGTGTGACCCCTTATAAGTGCTCAGTAATTCTTTCCTGCATCTTAAATTCAGATGACCTCTATGTTGTATACATTGGTTCCAGTTTTTTTAAAACCAGGTGAGCCGGTTTTTCTCATCCAAAAACAGACAAAATGTTAAAGCCCACTCAAAATCTAACAAATTGCCAGTATGTTTGAAAGAGCAGTCAAGCCATTCGTGGCATGAAATTACCTGTGTGCTGAACAATGAAATAACACAAAACACCAAGAACTGTTAGGATGCCCCTGGGAGATATTCCAGTTTTTAAATTTTAATGAATTAGAGGAGCAGAGAAGGAGAGAAATTATAGTATCCTCTTGTGAGGAGAACTGGTTGCCTTGCAGCTTAGAAGGCAAGGCCAATACTTAATGGTTCCAAATAGCCCTGAATGTTACTTGGTGATTTTTTCCCAGGCCAGCTGGTTATACGGGTGACTGCTCTTATCATTGTAGCCAAGGCAATTGTAAAATATAGATAATATTTATCAAAAAGATGGTTGGAAAAATACGTCTATGGAGTTTGTCCATGTATTAATTCATTTAATAAACATTTATGGAGCTCCTATTTTATGTCAGGTAATATATGAGGTGCTGAGCCAGTATTTATGTAATTCCTTGTCGTGTGTTTGAGTTGTTAAAATAACTAAAGCTGACCTCAAACTCTGCAAAAACTTTGCAGAAAGATAGACATGTAACCCCTTATATTAGAATCCTTCTGAATGAACAAAGCATCTTCCTGTCCAAAAAGACATATTCTTCATGGAAAGTCACCCAAAAGCTAAAGTTGTTACAGGAAGATGGCAAAGAGCCAACTCAGATTTATTTGTAAATGCTGCTGTAAGCAGCAACTTAGGAAGGACTGAGCAGCCTCTTCTGTGCCCTTGTACAAGAGGGAAGGCAGAACAGTAACACACAGGCAGTAGAACTGAAATCTTGAATTATAGATATGATTAACCAAAGAGCCAAGAATCTGGAAGACAAAGGCAAGTGAATGGCTCCTTGTATTTTACAAGGTCTGACCAGGTTTTCAGTTTAAAAATATGCAGGTAATTTGTGTTGGAGCTCTAGTGTGTCAGTGGATATTCTTGAAAAACTAAACCAGAAACATTTCTGTCAGCATTAATTAAAATTAGATACTATAGAAGCCCAAGAAGGCATAATCCCTGGGGAAGTGTGGAAATAAGGCTCCAGATAAATTCATGCTGCTGAAAGCATGGGAATGTCCTTTGGTGTGGAGTATGGCCACCCGAGGTTCAAATGACAACATTGCAATAAAAGTACATTGTTGCCCAACTGGAGATTTTATTTCCTAACATCCCTTGCAGCTAGGTGTGGTTATGTGATTAAGTTCTTGCCAGTGAGATGTGAGTGCAAGTGATGTGTGCAAATTCTGTCTCAATTACTTAAAGTTGCCTGTAAAGTGGTCCAGGACAGTGTTCAAGAGATGGCAGAGAAACAAAAGGGAGGACAGTCAGGTCCCTACGTGTCCTCAGGGAGCCAAAATGCCCCACAGACCTGGACTGCTACCTGTGAGAGAATATTATATATATACACACACACACACATATATATATATATATATATATATATATATATATACACATATATATATATATATATATTTGGATCAAATTTTTAAAAATTTTTATTAGAGTAGAGTTGATTTACAGTGGTATGTTAGTTTCAGGTGTACAGGCCATATACAACAAACCCATGGCAAACATCATTCTCAATGGTGAAAAACTGACAGCATTTCCTCTAAGATCAGGAACGAGACAAGGATGTCCACTCTCACCACTATTATTCAACATAGTTTTGGAAGTCCTAGCCACAGCAATCAGCGAAGAAAAAGAAATAAAAGGAATCCAAATTGGAAAAGAAGAGAATATTGGATTTTGAAATTTCATTATTTCATTAACTATGAAATACTGTGTTTATGCCCTAACACAGTAATTCAGAGGAGGGCCTCTGAGAGGCACTGACATTTGAGGCAAGATGTGAATGTTGAGAGAAAAACAATTATTTTGAAGAGTTGATGGAAAGATGTACTTGGGAGAGAGAATAAACAGTGCAGATGCCAGAAGAAGTTATTCTGTGTTCAAAGAGCCAAAAGAAGGCATCATCCAAGCACAGTAATGTAAGATAGCCTCTTACCCCACAAGCATTAAATAAGAAACACAGACATTTACCCAAGTTATCTCCAAACAGAGGCCCAGTTGTGATCACACAGACTCCAGAAGATGGTCTATACATTGTTTTGTATTCCTACATAATGTCCAGAGATATACCTAACTAGCCCTGGAAGTAGTAAAGCAGTATCCATAGAAATGTCCCAGGTCCAGTAGTCACTGGCTGTGTCTACCCCTTGTTAATCCTGCTCCCTTATCTTTGTCATCCCTTCTTTCTACACACTCACTGTGCTCAAGCTTCCTTCCCCAGTTAAACTCAGCTCTCAGCAAAGAACCCAGAAAACTCCTTCAGACTAAAATAGAAGCAAATGGTTACCCTCAATCCATAATCCAGAATGAGAATATTCACAGTTTGACAAAACTTAATCTCCAGCCTGTCTCAAAGAAAATTCTTACACTGAGATTTAAGTGTGGGAGTTGGGACTAATGTCTAGCTAATTCAGCTACGTTGAGGCCACCCATATCCCAGCCTGATAAAAAACTTTATAGTCAGTCAAGACTTCATATTATTTGAGACTAAATTAAGCCAGGTATCTACCTTCTAAACCAGTAAAACCTAAGTATGCAAACCTTAAATAAGCTTCATGTGCTTTTCTTCCCAAAATGAAGCTATGGAGAAGGTGACCTGTTAGAACTTCTCTGGGGTCAATTAAGTGTGCTTGGTTCTAACTCTTTGACATAAATCACAGCAAGATCTTTTTTGACCCACCTCATAGAGTAATGGAAATAAAAACAAAAATAAACAAATCATACCTAATGAAACTTAAAAGCTTTTGCACAGCAAAGGAAACCATAAACAAGGCGAAAAGACAACCCTCAGAATGGGAGAAAATATTTGCAAATGAATCAACGGACAAAGGATTAATCTCCAAAATATATAAATAGCTCATGCAGCTCAATATTAAAAAAACAAACAACCCAATCAGAAAATGGGCAGAAGACCTAAATAGACATCTCTCCAAAGAAGACATACAGATGGCCAAGAGGCCCATGAAAAGCTGCTCAACATCACTAATTATCAGAGAAATGCAAATCGAAACTACAATAAGGTATCACCTCACACCAGTTAGAATGGGCATCATCAGAAAATCTACAAACAACAAATGCTGGAGAGGGTGTGGAGAAAAGGGAACCCTCTTGCACTGTTGGTGGGAATGTAAATTGATACAGCCACTATGGAGAACAGTATGGAGGTTCCTTAAAAAAGCTAAAAATAGAATTACCATATGGCCCAGCAATCCCACGACTGGGCATATACCCAGAGAAAACCATGATTCAAAAAGACACACGCACCCCAATGTTCACTGCAGCACTATGTACAATAACCAGGTCATGGAAGCAACCTAAATGCCCATCAACAGACGAATGGATAAAGAAGATGTGGTACATATATACAAAGGAATATTACTCAGCCAAAGGAACAAAATTGGGTCATTTGTAGAGACGTGATGGACCTAGATACTGGCATACAGAGTGAAGTAAGTCAGAAAGAAAAAAACGAATATCGTATATTAATGCATATATGTGGAATCTAGAAAAATGGTACAGATGAACCAGTTTGCAAGGCAGAAATAGAGACACAGACATAGAGAACAAACGTATGGGCACCAAGGGGGAAAAGCGGGGGTGGGGAATGAATAGGGAGATAAGGATTGACATATATACACTAATATGTATAAAATAGATAACTAATAAGAACCTGCTGTATAAAAAAAAAAAATTAAAAAAAAAGTGTGCTTGGTTCTAGGCTGGTTAGCAGTGCCTCTGACAGCGAGAGTAGAGCAGGTGACCCAGACAGCCAGGCAAGTGACAAGTGGCTTTTCACAGCTGACCTCGGAAACACAGAGCCAAAGTGTAATCACATTTACTGCTATATTGAAAAAAAATCATCTCCACAATTAAATTTACTAGCCATTAAATAGTTATTGCTCTGTTTGTACTAAAGTGGTCGAGTTGCATTTCTTGCTTTACTGGACTTTTTTATTTCCTCTAATGGCTAAGGATGCTTTCCTTGGCATAGAATTTGTATCTCTAACAGCATGCCCTGTTGGTTGTTTAAAAAGCTCTAAAAAGAAAGGAGACAAAGAAATCAAAGCTGGGAAGCAGCATGGCAGTGGTGCTGCAGGTCCCAGCCTGAAGGCCAAGGATTTTAGGGAGCTGCAGAGTTATTTCAGGGAACCCAGAATCCATCCTCTGTGCACCAAGCATTATCACAGCCTGCTTAAATATCTTGCACACATGTCTGACCTACATATAATAAATAAAACTTTAACTTCAAAGTGGTTTTGCATTCATAGTGGCTTTTTATCATTTATTATAATATAGTAGTGTGTGATATTTTTTATTTGAAAAAGAAACCTTCATTCTTGAAACCATAGACAATCACATCATTATCTATACAATTTAACATCATATAAAGCTAACACAAGAATAGCCTTCAATAAAGTAGCTTATTAGGAGTATGACTCGTCTCAGAACTATGGTCATGTCATAATGCAGAGTTGTCAACCCTTCAGGACTTTAGTTGAAGTGACGGTGGCTTTTGTAGGCACAAACTAGAGAGTAACTAAATTTTGGACTTATCAAAGTCTACAGATTTTCTTGAGAGAAATGGTTATGTATAAAGAATGTTCTCCCAAAATAGAAACTTCAGTAGGTAGGACATCAGCAGAAAATGTCAACCTGTTCACGCCTCTAAATAAAAAAGAGGACATGGCCTTAGTCATTATTCACAACCTGGAGTTGCCAGTAACCCCAGTTCAACAGGAAATGTTCACTGGTTGTCATGTAAGGGAAATACAGCTCCCAGTTTGCACATATGCCTGAGACTCAACTCTGCCAGGGGACCAGTATATTCTAGACAGGAACCAAAAGACCATGTCTGCCACCAGCTGCAACCTCCAAGGGGAAAAACCAGATCATAATTTTTCCAGCACTGGGACCAAGAATGTTGGTCTGGGTGCAGGGAAGTTGTTGTGACTTCATATTTTATGACATGAACTGTTGCCTCATTTTCTTCATGCATGGAGGAAAGAAAGTTGACATTGGTTGAGGCATGCAGTAGACAAAGCAAAATCAAACTGTCTGTCTATAAATAGTTCAAGACAACCTGGCTATCATGCCATAATACTCCTGGGCTGTAACTTCTTTCAAGATAAGAATTATGTCCCGACCACTCAACATGGTGCCTGGACTATAGCAAAAATTCAATAAATATTTGTGGAATAAATTACTGAATTTCTAAATAAGACACTCCAAAGCTGAGTTGGGTCTCTGAGTTGCCCCTTTTCCTGTTATACTGAGAGATTATTGCTTTCTCTTTCTTTGAACTGAATATACAACGTAGGAAAGCTAGGTAGTTTCCTCAAGCAGTATCACAATTCTAAGAGGCTGATTCCTTTATCACCACAGAAACTGGTTTTGCTGTTGTCCTATTTTCCAAATATGTAGATTCAAGCGGTAGGCTGAAAGAGACTTGCCCGAACCTAGATTTTGATGCCAGAAGTTTCTTGAAGCATCAAGAACTCTGAAAAGCCTGACGTTATTAGGTACATTTTACTATTTAAATATCTGACTTTAATTCCCTTCCCTGAAACCAGAAATGAAAAGGGTGGTCCCTGAGAGTTAGAGCTGTGAAGCTCTCTCAATGCCCTCGATTATAACCACAATGAAACCGAATCAACCAAGCCTTACTCTCTGCCCAATGTGTATCTGCTCATAGTTCAATCCCGGCCCTCTAGTCTGCAATTATTTGTTTATGTGTTTGTCTCCCCTAAGAGATCATGAGATCCTTGAGGACAACGACCTCATGTTATTAGTGTCTGTAACTCCTCAGCCCAGCACAGGGACGGGTGTTGGCTCAGTGCTGCATCAGTATTTGCTGGATGTTACTGAATTCACTTTTTGTCTTCATTCGTGCTTCATTTAGTGAAATCTCTGATAAAACTCTTGTCACTTTTGTGTTTTTGAGACCAGCTCTGTATCTCACCATCTCACCTGCCCTTATTCTTTCTCTTCTTTCATTTCTTGTACTGTATTGAGTCCATAGCATCACCAAATGGCAGGACTGACACCCCCAGAGATCGGATTAAGACAGGCAACGAGCAACAATCCTAGAGTCATCCCTTACTGTGACCCAGCCGCAAGCCTAGACCCACTCTCATTCATTAAAACATAAACTTTGAGCTGAAACAACCACCTTCAAGGTAGCCCGTCCTTTGCTGAATCTTTTGCCAAAAAAAGTCAGACCTGAATAAGAAAGATTTTTTTAATATAAATTATTTGAGACTTGATAGCAAACAACCTTCCTGTCTTTCTTCCAACCATGCATCATCATCATCATCATCATCATCATTACCATCATTTATTAAGTGTTTAGTACATACCACATACTGTTCTAAGTCCTTTGTTGTTAATTAACAGCCCTAGTATACACATACTTGTATACATTTATATACATATATACATTATCTTATATGCATATATTATTTTTATCTTCATTTTTCAGATAAGAAAACTACCCAGTGTCCCACAGCTAGTAAATATTACAAACAGAATAGAAACCAAACAAAATGAGTACAAATCTGCCTTCCTTACCTTCCACACCTAAACTGGCAGTTCTTACTTTTAATCTTCCCTGTATCAGTGTTAGCTTTCAAATATGAGATTCTTATAGAGTGAATCTGAGAAAAGGACATGGACATGGAAAATTGCCACCTGAAAATAATGATTATAGGTTTACTTATCCGTTCATCAACATGTATTGAACAACTACTATATGTTAGGTACTATTTTAGATGATGGAGACTGAAAAAACAAAAGTTCCTTTTTGAGATGACTCAGACCTGATCTTCAAATTAGAATTTAAGCTTCCCAATTTGCATGCTATGTAATTGTGAACCAATCACGTAGCCTCTGTCTGGGCTGCAGTTTCTTCATCTTTTATTCAAGGATGATAATACTACTTTATAGGTTGGTCTAAGGATCAAATTGAAATCATGAGACCAAATTGTTACAATGGCTGATATGGCCCTAGGTGATCTCACCTCAACCACTCTCTTCTTCATGCTGTTTGGCTGCAGTGGTGCTGACAGATTCCCCTTCCCCCCACATATACCCAGAGAACTCTCTCAGCTCTTTCAAGTTTTGTTCAGATATCACCTTTGAGGAAGTCAATGATTATCAGAAAATTCCACTTGCCCTTTCCCTCACTCTGACATCCCTGATCCCACTTGCCATAAATCTGCTTTTTTCTCTGTAACATTTATCACCTTTTAACATGTCATGTAATTTAATGATTTATTATGTTTATAGCCCATCTATTCCTTATCTGTTCTTTTCCTTTGCATAGGGACAGAAACTTTTGTCTACTTTATTCACTGACGTATCCCAAGTACCTGGAAAAGGTCCTAGTTCACGATAGGTACTCAATAAATAGAGATTAAGTGAATGAATGTGTATGAGTTTGCACAGTGCTTGGCATATATAGTTCAAAAAACTGTTATAATGTGTCCTCTTTCTTCAGGAAGCTCACAGTGTGATTAAAAATACTCAATCTGAAGACATTTCCAAAAAAACCTTTTTTTTTTTTTTTGGTTGCAAAGTTTTCTCTCCCTAACAAAGCTCTTTTCAGTATGACTGGCATTTACATTTTTCTCGCACACAGCATGTACCTTTCCTGCATGACAGATTTTCTGGAGATTGATTCTGCTCATGCTGGGCTTTTTGCCAGTTCTTCCATATGCTGGGCAGTGACTAGGTAGGAGAAGCTAGCCACTCTGCGATCTGGTTCTCCTGAGAATATCCTTGACCATCCCACAAAGTAATCATTAGACAGTTACATTTCTTGGAATCCTACCACGTGCCTTGCTCTGTTCTCAGGATTCTGGGGGTTGAAAAATGATCCGAGGGGTAAGAAAAAATGTAGGATGTGGCCAGTAGCTTCAAGGAGTGTCCAATACATGACTCTTTCAAATATAGTTTAATAGAACAGAATGCTTGTGTTCAAATCATGGCTCTACCATTCACTAGTCATGTGTGACCTTGCACAAATGACTTAACTTCTTTTTTTTTTTTTTTAATTAATTAATTTATTTTATTTATGGCTGTGTTGGGTCCTCGTCTCTCCGCGAGGGCTTTCTCTAGTTGTGGCAAGCGGGGGCCACTCTTCATCGCAGTGCGCGGGCCTCTCACCATCGCGGCCTCTCTTGTTGCGGAGCACAGGCTCCAGACGCGCAGGCTCAGTAGTTGTGGCTCACGGGCCCAGCCGCTCCGCGGCATGTGGGATCCTCCCGGACCAGGGCTCGAACCCCCGTCCCCCGCATTGGCAGGCAGACTCTCAACCACTGCGCCACCGGGGAAGCCCGACAAATGACTTAACTTCTTTCAGTCCTGAATTCCTTTCCTGAAAAAAAAAAAAAAAAAAGGTGATGATAATACTACTTCATAGGATTGTTGAGAGGTAAAAATGATGCTTAGGAAAATAAGAGATAAAAATGCTCAGAGTTGTGCTTGGTACATTGTAGATACTGCTTTATAAACCTTCACTTTTATATTAAGCACCACCTGACAAAACAAAGGCATATGAAATAAGAGTAAATAACCATCAAGGGTTAAATGAGCATGAGTGGCATTGGAGTCAGAGGATTCATGATGGCTGCAGTAATCCAAGAGAGCTTTTCTTCATTCCTTTATTCATTTGCTAAACATATAGTGAGAGAATCTACTGCTTCACTTTGAGGAGTTCTAAATCTGGTGGAGGAGATGGGGCAACAAACACAATGTATTGTGAAATATGTGATGGGAGCAGTACTGAGAAAGGTCACTCTGATGACAGTGTGATATATAACATATGTTGTGCTGGTGAGTCAACACAAGAAGACCAGTCTGGAATTTTTAAATATATTTCCAGGTGAGATGCTATGAGAGTTTGAAGAAAGGATACAGACAGCAGGAGAGGACAAAAGCAAGAACTATTTAACGGGTTGCTACTACTGGACACATTTAATCTATCAGTATCATTTTACATGGAGTTGACACCTTCTCCTCTTTAAAACACTTTCTTCTCTTGGATTCCAAGACATCACATCCCCATGTTTTTCTTCCCACTTCCCTGGTAGCTCCTTCTCAGTAGCCTTAGCTTGTTTGTTTTCTTCTTCCTGTCCTCTTAACCTTGGATTTCCCAGGACTTAGCATTAGGACTTCATCTCTTTTCTAGCTACACTCATCCCCTTGCTGAATCTTGGTATTCCTACCATGAATTCCCATGACAGCACATTTCACCTATGTGTTGACACTTTAAATTCTTATCTCTAGGTCAGATCTCTGCCTTGAACTCCAGATGTGTATATACAGTTGTCTTCTCTGCATATCCACTTGGCTATCTAACAGACATCTCTAACCTAACAACATGCCCCGAAACAAGCTCCTAACCTTCTACCCTATACCTGCTCTACCCATGGTTTTCCTCATCTCAGTTCATCACAACTCTATTCCTTGAGTTGCTCAAACATAAACTTCAGAGTGATGGGAATGATCTCAACTCCTTCCTTTCTCTCAGTTCTGTTGGTTCTACCTTCAAACTATCCCAGAAAACGACTTCCCTCCAATTCCATAGCTGTTCTACCAGTCCAAGCCACCATCCTCTCTCATCTTAATATCTGTAGCAACCTCCTAAATGCTATCCCTGTTTCCACTCTTGACCACGTGCGGTGCAGTGTCCACACAGTAGTCAGTCTTGATGCTTTCAAGACATGAGTTAGATAATAACACTCCTGGGCTCACAAGATTCACAAGGCTCCTAGCTCGTTCAAAGTCCAAGTCAAAAAGAACTTAAAATAGCTAAAAAGCCCCTAAGCAATACAGTCTCCATCATCTCCTTGTTCACATCTTCCAAGTCCCTCCACCTCAGCCTTGCTGGTCTCCTTGCAGTTCTTGGAATACTGCAGTCACACTTCCACCCGAGGGTTCTGTTCCAGCTCTTCTGTCTACCTGAATCTTCCCTTAAACAGCCCCATGGCTTCTTCCCTCAACTATAAATCTTTGCCCAAATGTCATGTTTCTAATAAGAACTTTTCTTACCCTACTATTTAAAATTAAAATTCCCACCTCTTCCACTTATTACCCCTTCCCTGCCTAATTTTTCTCCATAGCCCATATCACCTTCAAACATTTTATGTAATTTGTTTTTGAAACTGTTTGCCTTTCCCTGTAAGAAGGTAAACAT
This sequence comes from Balaenoptera musculus, assembly GCF_009873245.2. NCBI lineage: Eukaryota > Metazoa > Chordata > Mammalia > Artiodactyla > Balaenopteridae > Balaenoptera > Balaenoptera musculus. The sequence goes on from NC_045792.1 coordinate 44,241,613, forward strand.
CAGGAATTTTGTCTGTTTTGTTCAGTGGACATCTCCAGTACCTAGAAGATTGTTTGATACGTAATAGACACTCAATACAATAAATAGTTTCTGAATGAACAGCTGAATTGGTAATTCACTGAATTGGAAGAGTAAAGATTGGAGATAAAGATGAATCTAATATAATAGTGCTACTTTTATTGAGTAGAGGCAGTGAAATCCACTTAAGTCTGGAAGTTGATAAGCTTGGAGCATTTTTTATTTGAGGTTTCTTTAAACTAGCCAAATAGAGATGTCTAGGTTGGTAGTAAGAAGTAGGAGCCAGGAAAGGGGCTGGAGAGACACAGACATCCCAATGATGTAGAAAAATGCAAGTATCCACAGTCAGAATAAGAAGGAAGAAACCTGGTTATAGAACGCTTAGAGAGGAGCAGAGAAAGAGAAACACGATAGCTGTCTTCTGCTACCACTCTGCCCACAGTGCCTAATGTAGTGCAATGAAAGTACTGTGCAGTATTGACAGTCACCGTTCAGATGTGTTCACCATCCATGAATGGAGTAACAAGGACTGTTTACTCTCGTTGCCACAATCTTGGCTCTCTATGCCCCGATGCTGAACAGAAATACGGAGACAGGGCTTCCCTGGTGGCGCAGTGGTTGAGAGTCTGCCTGCCAATGCAGGGGACACGGGTTCGAGCCCTGGTCTGGGAAGATCCCACATGCTGCGGAGCAACTAGGCCCGTGAGCCACAACTACTGAGCCTGCACGTCTGGAGCCTGTGCTCTGCAACAAGAGAGGCCGCGATAGTGAGAGGCCCGCGCGCCGCGATGAAGAGTGGCCCCCGCTCGCCGCAACTAGAGAAAGCCCACACACAGAAACGAAGACCCAACACAGCCAAAAATAAATAAATAAAAATAAATTAAAAAAAAATACGGAGACAGAGTTATGAAGGAGAAAGAAAGAGTGGCTTTATTTCTTTGCCAGGAAGAGGGGAACACAGTAGGCTAGTGCCTCAAGAACTGTGCCCCGCTCACTGGGGAATAGGAAGAGGTTATATAGTCAGGGTTAGTGGTCAGAGGTATGTGATAAGGAACAAGGCAGTAACAGTCTTGCATTCTTTTTTCTTCTGCAAAGTTTCAAAAGTGTGGGGTTGCTGACAAGATTAGGGTGTGTGCAGGGTCTCCTAATTTTGATGAGCTTCTCTGGTCCCTTTAATCTTGCCTCAGGTGGTTTTGTGGCTGCTTCTCCCTTGATTAGCAACCCTTTGGATCTGCCCTTCAGAGCTCAGGGAAGGTCATGGAGTCTGGAGTCTTTCCTACAAGAAGTGGGGGACAAAAGGCCTCCGTGCCCAGGAACCCCACAGGGCTCTGCTCGGCATCACTCTCTAACTTTAAAAAAAAAAAAAAACACAGACAGAATTTTTGAATCAACAGTTTAGACATTGAACAGCGGACTGAGCAGGACATTAATCCCTGACAGAGGGGAAACCAAGTAGGTGAACCCTATGATAACTTACTGCCTCGAGATGATAAGCTTACTTATCATCTTACTGATGAGACGCTTACTGCCTGGAGAGAGTTTCCAGCTGTAATGCAGGGAAGGTATACTCAACAGAGTTCAGCAGTCTCCCTGAGTTGAGAAGACAGAGTTCAGAATTCAGAGAGGCCACAGTGGAAAGAATTTGCAATGCAGGGAGTGGAGAGGGCTACGGAGAGACCTCTGGAGATCTGCACATGTACCCCTCACAACTTCAGCTGAGTAGTAATCATCACTTGCATTTGAGGAAAATACTCAAGGCCAGGAGAAAAAAAGCCACCAGCAGTATCAGGCAGAACAGTCTAAGGAGGTCACACATGGCTGGGCATACTTCCTGTTCCTATCAGCCAGGAGAAAAAAAATTATCATATGACACATCAAGCAGAGCCCTCAGAAGAGTATTTCCGCAGTAAAGGGAAAAATTGCTAAATTAAGAGAATGAGAGAGAAAACGTGTCTCTAGGGCTGTGCAGATTTTCTCAGAGAGAGAGAATGTCAAGTGTTCAGCAATGACACTGTTGCATAAAACCGAGAAGGCTTCAGTTTAAGAGAATGCCACGGTTCTGGCTGTTAAGACATAACTGTTGACTTCACTGAGAGTAAACTTAGTAGACATTGGATAGGCAGAGAGAAGAATGGTCAGTGGGGAGGAAATATGGAGCATTCATAGGACAGTAAGGAAGCAATTGTAAGAGTGTGATAATAAACTGGTTTATAATCCTAGATCAAATTAATGAGGGCCAAGGAGAATACATTCTGGGGAAAGACAAGACAGGCAAAAATGTGATAAATTCCACATAATCCTTAGGGGAGAGTCACAAACTACTATTTGGTTCCTGATTTCAAGCCTGCAAACTAATCACAGGTGTAATTAAAAATTGGACTGATATTTTGTAAATCACCCGAGGGTAAAAGCAAACAAAACATAGAAATCAAAGGAAACTTTAAGGAAGCATTTAAAGCCTAAAACTAGGTGACAACCAAACCCCAGTTATGACAATAAATGCAATTCAATGAGCATATCTAATTTATTAAAGGAAAGACATACTTTTTTCCCAAAAGAAGGAAAATTGCAGAGGGTTGCAAATTTTGTATTAAAAAAGCAATTGCCCAAAAGGAGAGTGGAATTTTCTCTTTTCCAGATATCTCTGCATAGATCCTATAGATGATACTGTTTTGCTCCTTTTTGCCTAAAGGCAGAGCAACGGATTAAATGACTTTCAAAAGTTCCTTCCATCTGTGATTGCAACAAAACATAACATAAGCAATTAAAGTCAAACATATCAACTCTTCTGGAGTAGACTATTATACTTCTAACTGAAATAAATCTGAGAAAGAATATCCATTGAAAGATTGATTGTATTGGAGAAAATATCCATCACATGTAAAGACAAGAAGACATATATCTGAAATAAACACCAGATGAATTATGATAGCAAAAAAATGGAAAATCAGCTACAATAATAAATAATATTGCAGCATTGCATGCCAACTGTTTGCACACTTTAGAGCAAATTTGTTGAGAAAAATAAATTACTGTAAAACATATTATCAACTGCCAATTCTTTGATAGAAAAGAAATAAACTTGCTGTGGTGTGACTACATACACGTTAATGGACAAATAAAAACATCTAGTTATCATTGTGTATCTTCATGGAGGCAAGAGGAATGGTACAAGAATTTTCATATTGAAGACCTGTCTCATCTCAGAATGTGCAGCAATGTAAAAGAAAAGTCAAAATACCTAGGAAGAAGAAATGAAATAGTTAATACATTTTTGTTGGGAGAGTATCACAGAAAGAAACAACTAGAATCCTGAACTAGCAAGTACCAAGATCATGATCAATCCCATTTGTCCTCAAGTCCGTGGGAATATAGGTTGAGTGTAGATGTTATATGTCTTTAGGATGAGATTTTGGCCCTAAACCTCTGTGGAAACCCTAGCATCTATGAATCACAGATTTGTTCCAGACAATAAGGAATTATTTATATGCCATCTTGAATGGGCTAATGGTGTTTTTCCCCAGGATATATACTTGCAAATAATTGTATAACACTTTAACCGAAAGCATTTTGGCCTGGATTAAATATACAAGGCAGACGTTGTTATAACTGCCACTTCACTTATGCAAAAACTGAGTTTCCCAGAAACTAGAGAGTTGCTTTTATAACTCAGGACATTAATGGCAGTGCTGGAGTTTGAGCCCCCATCTGCCAACTCCAAGTGGAGAGAATTCATAGTGTCCTCAGAAGCAATCCACATTAATAAAAGATTTTATTCTGTCCTTATACATCAAGAAGATTTGTGTGCAGTTACTATTGATCCAGAGCAGATGAGGCAGGTCAAATGTAATATCAGTAGATGCCCAAGGAATAAGTTAGGACCACCTGTGTGAAGAACAGTGTGAGCAGGGGCATGTGTCCAGGAATCTGTTCTCAAATCAATAGAGGAGCAGAGGTTTATGTGCACGGCAATCAGAAAACCAAAGGTCCCATCTAAAGGTAGATAGGTGGCTAAAGATATGTCTTGAGTGAAGACAGGAAGCTACCCAGAGTCCAGGAGAGCTAGTCCAGGGATAACAAGGTTTCCCATATTAAGTTAAAAGACCTGTTGCCACCCATTAGATGAGGAAACTGAGGTACATTGGGATTCAGTGATCTAACTCTGGTCAAACAGGAAATAGGACTCAATCCTTCGGAGTCGTCATCCCAACAGCCTAAAAGTGAACAAAACAAAAAAGCAAAGCTTATAGATGACTTTAAAATCAAATCATTCAGCCTTCTGAATGGGGACCGACAGAAAAAGGGAGGCAGAAAGAAGGTAAGAGTTTTAGTCCACAACTTGGTAATTTAAAATCTAAAAAATATGGAGATTTGGTGATTTTGTTGAATTTGTGCTCAGTTCTTTCTAATGAGCTTGAACATAATTAGCCAGAGGTTTCCTCTCTTTGCTTTCCTGTGTGGGTAAAAGACTAAGGAAGAATTGACACAAAGGGTGAGATTGGTCCAAAGGGGACAGTGTTTGCTCAGCCAAATGACAGACCAGAGTGTAAGCTGATTACCTTTCCCCATGGTTTTTAGAGGAGAAAAAAATATATATAGCAGAAAATGCTATTGCCCAAGTGGGGATAGTTATAACAGAGAGGAAGGGAGCCAGACTAAGGAAACAAAATTAAGCTAAGTAGAATGCAGGCTGACCACCAAGGGAAATGGCAAAGCATAGAAGACAATTAGGTTGAGAAACTGTCTTCCAAGGGAAATCAGAGGAACCCCATTGCCTGCGTAATCAAACACAGATATGGTACTATAGGGAACATACCTGAAGTGATGGAGGAAGAGAAAAGCCCATCCGAGGATCCTGGGCTTTCCCATGGAAAATCATGAACAAGGAAAAAGCCCTGCCTCAGCACAGGTTTTTTATGGAGAAAAAATAATCCAGCTCCCTACTGATGTTTCTCTGCATCTAAAGTGCCTTTCAAAGTCTCCTTCTCATTCCCTCCAATGGTACCCACATGTTTCAGACATCAATCTTTCAGTGCTTTGTTGTGAATATTTGAATTTAACAAATGTCTCCCACTGTGTTGACATTCATGTATTTTCAGACTCTTCTCAATGATAATCATTCACACAGTAATAACAAATCACTGGACATAGCCTAAAGAACTTTACCATGATTTGCATTGTAAACTGCAGTGGTCAAGGGAACAAGCTATGGAGTCGGAATTGGGTTCTAACCTCTCATTACATTTGATCTTGACCAAGTCAGTTAACCTTGCTGAGGTTTAGTTTTATCATCTGTAAAATGGGTATAAAAATACCTCTCCCTTAAGATTATTGTGGAGAATAAATCAGATGATAAAATTTTTTTAAATTAACACAGTGCCTGGACAAGATATGCCAGAGTGCCTCTTTGTAAATGTTATTGATAGTAATGATAATTATGAAAATGAAAGGTATAGCCCCAGATAGCAAGGGTTACAGAGAGGCCTGATAGAAAATACAAAGCATGCATTTTACCTCTTAGTTCTAGGTGTTAGAAAGTGCTCAATGACTGTTGACGTATGTCATTTAAGCATATGATAATAAAGGGTAATTATGGAAGAGTGATGACATTCAGGCATTTTTTTATCCAGCGTTGTTTTAAGAAAGATGTGGGGAGAAGAGATTATGAAATATACCTTTTTTTTTTTTTTTGGAAGAGTTTCTTTTTTTTTTTTTTAAAGTCCTTCAATCAGTTATTTATTTATTTATTTATTTATGGCTGTGTTGGGTCTTCGTTTCTGTGCGAGGGCTTTCTCTAGTTGCGGCAAGCAGGGGCCACTCCTCATCGCGGTGCGCGGGCCTCTCACTATCGCGGCCTCTCCTGTTGCGCAGAACAGGCTCCAGACGAACAGGCTCCAGACGCGCAGGCTCGGTAATTGTGGCTCACGGGCCCAGTTGCTCCATGGCATGTGGGATCTTCCCAGACCAGGGCTCGAACCCGCGTCCCCTGCATTAGTAGGCAGATTCTCAACCACTGCACCACCAGGGAAGCCCGAAATATACCTTTCTTATATTTGTGTAAGGTAGAGAACTTTCTTTTCCCAATGAAAATCCTGGCCAAAGTCTGTAACATAAATAAACATAAAGAATTTGTTCATACTTTATTGCTGAGGTAATCTTGGCTCTTTGTGATAGAAAGAGCAAGAGGTTTGGAAAATGGGAGTTTGAGTCCCAGGACCACCATTTCCTCCTCAGTTTTAGTAAGAGCTTCTCTGAGACTTCATCATCCTCATCACAAAAGAGAAATAATTATCTTCTCTCTGACTACTTCACGGGGTTGTTACAAGAATTAATAATGTATGTGGAGGTGCTTTGTAACATAATGTCAAAATACTACCTTACCACATTATTATCTCCCAGGGAAGTAAAGTTAAACTTTAGAAAGAAAACAGAAAAGTTCCAATATGGTGGGCACTACATGAGAATAGTGGTCTGGTATTCAGCCATTTATGATGGTAACCCAGGATTTCCTTCCGTTTATGAAGCTATGCAAGCCACACCCCATTCAACCTATTTTATTAAAAAAAAAATTGTACTTCCATGGAAAACTATGCATTGTCTAGAGGACACCCCTCCACATTACCTGTTTCTACACTTGCCTTGTCTTTGAGCTGTTTGACAACTGTGTAAATTATAAGTAACTGATAGCAATGCAAGATAAGTCTTATCTATAGACAGCAAATTCTGTTCTGCTCAGTAGGGATTCAATTGTCTTCCCTCCCACCCTGATAAAAAATTAGTTTGCCACCATTCAAATACTCATGTCAATATTCCTGATCTATAGATATGTCTTTTTTCAAATTTTCTTTTGAATCGGTTATCATATATGCCTGGTTACCTCAGGGGTTAAACAAAATCTTTAACATGTGTTCATCTTTATGTCTGTATGAGAATAATAAATTTACTCTTTTTTGGAAATTATGTTTAAACAGTTTGTTCATTCATCATTTATCCCACAAACATTTGCTGGGTAGCTATTCTGTGGTCAGCTCTGGTCAGACTTAAGCCTAAAGGAGTTAAAGAGCTCATCAGAGCACTTAGCACACTGCAGCATTATTGTAAATTCAGGAACCTGCTTCCCCCACCCCTTCACCCAGCACACAATAAACACTTGATAAATATGTACTGAATGAATTTTAAGTGTCTTTCCCCAAAGACGCACAGTCTAGTCATTTCTGCTCTTGTAAAGGCCTTCCAGCTTCTAGAACCTAGACAGTGCTAGGCATGTTGAAGACATTTGATAAATGTTTGTTGAATGAATGAGCGTATAGTCTGCTTTCAAGAGACTCACAGCCTTCTGAGTTTTCTGGTCATATGAAGGTCCACCATCTAGGCTTGCCCAATGCCCACACTTAGTAGATGTGCAATCAATGTCTACTGACTGACTTCTAAGGCATGGCAAATGTAAAAACTCAACCTAAGTATTAGATCCTCCTCAACTAAATCACCTCCCTATAAGTAAAGCAATCATTAATCTTTAATATCAGTTCTTGATTAGATTTCCAAAGCAAAAAAAGTTATTTTTCTTGTTATTTGAGTTAACTTTTTCCTTAGTCTAGAGAGTTAAATTTCTATCATTATTTTCAGGAGTTGATGTCATCCATATTCCTTTGGTAACATTTATTCCATTGTCATCAACTACAAACCTTGTGTTCATTTTTATCAAACAAGTTCTAACACAGTCTCTGTCACATTACCAACAAGAACACCAACATGACCATCAGGTTTCTTTCTTAAAATGGGAAATAAGAGTTATGCTACAAGTTTCCTAAGCTCTTTGCAGAGTGAGAAAAACCTATGTTTGGCAAAGATAATTTAGTCGATAGAATTAGGTATAAATATTATCCAAAAAAATAGAAAGGAAGAAACTACGTGCTTAGAATGAAGTACAAATCATTGTCTCCAAAAGGGACCTGGCATAAACCTTGAAGAGACTTATTAATAATGCCCACATCTGCCCTGAAACCTTCTCAACACCCATGCGGAAGAATGTTCTTCACTGACCATGCTATAAATATAGCTGGTGGGAGAGGGAGTTTTATGGTCTCTGAATGACAGTGTGGATCACTGCAAAGGTTGTTCCTGAAACCAGAGGGAATTAAATTAGCTGCTCCAAGAGTTCTCAAAAGGTTGAAATGTGCTATTGTGCCCATATTATGCGTGACGATTGATGTAGTCAGTCTGGTATTTTCAGCAATAGGTGAAAAAATGGTCGAATTGGTTATTTAAATTAGCCAATTTGAAGACGTCCACAACAACTGGCACAGGATATACAAACTCAGCATCAGATCATGCGTTTCAGAGGTCATAGTCTTGTGAGGGGAATGAGCCTTGAACATAAATAACTAGATAGGTAATCCCATGTGGGAAGCGCTAAGTAAAATAAGAGAGGAAGAAATTTAAAATATGGCTAAAGAAAGAGAGATTACAATCCACGGTGGTTTGTTTGTTTGTTTTTTAAATTATTTTATTTATTTATTATTTTTTTGGCTGTGCTGGGTCTTCGTTTCTGTGTGAGGTCTTTCTCTAGTTGCGGTGAGCGGGGGCCACTCTTCATCGCGGTGTGCGGGCCTCTCACTGTCGCGGCCTCTCTTGTTGCAGAGCACAAGCTCCAGATGCGCAGGCTCAGTAGTTGTGGCTCATGGGCCCAGTTGCTCCGCGGCATGTGGGATCTTCCCAGACCAGGGCTCGAACCTGTGTCCCCTGCATTAGCAGGCAGATTCTCAACCACTGCGCCACCAGGGAAAGCCCCACGGTGGTTTTAAAAGGCTTTCTGCGGGAGGGGAATTTGAGCTGGGCCACGACGGATGAGTAGATTTTGGCTATGTGGACATGAAAGGCTGAGCATTCCAGGAATAGGGAACAGCATTAGCACACATGGAAGACCTGAAACAACGCATAGGTGGAAGAGAAAGAAGCTCTCTAAGCTCTTTAGGTGAAGGTCCTCTGCACACAGCACACACCCGCCTTGCTTTGATGGCTTGCTCCTCGGCAGGACTGTCTCCTTGGTGATAATCACTGCAACACTTCCATGTGTGGAGACTGCACTGATGAACTTGAGCACAAGCACCCAGATGTGGGAAGGTGTGGAACACGGACTTGAAAGAGCAGGGGACTCAGTTTTTCTGGAAGAGCAATGGCTTTCAAACTATAAATCCATGGAAGCTTTTGCTTAAACAAAATCTTCTATGGGATCCCAGTAAGCACAGTAGAACTGCTCTGTTTGAAAGAGAGATGGGGGTCCAGGGGCCCACCTACTTAGCTTTCTCTCGTTGAAGGCAGGCCCCCAGCAGGGGCCAAGGGTGGATGATGTTCTATTGCTCTCTGGAATACGGTCTATAGAAAGCACTGCTCTGAAGCAAAGGGTGTACAATAAATAGCATTTCAGGGACTAAGGGGTTCATGTCAGATGGAGAAGGGTCTGGAATTCCAGCTTACCTGTTTGACCTTTATTCTGTAAGGAATAAGGAGTCACCGAAATTTGTTCGATAGGAGGTAATGAAACCTGAGTGAGAGAAGACAAAGGAATGGAATGATGGAAAGACTACACCATTCAGAAAAGACTCAGCAGGACTTAGCAAGTGATTGGTGTGAAGGGCAAAGAAAAGGGAGTCTACAAAATCAGATAGGATTTTGAGCTGAGTGACTGAAGTCATTAGAGAAAGACAGTGATGGGCAGAGGCTTGAGAGGAAATAGGAAGAGTTCAGTTTAGGACACACTGCATAGGCTGGGGGCACAGAAGTAAAGGTGGCCAACCGAGAACCGGATGCATGACACTGGACCTTAGTATCTGTGGTCAGAGCTTCCAGTGGTGAATTCAGCTCAAAGAGCACAGAGGCTACTATTCTTGGTATGTACAAGGATCCATCCATAAAATGCAACTGCTATATGGACAAAATGTTGGAGTGTAGGACCCTCATACAGAAAATATACTGATAGAAGAAACTTATGTAAGAGTTTTCTCTTTTCCATGTCCCTCTATTTTTGGCTGATGAGCATCCTCAGACTTCAACCTATTTCTTCATACCTTCCTTCTTTCATTTATTTGCCTGTAATTAATTAATTACCAGTTGGGTGCTTGGCATAGTGCTGGATCCTGTGTACAATGAAAAACGTGTGACCCCTGGAGGCAGCCTGAGCAGTGAAAAAAAGCATAGATCTGGATGTCAGATCAACCTGGACTTGAGTGCTAGCTCCATCCCTAAACAGCTGTAACAACTCGGCCAAGTTAGTGTAACTTTCTGTAAAGGGGAATTTGAATCTAGACCTCAAGGAGAGGCCAGGCCAGAGGTACAAACCATGAAACAGAACCAGATAGTTTAAGGAATGTAGAGGCAGAGAAGAGACAAAGGCAAAGGATCAAGCCCTGAGCCCTAAGCATGCTAGCTCCCTACCCTCTGTTAGTGACTATGGTTGAACAGATAAAGAATAGTGGTTATTAATACCAGGGTTAGAGCCAGATAGACCCAGGTGCAAATTCCACCTTGGCCCATTTCTACTAGTAGATGATAAGCAAAGTATATAAAATATCTCTGCACCTCCTGAATTTCCTTATCTCTACAGTGGGTATAATGTTATTAACTCACAGGGTTATCATTGGGATTGAATAAAACAACATACCCAAAGCAATGAGTACAGGCATGGGAAATAGAAAGCACTTAATAAATGAGAATTCGCCTTGTGGGGTGCTGCTTCCTGGCTTAGAGGCAAGGAGAATCTCTTGCCCTCATCTTTGGGTCTAGCCCAGGCAGGCAGGACTTTTGCACCTGGAGGAACCCCCAGAAGGCTCTGTGAGGCGGGGGAATTTTCAGGTGTTATTGGATCCAACACAGCAGCACTGGAGCTGAAAGGTCACTAGAAGATGGGCTGGATTCCCAGAAGGGATCTTACATGCTCTACCCCCTAGGTGGAAGGCCCACCACTGTGGCTCTGACTTTCATGCCCTGGGGGGAGCAGCACCTGGTGGGGACCCTGTTTTCCCCAGTCCCACCCTCTAGCAGCCCTGCCATTTGTAAACAAAGGGAAATGGTACTTTCAGACATCTTTTTTTTCTTGCTCAGTGTGGAGAATAGCTCATTACTCTATCCTCTTCTTCTTTCCAGATCTTAATTCTGGAAAATCAGTCTGTTATAAGATGCCTGTTCTTACAGCAACTAAAACAAGATGGTGTATATTTCCACTTCATGGAGTCCCAGGCAGCACTTTTTTTTTTTTCTGTAATCTGCCTTACACAGGATTTGGTGTCTGGATGATCACACCTGTATTATCTGAGTTAGAAAGTCAAAGGGATAAAGTCCAAATTTCCAAGTCCTTAATTATCTTGACCAGATCTATCAGAATAACCAGAGGAAAGTTTGTCTCAAATAAAACAGGTGAACTATTTCTTCTCAAATCAGTGATTGTAGCCTCTTAACAGAGCCCAAGAGTTGATCTAAGGAGACTTTTATCCAAACATGTAACTTCAACTGAGTTACATCTGTGTCACCCCCAGCCTGTGTTTACAGAGGCTGAGAGGCCCACCCACCACCTTCCAGATTGATGTTTTAGGAGAAAGTTTCTAGACATAATGGAGTCAGCTCACCTAATGAGGTATAAATTCGGCCCTCCTGCTGAAACATCGTCTTAAATGATGACTTTCTCTGCTGAGCATGGAATGGTTTCCACAACTTTCTTCTGACGTTGGAGTGATATTCCCAGGCCAGCCCCGAGTCAGGCTCCACTCCTCAGCGCTGTTGTCCAGCATGCGGCGGACATGGTGAGAGAGCATGCTTCTGGCTCAGTCCTAGAGGAACAATCCATTCCAAGATGCTGTTGAGTACTTACACTATGGTTCAAAGATCCTGGGTGGACCCAGCATGTCACTTGCATGTCAATTTGAGCTCTCCTATTCCTCAGAGATGTGGCCAATCTGTGGGAAAGCCCTACCTGCATCCTTCAAAAAGTGTTCAGCCTTTCTCCCTCAAGCTCTCCCTGCCTAAGCTTTTGTTTCCTTGTCTACCATCTTTGCTCTGTATGAATCCAGTAACATTATGGAAGGTTCGGGGTTGTCATAAGAAAGGAATTACATCACAATTGCACAGCCTTCTATAATCTCAATAGCTCTCTCTTCTGCTTTCCTAACCTCATGCTCTGATACTTTCTAGCCCACACAGCCACTGGAATATGAATTTCAGTCCTTCATTTTCCACTGCCTCTCTCTTAGTGGGGAGCCTACCAAGCCAGTCTGTCTTCCTCTGGTTTCTCTGGAATTCCGTGGTATAAATTTCCCTCTGCTTACTCCTGCAAGTTGGGTTAATGTCATTAAGGATTGGATGCTTGGGCTTTATTCTTAAGACTTTCTGACTCAGTCTTCCCAAAAGTGCCCTGAGGGCAGTTTCAGGGAATAACAGGAAGCCCAAATGTATTGGCTTCTAGGTTTCCCCCATCAACCAAATGTCTCTATTTGTCAGAGACCTTCCAGTAATGGAAGCAGAAGTGAGAGATCGAGACCTCTAACAAGGAAATATCAGTGGAACCAATTAAAAATATGCTGAATATGTCACTACTTCTTTATGAACACCATGAAACCTAAGAAACTGAAGGTTGATAATTTCCTTTCGTAACAGGCAAAGGAAGATGCCTTCTTGCCTCAAAGGTCTTGAGTGAGAACACTGGTGAGAAAAATATTCAGAAGAGTAAATGAGTTTTCACCAGTGAGTGAGCACTTTACCACCGATGTGATGATAAAAAGCAAAAATTTCTCCACAGTAAATATAAGGCATTATGAAACCACACTGATTTTGCCTTATAACTTCCCCTTCTGCCTTCTTCATGATGAATAACCATTTATTAGTTTCTCATTTCTTCTTTGTGGGGTTTGCTTCACCTGCCAGGCAGCAACTATTTACTGGAGCTTAAAGACAAAGAAAAAGAGAAAAAGTCAAGAAGCTTCCTTCATTTCTTGGTAGCTCTTTAGTAGAGATGTGAAATAACACCTTTAACTGCGCTGAGGAATACTCATTATCCGCTAGAGATATCTGCTCTATTGGGCTCAGCAGGTCCTAGGAGCTTTGAGGGTTTTGCCAAAATAAATTCTGGAAAGATAACACAAGATAAAAGTGAATTTTGCCTTTATTCCATTCACACCGAGAAATGTTCCTCCTCTTTCTAAATCATAGGAACTTGGGAAACTTAAGAAAGGTAGGAAAAGGTGAAATGTTAACCCAGTTTGTGTAGCAGTAGGAAGACAGTGGATGAAAACTACAGGTTCAGAAGCCTTACCCAGAGAGATGGATTTTTTTATTATGATTATGATTATGACTGCGATTGTTATTTGATTCACGCTGAAAGGAAGGAAACTTAATTTAGGTAGCTAGTATGCAACTGCAAGCCCTGTTGTCAACTAAAGTGTTTAGACTTTTATCTGACAGGTCAAAATGAGGAATCACTGCCAGCCAGGAATGAAATCATTCCAAACTCCCTATGTCACAACACTTTAAGATTTCACTCCAAGTTGAATTTGTACATTATAAACCAGACCCAAGGTTCAGGAAGAAAGAAAGTAAGTAGATCTTATACAAGAAGGCAGTCATAAATGTATAAATCAACAGCTGAGTGGACAGTGGACTATATAATAAATTGTCCCTATCCTCAACCTGACCAAAGTTGATTGGACCATGAGTGGGGAACTGACTCAAGGCAGTAAATTCATTGGCTTGTGATTAACAAGATTACTCCTCTTTGTTGTTGTCGTTTGAATGAAGAGACATAGATGGAACTTATGAAAAGGTAAGGGGCATTATTATGTTCATCACAAAGCACCTGATTTTCATTTGTATAGAGAAGGCTGTTTGCCTAGAAAATGTTTAGAAACTACTGTGTCAACAGGAAATGAGAAACCATTGTTACAGCCCTATTTCCTTTTTTGCTGACTACATGAAATTGGATAGGTCATCTGGAAAAAATAAGGTTTCTAAAAAATCATAGGTGTGAAGATGGTATTTTGCCATTATAGTAAAGGACATAGAAAAATAAGTGAGCTGTGAAACTTCTGCGAATTCAGATATGCCAGATATGGAGTAGAAGAGGGTCTGGACAATGATTAGGGAATGAAGCATCAATTTCCATGAAGGCTCAAGTTAAAATGGAGGAAAAATTCCTGTATTCATCAGAGTTCGTGTGACTCTATGTCCAGATTCGCCTAGGACATGCCCAGTTTATGCCTCGTTTCCTAGCTTTGTTATTCGCTACCAGCTTTCATTCTCAGAAATGTTCCAATCTGGATGATAAGTTATATGATCACATTAACTATGGTCACAAGGTAAAGGCTCACAGATTTAAGGTATAGTGGGTAAATGCTGGAGATTGGTTAACTAAAATTTATTTCCTGGTGGTATGGCCAAAATGGCAGAGTATGAAGACCCTGAACTCACCTCCTCCCATAGACACACCAAAATTATGACTATTTACAGAGCAACTATTGAGGAGAAAGACCAGAATCTAGCAGAAAGTATCTTCTACAACTAAAGATATAAAGAAGGAACCAAAACGAGACAAGTAGGAGAGGCAGAGACTTGATGGGTTGTGACCCATACCCCCAGGTGGGAGACCCACAAACTGGGAAGTAATTATAATTGCAGAGGTCCTTCCTAAGGAATGAGGGATCTGAGCTCCACATCAGGCTCCCTAGCCGTGGGGTCCTGCATGGGGAAGACAAGCACCAAGAATGCTTGGCTTTGAAGGCCAGTGGGGCTTCCTTTCTGGAGATCCAGAGGTCTGTGGGAAAAGAGACTCCAGTTTTAAAGGGCGCCCATAAAATCTCACGCGCTCCGGGACCCAGGACAGAAGGGGTCATTTGCAAGGAGCCTGGGTCAGACCCAGCTGCTGATCTTGGTGAGCCTCCCAGAGAGGCAGGAGGCAACTGGAACTCACCCTGGGGACATAGACCTTGGCGGCAGCCATTTGGGGGAGCACATCTACCATGAGGACAGTGGGGCTGGCAAGCAACATGTCAGAATTCTCCCTCCAGCTTATTAGCACCAGGACTCAGACCCGCCCACCAGCCTGTCAACACCAGTACTGGAATGCCTCAGGCCAAGCAACTAGCCAGGTGGGGACATAGCCACAGCCAACAGCAGGCAGGCTACTTGAAGACCCCCTGAGCCCATAGCCACCCCAGCACATGGCCCACTAGCGGGCCCAGGACCCAGCCCCAAACACTAGTGTACAGGCAGTAACCCTGGGACACTGAGGGCCCTGCAGCCAGAGACCCCAGCACCTGGATCCACCCACCAGTGAGCAGGCATGAGCCCCAAGACCCCCTGGGCCCCAGCCCTGCCCTCCAGTGGGAGGACACCAGCCCCAGGACCACTGCAGCCCTGCAGCCTGCTGTGTCGGGACCCAGCCCACCCACCAGCAGGCCAGCACTTGCTCTGGGACCCCTGGGACCCCTGGGCCTTGCCTCCACCCACTAGCAATGTGAAACCAGCCCTGGGAAACCCCAGGCCCAGCCCCTCCCACAAGCAGGTCAGTACCCACTCAGAGACACTTTGGACCCCTCAGCCAGGGGGAGGGGAGTAGGGGGAGGATAGAAATAGGTGAGGGAGGTTAAGAGGTACAAACTTCTCGTTGCAAATATATGTCACTGGTATGAAATGTACAACGTGGGGAATATAGTCAATAGCTATGTGAAATCTTTGTACGGTGACATGGAGTAACTAGACTTACAGTGATCAGTTTGAAATGCATAGAAATATCTACTCACTATGTTGTGTCACATGAACTAACATAGTGTTGTAGGTCAATTATACTTCAAAAACAAACAAACGAACTCCCGGAAAAAGAGATCAGAATTATGGTTACCAGAGGCAGGAGAGGGCCATGGGAGGAAGGGGGAATTTGATGGAGTCAGTCAAAAGGTGCAAACGTCCAGTTATAAGACAAGTAATACTAGGGATGTAATGTACAACACGAGAAATATAATTAACACTACTGTATGTTATACATGAAAATTGTCAAGAAAGTAAAGCCTAAGCGTTCTCATCACCATGGGGGTGTGGAGGGGAGGCTCCTGTACCCGTTTAAAAACTGCTATTTTGTTTGCTGAAGGCCTGTGGGGCTGTGAGTACAAGCCCCGGTTAAAAAGGAAATGACAGGCCCCAAATGGAGTCTCTTGTGTTAGGCCTCATGGCGGCAGACCAAGGCTTAACACTAACCTAATTACTTCCCCAGGAATGTGACTTTTAACCAGACAACCTGGAATTTCCTGGTCAGCACTAAGAAATCTGCTGATAGACCCCCTCCATTCCCCTTAGGAGGGTGAACTTGCCTAAAACAATGCATTCTTTGCTAATAATTTCCTTTTTTATGCTTCCTCCCTGCCTTTACAAATCTTCCCTTTTCTGCAGCTCAATGAAGCTTCTTTCTATCAGTAGATGGGATGCTTCCCAATCTGTGAATCATTTAATAGAACCAATTAGATCTTCATATTTACTCAGTTGAATTTTCATTATTTAGCAGATTTGTTGGCAGTGGTAGGGCCGAAGAAGACTTCCTATGGCTTCAGGGACAAAGAGACACACTGGTACCTGCAAAGCCCTTTTTGAATTCACTGTCTTTCTCACCATTTCCAAGGGCCGTGGGTAAGCTCTCTCTTGGTTCTGAGCTCCACTGTCTTTGCATCAAGCCCCTGATCTAAACTGGCTTTCCAGTCCGGGGCTTAACGGGTCAGCTTGAGTGGCAGGCACTGTTCCACCTGAACTCGAGTCCCTAGCCCTCGGTTCTGTCCACAGTCCCCCAGTTGTTTGGAATCGCTTTCCCCAGTTCCCGTCCACAGTCCCCATTTACTGGAGTCTGTTGGTTTAGTCTACCCTGTGAATTGCTGGTGGGGTGTGCATGGCCTTGTCTTGGCCAGTCTGCACTAACATCTTTTGCCATCTTTTAGCAAACTGCCAGTTCGCTAACGTGCACATTTGTTTGTTTTGTTTTATGTAAATAGAGGCTATTGTCAACAGAGATCTCATAAGCCAAAAAGCTGCAAAAATTGATGGGCAGAACTGAGCATTGAAAGGCAGTTAGATCGTCTACCACCTAAATCTGAGACTCTTGTGTTAGGATAAATTGGTCACAGAATGGGTTAGATTGACACTAGGTCACCTGCCAACCTTAAGAAAATTTCCATGCAATGATGTAAACTGTAAAACATGCACAATTCCTAACCCAGCGGAACATCCCTTTTAGGTATTCAGTTCCAAGAAACTCAAAGGCTGAGCCAATGGGATCCTTAAATTCTAAAGGGTCAAGTGTGCCACCTTCCAGCGTAACTGCTTATTTTATGTCTAAAAACTATGGTCTCAGAAGCTTGTAAATATCTACAAAAATGGCAAAATCTTCCTAAGAGCAACATAGAATTACAATAGCCATTATGAAAAACGTTCCAATTAGACAAGATCGTTCATTTAAGAAGGGTTCCCAAATTAAACAAATCGAACGGGATACCTATTTTAATTGGTATGCAGAAGCCTCCAAAAGGCTTCAAGATTCCAAAATAGCTTCATTAAAAGACTCATAATGGAAAGCTAATGAAAATTTAAAAACACAAGAGGTACCTAAAACAAACAACGATAGGAATGACGAGACTCCTGCTGCCCCCGTCTCTCCTTCTTTACCTGAGTACTCAGGACGTTTTACTAATTCTCTGAACTCCCTTTCCACTCTGAAGAGACTATTAAAGTTACCTTTAAAAATAAAACTGCCCAAGGTTACAGGCAATTCTTCTCAGATATCTTTCACTCCTTGGTCAAAGACAGAACTAAGAGCCATAGTTAAAGAATTTCCTAAACCCAGGGAGGATCCCCAAAAGTTTTTCCAAAAGTTTAGAACCCTTACTGGGCCCTATGACCCAGGGCTGCCAGATCTTTGCTTGTGCATATGATGGTAGGACCTGGTGAAGCCCAAAAATGGGTGCAGGAAGCAGAATAGCGTCATCCAGAGGATGATATTCAAGATCTTCAATCTCCAACATGGTTCTCTAATAACCAGAAAAATCTTGCAAAATAGCAACTGATCAGCAAGATCATTTTTGACACACCTCCTAGAATAATGGAAATAAAAACTAATGAAACTTAAAAGCTTTTGCACAGCAAAGGAAACTATAAACAAAACGAAACGACAATCCTCAGAATGGGAGAAAATATTTGCAAACAAATCAACGGACAAAGGATTAATCTCCAAAATATATAAACAGTCATGCAGCTCAATATTAAAGAAACAAACAACCCAATCAAAAATGGGCAGAAGACCTAAATAGACATTTCTCCAAAGAAGACATACAGATGGCCAAGAGGCACATGAAAAGCTGCTCAACATCACTAATTATTAGAGAAATGCAAGTCAAAACTACAGTGAGGTATCACCTCACACTGGTTACAATGGGCATCATCAGAAAACCTACAAACAACAAATGATGGAGAGGATGTGGAGAAAAGGGAAACCTCATGCACTGTTGGTGGGAATGTAAGTCGATACAGCCACTATGGAGAACAGTATGGAGGTTCCTTAAAAAACTGAAAATAGAATTACCATATGACCCAGCAATCCCACTCCTGGGCATATACCCAGAGAAAACCATAATTCAAAAAGACACATGCACCCCAGTATTCATTGCAGCACTATTTACAATAACCAGGTCATGGAAGCAACCTAAATGCCCATCGACAGATGAATGGATAAAGAAGATGTGGTACATATATACAAAGGAATATTACTCAGCCATAAAAAGGAATGAAATTGGGTCATTTGTAGAGAAATGGAAGGACCTAGAGACTGTCATACAGAGTGAAGTAAGTCAGAAAGAGAAAAACAAAATATCGTATATTAACACATGTATGTGGAATCTAGAAAAATGGTACAGATGAAACAGTTTGCAAGGCAAAAATAGAGACACAGATGTAGAGAACAAACGTATTGACACCAAGTGGGGACAGTGGGGGTGGTGGTGGGATGAGTTGTGAGATTGGGATTGACATATATACACTAATATGTATAAAATAGATAACTAATAAGAACCTGCTGTATAAAAAATAAATAAAATTAAATTTAAAAAAATAGCAACTGATCTTTTAAAAACCATTCGTAGGGCTTCCCTGGTGGTGCAGTGGTTAAGAATCCACCTGCCAATGCAGGGGACATGGGTGCAAGCCCTGGTCCGGGAAGATCCCACATGCTGCAGAGCAACTAAGCTCGTGTGCCACAACTACTGAGCCTGCGTTCCAGAGCCCACAAGCCACAACTACTGAGCCCATGCACTGCATCTACGGAAGCCCGCGTGCTCTAGAGCCCATGCTCTGCAACAAGAGAAGCCACCGCAATGAGAAGCCCAAGCACCACAACGAAGAGTAGCCCCCGCTCGCCACAACTAGAGAAAGCCTGCGCACAGCAACAAAGACGCAACACAGCCAAAAATAATAAATAAAAATAAATAAATAAATTTTTAAAAATAAATAAATAAAAATAAAAAACACTCTTAGAGTCTTCCTAAGACTCACACTGCTCACACTGTTTGGTCTATTATTAAAACATACAAACAAAAGAAAGAAGAATCCTTGGCAGATTTTTTTTTTTCTTTGTAAACTGCACTACTGTCATCCTATAATTCTTTTTTTTTTTTTTTTAACATCTTTACTGGAGTATAATTGCTTTACAATGATGTGTTAGTTTCTGCTTTATAACAAAGTGAATCAGCTATACGTATACATATACCCCCATATCTCTTCCCTCTTGTGTCTCCCTCCTTCCCACCCTCCCTATCCCACCCCTCTAGGTGGTCACAAAGCACTGAGCTGATCTCCCTGTGCTATGCGGCTGGTTCCCACTAGCTATCTATTTTACATTTGGTAGTGTATATATGTCCGTACCACTCTCTCACTTTGTCCCAGCTTACCCTTCCCCCTCCCCATGTCCTCAAGTCCATTATCTAGAAGGTCTGCATCTTTATTCCGGTCCTGCCCCTAAGTTCTTCATGACCTTTTTTTTTTTTCCCCCTTAGAGTCCATATATATGTGTTAGCATACTGTATTTGTTTTTCTCTTTCTGACTTACTTCACTCTGTATGACAGACTCTAGGTCCGTCCACCTCACTACAAATAACTCAATTTCGTTTCTTTTTATGGTTGAGTAATATCCCATTGTATATGTGTGCCACATCTTCTTTATCCATTCATCTGTCGATGGACACTTAGGTTGCTTCCATGTCCTGGCTATTGTAAATAGAGCTGTAATGAACACTGTGGTACATGACTCTTTTTGAGTTATGGTTTTCTCAGGGTATATGCCCAGTATTGGGATTGCTGGGTCGTATGGTAGTTCTATATTTAGTTTTTTAAGGAACCTCCATACTGTTCTCCATAGTGGTTGTATCAATTTACATTCCCACCAACAGTTCAAGAGGGTTCCCTTTTCTTCACACCGTATCCAGCATTTGTTGTTTGTAGATTTTTTGATGATGCCCATTCTGACCGGTGTGAGATAATATTTTGTAGTTTTGATTTGCATTTCTCTAATGATTAATGATGTTGAGCATTCTTTCATGTGTTTGTTGGCAATCTGTATATCTTCTTTTGAGAAATGTCTGTTTCGGTCTTCTGCCCATTTTTTGATTGGGTTGTTTGTTTTTTGGATACTGAGCTGCATGAGCTGCTTGAAAATTTTGGAGATTAATCCTTTGTCAGTTGCTTCATTTGCAAATATTTTCTCCCATTCTGAGGGTTGTCTTTTCGTCTTGTTTATGGTTTCCTTTGTTGTGCAAAAGCTTTTAAGTTTCATTAGGTCTGATTTGTTTATTTTTGTTTTTATTTCCATTTCTCTAGGGGGTGGGTCAAAAAGGATCTTGCTGTGATTTATGTCAGAGTGTTCTGCCTATGTTTTCCTCTAAGAGTTTTCTAGTGTCTGGCCTTACATTTAGGTCTTTAATCCATTTTGAGTTTATTTTTGTGTATGGTGTTAGGGAGTGTTCCAATTTCATTCTTTTACATGTAGCTGTCCAGGGCTTCCCTGGTGGCGCAGTGGTTGAGAATCTGCCTGCCAATGCAGGGGACACGTGTTTGAGCCCTGGTCTGGGAAGATCCCACATGCCGTGGAGCAACTAGGCCCGTGAGCCACAACTACTGAGCCTGCGCGTCTGGAGCATGTGCTCCGCAACAAGAGAGGCCACAATAGTGAGAGGCCCGCACACCACGATGAAGAGTGGCCCCCGCCTGCCGCAACTAGAGAAAGCCCTCGCACAGAAACGAAGACCCAACACAGCCAAAAATAAATAAATAAATACAGGTAGCTGTCCAGTTTTCCCAGCACCACTTACTGAAGAGGCTGTCTTTTCTCCACTGTATATTCTTGCCTCCTTTATCAAAAGTAAGGTGACCATATGTGCGTGGGTTTATGTCTGGACTTTCTATCCTGTTCCATTGACCTATATTTCTGTTTTTGTGCCAGTACCATACTGTCTTGATTACTGTAGCTTTGTAGTATAGTCTGAAGTCTGGGAGCCTGATTCCTCCAGCTCCATTTTTCTTTCTCAAGATTGCTTTGGCTATTCGGGGTCTTTTGTATTTCCATACAAGTTGTGAAATTTTTGTTCTAGTTCTGTGAAAAATGCCAGTGGTAGTTTGATAGGGATTGCATTGAATCTGTAGATTGTTTGGGTAGTATAGTCATTTTCACAATGTTGATTCTTCCAATCCAAGAACATGGTATATCTCTCCACCTATTTGTATCATCTTTAATTTCTTTCATCAGTGTCTTATAGTTTTCTTCATACAGGTCTTTTGTCTCCTTAGGTAGGTTTATTCCTAGGTATTTTATTCTTTTTGTTGCAATGGTAAATGGGAGTGTTTCCTTAATTTCACTTTCGGATTTTTCATCATTTGTGTATATGAATGCAAGAGATTTCTGTGCATTAATTTTGCATCCTGCTACTTTACCAAATTCATTGATTAGCTCTAGTAGTTTTCTGGTAGCATCTTTAGGATTCTCTATGTATAGTATCATGTCATCTGCAAACAGTGATAGCTTTACTTCGTCCTTTCTGATTTGGATTCCTTTTTATTTCTTTTTCTTCTCTGATTGCTGTGGCTAAAGCTTCCAAAACTATGTTGAATAATAGTGGTGAGAGTGGACAACCTTGTCTTGTTCCTGATCTTAGTGGAAATGGTTTCAGTTTTTCACCATTGAGAACAATGTTGGCTGTGGGTTTGTCATATATGGCCTTTATTATGTTGAGGTAAGTTCCCTCTATGACTACTTTCTGGAGGGTTTTTATCATAAATTGATGTTGAATTTTGTCAAAAGCTTTTTCTGCATCTATTGAGATGATCATATGGTTTTTATTCTTCAATTTATTAATATGGTGTATCACATTGATTGATTTGCATATATTGAAGAATCCTTGCATTCCTGGGATAAACCCCACTTGATCATGGTGTATGATCCTTTTAATGTGCTGTTGGATTCTGTTTGCTAGTATTTTGTTGAGGATTTTTGCATCAGTGTTCATCAGTGATATTGGCCTGTAGTTTTCTTTCTTTGTAACATCTTTGTCTGGTTTTGGTATCAGGGTAATGGTGGCCTCGTAGAATGAGTTTGGGAGTGTTCCTCCCTCTGCTATATTTTGGAAGAGTTTGAGAAGGATAGGTATTAGCTCTTCTCTAAATGTCTGATAGAATTCACCTGTGAAGCCATCTGGTCCTGGGCTTTTGTTTGTTGGAAGATTTTTAATCACAGTTTCAATTTCACTGCTTGTGATTGGTCTGTTTATATTTTCTATTTCTTCCTGGTTCAGTCTCAGAAGGTTGTGCTTTTCTAAAATTTGTCCATTTCTTCCAGGTTGTCCATTTTATTGGCATAGAGTTGCTTGTAGTAATCTCTCATGATCCTTTGTGTTTCTGCAGTGTCAGTTGTTACTTCTCCTTTTTCATTTCTAATTCTATTTATTTGAGTCTTCTCCCTTTTTTCTTGATGAGTCTGGCTAATGGTTTATCAATTTTGTTTATCTTTTCAAAGAACCAGCTTTTAGTGTTATTGATCTTTGCTATTGTTCCCTTCATTTCTTTTTCATTTATTTCTGATCTGATCTTTATGATTTCTTTCCTTCTGCTAACTTTGGGGTTTTTTTGTTCTCCTTTCTCTAATTGCTTTTGGTGTTAAGTTAGGTTGTTTATTTGAGATGTTTCTTGTTTCTTGTGGTAGGATTGTATTGCTATAAACTTCCGTCTTAGAACTGCTTTTGCTGCATCCCATAGGTTTTGGGTCATCGTGTTTTCATTGTCATTTTTTTCTAAGTATTTTTTCATTTCCTCTTTGATTTCTTCAGTGATCTCTTGGTTATTAAGTAGTGTATTGTTTAGCCTCCATGTGTTTGTATTTTTTACAGATTTTTTCCTGTAATTGATATGTAGTCTCATAGCATTGTGGTTGGAAAAGATACTTGATACCATGGCAGATTTTAGAGCCCATTTGGAACTGCTTTTCCTATGGTATTCTGGGTTCCATACAATAAATGAGTTCACCCAAGCTGCTCTAGCTGCCCTATTTGTAAATGAATTATATCCCTTGATATTAATGGGTTGTTAAAAAGGCAGAAAATAGGATGAGAGGCCACCAGCCTGACTGAACTCATGACCATAGCTGAGCAATTTGATACAGCCACTATGGAGAACAGTATGGAGGTTCCTTGAAAAAGGACTTTGGATCAATATCATAAACAAAGGTTCATCAAACTCATGACCTTATAGCTGCAACAGCTCCAAGGCTAGAGACCTTAAATAATATCTGGGCCTCCCACATTGTACACCCTTAGGGGTCCGTCATCAAAAACTGACCCAGAGTTCAATATCTCAATTGTAATCAATTATGGCACTGGAGAAAAAAATTGTCCTCATAAGTCCTATACAAATTCCTCAATATCCACTCAAATGCCCCCAAGGAAAAGCCCCATTATGGGCCCCTCCCAGGACTGATGGGGCTCCAAGGGGCCCTCCAGCAAACTACTACCAGTAATACCCTTAAACAGCCAAGGAGAAACTAAAATTAAAATTAATGGAAAAATCCTGCCAAATTCTGGTAGATACCAGGGCTATCCTTTCTACTTTAAACCTCACTCTCATAGATCAACAGATCACTCAGAGTGAAAAAAAGTTTTCCATAGTGAAGGTATCTAATAAATTTCAGAGACTATTTCTATCTCAGCCAGTACAAAGGACTCCGGGACCTTTTACTGAAAAGCATTCTTTTTTGCTATGTGATGCAGCCCCAGTCAATCTGTTAGGTAGAGATCTCCTTTGTAAATTAAAAAGGCTAATACATTTTGCTTCTAATAGAGACCTCACCTTAGAATTTGCTGAATAACCTGAACCTGATCTTTTATGTTCTCTACAATCTTTACTTGCTGTAGAAGAGAAAGAATTTCAACAAATATCCTCTAATTTAACTGAGGTGTTTGAAAATCCACGGGCTACTTCTAATACTGACATTGGGAGAATAAAAAGTACAGAGCCTATAAAAATTCTGATAAGACTAAACCTCTTCCTAAATTGCCTCAATAGCCATTAAAATCTGAGGCCTGTAAGGCCTCACATCAATAGTAAAAGACCTATTCGCCCAGGGGCTAATCATTCCCTGTACCAGTTTCCCTAACACACTGATTTCGCCAGTCTGGAGGCCTTATGGGAGGGGATGGTGATTTGTCCAGGTCTTAAGAGCCATTAACAAGATAGTTATTCCCCATTTCCCAATTATTCCAAACCTGATGACTCTTTTTTTACAAGTTCCACCTGACTCAAAATCGTTTACTATATAAACCTTTTTTCAGCCTTTTTTCAGCATTCCTGTAAACCCCATCAGCCAATATCTATTTGCCTTTACTTGGGACAATTAACAATGTAGCTGGACAGTCATGCCTCAAGGGTTTACTGAGGCCCCTTCTTATTTCTTCCAAGTGCTCTATCAAGATCTAAGCACCTGCCAGTTCCCCAGGAAACCAACCCATTTACAATATGTAGATGATCTCTTGCTGTGCTCAGTTACCAAGGAAGTGTCCATAAAAGATTTCATTTACTTGCTGCAACAGCTGAAGAGGGACATAAAGTATCTAAAGAGAAATTACAATAATCTTTGGACACTGTTCATTACCTAGGGCCTAATCTAAGGGCTGAAGGAATCCAGCTATCTCCAAAAAGGATTAAGCTAATCTAAGAATTTTCTAGCCCCAAACTAAATGACAGCTTCAGCTTCGTGGATTGCTAGGCTAAGCTAGACTGGTTGTTGCAGACTATGGGTTTCTAATTTTTCCTCTATTGGCTTCCCCAGTCTATGAACTTAAAAAAATTTCAGTCCCTGAACCTCTTCCATGGGAAGATAAACATGAGTAGGCCTTTATAAGACTAAATCAAGAACCCCAAGAGCCACCTGCCCTAGTGCTACCTAACTATTCAAAACCTTTCACCTTATTTATACATGAAAAAGATAACCAAGCCCTGAGAGTACTCACACAAGAACATGGCAATAAACATGGGCCTAGCACCTATTAGAGCATACAGCTTGATTCAGTCGCTCATGCCCATCCCAACTGCCTTAAGACTAAAGCCACAGCTGCAAAAGTAGTAGAAGCCTCTGAAATTTCACCTTAGGGTATGACATTTATCTATAAACTCTACATGCTGTCCAAAGTCTTCTTTACTCTGAATTAACTCAAGATTTCTCTGGGATCAGAGTAACCTGCTTTGAGTACTTTCTGCTTTCACCACCTAATCTACATCCTAAACATGGCAACGTTCTTAATCCTGCCACATCACTACCTCTGCCTGACAAAGGTGAGCCCTCTGACTGTGAGGTCATAATGTCCATTTCATGACACCTCTCCTGATTATGAGACATCCTTTTAACTAATGCTGATCTAGTTTTGTTTGTTGATGGGTCATATTATAAAAATGAGAAAAGGAATTTCCAAGCTGGTTATACCGTTACTACTTGAAAGGGAGAATCTCCCACAGGCTAAATCAACCCAACAAACAGAGCTCTACACCCTTATCGGAGCATGCCAGTTATCAAAAGGGCAAACAGTTAATGTCAATATTTATACTGAGAGCTGATACACCTTTGGAGTCGTCCATGATTTTAGGATGTTGTGGAAAGAAAGGGGTTTTCTTGTATCCACAGAGACCCCAATCAAAAGTGGGCAACAAGTAAATGATCTTCTTGTTGATATTCTCTTACCTTCTGATATTGTGGTCATAAAATGGAGTCTCACACTAAAAGACTGAACCCAAATATCAGGGACAAGCCCTAGCTGATTTTCATGCAAAGGGAGCAGCAACAGACTCTGTAAAGGTTATGGCACATGTGGATAAAGTCCATTCTGCTTCTACAAAAATGACCCCTCATTGCCAGCCTTTTGTATCTTGATGTCATTGTAACATGGCAACCGTCTGCTCTTGAATCAGAGAAATTAAAATGGGAAAACAATGGTTTTAAATTCAATGAACAGTTGGGGCTATGGGAAACCCAAGACAGCTGCTTGGTTCTTCCCTGCTCCCTGGTAAACACCATTTGTTTGGTTTTTACGTTCCTTCATCCATCATGGTGCATGTAAGATGATTCAGATTATAAATAAACACTGGTGGGAAAACTTCTATAAAACTGCAAAAATAGTTTACTATCAACATCTGACTTGTTAGGTCCATAATCCTGGAAAATTATTTTTGTTCCTCGAGGGCTCAATACTCCTCCCTCTGGATCCTTTGAACACCTGCAGCTGGACTTCATTCAGTTGCCAAATAGTGTGGGTTATCAATATGTTCTTGTTATAGTATGTACGTTTTCTGGGTGAGTTGAAGGCTTTCCCTACCACAAGGCTGATGCCTGTACTGTGGCAAAGAACCTGTTAGAAAGGACCTACCAGGAGGCAGTCATGACTCAAGATTCACTTCCTTTGGCAGGGCCATACTTCCCTGGTCAGGAGTAAATGAGAATATGATCAGAAACATCTCCTTAACTCTTGAAGATATTTCAGATTTCATTGTTAAGATAATATCTGCCCAAAAAAGAGCCTTAGACTCTCTGGTCAAAGTTGTCCTTGATAATAGGGTAGCCCTTGATTATTTTTTAGCCGAGCAAGGAGCTGTCTGTGCTGTGGCCAACACCACCTGCTGCACCAGGATTAACACTTCTAGAGAAGCTGAAACTCAGTTACATTAGATCACTGAGGTAGGCACTTGGCTTAAGAAAGGTGACCCTTCCACAAGGTCTTTCTTTGACTTATTTGATTTTGATTAGTTTGGATCTTAGGGACCATGGCTCTGAAGTGCACTCCAAACATTGGCAATTATCCTGCTTATAATAATCATAATAATCTCCCTGGTGCACTGTGTTCTCTCAAAGGCTTTAAATGCATGTTTGCAGTTGCTAAATACCAAGCAAATGATCTCTCTAAGACCGGAATTTCTGAAAAGGAGTAAAGAGGATAAATGACTTAACATTTGTGAACCTGAAGTCGTGGCCTGTGACTATCACAGAGATTAAACAATAACAACAACAAAAAGTCATGACCTGCAAATACAACAAAAAGGATCAACCAAATTTCACAAAAGCTGCAAGAACTACAGAGCAGCAGCTGAGAGTGCCGCTAATGCCTAAAATTTTATCACATCTCTCAGTTAAGCTGAGGGTCTGATCAAAAGGGGGGAATTGTTAAAAAGGAAACAACAGGCCCAAAACGGAGTCACTTGTGTTAGGCCTCATGGCAGCAGACCAAGACTTAATACCTAATCTAATTACTTCCCCAAAAATGTAAACTTTAACTAGCCAACCTGGAATTTCCTGGTCAGCACTGGGAAATCTGCTGAGAGTCCCTTTCCATTCCCATGAAGAAGGTGAAATTGCCTAAAACAATGCATTCTTTGCTAATAATCTCCTTTTTTTTTTTTTTTTTTTGGCTCCCTCTCTCCCTCTCTGCTTTTGAAAGCCTTTCCTTTTCTGCAGCTCGATGGAGCTCCTTTCTAGTGCTAGATGGGATGCTTCCCAATTCATTAATCATTTAATAAAACAAATTAGATCTTCAAATTTACTCAGTTGAATTTTTGTTATTTAACACCCCATTGGCTGTCAGAGCTAGGTGATCTGGGGACTCATCCCTCGGATGGCAGCTGTAAAAGGTGGGGTGCTAGGTGTGTGGGGAAGCTCCTTCCAGGGAGATGCTGGTGACAGGTATATTGCAGCAAGCCAGAGGGAGAAGGCAAAGTAAGTGCCCACCGGCTCTTTCCAGCTGGATCCAGGTAGGATCACAGCCAGCACCTAGATGCATGTTAATCAGATGACCGATCCTCAGCAGCTTGTAAAGTATGCAGTCAAACCTCTTCCTGGGAAAGACTAGGACATGGCTGTTTTTGCCTGCTCCCTCTGCATTGAGCCCTAGGAGATAGCCACAGTGAGTGCTATCTTTGTTTGCTAGAGTCCTGGGGGGCTTATGAATGTGAGCCCCATTGGCTTTCAGCTAGGTGATTTGGGGGACCATCCCTCAGGTGGCAGCCTTAGAAGTTGGGGCACTAGATGTACGGTTTGCTCCTCGGAGAAGCTGGGAGCTGGGGGTTCCCTCCTGATGGTACGATACTATGCTGGGAGTGGGTTTTATGGTGAGAGTGTGCCCACCTGTTTAAATGTGGGTATTTTCTCAGTCACCCAGAGTGTTGAAATAACTCAACTAGTTTCTGGATGTCTCAGAGGGAATTGCTTCATGTGTAGCTGTATACTTGGTGCATCCATGGGAGGAGTGAAATTCAGGAGCCTCCTATGTTGCCATCCTTGTCTGGAATCCCCAAATTTTTCTTAGAAAATGTAAAGTTCTTCAGTATTTCTATCCTCCTCCCAAATTACAAGAACATCAGTATACTTTTACATTCCTAGTCTATTTTTGCTTAGAATTTTATAATTTCTTTTAATGTAAAAAAAAAAAGTTTAAGTAGTTAACACTTTTATGGTCATTAGTTAAATTTTATCAGTATCTGTGTCATGATATTATCCTATTCCTTCTCTTTGGTGACATTTATCCTTTAATAGTTCTTTACATGAGGGTTTGTGGGTTTGATTTTTGTATGCCTAAAAATGTCTTCATTTTCACTCCCTCTATAATGATAATTTAACTGGGTATAAAATTCCAGGCTAAGAATAGATTTCAGCAGTTGGACAATATTACTTTATTTCCTCCCCACATCTGTTCTTCCTTATCTGAAATCTACCTTTTATCTAATTGCTACTTCTTTGAAGGCAATCTTTCTTTTCCCTCTGATAGTTTTTAATATAATCTTTATCCTTGACATTTTAAATTTTCACCACTGTGACTAGAAATTGATGTATTTTTACTTATTCTGCTTGATATTCAGGATGTTTTATAATCTGAGAATAAATATTTTCCTTCTTCTGATATTCTCCACCATTCACATGTAAGGTTGCTGTGAGTTACTTTTTAGTATTTTCACTTTGTTTTTATAGTCCCTTTCCTTCATGATAACCTCTCCAGGTCTAATAGTTTTATGGTAGGTTCTATCAGTACACCAGGGTCCTAGGCTTAAACAAGGTCTTATAATGGTAGATCAGGATTCCTACCCAAAATGATATTGTAGAGATCTCTAGGCTGCTTATTTCAGTCACTAGACTATATTAGAAAGCAGTGCTGTTAAATAAGTCTGCTAGGTCATGAAATAAAAACAGCATAACACATTCATAGCATGATTCAAGGTGGTTTTCTCACCTTCAAAAGCATACCCAGTTTTCATGTTGCTCTGCATTGTTCAGGTATACAGAGATTATATTCCATACATGCACATGGATCTCCAGTGTTTTATTTTAACGTATTTATTTCACTTCAATAAAAGTAAAGATGTCATCCACCCCAGATGAATGGCTCATCCTGGTGAAGCAAGAGCAGATAATATCACCAATATTAACAAAAGCATTAAGTTTAGGACATCATTGTTCTGAACCTGTCATTGGTTGTGACAAAAACTTCATATGCAAAAGTTATTTTAATATAGAAGTTGGAGATTAATATAGCTAATAGATTTATGCTATTGTCATCTGGATCAATTGGACATTATTAGAAAATTTTTGGATAATAATTTTCTTATATTTACTTCTTCTTCATAAGCTGGTGATTTGTTCATGTTAATGTAATGATAAAAATGAATATGTTTAACCTGCTCAATATATCCTATTTTTTCTTTATCTCTTAAATGTAAATCAGTCTTGATAAAAGCATTTTTAATTATTCAAGTGTATCTGACACTTCTTGAATACCACTAAGAATCCTCTCAGCTTCAGCTCACATTCCAGCCACTTCTGCAAACACCTGGTTTTGTATCACTGGAGGACTCTTCCCTCTCCCCTCCCCCCCAAACTCACCCCACCGTACTCCCTTCTTCATCATATCACAATCCAGAAGCAGGGGATTTAACATTATGTGGGCCATCCTTGACCAATGGAGAGAGGAGCTCATGGATAAATGTTTCTCCTTTCTCCCCTCAGGTGACTGGTTCTTAGACATATTTTCTCCCACAGGGTTAAGCAACCAATCGCCCATCACAGTGGCCATTGTATTAGCTTCCTTGTACTGGCTTTCCTTCTCTGTTCATTCCTTTTCTCCCTCACTTTTGCTTCTAGGATCCTATTCCCATATAAACCCCCTGTATTCAAGCTTTTTACTCAGGCTCTGTTCTCATGGAAACTTACGCTAAAATAAAGATACTTTTGAAGAACCTAACCATTGAGGACACAGATAGACAGTCCATTGCAAAGCTATCACCTATTTAATGAGTCCATTCTTTCCAATTACAAAGTTAATTTATGTCCCCTTTCCCACTGGAAATAAGAGTCTCAGCATTTCTCTTCTTATGTCTTTCTGCACAGTATTGGACCTTAAATGCTTGACATTAAATTCTTTAATATAATTGAATGAATCTGCCTTAAATCAGGGAACCTGTACATTCTGCTAGTCTCAAGTATCCACCAGATAAAATACCCAGAAAGGTTTTTCAAGAGAAAACAAAGGTCTATTGATGAATTTACTAGACTAGTGGATTCCATAAGTATTTGAAAACATGAAATAGGAGCCATCTCTGCCTTCACTGAGCTTATATTATGGTAAAGAAAACAGATAATAGATTCATATACATATATACATATACGTGTATGATATATTAAATTCAGTATACTTATATGATATACAAAACATAATTTTATTCTATAGAAAATGAATATAGAAATAATGTGGTTCTTAGATTCCCCACCCCCCTCTCCCCAAAAAGATCTTATCTGTATAATTTTTGGATATATTACTTAATTTCTCTGAGTCTCAGTGTTGTGAAATGGAAATGTTAAATGGAAAGTTATAACTACCTTGAAAACTTTCTGTGAAGATTCAGAAAGACAATGTGTGAAAAGTGTTTGACATTTAATATATGGTACCTCCTACTATTGCTCTTTGTTATATAGTTTTTGTCATTATCATTAATAATAAATTTCATTTGCTACCATTAATGTAAGGTGACCATGATCATTAATTCAACAAATGTTTGAGTACCGACCCAGTGACAGGCACTGTGATAACTAATATAACACAAGCAAGAAAACAACAGTGGTAAAAAGAGGTGAAGTTAGGTTGGTGAGAGAGAGAAGTGGAGAGGGCTAGATGGACTCTGAATAGGCTTTGGACGTAAAGGTAAAGAGGAAACAGCAGTCCTAATAACATGTTCACAGCACAGGTGGGCTCGTGGGTGCTCCAAGGCCTTGGGTACACAGTACGGGAGAACTCACAATTCTAATCTGAGGTCATGATTTCCAGAGCCTGGCATTTGTGAAAGAGCAGCATTTCCATCACTCCTGGGATGCATGACAATGACACCATTGTTGCTTCACTGGCTTCTCTTCTTCAGCAAGTGTTGAGTTGAAACTCACTCAAGCAGAGCTATTTAGCTGCCTTTCCTCTCTGTTCTATTGTCTGTATTTTGTCATCATGTCTATTCAATTAAGATTAATATCTGTACCAAGAGAATCTGACTTCTCACCAAGCCCCAAAGAGAAATCACTCACTGAGAACCAAAGTACTGTGGCTCCATTATGTTCTGAGGGCAAACAGCAGCTGAATGATGAATTGCGTACTCTATTTTGTTGTTGTTGTAGTTAAATGTATTTCAAATGATAGTTAAGATGAGGGACTTCCCTGGTGGTCCAGTGGTAAAGAATCCTCCTTGCAATGCAGGGGATGCCGGTTCCGTCTCTGGTCGGAGAACTAAGATCCCACATGCTGCGGGACAACTAAGCCCTCGTGCCACAACTACTGAGCTCACGCGCCTCAACTAGAGAGTCTGCGTGCCACAAACTACAGAGCCCATGGGCTCTGGAGCCTGCGCGCCACAACTAGAGAGAGAAAACCCACACGCCACAACTAGAAAGAAGCCCGTGCGCTGCAACGAAGAGCCTGCATGCCACAACGAAGATCCCGTGTGCCGCAACGGAGACCCAATGCAGCCAAAAATAAATAAATAATAAGTAAATAAATCTTTAAAAAAAAAAAAAAGAAGATGAGACTCATCAGAAACACATCAGTAACCAATACAAACAAGACTACTCCTTTCATTAATGGATGGATAGTCCTTACATTCTTTTTCATTTTATTTTATTCACCGTTATTGTCTCTAAGAACAAGAAAGATTTACTCTTATTTAGGCTCATTTGAATTAACAAGATTTATTTCCTCCTTATAAATTGTGTTGAATTAATCCTTTTGGACAGCACTGAGGACCAAATATTGGATGAGCTACTTAATCATGAGCCCTGTCAGAGCCCAAGACTTACTAATGGAAAATTGTGCAAACAGTGAGGATGCTGACAGACAGATGAGCTGTCCGGACACTTGAGAAATGCCCTCCTGGGGGTGTGTTTCAAACCTTTGCACACACATCAAGAAAAACAAAAAGTCTGGGCTTTGTCATTATAAACTAGGATAGCATATTCATAGTTACCAAACCAGGTCTGGGGAGTCCTGGATCTTACACAATTTGGAGGGCCATTCTGAAGAAAAAGAGTTTTAAAAATATAAATAAGAAATGGGGTACAAAATTCAAACTGAAAAAAGAAATTCCAATAAATTGCAAATCCTTAAAAAACTGACAAATATCACAAACATCACCAAATCCAGAAAAATAACGTTTACTATGACTGACTGATCCATTTCTATTATACTTTCTTTATACATGTTTTTGCTGCTTACTCTTTGATTGCCTCGTTATATGACAATGTTGTAGTAGTATTCTTTGTAGAAGGAAATAGAAAGAGCACTTTTCCTAGCATGGTTAACCAAATATTGTTTTATATTTTTAATGGTTTTGAGTAGGCATCAGTGAGAACTGAATCCTCTGTTTACAATGTTACATGTCTGATGCTGGGAAGAACATTACATAGCTAAGCTTCTAGCTCCTTTCAGTAAGCCTGGCCCACATAATTCCAGGGCCAGGCATAGTAGGACACACTCACAGTGTGATGTGATGTCTAGCCCTGCATTTTGATGTCACAGTGCCTGGAAGAGTAAGTGTTAGGACTATTCTAGAAGCCATTACTATGCCAGGATGTTTATCAATAATGGAACTATTCGTGGAAGTGGCCATTTTTCATGAAACAGCTAGTAGCATCCCTCAGAATACTCATGACAAATACTGGTCTACATCCTCATATGGCAACATTATTATTAGCCTCTTGTTCTTTCCTAAGTATATATGCATTTGAATTCAGAACCTTTAAATTCTTTTTTTTTTAACATCTTTATTGGAGTATAATTGCTTTAAATGGTGTGTTAGTTTCTGCTTTATAACAAAGTGAATCAGTTATACATATACATATGTTCCCATATCTCTTCCCTCTTGCGTCTCCCTCCCTCCCACCCTCCCTATCCCACCCCTCTAGGTGGTCACAAAGCACCGAGCTGCTCTCCCTGTGCTATGCGTCTGCTTCCCACTAGCTGTCTATTTTACATTTGGTAGTGTATATATGTCCATGCCACTCTCTCACCCTGTCACATCTTACCCCTCCCCCTCCCCATATCCTCAAGTCCATTCTCTAGTAGGTCTGCGTCTTTATTCCCGTCTTGCCACTAGGTTCTTCATGACCTTTTTTTTTTTTCCCTTAGATTCCATATATATGTGTTAGCATACTGTATTTGTTTTTCTCTTTCTGACTTACTTCACTCTGTGTGACAGACTCTAACTCCATCCACCTCACTACAAATACCTCCATTTCGTTTCTTTTTATGGCTGAGTAATATTCCATTGTATATATGTGCCACATCTTCTTTATCCATTCATCTGATGATGGACACTTAGGTTGCTTCCATGTCCTGGCTATTGTAAATAGAGCTGCTATGAACATTTTGGTACATGACTCTTCATGAATTATGGTTTTCTCAGGGTATATGCCCAGTAGTGGGATTGCTGGGTCGTATGGTAGTTCTCTTTTTAGTTTTTTAAGGAACCTCCCTACTGTTCTCCATAGTGGCTGTATCAATTTACATTCCCACCAACAGTGCAAGAGTGTTCCCTTTTCTCCACACCCTCTCCAGCATTTATTGTTCCTAGATTTTTTGATGATGGCCATTCTGACCGGTGTGAGATGATATCTCATTGTAGTTTTGATTTGCATTTCTCTAATGATTAATGATGTTGAGCATTCTTTCATGTGTCTGTTGGCAATCTGTATATCTTCTTTGGAGAAATGTCTATTTAGGTCTTCTGCCCATTTTTGGATTGGGTTGTTTGTTTTTTTGTTATTGAGCTGCATGAGCTGCTTGAAAATTTTGGAGATTAATCCTTTGTCAGTTGCTTCATTTGCAAATATTTTCTCCCATTCTGAGGGTTGTCTTTTCGTCTTGTTTATGGTTTCCTTTGCTGTGCAAAAGCTTTTAAGTTTCATTAGGTCCCATTTGTTTATTTGTGTTTTTATTTCCATTTCTCTAGGTGTTGGGTCAAAAGGATCTTGCTGTGATTTATGTCATAGAGTGTTCTGCCTATGTTTTCCTCTAAGAGTTTTGTAGTGTCTGGCCTTATATTTAGGTCTTTAATCCATTTTGAGTTTATTTTTGTGTATGGTGTTAGGGAGTGTTCTAATTTCATACTTTTACATGTAGCTGTCCAGTTTTCCCAGCACCACTTATTGAAGAGGCTGTCTTTTCTCCATTGTATATTCTTGCCTCCTTTATCAAAGATGAGGTGACCATATGTGCGTGGGTTTATCTCTGGGCTTTCTATCCTTTTCCATTGATCTATTTTTCTGTTTTTGTGCCAGTACCAAACTGTCTTGATTACTGTAGCTTTGTAATATAGTCTGAAGTCAGGGAGCCTGATTCCTCCAGCTCCATTTTTCATTCTCAAGATTGCTTTGGCTATTCGGGGTCTTTTGTGTTTCCATACAAATTGTGAAATTTTTTGTTCTAGTTCTGTGAAAAATGCCAGTGGTAGTTTGATAGGGATTGCATTGAATCTGTAGATTGCTTTGGGTAGTAGAGTCATTTTCACAATGTTGATTCTTCCAATCCAAGAACATGGTATATCTCTCCATCTATTTGTATCATCTTTAATTTCTTTCATCAGTGTCTTATAATTTTCTGCATACAGGTCTTTTGTCTCCTTAGGTAGGTTTATTCCTAGATATTTTATTCTTTGTGTTGCAATGGTAAATGGGAGTGTTTCCTTAATTTCACTTTCAGATTTTTCATCATTAGTGTATAGGAATGCAAGAGATTTCTGTGCATTAATTTTGTATCCTGCTACTTTACCAAATTCATTGATTAGCTCTAGTAGTTTTTCTGGTAGCATCTTTAGGATTCTCTATGTATAGTATCATGTCATCTGCAAACAGTGACAGCTTTACTTCTTCTTTTCCAATTTGGATTCTTTTTATTTGTTTTTCTTCTCTGATTGCTGTGGCTAACACTTCCAAAACTATGTTGAATAATAGTGGTGAGAGTGGGCAACCTTGTCTTGTTCCTGATCTTAGTGGAAATGGTTTCAGTTTTTCACCATTGAGGGCAATGTTAGCTGTGGGTTTGTCATATATGGCCTTTATTATGTTGAGGAAATTTCCCTCTATGCCTACTTTCTGCAGGGCTTTTATCATAAATAAGTGTTGAATTTTGTCGAAAGCTTTCTCTGCATCTATTGAGATGATCATATGGTTTTTCTCCTTCAATTTGTTAATATGATGTTTCACGTTGATTGATTTGCGTATATTGAAGAATCCTTGCATTCCTGGAATAAACCCCACTTGATCATGGTGTATGATCCTTTTAATGTGCTGTTGGATTCTGTTTGCTAGTATTTTGTTGAGGATTTTTGCATCTATGCAGAACCTTTAAATTCTTTATTGATATTTTTGGCCTCCTCTGTATTTCTCCAAATCCTTTCTAAGTCAGGAAACCCAGGAATGAACACGGATCCCTCTTAAGCATTGCGTTCCTGCTGCTTTTAATGGAAGGACTACCTTCTGCTTCTACATGCATATCAGAGGACACATTTCTGCCAAATACAGCAGATATAATCATCAAAAGGACATTTAGAAAGTGTTTTTATTAAAAAGCACACTCAAAATTTAAAAAGGTAAAAGAGAAATAAAAATATGGTTCTTAAAGCTAATGTACAGTTTGCCTACAAACTTGGCTAATGAAAATTCTTGAATGATTAATCATAAATTAGGGATTCTGCATTTTAATTTTGGTATGAGATCTCGGAGTTTTAAGGAAAACATAGTTGAAACCACTATTCTTCAAACTATCTGATAATTACATGATGTACTTTTCTTCCTTTTACCAAATTTTCAAAATTTATTTATTTTATTTGTTTTATTTTTGGCTGCACTGGGTCTTCATTGCTGCACACAGGCTTTTCTGGTTGTGGCAAGCAGGGGCTACTCTTTGTTGCAGTACGCGGGCTTCTCATTGCACTGGCTTCTCTTCTTGTGGAGCACAGGCTCTAGACACATGGGCTTCAGTAGTTGTGGCACACAGGCTCAGTAGTTGTGGCTCATGAGCTCTAGAGCGCAGGCTCAGTAGTTGTGGTGCACGGGCTCTAGGCACGTGGGCTTCAGTAGTTGTGGCACACGGGCTCAGTAGTTGTGCCTCGCGGGCTTTAGAGTACAGGCTCAGTAGTTGTGGTGCACGGGCTTAGTTGCTCCACAGCATGTGGGATCTTCCTGGGCCAGGGCTCGAACCCATGTCCCCTGCATTGGCAGGTGGATTCTTAACCACTGCGCCACCAGGGAAGCCCCCTTTTATCAAATTTTTTGATGGTTTTATAGCTGTAAACAGTGCTAGATTTGGAAGAAGGGACAAATTTAACACAGAATTCCTTAATGTCATTTCTTCTCCTAACAAGCTTAGTGAGAAATGAAAAGAAGAAAGAATAGACATTTCTTACTCGTGTGCTTCCTCCAAGCAAAGCAGGCAAAGAGTTGTAACAGATTCCATGCATTACTGAGCATTCCATTACCCCATTTTGCTAAGAATCAAATCAAAAAGGACATCTGTGCTCAATAATTCCTCTTTCTTCCGTACTGGCAAACTGCCCCCAGCAGTGAAAGAATTCTGCAGTGCCATAAAGAAACCCTCTGGATTCAAACAGACCATTACATGAAGGTCAGGTCTATATACTACCAAAAATATTGATAATTAATGCAAATAAAAGAAAAAAACATCAAATGAGTAACAATTGATCTTCTATTAATCAAAACGGTCAGGAAGTCTCCATTAGATTGGATTTTCCAGTTAAGTAAAGGGTAAGCATGGCACTCTTGTTATGGGACCTGTTGTATGAGACCCTGCTATGGGCCCATGTTTCTCAATGTTTTTTGTTTTTTTAAATTAATTTATTTATTTTTGGCTGTGTTGGGTCTTCGTTTATGTGTGAGGGCTTTCTCTAGTTGCGGCAAGCCCGGGCCACTCTTCATCGTGGTGTGCGGGCCTCTCACTATTGCGGCCTCTCTTGTTGCAGGGCACAGGCTCCAGACGCGTAGGCTCTGTAGTTGTGGCTCACGGGCCCAGTTGCTCCACGGCATGTGGGATCTTCCCAGACCAGGGCTCGAACCCGTGTCCCCTGCATTGGCAAGCAGATTCTCAACCACTGCGCCACCAGGGAAGCCCTTTCAATGTTTTTTAAACTATACTCTTTCTTGCTGAACATAAAAATCTCTCCCCCCTTCCCTGCTTGTGTCCAGAGGCCTTGCTGTTGTCTTCCTAAAGAAATCACTGAGAGACAGGGGAAAGTTTATTTTTTATATAAAAGACCTTTCCTTCAGCTTTCCTGATGTAGTTTGCATTACAAAAATAATGGCTTTTTGTGGTGTCTCTATTTTAATATCTGTGTGATATTAAACATTTATTTTCATACACCCTCTGAGTATGAAATGTTCTCCTGGGGGAAGAAGTGTCTCTGCCCCCTCACTACCCACAAGTGACAAACGCTTTTCTAAGACTAATAATTCCAATTTTCTGCTTTAGTAAATAGGATGGAGAGAACATTATTGAATTACCATTTAGCGCTTAGGATCTAATAGTGCCTCAGGATCTGGATGATAAACTTGAATCTTTACTCTGTAGCACTATAGCTACAGATTTACAAGATAGGCAAGCTTGACTGGAAGGTGTACCGCAAAGCCACAAAACACTGCAAGGTGCCCCTCCCCCCCCCCTTTTTTTAAAGTCTCAATTACCATGATCATGGTTCCGAATTGAAACTTGAAAATATTTAGGCTACACAATGCAATTCATCTTTGGAGTTTTCTTTCCCCAAAGCATCTTCTATCATTTATAAAGAAAGAAGCTAATCCCATTTTTATCCATTGGCTTGGAACCCTCCTGTGTTTGCAGATATGTGATGATTTTCTCATGTTGGTGTTTGCTCAGGCTCTGGATATTAACTGCCATAATTATTCTCACATGCTCCTGGCAATTAATCCCTCACGCCATATGCATAGTTTAGTGCCCTTTTACTGCATGACCTCCACTCTCACATCTCCCCAGGCTAATACCGTGCTAACACCTGGATTCTGCCTTCCAATTTTAAGGATATTGAACTCAGGAAACAAAAATAGAACAGGCTTGAAGTGTCTCATTTTCATTCCACCTTTTCAAGGTCCCTTGAGTTTCACCTTGAAATTAATTAAGAGAGGACAGTAAGGTGAAATTGCACCATTTCATCTGGGTGGTACCCTGCTTCCCTTTTTAGTTGACTCCTGAAATGTCAAGATTTCAGACATATTTAAACAGTAATTGAAGGATCATAGCTTGTTACAGAGTCCCTTGGTCATCCATAGATGTATCCCCCTCCTTAATTTTTTTGCTCATGAGTGTATGAAACTATTTTTATGGTGTAAAATTGCCAAAGGGGGAAATAGATTCTAAAACATGTTCATGAGATGAGGAAGTATGGTTGACTCTGGGTGGATAATAGAAGAGAAGTTTTGGACAGCTGATCCTGTATCCCACAAAAAGGCTTTATATTATTACCGTACAAGGGACCATAGTGAATACAATCCCTGTGCCTGCAGAGAGATTAGGAAACTAAGAAGGTGCTTCCATGGCTGCCCACAGAGGAGAAGGGCAGCAATTGGATACACTTGCAGGTGAGAGCACACGGGGTGAACAGCGAGATGAGGTTAAAGATACTCATCTCTTTGCTCCAGTGTCATGGACCTCAGCTTGGACACCAAGTTTCTATTATCAGTTTAAAGCTGATATTAAAAAATATATAATAGGTGCAATAGAGTACAACAAGTTCATTCAGGCCTGTCACTAGGGGGGAGTATTGCAGCTGGTAAGACTGGAAACAGTATAAGTAAAGAAACTAACAAATGTAAATGATGTATGAGTATGCACCATTGAAAACCAAGAGAGAATCTAGCAACAATCAGACCAGGTGTGACTTCTAAACAGAAAGTTGTGACCAGGTGTGACTTCTAAACCGAGAGTGTTTCCTGAAAGTTTTCTTTTTAGCCCTTCACACACACAACATGCCTGTTTCAGAGCCTCCAAGCAAGGGTGTGCAAGCCAATTTGCAGAGCACTATGGGTACTCTCCCAACAAGACAATAAGACGTGGGTCAAAACATAACTTCACTGCACACATTTACTGAGGGACCGCCATGCATCAGGCACTGTGCCAGACATGAGAGAAGAAGAGCACAGACTCTTAGACAAGCAACGACCACATCCTGTGTTGAATGAAGCTACAGGAGCCCAGAGGTGAGGAGAATAAACTCATTCTAGAAGAGCCAGGGACAGCTTCACAGAGGTGATGTCTTTGTGCTGGATTTTGAGCATATCACACAAGGTTCTTACTTGCAAACAACAGGAAGTGCATTTGATTATTTTTAGCAGCAAATACTTTATCAGAGGAGAGCTCACAGATTTTCTGAGAGACTATGTAGCCAGGAATAACACTCCAAATCTCATCATGGTAATGTTCTAGCAGAGAGACCACTGCTGCCACCACTGGTCATAGACCCAGTCACCTGGCCACAGGAGTTGGTTGACCACCACCTCTGGAATTGGATGACTTGCCATCTCCTTAGAAGCTCAGTATCTGATTCCAGATCTGGTGTAAGTGCATATGACTGGTGGATCCTGGGTTGCATGCAAGAGAGATTGGAAAAGCTCATTTTTTAAATTTGAGACATAGGAAGAGAGAATGCCTCAAGAATAGGAAGAGTAATTGAGTTTCTGGGCACCTAGAAAGAATGACAAAGTTTCTCTTCAGAAGTTCAAAAAGACACTCAGAAGATGAAGCAAGGAGGAATGGCATGTGCAGAGGCACTGGGAATGAAAGAGCATGGCTTAGAGCAAAACTGAGAGGTCATTCCAGATTTTCAATCTCATTTTAGGAGAGGAATTCAAAAAGGAGCAGCTCAGTTGCATATTATCAAGAGAAGAGACTTTGTTATTACTTTAGTTACTACTATAATAGTACTCTGTTTCCCAAATGACAGACTCATCACATCATAGATGTTTTGAAGATACAGCAGATGCCACTAGTCAAAGCCTGGTGCTCCAGCATTGGCACCTGAGATTACTGGACCAGCCACTGAGCCCTCTGCCTCATCTGAGGGCCTGACATATTTGCATCTATTAAAGCTGAGGCTTTTTAAATTATTAAGGATGTTTCCATATTAAGGATATTCAGTTGCTCAATTGAAGCTTGTCTGAATGTATTTCCTATTAGAATATTTAAAAATTAATTGCACAATGAGGGATGAAGATGGCAGAGTCAAAGAATCCTGAGCTCATCTTTTCCATGGACATACCGAAACTACAACTGTGTACATATACAACAACTCTTTCTGAGAATAAGCTGAAGACTAGCATAACAGCTCTTCTGCAACTAAAGATATTTTTTAAAAAAAAACACA
Organism: Balaenoptera musculus; assembly: GCF_009873245.2. Taxonomy (NCBI): domain Eukaryota; kingdom Metazoa; phylum Chordata; class Mammalia; order Artiodactyla; family Balaenopteridae; genus Balaenoptera; species Balaenoptera musculus. Next base: position 44,283,130 of record NC_045792.1, read on the forward strand.
CATCAAGATAGGTTGGAGGAGCAGAGATGTGGTCTAGTCAGGATCCACACCCTGGGGGTGATGACCCACAAGTGGGAGAGGATATCACAACTGCAGAAGCCCTCCCTAACGAGAGAGGGGTTTGAGCCCCACGTTGAGTGTCTAAGCCCTGAGGACCTGCACTGAGATGTTGAGCCCCTATAATGTCTGGCTTTGAGAACCAGCAGGGTTTATGTCCAGGTGAGCTGGAGGTCTGTGGGAAAATGAGACTTTGCTCTTAAAGGGCATGCACATAAACTCACATACCCCAAGTCCCAGTGCAGAGGCATCAATGTGAAAAGTGCCTGGGCCATATATAAAGGAGATTCATTGACTAATTTTATGGTAAGTGCTGAAGGGGCAGGAATCAGTTGGAGCTTACTCTGGGGACAGAAGTGCTGGCGGGTGCCACTTTTTTTTTTAGTCTCCTTCTACCTATCTGGTCCCACTGGCAGACACCATTTCTGACATTTGCCATCTACCTTGCTAACACCACTCACCCCACCCCCACATTCCCCTGGGGAGCCACCCACCCAACCCACTGGCCCTGGCTAGAGCCTCTCCAAAGCAGTTCCTGCTTTGCCACACCAGCAGGATGCCTCACCAAGTACTGGCACCCCTCCAAAGCAGCTCCTGCTGCTCCACACCAGCCCAGCAGCCTCGGCTAGGACCAGCACACTCACAGCGGCCACAGCTAGATTTTGAGTCCAGCTGTGCTGGGGGCCGGCCCCACCAGGAGTGTGCCTGCAGGAACTGTGGCATCACCACAACAGGAGGGCACATGCAGCTCACACAGGGAACACCACTGGAATGTCTGGCTCTTGTCCCAGGGGGACTACTCTTCTGGGCCCCACAAGAAATCTACTTACTACCAGTTCTGCAAGACTGGGAGACATAGCTGGTCTACCTGATACTAGAAACAAACACAAGAGTTAGGCAAAATGAGGAGATGGAGGAATATCTTCCAAATGAAAGAGCAAGACAAAACCTCAGAAAAAGAACTAAATAAAACAGAGATAAATAATCTACCTGATAAAGAGTTCAATAAAGTATTGGTCATAAAAATGCTCACCAAACTCAGGAGAAGAATGGATGAGCATAGTGAGAACTTCAGCAAAGAGAAAGAAAATATTAAAAAGAACCAATTAGAACTGAAGAATACAATAAATGGAATTTCAAATACACTAGATGGAATCAAGAACAGATTAGATGATACAGAAGAACAGATCAATGATCTGGAAGAAAAGATAGTGGAAATTATCCAATCTGAACAGAAAAAAAATTTTTTTTAATGAAGATAATTTAAGGGATCTCTATGACAACATCAAGCATACCAACATTCACATTATGGGGGTCTCAGAAGGAGAAGACAGAGAAAAAGGAACAGAAAATGTATTTGAAGAAATAATGGCTGAAAACATCCCTAACCAGGTGAAGGAAACAGACATCCAAGTCCAGGAAGCATAGAGAGTCCCAAACAAAATGAACCCAATGAGGCCCACACCAAGACACATTATAATTAAAACATCAAAAGTTAAAAATAAAGAATCTTAAAGACAGAAAGAAAAAAACAATTAGTTACCTACAAGAGAGCCCCCATAAGACTATCAGCTGATTTTTCAACAGAAATTTCACAGGCCAGAAGGGAGTGGTATGATATATTCAAAGTGCTGAAAGGAAAAAACTTACAACCAAGAATATTCTACCTGACAAGTTTATCATTCAGAATTGAAGGAGAGATAAAGAGTTTCACAGGCAAAGGAGTTTATCACCAGTAAACTGGCCATACAAGAAATGAAAAAGGGACATCTTTAAGCAGTAAAGGAAAGGCCATAAGTAGAATTAAGAAAATATATGAAAAGAAAAATCTCACTGGTAAAAGCAAACATATAGTAAAGGTAGTAGATCAATCACTTATAGAACTAGAATGAAGGTTAAAAGACAAAAGTAATATAATAAACTAAAATACAGTAGTTTGTTAAAGTATACATAAAATAAAAAGATGTAACTTATGATATCAAAAATGTAAAATGTGACAGGGGAGTAAAAATTTAGTGTTTTTAGAATGCATTCAAACTTAAGTGACCATCAATTTAAAATAGACTGCTGTATAGATAGCTTGTTACACATGAAACTCATAGGAATCAAAAACAAAAGCCTACAATAGATATCCAAATAATGAAGAGAAAGGAATCCAGACATAACACTAAAGAAAGTTATCATATCACAAAGGAAGAGAGCAAGAGAAAAGGAAAGAAACAGAGAGGAACAACCAGAAAACAATTAACAAATGGCAATTAGTGTGCACCTATCAGTAACTCCCAATAAACAAAAATCCAGGACCAGACAGCTTCACTGGTGAATTCTCCCAAACATTTAAAGAAGACTTAATACCTATTATTCTCAAACTATTTCAAAAAATTAAAGAGGAAGAAAAATTCCAAACTCATTCTATGAGGTCAACATTACACTGATACCAAAACCAGACAAAGACACTACATAAAACGAAAATTACAGGCCAATATCCCTGATGAATATAGATGTCAAAATTCTAAAAAAAAATTAACAAACTGAATTGAACAGTACATTAAAAGGATCATACACCATGATCAAGTGGGATTTATTCCAGGAATTCATGTGTGGTTCAATATCCACAAATCAATCAATGTGATACACCACATTAACAAAATGATCAAAATCATATAATCATTCTAATAGATGCAGAAAAATATTTTGAACTTTGTTGACAAAATTCAACACCTATTTATGATAAAACATCTCAACAAAGTGTGTAAGGGGGGATGTACCTCAACATAACAAAGACCATATATGACAAACCCACAGTTAACATCATACTCAACAATAAAAAGCTGAAAGCATTCCCTCTAAGATCAGGAAAAAGATGAGAATTCCCACTCTCGCCACTTTTATTTAACATAGTATTGGAAATCCTAATGACAGCAAAAGAAATAAGATAAGTGACTTAAGAGGATGTGATATATATATATTATGTATATATACTATATACACACACACACACACACACACACACACACAAAGGAATATTACTCAGCCATAAAGAAGAATGAAATATTGCCATTTGCAGAACATGGATGGACCTAGAGAATATTATACTTAGTGAAGGAAGTCATACAAAGAAAAATACTATATGATATCACTTATATGTGGAATCTAAAAATAATACAAATGAATTTACATACAAAACAAACAGATTTACAGACATAGAAAACAAACTTATGGTTACTAAAGGGGAGCAGGAGGTAGAGAGGGACAGATTAGGAGTATGGAATTAACAGATAAAAACTACTATACATAAAATAGATAAGCAGTGAGAATTTACTGTATAGCACAGGGAATTATATTCAATATCTTGTAAAAAACTATAATGGAATATAATCTGAAAAAAAATAAGTGAACCACTTTGCTATACACCTGAAACTAACACAATATTGTAAATCAACTATACTTCAATTTAAAAAAAGAAATAAATGGCATACAAATTGGAAAGGAAGACATAAAACTGTCACTATTTGTAGATGACATAGTACTATATGTAGGAAACCCTAAAGACTCCACCAAAAACTTTTAGAGCTAATAAAAGAATTCAGTAAAGTTGCAGGATACAAAATTCATATACCTAAATCTGTTGCATTTCTATACACTCATAACAAACTCTCAAAAAGAGAAGTTAAGAAAACAATCCCATTTACAACTGTGTCAAAAAGAGTTAAATGGTTAGGAATAAATTTAACCAAGGAAGTGAAAGACCTGTACTCTGAAAATTATAAGACATTGATGAAAGAAATTAAAGATGACACAAATAAATGGAAAGACACACTGTGCTCATGGATTGGAAAAATTAATGTTTTTAAAATGACCATACTACTCAAAGCAGTCTACAGATTCAATATAATCCCTGTTAAAATAGGAATAGCACTTTTCACAGAAGTGGGACAAATAATCCTAAAATTTGTATGGAACCACAAAAGACCCTGAAGAGCCAAAATAATCTGGAGAAAGAAGAACAAAACTGGAGGTATCACACTACTTGACTTCAAACTATACTACAAAACTACAGTAATCAAAACAATATGGTGCTGTCACAAAAACAGACATGTAGATCAATGGAAGAGAACAGAGAATCTGGAAATTAATCCATACACATATGGTCAATTAAACCATGACAAAGGAGGCCAGAATATACAACGGGGAAAAGACATTCTCTTCAATAAATGGTGGTAGGAAAACTGGACAACTACACACAAAAGAATGAATCTGAAACATTATCTTACACCATATACAAAAAATAAATGCAAATGGATGAAAGACTTGAATGTAAGACCTGAAACTCACAGAAGGAAAACTAGACAGCTCTTTAACATCAGTCTTAGTGATATATTTTTGGATATATCTCCTCAGGCAAGGGCAACAAAAGCAAAAATAAACAAATGAGACTACATCAGACTAAAAAGCTTTTGCACAGCAAAGGAAACTATCAACAACAACAACAAAAAACCAAAAAGGCAACCTACTGAATAGGAGAAGATATATGCAAATTATATATTCAGTGAGTGGTTAATATCCAGAATATCCAAAGAACTCATACAACTTAATTTTTTTAAAAATCCTATTTAAAAATGGGCAGAAGACTGAACAGACATTTTTCTAAAGAAGACATACAGATGGCCAACAGGCACATGAAAAAATGCTCAACATCACTAATCATCAGGGAAATGCAAATCAAAACCACAATGAGACATCATCTCACACCTGTCAGAATGGCTGTTATCAAAAAGACAACAAATAGCAAGTGTTGACAAGAATGTGGAGAAAAGGGAACCCTTGTTCACTGTTGGTGGGAATATAAATTGGTATAGCCAGTATGGAAAACAGTATGGAGGTTCCTTGAAAAATTAAAAATAGATTTACCATATCATCCAGCAATTCCACTTCTGGATACATATCCAAAGGGAATGAAATCAGTATCTCAAAGAGATATCTGCCCTCCCATGTTCATTGCAGCATGATTCACGGTAGCCAAGATACAAGGAAACAGCCTAAGTGTCCATTGACAAATGAGTGGATAAAGATATACATAGAGTTTTCGGGTTTTCCCTAAGATGGTATGGAAAAACCCAAACGAACTTTTTGGCCAACCTATATATATATCTCATGTCTTCTTAATCCATTCATTTGTGTATGTGTGTGTGTGTCTGTGTATGTATATATATATATATATATATATATATATATATATACACATTTGTGTATATATATACATACACACACACACACACACATACACGTACAATGGAATATTATTCATCCATTAAAAATAAGGAAATCTTACCACTTACAACAAAATGAATAAACCTGGAGGTCATTATGCTAATTGAAATAAGCCAGACACAGAAAGACACATATGATCTCACTTATATGTGGAATCTAAGAAAGTCAAACTCATAAGGAACAGCAAGTACAACAGTAGTTGCTAGAGACTAGGGGAGGAGGAGATGGAGAGTTGCCATTCAATGAGTATAAAGTTTCAGTTACACGAGAGGAATAACTTCTAGAGATCTGCTGTACAAGCTTTTGCCTAATATTGTATTGTATCCTTGAAATTTGCTAAGAGAGAAGGCCATAAGTGTTCTCACCATGCACAAAAAATTTGGTAACTATATGAGGTGATGAACATGTTAATTAGCTTGATTATCAAAATATCACATTGTATACCTTAAATATATATATATATATTTTTTAATTTGCAATTACGCCTCATTAAACCTGAGAAAAAGAAAAAGGAAAAAATTAATTGCATATAATTCCCTGCTGTGTGAGCACAGGTTTTTGATAGCTAAGACAGCAGCCAATAATGTGCATTATACATCCACCTGTATATAACACAGGCACAGTAGAAGCATGCTGAATGCAGATACTTTATCATCATAAGCAACTCTTTCTTTCCAGTAGCTGTCAGAGTGGTTTGCATTTACATTCACACATCTGTCCATCTGCCAATCAGGAAATAAACAGAGGAGGCAAAATGAGGGGAGAAAATCTGTTCCAATTGGCTTGGCTTTCTCACTGAAACTGCAAAGCTAACTTGGACAGAATTCTTTTAGTACTTTAATGACCAGTAAGTCAAAAACTTCATACATTTTCAAACTTTCATAACAACCCTGAATAGACACAGGCAACACCTTAGGGATCAGTATAACTTATTAATTAATCTTCATGCTCTTGTCTGGTTTCTAACATTTTAGAGCCATCTTGTAGAATCAGCTCAAGTTACAGAACCTGCTACGTCAGTAAGTTATTTCCCATAACACTAGAGGCACAACTAAATCACTCTTTATAATTTCTTGAAGATTTCATATTCAGTTACCCAGTGCAACAGAAATGTCTTATTTTACTGGCCCAGGCATTTCCATCCTGTATTACTGCAGATGAATTTCTTTCTGAGAATTTTTCAAGCTCTCCATTTTAAGTGCCTTGTTTAAAAAACTCCCAAAAGTAAACAAACTGTTCTTGTTCAGTTTGTGATTAAGAGCTACCTGAGCATGCCCTCTGTTAGCTATCTCTCTTCTACCTCCATTTTTCTTTCTTATCATCATAGTGATCAACTTTCAATTGGTCCACCAGAGACAACTAGAAATCTAGGGAAGAAAGTTCATTGTCTTCTTACCTCAGTGTCTAATGTTGGCTCTATGATGTTCTGCTGCTGTTTCCTGATAGGTCTGTAAGGAGCAGTCTCAGGGAGATTAATTTTTAATAGTTGAACGACTTGAGTAAAACCAAGAAAGATGTGGGATTGTAGAAAGACAAATTATACTCCAACAAAACTAAACTATGATACAGCTCTGACAAGTCAGTCTACAAACTTTTTACAAAGAATTCTGTTGAGACCACACTTGGTCAGACTTCAGGGCAAAGTGGAGGGTCATTTAAAAGAAAATGTTAAGAAAAGATTTATTGTATATTCACCAGTAGACATAATTTTATATTTGAAAAGAAGGAAATATGATTTGCAATGAAACCACCTCAACTTACCCTGCCCTACAATGATACCCACTTGTTCACAATTAGAGATAGCAAATTTTATAGGACAATTTGTAGCTTATAAGGGGCTTCACAGCAATCCTCACATGATCCTTATATCTATTAGGTAAGGTATTCTTAGGTCCATTTCCTTGACTAGGAAGCTGAGCTCAGCATTATTTCCCTAAGACCACATAGGTAATTAATGAAGGAGTCAGACCTTTAACCTTGTCTTCTCACTTTTGATTTCTTTCCAGTGCCTCTCAGACTGATGTTTATCATTATTTGTTTTATAAAAATTAAGCACCTGACTGTGCCAGTCATTCAAGAATAGTCCAAGGCCTTACCAGGTCCCCCTCTGTTGGCCCCTCCAAGTTTGAGGAGAATGATGTCAACTGTCCCATCACACTCCAAATATGAAACAGATCAATAAAGCACATATTTTCACATTTATTACCTTTTTGGCCACCTTGCCTATGGAGGGTGCTCAGCAAGAATACTTTTCCAACCAAGCTGCACAATTTACAAAGGAAACACCCTGCTTATCACCGCCCCAAGTCTTTCCCTTATACCAACTCTTCCTCCTCCACCTTTCCATCAAATGCTGTTTTAGTTGCCTTTATTTTACAAAGATTTTCTTCATTTCCTGCTTGCTATGGTCTAGTGATGGAGCTTTAGCAAAGTCAAGAGAAGAAGTCTATTCTCACTCCATACAATGAGAAAGCCACAAAACCTTTCACCTGCTTTAGAAGTAATTAAAGCCAGAGTCTACCACAACTCCAGAGAAAGACTTAAATCTCCATCCACCATCCATCCTGTGCTAGCAGCTTTCTCCATTTGCAACATAATATATTCAAAGAATACATAAATACCCCAGCCCTTGTCTAATTCCTGATTTATGTCTTACTTAACACAGAGTCTCTAAGCAACCTAAAATTACTTATATTATCCCTGGCCTCTTAAACTACCACTCCCTGCCTTGGCTACATATGCAAAATCTGAATAAAACAGTGTCCGCCCTCATGAGACTTACACTTAAAATAGAACTCATGATGAAGACAAGTTCTGTGTGACTGTTCTGAGTCTACACAACGCCTAATACTATGGACTACATTTATAAGGCACTAAATTAGCATTTATTAAGTTATAATTATGAAAAGAGGCATGCACATTCTGATAAAATGCTTATTTTAATCACTGCATCAAGAGAAAAATAAGATAACTGGTATACGAGCATGAGGAGAACTGATGACAATATCTAAAGTACAGCCCGGTACCGGAAATGTCTCAAATGTCTCTCATTATTGTGTTGCCTCATTTACACTTAAAGAGCAGTTTCTACACATGAGACAAAGAGTCACTAAACGCATTGGGCTAGTGAGCCTTTTTTTTTTTTTTAATCTTGAGCCTGGTGTCTTAGACCACTCGGCCATCCTGACAGCCCTAGCGAGCCATTTTTGAAACAGCTTTCCACAAGTTTTTCTATGTTTCTTTCAGAAATTCGGTTTATTTTTTGTTTCAGCCACTTTCTTTTAGTTTTTAGTCATTGAATCCACCGGACATTTATAAGTTTTTTCATTCAATGAACCAAAATTTCTTTCTAAAAAGTTTTGAACTAGTTCTCAAGTGGGCTAGTTGCTGTCCTCAGTGTTCCGTATTTTTCCATTACTCTTTATCAAAATTGCCACGTAAGTTTTACCTTATGTGATTCAAACACCAAATGATCTCATGGGTTAGTTCTGTCATTTCCAAGTCATAGATGGAGAAGCTGAGGCTCATGGCCCCTAAATGGCTTCGTAGATGACTTCAAGAAAGGCACTTATTGAACATGATAACCGGATGTAGAAAGACGCTGAACAGAGCAGGTAAACAGTCCAGGTGTTGGCAACAGCCATTGAAACCTAAATGGAAGTGCAGAGCTGAGAGAGGACCCGGATGGCCCAGGATCTTTAATTTGGGGAAAATTCTCCTTTGCCATCATCCTGGAGCCCTTTCCTTGAATGATATGTTTAGAAGGACGAACTTACCTCGGGTGAATTATAGTAGGCTTGTAAAATTTTATAAAGGAAATACAGAAAATACTCCTCTTTAATACTTTTCTTCCGCTGACTCTTTTACTCTATAATACTTCTTTTCCATTGACTCTGACCCAAGTTTAAAAATCACCCCATTATACATAGACTCAGTACACAGTGTGTTAGTATCTTGCTTCTTGCCACTAACACGCTATGTGCCTTTGCTGAGACATGTCTACACAGTGGAGATAATAACATCTATTCCATATGGTTGTTGTGAGAACTAAACAAGGTGATGTGTGAAGGCACCTAGTTCGCGTCCCACACAAAAAAAGTGTAGTTTGGGGCTGACGTCAGTGAAATTGGCTGGTCTTACCCATTCTTGACATCCTTCCTCCTCCTGACTTTTCATAACCCTGCTAATGTCTTTGACCTCAAGAACTAATGTCACCAGTCCAGCCTAAAAGAGAGAAGGCAGCCAGCAACTGGAGACTTTGTACAGCAACTTTCAATAATCCTGTTTTTAAAGCAGTAACTAGGAATCTAAATTCTACCAGCTATTTTCAAAAATTGAAAAATGTCTTCTATTTTCCTCCAGAATCATGCTAATGCCCGAAAAACACATTAAAAATTATGTACAGGTAACTGTGTTGGAGTAAATGGCTTAGACTTTTAATACTTCTCTCCTGATGCATCAGCTAAGCCACTGGCACCAAGGCCAAATCTGGGCTTCTTTCTAGGAGCCCATCTGCCCCCTGTGGCTTATTTTAAACTATACTCTACTTACTCTAAGAAAGGAGATGTTCCTATCACATTAAGTGTTTAGAACAACTCTGTTCTAAACAGAGTTTGGTGCCCCAGTTATTTTGTGTGGGGACTTAACAGCTCAGATAATTTCAGTTTAAGGAATATATGTTGGGAGTTGATGGGAATAGAAGCAATCAGGTAGTGGAAATCAGTCCCAGCAGACCTAAGTTAGGAGGCACTGGTGGTCTGTAAAAGGGGGTACACAAAAGAGCAGAAAAAGGGCCAGATGGGAAGTTTAGTCCAGTGACTAAGAGGCAAGTCAAGGGCCGAGAATTCAGAGGCAGAGAGGCAGGAGGGAGACCAGAAGCAGCAGCAGAAGTGGCAGATGCAGCATTGACGGTCCTACCACCCAGGACAAGAATGGCCTGAGGTTAGTATTTGAAACATCTGCCCAAAGAAGAGTTCTGGAATCAGAGGACACGGGTTTTAGATGGGGCCCCTGACCAACTAACCAAAGGCCTACTAGGTATGAAATATAAAGGAGGATTTTCAGTTGTCATCTCTCTGATCTTTTTTGTTGTTGTTGTTATTTGACCACATTAACCAAAGAATTAAAAACACTTCTTCATGGCTTCTAGGACACTGAGGTCCCCATTGCTAAGTCCTGGCCTTTCCTTGACAACTCTTTTAGTTGGTCTGCCAGCTCCCAAATATTAGTGTTTCCTTCCATCTACCTCTGGATAATCTCGTTCCCTCCATGTGTTATCCACCACCTATTTAGAAACGCCCTGCATACAGATTAGTCTCCCTCCCTAGATTTCAGCCCTGAATGCCAGCCCCATGTGTCAAGTGTTTAAAGGACAGCGAGTGGACATTTCATTATCTCCAGCCCACACTTCCCCAGAATCAATCAAACAGTCATTTTCTCTCTCCCTCCCTCTTCCTCTCCCCCCTTGCCCTGACCCTCTTCCCTTCCTTTCCCTGTTGACCATCACACACATACACTTACACACAGCTACAAATACCTACACAGGCAAAAGCTCGATTTAATATAAAACAGTGCTTCTTAAACGTTAATATACATAGAAATCATCTGGATATCTTGCTACAATTCAGATTCTGATTTAGTAAACCTGGGGTAGGGCCCCAAATTCTGCATTTCTAACATCTCACAGGTTTCAATGATGCTGCTGGTCCCTGGGCCATTCTTAAGAGTCACAAGGGTAACCAGGAGGTAGGTAAACTAAGTTAGAGTAGTGCCTCTGTCACTACCTCCCTTCAGACCCTGAGTTAGTCCATTTCCCTGTTTGGGTCCCAGTGTCTTTATCTGTAGAATGAGACAACTAGACCTCACAAATCCTGAGGTTTTTATCCAGTGCTAATAGCATGGGTGGAGAGCTGAAACCTAATAACCTTAGCTAACGAGATGTACCCCATTTCTGTACAGTGAACCCTATGAAAAATTAACCAGGATTTAGTAGCGATGCTAAACTAAACTAAGATTTAGTAATGCTACTAAAGTGTTCAGAACACTATCTGCAATAGATACGGGTCCAGAAAGCATATTCTTAAAGGCATTGGGGCAGGGACAAAATTGGCACAGTTAAAACACAGCGCTATTTTGTGAAATAATAACAGTTTGAAATTACTTCTTTTCCTGGTGGGTCTGTAAATCAAATGATAGCCATCAGAAAGACACTTACAGAACAATCACTAAATAAATAGTACTGAAACAAAACCCAAAGATAAAGTTATTCTGAGTCTAATTGTTATTCTTATGGCCTGGGAGCAAGGTATTTAGGGATGTTCTGTATTTTTCCCTGGTGGGTAGGTAACACACAAGCCCCATATTGGTTTTTATTTTCCTATGATGGTGGAGTATAGAAGAAACAGGAGAAGGCTTGGAATATTAAGATTGAGGTTCAAGTATAAATTCAGCCTCTTACCAACTGTGTAATCTTGGTCCAATTGCATGAATGTCTGTTTCCTCAGTGGTAAAATGTAGATAGTAATAATGCATACACTGGTATATTGCTTTGGGGATCAAATTAACTAATGGGAACAAAAGCTTAACAAAAGTTATAGAATGTTATAGAAATGCCAGAAGAAGAGAGGGAAGCGGGGGAGAGAGAGAGAAATAGTGGTAGTTATTTTATGTAAATGAGTTGAAAATGGATCACTTCCTATCACTTCCTTCCTAAAAAACTTTCAGTTGCCCCCATTGTCCACCAAAAACCATGCTCTTCAAGGACGCCCACAATCTGGTCTCTGCCTGCATTTCTAGCCCACTTTCTAATACAGTACGATGGCTCTCTGTTGACAAGTGTCTGTAGGGTCTCAATGTTGAGTGAATGAGTGAGTTACTAAATGCTTAAGAGGTTTAAGAAGAAAATAAAACTCCAATTTAGAATTGCCTACCATGTGCCAGATACTATGTATTAGTTGCTTAGTTTTTTTTTATTGTAGTATAATTGCTTTACAATGTTGTGTTAATTTCTGCTGTACAGTGAAGTGAATCAGCTATATGTATACATATATCCCCTCCCTCTTGGACCTCCCTCTCCCCACCATCCCACCCATCTAGGTCATCACAGAGCACTGAACTGAGCTCCCTGTGCTATATAGCAAGTTCCTACTAGCTACCTGTTTTACACATGGTAGTGTATTTATGTCAAACCTAATCTCCCAGTTCATCCCACCTTCCCCTTCCCCCGCTGTGTCCACACGTCTCTTCTCTACGTCTGCGTTTCTATTCTTGCCCTGCAAATAGGTTCATCTGTACCATTTTTCTACGTTCCACATATATGCGTTAATATACGATATTTGTTTTTCTCTTTCTGACTTCACTCTGTATGACAGACTCTGGGTCCATCCACATCTCTACAAATGACCCGATTTCATTTCTTTTTATGGCTGAGTAAAATTCCATTATATACACATATATATATATATGCATATATGCTTAGTTTTTACAACCACCCTGTAGAGATTGAGCTTGGGCCTCATGGCCAATGAGCATCAGAGCTAGGGCATGAACCCCTGAATCATATTACACTTGATGGACCCTTCTGATTGCCTTGGTTCTACCAGCTAAAGATGAAGTGACAGAATCTGCTCCCCAATACTGTTCATTCCCCATTTTTCCACTCTGCGTCTTCCCTTTGGCTTATCAAAAGAGGATTTATCAAACTTTTCAAAGATTGGAAATGAAACCTATATATTTTCTTTTTTTTATGCATCAATGAAAACAATACTTCTGTCAGGCTTCTCTGTTGTTTGTTGATGTAATATTTTCTCAAAGAATAACTAAAAGTAGTAACGATTATGTGTATGCCCCTTAGACACCTAGTCAAAGTTTACTATGGATGTAGAATATCATGTGCTTGATCACTAAGGTGCAAGAATGGATTGATAACTACTGTTCGGGCATTGGTTGTACAAGCAAAGAGGAGAGATACTGACTTGTCTGCAGTGATCTCACTTTAATTCACTGAACCCTCCCCACCACCCTGTAAGGTAGTTATTTGTAGGTTTTTAAAGGGGCAGAGGAGTTCTTCTTCAGCTCTCTACAATTCCACAGCACCTAGGACAGTGTCTTATTCGTTGCCTCACAGACAAATGTGCAATGTATGTTTATTGAATCTAATTAATTTTAACACCAACTCAAAAAGAAAAACTTAACCATGGACTTAATGCAGCCTTTCAGCTTTCCTCAGGTAAGGTTTATTAAGTGATTCATTTAATCCAGTGGTTCTTAATGGGGCATTTTTCTTTCCCTATTGTTAACATATGGAGGGAGATCTTTTTCACAACTAGGGATGGGCATTTAGTGGGGAAAACCCAGGGATGTGGTTAAACATCTACAACATGCAGCCTGGCCTCTAACAACAAAGAATTATTCAGTCCAAAATGTCAATAGTGCCAAGATACAGGAACTTTGAATTCACTCAATCAATATGGAGCACATTTCTGAACTTCAGTCTTCTCATATATAAATCTGGAAATTCATAGTATCAAAAAAAAAAAATCTTTGAGTTGAAAGCCCTATCACCCAATGCTTGAATTCCCTTTTCAGCAACCCTAACAGATGGCCCTAAGCCTCTCCCCAAATGCCTCATCTCCATGGGCCAAAAATGTATACACTCTGGGGAAACCCACCCATTTCTAGAACCATCAATTACAATTTCTAATTGTAGAAACATGGCTATGACTCTGCTTAGCATAAAATCAAATAAACCAGACTCTACTATTGTGGGCTGATAAAAGTACTGTTTAAAAAAATTGCTCATGACTTTTTCCAAATGGCTTTTCTTTAACATCCAGTCTCAGTTCACTAACTAAACCCTTTCTTCATCTTAAATGCAATTTTCAATGCAAACTATTCCTGACTAAAAGTTCTTAGAGAATCCTCAGAAATGTCAGAACACTCAGATTATCAGGGGAAAGCCAGTCTCAAATAAGGAAATTTCTAAATTATGGCATAGTTATAAAATTGCCTCTTTATTACTTTTAAATGCTATTTTAATTCATCCATGCAATAAGCCCTTTTGTATTCCCATGCTAGACTTCAAAAATACAAAGATGGAGTAGGGCAAAACCCCTATGCTTAAGGAATCCATAGTCTATCAGAAGAGGCAAATATGCCACCTCTCGATTGTACACGAGGAAAACACTGAGGAGGAAATCACCAACTCTGCATGGTGGGGTTGGGGGAGAATTTACAAAGAGCAGTTGCTTGAGCTGAGATTTGGAGGACTTGTAACAGTTCCTGGGCAAAACAGGAGAACAGCATATGCGAACACACTGAGTCTGAAGGAGTGGAGAGCATCCTGGGAACTGTATGTACAGAATCCAGTAGACTGGCACCCAAGGCTTGGGTGATGAGCAAATGCCAAAGCAGGAGATTTTGTGGGCACTCTTATGTGCCTTGCTAGAGAGTATGGACTTTATCATGAGGGCCTGAGAGCCACCAAATGGGAATAGACAAGGTCAAAACTGACTCTTGGAAAGATCACTGGCAAAAGTGAGAGGAACAGATTAGAACTGGGAGAGACTGGCATCCTGGGGTTATGGTGATTTATCTAGATGTCTTAGCACAGAGTAGTCCTTCCTACTACAGTGTTTTGGTGGGGTTGCCTGGCTTAATGAAAACTTAGGGTTTATTTTAAATTGAGCATATCAATTGCTATTATTGTATTAAGTCATAAAAGTCCATGGAGAATAACTTCTGATTTTATAGTGGAACCAACTGAGTCCCAGGGAGGGGAAGCAGCATGCTTGGGTGGCACAGTTGTTAAGGAAGAGCTAGAACAAGTACTCAGGGCTCTAAAAGTCTAGCCCTTTCCACCCTTTCCACAGCTATGAGACTGTTCTTATTTGTTTGTAAAAGGCTGTTTTTATCATGAGAGCAATTTAATGTCTCTTTCTCCTTGTGCTTTTTTCCCCCCATCATTCACCTGACGTTCTGTTTACCCAATTAATTTTCAATGTGTGTGAAGAAAGCCTTTTCTTCTTTTTTTCTTTTTTTTTAATTGAGGTATAGTTGTTTTACAATGTTGTGTTAGTTTCTATTGTACAGCGAAGTGGAATTCCCTGTGCTATACAGCAGGTTCTTATTAGTTATATATTTTATACATATTAGTGTATGTATGTCAACCCCAATCTCACAATTCATCCGACCCCCTGCCCGCTTTCCCCCCTTGGTGTCCATACATTTGTTCTCTACATCTGTGTCTCTATTCCTGCCCTGCAAATAGGTTTATCTGTACCATTTTTCTAAATTCCACATATATGAGTTAATACACGATATTTGTTTTTCTCTTTCTGACTTACTTCACTCTGTATGACAGTCTCTAGGTCCATCAACGTCTCTACAAATGACCCAATTTCATTCCTTTTTATGGCTGAGTAATATTCCATTGTATATATGTAGCACTTCTTCTTTATCCCTTTGTCTGTTGATGGACATTTAGATTGCTTCCATCACCTGGCTATTGTAAATAGTGCTGCAATGAACATTGGGGCGCATGTGTTTTTTGAATTATGGTTTTCTCTGGATATGTGCCCAGCAGCAGGATTGCTGGGTCATATGGTAATTCTATTTTTAGCTTTTTAAGGAACCTCCATACTGTTCTCCATAGTGGCTATATCAATTTACATTCCCACCAACAGTGCAAGAGGGTTCCCTTTCCTCCACACCCTCTCCAGCATTCATTGTTTGTAGATTTTCTGATGATGCCCATTCTAACCGGTATGAGGTGATACCTCATTGTAGTTTTGATTTGCATTTCTCTAATAACTAGCGATGTTGAGCAGCTTTTCATGGGCCTCTTGGCCATCTGTATGTCTTCTTTGGAGAGATGTCTATTTAGGTCTTCTGCCCATTTTTTGATTGGGTTGTTTGTTTTTTTGATATTGAGCTGCATGAGCTGTTTGTATATTTTGGAGATTAATCCCTTGTCAGTTGCTTCATTTGCAAATATTTTCTCCCATACTGAGGGTTGTCTTTTCATCTTATTTATAGTTTCCTTTGCTGTGCAAAAGCTTTTAAGCTTCATTAGGTCCCATTTATTTATTTTTGTTTTTATTTCCATTACTCTAGGAGGTGGGTCAAAAAAGATCTTGCTGTGATTTATGTCAAAGAGTGTTCTTCCTATGTTTTCCTCTAAGAGTTTTATAGTGTCTGGTCTTACATTTAGGTCTTTAATACATTTTGAGTTTATTTTTGTGTATGGTGTTAGGGAGTATTCTAATTTCATTCTTTTACATGTAGCTGTCCAGTTTTCCCAGCACCACTTATTGAAGAGACTGTCTTTTCTCCATTGTGTATCCTTGCCTCCTTTGTCATAGATTAGTTGACCATAGGTGTGTGGGTTTATCTCTAGGCTTTCTATCCTGTTCCATTGATCTGTATTTCTGTTTTTGTGCCAGTACCATATGTCTTGATTACTGTAACTTTGTAATATAGTCTGAAGTCAAGGAGTCTGATTCCTCCATCTCCATTTTTTTTTTCTCAAGATTGCTTTGGCTATTCAGGGTCTTTTTTGTCTCCATACAAATTTTAAGATTTTTTTTCTAGTTATGTAAAAAGCATGCCATTGGTAATTTGATAGGGATTGCACTGAATCTGTAGATTGCTTTGGGTAGTATAGTCATTTTCACAATATTGATTGTTCCAATCCAAGAACATGGTATATCTCTCTATCTGTGTCATCTTTGATTTCTTTAATCAGTGTCTTACAGTTTTCTGAGTGCAGGTCTTTTTTTTTTTTCTTTTTTTTTTAAATTAATTTATTTATTTATGGCTGTGTTGGGTCTTCGTTTCTGTGCGAGGGCTTTCTGTAGTTGCGGCAAGTGGGGTCCACTCTTCATCGCGGTGCGCGGGCCTCTCACTATCGTGGCCTCTCTTGTTGCAGAGCACAGGCTCCAGACGCGCAGGCTCAGTAATTGTGGCACACAGGCCTAGTCGCTCCGTGGCATGTGGGATCTTCCCAGACCAGGGCTTGAACCCGTGTCCCCTGCATTGGCAGACAGATTCTCAACCACTGCGCCACCAGGGAAGCCCCTGAGTGCAGGTCTTTTACCTCCTTAGGTAGGTTTATTCCTAGGTATTTTATTCTTTTTGTTGCAGTGGTGAATGGGATTGTTTCCTTAATTTCTCTTTCAGATTTTTCATTGTTAGTGTATAGGAATGCAAGAGATTTCTGTGCATTAATTTTGTATTCGGCAACTTTACCAAATTCATTGATTAGCTCTAGTAGTTTTCTGGTGGTATCTTTAGGATCATCTATGTATAGTATCATGTCATCTGCAAACAGTGACAGTTTTACTTCTTCTTTTCCAATTTCTATTCCTTTTATTTCTTTTTCTTCTCTGATTGCTGTGGCTAGGACTTCCAAAACTATGTTGAATAATAGTGGCGAGAGTGGACATCCTTGTCTTGTTCCTGATCTTAGAGGAAATGCTGTCAGTTTTTCACCATTGAGAATGATGTTCACTGTGGATTTGTTGTATATGGCCTTTATTATGTTGAGGTAGGTTCCCTCTATGCCCACTTTCTGGAGAGTTTTTATCATAAATGGGTGTTGAATTTTGTCAAAAGGTTTTTCTGCATCCATTGAGATGATCATATTGTTTTTATTCTTCAATTTGTTAATATGGTGTATCACATTGATTGATTTGCATATATTGAAGAATCTTTACATCCCTGGGATAAATCCCACTTGATCATGGTGTATGATCCTTTAATGTGTTGTTGGTTTCTGTTTGCTAGTATTTTGTTGAGAATTTTTGCATCTATATTCATCAGTGATATATGAATCTGTAAGATTTCTGTAAGAAGAAAGCCTTTTCAAAGCAAAGGTAAATTTCAGCCTAGCCCTTATCAGCCTGCTGGTTGATTCCCAGTTAACTGAGATGAAATGAATGGGGGTTTATTATTATTGAGCTTTTAAAGCCGTCTGCTTAGATTGGATTACCAAGCACTTGGGAGGAGGAATGTGTTTTAATCCTCCTATGATCTGAAATCAACAATGGACAGATGACAGACAGCAAGCGAGGTATCACAGGACTGTAGGTCTCCAGGCTGGCAGGATGTTTCCCAAATACTTTACTAACTACTGCACTGATGCAGGGGGGATGCTCCAGCAAGTAGCATTGTTGGAGTAGGGTCTGAGCCCAAACTTCACACTGGGGTCATCCTTGTATGTGTCTTTGAATTGAATAGCTTTGAGAACTTCAGTGTTAAGTTAGGACAAGATTACTCCTCCAGGGAGGAGCAGGTCCCCACAGGTAGGGACTTTTCTTATAGTGACATCCCAAGCCTCTTTCAAAGTCCACACTAGGTGTCCCCAGGGGAGGAGGAGTTACTTATCTGTAGAATTTGGGAGATAGAGCTTCACCCAGCTCCTTCTTCTCTTTCCTTTTGGCATTTCCCTACCTGCCTTGGGGAAACTTTCATTGCCCCTTCAGGCTGCAGATTTATCTGGACTGGCCCCTGGGGTTGGATTGTGTTTGTTCATGCTACCTGTGACTAGGTAAGTCTATCTAAATCAAGGTAAAATGTTAGTGAGCTGACTGCAAACCTTAGCTACTTTCTCCAACTTTTATAAGAAAGGAGCAGATCTCATAGTCGCCATCTCTGTGACTCCACAGCTGTCTCTTATTTATTCTAAATGTGAGCAAAGAAAAGAAATTTATTTACTAGGTGCCCTTAAGACACTTAAAATTTTAACCACTACAGTGTCTGATACCTACTGCCTTGGATGGTTGGCACTCTGGAATACGTGTCACTGAAAGTCTAGAGTGGGACCAATTTACCCTCCCCCTGAAACAACCAAAAACTGGACAAAACGTATGAAAAGATGGTTTTCAAGATACTGGAAATCAGGCAAATAAGAACAGTGCTCCGTGAGAGATGGGAAATAAATAAGGTAAGGGCTACAATTACCCCACTCTCTTGACAGAGTTCAATGCAGGGAGAAGGAAAACAGACAGAGCCCCCTGGACTCCTCCCAACATCCTAAGTTGAAGAAATGAAGCTGAAAGTCCAGAAAGACCACAGCAATTGGAGAACAGACTACTGGTGAGGAAAGAATAGTTCAGAGAGAGAACTTTGGAGATCTGAAAATACTTAGATTATTTAGCTAAGTACAGATCAACATATGCATGTGAGGAAACTACCTGAGACTGTGGAAAAATCCACCCAAAAGGATTAGAAGGAACAGTGCCTGACCTTACATGGGCAGTTTGGAAAACTTTGTAAATCATGAGGGGCTGAGTGGAATACCCAAAAAGAGTCTGGTAGTGGGGCATAGTGATCTCTAAACTGAGCACTACTTTAGACCCACCTAATAGATCATAAAAGCAGGACCCAAAAGTATCAAACTATTTCCAAGTAACATAACTGCATCCAGAACAAAACTCATGAAAATTTATAGGGATATAAAGATCTCTAGAACCCAGCAAGGTAAAAATCCATGTCTGGCATCTAGGCACACATGCAAAGAAACAGGGAAATATAACCCATAATGTGGAGAAAAATCACTCAACAAAAATCCATCCAGAGCTGACATAAATGTTAAAGTTAGCAGAAAAGGAAATTAAAACAGATATTATAATGGTATTCCATATGTTAAAACATTAACTAGAGACATGGAAGATATTTTTTAAAGTCCCAAATTGTACTTCTAGAATTAAAAACTAAAATGTATAAAATGAGAAATACACTGGCTGAGATAAATGGCCAATTAAACAATGCAGAAGAGAAGACCAGTAACTTGATGACATAGTGATAGAAACTCTCCAAAATGAATCACAGAAAGAGAATGTGTAGGAGGGGAAAGAGAAGGAAGAGGTGGAGAAGGGAAAGGAGGAGGAGGAGAAGGAGAGGAGAGGAAAGCATCGAGAGTCCTAAATCACAAATGAATGGATCCCTCAAATGTTGGAGGGTGCAGATATTTGAATAATAATGGTCAAAATTTTTCTTTATTTGATGAAAACTATAAAGCTATAGAGCCAATAAGTTTAATGAATCCCAAGTACAAGAAACATGAAGAAAACTATACCAAGTATAGTATACAAGTTTCATGTAAACAGGAATAAAGACAAGAATGTCAGCAGATTTCTTGTTGGAAACAACACATGTATGAAAAGAGTGCAGCAACATTTTTAAAAGACAAAAGGAAAATACTGTTAACTTAGACTTCTAAAGCCAGAAAAATATCTTTTACAAATGAAGGTGAAATTAGGAATATTTCAGACATACAAAAGCTGCAAGAATTTAACATCAACAGATCTGCATGTCAAGAAATGTTAAAGTAAGTCCTTCAGGCAGAAAGAAAATTATACCAGAGGAATATATGAAGCTACATAAAGGAATGAAGAACACCAGTAAGATCTTTAAAAAGATAATTGATTATTTAAACCAGGGGTTAGCAAACGGCAGCCTACAGACCACGGTATGGTCTGAATATCTGTGTCTCCCCCAAAATTCACATGTTGAGATCCTAATGCCCAAAGGTGATGGTATTAGCAGGTAGGGTCTTTAGGAGGTGCTTAGGTCATGAGGGTGGAACCCTCATGAATGGAATTAGTACACTATAAAAGGGGCTCCAGAAAGATCCATAACCCCTTCTGTCATGTGAAGATACAACCAGAAGTCTATGACCTGGAAAGGGCCTCCACCTGACAATGCTGGCACCCTGATCTCAGACTTTCGGACTCCAAAACTGTGAGAAATAAATTTCTGTTGTTTATAAGCTGAGTCTTTGGTATTTTGTTATAGCAGCCCAAATGGACTAAGACAGACCAAATCCTTCTTGCTATTTTGAAAATAAAGTACTATTGGAACACAGTCATGCTTATTCATTCATGTATTATCTGTGGCTGTTTTGAGCTACAGTGGTAGTGGTAAGTTGTAATAGAGACCATATGGCACACAAAGCCTAAAATATTGACTCTCTCTTTATAGAAAAAGTTTTCCAATCCCTGGTTTAAACAAAAGTAGAAAAAAATGTAGTATGATGTTTATAACATATAACTTTTATAACATATATAAAAGTGAAATGTGTGCTAAAATAGCACAAAGTTCAGGAGGGAAAAAATGGGAGTATACTGTTGTTAAGATTCTTCACTATATGCAAAATGGTATATTACTTGAAGGGTGTAATAAATTAAAGATGTATGTTATAAATCCTAAAGCAACCACTAAATTAATAAAACAAAGTGTTATAGCTAACAAGCCAACAAAAGATATGAAGCAGAATCATATTCAATTAATCCAAAAGAAGACATGCAAAGAGGAAAAAGGGAAGCAAAGAATAGATGAGACAACAAAGAACAAGAAGGTATATTTATACCAACCATATCAATACTTACATTAAATGTAAATGGTCTAAATACCCCAATTAAAAAGCAGATATGATCATATTGGATAAAAAGCAAGGTTCAACCACATGCTGCCAAGAGAAACACACTTTAAATATGAAGACACTAATAGACTAAAACAAAGGAATTAAAAATGATACACCATGCTAACAACTAATCAAAGGAAAGCTGGAGTGGCAATATTACATCAGACAAAGGAGATTTCAGAATAAAGACTATTATCAAGGTTAAAGAAGGACATTTTATAATGATAAACAGATTAATTCATACCAACAATATAACCCATCATCATTTTAATTTTTTACCAACCTACTCCCCAGAAAGAAGAGGAACAGTGCATAAATTAAGGAATTAAGATAAAATTGTAGATGTCTTTGCTCTAAAATAATACTTTATCTGTGCTTCCTTCTATGTAAAAGCTGGAAAATTCATTCAGTCAATAAATATTGCACCACTCATAATCTACACCAGATACAAATAGGAGGCAATACTTGATGCATCTCCAGGCCATGAGTCAGTTGTTAAAATATTGCTTATACATTAGTCAAAGGAAGACTAGAGTGAGCTCTCATACTAGAAACTGAGAAGCCAATCATTCTAGGAATTCAGAATTCCATTAGGACCACCACTTTGCCTTGACTGTCCACAAACTTCTGGCTTTTAAAACTGATAGCACTTAGATTTTGATGTGGGACATATTAATCTCAAATATGTTCAACCTATTTTTAAAATATGGATATCTAAGTAATACCAAGATAATCATAGTCTATTTGGATAGCAACTTTCTCATCGTGGTAGGAAGGATGAAAAAAATCTTGACTGGTGTTTGTAGAAGGAAGGAAAGTGTATCCCACAGCATCCATGGACCATTCCTGATATGAGGAATATAAGACAGAAAGAGGATTTTCTTTATCTGAACTGATAGGCAAAAAAATCTATCCACAGACTCATCTTTCTTAAACATGAAAAGGACAAATTCTGTATTATCACTATATAATGTATTCAATCACATTTCTGTTTCTGAGAGCAGATGACAAGTGGGATGCCTGGGATTCTAAATTAATTCCTTTTATTCCTTTTCAAGACACAGCTTCTGTGCTGTAGAAGAGTCTCGCTGCTCCCTTCTCATTTCTTATTTATAAGTCAAACTCCTTGTCCTAATCATCTCCATCTCTTCCCCAAAGTTAAACGGTTTCAAAGAAACTGAAGTTTGGCAATTCTTTTGCAAAGTGCCTACTGCTTTACTTCCTTAAATACTCATCTTTCCTTTGGAATTTAAAAACAAACAAGTAAAGTTATTATATCCAAGGATAACTCCATATACCTACTGCTGTATCTGATTCTGACTGCTAATCCCATATGGTCATTGAAATAGTCAGAACTCTTTGATTGCAAGTGATAGAAATCCAGCCCAAATTAGTTTATGAAAAAAGGGAAAAGTATTACAACTGCAAAAAGGAAAAGGGTGGCAAGCTTCTCTCTTTGTGTATGTGTGTGTGTGTGTGTGTGTGTGTGTGTGTGTGTGTGTGTGTGTGTGTTACTCATCTCTGCTTCTCTCTGTGTTTTGGCTTATTCTTCCCTATTATATATAGGATTTTTTTTCTGCAAGCCTGTGAATATAGCCATAAGCAATCCCAGACTTATTTCCTTCCAGCTAATGGCCAGAAAGCAAGAAAGCTTCCTGCCCACCTCCAATTCAAGAGATGCTCAGAAAGAACTCTGATTCCTGTACCCCAAGACTGAGGTGTTATGATTTTCATGACTGATAGCACTTAGATTTTGATGTGGGACGTATTAATCTCAAATATGTTCAATATGTTTTTAAAATATAGAAATCTAAGTGATACCAAGATGATGATAATCTGTGTGGATAATGACATTCTCGTGGTGGTAGGAAAGATGAAAAAAAAACTTGACTAAAATCACAGAGTTTGGATGAGGAAGGAGCTATTTAAAATAAGGAAGAGGAAGAAGGAGGAGGAGGAAGAGGAGGAAAAGAAGAAGGGGAAGATAAAGAGGGGAGTGGGGAAAAGGTTAGGACACATAAAACTACCCAATGAATAGTTAGAAATCGGGGAACCAGTCTACTACAGTCCTCCATCTTACACTTTAGAGTTGCTTATTCAGCTTACAGACCTTTTAACCTGTCATGAAAGGTAATACTGAGTGTAAGAATCCTGCCATCAAGTAATGGTAGGTCCAAAGGAATAGAGTTAAACTACTAGCAGTTTTATTTGAACTACAGATCAGAATTTTCTCTCTAACATTTTTTAAGTTAAAATGATGATAGAGATAATAGGTAGATTTATGTTCCAAATAAAATAACCCCTACATAAAACTCTGTGCTCCCTCACTACTCCTCAACTGTTAGAATTCTGAGTCTTCTGCTTCCTTTCACTTTATAACTTCAAAGAGGAAAATAGCTTCTCTCATATTTGCCTTTAAGTCTCAAAACATTGAGGTTTGAACAGCAATTTTCCAATATGTGCTTTCACCTAGAATATAAATCTATAAAATGTTTTCAGAGTAGTGGATTTGGGCTTTGTCCCTTGTCTCAGTCGTGGGAGGAATGCTGTCAAGGGATGAGAGGAAAATGTGCTATATATTTGAAAAACGCACAAGAAACTCCAACTCAGCAAACATGTTAGAAGCTACAATGTTCTAATGAGTCCTTCATCCTCTTAGCCACAGTGAGACCTCCCTTCCCCAGGGAGTATATCCAGTAGATGCTGTCCCAGCTCACCACAAAAACTGAAACAAAATGATGCTCCCCTATTTGAAGACACCCCTAGAAACCTTGGTAATTTCCATAAGCGGTGTCAACAGGAAGGAGCTAAAGACATTTCCTTCATAAGCACCTGTTATCCCTTCCAGCACAAATTATCATAGTAATTTTTATTCTTTATGTAAAAATGTGTTTCTTAATGGAAAACTGAAATTTAAAATGTAAAGAAGGCATTTCAAGAGATAACTCCAGCTTTCTTCATTTGACATTATATTTTAAGTGTTTTTCACGCAACTAAATTTTTGAAAACATGGTTGTATTGGTTATATTGACAATTCAGTCATATTATTGGGCCATAATTTACTTAATCCCTAGTTAGTATATGTTTCCATGTTTTTCCTATTATAAATAAGACTATTAACTATCTATATCCATAAATCTTTTTCTACAGCATTTATTATAACTTTGAAATTAATCCCCAGAAATGGAATTTCTGGATCAAAGGAGATAAATCATTTTAAAACTCTTGATACATATTGCCAAATTCCTTCTCAGCAAAAATGCATTAATATCCAGTCTTCCTAGCAGAATCTAAGAGTGATCATTTCCTCTCATCTTTTTTCATCAATAGTATCATCATGTGAACAAAAACAACAAATTTAAGCAAGGTTTCTAAAATAGAAATTTTAAATGGATTCATTGTTCACTCACCAGCTGACTTAATTTGCACTGTGACTAGCTTCCCGGTAGCTGAATCTTCTTTTAAATGAAGTCATTCTTATCGACAACCTAAATGTTTGTTATAAAAGGGACGGTTAAATAAATTATGGTACATCTATACTATGGGATAATACATAAACAATAAAAAAGATTGAGGGATATCCATGTTTCTTTTTCTGTAAACTAGATATGTTACCATATATATATATTACTATATGTTTGAATATATAGAGTGTCTGTGTGTGTATATATATATATAATTAAATGTTCATAAAAATATAAAAGGTCTGAAGAGATAAACACTAAACTACTGTAAACTGTCCGAACATAAAAAAGTGGATTTGATGATGGGGAGTAGGGGCATTCTTGAGATAAAAACGTCAACTTGGATTTTATTACAATGAACACATATTACTTTTGCAATTATGCCCCATTGAGAATAGATACACTTCTTTAGAATTAATAAGTATTTTTACAACTTACTAAGGAAATTTTATTTTACAGATTTAAAATCCATGAAAAAATGTCTAGGGGGAGATGGAAGAGGGTACTAATTTTCTACATCTACCTTTAAGATATTGTAGGATACGCCTGGTAAATTTGGAAATAAAAATGTGTCATATGTATAGTTTGGTTTGATCTTAAAGTAATACTACTTGGTATGTCAACATGGGGAGAAGCAAAAAATGTCAAGAGAAAAATATTCTTGCCTAGGAGTATACCCTATCAAGGGAAGGAAGTCAAGAGTCTTCAAGAAATTAGGTTTATTGCTCTCCAACTTTCCCTTTCTCCCCACTGATTCCAAATCTTTAATAACAGTGCAAGCTGAGGATGTGGTACATCTTGGGAATGAAGCCTACATGTGAACAGGCAGGAGCTAATGACCCACTTTGGGTCCTTAGTGAATGGGAAACACCCTCAGAAATGCAGACAATATTAGCAGTCTCCTTTCTTTCACTTGTTAATTTTCTATGAGTAACAATGGCTGGGACAAATTAACACATTTTCTTTTGGCTACAAGCCAACTCCACCAGCCATTTCTGATCCACTATAGTGATTTACATCATCACAAGAAATAAATGTTAGTGGTGATCATTTCCCCATTCCAAGAACAGAAACCATCCACTGAATGCATACACATTAACTCTACTGACTTTGACTGTCCCTTTGGTGGGGTACTACCAACCTATCCTTGGAGTTCAAGTGCCCTTTTCCAAGCCCAGGTGCATGTAGACACCTGTGTATTCTATTACCTCTCACTCCTAACAAGTCCCAAGGAGAACTCCTTATCTCTCTAAACTTACTCTGCTGCCCATTTCTGATGAAGACTCACCATCCTCTCAATTGCTCTGGATACAAGCTTTGGCATTACCTACTACATATTTCACCCTGATCTCCCATATCCAACATGGGTTATATCTCTCAGCCCCACTCAGATATGCACCTGCTTTTTCTCTCCCCACAGTCAAGGTCCTAATATAGGCCCATATTTCTTTCTAGATGCTTTCTAGGGAATCTTTTGCCTCTAAGTCACCCTCTGCCTCCTACAGTTAAAGTGATTCAGCATTTCCTTTGTCAAGAATATGAGTAGATTCTCATTGATTGTAGAGTAAAATTCTGATTCCTCAGCATAATAATCAAGGACCTACACAATGTGCTGCCTTGTCCACTGTTGGGGCCCAGGGCAGGCCACCCCCAAATACGCCTCAATGGCATATTGATTATTTTGAATTAAACTAACTTAAGAAATGGCCATAAAGCAGAAACTAACACATGATTGTAAAGCAATTATACTGCAATAAAAATGTTAAAAAAAAAAAAGAAAAGAAAAGAAATGGCCAATACAAGAGGGACACTTGGACTTTCCTGTCTCCCTGAAAGCAGGAAATAAATCTCGCATGTGAAAGGTCTCTTCCCTGTACCAGGAGGTAGAAGGACATGCTTATCACCAGAGATAGAGAATTCAGGGCTGAGAGACCTATATAAACAAACTTTGTTACCTCTTTACCACCCAAGCCCAAACTCTGCTTAAATTTCTTATTAATTAAGCACCCAAACCTGAGTTTCTTTGTCCTGTCAATACCTCTCAAATGTATTGTTTCATTGTCTAAAAAGTATAAAAACTGCCTGCTTTAGCCATTTCTTAGGTCCCACTTCTAGAGACCTCCGTGTGCACAAATTAATTTTTTTTCTCCTGTTAATCTGTCTGGTATCAATTTTATTATTAGTCTACCTACAAGAACTCAAGAGGTATAGAGGGGGAAATGTCCCCTTCCCCCAAACCACTATCTTTCCAACATCACTGCCGACTAGATGTACCTCCCTGGCCCACCATCCTGACTCAGCAAATAATTCACATCTCTCTTAACTTCCCCTCAAAGTCCTTCCACCATGACTCAGCTTGGAATGATCCATCTACCTCCTAGTTTCTTAAACTGAAGAACTCTTCTTCCCTGAGGATGTGGGAACAGAGGAGAAACCAGGGTACAACTTAAATTTGATCACAAAGCTATGGGAGTGAAACTTTATTCGTTGAATTTGAATGCAACATTCAAATGAAACTCCAAGGAAATGATAAACCTGTTTCTAACTATCCTCTCCACCCCACTACTAGCAGCGGCAGCCACGCCACAAGTCTGTGGTCACTCCTTTTTGCCCTTAGGAGTCCGCCACTGGAAATTTTTGAGAAGCACTGCTCTAGGTGGAAAGTTTTTCAACCCTTCTTTCTGTTTGACAATTCTTGCCCATTATTAAGAGCCAGCTCCAGAGCCAGCAGCTCTTCTACAAAACATCCTAAAATCCCTCCAGGTTAAAATAAAACAAAAAACTCCCTTCTTATACTCTCAAGGCATATAATGACTATGATAAACTGGTGCTAGTCTTAGGTGGGTTTGTTAACTCCCAGTTTCTACCTGTCCACAAACCAGTACATCTCAGTAAAAGCCAGGCACAAGATGGCTCAATGCCCGCTAAATGCCAGGATACAGCCTTACCAAGGTGTAGGAAAATGACATTTCCCAGAATTTGTCAGTGAACCTGTAAAAAGTCTTAGCCTCTGAGGTACGAAGATATATATACTCTAAAGTAAAGGAAAACTTACTTTCACTTCTCCTAGAAACATTTCTGCATGACATAAGATTAGATCTATAGCTTAACATTTCTCCTATTGACCAAAAGTCAAGTGGGTATGTCCCAGGATAGGTACCTAGATTCATTTAGAAGGTACATGGAGAAGGGAGCATTATCTCCCTAGGTTTTTCCATTTCAAGGAGGAATGAATCCCTGACCTTGGGTACCTCTTTGTCACAAGAGGCTAGAGGCAAGGGACTGTCAAACTCCTGGAGAGACTTGATTTGCATACCAAAGGGCTGTAGTCTCTTCTTTCAGGAGAGATGGGAGATAGCTGCCTTCTTCTCCTTCGTATGAAGAGAAAAATTATTTTCTTCATCCCTCACCTATAGGGTATCCAGCTGCTTGCATTAGAGAGTCGACATGGTTCTCATCACATCATCCCAAGGGCCAAGACTAGGGCAAAGAGGATGCTAGAGCACCTATTCACTATGAGGTATTTAATAAGCAAAATGTGTCTCTGATACAGAACACCTCTTGTGCACATTCAGCCTAAAATTAATAAACATGAATATTAAAAACCTAACACAAAGCCTACAAGAATTTAAATGTAGCCATTACTTGTCTTCATTTGCGTCTTGTGCTCTTGTTGTCATTATCTCTCCCTCGTAGATGCCAGCTCTCAATAGATTCATCTCCCCCAACAATCCTCTCCTCGCTCCGGTCATCCATTTCTCCCTTCTAGAAGCCTCATTCATGTTTACTATTTTGTTTGTTGTCCCGATCATGGCGTCTTGCTGCTCATTAAGTCATCATTATTTTCCAGAAGGTATCTCTTTCCCATGATGACGCAGAACCTTTATAGTGTAGTTATAGAAAGTTGGGATAGGGAGTGAGCTAACCTGGAAGAGCTGTGAAAGAGGCATGAAGTCATAAATTCCCAATCACATCTTCTTGTACTATCTCGTAGCAGTGAAAAAATATATACTTGGTAGTAAATGAGCATGTAGGAGATGCAAGTTAGTGAGCTGTGCCTGCCTAATCCATGCTCATCATTCTCCTACTTAATATATTCATGGAAATTCTCACACCTACTTAAAATATTCATGAAACTTGCTCATTTCAGATCCACAGTGGTCACAAAAGTTATTACAAATAGACAAGGTGGGAAAGGTAATCTGAGACCCGAGTGTGTCTTCCTTCCTCAGTAGTATTAGCACCTGGTCAGGGGCAGAGACTGTCACTAATGAATTTTGACTTCTCCAAACACCTGATACTATACTTCACACAGAATGAAGTTTTACAAGATTAAATATTTGTTGGATTGAGTCATTTCTACTGGAAAAAAAAAATGAGACTAATAAAGGATGAATTATGAATTATGTCAATAAAAAATTACTCTTCACACAAAAGAAAGTTATCACAGTGTTGGTAAGTCTGTGGGGAAATAATTACAAACACAGAGTTAGTGGCCATATAAATTGGTTCATCCTCTTTGGAGAACAATTTGAGACTATTTATCAAAATTTTTCTATACCCACCCTTTGACCCCAGTAATTCAACCTCTGAAAATCCATCCTACAAATGAATGTATGCATGTGCAAAAAAATAATGTGCACAGATATTTGCTGCATTATTTTTAAAAACGAAAAAATAACTTATATGTCTATTAATAGGAAACTAAATAAACAATATTACTTCCATTTATTTGGAATATAACTCAGCCGTTACCATGTCATTGACATGGACCAAATATAGCAGATTTGTATATGCTGACATGGAAAGATCTTCAAGATAAACTGGTACTTGGGGGAAAATTGATTAAGATATAGAACAGTAGGTTTAGTATAATATGTGTATTTTATAGTGTAAAAGTAAGCACACACAGAGCCCAGACACTTCCTGAAAGAATACACAAAAGACAGTTGATAGTAGTGAAGGATCTGGATGACAGAGACCAACATTTCATTTTCCACTCACTGTTTGAATTTGTATTCTTTGTATTGTCTTCTTTATCATAATTAAATACTTACGAACAGAAAAAGAAAGTTATAGAATTGCAAAGGTAGAAGGGGCATTAGCAGTCATTAGCTCAGAAAGGAGAAGTGACAAGTAAGTTGCTCAAGGACACACAGCTATTTGGTGGTAGAACTTCAACTAGGACCAGGTCCTCGGACTCCTACTTCAGATCCCTACCCAAGTTTCTCTAACAGTATGCATACTGGCTACTATTTATTGAGAACCTACTTCATGCTGTGTGCAAGGCATTATACTAGGCACTTTATAAAGAGTAGCTTTAATTCCTTTTTTTTTTTTTAAAGGTTATTATTTAAGCTAACTTTTATTTATTTATTTATTTATTTTTGGCTGTGTTGGGTCTTCGTTTCTGTGCGAGGGCCTTCTCCAGTTACGGCAAGCGGGGGCCACTGTTCATCACGGTGCGTGGGCCTCTCACTATCGTGGCCTCTCTTGTTGGCGGAGAACAGGCTCCAGACACGCAGGCTCAGTAGTTGTGGCTCATGGGCCTAGTTGCTCCGTGGCATGTGGGATCTTCCCAGACCAGGGCTCGAACCCGTGTCCCCTGCATTAGCAGGCAGATTCTCAACCACTGCGCCACCAGGGAAGCCCGCTTTAATTCCTTTTTAAAAAATTTATTTTATTAAAGTATAGTAGATTTACCATGTTGTGTTAGTTTCTGCTGTACCGCAAAGTGATTCAGTTATGCATATATATAATAGTTTGCATCTGCTAATCCCAAACTCCCAATCCATCCCTCCCCCACTGCCCCTCCCCCTTGGCAACCACAAGTCTGTTCTCTATGTCCATGAGTCTGTTTCTGTTTCATAGATAAGTTCATTTGTGTCATATTTTAGATCCCACATATAAGTGATATCATATAGTATTTTGTCTTTCTCTTTCTGACTTACTTCACTTAGAATGATAATCTCTAGGTCCATCCATGTTACTGCAAGTGGCATTATTTCATTCTTTTTGTGGCTGAGTAGTAGTATTCCACTGAATATAGGTACCACATCTTCTTTATCCATTCATCTGTCAGTGAACATTTAGGTTGTTTCCATGTCTTGGCAATTGTAAGTAGTGCTGCTATGAACATACGGGTGCATGTATCTTTTCGAATTATAGTTTTGCCCAGGTATATGCCCAGGAGTGGGATTGCTGGATTATATGGCAACTCTGTTTTTAGTTTTTTAAGGAACTTTCATACAACTCAATCAAAAAATAGGCCCAAAACCTAAATAGACATTTCTTCAAAGAAGACATGCAAATGGTCTTGTTGAAAAAATGCTCAACATTGCTAATTATTAGGG
Source organism: Balaenoptera musculus (assembly GCF_009873245.2). NCBI lineage: Eukaryota > Metazoa > Chordata > Mammalia > Artiodactyla > Balaenopteridae > Balaenoptera > Balaenoptera musculus. The sequence continues at coordinate 44,314,698 of NC_045792.1, forward strand.
AAATGCAAATCAAAACTGCAATGAGATACCACCTCACACCAGTCAGAATGGCCATCAATAAAAAGTCTTTAAATAACAAATGCTGGAGAGGGTGTGGAGAAAAGGGAACCCTCCTACACTGCTGGTGGGAATGTAAAACGGTACAGGTTTAGTTCTTATAAGAACCCTGCAAAGTAGAGTTTGAAAGTGTCATAAGTGTCATTCACTATTCAGAACCTTTTTACAGCATTGAGCAAATTCCCATGTTAGGGTAAGTGGCCTGGAGTACCAGGTACTTCATACACATCATCTGAGCTTTCTCTTTCACCTTATAAAGGTAGGCATTATTTCAATTTCATAGATAAGGAAACCAGGCATCTTGGTAATGATTATACAGGTGGTACAAGATGAATCTGGGATTCCAACCCAAGTTTACCCAACTCCTAGATTCCTTTTATTGATACTACTTCTATTCTGCTCGTAACACTATGAATATGAGGAGAGAACTTGATTTAAAGTTTTGGCTGGCCCCGCCTCCCAGCCACTCCGTAAGGACAGTGAACTCCCTGCGACTAGGGGCCATATATCTTTGTGCCCTCAGCAGGACCCAGCACAAGACTGGTACAAGGCACGCTTCAGCAAATGTTTGTTAAATGGTATTAAACAAGACTTGTAGTTCTATGTTAAGCAGTAGTTGGTGAGAGTGCAAAAAATCAAATTCCAGTCTGCCTGCCTCTAAGGCCTACATGTTTGACCATCACGCCACACTGCTCCAGTGAAGACTCACTCACACACTGGTGGAAGACTGCTGAACCAAGAAAAATGATCTTATCTCATGCTTCAGTGACAAAATCAAAGCCATCAGACATGGGAGAATTGTTCCAGGACCTTCATCTTCTCGCCACTGAATCTCTAAATCCGTGTTCATCTTTTGTCTCATTCCTTCCTGTTACAGTGAAGGGCCTGAGGACCTCTCCTTCTCTCTGAGGCCCAGTGCCCCAGACCCCAGCCCCTCATTTCCCTTCCATTATTCCCTTTCTCTTCTGTATTCCCATCCAGTCCCTCTCTATGGTCTCTGGGTCATTCCCAGCAGCAAACAAGCATAGTCTACTATTTCCCATCTTAGAAAAATCATTCTTTGCCCCTCCTCCTACCATCACCTTAGCTCTCTGGGCTCTGTTCCCATTCACAGCCATGTTTCACAAGGAAATCGCCTACACACCTAGCTCCACTTCAGCAGGATGGGGGGGCAGTGTTTTATTCCCTCTGACCTTGGAGGGAGGGTCCTGTAACAATCTACCCTTCCACCAGCACTCTATCCAATTATTCCTGTTTTTTAAATTTTATTTATTTTTCATGATAATACATTATAAATTTTATAGTATACATATCTGTACAGTTTGAATAAATTATAAAACAAATACGTATGTACCTGTACCCATCACCCAGCTTCAAAAACAAATCATTTCTGAATGACAAAACCCATCATGTAGCCCTCCTCAGTCACATCTCCTTCCCCTCCCTGCGGTAACCAGTGTCATTTTTCATGCCTTGCTTTTTTGTATGGTTTTACAACATATTACTGCATCCATATATTGTATAATTTTGCATGTTGTTCAACTTTATATAAACATATTCTTTCATGAAAAAAAAAGTTTTGCTAATTGTTATGATAACTTGTCAGTTAGCTACTACCAGCAAATCAGTAGTATTTTTCCTTTATGTGATGACATCCCACTCAAAAATCATACATTTCATTGCCCAACTGTATCATCTAGCTCTTTTCACTACCACACACTGTTTCGTCTGTGATTCCTGCGCCAAAATCTTCTTTCACAGCATTGCTTGCCAAAATTCAAGCCCTGGTTTGCTGCAGAAAAATAAATCCTAAAAACACTTCAGATTCCAAATCCAGTTCTGCCTGTCCATAGCTACTTCTCCTCTTTCAGAAGGTATTGCAAAAATCACCAAGTAAAAGGCGTAATGCTACAAACTAATTACTGCACATCTGCCACCGTCTTACTATATTCAGCAACTTACACTTACAATTCATTTATAATTGGGCTCCACATAGTTTCCAGTGATAGTTATTTTAGTTTCAAGACTTAAAATTCAATCCAACAATTATGTTCATCATTAACATTATGAAAATGCATGGCTCCAACTATACATACTAACAAAGAGCCAGTGGGAGCCAAGGTTTCAGCCTCTTGAACCTACATTTTTCTGTTTTCCATCTTTGGGGCTAGAATCATGTTGTATATATAACTTAGCTTTATTTCCATGAAGATATTTAAATGATAAAAATATTTCTACATGGTTAAGTTTATGTTTTGCCTAGGATATATATCTCTTATCCTAAGGAGAGAAATAAATAATGAATTTCTCATGAAAGTTGCATAGTATCTATAGTTTCTTTAACTGTTTTATTGAGATATAATTAACATACAATAAACAATACATATTTACAGAGTAAAATTTAATACATTTTGTCATATACATATATACCTGTGAAACCATCACCACAGGCAAAATAATAAGCATATTCATTACCCTCAGTGAACTCCATACACCTTTGTAATCTTACCACCTACCATTCTCCATTTCTGGCAATCACTGATCTGCTTTCTGTCACTAATGTTAGATTAGATTGCATTATTTAGAATTTATATAAATGGAATCACACATTATGTACTCTTTTTTTCACTCAGCTTAATTATTTTGGGATTCATCCATGTTGTGGCATATAAATCATACAAATAATACAAATAAAGCTTCTCTGAATATTTATGTATAAATCTGTATATGGATGTATGCTTTTATTTCTCTTGAGTGGAATGACTGAATTATGGTAGTTCTATGTAGAACTTTTTGTTAAACATTTTACATTACCACCAGCAATGTATGAGAGTTCCAGTTACTCCATACCCCTGCCAACACTTGATATGGCCAGTCTTTTTAATTTTAACCATTCTAAGAGGTATGTAGTGTTAACTCACTGTAGTTTTAATTTGGCTTTCCCTAAGTACCAACAGCACTGATGATCTTTTCACCTGTTTGTTTATCATCTGTTTATCTTCTTTGGTAAAGTATCTGTTCAAAGCTTTTACCCATTTTTTGTTGTATCATTTGTTTTATCATTATTGAGTGTTGAATATACTTTACATATTCTGGATAAAAATTATTTATTAGATATATGATTTGCAAATATCTTTTTTCAGTCTGTGGCTAGTCTTTTCATCCTCTTAACTGTATCTTGCAAAAAGCAAGGCTAGTTTAACTGGGAGAGAGAGAAGAGAGAAATTCTCTGCATCATTATAGATCCTACAGTCATAGAATAATGAGGATATATTACGAACAATTTTATGCAAACTAATTTGACTGCTTAGATAAAATGGACAAATTTCTTAAAAACACAACTTGCCAAATTAAAACAAGAAGAAATAGAAAATCTTAATAACTATATTAATATACAAATACTTATACATTTTCAGAAAAAATCCTCTTCCCAACTCATTTTATAAGGCTAGTATAATCCCGATAACAAATCCTTGAGGATATTTTTAAAAATCTCTCATTAATATAGGCACAAAAATTCTAAACAAAATAATGGCAAATGAAATCTAGCAATATACAAAAAGGGTAACATTTCATGACCAAGTGAGACTTATCCTGCAAGTTTGGTACAACATTCATAAATCAACTGAATTAATACACTAAAACAGAATAAAGGAAAAAATATGATAGCAGTAATAAATGCAGAAAAACATTTGACAGAAATCAACACTCATTCATATTAAAAAATATCATTCAGCAAAGAAAAAATAGAGGAATTTTTTTAAAGATTGATTGATTGATTTTTTCGGCTGCGTTGGGTCTTCATTGCTGCGCGCGGGCTTTCTCAAGTTGCAGTGAGCGGGGACTACTCTTCGTTGCATTGCACGGGCTTCTCATTGCAGTGGCTTCTCTTGTTGCGGAGCATGGGCTCTAGGCGCACAGGCTTCAGTAGTTGCAGCCTGCAGGCTCAGTAGTTGTGGCTCACGGGCTCTATAGCACAGGCTCAGTAGTTGTGGCGCATGGGCTTAGTTGCTCCACGGCATGTGGGATCTTCCCGGACGAGGGATTGAACCCATGTCCCCTGCATTGGCAGGTGGATTCTTAACCACCGCACCACCAAGGAAGTCCCATAGAGGAATTTTTTTTTCAGTTTGATAAAGAGTATCTACAGAAATCCTCCAACACACTTAATGATGAAATGTTAAATGTCATTCCTCTACAATTAGGAATAGGACATGTTGATTCATTTTCAGCATTACTACTCAACATTGCACCAGAGAGTCTAGCCAGTACAATAAGTCAAGGTAAAAAGGTAAAAGGTATGAAGATTAGATTAGCGTAAGTAAAACTGTCTGTCCTTATAACAGACAATATGTCTTATAAGACATGTATAAGACAATCATTGTCTGTTATAAGACAATATGATTGCTTACATAGGAACTCCTACAACTACCCTACCCAAAAACCTACTGCTATCAATAAGAAAATTTAGCAAAGACACAGGATACAAGTTCAATATCCAAAAATCAATTGCACTTATACATAGTAAGAAAAATCATTGAAAAAATGAAAATTAAAAAAGCAATACCACTTACAATAGCATCTAAAAATATAAAATACTTTGTAATATATTTAACAAAAATGTGCAAGATCTCTAAACTATAAAGTATAAAACATTACAGAAAGAAACTAAAGAAGGCAGATAAATTTAGGAAAAATAAATTTTATTCATGAATTGGAAGATTCAATATTATAAAGTTGCCAAGTCTGCCCAAACTCATCGAGTCAGTCTCAGCAGGTATGGCAAGCTGACTCGAAACTTTATTTGAAAATACAAAGGACTTTGAATAGCCAAAACAATTTTGAAAATGAACAAAGATAGAAGAATTATACAACCTGATTTCAAGAATTACTAGAAAGCTACAGTAATCAAGTCAGTGTGGTATATGTGAAGAGCACACAGGTAGATCAAAGGAAAGAGGACAGACCAAAGATAGACTCCCATATACACAATTAATTTATTTTCAACAAAGTTTCCAAGGTATTTCCATAGGAAAATTACATTCTTTTAGCAAATATCAATATTACTGGAAAACCTTGATACCAACGTAATACAAATTGATCCTTGACTTTTAGCCCACACAATATGCAAAAATTCATTCAAGGTGGATCACAGACCTAAGCAGAAAGGCTAAGACTATAAAACTGCTAGAGGAAAATGATAGAAAACATCTCCATATCCTTAGTGTAAGGCAAGTTACCTAAGTCATAAAAAACATCAGCTATGAAAGAAAAAAATTGATAAATTGGATTTCATCCAAATTTAAAACATCTGTTCTTCAAAATACACTATTAAGAAAATGAAAGATAAGCCACAGATTGGAAAAATATCATAATACTTATATTTAACAAAAAGTAGAATTCAGGATATGTAAAGAACTCCTATAATTTGTATTTTGAAAGTCAGACAAATTAAATAGTGGGCAAAAGATTCAAGCAGGCATTTTTCAAAAGAAGGTAATCAGCTCTCCAAGAAACACATGAAAAGATATTTAACATCATTAGTCATCAGAGAAATGCAAATCAAAACCACAATGAGGTACCACTTTACAGTCACTAGAATAGTTACAATTAAAAAGATCAACAATGCAGGGCTTCCCTGATGGTGCAGTGGTTAAGAATCCACCTGCCAGTGCAGGGGACATGGGTTCGAGCCCTGGTCCAGGAAGATCCCACATGCAGCAGAGCAACTAAGCCTGTGCTCTAGAGCCCGCAAGCCACAACTACTGAGCCCATGCGCCACAACTACTGAAGCCTGTGCACCTAGAGCCTGTGCTCCACAACAAGAGAAGCCACCGCAATGAGAAGCCCGCGCACGGTAACGAAGGCCCAATGCAGCCAAAAGTAAAATAAATAAATTAAAAAAAAAAAAAAAAACGCAAAATGCTGTCAAGGATATGGAGCCACCGTAACTCTCCTAGACTGCTTGCTGGTGGGAATGCAAAAAACATGCAACCACTTTAGAAAACAGTTTGGTTAATCATACACTTGCTGTATGACTCAGCATTTTGACTCCTAGGTATTTACTCAAAAGAAATGAAAACGTGTTCACACAAAGTATAAAAATGTTCACAGAAGTTTTTCATAATAGCCCCAAATTAGGAACAATCCAAAAAGCCATCAACACGTAAATGAATTTTAAAAGTATGGTAAATTCATGCAGTGGACTCAGTAATAAAGCAAAAGCAAAATAACTCCCACGACATCATGAATGAATCTTACAAACATTATGGTGAGTGAAGGAAGCCAGACACAAAAGAGTGGCTACGTGATTTCAATTACATGAAATTCTAGAACGGGCAAAACTAAGCTATGTTAATAGAAACCAGAAAATCATCTGAGCAGAAAAAGAGTAGAGGGTGGGGTGATTGAGGGCATGGAGGACTTTCCTAGGTGATAAAAATGTTCTTGCTTGGGGTGGTGGCTATACCAGTGTATTCATTTGTGAAAACTCATTTAACTGAATACTTACGATCTGGGCATATCACCTCATGTAAATCAGACCTCAAAAGTATTTTTTTAAGGGTGCCAATCAATGGGTAGAGAGAAGGACTTTTTAGGCAGGAAGACAGCTTTTGCAAAGGCTCAGAAGGAGAAAAAGTTAGTGCTGCAAAGTGGTTTATAAATTACCTGTTGGATGTTTAATGGCCAATTTTAAATCTCTCTAACCTACCTGTGTGTGTTAACTGAATTACACACTCAACAAAAGGCTCTCAGCAGGTTCACCATATGTATATATGGTGTGGTATAGCATAAGAGTTTAGGGGTTGGGCTCTGGAACCATGAAGCCTGGATTCAAATCCCAGTAACATCTCCCCTCTTGTTAAGTAGTTGTGAAAGTCTGGGCAAATATTTGATTTCTCAATGCCTCTATTTTCATATCTCTAAACTGGAGATGATGATAGTACTTCCATTCTAAGCTTGTGAGGATTACATGAGTTAATACATGCAAAACATTTAATGCTCATCATATAATAAATATTAATTAATACTGAGGACAGAGTCTCTGTCTTATTCATCATCACTTCCTGATATGTAATAGATTCTCAATTGATATTTATTGGTTGGCAATAAAAATAAAAGAAATCTGGTTGTTGGATCTAGAAAACAAAGAAGGGAGATACAACAACTACCCATGTCTCTTCTGCAGCCCCTGGGCTAGAAAATGATCTGTTTCCAGTTCTGGCATTTTCCCTGTGGATGAAAGCTCCTCAACAACATCCCTAATAGCACACCCGCCAGAAGGTGGCCCTCTGTGCAGCTACAGAAGTAGAGCTAATTCATCCTAAGACCCATGCAGGATATAGAGGAACTAATAATTTTAATCTCAACACCTTTTCTTGCTTACCCAACAACATTTAATAATACTTAGGAATTAAACATTTTTGTGTACAATTCTAATTGACCATGACAAAATTATTTTTTATTCATTTATTCAAACCAATATACTATAAATCACAAATTTAATATGGCCTCTACTTCTTCTTAGGTAATAGAGTCGATCATAAAAAATATTTTCCAAGAAAATCCCGCATGTGTATAAGTTGCTCATCATAAGCCCTCTAATCATTGTGCTACCCTGCCTCTCAGAGCCTGATTCCATTGGAAGCAGTCCCCTGAATCAGAGTCTCTACCAAAGTCTAAAAATCACTGACCTCGTCAAGCCACCTAGTCTGCAGGAATAAAAAACTGAGACCCAGAGAAAGGATGAGTCTTGTCCAAGGCCACACAGGTTATTGTTCATTCAACCAACACAGACGTCGATTAAACGGATGTGTAGTGTGACAACTATATATGCCTTGTAATGGACACACTCTGAGCTTCATGAAAATAAGAATTGGTCAGAGTCCAAGATGCCAGCCTTCCTCCTTGCGCTCCCTTCCTCCTTCTCACAGTGCCTCAAAGGAAGAGAAGTAGAAAGGGTGCCTCTGAGAGGAAGACCAGGAAGAACTTGGAGTGGGTAAAATTGAAGATAGCTTGATAAGTTCCCTAAGTCAGTTTTATAAGGAGCTGCCTGTGATTTACTAATCCCTGTGTGCCCTGGGATGGCTAGCAGGATGTTCTGTCCTCCCACGGCTCAGTAAACAAAATAGAGTTTTATATCCACATAAATGGAATGAAACTTGCCAAATATACAGATGGAATGGAAGAGGATGGGCTGAGTTGGGATGGGATAGGATGGAATGGGGGAGCCCAGGAAGGGATCTGATTACCTTGAATTGAATGAAATCAAATACAATCCCATCTGTGGGGAGTGGGCAGGAATCTATATGGTCATGCCTCCACACTCTCACTTTTCCCCTTGTGGCAAGAAATTCTGTGGCAAAAGATGGCATCATACACCATCTTGGCCTCTCAGCCTGAAGTAATAACCCACAGGGTCCACTAGTCCCAACCAGAAAGTCCAAGACCTCTGGTATGCCCGAACTAAGATGAAAGAGGGCACCTGAGATTAGGGAAAGAGAAATGCTGAGACTATTATAATGTCTCACCCACAGAAACACAAATTAGAATCAGAAAGGCATCATATTTTCAGCCTGCTTTCCCCATGCCAAAAAAAAAGTTTCTGACCACTTTCTGAAGGCAACAATTATGTGGATGAATACAATATTCCTTACTTGAAGAAAACTGAATGATCAGTACTTCACATTGAAGAGAGAAGGTGTGGAAAAATGGGCTCAGGATGGAGTCTGGGACCTGGTCCACTCCCATCTTGAGCTAAGACTGAGGACAGCACCGCTGCCTATATCTCTGCCAGGACCTTCATAAACCTGAAATCTAAGGCTGTGATTCATCATTATCTCAACAAGCACCACACTCACTTCAAAGTTCGCAGGATGTTCTTGCTGCTTCTTTGATGAAGAGAGCAGCTTTGTGCAGGGGAATCACCTCCATCAACACAGAGGCAGACGGGCAGCCCACCAGAGCATAGCATCTGAATCAAGGCTACTTCAGACAGAAGATCCTTTTGCTTCTGCTGCAGTTCCTTGTGGCTGCTGTGTCAGAATATTTCAGATGCTTTGTGATTCAGAATATTCGGGGCAAAATTGTGTGGCAGATACAGGTTTTCACCACCACTCTCCTTTCAACCTCTATGTTCCTGGGCCAGCTCACTCCCCATCCTGATCTACCTTCTTTTTTTGGGACTCAGTACACTCTCAGTAAATCTTGTGCCTACCCTGTTCTCCCTCATTTGCCTAACCACTACGCCCTAGTACATAATATATGGAGAATAAATGTTCATGTCCTTATCCCTCTTCTTCAGATAGCAAAAGAAAATCAGTCCCTGGCTTGTTGTAGCATCACATGATGGAAAACTCTACAGTGGAAGAGGATGACTGTTAATGGTTTGACTTTAGGTTGGTGATTTTCTGTGGGAATGAAGCAGGGCAGCAAATCGGGGGATTGGGCTTTTATTCACATCTGCACATTGACAACTTAGAGGCCATTGAGGCCATTCTCTGTAACCTGTCAAATTCTACATTGTCATTCAGTCATTGGACAAAGCTGCTGAATGACACCTTCGTGTAACAGGAACTGTCCTAGTCACTGGGGAGTGAGGTGATTTGGACATCCAGCACACAGAGTGGCACATAGGCACTATTCCTCACTTCACAGAATCTTTTATGACTATTACATTCACTACTATTATTGTCAGGTCTGCTCATGACCTTCCCTATTCTTAGGCCAGGGATTATTCTCTGAGGCTGACAACAGTGACCTTTATAACATTGAACATTATGTTAGGTGAGATACTTCCTTCTAGATTCAGTGAATCATTTAGAGGATGGTTTTCAGGTCTTCCAGAGAGTCACAGAGAAACCATTTGGAGCATGACTGCAATCCATCAGAATCAAGCTAAGGAGACTTTATTAACACCTATATAGGGCTTTCTCCCCTTGGATTTGCCAACTCCCCTAAGATTTGCAAATTATCTCTTCTATTGCTTCCCTGACATTTGACTCTAATAGACTGAGAAGCAACAGCATCTTAGAAAATAGAGTCTTGGGCTTCCCTGGTGGCGCAGTGGTTGAGAGTCTGCCTGCCAATGCAGGGGACACGGGTTCGAGCCCTGGTCTGGGAGGATCCCACATGCCGCGGAGCAACTAGGCCCGTGAGCCACGATTACTGAGCCTGCGCGTCTGGAGCCTGTGCTCCTCAACAAGAGAGGCCACGATAATGAGAGGCCCGCACACCGCAATGAAGAGTGGCCCCCACTTGCAGCAACTAGAGAAAGCCCTCGCACAGAAACGAAGACCCAACACAGCCATAAATAAATAAATAAATAAACAAAACCCAAAGTTTAAAAAAAAAAGAAAAAGAAAATAGAGTCTTTCTTATCAAAGTAAATCAGGTCAAGAAAGTGCAGAGAGCAAAAGAATCCTCAAAGTAATGGGAAAGCATGAGTGCCTTTTATCATCTCTGCCAGTTGTCACCAACCCAGTGTCCACCTCCCACACATTAGACTTTTCTTCCAGATGACACAAAGACTCCACCTAGCTTTTTTCAGTTTCTGTTGGGACCTTTAATGGAGATTTCTAGCTCCTGCTGATGCACACCAGAGCTCAGAAGTCCTATCCACCTTGCCAACGCCAACAAAGACAACAAGTCAGCTGTTCAATAATTCAGCCTTCAGATGAGGCCCAGCCTGTGGTCTCACCTGCTGCTTTGCTACTAAATACAGCTGGTCCTGAGCAATAGTGGGAAGCAAAACGCTGATGCAAGTGATCTACCATCTTCTATCAAAGTAGACCCCACAGGTATCCTATCAAACTTTAGGGAAATTAAAGAAAAATGGCTACAGGTTCTTTGACAATCCTGCCATCAGAGATGAGATCTTTGTCCCCTCCCCTTGAATCTAGGCAGGTTTGTGACTTACCTGTAACCAATAGAATGTGATAGAATGGAGACTCTGAGATTTCTGAGGCTGTTCGAAGATGTAATACAGATTCTGCCTTGTTCACTGGGACACTCACTTTTGGATCCCTGGGATTTCATGTAAGATGTGCAACTTTCCTGAGGTTGCCATACCGTTAGAAAGTCCAGGCCACTTGGAGAAGCCACACATACGTGTTCTGGTCAACGGCACAACTGAGGTCCAAGATGATGGCCAGCATCAACTGCCAGACATGGAAGTGAAGATGCCTTCACATGAGTCTAGTCCCAGCCATACACTCTCCCTGTCATTTAGGGGTGAGACAAGCCATTCCCACTGTACCTTATCTGGAATTTCCAACCCACAGAATCCATGGGCATAATAAAATGGTTGTTTTCAGCTACGGAGTTTTGCATTCATTTGTTAGCAGCAAGAGTAACTGGGACATACAAATGAACTTATTTACGAAACAGAAACAGACTCACAGATTTGGAAAACGAACCTATGATTACCAAAGGGGAAACCTGGGGGGGAGGGATAAATTAGGAGCTTGGGATTAACATATACACTCTACTTTATATAAAATAGATAACCAGTAAGGACCTACTGTATAGTGCAGGGAACTCTACTTCATATTCTGTAATAACCTATATAGGTAAGAATCTGAAAAAGAATGAATATATGTTTATGTATAACTGAATCACTTTACATCTGAAACTAACACAACGTTGTAAATCATCTATACTCCAATAATTTTTTTTTTTTAAAAAGGAGTAACTGGGACAAACAGTGTATGTAGGGTTTAAAGTCAAACAGCCTTGCATGTAAGTTCCAGCTCTACCTGCTATGTAGAGTTAGCAAGCTACTCAACCTCCCTGAGCCTGTTTCCAGTCTGTAAAGTAGTGATGATAAAACTCCTAAGGGAGTTTTTGTGAGGAATCAGTGAAAGTATATGGAAACTGTACTCCACCCATGGGTGTGTTCCCACGTTCCCCTGCTACTCTTCCTTCCTCTCAGATCTGACAAACCAATTGGTTCATCAACCGTTGCTGTCAATGGTGCTGATGAAACTAATGTATTATCTTTCATCTGAAATCTAATTCATTTATATAAATAAAAAGCAGCTGAAGGGCATGCTTGCTCAAAAGAGAGCTAAAAAGAAAAAGGGTTTTCCTCTTCCTGGCTGACTGACAGGAGGGACTTCAGTCAATGTTGAGATTTTTATCATTATTCTAATTAGAAGCCAGCTAAAAGCCAGTTTCCTGTGGACGCTACTAGATTGCAGTGCTTCTCAAAGTTCAGTGAACGTAGGAATCAACTGGGGTCTTGTTAAAATGCAGGCTTCGATTCAGTGGCTCCTAGGTGAAGCCTGTGATCCTGTATTTCTAACAACCTCCCAGTTTATGTTCTACCAACGGCACTTTGAGCAGCAAGGTCCTAAAAGACCGTATGAAAGGATAGTATTGATTATTCCATAAATAACTCTGCCCCCCACTCTGCAATAATTCATTTTCAACTCCACTCCAATTAGCATGACTTGTGGTTGCCAAATCCGGAACCTGCCTCCTTGCAAGGGCCGCTCCCCTGGCTTCAGGCTAACTAGTCATGGACGTCTTCAGCCATCCTTTGCAAGTGTCCTGCAATGCCCTAACCTTTTCTCCCCAGTCAATTCCTCATGCAATGTTTACAAGAAGCCAGTGAGCAGGGATGATTCTGCCCTTTCACAGTTGGGAGAGAGCGAAGGAGAGCCTACGGTGCAGCGCTGGAATCCAGTTCCTCTAACTTCAGGTGCAGTGGTTTCCCCCTCAGCTGTGGCACACCAGGGTAGTGACATCAGCTTACCATGGGGGAGAACACGTCTACCATACCACAACTCACCCAGGTGTTAACAGGGCTATTGGTTGGCAGCTATTTGGGAAGACATATTTAAGTGAGAAAGTATGAGAGATTCATCTCTGCTCCCTTATGTAACCTTAGTTAGTGATACGGGGAAAGAGAATAAACATATATTGAGCATTTACTATGTACTGAGGGTTCTGCTATGTGCTTTTCCTGCATTATACATTGTAATGCTCCTCAGACATTCCAAGGTAGATGCTATTAACCTTGTTTCGCAGATGAGGAAATGCAGTCTCAAAAGCATTAAGTGAATTTGCGCAAACTCATGAAGGAAGAAGTGATGGAACAGGCTTCAAGGCAGGTGTGTCTGATTGTAAAGTTGTCCTGTTAGCATCTCTTGTTTCTAGGCATAATGTTTTATTGAAGAAGTGCTATGTCAATCAATGAATTTGTGCAGATTTGATGGAATGGTTGATTTATTGACAGATTAGTTGATATGGCTGGTAGGGGGGTCAATGTATCTTTTGACCACGTCAGCCCACAGTTTCCTAGCTGACTTCCATGGGTTCAAGACTGCTTATAATTGATGGGGCTCAGAGCTCTGGTGAGATGGTCTCACTTGTTGGGTTTGGCTCCTAAATACAGGGATTCTCAGTAAAGGCAGCACATTTGTGGGCATTGTAAGCCTTGCAAAGCAAATTAATTTGAGTCTTTTATTCTGAACTTGCCTCAAATTTGAGTCTTGGTATATTCTGACTGAGGCTAAGATTCTCAATCCAGCAAAAGGGAGAGAGAACAACTTTAGCCCAGAATTAAATAGAAAACAAGTCAGGATTTATCAAAGTTAGATGCAAGATGGCAGCTTGCTGTGGGACCTCTCAATGGCAAGGAGAAATGGCATAAGAGATGGCCTTATTTATGCCAAGATTTGTATGTGGATCTTTCATTTGCTCACTGTCTTAGGTTTCAAGGGACAGATTCAAGCTAGCTTAAGACGAGGAGGGTTGGTTATAAGGAATCGAGAGTACTTCACAGAAGGCAATGACGGGAAAGACCCAAGGCACACAAAAAGACCTTAAGAACTGGAAAATCTATGTGCTGCTAGCCTCTTTGTCCATCCAACTGTTGCTCTCTGGAGACACATGGCCTCTTGTATCTGCTAGAAATTGACTACATTCTTTTTCTTTCTTTCTCTCTCTGGACCATTTTCTCTACAAGGCTCTTCCTTCCTGAAACCTCATAATATTCATCTGCATGGAGCTCTACGTTTCCATGATACTGACTCTATTTTCACCTTGACCTGACATCTCCCTTGCCCATGGCAATCTGACAATATCTGGGTCTCTTCGTTCAAGTTCTGAAGGCAGAATCTGATATTCATTCAGGGTCAGTTCTTACTGAGAGTGTAAGTCACCTCATACAAACATTATTCTATCCTTTCTGGACTCTAGGGTGGCAGGAGGGTTTGGGGAGGCACTTCCAAAGAAAGGAGAATGACCTTAGCAGACCCCCCAAATATATTTACTACATACCTCAGAGGATGAAGGTAGAAATAGCTTAGGTAGAATCTAGCCTAAAACCTCAAAGAATCATAAACAGAACAGAACAAATAAGGTTCCAGTACCCCCTCAAGTATTTCTATTCTATGATTTTTTTTCCTCTCTTGTGCAAACCATCTTCATAGGTGAAATATACATCTCACGTACAATGCTCAGACTGGGTTTGAGTGCCAGTGGTGTGTCCCATAAGCTCTATATTTTTATCAGTAAAATGAGGGTCTTTTTCCCTGACTTCCTAGAATAGTGAGAACTTGCTATGTGCCAGGCATTGTGCTCAGCCCAGGAGACATGATCTGTGCCCAAGAAGCCAGTATAATTGCAGGGGAAATAGATCAGTTCAAACAAATAATTATTCTACCACAGAGTTTTCAAAGTGTGGTCAGATGACTCCCCATTTACAGTGGAGCAATGGGACTCCAATATTAGGATACACAAGAATCTCCTGGGGTTTTGCCTTAAATGCATATTCCCAGGCCTCGCCCTAGATGTACTCAGCCAGAAGTTCTGGGGTTGGAACCCAAGAATGTGTATTTTAAGCAAGCCCCCAGGAAATTCCAAAGTGCGATGTTTGAGAACCGCTGCTCTATCTCAGAAGAGTCACAGTTGAGGCCATGCTATGTCCACAGGGATGGGAGGCTGTCTGCGTAAAGTATCTAGAGAAGGCTTCTCCAAAGGTGACATTTGAGTTGAGTCCCAAAGTGTTTGCCAGGAAGAGAATGGGAATAAGAGAGCTCCAGGCAGAAGGAAAGCAAAAGCCCAGAAGCATGAAAATCTTGACAGGTTTTGAGGGGGCAGAGAATAGATGTTCCATCTAATTGGAACATTAAACTTTTGTAGAAAGAGTGGCAGGATATGAGACCAGAGCCAGACTGGGAAAGGCCAAGTATGCAAGGCTTAAAAATAAAAGGTTCAAGGGGTCCTTTAAGACAGTTTCTCTGTATTTTCCTTTAATATTGTAGGGAAGGAACAATAATTTTCCCTCTACCCTTCTAGGTTCTTGGGGGAGACCGCCTTATAATTAAAGACAGATTAACAAGAGAAAAACAAAGAGAAGTTTAATAACATGTACACCTCCTGTACGCATGGGAGAGATGCAGGAAAACTGATTAACTCCCAAAATGGTCCAAACCACCACCTTAAGTACCATCTCCAGCTAAAGACAAAAGAAGATTGAGTGGGAGGCAAGTTTGGGGGGTTGTCAGGCAAAGCACAGTAAACAAAGATAAGGTTTTTTTTATGCAGATTCGAGTCCCTTCCTTCTCCACTGATAAATTTCTAGAGATTCAGTCATTCTTATTTTCTGGGTACAAAGAGGAAGACACCCTTACAAATGGAAATTTCCCTTATAAATGTAAATGTCTCTTATAAGAGGGTAACTTCTTTTTTCAGAGCTTCTCCTGTGTCTGCTGTTTCTTAAAAATAATCAACTGAAAATAATTCTTATGTCAAAGAGGTACATTTTGGGGTGGCAAACTCTGTTCCCCTTTCATATCACTTCTCTGAAATTTACTTTTCCTGCCATTGCCCTGGCCCATGAAAGGCTTCCAGAATTCAAAGGAACTACTCATCCAACACTACTGTTAAAACAATATAGAGACAGAGGGCCTGGAGCTGGTTACAGATGATGTCACTGACAGGAAGGAAAATTGAAATGCATCCCGAGGGACTTCCCTGGTGGCGCAGTGGTTAAGAATCCACCTGCCAATGCAGGGGCCACAGGTTCGAGCCCTGGTCCAGGAAGATCCCACATGCCGTGAAGCAACTAAGCCTGTGCACCACAGCTACTGAGCCTGCGCTCTAGAGCCCACGAGCCACAACTACTGAAGCCTGTGCACCTAGAGCCTGTGCTCCGCAACAAAGACAAGCCACCACAATGAGAAGCCCGCGCACCACAACACAGAGTAGCTCCTGCTCGCCGCGACTAGAGAAAGCCCGCGTGCAGCAATGAAGACCCAAGGCACACAAAAATAAATAAATTTATTTAAAAAAAGAAAAGAAAAGAAATAAATGCATCCCGAGATCTGTCAGCTCAGGGAAAAAGGAATCCATTCCTCAACCTTCTCTGTAAAGCCTTAGCAGACTGGGATTGCTTTGGCTGTAGTAATTGGAGTAATCGTTCCAAGATCTGCTTTGTTTCCCTGCCAAACTGGAGAGGCTGGGATTCTCCAACAGCTTCCTCCCCAAGCAAGAATATCAATGACCTTGAGCCAAACTTCCCTCCTGCCTGCTGCCCTCCAAGGACCTGACGTTTTCATTTCAAAGTCTTCCAAATAGCCACATACAGTTAGATTAAGGGCAAAAACCCACACCCAGGAATGTTCTTTCTTTTTTTCTTTTAATGTCAATAGGGACAATTTGCTTTTAAAATAGTCACCTAAGGTATGATTGATAGGAAATTACTACTTGTCATTTCCGGCTCCGTGGGAAATGTCATTCAGTCAAACTTAACTAAGCCTTTTATTTCCCATACTTGCACCCCCATGAACTGGGGCCTGTCAGCCACTCGTTCCAGAAACAGCAGAGAGCTTGAGTATCCTGCGGTATTTTTCATAGAGCAATTCGTCCAGCCTAACAGATCAAATTTCCAGGTCTCTTTGTTCTCTCTTCATAAAAATATACCCCTCCCAGAGCCGCATGTCCAAGCCTATTTCGGTACCAGTTAGAACAAAGAGGAAGGGCGTAATTTTCTGCCTTTCCTTCTCTTCACCAACTCCATCCACCACCTCCACCCAGCAACACCCCAGGAACCCTAGGCTTCCTAAGAGAATCAAATAACTTTCTGAAGCGCCAACATTTCCTCTCTCACCCTTCCAGCATATAAGATTTTCAGGAGCCTGCTTTTAGGGCCAGCAGAGATTTTCATACAGACAGTCTGGGTATGTCCATGATCAAGAGCAAGATCCGGCCTGCCAGGGCTCACATGAAAGGCAAGGACTTTGGAATCAGAATGACCAGGATTTAAATTCTAACTCTCCCAGATACTAGCTGTGTCACCTTGACCAGTATTATTTTCCTAATGAAACCTCAATTTTCTCACATATAATATGGAAATGATATTAACATCTGTCCAGTTTTAGAGTGAGAAGTAAATAAAATAATTGTAACAGACACTGTTGGTTGCCATTCTCAATTTTATTATCCCCTGGCACTTTTATTTTCGAGGCTGGAAGAACTTAATACTCATTTTACCTTTCTTCCTTTCAGTGAGGAATGACCAGGTAACAGAGTTCTAGGCAGTGGGATATAAGCAGAAGTCTGAGGGAAGCTTTCTGCTTTCCTAATAAAAGGGATAGATGAAGCTGACTCTTTCCCCCTTTCCTCTACTTCCTGCTTTGAGCAAAGATGTGATGTCTGGAGCTGCAGGAGCCATCTTGTGACCAAGAGAATCTGAGTCATCATCCCTGACATCATCAAGACATTGAACCCATGCTAAAGCCATCAATTCCAGATTTCTCATGATGTGTAAAATTGAGCCTCTTTATTTAAGCCACCACAAGTTGAGTTTTCTGTTTATCACCAAATGCATTCTTTTTTTTTTTAATAGATCTTTATTGGAGTATAATTGCTTCACAATACCATGTTAGTTTCTGTTGCACAACAAAGCGAATCAGCCATAAGCATACACATGTCCCCATATGCCCTCCCTCTTGAGCCTCCCTCCCATCGTCCCTATCCCACCCCTCTAGGTCATCGCAAAGCACCGAGCCAATCTCCCTGTGCTATGCTGCTGCTTCCCGCCAACCAACTATTTTACATTTGGTAGTGTATGTATGTCAATGCTACTCTCACTTTGCCCCTGCTTTGCCCTCCCACCCCATGTCATCAAGTCCATTCTCTATGTCTACCTCTTTATTCCTGCCCTGCAACTACGTTCATCAGTACCATTTTTTTTTTTTAGATTCCAAATGCATTCTTGATAGGAGTAAGTGATATATATAAAGCAGCTACAGTAGTCACCAGTGTTTGATAAATATTAGTTCTATTCTCTCCTCACTCCCCATATGTCTTCTCCTCAAAATGTAAATTCCTCATCTATATCATTGAGTTATTCACATTTAGGGTAGGATTTGGGCCCAGAATCTGAATCCAGATTGCCTTTCAAGACCTCTGTAATCTGTTTCTTCCTTCCAAGGCCACCTGCACACTGCTGTCAGAATCCCAGTCAATGCCAGTCAAGCCAGTTAGTTATTCCCTACATGAGTCATGCTTGTTCTGCCCCCAGCATTCCACTCTCCATTCCCGCCTTCCCTCATTCTCTTCCCTGTCCTTTCCTTCAGCCTGCTTGAATCTTCTCCATCCTTCAATTCCAGCTGCAGCCCACCATCTCCCTGAGATACCTTTTCTGATATGGCCCAGCCAGGAACAAGAAGAGTCGTGTGGTAAAACATGGTTGCCCATTTGGCAACAGCAATGGGCAGACAGGAGAACATGGTTAGTCAAGGGAGCCCTTGGAAAAGAGGGATCCAGAGTCTTTAGGTCAATTACAAAAGACAAAGTTCTATAGGATAGTTGCAAAGCAGCTGTCAGGGCTTGACTTCTGCTCCTGTAGTCACGAAAATAAAAGAGCTGGAGAGCCAAGGTCAACCAGAGGCTGTCCTCAAGGTGGCAAGAAGAGGCATCCAGGGAGTGCGGGAGAGAAAGACAGGAAGCACAGTGCAGGCAGAAGCCCTGGGGCTCCACAAGGTCCTTGGCCAAAGAAAAGGGGGATTGAATTGCCAAAGCTTTGGAAGACTTCATCCCCACCTGCCACGATCCCTCAGTACAGAAGGGGTGGTGAATTACTGGGTGGTTAGCCAGACAAACAATGAAAGATAACAGGATAGCCCATACTGGCCCTTCAGGTAGAATTCCTGGGGCAGGTCAGAAGCTGCCTACAGACCAGTTGTGCTCATCTTGAGTAAATTGTGACACCTACTGGTTTACAAGGGAGAAAACCCAGACTTCAGGGTTCAGTAAAAAGTTGCCTGGTGCTGACCTAGTGCAAATGACTCCTAGGTTCTTTGCTAATGAGATAGTGTGTGTCCTAGAGCTACTATGGCCACATGCAGATTCAGCTTTCTAGGGCCAGAGTTGTTTCCAAAGTCCTGGAAGAACAGTAGAAGTAACCAGGTGAGCCACTCTGATAGGAAGGTGTCACAGAGGTGGACTGAGCACAGAGAGACTTGATTTTAGATTCTACCATTACTTTTGCCTCTTTGTGGCCTGGGAACATTAAGCAAATCACTTCTTTTGTTTTGTTGTTGTTATTTATCTTTTTAGAGGTATTCATTATCTTTATTCTACCTACCTTACAGTTTTATGTGTAAGAAATCAAAAGAAATGTGCTTATCAAAGCCACAAATGTGTTTTTGTTTTTCAAGTGTTATTTGAGCATCTAGCACATGCTAACTACCATAGTACATATACACATATACGTACACATACAAAAGGACAATTTGTTCAGAAGGAATACTAGGTGAGAGTGTGAACGCTGGGGAGCTGCAAAGTGTTGCATTGCTTTCATGCTTTGGGTATATGGGCAGGAGTGGACAGAGTGGAGCTGGAGAGAGGAGTTAGGAACCAGATAATGAAGAGCCTTACAGGCCACGCTAAGGAATCTGGATTTTATTCAGTACACAATGAGAGTAGCTGACATATTTCAAAAGGGGTAATATGATCACAGTTGCCTTTTAGTTAGGTCATTCTAGAAGGACAGTCAGATAGCAGCTGGAGATCAGTGAAGAGGCTTTTGGAAGAGTCCAGACAGGTAATGGTAAAGACCTGATTTAAGGAAATAGACGAGATGAGAGGCCTGAGTGAATTAAAAATATAATTAGGAAGCACAATCAACAAGACTTATGGACTAATTTAATAAGGGGAGCAAAAAAGAGCAAATGACCCAGAATTTGATTTAGGTGATCAGGTAGATTATTGAGCCATGCACTGATTCAAAGAACAAGTTTCCAACAAGAAAAGGACCAGCAAGGTTCTGTACATTTTTCATCTGTGGTTTCTACGCAGCCATGTTGACCCTGTTTCTTGATATTATGGAACACATCATTTCCTCATGCACAGGCCACCTGAAGGTTTATACAGTCATCCCAAACCTTTGTTTTTCATTTCTGACCAACTCGCATATTGATCTGGCATTGCCATTGGTTCTCTCCAGCTTCCCAAGGATTTTGTCACATGGTCAAGCTGCCTACCTTCCCTAGCTTTTCCCTGGCCTGCCAACCTCTCCAACAGGGTGACTCAGACCATCAAGCAACCAAGTCTCCAATCAGCAGCTTCATGAGTGGAGCTGGAGCTCAGAGCAGAATCTGTGCCAGAAGTCTACATTTGAGAATAATCAGCACAGATTTTGTATAAAGGCAGCACTGAGAAGAGTTGAACTCACCCAGGGTAAGAAGACTACGGCAGAGACAAAACTCTGAGGAACAAGAACTATTAAGAGAAGAGCAAGGCAGAGGGAGAAGAGCTGGCAAAGGTCTGAGCAGGTGCCAGAGACATGGGAGGAAAATCATGAGACACTGGAGGGAGGAGGGAGTTGAACAAGCTGTGCTCAGAGGCATCAGGCACCACAGAGAAATCAGGACTGAAATCTGAGTTGGAGGGTGAGGGGTTGTGGGTGTCTGGTGGGTTTCTGTGGACTGTAGTGGGAGTAGTAGAAGATGAAGTGAGGAAGTGGAAATGAAGTTTTGTGAAGACAACTCTTTCCAAAAAATCGTGAAAGAGAGAAAGAGAGATGGGGCAGTAGCTAAAGATAGAATGAAAGTATCTTGGGATTTTCTTCTTGAACATTTGTGCATGTACTGAAGCAGCATGTAGTGAAGTGCACATATTGTAGTTCAAGTTCTAGAACCAGTCCCAGCTCCACACGAAAGCTGTGTGACCTTGGGTATATTCCTTAACTTCTCGGGATCCCGTTCTACGCATCTGTAAGGTGGAGATAATAACAATACTAACTATGCAAGGTTGTGAGTATTAAATAAGTTACAAGATGGCAAGTGCACAGATAGTGCCTGACCCATTGTAAACAATAAATATTAGCTGGTTTCGTTGTTGATATTCCTACTTGATAATAAGAAAGAGCATTAAAAGTAGACACTGAAGATACAGGAAAGATAATGAATTGGTGATGGAGCACAGTTCCTGTGGAGGCAGAAGGAGATGGAGCAGAGCATGGGGGGGGGCAGCCTTAAACAGGAGGAGGGACCACCCTCCTCACTTCCACTGGGAGAGTCAGAGGAAAGCACCAGTGGGGCTCAGATTCAGATGTGTTTGTCTTAGGGAAGCAGGGTACGGAAGGTTGAGAGAGCCTCTATTTCAATCTGTCAGGTACAAAACAAGTTCATCTGCTGAGAATGAAGAAGGAAGTGATGAGATGGGGAGATGGTTGGCACCAGAAGAGTGAGTTGGGAAGGTCTGATCTTCCTGCTACAAAGAGTGGAGAAAGAGCTATGGAAAGTGTAGGGCTGAGGTGTGGATCTGGGGAAGCGTCTGGGATTCTCCCAGAGCACCAACCTGTGAATTTTCTTGGTGCTCTCAACAGCCTGTGGAGAAGTGGAAATGACTATTGGTTGGATTGCTCCATGGTTGAGACTTTGCTAAGAGGCTGCGACAGAAAATTAAACGGACAAGGACATTCAGATTGGTGAAGTGGTAGACCAGAAATTCCAGGCTGGAAGGCGAAAGCGGAGGATGTAAATATAGGAGAGGAAGAAAATGGGACATCAAAGGAACTGAGGTCTCGACCAGTAGGCACACTGAAGTGAGATAATGACAGATGGGTGGAAAGGAGCTGGTGACCAGAGGAGTTGAAAATGGGTGTCATCGATTAAAGAAGACCACAAATTCTTTGCTGTTTCCCCCACTAAGAGGTGGAGTCTAATTTCCCTCCTCTTGGGCATAGTGATTAGTTTAACCAGTAGAATGTGGTATAAGTGATGATCTGGCCGTCACAACATGGGTCATGAGAAGCCTTGTAGCTTCCACCTGGACCTCTTGGAACACCTGCTCTTTGAGTCCTGAGCAACCTTATAAGTCCAGTTATTCTGAGGCCACCATGCTGGGACACCACATGGGGAGGCCACAAGAAGAGGTCCTGGGGCTCCAAGAAGAGAGAGGTGTCTAGCCAGCCCTCTGCCATTCCAGGCCCAGCTGTTTGAATTACGCTGCTGAGGCCTCAGATGTCATGGAGCAAAGACCAGTTGTCCTTACTGAGCTTTGACCACCTTGCAGATGCAGGAGAAAAACAAATGATTGTTGCTGTTTGGGGTGGTTTATTAAGCAGCACTAAATAACCAGAACAATTAGAGTTAAGCTTTTGGAGGTGGTTCAGTCTAGGCTGAAGACAAGAGCCAGGGAATAGCCATGATGACATGGGTGGGAGAAGAAAATAAACATGAAACTTGCCAGGGTCAAGAAGGCCACACAGGAAAAAGAAACCCTCACTCAGGACACAGAGAACACCAGATCACAGAGGGGGGATGAAAAGAGACTTGTCAGATGTGCAAACCCAATAAGAGAATAGTTTCTTCCTCAAGTACCATAGAAACATCTATTTTTATTTGCACACTCTTAATAGGTATCAATCTAACTGTTCATGCAAACTGGTCCCAAGGAACATACTTGGCAAGTATTTAAATTTAGAGTGTATGATGTTGCCCTAGGTGATCATTCTATAAATGTGAAACGATAAATTGCATTTCTTTAAAATGGTGTTCTTAAATACAGATGTCCTATTACTCAACTGATTCCACCACCGCCCCCTCAACTCCCATGTATTGCCACATATAGTCCTGTTTCCCTTGTGATGAAAAATATTCAACAAGTTTGTGTGGAGCATCTGCTATGTGACAGGCTCTGTTGTTAGGTATCGGACTTAGATTTGTGTTCGTGAAATAATGTCCATCTTTGGGGACTGTAATGGAGGTGTTTATCAAGCACTGACTATATGCCAGGTCCTCTACTATGCACTTTACAAACCTTATCCCAATCAAACAACAACAACGAGTAAGTTCTATTTCAGGCGGGGCTCAATCAGAGAAATGGAACCACTATAAACATAGAAAAGGATTTGTTATATGCATTTGATCTTACGAAATCATGAGAGCTGGTTGCCTTCACATCTGATGCTGGAGCGTCAAGTCCTAAGGAGAGGTAGTCAGGAAGGGAAGATGAATATAGACTGGGGGAGAGAAAGAATGAACTGAAACCCACAAGAATGGACTGAAATCATGTCAGGTTTTTTGCTTCTGATCTTGTCCTGCAGATGCCAGGGCCTTGTCCTGAAGCTAAACCAGACACACCTGGCCTAGGGGTCAGAGAAGTGAAGGAGGATCTAGCAGAGGGGAGAGTCAGTGCAGGCCTGGTTACTACTTCCCACCAATCAGGTGAGCCAGCAGGTAAGAGACAACGTGTGTGAACTACAAAATGCCTGCTGCTTCACTTGCACTTGGCAAATCTCCCAGTGGAATCTTTGCTGGGGCCCACTCTAACTGGAAACATACAGGAAGGGGAATTCTGGGAAATGTAGTTCTGCCCCACCAAGTTGTAACATTATAAGCCACGACAGATACTATTCAAACAACAACACTGTAGTAGTGAGTAGACACTACCATCATCCAGATTTTAACAAAGGCAGAAACTGAGGCTCTGTTTTCAGAAACTGATTCTCTGAGCATACAGACTTGGACCTGCTTGATGCCAAAGCCTATATGTTGAGCCATCACACAGGAGTTCTTTGCTTCTACTTCAGGAAAGTTCAAAATGCTGGGCAGACAACAAAACACTTCCATCTCTTAAGCTCCCAGTTTGGCCCATAAGTGAGCAAAGGACTCGGGACCTATGAGCTCTTCAGAGGCCTAAATGAGAGGCGTAAGACCCGACAAAGAAAATATATTGGCTGCAAAATACAAAAAGAAAACTTAAATACAAACTAATATGCACTTAATTATATGTCAGCACATCTTCGACTCATCTACAACTTACCACTTGAAATTTTGAACAAATTTTATATCATGTAAGATTTAGGTGGATTAATGTGGATTATTTGATATAATCTGAGATGAGAGTTCTAAAACTAAGAGTGCCTAGGGCCTACCAGTTTCCTCTGGACAGAGGAAAATTTGTGGGGCAGTGGTGGAGGGCTGATATTGGAAAACCTATTTTGGAGATCACATTTGGGACAGACACTGCGGTCCTGTCTTCTTCAGCAATCTGAAGTTGCAGATGTGGTGAAATAAGCAAAAATACTACCTGATACTCACTCGGGTTTTATATAAAATGAAGCAGAAACGGGCAGCCTTGGACTTGGCACAATGCCCACCTTGCTGATGTATCTGGAGCGTTTTAAACATATCACTGCAGGTGGCTGAATGAGAAAGAAACCAGAAGCACACAGATTAAATTTAGCAGCAGATTGAATTGCGCTCACCAAGGCGTTTGCCACCCTGTCTGTTCCCTCTTCCTCTTAGCTCAGGCTGCAAGATGCCTAATCACAGAAGGCAGCCTTCTAGCAAATTCAGTTAGACAGGGAGAGCCTTGCGGGGGTTAATGAATATGAGAAATGGAAACAGACATAACTTCTTCACAGAAATAGCCACGAGCATTGGGGGTAAGATTCAGCCCTCCGCCAGACAAAGCTCATCCTTCTCTGGGGGCCAGATATTCCCACAGGTGTGGCAGCTTCAGCTCCCAGGTGTTGGGGAAAGGGGACCAGTTCACTATGAAACAGAAATACACTCTTCCAGTTGGGTTCCTGCCTCTGCAGGACTTCTGCTTCATGAGATTGCACAAGCATTAGTGTTCTGATCTTTATGGATATACGGCACTTGCTCCGAATGCTCAAAATACCCTTACATGGTGGCAATGGATAACTGTCATGGACTGAGCATTTGCCATGCGTCAAGAGCTATCCTAAGTCAGTCTGTCTTCTGTCTTCACAACGCTTGTTCTTAACCACTATGATAAACTGACCTCATGTAACCTGGGACTGTCACCCCACCACCACTACCACCTGCTAGGTGCTCACTGCTTTCCCAACAAGAGGGCACCCCACTTGAGCTTGACCTCCTGCATTAAGGAGGAAGTTGGTACCTCCCCCTCCTCCCCTCCAGATGCTCACATTCTAAGACATGATGACACATGCATACTCGACCCGTCACAGGGCTGTGCCTGTCTCACCCGTGTTACCTTGTCAAAAATGACCTGTGTCTCTTTCTCTTGAGACCTCAGACAGGGATTACTTGTTAATCTCAAATTTAATTTAATTGAAACATCTATCAAGAGATAGTATTGGTTAAGAGTGTGGTCTTTGTTGCAGTACAGCCTGAGTTTGAATTCCTTCCTTATCATTTATGGTCTCTCATGTATGGTCTTTGGCAGTTACTTAAAATCCCTCTTACCCTCAGTTTTCTCAACTTTAAAATGGATATTATAATAATAGTGCCTCACATAGGCTACTGTGAGGAATAACAAACAGATGTAAAATACTTCGTGTAGTATGTGCCACATAGTCTGCTCTCAATAAATATTAGCAATGTCTCTTATAATTCGGTGTTAATAAATATGCTAGGCAATGAATAAGACATTATCCCCAACTTTTAGTAGCTCACAGTTCAGTGGAGGAAGCAGATACTAAAATCTGTTAACTATAATACAGTATGGTGAGTACTAGAAAAGAAGTCCAGATTTATGATGGTTCAAAACCTTCTTTCTGCCCCCAAACTCCTGAAGTATAAGATGAACTCCCATGAGGAGCAGTGGCTCATTACAGTACAGGCATGGGTGATGCTTACCAGGATGAAGGAAATGGGAGGTCATCCTACATCCCATTTCCCACTTTCCAATCAGCCCAAACAACCTGAGCAACTCTGATGACATGATATAGATTATAGCCCACTTCCTCTTTCAACAAATGTTTGATAAACACAAACGTGAAAGATCCTGTTTTAGGCACTGCATAGTGTTTGCAATCTAGCCAGAAAGACAACATTGAACAAAAACTTGTAAGTGTGCTGAACATCAGAAAGTAGAGACGTTGGTACCAAGAAGTTTAAAACTTCCTGAAGGACATGAGACCAAGGTTTGAGTAGGAGTTAGTTCAGAAAGGGACTGAGAAACCTTAAAAGCATATTTATCAAAATAAAAGAGGGCTTCCCTGGTGGCGCAGTGTTTGGGAGTCCGCCTGCCAGTGCAGGGGACACGGGTTCGAGCCCTGGTTCGGGAGGATCCCACATGCCGTGGAGCAAGTAGGCCCGTGCTCCACAGCTGCTGAGCCTGCGCTCTAGAGCCCGTGAGCCACAACTACTGAGCCCACGTGCCACAGCTGCTGAGGCCCATGCGCCTAGAGCCTGTGCTCCTCAACGGGAGAGGCCACCGCAATGAGAGGCCCGCGCACCGCAACGGAGAGTGGCCCCCGCTCGCCGCAGCTGGAGAGGGCCTGCGCACAGCAACGGAGACCCAACGCAGCCAAAAATAAATAAATAAATTTATTAAATAAATAAATAAATAAAAATAAAAGAAACCTCACCCCAAATTATAACCCGTACTATCCTTAAAATGCTGATGTATAAACAGGTGCAGAATCCTGTAAGACGCAGATTGGGGATAGAATTCTAGCTCATCCATAATAGTTTGAAAAACTATCTCATGAATGAAACTGACACTAAAATCCTAAGGGATACTATTATAATTTGTAGCCTTAATATGGAAAAGGAAATAGTAAATAGTTATAATATGTAATCGTACAGCTATAAACACAGTTGGGTGTAATGTGAATCATCGATATGTATATAAAAATACATGTAAGCATATATACACAATATATCTTGGATTTCTTCCTCTCTGCCCCTAGAATTTCTCTTAGGGTTCACAATGACCACTCTTATCTCATGAATTATTAAATCAAAGGCCATTGTATATTCACTCTTGATATAATGAGCCAATAAACTAATTAAATAAAGCTGCCCCCTTGATTTTCCTCCTAGACCTACCAAACCTTCCTGCCCTGAACAGGCCACTGCCATTTCAATTCTAGTCATGTCCTTCTGGCTGTCTCTACTGTCTCCTAAGAAATGTCATCTGGGGAAGTCACATCCTCCCTCACATCTGGGAGATTAATGGACCCATCACAGCCTGGGTCAGAGGCAGCCTGGGAGGAAGCTCTTCATGGGCCCTGAGTTACTTAGAAAGGGAGTGAGGAAGAGTTCAAATAGAAAAGTCTACAAATAAATTTGTATTAGATAAAAGAGGCAGCTGACTATACAAAGGAACAATCTTGATACTGTGAGGACAGAGTGACAAGGTGCCGAAGAAAAGGACAGCACCTCCCCATCCCCATAGACTGGCATTTGGGAAGGTCAAGGCCTTGAGCAGGTATCAGGGCCACATGTCAACAGAAGTAATGGAAGTAATCAAGGCAGTAAGGGTTTTAGAATCAGGCAGACCTGAATTTGAAACCCTGTTTTACCACTCAGTAGCTGTGTATTTTTGTTCAGGTAACCTCTCTGGGGGACTTCTCTGATGGGCAGTGGTTAAGAATTCTCCTGCCAATGCACGGAACAGAGGTTCGAGCCCTGGTCCGGGAAGATCCCACTTGCCGTGGAGCAACTAAGCCCGTGTGCCACAACTACTGAGCCTGCACTCTAGAGCCCATGAGCCACAACTACTGAGCCCACGTGCCACAAGTACTGAAGCCCACGCGCCTAGAGCCCGTGCTCTGCAACAAGAGAAACCACCACAATGAGAAGCCTGCGCACCGCAACGAAGAGTAGCCCACGCTCATCACAACTAGAGAAAGCCCATGAGCAGCAGCAAAGACCCAATGCAGCCAAAAAATAGATTAATTAATTAATTAATTAATTTTTTTTAACTCTCTGATTTTATATCTAAAAAGAAGAGAGGAATAATATTTAACTTATAGGGAGGTGGTAGTGAGGATTATAAACAATTTATTCAAGCCAATGGATCTTGAATCAGAAAACTCAACTCAAACTATTTTAAGCTTAAAGAAAATGAATGCACCATCCTACCAGGAAGTCAAGGGAAGAAGAGGCCTAGGGACTCCAGGGACTCAACAACATTGTCAAGACTGTTTTCTTCTGTGTGTTGACCCCATTCACATCTACTGCAGATGGCTTTGCTCCATGCAGCAGGGAGGGGAAAGGAGGAGAAATGGCTGATAATCTACTAGGAGGGAGATAGAGCCTCTTTTGCCCAGACTCTGTATATGACTTGAGAAGAGGGCTTTGATGGGTCCAGCTTGGGTCCATGCTCAACCCTGTAACAGCCACTATGGCCAGGGATGTGGGGTATGAAAATAAGCCAAGCCAAGTCTCAAGCACACCCTGAAGGTGGTGGGTGCAATTCCTGGGTTCCAATCAGCACATTCCATGAAGCACTTTAACCTCTTGGTCTTTCCTCATTTGAAAAGTGCAACTATCATCGTACAGAGATGAGAAGAATGTGTTACTGAAATATGATATCTCCCTTGGCACTTCAAACTGCTCCATAAATGTGAAGACATTAATCTGTCATGATTTCCACTGTGAAATAATCACCATCCAGTAACCAAACAGATTGAAAGGTAGATGACTTTTGTCTTGGGCCATTCTTTTATGCATATGTTTTATTATTTCATTCATTTATTGAGCATTTACTATGTGCCAGACCTGGGTTATGCACTTCATGGGCATTATATTGTTTAGTCTTCACAATAACCTTATGAGGCGCTATTATTAATCCCACTGCATGGTAAGAAAACTGAGGCTCAGGGTGGTTAAGTAACTTGCCTAATACTTCACAGAAGTGGACTTGAATATGGGTCAAGTCAAAGGCCATGCTCTTATCCACCAGGCTACCACTTGGTAGAGGTATGAACAAAACAGAAGAGCATAGGAAAATAGTGATTAATTTTGTCCAGGGGAAGACTTCAAGGACAAGTTAGGATTTGCCCAGCAGGGAATATGGTAAAGGGCACTCGAGGCAGAGGAAAGACTGTGTGAAAAGACCATATGTGCAACTAATGCTGTTATTCAATGTTTCGCATCCAAGTTCAGAGTCCCAGTAACTCAAACTATGAGAGGGGGCAGTCTGAATTAGTGAAAGATCTGAACTATGTTCATTTGTAAACAAAACTACGTGCAGTTTTATTACATTTAGCATGTTCACAAGCAAAATTCTCAAAAAAAGGAAAAAAAATTGTCAAGTGATCTACCTGTTTAATTTTAGTGCAAACTAATTTTGACCCTACTGACATCAGTGGATGGATTCCCAACCTTTCCTGAATTGTCTTATTAGGCATTATACACCCTTTCTCTCTTTGAATTCTCACAGCTACCTTTCCCAGCCTACATCTGTTAATCTGCTTATGAAGACCTACATAAGTCAGATAGCACCCATTTCAGTAATATAAATGACGTTTAATTTTCATTAAATGAGTTTTTAAATCCGAGATCACAATTACTGCCTTTGAAAAACACAGAGAAAAATTTAAATAATGATGGGAAGTAAAAGAGAAAAATTGAATTTCTTCTTTCCCGTGATAAGCTGCTTCTCCCCTATACCTCAGTAAATAGTGCCTCCATCTACCCAGTGGATCAAGTAGGAAAACTAAGGCAACATCCTACACCCTTCTACCTTCATTCTCTGTCCCTGCCCCTTCATGCAGTCCCCATGCTTTGTGAATTCCGCCTCTTCATAGTTTGGACCCTGCCCCTCCATACCCTTCCCTCTGTCACAGCATCAATTCAGGATTCAGCATCCTTCTCCTCCCTGCTCCTGGTCTTGCTGCTCTCCTCCCCATCCTCTGGAGTGAGCTCTTCAATACGCAATGCTGTCAAGTATCTCACATCACTAGCGAGAGTAATTGGTCCAAGCAAGGCTAAGCAGAACTTCGCTAGTCCTTCGCTAGAACTGTGACACAGGCTGAAAAATTAAATACCCTCTCACTTCTTCTGCCAGTTGGGGAAGGCTGTATGCAAAAGGTGAGGCTAAGGTCAACGCTCAAAAAGCAGATGAGAAATGGAGCCTCCTGGCTATGTCAAAGCCTTGGTTCTCATCCCTAATCTGATTTCTTACAGTTGCCACTATATCTTTGTCAACTGCAGAAGCCAGTAAATTACTCTTTTGCTTAAAGACAAACAAACAAAAAATAATGATGATTGTGTCCATGCCTGGATCCTCACTAATTGTCCCCATTATTCTGAGGATGAAGTTCAAGCTTGTAAGCCTGGCAAGCTAAGCCCTTTTTGGCATGCCTTCTTTCTCCCATCTCAGTCTGATCTCACCATGCTCACCTTACCGCACCCAAAGTTTAAAGCTGCATCCATCCTGAGCTGTGTTTTATTGTTTTCATTGGTGTTGTAATTATTGTTTTTGTTGTTGATGCACTGACTTCACCAGACTCTCTTCTGGTGCTAGACCTTTGCACTCCACATAACCATACTTTTATCTGCTGAGCTAAGCCTTCCAAAGGCGCCTTCCTGACCAAACCCTCTTACCTATGTGTCCTTAGCCTCTAAACTCAGCTCTATCACAGCAAAATAAGCACACTATTTTGTAGATCTGTTTACTTTTCTCTCCTCTGTTTGCCTTCTCCTGTTCAATGAAAGCAGAGAAGGACTGTATCCTTCTTCTCCGTAACTAACATAGTGCTGGTTCATAAACTGGCCCCCATATGCAGAAGGCAAGGAGAGACAAAAGAAAGAGGCAGACCACTCCAGGTGGGTAGGTGGCAGGTTGATAAACAAGGGAACTTACCATATGAGCCTTGTCTTGGGGGCTGCAAGATGAGTAGATCTCTGCACCTGCCCACCAGAATCTTAAACACTTATACAGGGTCCTTAACGAGGTTCAGTCATTTACACCATCCAGATGGTCTCAACAACACATTGCTCTCTCAAGTCTGCATCCTTGGAAGCAGCTCCCACTGTGGGAACATTAGGCAGAAAGTATATTCCAAGACAGGGAAGGGGTGATGAGCCTCTGATTGCTCAGGTCTAGCTCTCAAGTCAGTCAGTGGTCACATCCTCTCGATGACCTCCTTCAACATTCCACTCCTAGCGACTGGCTCTTACATTTTATATGCCCCCCTCTTACTCAGTGTGCCCTGAGCAGTCAGCAGGGGGTTTTACTAGCATGGAGGTGGCTCTTTTGTTGGCTATCTGGTTCTAACATTCGGGGCAAATTCCAGCAATGATGGGGCTTGGTGTTCTCAGCAGCCTAGCACATTGCTCCACGGTGAGAATGGGGACAGTGCCTGTTTCCAGGGACTGCCATATCTTTACGGTGCTGAGTGTTTCGGCAGGGGTCCCCAGTCTGACATATGGGGCAACTGGCCCTACTGGTTGATCATTTAAATGTGTTAAAGCCTGGAACAGTACTTTAGTCCACCTAGCCAAGGTGGTTTTACTTTTTAGGAATTTAATCTGCTGCTTTAAAATATATATATGTGTGTATATATATTATGTATGTATGTATACATGTATACGTATACATATTGGGTCAGCCAAAAAGTTCCTTCGGTTTTTAAGAAAAATAAAAGACACATTTTTCATTTTTACCGAGAACTTTATTGAACAACATATTCACCCTTTTGTTCCACTACCTCTGCCATTTTTCAGGCAACTTCATAATTCCATCTTCCCAAAACTTAATTTTTTTGAGCAAAGAACTCTTCCAGGTGCCTTTTACAGTCTTCCAGGGAATTGAAATTTTTTCCATTAAGAGAATTTTGTAAAGACCCAAATAAATGGAAATCTGAAGTCGCAATGTCTGGTGAATATGGTGGATGAATCAGAACTTCCCAGCTAAGCT
The DNA here is from genome assembly GCF_009873245.2 of Balaenoptera musculus. NCBI lineage: Eukaryota > Metazoa > Chordata > Mammalia > Artiodactyla > Balaenopteridae > Balaenoptera > Balaenoptera musculus. Next base: position 44,346,867 of record NC_045792.1, read on the forward strand.
GAAACAGTTTTTGCCTGGTCATCAAAGAAACATGCGTTCTTGCGTTATCCTGATGGAAGATTATGTGTTTTCTGTTGACTAATTCTGGACTCTTTTTGTCAAGTGCTGCTTAAGTTGGTCTAATTGGGAGCAGTCAAGTTGGTCTAATTGGGAGCAGTACTTGTTGGAATCAATTGTTTCATTTTCTGGAAGGAGCTCATAATAGAGGACTCCCTTCCAATCCCATCATATACACAACATCACCTTCTCTGGATGAAGACCGGCATTTGGTGTAGTTGGTGGTGGTTCATTTCACTTGCCCCACGACGTCTTCCATTCCACATTACTTTACAGTATCCAATTTTCATCGCCCGTCACAATTTGTTTTAAAAACAGAACTTTTTCGTTATGTCAGTAGAAAATTGCATGAGGAAATATGGTCAAGAAGGTTTTTTTCACTTAACTTATGTGGAACTCAAACATCAACGTGATGAATATAACCAAGCTGGTGCAAATGATTTTCAACACTTGATTCGGATATTTTGAGTATGTCGGCTATCTCCCACGTGGTATTGTTCTCAATTAACGTCTCCATTTGATTGCTGTCAGCTTCAACTGGCCTACCTGACCGTGCATAGAGCATTGTCCGGCAAGAAATCTCCAGCATGTATACAGATTGCCAACAAATACATGAAAGGATGCTCAACATCACTAATCATTAGAGAAATGCAAATCAAAACTACAATGAGGTATCACCTCACACCAGTCAGAATGGCCATCACCAAAGAATCTACAAACGATAAATGCTGGAGAGGGTGTGGAGAAAAGGGAACCCTCTTGCACTGTTGGTGGGAATGTAAATTGATACAACCACTATGGAGAACAGTATGGAGGTTCCTTAAAAAACTAAAAACAGAACTACCATACGACCCAGCAATCCCAGTACTGGGCATATACCCCGAGAAAACCATAATTCAAAAAGAGTCATGTACCACAATGTTCATTGCAGCTCTATTTACAATAGCCAGGACATGGAAGCAACCTAAGTGTCCATCGACAGATGAATGCATAAAGAAGATGTGGTACATATATACAATGGAATATTACTCAGCCATAAAAAGAAACCAAATTGAGTTATCTGTAGTGAGGTGGATGGACCTAGAGACTGTCATACAGAGTGAAGTAAGTCAGAAAGAGAAAAACAAATACCGTATGCTAACACATATATATGGAATCTAAAAAAAAAGGTTCTGAAGAACCTAGGGGCAGGACAGGAATAAAGACACAGACATAGAGAATGGACTTGAGGACATGGGGAGGGGGAAGGGTAAGCTGGGACAAAGTGAGAGAGTGGCATGGACATATATACACTACCAAATGTCACTAGTCACTGTATTTTAAGGGCAATCCACATCCTTGGCAATACGCCACCCCACCCTGGGGCTACAGTGGCCACTCTTTATGTAGCTAATCTCCTGTATCTATTCAAGGGTCAGTTGCTGGGGTTCATACCAAAGCTAGGGTATCAGCTTCCTTATTGCCAAGAGGTATCAGTGCCTTATGAGCTAGGATGTGAAAAACAGTGAGGATTGCCTCAGGCTCTTTGAGGCAAACCCAAATATCTTTCCACATATCCTGACCCGACAAGGGCTTATTCATGATCATCCACCCATAGGCTTCCCATTGTCCAAGCCATAGGGTTAATTCCTTTAGAACAGCCCAACTGTCAGTGCAAAGGGTTAATGGCCAAGGCTCATGAGTGATCCCCAGCCATACCCTCTGAGTTCAGCCCCTGACTGCTGTGGTTCTTTCTTGTTTCCATCCAGATGGTGTCAGTGTTAGGTTGAGTAGCAACTGTAGTCCACGTGGGTGGGTTTCCCCAACTAGACACACCTGTATATCAGGCATCAGCAGGAATTTCCCCCACTCCCTCTCTACAGGCCACAGGGGCTGCCGTAAGTATAGGGACAGGATCACTTGGAGGATCTACATACTCTACAGAGCCTACTAGTACCCACATTTCTAGAGAGAATGAGCTGGGGGACAGGGTGCTCCTCTGCTGTAAATAGGCTGGGGGTTTGAGCCATGGCAGAGGTGGGTTGATGGAACATATGCTCAATCCACCCTTTGATAGGAAGGGAAGTTCTTCCTATGATACGCTGTTCCTTCATGAGAGGCTGTCCCTGGAGGAGTGCTGGGTACACTGCTATGTGCTGTAGCTCTATGACCATATATCTGGTTTCTCCCCCCTTTCAGAGTGGGGACCAACAAAAATCCTAGGAGTACTCTCTGTTGTCTTTGTCACAGTGCCCAACCCATACCTTCCGCGTCACAGACACATCTAACTCAAATGGTAGCCCTGCGTGGGAGATACCGAGAGCTTTAATCTGCTTCACTAGTGTCTTCATCTTCTCAAAGGCAGCTTGCTGCCCTGATCCCCAGTCCCGCACATGCCCTTTCTTTACCAGGTGGTATAAGGGACAGAAGCACTGTGCCAGGTAGGGAAAAAAGCCCTCCAAAACCCCCAAATCCCTACAACGTCTGGCGCCTCTTTCACGGTCTTAAGGGTTGGATAGGCTTGCCCTTGTCAATCACAGCTTTTGGGACAACTCATGTCTTACCGACTAATCAACTCCCAAGGCAGTACATAGTCCTTGAATTTTCGCAGGGTTCAACATCCATCTTCTTCCATGCATATGTTGCAGCAAAGTCTGCAAAATGTCCTGTAGCGGAGGAAAATTTTTACATGTTAACCTTGTATCATCAATATAATAGACCCATTTTACTGATGTGGGGAAGGAGATCTCAGGGTACCATCCCATGATGTATGGTGGGGCTGTGCATGTAGTCTTGGGGAAGCACTTGAAATGTTCATTGTCACCCCTCCCATGTGAAGGCAAATTGAGCTTGTGACTCAGGGGCCAGGGATACACTGAAAAAGGCATTTGCTAACTCCAGTACAGCATGGTACACTCCTAGGGCCATGGCCAAGGTATCCAAGATGGTGGAGATGTTGGGCACAGCCACATGAATGGGGGAACACCACCCTTTAAATTTTTCAGTAGTTCATGGTCATCTGCCACAAGCCATCTGGTTTTTTTTACCAGCCATTCTAGGCTATTGGAAGTACTATGGACATGGCATGCAATACCCACTTGGTGAAGTTCTCAGGTGGTTTTTCCTATTTCTTTATGCCTACCAGGCAATTTATATTGTTTGACAGTTACCACTCTGTGGGGGCAGTAGACTTACTGGTTCCCAGTTGGCGTTTCTCCTCAGTGCTGGTTTGATTACTCTAAACCAGAGGTGGAATTAATTCACTCATAGAGGTTTGCAGAGTTTGACCTTATAGGATATCAATGCCCAATATGTCCTCTGGTACTGGGGAGATAAAAACCTCATATTCTCATAGGGGAAAACACCCAATCTGCAGTGTCATAGGGACCTTTCTGACATTGCTGTTTTCCCTCCATAACCATCAGTGGTGCTGAGGGGGCCAGAAGGCTTCTGAGGGTGACCGTGTATCGATGTATTAGAGTACACTCAGCTCTAGTATCTACCAGAGCTGTCACCTTTTGTTTATTTCTGGGGGACCAGTGAATAGCAAGCTCAACTTGAGGCCTCTGATGGCCTCCCACAGCCTCACCTGGAGGCAGCCTCGTCCTTCGTCCTGTACCCGGGATGTGAGAGGCACCCACCCCTAATAGGACTGGATCCCCTAAGTCTCTGCTGGAGCAGGTGGGGCATCAGGAGCAGTAGGGACACGGGACAGGTCTGAACTGTTGTTCAGGTTTAAAGGCTTTCCACAGGCCAACCAACACAGCGTTGGGTTGCAGGCCTGTCTTTTTAGGTGGGGTATCGACAGCAATGAGGTCAAACCACCTGTGCTTCCAAGTTACTTTTACTGGACCCTTTATGGCCGATTGGGATAGCCTTCTGGCTTTTCGAGTTCCCTCTCCATATTGGGTCTTTCCTACAACATGTACCTGTTTGTGGAATTTGTCAATTTCTCCCAGATCAACAATGGACCACGCAACATCAAAACCATCTTATCCCACAACTGGAATCACAGGGATACCAGGTGCTTGGGGCAAACTGGAGTATTTTGGCTTCCATTCCTGCATGTAACGTGGCCCAATCGAGGCCTTCAAAGATGGGGGCAGGGGGGCATTAAATGGCCTATCTCATTCCCAGCTTTGTGAGAATTTGTTGTACCTCCTATATAGATTTCCAGGGTCCCACATGCCCAGAGAGACCCCCTCTTGGGTCAAGCCTCCCTGCAGGCTAGAATAATCCAATATATAAGGGAATGAGTACCTTGAACCTCCCGAGTGCCATGCAGGTGCTGCCGGAAGACAGAGTGTGTGGTATGGTCATTTTCTCTGCCTCCTGCCCTGTCAGAGAAATGTCATCGTCCTCGTATCCCACAGCAGCACTAACTACGCCTGGATATTTTCCCTGGCCTTTTGCTGGAAATCGGCAGCTATATCAGTAAACTCAGTGAGAGTATATTCTCTCATCATGAACATTTCCTGAGTCGGGGGCTGCCCACTGGCTGGGGTTGTTGCTGCTGTATTTTTGTTTTCCCTTGTATTACAGGTCTGATGGCACGGGGCACTTCCTCCATTTCACTGTCAATCACCATAACATCCCCCTCTTCGCTCTCCTCACTTTCCCTCTAAGTGTCCCAATCAGGCTTTGTCATAAGTTCTTGGATCTTAATCTGCAGCAGCTCGCACCCTCCTAGCTTTGCAAAATTGCACACAAGGCTCTCCAATTTATCCTGCTCTCCCACCTGTCTGCCAGCCCCAAAGCTAGCAGAGTAGCGGACACTACACGTCCTTCTCTAACCTCAGCTCTTCTTCTGACTTTCTAACTTGGCTTCGGCCTCTAGTTGGCCTGGATTTCCAGCCAAACTAACCACAGTCAAGGCCAGCCCACTGTGCGGCCATTCATCTCCCTTCTTTGCCACAGTGTGCTCTGCACAGTTCCTCAGACAAATGCATTAGAGCAGCTGGCATTTTTGAGGTGTCCCTGTGCTCACACAGTGGTCAAAAAGCATATGGGCCACCCCTCTACACATAGAGGTCAGTGGCCAAGCCATGATTCCCCTCCTCAAATGCCTCTTTCCCAAGACCCATTTCTTCAGTCTCCTGGCTGGCTCACCAATTGTTGGTTCATAAAATGGACCCCATACACAGAGAGCAGGGAGAGACCTAAGAAAGAAGCAGATCACTCTAGATTGGTAGATGGCAAGTTTAATAAGCAAGGGAGCTTACATACGAGGCTTGTCTTAGGCAACTGCAAGATGAGTAGATCTCCACACCCACCCACCAGAATCTTAAACGTTTATACAGAGGCTTTAACAGGGCTCAGTCACGAATACTGTCCAGATGGTCTCAACAACACATTGCTCTCTCAAGCCTGTGTCCTTGAAGTGGCTTTGGCTATGGGAACGGTGGGTGAAACATACATTCCAAAAACAGAGGAGGGGGTGAGGAGCCTGCGATTGCCCAGGGCCATCTCTCGGGTCAACCAGCAGTCACATCTTTATGACCTCCTCCAACACACAGCAGGTAGTCAGAAATGTTTGCTGAATGAATAAAGGAATGAATATACTGAGATACTTCAGTTTGGACACCTTGATAATTAAATCATACCATCTTGCTTTAGAAAATCCCCTAACTTGTGTGAGGCAGGGATGTCCACTCCCCTGTCACTGGAGGCTGTAATATGTACATATTCAATTCATAGGTTAGATAGTCTTACGATCGAGCTGATTCTCTTAAAGAGTTTAATATTAGCTTTTAATTACATCCTGCCGTGCAACTAGTACTTTATTAAATGTAAGGGAAGAAACACCTCTGCATATCAACAGAGGTGAATTCAATTCAATAATTCTGTTAAGTATTTTTGTGCTCTAATAGTCAAATTGCTACAGGAGATGTCATTTCCATAAGTTTGTCAACTGGAGAATGCTGAACGGTTACTTGAATACCTTTTAAGGGCTTACTGTTTGCAGAGGGGTTTTTAAGTTTAAATGATTTCCAAAGGCAAGTTAGTTCCTGACACCTTCTCAGAAGTTCTCTGCATTCTTTCATTTCTCTTCCTCAAAGCAATAGTCATGGGGGCTGAGGGCTTTTTTCATGCTGCCTCCCCTCACTTCCCATGCAGCATATACCCACCGCCTCTCCTCCAGTTGAAATGGTAACCTTTCAGAGCTCATTCCAGAAACCACCTCTTCCATAAAGCCTGCCCAGATTTACCTCATGTTAGCCTTTACCTATCAAAACATCCTCACTCTGGTGTCCTAAAGCATGACTTTCGGGGTAATCTAACCCAGCTCATGACCTCTGTGAAATGAATAGATCTTTGTGATTCACCTCCCTGAACTAAGAGCTCTGGACTTGAAGTCTGAGAAACCTGTGTGAGAACCCTATGTCTGCTGAATACTTGTGTAAGTTACAGCATCTCTCTGGGCCTTAGTTTCTGCACCTGTAAAATGGAAACAATACAGGTGGTAGAGAGGATTCAATGGTCTAATATATGTGAAAGTTCATCACCTCATGACTGGCATGGGGTTCAAACCACTGTTCAAACCACTCCTTACAGCCATGATGTGTGGGATTAAAACAGCTGTCTGATAATCACATGAAGAGGACATCTGATAATCACATTAGATTCTCCTTCGACCAGATTCCTCACCCAGTGGTTCTCAACCAGGCTCCGCATCCAAATCAATGAGCAAACGGTTTTGCAAAATACAAACTCTGGGCCCTGCTGAATCAGAATCTCAAGGTCTGAGCTGTCAAACACATACAAATATTAATGGCTCATTTGTTCCGTTGATACTGATAAGAAGCCAGTATTGAGAACTTCCAAACAACCCAAAACAGAAGCACCTTTTCCGCTGAACAGATGACCAGACAGGAGGAGGCTTCATAACCACAAGTTCCCAGCCGACAGTCATGGAGAAGTGAGCAATTAGGGAAGTAACTGGCTCAAGAGGAGGAAACTCCCCAAACGGCAGGCAGCTGGTGAATCAGCTCATCCAGGTGCGGTGGAAAAAAGAAGGAAAGCTCTTGCCTTTCTGACCGAAAGCAATTACTTCAGCCGGGGCATGATCAAAAAGACAAGTGTGTTTGGTGCACACATCCAAGAGGGGGCTCTAGTCCAAGCTCACAGCATCTGGTTGGAAAGGGGGCATCTGAGGTATGGCAGTAAGGCTGGCAGGTCCTTGCTTGCTTCCACTATAGAGTCCTACTACGTGCCAAGTCTCTTAAACTACCATCTCTCTGAATCTTCTCAACAGCCCTGTCACATAAGCATTGTTGTCCCCATTTTACAGAGGAGGAAACTGAGGCACAGAAAGCTTATATGACTTTGCTAGTATGCAGCAAGGCTGGACTCCAAACTCTGTCCTTAAGAGTTTGGGGATTGTAAGTCATTATTTCAATTCTATGAGCCTCCCTTTCTTCACCTCAGATAATGGAAATTTTACTATTGTGAAGAGTGAGGTAAGGGATTAGGAAGGACACACGGCTATCAGTAAGTGGCAGCCAGTGTTGCTGTTCAGTGTTGCTAAAGGATCCCTCTGAGATCTACCACGTGAGGGAATGTGGCCTGAGGAGTAGGTGCTAGACATTTGCAAAGGAGATTTGAAAGCCAGATTTAACTCTGTAAGATGATGGCCTGGTTGAGATTGACTGGTTACTTACTGACAACTCACTTTATTGTACTTTTCTTTGTCTTTTTTAGTTACTCTTGGAAAGTGATTTAAAATGTGTTCCTAAGTGGAAAAGACCCTCGAATTAGAGAGGAATCAGTTATTTAAGGTCGAAAAGGCAGATACTGTTGTGATGTGATGATACACACATTAAAAACAAAAACAAGAAACACAGTCTCCCAACAGAAATGCAATTCCAGGCATCTGCTCATACTGCAGCCCGCACACCTTCCAGGGTCCTCAATCACGGAGTGCCCCGGAGAACAGAAGGCACCCTTGCCCAGGGTGCCTTCTGCTAAATGCCCGGGCAGCTACGCTGGGCCTCCCTGCTTCCCTTCTCCTTTTGTTCTTCTTGCTTTGCCCAGCTAGTCCTTCAAGAAGGCAAACAATCCAATTGGTTTACTTCACGTTACACAATTTTCCAGTATCCCCAACTCTGGTTTTGCTCTTTAACCATTTCAAGCCCACTTCTGTGCCTAAAACAGCAAGCAGCACCCTGAATTGAGTTAACACTGTAAGTACTCTGTGTGTGTTTGTAAACTGCGAACAGCTGAACAAATGTTGGTCACGTCATGCATGGGTGCCCTGTGTCTTGTGCTTCTCTGCATCGCCAATGAATGCACCACAGCAACCGCCTGGTAGGTTTTAAATAAACGTTTATTCAGTGAATAAATAAGAAACAATAGAATCTATTGAGGTAAATAAAGGCCTAGGAGAATAAAGGCTCAAATGCAGTCCCTGAGAATTGCTGAAAGCTCTCGTTTACTGAGGACTTCACAGTTCGCCAGCAACTGTGCTAAGGACATTATGCACGGTCACGGAGGCCCCTTGGTGTGAGTGTCATTATCAGCTTCATTCTCCAGATGAGGAAATGAAAACAAATAGAGGTTAAGAGATTACCCCAGGCAGAGTTGAGATTGGAATCAAGATGCTCCAGCTCTGGAGCCCACTGCCTTAATCACCATGCCTTGCTGCTCTCTGACGAAAGAGCTCAGCAAACAAATTTCAAATTTGGAAGAAAATGTCAAGATTTATAGAATCAAACACGCATATTTTACTGATGGTGAACGTGAAACATAAGGCAATTCCAAACTACATCTACAACCCTGAGTGGTGGAACGAGCTTTGGGCTTTTATCGTCAGACCATAATGGGTTGGAATTCCAACTGTCACTTGAGAGCTGTGTGGCTTTGGGGTTATCACTGAGCCTCTCTGAGCAACAATTTGTTGTCTCAGTGGATGTTCCCTTTGGGATCCTGGGAAAGGGGTCCATCACTGTAAGTCTGTTGCCAGACTTAGAGATGTTGTACGTAAACACCCACAAGAGCATCACAAAGTGCTCAATAAATGGTAAATTTGTTATTTTTAATATTTTGTTTCATGCTTCTGTCTCTATACACTTTTTCCTATTACTTCATGTGCCTGACACATTCCTACTCATCTAAGACAGCAGCTCTAGCCCAAGCCCTCTGGGAACTCTTTCCTGGCCCTCTCTCCAGCTCTCTTTCCTTAGAGGTTTTCATTCCTTCCTTGAAGCCATGAAGGTATCTGGAAGTAGCAGCAAGGCTCAATCAGAGACAGGGCCCATGGCTCTGGGGCCAGGCCAGGAGATTGTAGAACAAATGCAGTAGTTATTGAGCTTCTGCCATGTGCCAGGCATGGTTCCAGGCACTGAGAAAAGAGTGTTGAATTCTGTGTGGTCTCTGTCTTGGTGCCTTGGTTAAATGCTAACATGGAGGAAAAAGACAAAGGAACTCACCCATTAATGTTCAGGCTGATAAGGGTGAAATCACCATGTGGATCAGAAAAGTCCGAGTCAGAACTCTTGGACTGCACTTTGGAAGACAGGCAAGAGTTTGCCATGAAAAGGAAGGCAGGAGGGGCAGAAAGTGCAGATCAATCGGAGTGGCTCCCACAAAGTGTGGGTATGGAAAACCAAGCACCTTTATCCTAAAAGATGTGAGTGTCCCCGAAGGAATAGAAGCAGAAGGGTAACGGGTGAAATTTACTTTCTAGATAAGTGCCAAATCCCTCCTTCCATCGTGGATCATTCTGTTTCTTCCCACACGTTCGTTAAGACAACATTCCTCTCAACATCCGCTTTGAGGTTTCTGTTACTTTCAGCCTCTCAGATGTTGATGAGGACTCAGCCTTGCCTTACAGAGCAGAGATTAATGTAGTCCAACCCCCTGTCTTCCTGTCTTCCATTACATGAAGAAATGTGATAAAGTGGTGACGAAAGCTGTGAACAATTTTTTTTTTTTTTTTTTTTGAGAAAGAGAAATACCAAGACACTTGGCAGAACACATTTTATCATCCTGTGTTATAATCAGAGAGAGACAGCCTGGCTCCCTGCCCGCTAGGCCTTCTCTACCACTGTCTCAGTGAGTAGTTTGCAATCAATCAAGGAGATGGTGCTTGAATTCTAGATGGCATGTCTCTGTCTGTCTCCTCGCAACACGAATAAGAAAGACTCTTTGCATGACAGGGCCATTTATTAAGAGCAAGGTTTCAGTACTCCTTTCTGTGATAAAGCAGCCAGAGTCAGCTTTGGGCCTCTTCTGGGATCAAGATATCCTACCTCTTCAAAGCTCAGCCCAATGACTTCTATCAACAAAGCTATTGATCTAAGAGAAGAGGAATTCTCCCAAAAGTCCCTCATCTGGATATCATCATTGTTTAACACCTGCTTTCTTCTTTACCTCCTCGACTTGGTATTTGTCTTCCTAGTTCACAGACATTGTTATTTCTGCAGCTAACACTGAATTCATTGGCTAGAATTTAGTAGTATTTCAATCATAATGTCTTATCATCACATATCTCCTTACTATTTACAAAACCCTTTTCACTTGCATTACCTGGTACCCAAACCAAATGGCCTCTCAGTTATTATATTTCTTGATTTTATTTTTTTACTATATTTGACAATCCTAGTAACCTTGAAAATCTCTCCTCTCTTGAAACATTTTTAAATTCCTGATCTTGGGTCCCAAGTCTATGTCCTACCCACCTATTGGCCAGCCTAGTATATTAGTCAGCTTTCACTAGGTAATGCTGTGGTAACAATCCTTCTATCTCAGTGACTGATAACAAAAGTTAATTTGTCAGTCACATGTCAGCTGCAGGTTGGCTGTAGCTCTACTCCGTATGTCCTCTTCTTTCTTGGACCTAGCCTGAAGGAGAAAACCTATTTTGGACATGCCATTTTTGTGCAGTGGAAAAGGAGCATTGACAGTGGTTTCTTAATGATTCTGCTCATTACAAGTGACTTCTACTCACATTTTATTGGCCAAAGTAAATCACAAAGCTCAGCCTAATATCAGTGGTACACAGAAGTATAATCTTCTTATAGGAAAGGCAGCAAATAAGCATAAACAGTATTATAACCTACTATACTTGGGATGCTTTGCTGATATTCACTGCTGAGGAGTCCATGGTGCTCTCCAGAGACAATGTCCCATTTTCCTTCCTGTATGAGTTCTCAACACTCTAAACTGTGTCCTTCTCCATAGGTGCCCCAACTAGAAGCCCACCCAGTGCTGTGTCTTGGTCTCTTCCTTCCACTGTAGAATCTGGGAGTGATGATCTAAAAATGGAATTAATGATCACCAGCCCTGCAAAGCTAACCATGGCAGAAAGTACCTTACTTATTTTATGAAGAGTTATTGGGTTGGAAGAGCAGGATAAAATTTTTTTAATTTTATAAATTGAGGGATTTAAAAAAAAAATAGTCTTGACTTAATTTTGTAAACTTAAAAAGAAAACCCTAAGGCCCAGAGAGGTATATTTATTTGCCAGTGCTCATAAGGCTAGAGAATGATAAAGCAAAGACCATAACAGATTTTTTTTTAAATCAAGGCTCTTTCCACCACCCAAAGACATGTAATCTGATACAGACAAAACTTCAGCAAGGGCTTTGCCTCCTCTTTCATCATACACTGTGAGGAAGATTAGAAAATGTGATCCAGAAGTCTGTACATTCAAGTGAAATTGTACTATGTTGAGAGAGAGTACCCAAAGAGTTCTGATTAATGCATCCATACCATCTTAAAGGAGATCTCTAGGAGTATACTATAGGGATATTCTCCAGGTCTTATCCTAGCCAACATTTTTATTAATTACTGTGTCAAGAACATAGAGATCACGCTGTGATAGTCATTGGCACTGTTCATTAACTATCTCTAAGCACCTGATAGAATTGCAATTTCTGACCTCCGTGTGGTTGATGAGGTCATGAAACTAATTCCAGCTAATGAGAAAAAGTAATGAGTATTCCTTCCAGGCTGGGGCATCTAATTTCTGATGGGAAATCTTCAGAGTCTTTTTCCTTCACCACGTTGACCAGCAGTATTTGAGGTAGAGGTTTCTCTCAGCCTCGCTCCTGGAGTGAGGAGACATAGAGCAAAGTCCCAGCCAATTCATCACGGACTATAACATAAGCAAAAAATAAGATTTTGGATTTTATTGACTACTGGGGATTTAGGACTTGTTTATCCTTCAGTATAACTGAGCATATTCTGATTGACTCTCATATTAGCAAAGTCTATTAATATAAAACAAATCTGAGAGAGATAGCCAAAATAACAATTGGCTAATTCAGGGTGGAAAAGCATTGCAGTAGGTTGGGATTAAGGGCTAAATGTATCTAACAAGATAGATTTTAAGAGTACTAATGTAATTTCCTGTTCTTAAGTTTTAGAAATCAATAGAAGTTCATAAAAGGAAAGGTTTGTAACCTATAAGCTCATAAGGAACCAATATTATACTTGGCTGCCAAAAAAGCCAAACTCATTGGTTGTTTCTATTTATAAAAAAGATAGTGTCTAGAGATCAAGGAAATTAATAGTGCTATATGCCATAGAGAACACATCAAAAGCACCAGGCTTCGATGAATAAAAAGTGTAGCCAATGGAGAATGACTAAGATGCTGAAGGGACTTGAAACTATGCCAGATAAGGAGTTGTTAAAGAATGTGAGATGTGTAACCCAGAGGAGTCTTAGGAGACACATGATCTCTTTCTTTGAAAATCTGGAGAGCTGTATGGAGTGAGAAAGTCGTATTCTGTTTTGCATCAAGGCCCGTAACAAGGAATAACAGGGGAAAGCTGTAAGAAAGAAGAAGCAGCTCCAGGGATGTCTCCCCTGACCTTCACAGAAAAGTCTGCCAGCAACTCCCGTAGACCCATAGATAAGCTTGACCTTTGTTGAGACAATGATCACACTGAATTTGTCTATATAAAGATGTCTGAAAATTGTGAGATTCTTCAGGGAAAAGAGAGTACATTAGTTATCCATATTCCAATGTTCAGGACCCATTCCATATTTATAGGATGGAATTTAATCAGAAGGAATGTTCTAACAAGCAGAATCCCACAGCAGGGAACAAATGCCTGCTTTTGGGGAAATTCATCCAGTAACGTAAGGGCTAGAAGAGAAGACCCTTTAATATTTGTTCCAACTCTGCTTCCACCCTTCTGCAATTCAGTTAAGTCTTCCTTGGGATCTGGCATAGATTCATACTTAAAGCCCACCACCAACTCACGTGCTTATGGATAATCTGTGCTGCCTTCTTAAGAAAGAAAAAGAGAAGCCTGGTGTTCAAAATGGTAGACCATATTGGATGCTTAGTTTCTTTGACTGTATTCCAATATCTAAATTTCATTAGATGAATTTGTAAGTAAATTAGTGCTATCCTTCCTCTCAGACACACATTTGACTTTCAAAGCAGCTTGTGTGTGTGTGTGTAACTTAAATATAAGATCTTGTAGAATTATGCAGCATGTCCGGTATAGAGACCAATATGAAAGCTACATGAGAAAATAAAAGTGCATTCACTTAGTCAAGAAACAGGTATTAAGTATCTACTGGGTACCTCACACTGTACCAGGCTCTGATCATATAAAGATTAGATAGGTCAAGCCCCACTTTCAAGTAACATACAGTGTAGGAGGAATATAGGCAATGATAATACAATATATGAGAAAATGTGCACAAAAATCTGTGTGGAATGAGGTTGATTGTAGTGCATTTGATTGCAATAAAAACTAAGAGAAAAAGCATAAATATCCAGCAATTTTGGACTGTTTTAATATTACATACATTCAAAAGAATACTACATTTTTTATAATTGACTTCTTTGGTAAATAGGTATAAAGTAAAAAGAAGGATTTTTTTAAGTTAATAGACTATTTCTTAGAACAAACAAGTTCACAGCAAAATCAAAAAGAAAGTACAGAGTTCCCATATACCCCCTCCCTCTACACATGCATGGCCTTTCCCACTATCAACATTCTGAACCAGAGTGTTACATTTGTTACAACAGACGAACCTACACTGACATGCTACTATCACCTGAAGTCCATAGTTTACAGTAAGATTCACGCTTAGTGTTGTACATTCTATGGGTTTTGACAAATGAATAATGACATGTATCCATCATTATAGTTTCATACAGAATAGTTTCTCTGCCTTAAAAATCTTCTGTGCTCTGCCTAGTAATCCCTCCCTTCCCCCAACTCCTGGCAACCACTGATTTTTTTTATTGTCTCCATAGTTTTGACTTTCCCAGATTGTCATATAGTTGGAATATATGTAACCTTTTTCAGATTGGCTTCTTTCACTTTGTAATATGCATCTAAGATCTATGTCTTTTCATGGCTTGATAGGTCATTTCTTTTCTTCACTGAAAATATGCCATTGTTTGGGTGTATCACAGTGTATTTATCCATTCACCTACTGAAGGACATCTTGGTTGCTTCCATGTTTTGGCAATTATGAATAAAGCTGCTATAAACATCTATGTGCAGCGATTTTTGTATGGACGTGAGTTTTCAACTCATTTGGAAGTACCAAGGAGTATGATTTCTGGGTTGTATGGTAGAACTATGTTTAGTTTTGTTAGAAACTGGCAAACTATCTTCCAAAGTAACTATACCATTTTTCATTTCCACCACCAATGAATAAGAAGTCCCATTGCTCCACATCCTTGCTAGCATTTGTGGTGTCAGTGATTTGGATTTTAGCCTTTCTAAAAGGTGTGTAATAGTATCTCATTGTTGTTTTAATTTGCAATTCCCCTATCATATGATGTTGAACATCTTTTAATACTCTTATTTGCCATCTGTATATCTTCTTTGGTCAGTTGTCTGTCTATTCAGATATCCTGCCGATTTTTTAATTAGGTTGTTTGTTTCCTTATTGTTGAGTGTTAAAAAGTTGGTTGTATATTTTGGATACAAGTCCATTATCAGATATGTGTTTTGCAAGTATTTTTCCCAGTATATGGCTTATATTTCATTATGTTAAAGTCATTTGCAAAGCAGAAATTTTTTAATAAAGTCCAACTTGTCAATTTTTTCTTTAATGATTGTGCTTTGGTGTTCTATCTTAAACCTCATTATCAAACCCAAGGCCACCTAGATTTTCTCCTTTGCTACCTTTTAGGAGTTCTATAGTTTCATTGTTTTAGGTCTATCATCCATTATGAGTAAATTTCTTTAAAGTTGTATGGGCTGTGTCTAGACTCATTGTTTTCCTGTTTGTTTGCTTTTTTCTTTTTATGAAGATGGGCATGACTTCCAAGTTCTTTTACATGTCAGAACTGAAGCCAGAAGTCATATTTTTTAAGGAATAAATGCTTCAAAGTCATACAAAAAATCTGGTCTAAAAGAATAATGACAGGAAAATGTTTCATATAATGTCAAATTTTAAAAAAAGCAATATTACAAAATAGTATGTCCAGAAAGAGATGAACTTTGTTTTTTTTAAAAAAACTCTATTTATAGACATACATGAGAAAAAATTGGTTATCTCAGAGTTGTACGTTAAGTGTTTTTGGGTTTTGCCTGTGATTTTTTTGCATTTTTTTCAAATGTGTTACAATGAATATCTATGAATTTTATAATTGGAGTAGAGCAACGAATGCTGTTTTGGGAAAGTAAAAGGTAATTTTCAAAAGTGGAAAGTGTCAAATACTGCAATAAAAGATGTGCCAGATGCCCTGGCGTCATAACAAGGAGCAACTGCTCTGTGCTGAGGGCTGAGTGGTCTCAGGACCACTCTAGTTCAGCCCGAAGACACATCCATCTCATATGCTGCCTCAGATAATGGCACCAAGCACAGAGGACACAGCCTCTTTGAACTTCGTCTCAGTGGTTTGGAAAGCACACTAACATCCCAGTTTCCCTTGGGAACGGAGCATGCATAACGGTACCTAAACCAGGCATCTTTTTTCAGTTAAAAGCCTGAAGGCAAAATACTGCCTGGGTCACTACCTGTTACATAGAGTAGTCGTTTCTTTTATTTTTCCTTATATTGCTTCTTTTATTATGTGAGGGCTGTCTCTTCATTTTATTTACAAACTCATATTTGGTGTGCAGTCACTTACTGTAATGGGCCTTCCTAAGTCCTCTGTAATGGGCCACAGGATTAAAACAAATAGCAGGAACAAAGGAGGCAACAGTATGCAGACCAATGCAAAGCTGGCCCATCTCAAAAGATGTTGTGGGTAAAGGAAAATGTTCAATTCACAGTGGAATAGAGTAGCAACAGACTCCTAGAATCAAAAAAATATGCTTGGATCAGCCAAATTTTAGCACCTCAAATTGAACCAGCTGGAACTCTATTTCAAATTCAAGATTTGCCTTTTAATGGGAAATCTGCAGAGAGAGAGAGAGAGAAATATCGAGGAAATAGTTCTATTTTAGCATCATGATTTTAGATTGTAGTGAAGTGACACATAGTAGAAAATAACTCAGGCATGACAGAATAATATCACTTTAATAAAAAGTCCATCTGGGTTTCTGGTTTAAAATGATGGATTGAAGCAATATGTTGATCATTGTTCTCTCCCTCTGTACCCTTCTAAAATGACATTATGGGAATTGAAAAAGTATAAACTACAAGGGCAATGAATGGGAGGGAGACAGGTGTCAACAGATTTTTGGAAAATGGAAAGTGGAAGAAGGCGTTAGTGGACGTGAGAAAGCTGAATGCCAGGTACTGTAGGAAAGGATGTCGGTAAGACATGGCCCATTCGTGCTGCACAGCTCCAGAGAGGCTGGGTGTGTGGAGGTGCCAGCTCCCACCACAGGGGAGTGTAAAGCAAGGGGGTTAGGGAAAGTCTCCTTAACCAGCAGAATCCCAGGTCCCCACCCTCATTTTTTGAAGCCAGAAAACTCTCTCTCCCACTCAGGCAGGAAACTGGAGGATTATTATGTGAGAAACTGACATGAAGCAATTCCTAATTTGGGGTTAGCAGGCATAGCAGAAGAGGGCTATACTGAAAACAAGGGAATGAAGTGGGAGTCTACATGTTGAAATATGGGATTTCCCATTCTGCTAGTACAACCTGACTCCTGGAGTGATGTTAGCCATGTGTGTTCTTCCCAGGCAAGAGCCTAGTTTCCCGGAAAAATCAAATGGCTCACCGGAAAGGTCTATAGACCTATAGGTGTTTGGGAATCTCCCAACAGAAAGACCTGGTCCCCACCAAATCAGCCCACAGTGAAATTGATACACCAGCTGTCAAACCCCTCCAGAGATAGTTAGGATTTCAGATCACCTGTTACAGTGTCACTTTTAACTGTGAATGAACTAAGGGTCCCAGGTATTTGTGTAAAGTCTTTGGTATGAAAGACAGAAACCACAATAAACATTCTTAAAGTAACTCAACTCAGTGGAAACAGAGAAAAATACAGGGAAGAAATTTAGAAAACTACAATTGATATCTTTAGAGAGCCAGGAAAGGAAGAATAGGATGCCATTTTGTAAAACAATGTTTGTAACAGAAACTTTATAGAAAATGAACCTTGCAAATTAAAAGCATAATAGGAGAAATACAAATTCAATAGAATGACTGAAAGAGAAAATAGAGGATAGCTCTGGGAAAGTAGACCAAGTGGTGGATTATATGGAAAAAAGTATTAAAATAAAATAAAATGGAGACCAGGTTTGATGATCCTCTGATCAGACAAACCCACTTAAGACACATAAGCAAACATAATCTAGTTTATTTCATTTATGTAAGTGAAACTTATTTCTTGTAAATACTTCTAATAATCATAATCAAAACTTATCCTCCTAAAATGATGTAAGATAATCATTTTTTACCAATCCCCTGTGTCCCCACTGTAATAACCAATCAACGTAAAGGTCAAACGGCATCCTCATTCTGGCTTTAGAAGCCATCCTATAATGTTGTGCCACTGAGCTTCATACCAGTTCCATGTTTGAAGTCTCCCCGTTCACACTTTGTTTCTCGATCAACAAAATTTTCACATCAAGTGAAGCTTTCTAAATTTTCTTTTGGCAAAAGGTAAGGCAATTAGAGGATCAGTGTAGGAGGTCCAACATGTAGTATTTCAGAATCAGGAAAGAAGAAAGGGATAGAAGGAGGTTATATAAGAAGCAATACTAGGAATTTTTCCAAAACAGAAGGATCTGAGTTTCTGAATTGAGTGTTCCCACTCACTACTTGGAAAAGTTGATAGAAAAAGGCATATATTGTTGTCAAATTTCAGAACTTGGGAGACAAAGACCCTAAGACCTACAGAGAAAAAAAAAAAAAACAGAAGTGATGTTCTAAAGGCTAGGAATTAGTATTATATTATTTACAGCAACACTGGAAGCCAAAAATCAATGCAGCAAAGCCTTCCCAATTCTGAGGTATCTAACCCAGTGTCATAACCAGACACACTCTCATTAAAGTGTGAGTATGGAAAAAAAGATGCATTTTCCTACATACAACGTTTCAAAAAAAAAAAACTTTCCTTAATCTCTTTTCTGGGAACTACTAGTTGATGGTCTCCACCAAAGTGAGGAAATAAATCAAAAACTTAAAAAAAAAAAAAGAAAAAAGAAAAAAAGAGATCCAGGACATAGTATCCACATAATTTATAAATTAGCAAACTGAAGCTCTGAAATGTTGAGACTTGCCCAGATTCAAGAGAAGATCAAAACCAAATCTTAAAAATCTAAAAAGCTCTCTCCACATTTCTTCCCCGCCCCATCACATTTTCAAAGGATCTTTTTGTTTAAAGGAAAATAAATGTGTTCTTTTCCTTGTTTCGATAGAGGAGAAAAATATTAGGGGTGGAAATAAATCTCATGTAAGGAATATATTCACCCATGAGCTAGTCAGTTATGAATTTGTGGGTACCAGGGAATCACTCCAGTCTGGCCATGGGAAGATAAATGTTTGCACTTGGCAGGAAAAAAAGGATGATGATGGCAGATAAAGGCCCAAGAGCCTACAGAAGATTTTGTCATTGCCTTCTGTGACACAATATCTGCAAAGATTAATGGAAACTTTTTGCACAGTGATACTTAATCTCTGAGTTTGGGGAGTTAAATTTAAACCCTCAAACTGCGGACAAAATTTCTCATCAAAAATGAGATCTCAGGTCACAGATCCTGGTTCACAGCGAATGTGCCGATGGGAGAAATTTGGACAGCACAACAAGGTATTTGGACAACCACGCCTCAACTTACCCAACCACTGATTCTAGAAGGACTTTCTCTCAGGAAGGATGGGTCAGTTTAACAACGCCCTGTGCAATATTCTCACCCTGGAAGATAATGCAACCATGAACTGAATGGCTCCAATCTGGGGTTTTGAGTTAGGTGGGCACAATGTTTTCTTCTGCTGGGAAAGGGATACTTTCAGGTATCATCACAACTTTGCTCATTTTCATACAAAAGAAATGTAACACTGCTTGGGAACCGTGAGTCTATCACAAAGTATGGGAGACTCAAAACTCCCATCAAGTTAGCAACAAAGAGCCTTTAAGCACTGGGGGCCCTGCCTCTTTCAAAGTGTCAGCAAACTTACGTTAGAGATGCTGTGCAACCTCTACCTTCACAGTAGAAGTTCACCAAGACTTGCAGGCTGGTCCCTGAGACCTTCCTCAGCTCTTCCCTCCTCCTCACTCAGCATCCATCAAACAGTATATTGCATCAGTATATTGGTTCCCTTCTCTTCATTCTCAAGGTTGTAGCCCAGGTTTTTACTTCAGGCTTTTTTGGTGGGGGGAGGCTTACCAACCTCCTGAATAGTTTTCCTCCTTTTAGGTTTTTCTCTTTGTTTCTCCTCCCTCTTACCTGAGTCATCCTTCTTTTGTTTGTCTGTTCGTTGTTTGTTTTGGGGGGTTGTTTCATAATTTTTTTTTACTGAAGTATAGTTGCTGTACTGAGTCATCCTTCTAAAGCAGATGTGACCAAGTTGCTTCTCTGCCTCAAATCCATCAAAAGCCTGGAGCCTGAAGCCGAATCTGGCCTTTGTACCCCAACACTGAATTAAATCTCAGACACAGAGTTTTGGGTGAGGTAGAAAAGAATAGCTGTATAATGCTTTGCCAGGCAGAGGGGGCCACAGTGGGGTAATGCCCTCAAAAATGTATGCCCTGACCTGGAGGGGGTAGTAAGGAGTTTTATAGTAATGGTTCAAAGAGGGCATGATCAGCTCATGGACATTCTTCTGGTTGCTTGGTGGTGAGGTAAGTGGGCATCAGCATCATCAACCTTCTGGTTCCAACCGGTCTGTGGTCTATGTGCCTGTGGCCAGCATACAGTTAACTTCTCCCACCTGGTCGGGTTTCAGTATCCTCAAAACAGCTCAAAGATATTATTGTGTGTGTCCCTTGATGGGGAACCAGGACCCTGCCCCAAGGCTGCACTATTGTTTCTTGACTATTCCTCGCTTGCCTGCATCCCCTCCCTTCCCTGATTAGCAACTGTTTGAACCTGCCTGTTGGAACTCAGGGAAGGTCATGGAGGCTGAATGCAGACTTCCCTGTAATCAAGAGATGAGGGCCACAGAAAGGCTTTTGTACCCAGCAGCCCCACAGGATCCAGCTAGGTTTCAAACCCTCTGTTATGAAGAGAGAGAGAGAGAGAGAGAGAATCCCAAATTGCTTGCCTGCCTTTCACATCCTTCATAATCTGAGCCCAGGCTGCCTGTGTAACCATCCCCTCCTCTTGCCCTCCTGCACCCTCTCCTCCAAACACGCCCAGGGCCCCCCAGGCCCTGTTGTCCATTCACCACATCGCCACATGCCCCAGATCTTTATTCCTGATGCTCTTTTTGCCAGCTCTGCCTTTTCATTCTCTCCACTCCAGCCCCACCTATCAAAGTCCTCTTCATTTTGATGCTGAAATCTCAGCCTCTGTCTACTGGTGCTGAATTGAATCTCAGAGACAGAGTTTTGGGTGAAGAAGAAAAGAATAGCTTTATTGCTTTGCCAGGCAAACAGGGGCACAGTGGGCTCCTGCCCCAAAATGTTATGTGTCCCAACCCAGGGGAGTCTGGTGACGAGTTTTATGGCAATGGTTCAAGGGTGGGGTTGCTGATAAGATTAGGGTGTGCGTAGGGCCTGCCCTTCTTTAATCTCGTCTCAGATAATCTTCTTGATGAGCTTCTCTCGGGTGGAAAGAGATGAGAAGGACCTCCCTGACAGAACAAAACATAAAGACCCAGACTATGAGAGAGGATGGTGCATGATGGAACCTGCAACTACCGTAGAAGCTCTTTTACGGACTTTTGCTTAACCAAATAGTTGGTTTAGCTGGTGCTCTCCATTTCCTGTAAAATATAATGACTGATGCCCATAACATCCAGAAGCCCACAGCTAGTGGGCTGCTCTCAGTATATCTGCTCACTCTTCATCCTTCAGTTGAGTTGTGTCATACCAAGAATCAGTTTGTCCATACCTAACATCTGTTCATCCCAGTTGTATTTATTATTGTAATTAATTCACTTCATTAAATCCTGTTTAAAATTATGAACTTCCAGTATGAAAAGGAAGAGAGTTGCTGTTTCTATGGAAACTAAGTTAAAGACTTAGGGAAAACTTGAAAAAGGTGTGGGAGAGACAGCTGTAAAAGATGCAGCAAGAAATCATAAAAATCCAGAAGGATGATAAGCTTTGATTGATTTTCGAGTGTCCTTAGGATCTTACTCTACTTTAAAGGAATCAGTACGGGAAATTGTAGACCATGCTGTATAGCTGTGGCTTCTGCAAGAAAGATAACATGTAACTCCAGTCTTGTAGGGCAGAGTTCATCATCCCCACTTTGCAGGTGAGGAAACTGAAGCTCAGACTAGATGATTTTGACCAATCTTTCCAACTGTAATTGTTCTCTGTAAATGAGCAGTGTGTTCAAGGCGCATTGCTCATCCTTAACTTTCAAAACTGTCAGCCTATTACAACGCTAGGCACAAAATGTGATTAATAAATAATCATTATTATTATAAAAATTGCTAACGTTTCTTGAGCGCTTGTTGGGTGCCAAAGCGAGTGCTAAAATCTGCATTGCTTTACTGAATCTCACAATAATCCTCTGAGGAAGATGTTATAACCCCCAATTTATAGATCAGAAAGCTGAGGCTTAGAGAGGTTAATAACCCAAGTGGATCTGTGTCCAAACCCAGGCTCCCCAGCCTCAGGTAATACTGCTCCTTCCCTGACTCCTCCCAACATCTGCCCGAGGATGCCTCTCTTAAGTTATGTGGTGATCATTCTCTGTTCTTTGTTTCTTGCGCCCCCAAAACTCACTCCATATTGGAGTGTCCTGGTGGGTTATAATTAGGCCCTGCAGCTTGCCAATTGGGCCAAAAATGACTTTCATCCTCCCCCCCTCACCTCCAGCATCAAGGGCTTCACCGTCTGCCACGCTGCCAGGGAGCCTGAGATCACTCTTGCTTGAGGGCATAAGCCTGCAGGAGCCTGCCACAAAGAAACCCTGCTCAGAGAAGATTCAGGCCACATCATTGGCCTCAACAACCCGCGGCCCCTCGGCATCTACCTGCCAGCCTCTGGGAGCTTCATTTACCTCGAAGAAGGCAATGAAACATGATCTTCAAGACTCCAGCTCACCAAGTGAGGGCAAAGCATCCAGTCTTGAGGGTGTGGAGAGCCCAGTATCCATCCAGGCTGAGAGTGACATCAAAAAAGTCCTGGCAGAGATGCTTCATCAGCCAGGATGATCATGCCAGGGAGACGCAGAGCAGCAAAAACATGACCTCCATTCTGTTCTCCCTGGGACCCAATCCTGTTACTGGGATGACAAAGTTTAAGACCAGAGGTAGGAATCATGAAATAAAGTCAGAGGCTATGGGATATGGGAGGGAACTTGACCATTATCAAGTCCAAGCCCATTGTCTGCAGATGGTCTAGCTCTACTTCCTGTTACCTGCTGGACGCGTATCCAATGTTTAGATCTCAGATTAGATGTTGTCAACGTCCTTCAAGAAGCCTTCCCTGACTCTGCACATTAGCATAGGCTCTCCTGATTTGCACGCCCATAGTTCTTACACTCTCCCTAACACTGTTTTATCTTTTTGTCCACATGCTGACCTCTCCTTAGACTTGAAATTAGTCCTGCTCACGAGCTGTAGCCTAGCACCTAGGACAGTGCCAATAAATACTTGTCAAATAATCAGGAAGCAACCTGCTCAGTTCGCCCAGGGGACCTGGGACTTGGGACTCGGTCGGTGAAGTTGAGTCACAGCTTCCGTCTTCCATCCAACCTCAGGGCTCCTGACTCTTCTCCCAGCCCAGCCAAAGTCCTTTCAGGACCCTCTGTTTTCCCAGAGACCCAAGGTGTCCTACGCTGGCAGGCCTTTCCTGGGGTGACAGTCACTTCCCCAGGTCCCTCTCCCTACCCACGTCCTCCCAGAATGCCCTCAGTCCATATCTCACAGCATCATGGAGAGTAGTCCAAAAGAGGAATCCTCAGAAGGTTCAAATAACTGATGACAACAAAAATGCTGCCCTCCAGGAGTGTTTCCAATGGAAACAGAGAAGTTGTAGAAATATATGATGCTTTCATCAATCTCTATGCTCCATTCTCCAGTCTACTGTCTTTCATGACCTCGACAGTTTGAAAGGTATTTTGCAGAATGTCCTTCAGTTCAGGTTTGCCTCTTGTTTCCTCATGGTTGTGTTTAGAACGTACCTTTATTGTCAGAAATACCACAGAAGTGATGTTTCGCCTTCTCAGCAGATCGCAAGAGACATGCAATGTTGGCAGTTATGCAACTTTTTGTACTTATCATGGTGGACATGTTTTCACCAGGGTAGGATGATAGGTGTCACCCTGTGGGGCAGCTCCAAGCACAGCGTGGTGACTGCTCAGAGCAGCTCAATGAGAAGGACTGTGGGCTTTGTCGGTACTGGGTGGGGAAAGGGATCATGATGGCCAGTACTGTCTGGCTTGAGTGCAGATCACTAGAAAGATGTACCATCATCATGAATGCTCTTTCCCTGCTTGAGTTCAGTTGGTCTTTTTTTATTATTATTTTTATTTTATATGGGAGTACAGTTGATAATAATTTTGTCTTAGTTTCAGGTATACAGCAAAGTGATTCAGTTATACATATACATGCATCTATTCTTTTTCAAATTCTTTTCCCATTTAGGTTATTACAGAATATTGAGCAGAGTTCCCTGTGCTATACAGTAGGTCTTTGCTGGTTATCTATTATAAATATAGCAGTGTGTACATGTCAATCCCAAACTCCCAATCTATCCCTCCGCCCTACCATTCCCCCTGGTAACCATAAGTTCTTTCTCTAAGTCTGTGAGTCTGTTTCTGTTTTGTAAATAAGTTCACTTGTGTAATTTTTAAAAAATATTTATTTGTTCATTTATTTATTTATTTATCTTTGGCTGCATAGGGTCTTCGTTGTTGCGTGCAGGCTTTCTCTAGCTGTGGTGAGTGGGAGCTACTCTTCGTGGCAGTGTGAGAGCTTTTCATTGCAGTGACTTCTCTTGTTGCGGAGCACGGGCTCTAGGCACACAGACTTCAGTAGTTGTGGCACGCAGGCTCAGTAGCTGTGGCTCTCAGGCTCTAGAGCACAGGCTCAGTAGTTGTGGCACACAGGCTTAGTTGCTCCGCAACATGTGGGATCTTCCCAGACAAGGGCTGGAACCTGTGTCCCCTGCATTGGCAGGCGGATTCTTAACCACTGCACCACCAGGGAAGCCCCTATCATTTTTTTTTTAGATTCTGCATATAAGCCATATCACATGATATTTGTCTTATTCTGACTTACTTCATTTAATATGATAATCTCCAGGTCCACCCATGTTGCTGCAAATGGCATTATGTCATTCTTTTTAAAACCGAGGTGTAGGCAGGTCAGGAATCTGTATCTACTCTTCACACACTTTACCTGAGGAAGCAAAAGGCAGAGACCCATACTGGGTTGATTGTAGGTGAGTAGAAAGCAGTGACAGATTTATGCACTTAACAAAGAGGGTACCCTTGTGCGGGGGAATGTTTTTGAACTTCACATTCACCAAAGCCTTTTTTCAAGGGGTGAATTTCATCAACGAGGATAAATAACCTTTCATATCGCTGCTTTGAAAAGGCTTTTAAGGAAATGTATGATTTCAATTAAAATGAGAAAATTTGGGTGAGTTGCTAAGAAACAAGACCCTATCTGTGGCCATAGGAGATTGTGCCAATAACTTCTGGTTATAGATGGGTTTCCTTGGAAACAATTCCTGGAAGTTCTTAAGTATTAACACTGAGCAAGAATAAAGTCATCATAATAGATGAAGATGAGGGCAGTAAAAAAGAACAGCTAATTGAGCAAATTGGCCAACTATAAAGGTAATATGTGCCTGTAAAAAATGATATGCAAATACAATAGCCTCAATATGTTCTCTGTTCTGTTTTATTCTGTTTGTTTTTTTTCTTAGATAAAAGTAATACACGTTCATGGAAAAATAATTCTAACGATAAGGAAGAGAATGATGTGAAAAATAGAGCTGTCCTTTGCCCCCCTCTACCCTGGGGCTTTTTCCCCTTTTGCCCTGGGGCTCTTCCTCAGAATTAGCCACTAGCTTCTAAGGTGTCCTTTGAGATAATTTCTATGTAGGCACCAGCATGGATATCTATATCTTTATTTCATACAAATGGAAATTGTATATCTCATTCACAGACTTGTGATTTTTTTTCCTCTCATAAGATGTCTCAGAGATCTTTTCATGTCAGGACACAGAGATCTGCTTCCATCTCCTTGACACCTGTGCTCCAGTCTGGACAATACTGAAAGAAAATGTACTTAACCCATTCTTTAATATTGAGTTACAGTGTTTTATTGTTTGGCTATTGCAAACAATGTTGCAATAAACATCTTTGCAGACTCAGGAACATTTAGCTTTAGGGTAGATTCCTAAAAATAAAATAGTTAAGTCAAATTTCATATGCATATTTTTAATACTATTGCCAAAATTACCCTCCAAATATATTACACTAATTTATTCTCCCACCAACAGCACAAAAGGATTCTTGTTTCTGGCCCCACTCCTGTCCCTAAGCAGCAATGGGTATTATGACCTAAAGGTCAATGTCAATCCAATAGGAGAAAATGATATCTCCCTTTTTATATTTGGCATTTCCTTTATTTTGAATGATATTATTCATCTTTTCAAATGTTTATTGTCCATTGACATTTCCCTGTATATAGATTGTCTGTTTGTGGCCTTTTTCTCACTTTTCTATTTAATTATCTTTTTCTTATTGATACCTAAGACCCTTTGCTTACTGAGAAAATTAGGCCTTTATGCTTCCAAATACTTATTTGCCTTCTCTTTGAACAAAAATATCAGTTCTTCCAGCCTCAGGGAGTTGTTCTAAGCCTCATTTAAGATGATATATAGGAAAGTGTTTTCAATGATGCAAGGTCTTAACTAACATATATTGGTTTTCTTGATTTTGTTTGTATTATCAAAGCAGGAGAGTCTCATAGAAAAGGCACACACTCTGAAGAATGCAGCTCAAACCCTAGCTTTGCTGAGGTAGACTGAGTGATCAATGGCCCTAATAGCCTTATGACCTTCAGTCCCCTCCCACTCTGACTCTGGCCTTGGCAGTGTGACTTGCACTGTCAATGCAGCAGTAGCAAATGAAGCAAAGACTTGAAAATGTGTCCCCACATTTTCTGCTTCCTCTATGGCTTCTCTGCTATTGCTGTGAGATCATGCTCAGTTTACTCTAAGAAGAAAGACATGTGGAATACAGCTGAGTTATTCTCACCCAAGTCTTCAGACGTGTGAGAGAGCCCAGCCAAGATCAGCAAAGTCATTCAGCTACCCATAAACTCATGAGCAGTAGTAAGCCACTGGTGGGGGGTTGGGGGATTTTGTTATGCAGCAATAGCTAACTGATATACTATCTGTGTAATTAAACTTTGAATCTCAGTCTTCAAATTTATAAATTGAGGATCCTTATCAACTTCATAGGGATATTGTGGGAAATAAAATCTCATTCATCCTAATAATAATGACAGCCCAGTTCTTACTAGTGGGGAAGAAACTCAACCACAGGTAGTGTTTGGGAAAGAGCTGCAAGGCCCTTTCAGCAGTTGTTTGTGCAGCCCTATGTTATAAAGCAATTGTTACTTATACATTTACCTTTAAGATCTGCTAAAATTTCCAGGTCTACCAAAGTTGCTTAAAAATACATCCTTAAGCAGGTGACTTAACCTGTCTGGGTTTCCCAGAGTCTCCTCCAGCTCCCCACAGCTTTCCTACCTGGCACACTCTCTCAGCTCTTGGCCATATTATGGATTTGAAAAGGTTTGTCTTTATCTCTTTGTTCAGAGACCTGAGTTCTCCCTGCTCCCCCAACCCACCTTCTCCTTTTATCCCTCAAACTTATATCAGAGTAATAATTCTAAAATGCAGGCTTACTTTTGCAATTGACCACTTAGCCCTCAGAGGCTTGCCCTAGCCTTAAGGAAGACATCCACTCTGCAGTGCGAGGAACCCAAGTCCCGCTTATCCTGTCTGGCCTCTTCCCTCACCGCCTGTGCCAGCTTGCATGTTGTCACACAGCTCCCAAGACATGCCTCTCTGGACTTCAGACACACTGTTTCCTGTGCTCTGCATTACCCCATCAATCACCAACTCCTCCCCTTGGGTGCCTTATCAATTTCAACCTCTTGAAGCTTTCCCTGACCCAGAATTTCTGAAGCTCAGCACTGTTGACACTTAGGGCCAGATAAGTCTTTGCTATGGGGTGCTTTTCTGCATTTTAGGATGTTTAGGAGCATCCTTCTCTGGCACCCATCCACTAAATTCCAGCATCACCCCCTCCCAACTTCTGACAACAAAAATGTCTCCAGACATTACCAAATATCTCTTGGGGACAAAATCGCCCCTAGATGAAAACCAGTCCTCTAACCCCACTCTTACCCCCACCCCCCCAAAGAAGATTTAATGCTCTCAGCCTTCCTGGACCTAATTCTACTCAAGCAATTATGACACTATGTGGTAAATGTTTGTTACCAGTCTGTCTTTCCCATTAAACTGTGGAATACCTGAAAACAAAAACTGCACCTTTGATCCCTTTATCCCTAAGTCTTTGATCAGTTTCTGGAACAGGGAAAGTGCTCAGTGAACATCTGTTAAAGATATAAGATAGAATAGCAATGTAGAAATGAAGAATTGAGTTTCCCAAACCTGGTTGCACATTACAGTCACCTGAGGATATTTTAAAAATACAAATTCCTAGATATAAGCCCAGACTCCTGAATCAGTATCTCAGGGAATAAAAACCCAGGAATATTTACTGTTTAAACTCTAGGGTGATTCTAGTGCAGGTGGTCTACAGGAAGAGATGATCTAGAAGACAAATGGCAGCGACCAAACTTTAATATCTCTCCAGACCACCTGACAATGCTCACCTCCATCACTGAAAAAAGGTAGAGTATTCCTCCGGAGAAATCCTTCTGCCTGAAATGGTAAATGGTTGTTTTATGAGTAAAGAAGTTGTCAAAGAAGAACAGAGCTGGAGGTATAATGCTCCCTGATTTCAAACTGTACTACAAACCTACAGTCATCAAAACAGTATGGTACTGGCACAAAAACAGACACATAGATCCATGGAACAGAGTAGAGAGCCCAGAAAAGAACCCACACTTATATGGGCAATTAATCTACAACAAAGGAGGCAAGAATATACAATGGAGAAAAGACAGCCTCTTCAATAACTGGTGTTGGGAAAACTGGACAGCTACATGTAAAAAAATCAAACTGGACTAGTCTCTCACACCATGCACAAAAATAAATTCAAAATTAATTAAAGGCTTAAACATAAGACCTGAAACCATAAAACTTCTAGAAGAAAACATGGGCAGTATGCTCTTTGACAATGGCCTTAGTAATATTTTGGGGGAGATATATCTCCTCAGGCAAGGGAAGCAAAAGCAAAAATAAACAAATGGGACTACATCAAACTAAAAAGCTTTTGCACAGTGAAGGAATCAAAAAAACTAAAAAGCTTTTGCACAGTGAAGGAATCAAAAAAACCAAAAAGCTACCTACTGAATAGGAGAAGATATTTGCAAATAATATCACATGATAAGGGGTTAATATGCAAAATATACAAAGAACTCATACAATGCAACATCAAAAAAACAACCTGGTTTAAAAAATGGGCAGATGATCTGAATAGACATTTTTCCAAGGATGACATAGAGATGGCCAACAGGTGCAGGAGAAGATGCTCAAAATCATTAATCATCAAGGAAATGCAAATGAAAACCACAATAAGATATCCACCTCACACCTGTCAGAATGGCTATTATCAAAAAGACAACAAATAACAAGTGTTGGCAAGAATGTGGAGAAAAGGGAACTTTTGTGCACTGTTGGTAGGGATGTAAATTGGTCCAGCCACTATGGAAAACAGTATGGAGATTCCTTGAAAAATTAAAAATAGAACTACCATACAATCCTGCAATTCCACTCCTGGGTATTTATCCAAAGTAAACAAAACACCAATTAGAAAGGATTTATTCACCCTATGTTCACTGCAGCATTCTTTACAATAGCCAAGATATGGAAGCAACCTAAATGTCCATCAATAGATGAATGGATAAAGAAGACGTGAGCTATATATATGGAATATTACTCAGCCATAAAAAAGAATGAAATCTTGCCGTTTTTGACAACAAGACGGACTTAGAGGGTATTGTGCTAAGTGAAATAAGTCAGACAGAGAAAGAAAAATACTGTATGAATTCACTTATATGTAGAATCTAAAAAAAAAAAAAGAACAAACGTAACAAAACAGAAACAGAATTATAGATACAGAGGTCAAACAGCTGGTTGCCAGAGGAGAGGGAGGTAGGGGGGAGGAAAGAAATAGGTGAGATTAAGAGGTACAAACTTCCAGTTGCAAAATAAATGAATCATGGGTATGAAATATACAGTGTGGGGAATATAGTCAATAACTATGTAATATCTTTGCATGGTGAT
This sequence comes from Balaenoptera musculus, assembly GCF_009873245.2. Classification (NCBI taxonomy): domain Eukaryota; kingdom Metazoa; phylum Chordata; class Mammalia; order Artiodactyla; family Balaenopteridae; genus Balaenoptera; species Balaenoptera musculus. The sequence goes on from NC_045792.1 coordinate 44,376,843, forward strand.
ATATTGTTCCTAGACTTACCATGGTGGTGATCATTTTGAAATGTATAAAAATATCTAATCACTATGTTGTATAACAGGAACTACCATAGTGTTGTTGTAAGTCAATCATACTTCAAAAACAAACAAACAAACTCATAGAAAAAGAGATCAGATTTGTGTTTCCCAGAGGTGGGGTGTGGGGAGAGGGGGAGTTGGATGAAGGTGGTCAAAATGTACAAACTTCCAGTTATAAGATAAATAAGTACTAGGGAAGTAAGGTACAACATGATAAAGATAATAACTGCCATATGTTATACATGAAAAATGTTAGGAAAGTAAATCCTAAGAGATCTCATCACAAGAAAAAAAATTTTTTTAATTTCTTTAATTTGTATCTACATGAGATGAGGGATGTTCACTAAACTTGTGGTCATCATTTCATGATGTATGTAAGTCAAATCATAATGTTGTACACCTTAAACTTATACAGTGCTGGATGTCAATTATATCTCAATAAAACTGGAAGAAAAAAATTTTTTTTGTTCCCAAGAAGCTTCCAGAAAAGGCTTGGAAGGCCTCTGCATGTAGTCGGGGGGGACCCTTCAGCCAGAATGGCATGTAGAATTTATAAAAATATTCCCTTCTGAGGCAGAACATTTAGTCAGCCTTGGTTTCCGTGGTTCCCACGGCCCACCTGTGGCCAGCGGAGCCCTGCCCCTCAAACTCCATGGACCACAGGTGGCTCCTCCTCAGTAGCCTTTCCTTCCAGCAGAACTCAGAAGAATTTTGTGGTGGAGGGTAGAGCATCAGCTCCCTCCTGAAGAAGTAGATGAGGGCCGGGGGCTAAAATGGTGCCATTTGTTTAGAAAAGTATGCACCATACAAAGCAATGCTTAAAATGCATTTAAGACTAATAGAGTTGTGGCTGATGAAAAATCTCTTTGTAAGAGGGTGACGGAGGTCGGGCCTGAAAGAATGACTGATGGCCAGAAATTCATCAGGAGGCAGGGCAGTGGGGATGGAACTAGATTAGGAAGTTGACAGGCTTGAAGAGAACATCATCATTCACTCTGCCCTGACAGGCCATGAGCAAGTGTTAACGGAGTGGGGCGCTGTCAGCAACCTGAGCAGGCATGAGGTCCTCTCTCGCTGCCACTGCGGGAACCAGCCATCTCGGGCACCTTTAATGGTGTTGCTACATTCTGAAAGCTAGGGCTCCGTCAGAACGCTTTTTAGTCCAGGATGTCTGTATTAGTTTGCTGGGGCTGCCATTACAAAGTACCACAGACTGGATGTTTTCAGCAACAGAAATGCATTGTCTCACAGGTCTGGAGGCTGGAAGTCTGAGATCAAGGTGTCCGCAGGGTTTGTTCCTTCTGACGACTGTTTTCTTCTCGGTTGTAGATGGGCCACCTTCTCCCTACGGCTCTTTACATCATTTTTCCTCTGTATGGGTCTGTCTCCAAATTTCTCCTTTTTTATAAGTGAGGCATCCGAATGACCTTATTTTAATTTGATTACCTCTGAAAAGACCCTTTATCAAAATAAAGTCACACTGTGAGGCACTGGGAATTAGAATTGCAACATAAGAATTTCAGGAAGGGGGACATATAGTCAACTCATAACAATTATGTCTCCCTCTATCGACTTATCCTCACTTCTCACCTCCTGAGTGTTCCTGATTGCCCTTCTCTTTTTCTCCCCTCCAGACCCCTCAACTCTATCTGTGTGGTGCCTTGAGGAACCTGGGGAATCTGCCTTATTTCGCCAGAATAACTTATTGTGGTAAATTAGGAAGATCATGTGCTCTTGGAGAAAACAGACCTGGGTTTAAATCTTGGTTCTAAGCTGTAAGAACTGTATGCCTAGGACAAGTTACTTAACCTCTCTGAGCCCCAGTTTCCTCATTTTATGGTAAAGAGGTACCTGGTGAGCCACATCTTTAAACCATTGCCAGTTATTTCTGCATCTGGAAGTGAAAGCCAGGAGTCACTATGGAGCACATTTTGTTCTTGAGGAAACAATCATTAAAACAGCCTTCTTGAGTTTGCAAATGAAAAGTAGTTAACATCTACTTCCCTGGGAAGAGTGTATGGGACGTTTGTGGCCAAAATCAGGTCCTTCACCTTACCTCAGGGTGTGGTCTCTGAGAAAAAGTGAGCATATTTTCATAGCTCCAGGAAGGATCCTTGGCATAAAAGACTAGAAACTCCATCCCTCCTTTTCAAGTATAAAGCAGGACTTCTCAAACTATCAGCAGTAAATGACTTTTTCTTTTTAGTTTCCAATCCATCACAGGTGCACGGTTTTGCAAAACACAATCAAAATGTATTGTTAAAATATTAAATAAAAAAGAAAAAACGCAAGCCACTATTTTTTAATATTAGATTCGACATACATAAAACTAACTCTGTAAAGTTACTATACAATGTTTCTAGATGCTTACTGTCAATTTCTAAATGTATGTTTTTCAGCCAGTAACAAAAAGTCATTGACAGGTCCCTAGCAAAACACCAAACTTTGACTAACACCAGTTTAAGGTATAAAAGGGGAGTCTTCAGCCTCCATTATGGACAACCCAAGGCAACCATCCATGGGGGGCGGGGGGTGATTAGGGTTATAATATTAAGAATGCAATACATAGCTTCAGACATTCAAAATAAGTTTTCTCATCCAGAGCAAGAAAATAGACTTGAAAGTCAAACTAGCGAAGAATAGAGTAGCTTAAAATTGTCTCTTTCCACCTTTAAAATATCAAGATACAAGCATGGAATATGAGATCAGTTTTGCTTTATGCCCAGAGTGAGGAGAAGGTAGTCCACCTCTCAGGTAGGTATGGACATTATTATTAATATTTAAAATTGGAGTAATAACTCATTAAAAAGTTAATAACACCTTTCATATGTTTAATGGTTAACAACTCATAAAGGAATTTCACATCTGATGCACATTTATGTCTCACTTTCCCTAAAGTCATATTTTTATTCTTATTTTACAGATAAGGAAACGGAGGCAAGAACAGAACCATCTTTCCCAGACATGGAGGGAAGGTGAGGTATATTCCAAAGAGTCACAATGGGAGGACTCTTGTCCCGATTACACCTGGGGACAGAGTGAAGGAGTAAATGGTGTAAGGGAGACCTCCCATCTTAGTCAGAAGTCATTGTTGGTCGTCACCACCTTCACCATCATCATTAATCATCATTGGCCCTATTACGTACTAGACAAATAGGACAGCAGGAAATAATGCAAGGTTCCTGCCCTCAAGGACCTTACAAACTGTATGTGATTTTAGGCAAGTAGCTGAGCCTCTTTTCTTGACTACAAATTGGGATAATAAAATTGTCTACCTCTGAGTATTTCTGCAGATTTAATGATAAAATGCACATTAAGTATTTAGCACAGTGCAAGGCACACAGTAAATGTCCCTTAACTATTTGCACTTAGTCTTATATGAATTAGCCAAATATACATCTGTATGCTAATTAGAATGACTAACAAGTCATTGTCTATACACATGTCTTCCTGTCTTTGAAATGCTTATATTTTCATGTATATTAGAAAACATCACTAAATAAAGTAAGAATTCTATCTACTGCAAGAAAGAATAACCAGACATGGACCCAAAAGGAGGGCTCTAGAGAAACAGCAAGAACATATCCCTGGAGCATCTTATTAGTATGTCTTTCCACCACCCACTTTCAGCAAGTTTAGCGCAAGCTGTTTTCCACTCTGTGTTTGCAGTGACAAGTTTTGCTGGAAGCAAGAGATAGCTGCTCCCTACTTGTTCCCACCATGGATCCTGGGACAGGCTGTGGGGGAGGAATTGCTAGGGAATGGTGAGAGAATCTGTGTCTCAGGGAGAAGCCAATGCAAAAGCCAAGCAGACAGACACCTCGGCTGCATGTGCAGCAAAAAAGCAGAAATTGTGGGAAGCTGAAATCAGAGGAGCCACAGGGACTTTCCAGTAGCCTGGACACCATGCCAGGCAGCCAGGAGGCCACTGCTGGGACAGCTCCACTGGCAGCAGAGCAGAACAGGCTCTCCTGGCCAGAGCCCTTGGTCAGGAGTCCCTGCGTGAATTTTCTCCCAGGCCCTAGCCCAGGCTCCTATCACGTTACACATGGTCCCCTTCCTTCCATTGTAGCAATCTTCGCAGCCAGGGGCATGACAACTTCCTGTAAGTGGCTAAGCCCCTCAGGTGATTCCAATACTTTCCAGGCTTCCCACCACTGCCCTTACAAAGAATCATTTGCAACATCTCCTTGGTATGAACTGTCAAATTGTCCTTCACGGGGAGGACAGACAATGGATCTTGGCCCTGAGCAGTCAGGGGGAAGGATGCAGGTGCTGGGTGTGTACAGAGGAGAAGAGTCTTCTCCAGTGGGCTTGATCCCATCCCTACTTCCATTCTTAAGGCAGAGAAAGTGTGACTCCCCTTGGACACATCCTCAAGTATCCCCCCTTGTTGTTTTGTTCTCCAAGGTTGCCTTGGTTTCATGGTAACATAATCCCACCTATTGAAGTCGGTTTGTCCTGCCATCAGGAGATGAAGAATTATGGAGAGGAAAGACTTCTTTCTGAGCATCAGAAAACCTGGATTCAAGGTCTGGCTCTGGGGCTAATTTGCTGTGTGTCTTTCAGCTGGTCCTATTCACTCTCTGGGCTCAAGGAGGGTTGAATAGGGGGGCTCTATGGTCATCTAGTCTGGCCCTGCCACAGAATTAGACTTGGGGTGTGCATGTGTGTGTGTGTGTGTGTGTGTGTGTTATTGTAGTAAGAACATTTAACAAATGTTTAAGTGTACAATACTATAGGCACAATATATGTGGTTTTTGACAGTCCGCACATCCATTCCACCTTAGAGACCAGTGGTCCTGTCAGAGCCGGGGCTAACACACTTGCTGCTGCAGATGCCCACCTGTGCCCGGCTGGAATCCTCACAGACTCCCAACCCGCCGGGAAACAGGTCAGTGATGAGCTGGATGGGGAGCCTGAATCTGGGTGGTCCTTCTTGCACCACTAGGTGTCACTGTCCTACCTTAAACACCCCTCCCTAAAGTTCCAGTCTGATTTATTGGAAACTCTCCCACAGTTTTTTGGTTCTTGGCATTTGGATCCAGTTTGCATCTATCTTTCTGGACACTTCCCCCCAAAGACTCAACACAACGACTTACAGGTGTCTGCACACCTTACCTCCCTGCCTGCCAGGTTTTTGGACTTGACCAGTGACATGGAATATGAGGGGCACATCTGCCCAAGCTAATGGGTCCAGCCCCTTTATTCATTCAATCATGAATTTAATGAGCACATGCTATGTGCCAGGTCCTGTGCTGGGAGCTGAAGGCTCAGAGAAGAAAGGCACCTCCTCCTCCAGAGCTCACATGGCAGTGTTACTATAACCTGATGAGAAAATGTTGACATGAAGGACCCCATGCCATGAGCACAGAGCAGAAGGGGCCCTCAGGCCTGCCTTGCTTAGGTAGGGAAGCTTCACAAGGTTTGTCACAGCATTTAGGCTGACACTTGAAATCGGCACAGGTCTTGTGCAAACCGTTGGGATAGACCATGCCAGGCTGATGGAATGGCATCAGCAAATAGGCCAGTTCCATTAAGCTTAAAGAAAGCTTTTCCTATAAGGACTAAACGATACTGAAATCACTTTGGACCCAATTACCTTGCATGGGAGAAAGACCAGGCTCCTGCCCCATTCTTCGTTTACATACAATCACAACAGTCTGAATTACCCTTGAGAGCAGGCATGTGGCTTTTCATTTTTCTGACCACAGTGGAGGTGAACAGTAAATCTTAATGGATGAATGAATGAACGATTCACTTTACCAGCTAAGTTAAGCTACTACAAAGGCCGTTAGATTTTGAAGAGTTCTTTTTCCTGCATTAGCTCAGCCTCTTTCTCTGGGTGAGTGATTCTGCAGGCTGGTCAGGCTCAGACAATTGGCTGTACTTTTTTACATCAAGAGTCTCTCCACTCCTTCAGGAACATTCCCTGGGGCAGGTGGCATAAGGAACTAATAATACAATGAAAACTTGGAAGCATGTGTGCTCACCCAAGTTGGGTCAAAAAGCGGAGAGTGACTTGTATCTGTTAATCCCACACGAACGAACACATAAACACCACTATATATAAAATAGACAAACAAGGACCTACCATAGAGCACAGGGAACTATATTCAATACTTTGTAATAACCTATAATGGAAAAGAATCTGAAACTAACACAATATTGTAAATCAGCTATAGTTAAATTTTTTCAAAAAAGAGAGTGAGGTCCTCTCTGTGCTAATCTCACAATCTAGACCCCTTGGCCTTGAGCAAAAGAAGTGAAATAGCTCAACAACTCGCTCTCTGAGGTGGTTTTTCACTCCCAGAACTCCCAAGTGTTTGTTTCTGCCAAAACTCATTAGGAGCTTTGACACCTGGAAGAGTTCACACTAGATGGAAGGTGGGGAGTGGAATGAGCAAGATGTGGAAGGAGAAAGGGGCACAGGAATGATCCTGGCTCCGACCGGGCCGCTGTGAAGGTAGGCGGTGCAGAGCACGGTTGAGGGTTTGGGAGGGAAGAGGGCAAAGTAGGCAGAAATAAACTCTGAGTCTGTTTCTGCCAAAATCCTTCCACAGAGAGCCCTATTTCCACACTCTTTGGCCCGGTATTCATGGCCACCATGGCCTGGCCCTGACCTCCATTTTCAAACTTTTCTCCTTTCCATTCCTCACCCCCACACCAGCAGGATGGGCCACCCATCCTCACCAGAAGGGCCCATTGGTAGCCAGCTGCCCCTCAAGCTCAGCTCCTGGGGTCTCCCCATAGATACACTTCGTCCCACATCTACCCCTCTGGATAGACCATGCTCTCTCTTACCATATTATTTTCCCCCTTTGGCAAGTTTTTGTTTAACCTATTTAACCTTCAACGTCACTCCTCTTTGAAAGTCTTCCCTGATCACCCCCTGGTTGAACTTTAGGACCCTCGTCTTGCACACCTTGTACCTGCTGTTGTCATAGCTCTTTTTACCCTGCTAAGAAATTATTAGTTTGTGTGTCTCTGAACTCTTGAGCATCTTAATGACAGGTGTCATGTCTCTCATTGCTACAGCACCAGCTCCAGCATAAAGCTTAACACATAACAGGTATTTAATTAACATTTAACCATAAAGTACTCAAAGGCAGAGACTTGATGCTATTCACCCTCGTGTCTCTAATCTCTAGACCATTGCTTGGCATGGAGAAAGACTGCAACACGTACATGTTTGTTGACCTAATGCACCTGCAAGCTGGGAGGGTTGGACATCCACATTAAAAGAGTTATTACGGTTGGGTGACCAACTCATCCCAAGGCAAATACTGAAAGTCCCAAATCCCAGGAAATTCTTCAGTCCTGGGCGAAGACCAAGATAGCTGGTTACCCTACACTACAGCCACAACCCACTGCCAGGATGAACCAGTAGCAGCTCAGTACATAAATTCATGATATTTAATCATTCATTTATTTGTCCAATCAACAAATATTTCCTGTATATATACACAAATAACTAGATACTGAAAAAGTAGTAATTTACAAACATGTGGATACATGTTCTTGCTTTGCTCAGTTCATTACTTGGAGAGGCAAAGCTAACAAAAACCAGAGTCTATGCTTCAATTGGTCAGCCTTAGCTGAATGAATAAAACTATCCCTCTAACTTGGCAGAAGATGATAAAGGATTTCATTGAAAGGACCAATCATGGTTTGTGTTGGAGGCCAGGGACCTGGTCCTAGTGAAAACAGTGGTGCCCTGGGCAGTTGGTCTATCTATAAAAGAGGGACTAATAATGGTACTGGTGCCTCTCTGTAGTTTTTTTTGTGGAGAGCAAAAGAAACCAAGGCTTTGCGAGTTGAAAAGTAAGCAGCAAATATTAGCATCGTCAGCTTCACCAGCCTGTCAGTTAATGATAAAGTTGGTAACTTTATTACAAACTCCTGACAGCGGGTAAGTTCTGCTGCCAGTTTGATTACAGGAAGTCAACGTTTTCCAAAATCCTACTTCCCAGATATTTGTGGGGAATTCCAAGAAATGATACTCTTATCTCAGAACCAATGAGTTTGGTCACTCCATGCAGCAGCCAGCACTGCCCCAGGTCCTAACAGCTCCACAGAGGATCTGTGCCAGCTCTGAATCTGTGTCCCAAATGCCACTGCTGATATGGGACAAGCCACTGCCCCTTGAAGCCAGGAGGAAATAGCTCTTTTTGTGTTTTGTGCAGATGGCAGGGAGGGTTCCCACAAGCAAGAATGCTCGAGCCCAAAACGTTATAATCACTAGGGACCCAATGCTTGCCTCTGAGGATTTATACAAGTCAACAGAGTGGATGGAATAAGTGCTGACATTAGCTACCTCCATGCATTCTTCTTTCTGGCATCTCTTGGGATCTGTTCACTATGTCATTTCTTCTCTTAGGGTAGTTGTTCTCAAATGGGGGCAATTTTACACCCCCTCCCCAGGGTACAGGCCATGTCTAGAGATATTTTTGGTTGTCAAACTAGGAATGAGGGCTGCTAATGGAATTAAGTGGGTAGAGGCAAGTTATGCTGCAACGCATCCTATGATGCATAGAAAAAGCCCTCCACGTCAAAGAATTATCCACCCAAATTGTCAATAGTACTGATGTCGAGAAACTCTGTCTTTGGGTGATTTTTTTCTCAGGAATCCTGTTAGTCTCCCTTCTGACTTGGCCTCCATGGAATCTATTGCTTCTCAGGCATGTTTCTTTATGTCTACACTCTAAGGTGGATAGGACTTAAATCTTAGTCCGGGTCCCTGGTACTCCTGTAAATTAGCAGTGAAACATAGTTGTGTATCTAGGCTTTCTCAGAACTATTCAACTCGTGGCATATAAGCTCTAACCCGTGCCCACTTATGTTATTATATTGAAAGTAAGTTGCAGATCCTTCCATTCAAAAAAATATTTGATGAGCACCTACTATGTACTAGGCATGGTATCAGACACTAGATATGCAACAATTAATCAACCAGACATTGCCCCTGCCTTCGTGGAGAATACGGTATGGCTGAATTACAAATTTTAACACATGCCATGAGGAAAAGCAGAGGGTACTATAAGGGCACAGGATGGGAAGGACAGCTTTTAGGTCGGCAAGGCGGAGAACATCTCCCTGAAGAAGTAATGTTTGGATCGAGGCCTGAGGGAGGCAAAGAAGTGAGTCCAGTGAAGAGAGGTGGGGAAAAGAATAAGCACAGGGGGCTCTTGAGTGGGGAAGAGATTGAGCCACCAAGGAGCAGAACAAAGCATATGGGGCTGAGTGTGCTGTGGTCGAATTTGTACTTTTTCAAGGTTGCTCCAGCTGCCACGTGGGTGATGGCTTGAGGGTCACCAGTGGAAGTGAGAGACCCACGGGAAGGCAAATGCCGTGGTCTGGGAGGTGGATGGGGGTGGCCTGGGCCACAGGATGACAGTGAGGACAGAGCCAGAGGTCTGAGGCAGTGGGAGCCTATATCCAGGAATGGGCAGTGGCTGGACACACGGGAGACCAGCTGGCACTGCGTGAACAGCTTCAGAGGGTGGCAGTTCATCGGAAATCAGCCCTCCCCTGTCCTGCTCAGCATTTCTACTGGGAAGGAGCCACACACATCAGGGGCTGGTATCTTTTCCTACATTGCACGTGGCTTTTTTGCTGTTTCTTCAATTGGTTGAAATATTGAGTGGTTTTTATTTATTTATTTGTGGCTGTGGGGATGGAGGGAGGGTGATAATAAATGACTTGTCATAAAACCCAATTTCCTGTGCTTTCAAGAGCCATTCCTCATCCTCTCGGCTTGATGCCATTTCTTTCTGGAGTCAGGCTGACCAAGAGCAGCCCACAGCCAGGGGCTTGGCATCTTCTCCCTGGAAAACCTTACTGTTGGCCCGGGCAAGGCTTCCTGAGAGTTAGGCGTCCTTAACCTCAAGTCAAACCCCAACGCGACAACTAGTTGGGCAACAGACAAGGTCACTCCTTCCAGGGAGATCCTGGCAGGCAGGCCCACTCTAAGAGGGTAGCCGGCACCAAAGTGCCCGAACTCAGCTCCTCTGCCTTCGTTGCCATGGGCGGTGACCGTCATCTCTGCAGAGGACTCTGTCCAACGTGTCAGGACCACTGCCATCCAGACCAGAAGGAGTCAGCAGGCCTGGGCCTTGATTTGGGGGACTGGAGAGATTGTGCCTACAGCAGGGATGACCTGCTTGGGAATAGCTGAGCCCCTAGGGCAGAGTGCAGAGGACACCAGCAACACAGCTGCGTTCAGGTAAGTGCCAGGAGCCCACTATAGGGGAAGTCCAGGTGGGAGGTTTTAGTGAGCATCTACCGGTAGTAAGGCCTGAAAGATGATAAAAACCATAGTTCCTGCCCTCAGGGAGCTGGCGCTTGGTTCAGGAAGCACACAAATAGGTTAATAATACTAACATGATGAGTCTTATGATGGAAGTGAACACATAGCATTATGGGGGTGGGAGGAGAGAAAGGAAGAAGCTCCTAACTCTGCCAGGGGAATCAAGGGAGACTTTCAGGAGGAGGTGATAATTCTCTGGTGGTTCCAGACAACTCACTGGAATCACCAGGGTTTAATTAACTGAACTTAGAAAAACAAACAGAAACACCACCACACATTTTTAAGGGTATACCTGGTCCATTATTCATTTAAAAAGAACAACCAAGTGAAATTAATTTCCCTCATGGATATTTTTTCCCCTATAAAATTACTCTGGGGCTTCCCTGGTGGCGCAGTGGTTGAGAATCTGCCTGCCAATGCAGGGGACACGGGTTTGAGCCCTGGTCTGGGAAGATCCCACATGCCGCGGAGCAACTAGGCCCGTGAGCCACAACTATTGAGCCTGAGCGTCTGGAGCCTCTGCTCCGCAACAAGAGAGGCCGCGATAGTGAGAGGCCCGTGCACCGCGATGAAGAGTGGCCCCCACTCGCCGCAACTGGAGAAAGCCCTCACACAGAAACGAAGACCCGACACAGCCAAAAATAAACATAATAAATAAAAAATTAAAAAAAAAAAATTACTCTGAAGGGTGAGTTTTCAAATACAAAAATTCTCCTTTAAAAGTAGACTGCTTTACACTTGGCATTTAAATCCAAGTGCCGGAAGTATCTATGCTGTACAGGAAACCCATCGTCCTTCGGGTGTACTTGAGAAGATTTCTGGGAACAGGAGCTTTGTTGGGGGGAGATAACAGATAAAATGTGGGGTGGGCCACGCGTGCCCAGCCCTGGTCTCCTACCGGGGATACACTTCCAGGATGAATGAATAGGGGTGGGGTGGGTGATGGGAAGGCACTAGTAACCTCCATTTGATGCCTATGGCCCAGGCTGCAGAAACAGGATAAACTTCCGAAGCCCTGATCAAAGACTCCTTGTTAGAAAGAAGAAAATTCTGGGATTATTTTTTCTAAAAGCTAACTTTCAAGGAAAATTTGTATCACACTTCATTCTGTTTGTCCTAGAGAGAAACCATGATGCAAGTTGACAGTGACAAATAAGAATTAATACTCCATTTCCATCCTCTTCCCTCCTCCCAGTTTTTAGAAAGGGAACCGGTAAGTCAACTTATAGATCTTCACTGGGCACTCACTGTGTGAGGCCCTGAAACTCCACAAGGCCAGGGGGTGTGAAGGGCAAGTGGTGGCGGGAGTTGAGGAAGAGGAGGGAAACATACTAATTTATAAGAACATAACATTTTGCCATTTACAAAACCTCTTCACTTATATCACCTGATGTAAATCTCTCCAATAACTCACTGAGGTTGTAGGATCAAAGCAGATCACCAGTTTACTAAAGAACTGAGAGGAGATTCAAATAAATTCATATTTGAGCTATGAAATCAACAGAAATTGTTGTGACATTGAAATGCTATTGTAATACAAAAGAAAATTCAGATAACAAACAAATGTAGTTAATCTTGAAAAAGAAGAGATAAACTCCAAATAGAAGCAATAAATATTATTGCATTATTTGATAATCCAGTTAATGAAGAGGAGGGAATCATAAATACATTGAAACATTTTTGCTGGTTGACACATTGACAAGGACAAATGGATTAAAGAATACTCTCATTTCACAGAGTTTAATATAAGTACTATACAAGAACACTTAAATACAACTTATATACACATATCTTTTTAAACTTGATAGAAGTTCTCCCAAATTGACAACTCTAAAAATTTATACAATATAGGTGGAACTAAAGAAACCTCTTAGTACTCTTAGCAATGAAATAAAAATTTTGTTCAACATGCAAAAGGAAAGAATACAGTATCTTTCTATTCTCTCTATAGACAAAGATATTAGAAAATCACTGTTCTATAGAAAGGTAATCAGACAGTAATTAGCCAAAAAGGTAAGCAAAAAGAGTATTATTGAAGTATGCCATGTAGTTAAATAATAATAAATATTAGTTTTCTAAATTATATAATGTTTATGGTATTTTTTACTTTTTTTAAAATAAATTTATTTATTTTAATTAATTTATATTTCACTGCGTTGGGTCTTCGTTGCTGAGCATAGGCTTTAGAGCAGGGGCTACGCTTCACTGCAGTGCGTGGGCTTCTCATTGCTGTGGCTTCTCTTGTTGTGTAGCACGGGCTCTAGGCACACGGGCTTCAGTAGTTGTGGCATGCAGGCTCAGTAGTTGTGGCTTGCAAGCTCTAGAGAGCAGGCTCAGTAGTTGTGGTGCACGGGCTTAGTTGCTCCGCAGAAGCCCTTTACTTTTTATGGTTTATGGTGATTTCTTTCCTCATAGTAAATATAAGTTTTTTAACTAATTTTGTATTCACAATTTTGTGTTCTTTTTCTTAAACATGGCCCCCAAACTGTATAAGTTTTAGCCTCCACAAAACCTGGACCTTCCCCTGATTTATGCCCATTTTGCAGGTGAGAAAACAAACTCAGGCAAAGTCTTACCCTTACCCAGGGTCACGCTGTTAGAAAGTGACAGAGCCAGACGTAAAGCCAGCTCTTTTCCTTCACGATGTTGTCTCTGCCTGCATGCATTATATAAATCCCCACACATTTCCTTTGCAGAGGCAGAAAGAAAGTAAGGTAGAACATTTAAGAAACCCAGACGACTCGCTCAAGTTTCTAAAGAGAGATTCAATGTGGCCTATAGTGCACATCCCATCTCCCTTCAGGACCTGTGTCTGGACAGAAGAATTCCATTTACAGTCAGCACCAGCATCACTCTTCTAGGCTCAAAGCAACCCCAGAATCAAGCACGCCCATGGGAAGCAAAGACAGGTCACATCAAATGCATTCAGGGGCTTCAGGCTAACTAATTCTTCCTGAGCCCCTACTGTTTACCAGGTACTCACACCTGCATTTGTCTTTATCTACATGAACAATTTTTTTAAGGATGAGAGAATAGAAACTCAGAGTAACATGCCCAATATCACAGATCTAGTAAAAAAAACAGACACAAGCTGCAAAGCCAGATCTGCCCCAAAGCCCATCTCCAGTTCTCCAGGAGGCTGTGGAATTCAGAAAAATAATCACCTACTTATGCCTGAAGGCAAAACCAGAGAATCATTAGTGAAAAGCAGAGAGATGGGTAAGTAGTAAACATCCTTCCCATTCTCTCTGGTTCTCATTTAAAGTCTGGGGCAAACCTGACAGCAGCCATAGCATTCAAAGGGTTCCAGGAGCCAAACAGAACTATGAGAGGTCTTTACCAGGAACCATCCCACACCCAGAACCCAGTGGGATAATCTGAGTTGTAGCTAAGGGTAAGACAAGCATCAGTATTTGAAGGGGAGTACTAAGGATTAAATCCACATACAGAGCAAGAGAGCTTGCGCTAAGATGAGAAATAGGTTGGAAAGCAGGTTGGAAAGAAATATCAAAAGTTTCAGAAAACAGACTGTGAAACAGTCACAGCCAATAGATTTCTGTTGATTTTTTTTTGTAATCAACATATTAAATATCATGCTTCCATAAATAATGGGAAGGGAAAAAAATGCTTTGCTTTACAATAAATATTGGCTATCCATCATCCTCAGGCTGATCATGTGGGGCATCAGTGAGAGTGTTATACATGGGCTTTAGCTGAGTAGGATCCAGTAAACATACACACAGGGAGGGTCACCTCCAGACAAGGTCATGGAATCCCTTATCTCCAGAGAATGCCAAGGCAAGAATCATGGAATTTGATGCTCAGTTCATAATAAAAATTGACTGCAAGTTCATGGTTGTTTTTATTTTGTTTTGTCTAGCTCTTAGCCATGTGTCTATGTTCTTATGAATAATGAAAATCCCACTGGACATCCTGGTCATAACAACCATGGCCTGGATTGAACCTAACGCAAGAGTTAGAGGTGGTAAGGAGACAACTGACTGTAACTTCCAAGTGCTTTCATTGATATGTGGCCCCTGGAATTCAGACAAGCAGGCCTACAGGGAGGCTTTATTCTGTAGGGGAACTGGAGAGATGCCTGGAGGCTTTCCAAGCCTGGAGGAACTTGGCTGGATCCAGAGGAGCATGAAAGGCCCAGCCCCAAGGCAGCCTGGGGACCTTGGAAGCCAAGGTCAGGAAAGGAACAGCTTGTCCCCCTGACAGAGATAAGTAGGGCCTGGGGGGCCGTTTCATTTACATGGTGTTTTCCAACCTTTACGCACAAATTCAGAGTGAACTCTGCTTCTCACCATCAGCAGCCTTGTTGGGCAAAAGGCCTGATCCTTGGCCTGATAGCCCCAAGCCCTCCTGGAGGAAAGAAAAAAATACCAGGTATCCTGGAGGCATCTGAGGTTGAAAAGGAAGAGCACTGCCTATAGAATCCAAACTCCTGGCTACATACAATAACACAATAAATTAACCCACTGCACACTCAAATCTTATGCCTTTGCCTTTTGCATATTCCTCACTTTACCTCAAGAAAACAATGCAAATTTTCGGTACTTTTTTTTCCAATTCATAATAAGTATTACTTATAGGATTACCACAAAACACAGCAATGAAACTGACAACCATGAAAACTCTACAGGCTACAATTTGTTATAGGCAAAAACTAACTGAAGAATCATGTGTTATTGGGCATGCTGTAAAATGCAAAAAGAAAAAAAATGACCTGAGGGGGGAAAAAATCCGTTTTGAAGAAATAATCAAGAACAACAAAAAATAAAACTGTCAAAAGGTAAAACTGCACTCAGTAAAACTAGCAAAAGAAACAAATCTTCTTGCTAATTTCACATCTAAAAAATTTTATCCGGGAAAATTGAATTTAATAACTATAAGGGCCAAAGAGGGACAAAAGTGGAAGCAACAATAATGAATGAATTTTTTCAAGAGCAAAACAAATGACAATAACAAAGACTAATGGCTACTTCAAAGTTTATTATAAAATATACACAGGAAGAATTAATCCAGATCAACATTAGTAAAATAAAAGTAAAACTGGAACTGGTTCAACTGCAGTGTATAAAAAATTAATCAAGGAAATAAATTGGATTATTGCAGAGTCCTCCAAAAGAAAAATGGTTTTTCAATAGACATTCACCATGAAGGCATAATCCTGATTTAGATATATATATATATTTTTTAATGTGGAGTTAAATATGCTCAAGGTCAAAACAGCCAGATCATATCCCCATGGTGTCCACGTAAGAGTCAATACAACAGGAACAAAATGTCCCATACTCAACTCCTAGGATTGAGTCTTGGCTCTGAAACACAGGGCTTTGATTCTGGTAAGCCACGTGACTTTGGGAAAGTTACTAAATGTCTCTAAGCCTCAATTTCCTCATCTGTAAAGTGGACATGTTAATTCTATAAGACTGTTCTTCCTAGTGTTACTACTGGATATCCAAGCAAAACCATGAGAAACCTTGCACACATCTTTCTTCTGAGAACCTCCTTACCCCTAGGTTTTCATGCTTTGTGTCATATAACCTCAGGCTCTAAGCATGACCTCCTGAACTTAAGAATGAGTACCTGACCCAAAGATAACTATGTGTAGATTGGCCAGCAGCCTGGTTCAAAAGCATTGCTCAACAAAAATAATTTATACTCAACAGTTACTGGCTAATCCAATCCATAAAGTCCACTCTTGGAGAATTTTCACATCAGATGTGCAAAAAAAGTGAGCAGAGAGTAGGACCAGCAGAAGCAGAGAGAGGCAAAGAGAAGACAAAGGGCAGAAGCCATGTGGTAGCATGACTCATGAATAAGTAAAAGCCCTGAGTAAGCTAAAAACTCTGTGAGTTCATTACTGTAGGAATTATTATAGGTACAAGGTTTTCATTGTATAAGTCTTTCTAGGTGTAGGGTCAGTTTGAAAGTTTTCATATCAAATTTTTTAATCATTTAAACTCCCATTAACCAGCAAACAATATATCCATATTTCTTATATCTTGAAAAAATCCAATCAGTATAGAATTACTGTCAAATTAAGTGAAGCAGCCCATGTAGAACAGAGAGTCCAATGGCTGAGGAGGAAAAAAAAAAAAACGGGGTCTCCAGATATAGTGGTTAAAATCTTGTTATGTTTCAGGATTTTAGCCCACTTCAAATTCTTTAACTTCAGCCCTGTACAATTCAGAGAAATCCTGGGTCAACTCTATGTAAATGATATAGACAAAATGGAATTCCTGTACTTCTAGGATACATTCAAAAAGAGAACCTTCTCAAGTACTGCATCTTTGGCTTCTTGCCTGGTGTCAGCCCAGGGAGACTTCTTTTTTTCTTTTAACTTTTATTTATTTATTTATTTATTTTGGCTGCACCGGGTCTTAGTTGTGGCATGAGGGATCTTCGTTGTGGCATGCAGACTCTTAGTTGCGGCATACATGCGGGATCTAGTTCCCCGACCAGGGATCGAACCCAGGCCCCCTGCATTGGGAGCGCAGAGTCCTACCCACTGGACCACCAGGGAAGTCCCCCAGGGAGACTCTTTAAGGCCAACCTACCTGATGCATACTCTATCCCCAGACTCAGCCCTGAATAATTCCATGAGTAGCTCTTGACATCACTAACTTTATTGCTCCTTTTCCTACACAGTGCACACCTGCTCATTGCCTCCTTCAGTTTGACACAATCAGCTACTCTTTCCACCTTGACCTTGCCTCCTCTCAAGGCCAAGTTCATTTCTCTACCTAGGTTGAGCTCCTCAAGACAGCCCTTCCAATACCTAAGGCATAGGTAGCCCTGCCACCGGTTTCATCATGTCATCCAACAACAAAGCTCATATACTTTCAAAATGCCTTCTTCCTGTCTGTCTTTTACCCCTGGCCATCTACTATCCAGCCTAGCTAGTATCAGGACTTTCAAGTCATCCCTCTGGTGTCTCACCCCCTTTCAGCTGACAGTTTGCTTCCATTTTGCAATATATTTGCCTAGACTTTACAAAAATCAATGAGTTCAGGATAACAAGTACAATAGCCTCAGGTGGCCTCCCAAAAATTGATACCATGTTTTTGTTGACCTAGTTATTGCATTTCACTGTTACCAGAAATCAACTGATTAGGCAATTTTCAAAGTATTTTGCATCTATTTATTTCCTTTTCACTAAGTAGAATGACCCTGTAAAACTCAATTGTTTATTTCCAAAAGTAGGCTTAATGCCTGGCAATCTTAATACTTACATAATTTCCAAGAATGCCGGATCCACATTCTCTTTGAAGTCAATAATGCAAGCCACTAATTTTCCACCACTACCATTCCAATTGGGCCAAAAGATTTAGAATAATTTAGCATCCAAACAGGATATATATTCAGCATGGAAAGAACAAAGAGATTATCATTAAGTCTTTGATTAAATCACATCTTCTATTCTAGACCTCAGTTCAGTTTCATCACCAGTAAGAAGAGCATTTTTTTTAACTTTTATCTATCCTCTAAAAGTCTGAGAGTCCTTTGGGTTAGGGATTGTATTTCATTTTTCTCTGCATCCCCAATGCAAAACACAGTTCTGTCAAATAAAAACATTAGATTAATCTTGAATGAATGAATATCCATGATCTATGAAATTGTGACTTCCACGGAAATATCCAAAACCCCTGACATCATTAACAGTTCTGTAGGGCAGTAACAGCCAACCATTTATGATGAAAAAAGAGCGCCAGGCACATTAAAAGCCTGTCCCAAGTTATGATATTCAGTTCTAGGCCAGGATCCCAGAGGGACAAAATGGAAAGTATGTCAGACTCTGCTTTAATTCAGTGCAGCACTTGAATCTGTGCTCTCTTGGGCAAACCACTGGACATGAAGAAACCACAAATATGAAGATCAGAGAGACCTGAATGTGAATTGGATTCCATCAGTCCCTTTCAAAGGTTTTGGTTTTAAGAAACAGAACTTCCCTGAGCAATGTTAAGCAAAAGGTGAGTTTTTTGGATGAAGAGAAATATCAACATGAATTCACAGGCAGGAAGTGCTGACAAGTCCCCGGAAGACTTGGTACCAGGAACTGAACCCACACCCTCCAAACCAGGCCACAGACCCACCCATCATTGAGACCCTTCTCTTTGGGGCCATCCCCTCTTCCCTCTGCACATCTCTCTACAGAGCAATTTTCCTTTTCCACTCGTAAACAGGCTAAACATGGCTGCCCAGATTCTGTTTTCTTCTGAGTGACCATCACAGCACACTTCTTCTCTGAGAGAGGATAAAGGAAGATGGATTACCTCTTTTTTTTTTTTTGAATCAACATACAGTTTATTATTTTTTTATGGTAACAGATTTTTTTCAAATTGAGCTTTTAAAAAGTACATTTAACTACAAAAGTAAGATTAAATAGGTACTAATAAAATATATTTGCCCTGAAATGGTTAAGAATATACACTGTTGATGCCCACATCAACAGTACATTATACATTACACGCATTACTTAAAGGTCATTTTCTTTTCAGTAATAATGTCGATAAAACCACAATATTTATTGCTTATATCAAGTGCAGGTTAAAATCCAGATGGCCTCCAAAAACAAATCCTTCTGATAAAGGACTTCTCAGTCTGGTCAGGTGAAATATTACACTTAACATGTATGAATACAGCTGAAAATGTACCAGTTCTTAAGAAGTTTTCAAGTCTTGATTTGAGGGAGTGGGTACAGTGTGAGCAGCACCCTGGGGTGCTGGCGGGACTGGACACCCCACTTCTCTGTGGGTGTCTAGTCAACTGCACCTTCTGGGGTCTGAGGAATTTGCTAACAGACGAAAACCCCCGTGATTCACACAACACTGTCAACTACCAGTGCCGAAACTTGCGGGGCAAGATTCATTATTTATAGGGCATGTTGCTGAGAAAAGTGTCCAGCCAACAAAAGCACCAACCAAAACCCCATCTTAGTGAGAATAGGTTGCCAATAAAACCGCCTTTTCCTTTTCTCGTTCGGTCTCGTTCAGCCTCTGCTTCATCTGCTACACCTGCTGAGCTGTGCCCTTTCCTGTCCCCCAGAAGGCACTTGCGCAGAGCACTCTCGCTGTTCTCCTCCAGAGTATCTTGCATTTTAGAGGACAGTCCTGTATATCTGTCACCTGTCAGTTTTTCTTCTTCTAGGCCTATCCTGTTGCCATTGTATTTTTCACTCATTATTCTGGATGGTGACTGATCAAAAACAGGACATAACATCTTCGTTAGAAAGTTCTTTCCACCGCTTCTGTACACTTGAATCTCCCTTTAGAAACTTTGCTCCTTCTCTTATAGTCATGTATGAAAATCTGAGTCGATCTGGTGTCTGAATCAGCCCCATTCAGCATTTTCTCATACTCAGTAACAGTTGTTTAATGTTAATATTTTCTCCTTTTTCCATCAGAACAAGACAAGTGTCCACCAGAGAAAAGGTGCCTGACTGCCCGATGCCGGCACTACGGCGGATCACCGCAGGCCCGTGTTCAGGATTCAAGGAGCCAGATTCTCGCACTTTAAATAACAAATTGAGAAATGAAGCTGGTGATTCAGGGACTCTGAAATCTGACCAGGTAGTATAATGAAAGTGAGATACTGTTCTGTAATTTATTTATTTATTTTTAATTTATTTTTTTATACAGCAGGTTGTTATTAGTCATCAATTTTGTACACATCAGTGTATACATGTCAATCCCAATCTCCCAATTCATCACACCATCACCACCACCCCCCGCTGCTTTCCCGTCTTGGTGTCCATACATTTGTTCTCTATGTCTGTGTCTCAATTTCTGCCCTGCAAACCGGTTCATCTGTACCATTTCTCTAGGTTCCACATATGTGCGTTAATATACGATATTTGTTTTTCTCTTTCTGACTTACTTCACTCTGTATGACAGTCTCTAGATCCATCCACATCTCTACAAATGTCCCAATTTCGTTCCTTTTTATGGCTGAGTAATATTCCATTGTATATATGTACCACACCTTCTTTAACCATTCGTCTGTCAATGGGCATTTAGGTTGCTTCCATGACCCGGCTATTGTAAACAGTGCTGCATTGAACATTGGGGTGCATGTGTCTTTTTGAATTATGGTTTTCTCTGGGTATATGCCCAGTAGTGGGATTGCTGGATCATATGGTAATTCTATTTTTAGTTTTTGAAGGAACCTCCATACTGTTCTCCATAGTGGCTATATCAATTTACATTCCCACCAACAGTGCAAGAGGGTTCCCTTTTCTCCACACCCTCTCCAGCATTTGTTGTTTGTAGATTTTCTGATGATGCCCATTCTAACTGGGGTGAGGTGATACCTCATTGTAGTTTTGATTTGCATTTCTCTAATAATTAATGATGCTGAGCAGCTTTTCATGTGCTTCTTGGCCATCTGTATGTCTTCTTTGGAGAAATGTCTATTCAGGTCTTCTGCCCATTTTTGGAATGGGTTGTTTGTCTTTTTAATATTGAGCTGCATGAGCTGTTTATATATTTTGGAGATTAATCCTTTGTCCGTTGATTCATTTGCAAATATTTTCTCCCATTCTAAGGGTTGTCTTTTCGTCTTGTTTATGATTTCCTTTGCTGTGCAAAATCTTTGAAGTTTTTATTCTTCAATTTGTTAATATGGTGTATCACATTGATTGATTTGTGTATATTGAAGAATCCTTGCATCCCTGGGATAACTCCCACTTGATCATGGTGTATGATCATTTTAATGTGTTGTTGGATTCTGTTAGTATTTTGTTGAGGATTTTTACATCTATATTCATCAGTGGTATTAGTCTGTAATTTTCTTTTCTTGTAATATCTTTGTCTGGTTTTGGTATCAGGGTTATGGTGGCCTCATAGAATGAGTTTGGGAGTGTTCCTTCCTCTGCAATTTTTTGGAAGAGTTTGAGAAGAATGGGTGTTAGCTCTTCTCTAAATGTTTGATAGAATTCACCTGTGAAGCCATCTGGTCCTGGACTTTTGTTTGTTGGAAGATTTTTAATCACAGTTTCAATTTCATTATTTGTGATTGGTCTGTTCATATTTTCTATTTCTTCCTGGTTCAGTCTTGGAAGGTTATAACTTTCTAAGAATTTGTCCATTTCTTCCAGGTTGTCCATTTTATTGGCATAGAGTTGCTTGTAGTAGTCTCTTAGGATGCTTTGTATTTCTGCAGTGTCTGTTGTAACTTCTCCTTTTTCATTTCTAATTTTATTGATTTGAGTCCTCTCCCTCTTTTTCTTGAGTCTGGCTAATGGTTTATCAATTTTGTTTACCTTCTCAAAGAACCAGCTTTTAGTTTTATTGATCTTTGCTATTGCTTTCTTTGTTTCTATTTCATTTATTTCAGCTCTGATCTTTATGATTTCCTTCCTTCTGCTAATTTTGGGTTTTGTTTGTTCTTCTTTCTCTAGTTCCTTTAGGTGTAAGGTTAGATTGTTTATTTGAGACTTTTCTTGTTTCCTGAAGTAGGCTTGTATAGTTATAAACTTCCCTCTTAGAACTGCTTTTGCTGCATCCCATAGGTTTTGGATCGTTGTGTTTTCATTGTCTCTAGGTATTTTTTGATTTCCTCTTTGATTTCTTCAGTGATCTCTTGGTTATTTAGTAACGTATTTTTTAGCCTCCATGTGTTTGTGTTTTTCACTTTTTTTTCCCTGTAATTCATTTCTAATCTCATAGTGTGTGGTCAGAAAAGATGCTTGATATGATTTCAATTTTCTTAAATTTATTGAAGCTTGAGTTGTGACCCAAGATGTGATCTATCCTGGAGAATGTTTCATGCGCACTTGAGAAGAAAGTGTAATCTGCTGTTTTTGGATGGAATGTCCTATAAATATCAATTAAATCTATCTGGTCTATTGTGTCATTTAAAGCTTCTGTTTCCTTATTTATTTTCATTTTGGATGATCTGTCCATTGGTGTAAGTGAGGTGTTAAAGTCCCCCACTATTTTTGTGTTACTGTCGATTTCCTCTTTTAGAGCTGTTAGCAGTTGCCTTATGTATTGAGGTGCTCCTATGTTGGGTGCATATATATTTATAATTGTTATATCTTCTTCTTGGATTGATGCCTTGATCATTATGTAATGTCCTTCCTTGTCTCTTGTAACATTCTTTATTTTAAAGTCTATTTTATCTGATATGAGTATTGCTACTCCAGCTTTCTTTTGATTTCCATTTGCATGGAATATCTTTTTCCATCTCCTCACTTTCCATCTGTATATGTCCCTAGGTCTGAAGTGGGTCTCTTGTAGACAGCATATATATGGGTCTTGTTTTTGTATCCATTCAGCAAGCCTGTGTCTTTTGGTTGGAGCATTTAATCCATTCACGTTTAAGGTAATTATCGATATGTATGTTCCTGTTACCATTTTCTTAATTGTTTTGGGTTTGTTTCTGTAGATCATTTTCTTCTCTTGTGTTTCCCACTTAGAGAAGTTCCTTTAGCATTTGTTGTAGAGCTGGTTTTGTGGTGCTTAATTCTCTTAGCTCTTGCTTGTCTGTAAAGCTTTTGATTTCTCCATCGAATCTGAATGAGATCCTTGCCGGGTAGAGTAATCTTGGTTGTAGGTTCTTCCCTTTCATCACTTTAAGTATATCATGCCACTCCCTTCTGGCTTGTAGAGTTTCTGCTGAGAAAGCAGCTGTTAACCTTGGGAGCTGTTAACCTTGGGAGTTCCCTTGTATGTTATTTGTCATTTTTTCCTTGCTGCTTTCAATAATTTTTCTTTGTCTTTAATTTTTGCCAACTTGATTACTATGTGTCTCGGCATGTTTCTCCTTGAGTTTTTCCTGTATGGGACTCTCTGCACTTCCTGGACTTGGGTGGCTATTTCCTTTCCCATGTTTGGGAAGTTTTTGAGTATAATCTCTTCAAATATTTTCTCGGGTCCTTTCTCTCTCTCTTCTCCTTCTGGGACCCCTATAATGGGAATGTTGTTGTGTTTAATGTTGTCCCAGAGGTCTCTTAGGCTGTCTTCATTTCTTTTCATTCTTTTTTCTTTATTCTGTTCCACAGCAGTGAATTCCACCATTCTGTCTTCCAGGTCACTTATCCATTCTTCTACCTCAGTTATTCTGCTATTGATTCCTTCTAGTGTAGTTTTCATTTCAGTTATTATATTGTTCATCTCTGTTTGTTTGTTCTTTAATTCTTCTAGGTCTTTGTTAATCATTTCTTGCATCTTCTCGATCTTTGCCTCCATTCTTTTTCCGAGGTCCTGGATCATCTTCACTATCATTATTCTGAATTCTCTTTCTGGAAGGTTGCCTATCTCCACTTCATTTAGTTATTTTTCTGGGGTTTTATCTTGTTCCTTCATCTTATACATAGCCCTCTGCCTTTTCATCTTGTCTATCTTTTTGTGAATGTGGTTTTTGTTCCACAGCCTGCAGGATTGCAGTTCTTCTTGCTTCTGAGATACTGTTCTGGCTTCACCACTACTGGTAGTTCCTAACTGCAGCAGATGGACTGTGTAATAGGACTTCATGGCTTCTGACAGGAACTTCACACTGAGTCCCGTTTCCTCAAGTAGCATCTCTCCTTCGCCTTTTGTTGGCCAGTACTGTGCACATTTAACTGATTCTTTCTCCACAATTCGGTTTAGTATGACAAGTGCTTTGGTCTTTTGCTGCCAAACCATGAGCCAGAAATGACAACCTGTATTAGGAAGTGGATACTCTGTTAAGATGTAACTCCTCTGCCCCTCTTCTATGTCAACTAAGCTGGCATTAATAAATCATTTTCAGTATTTTGCAGTTTAACACGACTGTGATCATATGGGCTTACATCTCTGTATATGTGTCGATTTCTGTTTTCTGGAAACTTGACCACTCTGAGGATAGTCATGGGACTCACTGCGAATTTCCGAGCTCCTTCCAGGAAGCTCGGAGGGGATGCTCGGGCTGCCGTGCTCTGGCCGCCCCGCCACGGCCCAGCCACCCTCCCCAGAAGATGGATCCCTGTTTCAGCCTTTGCATCAACAGGGGAACACCATGGCCTTGGAATTAAAGGAGCCATTGGCTTTACATAATTATGCAGGGGAAAGAGGATAGACTTGTTTTAAGTAAATTAAAACACATTCAGAGAGGAACTGAGCCTACAGTAGCTGCAAATAAATAAGGAAGAAAATAAAATGGCATTCCTTAAAATTCACAGTGGGGTGAAGGAAAATATTTGACTCATAGGTTTTAGATTTACAACTTTAGGATTGGATGATGTGCCCAAGCACACTTCTTATTTTTTCTCAAGCCAGACTGCGATGAGGTAGAGAGAATGAGAGGTGAAGAAGTAAAGAAAGTGAGACAACCTGCTCTCTCAAGAACTTGAAACTAGGTACAAGGACTATGAGATGCAAGCTTAAAGCAGAGTGGGGTGAAGTTGGTGTGTGTGTGTGTGTGTGTGTGTGTTTGTGTGTGTTTGTAAGAAAGATAAGATTTGCACCTCTCTGTGAGCTGAAAGATAAGATACCAAAGAAAAGGAGAATTCAGAAGCAAGATGCTGGAGAAGGGAGTGGTGCCAGGAGCACAGATGAGGGAAGACACTTCTTCCCCCCAGATGATGGAGCCCCTACCAGCTTTTCCAGCTCCTCTCCCAACACGGCCCCAACATGTCCTGCATTCTAGGCCCTCTCTCGCTCTGTCTATGATCATGTCACGCTATCTCATGCCTTCATGGTCTTGTACACATTGTTCCCTCCACCTGGAGTGCTGGTCACCCAATTGTCTCCTATTGAACTCTCACTCGCCCTCTCAGACACGACTCACAGATCACTTTCTCTGGGGAACTTTCCTGATTCTTCCATTCAAGAAAAGTAAATGCTTCTCCTCTGGTGTTCAAAGACTTGTAAGATACACATTTGTTGGTGTTATTATTCCTCCTAACCCCCCACCAGAGTGGAATTACCTCAAGGGGGAAGGCCTATGCCCAATTCATACTGATTGAACATTCAAGAGATTTTGAATGAATGAATGAATGAGGAAAGGAAAATCACTGTGTGCTTTAAGAGCTTTGAGATGGAGAAGAAAAGTACAGCCTCTTGCTGGGCTGAGAAGGATGGGACGGGGTGAAGCTTGAGGAGAAAACAGAACTGTCGGGACAGTCTCTGATGGGAATTCACTGGAAAGTCAGAGATGATGGAAGGATTTGGAAGCAGAGTGACAGCCTAGCCAAAGTTTGCATGCCAGTGGCATCAACTAATAAATAGAAATCCACAAAATTGAAGTTGGTGACCTTCCTGTAAAGGAAAAAGCAACTCTCCCACACTCAATAGCTTTATCTGAGAAATAAATTAAGAGTGATCAAGTCAGATTTGTGAGACCACAGGGACAGAGTGTCTCAGACAGCTGGGGCTTTCTAAAAGGCATAAAAATACCAACATTCCGTCAAGGTCCATGATCAAAGCCTTGCCAGACTCAACTCATGAAGAAGAAAATCCACTTAATAGTATTAAGAAAATCTTTGACTTCTAATCTGTTGCTGTGCAAAAATTTGAATTTTGCTCACCAAGAATTAAGTATCAATTAGAATGTTTTTTAAAATCTGTATGGTAAACATGATTTAGCAATAGTAACTGATTTGTGTGGCTAGTAAGAAATCATCAGATATAAATCTAATAGAAACTTGAGTGTACTTGCCTCATCTCTTTCCCTTTACTGGAACTCTGCAATACCAGAACATCATGGAATGTTAGACCTCGGAGGAACCTTGAAGAACATCTAAGCCAATAACCCCATTTTCTCAGAGGCCAGGGAGGAAAAGTGACTTTTCAGGCCTCTCATCTCATTAGTGGTGGAACTCAGCTGGAAACACAACTTTTCTCATCTTTCCATCAAATGATCTTCCCTCTGCACCATGTCATGAAAATAAAGTTAAATTATGTTCAATTAAAGAATTATTCAGTATGGTTTGCTGTCCAAAAGAATTAGCTTAAATAATGTTTTCATGCCAAAAATGGTAACCCCTCAGATAGCCAGAAAATACTATTGTTTTCTGGAACCCTTCGTTTCCTTGGAGCTTCAGAAAGTCTTGGTTTTACTGAACAAACACTACGTGCTGTAAGAGTTTGGAAAAGAAAAGACTGTGACTGATGTAGGCAATGGTAGGTAGAGGATGGGAAAGAGAAGACTTGACCAGAAAGCCTGGAAGAATGGACTGAATCCATGGACTCAGGAGAAAGAATCACATCCCTGACCAAGATAAAAGAAAATATCACATTGAAAGATTCAAGGGAAACTGATTGCCAAGTTTGGATTGGAATTAATTTGTTTAGAACAGTGTTTCTCAGAGCATATTCTACAGAACACTGGTTCCATAATATACTCTATAAAAACATAGTAATAATAGAGGAGAAATTCTGTGTTCTCGTGATTGAGAGATGCTACCCTCTCGAAGAGCCCCGGTGCACATTAGGTTATTAAAGGTGCCAAGTGTTCCTACAGTCAAGTTTCTTTATTTTTTTTTTGGTACGATACTTTAAAAATTCAAAAGCCATTCTTAGCTCAAAGGCCGTACAGAAAGATGCCACCACTCAATTTTTAGCTCTTTGCAGACCCCTGCCATTGAGGCCTCTTTCGTGCTTTTTTTTACATAATGCTTGTTAATATCCTATGACCCCTAGTTCTGCTGGAGACATTTGAGAAAATACAGTTTAGAGAATTGACTCTCGAATATTGAACATAATGATCAACTGGAGAGCATATTTCGTGCAGCTCCCTGGGCCTGGAATCTGCATTTTCATCAAGCCCTCTAGGTTGATTCGGCTACGGGTGGTCCAAGAATCACACATTGAAGGGAACGCTGACAGTAAAGGAAAAACTAGGGTGATGATGACCATGGGGTTGAAGGTCAAGAGGTGGCCACAGGGGCTTCCCTGGTGGCGCAGTGGTTGAGAGTCTGCCTGCCAATGCAGGGGACACGGGTTCGAGCCCTGGTCTGGGAAGATCCCACATGCCGTGGAGCGGCTGGGCCCGAGAGCCACAATTGCTGAGCTTGCGCATCTGGAGCCTGTGCTCCGCAACAAGAGAGGCCGCGATGGTGAGAGGCCCGCGCACCGCGATGAAGAGTGGTCCCCGCTTGCCACAACTAGAGAAGGCCCTCGCACAGAAACGAAGACCCAACACAGCCATAAATAAATAAATAAATAAAAATTTTAAAAAAAAAAGAGGTGGCCACAGACAATGAGGGAAAACTGAGCTAGACCTCAGTTATCCCAGAGAACATTTCAAAGCTTATCTAGGGGAAAAATGCCATCCCCCTGAAATAATCAATGGAAGATTTTCCTGAGAGGAGGAACAGCTATAGCCCTACTACCCAAGGTTCCCTGTGCCCTTGGGGATGTCTCACTAAGCATCTTCTGCCACCACCACTGGAGACTGGTGGGGTGGGTGAGAGGGGCTTCCCCCCTTTCCTAAATTTTTTGTGGTACAGCTGAGCAAGGAGAGGCATTCTTTCAGGGCTTCAGTAAATCTTCTGGAAAACAAAAGAAGAAAGAGAGCAATATGTATGTGAATAAACTAGCTCTCAAGGCTTCACTCAGCTCAGTAATAGGCTTTCTTCTCTGGAGCTTGTAGGCTTCACCCTGTAGAAGCTTCTAGCTTGTTTTTATAGTGTGGGTGATTTCAGAGGTGTGCCGGAGTCGGCTCAGCTGTGCGTATCTCTTCCCACCTCCCTGTTCAGTGAGTGCCTTCATTTTGGTAGCTTGAAATCGGCCATGGTGGGAGTATTTACACCACAGAAATCAGCAAAAATCAGGGCATTGTTTATTTATCTATTTTTCAGAGCTAGTTGTTAAACAGTTATCAACACATCACTGCTTCAAACTCACCATCCAGAATGCATCATAGCTCCATGGGTAAAAGTGCAAGCTATATGTTCACACAGACCTTGTATTGAATCCCAAGACCATCTCCTTTACTAGTTATAAAACTCTTACTCTCTCAGAGTCTCAGTCTCCACTTCTGTAAAACTGGAGATAATCACTCCTTCCATTTTAGGGCTGGGATTCCTATATAAAGAAATTTAGCCCAATACCTGACACATGGTAAGTTACCACAGGTGAGTCTAGACATCTTAAGGCCTTAAAAGTAGAACCAAGAGAGGCCCTGAGAAAAACAGGAGTTCTCCATCCCTCCTACCTAATGCTTTCCAAGGTTCACTTTCCTGTCTGAGAACCCTGCCTCTTCCACTGGTGATCGACAGTGAGAATATTTTCAGAGAGCTCTCACTTTACATGCAGGATTTTTTTCTATAGATTAAATTGACTGCTTTTATCAGGATACAACCCAATAAAGCCCCGCTACCACAAGAGATGCACATATACAGCAGCAGGTGGTGTATGTTTTATTACAGCACCTCCAAACCAATAATTATGCCTCGTCTAGAGCACTTGCTACTTTCTTCCCCACACGCAGACCTCAAGGACAGACACTGTGTCTGGGTCCCCTTTATATAAACTGAACACAGATTTCTTGAATGACTGAGACAGCAATTAGCAAGAGAAAATGTAAAAATTTTTATGAATCTTAATGTCGATTTTACTTTCCTGCCTCAGTAAGTAAGAGCAGTCTGAAAGCAGTCAAGCCATCCCCAGGTGTCTGAGGATTCTATGAGGCCTCCAGACCCTCATTACCAACATCAGTTCTCCCCACCTGGTACTGTAGCTGGAGAAGAAGAAAGCTGCCCTAAAGCCATATTAGTCACGGGGCAGCTCAGAGATGCTGATTGTTTAGACTAAATCCCTAAGATCCAGTTGTTTTCTTGTTATTTGCTTCTCCTAAGGGCTGAGACGATTCACAGTGAGGTACAGTTCCACAATCCAGGTTGGTTAAGGTCTCAAAACCCAGATCTCACTCGTCCGGTGAAAGCAGAGCTGCGGGACCTGAAAGTTTCCTCCCTTCTGCCCCTTCCAGTCTCTCTTCAAGAGCCCAGCTGTCTTCCGCAATTCTCCAAACATTTCTCTTACTTCTGTTCTAAAGGACAGTCCTTTTTTTCCAAAGGACTTTAATTGATTTAGACCAGAAATTAGTATGCAACACACAGACCCAGATATGTGAGCAGGGAGGAAGATCAACGTGTCACCTATTTCATTCGCTGTAATTTAATTACCAGCAGAAATTCTTTGCAGCTGTGTGTTCCCCATAGCCGTTGATGTTCAGAGTGTGAGGACAACTTCATTTGGAAGAGGTTTCCAAGAAGAGCTTCTGCAAAACTCAGGCTTGGAAAATTCAGGCGTCTGCAGGAAATAGCTTCCAAGGTAAGAATAGCTCACTCCTTAACATCCTTTATTCAGGAAATGTCTGTCACGGGTCTACTACGTACATATTGCACGGTGTCAGGTACTGGAGTCCGGGACAGGAAGCCCCTGGCCCACAAGGGAGCTTGCATACCAGTGAGGGATCAACACTGAAACGCTGCCTACACTAAACAAAGAATTGATGGTACGTGATGGTAAATATCATGAAAGGGAAGAGCTACAAGAGGAGATGGTAGATCTCTGCAGGTGTTAGGGGTGGTTCTCTGAGGAACAGACACTAAAAACAAGATTTAAAAGATGAGAGGTGGGCCTGGCATAGCATAGAGAATATTTTAAAATAAAGGACTAAGAGGAGCAAAATAGCCCAAGGTGGAAAAGAGCAAACCGAGAAACCGAAACATCAAGGTGGCTGAAGCGTAGTGAGGGAGACGGGGGCTCCCGTGCGATGGTCAAGGCAAGGAGTTTGGCTATTTCCTTAAGAGCAATGGGAAACCATGAAAGCGTTTCCAGGCAGTGAGTGGCATCCTCAGCTTTGCATTTTTTTTTAATATAAATTTATTTATTTTATTTATTTATTTTTGGCTGCATTGGGTCTTCGTTGCTGCGCGTGGGCTTTTCTCTAGTTGCGGCGAGTGGGAGCTACTCTTTGTTGCGGTGTGCGGGCTTCTCATTGGGTGGCTTCTCTTGTTGTGGAGCACGAGCTCTAGGCGTGCCAGCTTCAGTAGTTGTGGCACACGGGCTCAGTAGTTGTGGCTCGCGGGCTTAGTTGCTCCGCGGCATGTGGGATCTTCCCGGACCAGGGCTCAAACCCGTGTCCCCTGCATTGGCAGGCAGATTCTCAACCACTGCGCCACCAGGGAAACCCTGTATTTTTTTAATGATTATTCTGGCTGTTGTGCGCTGAGTGGGCTGGAGGGAGGCGAGAGAGGTTCTGGGAGCCTGGTTAGGATCACAGCTGGGATCCAGGAGAGTAATCTAAATGGCCTTCCTCCCAAGCACCAGGGTGGTGGAGATACAGCCACGCAGGAAACGTCTGTTCCACTAGAGCTTCTAGAACTACTCAGGGGAGGGGGTGCCCTGTCCCTCGGAGCAGACCCACAGGGCTCGTCCACAGAGATTTCCAGCTTGCAAGATTCCGAGTCCACAGAGCCCCCTGGCGGGGCCTGGTGACCAGCTGCATACCGTCCCACATCATTCCTACTGGGCCAAATACTCATTGAGCTGCACTGCCCAGCCACCTGAATGCAGCTCTTGCCTTTGGCTGAGTGAAGACACCAGGCAGAGGAAGGAGAGAAACAGACAGAGACCTAGTCCTGAGTCAGACACGATGAGGGCGAGCCGGTTAGTAGCCCTGTGACCTTGCACAGCTGCTTTGCTTTCCCTCTTGTGCTCCAGTTTCTATATCTTACTGCAAAATGGGGTTAATCCAGCTGTCTCCTGGGGTTTCCTGAGGGTTCCTAGGAAGTAAGTGGGTTCATACGTGCAAAGATTCTTTAGCACAGAAGCTGCCCCTGAGAAGCCCTCAATTTGGACCCAAGTTTGAATCGCACCTCGGCCACTTAGCCTCTGTGACTCGGGCAGGTTAACAAAGTTCTCTGGGTCTCAGCTTCCTCAGCTGTGAAAATGGGGCTGTAAAACCTACCTGGAAAGGTGGTGGTGGAGATTAAATGAGCGAGGGCTACTCAGTTTTATTTCTGCCTCTGTGTCCGCACAGGGAGGGGCACCAGGAGCTGGGAAGGCGGGAGGTGGAGGGAATGGAAATGAGACAACTTTGAGCGCAGACCCAGGACTTCAGAGGCAGCCGGGTAACGCCCTCATTCCACACCCACCTCTCTGCATAAAGAGGATGGAAATTATTCAGAGTGAAGTGGAATCTGCCAGGTATCCCTGGGGAGAGACTCTAACTAGCATTTAAAGGGATTCTGGAAATGGATATGCTGACGAGGTAAAGCCCTTCAGCTTGGACCCGCTCAGCCCTAAAAACGTGCATCCTGCTCCAACAAGGGAAGCAGAGGAAACCTCCCCAAGTTGCTTTCCTGTTTTGCAGTTGAGGAGGGCACTTTGTGTTTATTCTGCCAGCTCCAGATCGTCAGCGTAAAGTCAGCTTGCTCGGGGTAGTGCGCTATTTTTTTAAATAAATTTATTCATTTATTTGTATTTATTTTTGGCTGCACTGGGTCTTCGTTGCTACGCGCAGGCTTTCTCTAGTTGGGGTGAGCGGGAACTACTCTTTGTTGCGGTGTGCGGGCTTCTCATTGTGATGGCTTCTCTTGTTGCAGAACACAGGCTCTAGGCACGCAAGCTTCAGTAGTTGCAGCACACAGGCTCAGTAGTTGTGGCTCGCGGGCTTAGTTGCTCCGCGGCATGTGGGATCTTCCCAGACCAGGGCTCGAACCCGTGTCCCCTGCATTGGCAGGTGGATTCTTAACCATTGCGCCACCAGGGAAGCCCCAGGGGTGGTGCGCTTTTATTCCCTTATTCCACACAGTCACGAACACCCACTTGGTGCCAGGCACCTTGCCACAGAGCAGTGAGGCTTGGTGTGTGCCTCGAGGACCTCACAGTCAGTGCGGGCAAGGGCAGTAGCATCAAACGGCACAATAAGGGCTACCATGGGGGCAGGACACGGAGCTGCGGCGGCCCAGTTAGAGAGACTTCATCAGGGAAGGGGGTATCTGAGCTGTGTTTTGTACTGAGTAGAAGAAATGAAAACAAAGTGGGCACCCTGAGCTGGGCACTGCTCAAGCATCATCTCTGAGTTGGGAAGAAAGGCAGTGCAGGTGGAGGAAAGAAACCGTGTGGGCAAAGGCAGGGAGGTGGGGGAGGGGATCTCAACCCCTGAACTGAGCCACCAAATACCCCCAAGAAAAGGCCTAACCAATCAGAATGGAAGGAGAGTTGCCAGAGAATTCTTTGTACCAAGGCAGTTCAGAGATGAAATAAATCTAAAGAGCAGCAGAGCTAGTGAAGTCCATTGAGGTCATTCTCTCAAATGAGAGGAAACTGGGGGATCAGAGAGGTGAGGACACAAGCCCAGTGTCACACAGCAGTGAACTCACAGCCAGGACTGGAAACCAGGTTTCCTCTTTGCCACCCAGGCGTGGATTCCTTTCTCTGCACTAAAGCAAGGGTCCCTGGGGGCCAACAATGCTCATTCTGGACAACAAACTGGGAGTTCTACTAACACAGCGTACTAATAGCCTTGGGCCAAGAACACCCTGTAGCCCTCTTGCTCATATATCAAGGGCTGGGAGAGGGAGGAAAGAGAGGATGCAAACCCAGACTCACCAGGACCCAACCTACCAATCAAAGGAAAACAAAGGCTCACACACTACCTGGTATTGGAAACAATCTAAACTTCCGACATTAGGAGAATGATTAAACAATAATGAATTTACTCAACTGACTGTTCCTCAGCTATTAAGATTTTACAAATATAGTAATATTAAAATACCTTAATACTAAGAAAAAAGATATAAAGTGATAATAATATATTAATACTATCTAAAAGAAAAAAGCAGAAAACAATAACTGAAAAGGCAAACTAAAAATGTTGGCAAATGATTATTTTGGTAAGTAAGGATTTTGCTAAATTAAAATGAGCTCAAAGTAATTTTTAAAATTTTAATTATGTAGTTTTTTCAAATTGTCTTTAATCAGCATGTTATGCCTTTATAATACTAAGGTATACACAGCATATATCCGTAAATATCTATCTATATAGACATATGTAAATGATGTTTCTCACTTCTGTTGGAAATTCCAGGCTAGCCATGTTTAAGGTCAGTTAACAGGCAATTCATGTACATCTGCTTATGTGCCCAGAATTGTGCTACATTGTGGAAGATAGAAAAAAATTAGAAGATACAGACTTGTGCTCTAAGTCTTAGAGGAATTTGACTAGTACAAGTGCAGACTCTGGTGTATAGCAGGTCCTCATTAACCATTCATTGAATGAATGAGTGAGTGAGTACAAGTCCATGAGGGCTCTATGTAGAGAGAGAGAGTCTGTGATCAGCTCAGCCGCATCCTCACCCCATCCACTCAGGGGAAAATCCTGGAACTGCTTTTCCCAGAGTCCCTTTCAGTTCTTGGCTCTGGGTCCATTCTGCCAAAGAGAGGCTCTTGAGGGGCTTTGGAAGACTGAGGATGAGAAGTCATTATGTCCCAGGGGCAGCTGATTGCAAGCACGTGGGCATTTGGCAGATGTTTGCGGGTATCACCCTGAGAACCACCCTTTTTGGTACCACAAGCTGTTGAATCACCAATCACAGCTCCCAGCCCTTCTGGGCAGTGCCCTGGGAATTCCTCCCCTTGGGGTAGCAGCTGAGACCTCTGCACTTCAGGATTTCCTGAAAATGGAAATCTCCACATTCCAATGGCCGTGGAAATCTCTAATTCCCTGTATTAAACCTCTTTCTACTTGAAATACCTAGAGTGACTTCTGTTCCGCCCAAGCCATGACTAATATGGGCGATATAATGAAGTAATGCAGGACTGAGTGGGTCCTGGTGTTTTACGAGTTACACAAATGCTGGCAAAGCTGAGTCATGGGATCCAGTCTAAGCTAGAAGAAACAACTAGACATGTGAATTACATGTGTGTGGATGAATGACTCTCCTTCCTTCTTGCTTCATTCTGGCATCCCTTCAATCCTTCCCTCACTCATTCAGTTTCTTTCTCTAAAGCTTCTGCTTTTACCATCAGGAGAGATGAGAAAAGCATGTCATCAGCTTTTTTCTAACAGCTGCTAATAAATATTGATTTTTTTCCCAGGAGGATCTCATTTGGGTAATTAACAGTTTGGTTTCCTGGCAGTGGTGGCCAAACCCCCCACATACGCCAAAGGTAGTCTTTACCAAGTCACTGAGTCATCGCAAGCCCAGGCCACTCATTTTCTGGGACTGCTTCTGGGTGAATTCAGCCCCTACATCCTCAGGGGCCATGCAAGAGTGGCACAGAGCTCACTCCAGTCTGGCAGATGCACTCAATGCCAAGGACAGGTTTGGCCATCTCATTCATATTCATTATCCATCCACTCAGTACACATGTGCAGACACTGGTGGTGGAAGATGGAGACACAATGGCAGCAAGACATGGTCCCCATCCTGGAGGAACTCAGATAATCTGGGACAGCAACCAATGCTAAAATGGCAATCATAGAAGGGTGCATCATTTATAATCAAATAGTGTTTTCAAACTAAGTGCTGTTACAAAAATAAAAATGAAAACCAAGAGACTAAAGATTGAGCGCTGAGTGGAAATAATTTTATTCCCAGTCAGGGAACATCCGGCAGACAGTTCAGGTTCTGGAGGATGAGGTTTGGAAAGAAGGAAATAGAGTTTGTCTTTTAAGTCCAAAAAGTGGCAACTCTCCCTTTTTCACTCAGGGAAATAAAGCCTCTGAATGCCATTGACTGGCTGGTGACACCTAGGCTGAGCCCTCAGGTGCACGTAAATGCCAAGATGGCTGCAGAGGTCTCTGCTGTGGACAGAATGTGCCTGCCCTGGGAGTGTGGCTTCCAGTGGCCTCTGCCCCTTACCTTGGATTGTCTAATTTGGGATTATGGCTCCCAGCTGTCATTTTAGCAGAAGTCAGGTCTGCACCGCCGGCAGCAGACTAGATGGTGTGTCAGGGCTCATTAATAAGATGACCATATACTTTATCATCTCAACAGAGCACTGGTTAGAGTGAAAGAGTGACTGTTAACAATTACAGCAGGACAATACAACAGCCGTAACTGGGATGGCCCCAAGGAGGGTGGTCAGTACCTAAAGCAGAAGCACAGGGGAAAGACTGTGTGTTGAGCCTGTGTAACACTCTACCAGCTGTTCATTAGCGCTTTCTTTCATTCATTTCAATCCTCACAACGACTTATGAAGTAGATGTTACTAATCCTCGTTTTATAAATAAAGACCCAAGGCTCAGATAATTGAGGAACTTGCCTAAGTTGAAGGATTAGTAGGAGGTGGAGGCATAATCTGAACCCAGGTCTGTCTGACTCTAATATCCATTCTCATCACAGCCATTATTACAAGCTTCAAAAATGGTGGCATTTGCCCTAGACGGCCCTCAGTCTTTAGGCCAGTGATACAGGTTTTCATTAACAATTGTGACGTGGGTCCCTTACTGCTGTGTGCCATTACTTTGTACAAATTCAACCACTGATTCAATTCAGTTCAGGTGAACACACATTTGAGCTGGACTTGGCACTGTGGATACACAGCTGAAGAGGTTATTCTGGCCCTGAAGGATCTCACAGAACATGGGGAAGGCAGACAAGAAAAACAATAAGTACTGAACTGTATAAGTGCCGCCAGGATGGAATATGTGTAAGTGCCGGGTTAAGTGTACGACAGAGTCTCAAGGTCTCATAGAATCACCACAAGCCTCTCATCTATCTCATCCAACAGAGACATGCCAGAAGCCTTCCCAAAGGAGGTGTCAACTGAGAATAAAGGATGGGTAAGAATTGGCTAGAAAAAGAATCAGGACTAAAGCCTGGGGAATATCACATGCACAGGAACAGGGATGTGAAACAGCCTTTAAGGACACAGAGACACAACAAATGATTCTGTCTGGCTGGAGGGAAGAGGGCCTCACCCTGCCCAGAGGATGCCACCCGAGATTCACCTGTGCCAGCCTTTGTATCCCAACCAAAGGAAATGGTCAGTAGCAAGCACGTGACCCAAGGAGGACCAACAATAATCTCCTGGGGACTTTTCTTCCACATCTATTTTTTAATTTATTTTTATGTCATTTATTTATTTCTTTTTGGCCCTGCTGCACAGCTTGCGGGATTTTAGTTCCCAACCAGGGATTGAACCTGGGCCACAACAGTGAAAGTGCAGAGTCCTAACCACTGGACTGCGAGGGAATTCCCCCACATCTATTTTTTTTTAATCTTCATTCATCCGAGGTTTGTGAGAGTGGAGGCTGCCAGGGCCAGCTCGCCACTACGTGGAGAAGACTTGTCCGGGGCGAGAGCCAAGATGCAGCAGACACTGACAGAGAGACAAAGAGAACTAGAGACAGAGAGGAACACCCAGAGGACCCAGTTTGAAACTGGCTCCAGCCACGCCCGAAATTCAGAATTTATATATCTTGGCCTTTCCAGTTATACGAAGCAATAATTTTGTTTTCTTGCTTAAATTCTATGTTTTTTTTTTTCTTTCTGTTTTTTTTGGTTCTAATACAGTGAATCTGAGATACCTCTGGGCCATCCAAGTGGGGATGTCCAAAATGTGTCTACAGCTCAGGAGACAAGTCAGGAAGCATCAGTGAATTTGAAAATATCACCATGGGAGTTGAAACCTCAGGAGGGAACGTCATTGTCGATGGGGGTACACGAGTGAAAAGGCAGCTGACTGATGTCCGAGCCCTGGAGAGAACAGAGAGAGGAACCCAGCCAATAAGACTGAGAAGGAACCATCGGAGAGGGAGAGGGAAAACTAGGAGGGAGTTGATACCAGAAGCTGAAGGAGGACAGCATAAAGGAGAGGGACTGCTCATAGGGCCAAATGTCACAGAAAAGTGAGACGGATACCCCCTCATAGGAAAACTGGAAACACACACCCTGCCCAGGGCTGTGAGGGAGAGTAAGGTAATTGCCATAAGAGGGGTCAACGTGTAATTGAAGGTCGAAGGGCAGATTCTACAACCATTTCCATTTTCATCTTATCTCACACGTTGCCGGTCCCTCCCTTGAGTGCCTCTTCTCTTGGTTTCCGTGCTGACTTCTCTCCTTCCTCTCCCTTGGCTTCTTGTCCTACCTTCTCCGAATTCCTTGGTGAATCTTCATTCTCTAGGCAGCCTCTTAAATCTTAGTGTTTCTCAAGGATCTGGCACTCGCTTGTCTTCCTGCTACACTCTCTTCTCAGGCACGCCGTTCATTTACCAGCCCTGTGACAGCCCGTGACTATTAAACCCCTGGTACAAGCCCAGCATCCCCAAACCCACATCTACAGCCCAGGAGCTGCTAAAGCCGTGCTGGCCAGGGGGACTTCGTCCCTGAAGAGACCTCAGATATGTCCATGAAGGATTATGACTAGAGATCTCCCCTGAGAGGGGAGTCAGGCACCACCAGGGCCACCACCTACAGATAAGCATGTTGAGCACTGCACAAAGAGGCCCAGTTGAAACCCAGCTGGGCTGAAATCCAGCCTGTGCTCCACTCTCCAAGCCACTCTCTGGGCCAGAGCTGTGTCTCCTGGGAGAAGGGCTGTCATTTCCTCATTAACACTGTCTACTTGCCAAAGCCACACCCCAGCAAAACTCCTACCGCCCAGACGGGTGCGTTTTCTAGTTAATACGAAGATGGATTTTGGACCAACTGAGGCTCAGGGGACCCAGGAAACAATGAGTAAGGGGGATCTTTCCAGAGAGCAGAACAGGAGGCTGGCAGACGAGATAACCAAGGAATTTACTCCTTTGAGATGGTAGGGAGTCTTCAGAAGTCCTGTCCGGAGGACTGGTCGTTGTGTCAGGCCAGTGACTGTGCCATGTTTCCATTCTCTCCTTTTCCAACAGTGTGTATAGCGGTTCTCCTGCTCCTACTCTGCCACTGCATCCTGAGCATGTCACGGGGGGCAGAGATGACATGGCCCTGGGGCGTTTAGACCACTGGACAGTAAGGACATCCAAATGTGAGGGCACGCACTGCCCATCATTTAGAGAGCCCAGCTTTCAAGTTGGTCAAGACTTTGGGGTTGTCTCCCTCGAGAAGGGGGTGTATTCTTTGTAAAAGGACAAGGGTATTTTTGGTTGTCAAATGGTGTGCTGAGGCCAGGTGCAAGTTGCTAGCTAAAAGGTTACATTTCTCAGCCTCCTGTACTTACATGAGGCCATTTGATTAAATTTTAGCCAATAATGTGTAAATAGAAGTTGCTGGGTATGACGAGCTTAAAAAGAAGATAGACAGTTGCTGGTATAGGCACTGTTTTTTTTTTTTAAACCTTCCACTCTTTCTCCTTCTTCCTGCCTGGAATGCAAAGATGATGGCTGGTGCTCTAGCAGCCATATCTGACTATGAGGCAATTCCAAGTGGAAACTATACACTAAAATGGTGAAGCAGAAAGACAGAAGGGTTCCTTGGCCCCTAAAAGATACCATGGAACCAACACACCAGTTCTTAATGTTAAGTACAATCAACTATTATCTTGTTTAAGCCGCTGTTTTTTTCTGGTTTTTGATTCTAGTAACTAAATGTAATTCCTAACAAATCCTCTATAAATATGCAGAAATTCCCAAAGTTATTTCTCTATAGTTGAGATCTCTCCCATTAACTCCAAAGCTGGCCTCTAGCTGGATGTGCCAGCTGTCTTGAACTCAACATTTTCAAAATCAGGGACTTCTCTGGTGGTCCAGTGGGTAAGGCTCCGTGTTCCCAATGCAGAGAGCCCGGGTTCGATCCCTGGTCGGGGAACTAGATCCTCACGCATGCCACAAGTAAGAGTCCGCATGGCGCAACTAAGAAGTCCACATGCCACAACTAAGAAGTCCGTATGCTGCAACTAAAAAGATCCTGCATGCCGCAACTAAGACCAGCACAGCCAAAATAAACAAATAAATAAATATTTTTTTTAATTAACAAAAAAATCATAATCAAATTCATTATCACTATGTCTAAGCCCATCCCCTTTGAGTCCATTCTCCAACTTGGGGTGTGTGGGGTTGATAACTGAAGAGCTGACAAGCAATGAGCACTGGGCCTCAGGAAGAGGGCCAGGTGCCAGGACCGCCGCCTGAGAGTTCAGAGAGGATGGGCTCACAGCCACACACCGGGACCCTTCCTGGGCTAAAACCCCACTGGGGAGTCACTGCAGGTCAACTTGCTCCAGACCAAGGATCTAAGGGAAGTCAATACCCGTTGTGGGCAGAGGAGACAGGAGCGGCCTCTCAGGAGGCCCCAGGTGATTTTTATGAGAGTGGATAAAGTACAGGCCAGGTATTACTGTTGGAAATGTCTAGCAATATTTTGTCAAGAATTGACCCTGGGGGAAACATTGGGAGAACCTCTTAATCATGTCACATAGGTGGCAGCCAGGAAATGGCATGTTCTCAGGTTTGTTGGGCCCGAGTGAGAGTGAGGGCATGTGTGCAGCGTGTGTGTGAATGTATGGTATGCTGTCTGTGCTCCGGATGCGTGAGGTTTGTGCAGCGTGCACAGTGTAAACGTGTACACGCAGGTACCTGCTATGTGTGAAGGGTTAGGGTTTGGAGGGAGGTGGTGAGCAGAAGAGTGAGGGAGGCTGGTGTGCCTTTCCCTTAAGGGAACATCTAGGACCGTGAGAGTTTACCAGCTATCTCCCACCTTCCTGTCTACACACCCCTGTGGGCCCTACAGAAGCTTATGAGGTAAGGGTTAACATCGCTCCTGTTTTTCAAGTGAGGAGACTTAGGCGCAGAGAGGCAGAGTACCCCAAAAAGGAATTTCTTTCACGAAGCTGTCAACACACCAGGCTTTGCATGTGAGACCTGTGTGGACGCAGGAACTCAGAGGGAGAGGAGACGATACCTGTTATGAAGATGTTAGCGTCCACTTGTCCATCAGAGGCTCTCGCACCCCAGTTACGCACTTCTCCATTCATTTATTCGTTTGTTCTCTCAGTCTCAAACTCAAATTCAGCCCCTCCTGCACATCAGGCCCACTTACCTGGCTGCGTGTGGGAGAGACAAGGTGAGAGGCCTGGGCGCCCAGAAGTGGCACGAAAAGGACAAAATGGCACTAATGGGAAGTGAGTGGAGGAAAGGGGATTAAGGAAGAGAGAGTGGGCAGAACTGAATTAAATTCTGAATACCTTTCAAGCTTTCTTTTCTTTACATTCAGACTCTACCTGATTGAATTCCAGGACCCTGGAGTTTATGTTCCAAATGTCTTCTAAGATTAGCACGCACAGCCCTGCACCTGTGCAGCGTCCTCTGAAGTTACCAAGGGCACCACCCCTGCCCTTCTCAGCTGCCTGCTTCCTGAGGTTCTGCCAGCCGGGAGGGAGCGGGAGTTACCAGGCTGGGTTCTGACTCAGCTCTGTTGAGAGAGAGCTGGGTGGCTCTGGACAAGTGACTCGCTCTCTGGGTCTCCATTTATCCCAAGTGAAGCTAGCAGGAAAGTGAAGCTGGGATCTGGGGGGAAAGCGCAGGTACTCATGTGACACAGTGTCAAGTTCTGTACAGAGGACATTGGTGACAGGGCAGGGCCTGTGAGCTTCTGACCCCATAACCACTGTTCCTTGTCCTTTTTATTTTTTTTTTTTTAATTTTTATTTATTTATTTATTTACAGCTGTGTTGGGTCTTCGTTTCTGTGCGAGGGTTTTCTCTAGTTGTGGCGAGCGGGGGCCACTCTTCATCGCGGTGCGCGGGCCTCTCACTTTTGAGGCCTCTGTTGTTGCAGAGCGCAGGCTCAGCAGTTGTGGCTCACGGGCCTAGTTGCTCCGCGGCATGTGGGATCTTCCCAGACCAGGGCTCGAACCCGTGTCCCCTGCATTGGCAGGCAGATTCTCAACCACTGCGCCAGCAGGGAAGCCCCATGTCCTTTTGACTTTCCAAGTGCTTTCTCGTCTAGTTTGTTAGATCCCTAGGTCTTCCCTTCAAGACCATCCTGTTCTGAGCAAAGTGAAGTTTTAGAGAGGTTTTTAGGTTTGCCAGAGGCCTCAGAATAAGTCAGTGTAGAAACTAGAAATCAGACCCAGGATCCCCAGCCAGGAATCCAATCATTTCTTCCTTACTTCTTTCCATATGTAATGTGTACCTTCTGGGTACCAGATGCACAGCAATAAACTGGAGCCGGTGCCTGCCGGCAGGGAGGTGCAGTGCAGTGGGGAAGAGAGGCAAGTGCACAAAGTGTCAGTGACAGTGATACAGTGGGCCAACCAGCCAACTGCGGGGATGCAGAAGAGGGTCCCTCCACCTCGGCCTGCCGGGGCGCTGGGAGTCACTCTGTGCTTGCCCGAGTGTGCATCACAGTGGGAGGAGTGAGGCTTGGCACTCCACCCTGCCAAGATGCTGGCCCCAGGGGGGGTCCCTCACTCCAGCCTCCCCGGCTCCAGCTTCCCCATTGCCCCCAGACATCCAGGTGAGCCCCAACCTCCATTCCCTCCAGGAACCTTTGCTTGCAGGCCCAGCAGGCCTCTCCACGCCCCTAGGTCCTACGGGGATCGGGGTCAGGTGTTAGGTTGAGAAGGTGCACACTTGCTTCCCTTTTAGTCTCAGCTACTGGAAAGGGCCACTTGGATTTCTGGGAGAATTTTATCCCCTTCCCTCCATGTCATTCAAGAGTTTTCTTCATCATTTCATTTTTAACAAAATTGGTAGGTTACTCAAATCTGCTCCCAACGTCAAAGCTGTCGAAACATCTTTTGGATTCTGTTGTGGTGAATGTCAGGAGGTGAAAGCGTCCTCTCGACAGCTGGCCCCGGAGTTCCTCTTTGGGAGGGGACTACTTTTGTTTTGAGAAAATACTTTGACAAGCACCTCGGGGTAGAGGGTGAGACTGACAGCAACTCAGCCACAAAGCCACTGGGAAAAGTGGCCTCTGAGAAAAAGAGCTTTGCTCTGCTCTGGAGAGGGAGGGGGATGACGCAGAGGGAAAGAGCCTGGAAGGAGGGAAGCAGGGGAGAGAATTAAGAGTAAGCCCAGGGTGGGCATGGAAGCAGTCAGCAGAGGTTGGTAAAAAAACTCTCAGTTATAAGATGAATAAGGTGTGAGTATCTAATGTATAACATGGTGACTAAAACTGGTAACACTGTATTGTATAAGTGAAATTTGCTAGGAAAGTAGAACCTAAAGGAGGTGAATACGTGAGGTGATGTATGTATTAATTAACTCGAGGGGGGGAAAATCCTTTCACAGTGTAGACATATATTAAATCATCCTGTTGTACACTTGAAATATCTTACAATTTTATTTGTCAACTATACCTCAATAAAGCTGAAAAAAAATTTAATTAAAAAAATTTTTTTAAAAGAGTAGACAGTAAAGTTCCCCCAGAACAGGGCGGAGTCCAGACCCTGACCCCAGAGATCGTTTCCTGCCGGGAAATTGTTAAGAACAGGGATGCCCAGTGCAGAACTTGAAAGCGTTCATTGCTGTGGTGTAAACCCGTCCATCTCCTCCCGAAACTTCAGCAAATTCTATCACATTCATGAACACTTTAAATGAGATTTTTAAAAATTGAAATATACTTGACCTACAATATTATGTTAGTGTCAGGTGTACTACATAGTGATTTGACATTTGCATACATTATGAAATGATCACCATGATAAGTCTGCTAACCATCTGTCTCCATACAGAGTTATTACAATATTATTGACCAAATTCCTTATGCTGTATTTTACATCCCTGTGAATTATTTTATAACTGGAGGTTTGTACCTCTTAGTCCACTTCTCCTATTTCACCCCCCAAACCCCCTCCCCTCTGGCAACCACTCGTTTGTTCTCCATATCTGTGAG
This sequence comes from Balaenoptera musculus, assembly GCF_009873245.2. Classification (NCBI taxonomy): domain Eukaryota; kingdom Metazoa; phylum Chordata; class Mammalia; order Artiodactyla; family Balaenopteridae; genus Balaenoptera; species Balaenoptera musculus. The sequence continues at coordinate 44,419,909 of NC_045792.1, forward strand.
TCTGTTTTCATTTTGTTTTGTTTTTTAGATTCCACTTATAAGTGGAATCATATGGTATTTGTCTTTCTCTGTCTGACTTATTTCACTTAGCGTAATACCCTTCTACCATCCAGGTCCATCCATGTTGTTGCAAATGACAAGATTTCATTCTTTTTTATGGCTGAGTAATATTCCATTGTGTGTGTGTGTGTGTGTGTGTGTGTGTGTGTGTGTGTGTGTGTGTTCATATCTTTTTTATCCATTCATCTATAGATGGACACAGGTTATTTCCATGTCTAGGCTGTTGTAAATAATGCTGCTATGAAAATAGGGGTGCATATGTCTTTTTGAATTTGTGGGTTTTTTTCTTAAGGTAAATACCCAGAGGTGGGATTGCTGGATCATATGGTAATTCTATTTTTAATTTTTTTTAAAATAAATTTATTTATTTATTTATTTATTTATGGCTGTGCTGGGTCTTCGTTTCTGTGCGAGGGCTTTCTCCAGTTGCGGCGAGCGGGGGCCACTCTTCATTGCGGTGCGCGAGCCTCTCACTGTCGCGGCCTCTCCTGTTGCAGAGCACAGGCTCCAGACGCGCAGGCTCAGTAGTTGTGGCTCACGGGCTTAGTTGCTCCACGGCATGTGGGATCTTCCCAGACCAGGGCTTGAACCCGTGTCCCCTGCATTGGCAGGCGGATTCTCAACCACTGCGCCACCAGGGAAGCCCCCTATTTTTAATTTTTTGAGGAACCTCCATACTGTTTTCCATAGTGGCGGCACCAACTTACAATCCTACCAATGGTGCACAAGGATTCCCTTTCTCCACGTGGATTTTAAGAGCCTGAAGAAGGGGCGGAGTTGCTTTTCTGGATCAGTGTCATGGAGACAGAAGTATTCGTGAGAAGGTGAGCAGCCCTCACTCCCCGGGAACTTGCAACATTCTTCCGGACAACTCTGGACTTCTGCAAAAGAACTGTAGTTTGAAGAGGCCCAAGTTGACGTGTGAATTCCAATAAACACCAAGCAATTAATTCAACAAACGACGGAGGGTGTTGGACCAAGAATCTAACTTGATATAACCACGTGTGTGAGGAGCATCAATTCTCTGTGCTTCGCAAGGTGCCTTTTCTCAAGCTTGTCTCACCCCTCTCACACCACCTCTGGAAGGCAGTTTAGGCAGAGAGGCTGGTGCTCCTTTTATGGGTGCAGAAGAGATGCCCCCTTGCCAGGCCCTTTCAGGCTGCAACCCTCAGCCTGGCAGGAGACAATGATCCTCCTGCAAGGCTCACCAGGATTAGGAACCAGACAGCTTGCTGGGCTCTGGAACTTAGGAAACCTGGAAGATGAGCCTTATGAGAGGGCACGTGGGGAGGGATGATTTGTGTGAAGTTCTAAAAACTGCTTTGCTCTGCTTGGAGTTTGGAAAGAAACCACGAGTCTAGCACTTCTGTGGTTTCCCAGCATGCGTTTTGGCGGAGAGTTCACGGGCTCAAACATCTCCAATGAACAGTGGGCGCTGATGTCGGCTCCCAGCTCTCCCCTGGGCTGCTGAGAGCCCCCGCGCTCCTGGTGCAAGACAAAACTCGGGGGCTCCGCCTCTTCCCACGTCTCAGGAAGCCCCAGGTTCTGCTCCGGCTCTCCTCTCCCCAGGCTGCCCCGCTGGCCTGGGCACCGGGGCCCTGGGTGGGATCTGGTGGGCGGGGCTCGTGCTTGCGCTCAGGGCTCACCCGGGGAGCCGGCTGCTTGTTCTTAGAAAGTCCCGGAGCTTCTCTCCGTCGGGAAGGCCTGCCTGCCTCAAGGGCCAGAAGCTGTGAGCTGACGCGGCTATTTTCATGCTCTAAGCCTTGGGGTCCTCTCTCAGATTCTCTCTGACCTGTGAGTTCTCTTTAGTGGGGGAGAAGGTATCTTAAGCTCTTGGGGGAGGAGTAACTTCCTAGCTGTGATCCAGGCACCAAACGGCTCCCTGTACCCCACTTCTCTCCAGGGCCTTGCTACCTCCACACCCGAAACCAAGGGCAGAAGCCTTCCTGGCTCGTCTCCCTCTGTGAGACACATCCCCCCAGAGCTGGAGGAGGGGGGAGGGAGGGCTGAAGCACCTACGTCCTGTGTCCTACCGGCCACATAAACACCTCAAAGGCATCCTCTCTTCCAAAAACTTGCACCGATGAGGTTGATAACAATACGTCTAATAAATACATGGATGTGAGGCTTCTAACCGTCGCCTCTTTGTGCTTGAAGATCAAACAGGCAAACTGAACCCCGCTATTTCCACGAGCTCATGTGCGCTTAGGGTAAGAAATGAGAGCTAATAGCACCCAGCAGCCTCTGACTGGGAGTGCACAGTCCAGACAGCGTGTGCCTGGAGCGTGGTCCCTGCTGACAGTTGAGGCGCAAGACCTGGGTGCCCATAGAGCCCAGGACGGGTGGAGCCCCTGCGGGGAGATGACTCTGAGACACGCTGCGGAAGCCATTGGACACACGTGGCCTTGCTGGCCCCAGAGGCGCCCAGGCCACCTGCCTGAGCACATCAGGGAGTCCTCTGTGCATGGGACTTCCCCCAACTCTCCCCCCAACGTACTATGACACCCACTGCTTGCAAGTCACCTGTTACTCGGGGGAAAATCCAGTCAGTGGTTGGTCACAGATACCGGCGCCAGGCAGATGTGTGGCGTTTCTGAGGGTGGGATTGGGGGCAGGGGGGCAGGACAGTGGGAGGCTGCTGGACAACACATTTTCCCAAGCCTGGGCCTCTCCGTCTTTACCACCGAAGGGCCGACTCCGTGGCAGGGAGCGGACAGTTCATCGGGTCCACCGGGCTGAGATTCGACCTCGCCTAGGGCTTCCTGCCAGCCCTCCTGACAGCCAGACAGGCTGCTGGGAGAGGGACCTCACCCAAAGTAAACACAAAGAAAGGCTTTTGCGGAGAGGAGTGTGGAGCCCAACTCGGGTGGAGACTCGCGGAGGCCCCGTGGGAACGGATGTCGACTAGTGGCTCGGAGACCCGGGGTCTGGGTTTGTGGCCCATGGATCCCGCCCGCGGGCTTCCCGAGGCCGGCTGCGGGTCACCGAGGGGAGCCGGAGCCCTTGCTCAGCACTGAGACCATCACTCGTGGAGCACGGGTGCCACCTGGTGGCAAGATCTGGCGTGACCGATGTGACCAGCGACCAGAGAACCCGGGAACCAGACTCTTGAGACGGGGGTCACCAAGGTCACCACTACAGTGACTGTAATAATGGCAACACCTTATCCACACCCCACGTCTTTTCTGCCATCCTGTACTCTGTCCCCTCTGGGCTTTGGGGAGATGGGTCCTTCCGTCGTCACAACTGTTTTAATTACAAAAGGGGTAACATCTACATCAAAATAACAAGAATCTCCACCATACGCGCGCGCACACTTTCTGCCATCCACTGAGCTAGACACAGGGGTTAAAAATTACCAAGCTGTGGTCCTTTCCTTCAAGGGACTTAGATGCTCAGATATTTACAATTAACCAAAATACAAGACAGAGGGTGACAAAAATATTCAGCTGTGGGAGTAGAGATGAGGTGACAACTTGCTGGACATCAAAATTGAGCTTAAAATTGAGGCATTATTGAGGCTGTGAAATATGGATAAGAATTCAGCAGGTGACAAAGGGAAGGACATTCCAAGCAGAGGGACTGGCCAGGCAAAGGCAAAGACCAGTGAAAACACACAGTAGGTCCAGGAAACAGCAACTGTAGAATTTTGTGAGAGGGGGCAATGCAGGAAAAGATAAAACTTAAAGGACAACATGGGGATGAGTCAAGGTGTGCCTTGTAAGCTAGGTGCTGGGTTTGAACTTTTCTCCTGGGGGCTAAAACAAACCAGTGAAGGGTTTGAAGCAAGGAAATAACTAGGTTGATTTTTTAAAGATCTATTGAAGAGACAAGTATGCAGGGAGGCTGATTAGGGAAAATGGTTGCAGCACCAGTGACAAGACAATTCATTCAACAGCCAATAGGCATTGACAGGCCTGGATGTGCCAGGCGCTGTGCATACAAAAAAGCCCTTCCCTCTTGGAGCTTAGGTTCTGGAGCACGACGAGGGAGGGGTAGGAGGGATGGAGAGAAGGAGACAGACGCAAGGTATTGCAGAATTTGAATCTCCAGGACTTGATGATCAGTGGGTCAGGAAGAGGGAGAACTTAGAGATTGAGCCTAGGTGACAGGGAGAAGAGTAAGGCCCCTCAAGGCTGCGACAGAGGAGAAAGGGCAGGTTTGAGGGGGAAGGAGATGAGTCTGCTTTTGGATGTGATCAGTAAACGGAACAAGTAGCTATGATGCAAAAACTCCACAAAATCAACATGACTTTACATTACATTACATTACATTGCAATGACCCACCTCCCCAGTCCCATGAAAAGTCAGACTAGGTTTCCTAGGAAATTCTCCTGCCATTAGAGGTTAAAATTGTATTGACTATTGGGACTTCCCTGGCAGTCCAGTGGTTAAAACTCTGTGCTTCCGATGCAGGGGGCACTTGTTCCATTCCTGGTCGGGCAGATCCCACATGCCGTGTAGCGCGGCCAAAAGAAAAGAAAAGAAAAAGAAGTAAAATAAATAAATAAAATAAAATTGTATTCAATATTGATTGTCAAGATAGAAATCTCCACAGATTCATTAAATGTTTGCTGAACCAGCCTATGGAAGGCAATTGCTAATGCTTATTAAGTGTTTCATGTGAAAGAAGCATCTTTCCCAGGGCTTCCTCCAGTTACCTTCTTTAACCCTCACAACTCTCTGTGGGCTCTGCAGTGGGCTCAGGTCACACAGCTAGCAAGGGCAGGGCAAGCCAGTATCTGCAGGAAGGTCACAAAGCCCTTAAGGGGAGCCTTCTACCTTCTCCTCGGGTGAGGACTGCACGCAATAGACACGATTTGGCCTGGAGTCACGTCTGGCCACTTTCCCATGTGGTCAATCTGCTTGAAGCTTAATGAGAAGAGGCTTCAGGCCCTTCCTGTTTGGTCGCAGTTTAGGGAGGTAAGATATCAAAAAGCTAGGAAAAGCAGACGTAGGAGAAATAAAGAGACAGCCCTCTGGTAGCATTACAGGGAAAAGAGGGGGTACTATTGCTCTTCCTCTTTGGGGATGATGAAAAAAATGTGGACTTCCGTGGTGGTGTGAATGCACGAAGCTCTGACTTCTGGAGGATCAGACTCTCACACGTGCCCGCCAGCGGCTCTGGTAGCACCAGGTCGTGGGGAACCACCTACACGGTTCTCCAACTAGAAGGCAGCCAGTAGCGTAAAGAAGCCCATGCATGCCAGGTTCTGGTTCTGGGCCCTCCTGGGCTTGTACAATTGTCCAGGATAAATGACTCTGCAATCCTCTTTTAGACATGGGGGAATTTAATTTCTTATTTTTGGCAGTTCTAACTTCCCACTATTCTTATTCCAGCTGTCATTATTGAAAAGATTGTTTTATCACTATAAAAGCATTCAAAACAATACTGAAAAAAAAAATCTGAGGGAAACCTTTATGATAATAGTAATAATAATATATCCCTAAAATAGTCCCCAGAAAATTTAAATCCATCTGCAATTGATATGGATTATTTCACCAGTATGGGGAATAAATATGGTCATATTACCTATGTTTTTTCTTTTTTTTTAATTTTTATTTTATTTTTTGAATGGATAAAGAAGAGGTGGTACATATATACAATGGAATATTACTCAGCCATAAAAAAGAATGAAATAATGCCATCTGCAGCAACATGGATGGACCGAGAAATTGTCATACTGAGTGAAGTAAGTCAGACAGAGAAAGACAAATATCATATGCTATCACTCACATGTGGAATCTAAAAAAGTGGTACAAATGAACTTATTTACAAAACAGAAATAGAGTCACAGATATAGAAAACAATCTTATGGTTATCACAGGGGTAAGGGGAGGAGGAATAAGTTGGCAGATTAGGATTGCCAATGTTTTTTCAATTGATTTCTCTCCTACTATGTTTCAGAAACTCTTATGCACTAGAGATACATCAGTGGATGAAACAAAGATTTCCATCGTTGTGGGGCTTACTCTCTGACAGGGGGAGATAGTGAAGCAACAGATTTAATAAATAAGTAAATAATTTAGCATGCTGAATGGTGTTAGTGTTAAGGATTTTTTTTAAAAAGTAGAGGTGGTTACATGGGTCTGAGATGCGAAGGTGGGGTAGGCCTCATGGAGAACACGACATTTAAGCAAAGCCTTGAAGAAGGTGACTCTGGCCTTCACAAAGCCACAGAAGTCCTAGAACATCTTCCAGGACAACATGTGTCCAATACCTTACATTTACACCACTTAGATGGTCTTCTCCAGTGGTGCTTCTTAGAACAAATTTTTACTCCAAAATGACCTGCTGAGTACTTACACCAAAAAGTAGCAGCAGTTTCTCTCACTATAAATGTTAAATTCAGCTCCCAGAACTTATACAGTTAGGGTTATAATCCGAGTAACAGCTTCATAGAATACCAAGGCTGGTGGTACATCTGTGGGTCTCAGATCACTTGGAGACGTGACCTTAGTGTTTATTAGATTTATCTATGTGAAGTTCCCAGGAGGACACATGGCACCCAGAGAAGGCTTAGCAAGTTTTAACGAATGTTACCCCCTATTTTCCTATATCTTACACAACCACTCCTTTGGGTTCAGGCACATGGCTTTAAGAAATCTCATATGGCCCCAAGAAAAGCCTACATTTAGGACCACTGAGATGACCGTAGGCCTACAGTCCCCAGTAACTATAAGAATTACTCTTTCAAGATTGAGAAAAATCCCTTAGCACCCAGTATTGTGTATAGACAGTAGGCACACAATAAATGTTTCCATAAATAATACATGTTCTGCTTCCAGTAATGGTGGAATAGATAATTCTTTCTTCCTGTTCTTTGGCTTGCATAATCTCTATTGATCTACCTTGAAGTTCAGTAATTCTTTCTTCTGCCTATTGCTGAGTTTCTCCAGTGAATTTTTAATATATAGGTTATTGTTCTTTTCAACTCTACAATTCCCATTTGGTTCTTTGTAAAAAGTCTATCTCTTCATGATATTCTCTATTTGATGCAACATTGTCATCATACCTTCCTTTTTAAAAAATTTTTTTTGGCTGCGTTGGGTCTTCGCTGCTGCGCGCGGGCTTTCTCTAGTTGCGGTGCACGGGCTTCTCATTGCGGTGGTTTCTCTTGTTGTGGCTCAAGGGCTCTAGGCGCGCAGGCTCAGTAGTTGTGGTGTACAGGCTTAGCTGCTCCGCGGCATGTGGGATCTTTCCGGACCGGGGATCGAACCCGTGTCCCCTGCATTGGCAGGCGGATTCTTAACCACTGTGCCACCAGGGAAGTCCCTTTTATTTCTTTTAAGCAAGCTTTCCTTTACTGTGAAAATATTTATAATGGCTACTTTGAAGTATTTTCCTCCTAAATCTGACACCTGATCACTATCACAGTTTCTGTTGCCTGTTTTTGCTTTTGTCCTTCCAGTATATGGGTCATACTTACCTGTGGGTTTTTTTTGTTTTCGTTTTTTTTCCGCCTAATTAATTTTGATTTCAAACTGGACATTTTAGATAATATACCATAGCCACTCTGGGTCACTGACCCCTCCCCTTCTCCAGGGCTTGTTGTTCTTATTTGCTTAGCGACTGGCTGAATTATTTTAGTGAAATCTATTTCTCCCCCACAGTATTAAGCCTCTGATGTCGTTTCTCAGGGAGGTGTAGCTTTGAGTACGCCCCGTGACCCTGGGATGACAGTGGTACTGATAGATCTCCCTTCCATCTTTCCCTGACTCTGGCGTTGGAGTGGAGGCAATGGCAAGCTTCTCTTGGAACAACACTTGCACTTTAGGAAGTAAGTGCTCAGTGGGGGTGGGGAGTAGCAGTAACCTGAGGTCCTCTTGGCTTGCCCTTCATAGCATGGGGAAAAGGCAATCAGGGAACCAGTGTTCTCAGTATGCCGCACCCAAGGTAGAACCCTCCTTCCATGAGTGGGGGCTGGATAAAAGAGACCTCCCACCTCTAAACTGCATTTGCCTGGGATTTAGCCTCAGCAACAGGTAGCAGGGGCAGGATGAGAACTGATGAAGTCCTGATACTCCTGGAAGAAAGTCTTCTGGCTGGGAGCTGGGGAGAGAGGGAGCTCTGTGTTCCTGTCTTCAGCAGTCCAGAGTGGAGTCTCCAACCTTGCTGGGCTGGGAGGGGAGAGGGTAGGAGCAGTCTTGGTTCAAATACCGTAGACTTCCTTACTGAAAGATTCACCTTCTTTACTCCAAGTAAAACACCTTTTTTGTTGATGCTTCATAGCTTTTCTTTAAGAAATATTTCTTAATTTGCTGTTTTTCCTTAAGATGATTTCCAGAGGTTTTAAATGGTTGAGCTTTTAAAAATCATTTTCATATTTCACTGGAAAGCAGGTCAGCAAAGGTGCTAATACTCTCATGCCAGAAATCAATCTCCCTATTGAGTTTCAAGAGTTCTTTATATATTGTAGATAAAGCCCTTTATCGGATATGTATTTTGCAAATATTTTCTACCAGTATGTGGGTTACCTTTTCGTTCTCTTAAACGTGTCTTTTGAAAGGCCAAAGTTTCATATTTTTAAAAATATTTATTTTATTTGGCTGCTTTGGGTCTTAGTTGAGGCATGCAGGATCTTTCATTGCGGCTCATGGGTTCTTCGTTGCGGTGTGCAGGCTTCAGAGTGCGCAGGCTTTGTTGCCCTGCGGCATGTGGGATCTTAATTCCCCAACCAGGGATCAAACCCGTGTCCCCTGCATTGGAAGGCAGATCCTTAACCACTGGACCACCAGAGAAGTCCCAGTTTCATATTTTGATGAACTCCAATTTATCAAATTTGTCTTTTATGGACTGTACCTTTGGTGTCTTGTCTAAGAAATATTTGCCTAACCCAAGGTCACAAAGATTTTCTACTTTTTCTTCTAGAAGTTTTATAGTTTTAGGTTTCATATTTAGGTCTATGATACATTTTGGCTTAAAATTTTATACAGTTGACCCTTGAACAACACTGGTTTGAACTGCACAGGTCCACTTATACATGGATTTTTTTCAGTAAATACATTCTATAGTACTACATGATCGGTGCTGGTTGACTCTGTAAATGCAGAACCATGACTATGGAGGGCTGACTATAAAATTACACACAGATTTTCAACAGCATAGAGGGTCAGCACACCTAACCCCTGCATTGTTCAAGGATCAACTGTGTATGGTCTGACTTAATTTTTGTAATAAGGGTCAAAGATATTTTTGGGGTTTTATGGGGTTTTTTGTTTGTTTTTTGCATATGACTAATCAATTGTTCCAGCACATTTGTTGAAAAGATTATCCTTTCTCTACTGAATTCCCATGGCATCTTCGCCAAAAATCAGTTAACCAAATGTGTCTAGACTGATTTCTGAACTCTGTATTATGTTTGATTGATCTAATGGCCTATCTTCATAATAATACTAGAATATCTTGCTTATGGTAGCTTTATAATGTTTTAAAATTAGATAGTGTAAGCCCCCTAATTTTGTCCTGTTTCAAAGTAGTTTTGGCCATTTTGTATCTTTTGCATTTTAATATACATTTTAGAATTGGCTTGCAAAATTCTAATGCTTTTTTTTTTTTTGAGACTTCATTGGATTTTCTACATAGATAAGCATGCTATCTGCCATAAAAGACAGTATTACTTCATTGTTTTCCAATTTAGATGGTTTTCTTTCTTTTTCATATCTTGTTGCAATGGCTAGAAGCTCCTGTACAATGCTGAATAGAAGTGGTAAGAGCAGACATTCATGCCTTGTTAATATTAGAGGGGAAATGTTGAGTCATTCACAATTAAGTATGATGCTAGCTGTGTTATAGATGTTCTTTATTAGAAAATTCCCTTCTACTCCTAGTTTGGAGAAATTCCCTCCTATTCCCAGTTTGCTGAGAGTAATGAAAAATGGATGGTTAGCTATTGTCAAATGCTTTTCCTGGTTCAATTGAGGTGATCATATTTTTTTTCTTTTTTAGTGAGTTAACATGATGCATTACATTGACTGATATTCCGTTGTTAAACCAACCTTGAATTCCTGGGATAACCCCACTTGGTCATGATGTGTCATCCTTTTTTATGTATTATGTTCACTTTGCTAATATTTTCTTTAAAATTTTTTGTCTCTATGTTCAGGAGGCATGTTGGACTTTAGTTTTCTTTTCTCATAATTTCTTTGCCTGGTTTTGGTATCAGGGAAATACTGACCTCATTCAATTAGATGAGAAGTTTCCCCTCCTCTTTAACTTTCTGAAAGTGTGTACAGAATTGGTGTTATGTCTTCTTTAGATGTTTGGTGGATCTCACCAGTGAACCCAGCCGGTCCTAGAGTTTTGTTTGTGGGAAGGCTTTTAACTAAAAATTCCATTTCTTTAATAAATACAGTGCTATTCAGATTATCTAGTTCTTCTTGCATGAGCTTTGTTAATTTGTATCTTTTGAAGAATTTGTCCATTTCATCTAAATTGTCAAAGTTATTGGAATAAAGTTATTTATAATAGTCAGTGATTACACTTTTCATTTCTGAAGTATCTACAGTGATATCTCTCTCTTATTCCTGATAGTCCTGTGTTGCTTTTTTTTTTTTTCCATTCTGTTTGGCTGATGTTTACCAATTTTATTGATCTTTCTCAAAGAACCAGCTTTTGGTTTTATTTTCTCTTGTTTTAAAATTTTTATTTCATTGATTTCTGACATTATCCTTATTACTTCCTCTTTCCTGCTTACTTTGGGTTTAATTTGCTTTTTTCTGGTTTCTTAAGGTGGAAGGTAAAATCATTGATTTGAGAATTTGCTTCTATTTTAATGTAGGCAACTATTGTTATAAATTTTCCTCTAGGATTGATTGTCTAATCTGTATCTAATAAATTTTAATGTATTGTGTTTTCATTTTCATTCAGGCCAATATATTTCTAATTTATTATTACTTTTTTTAATTAGAAGCATGTTGTTTAGTTTCCAGATATTTGGGGATTTTCCAGATATCTGTTATTGATTTCTAATTTTCTTCTTCTTTTGCCAGAGAACATACTTTTGTATGGTTTGAACCCTTTATATATTATGACTTGCTTTACATCCCAGAATATGGTCTCCATTGGAAATGCTCTGAATGCACATGAAAACAATGTGTGTAGTGCTGTTGTTGGGTGGAGTGCTCTATCAAGGTCAATTAAGTCAAGATGGTTGATCGTGTTTTTCAAGTCTTCTAAATACTGATTTTCTGTCTACATGTTTTAACAATTATTGAAGGTGTTGAAATATCCAACTGTATTTGTGAGTTGGTTATTTCTCAGTGTAGTTCTATCAGCCTTTTCCTCACATATTTAGAAGTTGTTATGCATATATTTAGGATTGTAATTTCCTCTTGTTGAACTGACCTCTTTATCATTATAGACAACCATCTTAATCCTTAATCTTGGTAGTATTCTCAAGCTGTCAAGCAAAATCTACTTTATTTACTACTACTATAGTACACCTGCTTTCTTTAACTTATTGTTATTATATCTTTCTCTATACTTTAAGCCTAGTGTCTTTATACCTTAAGTCGGTTTTGAGAAAATAGCATACAGTTGGGCCTTGCCTTCTTTTATTCAATGTGACAATCTCTGCCTTTTTATTGGGTGTTTGGACCATTTACAATCAATGTGATTATTGATATGGTTGAGCTTCCATCTATTATCTTGCTATTTGTCTTCTTCTTGTTCCCTTTTCCCTCCTTTTTCTTCCTCCTTTTGGATAAACTGAATACTTACTAACGATTCCATTGTGTTTTGTTGTTGCATTATTAGCTAGAACACTTTTGGGGTGTGAGGAGAATTACCTTAGGGCTTATATTATACATCTTTAACTTATCACAGTTTTCCTTCAAGTAATATTATACCACTTCATGTATAGCATGAGAATGTTACCATACTATACTTCCACTTTCCCTTTCCTAAACTTTGTGTAATTGTTGTATGTTTTATTTTGAAATGTGTTATAAACTCCACAATAAATGGGTACTATTACTGTCTTCAGCAATTATCTTTTAAATAGATTTAATAACAAAAAAAGAGAGCTTTAGTATTTAGCCACATTTTTACCATATTTTCACACAGTATTATTTTATATCTGTTTGAAAGACTTTTAAAAACATTTCTTGTAATACAGGTCTACTGGTGATGTATTTATTTGGCTTTTGGATGTTTGAAAAAGTCTTTTTATTTTGCCTTTGTTGTTTGAAAAGATATTTTCACTGCATATAGAATTCTAGGTTGACAGGTTTTATTCTATCTTGTTCCTTTTACTATATGAAAGATGTTGCTCCACTGTCTTCTGGCTCCCATGGTTTTCAATGAGAAGTTTCCTGTCATTTTTATCTGAGCTCCTTTGTATATGACATGTCCTTTTCCCCCATCTGGATGTGCTAAGATTTTTTTTTTTTTTAAACCACTGGCTTAAAGCAATTTGATTAAGATGTGCCTTGGTGTGATCCTTTTCATGTTTTTTGTCCTTGGAGTTCATTGAACTTCTTGGACCTGTGGGTTTGTAATTTTCATCAAATTTGAAGAACTGTTGGCCCCTGTCTCCAAATGACCTGAATATGAAAATACAAAAGAAAGTATTTTTTTCTTTTCCCCTTCCACCCTCACACCCATCTCTTCTCCCTTGAGGACTCCAATTGTACGTACATCAGACTGCTTGAAGTTGATTCATAGCTCACTAAAGCTCTGTCCACTTTTTTTCCAGTCATATTTCACTCTAAATAATTTGAGATAGTTTCTCCTGCTATGTTTTCAAGTTTTCAAATCTTTTCTTTTGCTGTCTAATCTACTGTTAATCTCACCTAGTGTGGGGTTTTGTTTGTTTTTTTAATCTCAGACATTGCATATTTTTATCTCTTATATTTTCTGGTCCTTTTTATATCTTCTATAGCTCTAATTAACATGCTCAATCTTGCCTCTACTTCGGGACCACTACCTTCTTGATACATGGAGTACAGTTACAATGTCCTTTTGTACAAGTAATATTTCTATAATTTGTGTCATTTCTGGATCTCTTTTTTCTCCTTCACTTATGGGTTTTATAAGTTTTGGCTTTTTGCATGCCTGACAATTCTTTTTTATTGGATGCCAAACATTTTGAGTTTTACCTTGTTGCATATGCAAAATATTTGTATCCCTATATTCTTGTACTTTGTTCTAGGAGACAGTTACACAGAAACTGTTTTAGAAACCAGAAACTTTGGAGTTTTTAGTCCAGGGTTAATTTTGCTCTCCTACTGAAGTAATACTTTTCTGACTTTCCTATCTAGTGCCTTTGAGAATTACAAAGTTTTCCACTCCGGCGAGCAAGAACACAAACTATTAACCGCTTTGTGTGAACTTCAGTGATTATTCCCTCCGCTCCTTTCAGGTGGTTCTTTCTCCAGCCTCAGTAGCTTCGTCCCACGCAAACAGAAGTACTCAGCTTAAGTCTCAAGGGGACCCTCTCTATATCTTTATGCCTTCTTTCTGTGCAGCTCGCTCCTCTCTTGTACTCTACCCTATGAGCTTCAACCACTTTGGCCTCTTTGGACTCCCAGGTCTGTTTCCTCAGCTCAGGGAGACCTCTGGGCTCTGCTGTGGTGCTCTCTCCCTGAGCTGCAATCTGGAATCTCTCTCCAAGCATCAGCTAGTGCCATCACAGGACTCAATTCATTTGTTTTCCTTCTCTCAGGGATCACTGCCCTGCACTGCTTGATGTCCAGTGTCTGAAAACTGCTGTTTTATATACATTATCAGGTCTTTTAGTTTTTTTGAGTGAGATAATATTTCCAGTTTCTGTTCTGAAAGTAAATGTCAAAACCATTTTTGGAGGCAAGGTTTTTATTACAATGTTATATGATTACTTTTAACAGAGGGGAGTGAAGATACCACTTCTTGGGAGGTACTGTTATGTTCTGAGAAAAACAAAACAAAACTTAAACTTTCAACTCTGGAAGATCTGAGCTCAAATTCCAGTACTGCCACTTTGGGCAAATTACCAGTTCTTTCACTGGTAAAACAGAACTAATAATATCTATTATTAGGTTGTGAGGTTTGAATGAGATGTAAACAATCTGGTATATATCAGAGGCACCTCATACATTTTAGTTTCCTTATTTTCCCCCTAAAAAAATGAGTATCAGAGAAGCTATCTGTTAGGGCCCTGCCTGTACTGATAAGAGTGATTCCAAGTTTTCCCCTCTCAAATATCCTCTCTCTTATAAGGAAAAAATAATCATAATTAATATGCTATTGAAAAGCCAGGCACAAAGTGTAATTCTAGGAAACTGCCTGTGAATTTTTACCCTGTAAAATTAGTGGGAAGGAAGAGCCTTGAGTCCTGCCCTGTCTAACTCTCTGGTTTGGATTTGGCGTTTCTAAGTGCGGAACAATCCAGAATTCCAGCTCTGTCAGGAAAAAGCAGACAAATGAAACAGATGACAAATCATTTCTCTAAGACCTGAAGCCAAACTGGCTCCAATAGCTGCTGGAATGGTAATAGAAGACAATTTCCTGGAGTATTTACAAAATCATTTGTAAGGATAATATTTTCCAGACGTTTACGGGAGGACTAAGGGTAGCTTTTTAGTCTGCAGACTCCACAGAGTTAGCATATATTCAACAGGCAGTTGCTGGGACCGCCACCTCCCACTCTAACTCCTCCCCATAACCCCCATATAAAGGCCTGATTTAGGCACTGAGATGGGGATAAGCTGTGGGTTTTGCCCTTCAAATATATGCCAGAATATAAAGGAGCAACAGGTGAGTACACAGCTAATCGAAAATGGAATGTGCTTTATGTGCAGTGTTAGCAAACTGCTTCAGAAAGACAGGGATAAAAGATCAGCAAAACTTTCAAAGAGGAGGTGACTGAATATTTCAGAACACATGCAGAAGTGGAGTAGGGGAGGAAGAGAGAACATTCTAAATCAAGGGAGGGAGGTATACCCTGGGAAATGAATCTGAGGCCTGATCTATATAGGATTGGAATGTGTCAATTAGAAATGTTTTCAACTGAAAAGTAACAGAATCCTTGACTAGTACGGCCTTAAGAGATGGAGGTTTGTTTGCTCAAAATGCTCAGAGGTATGTGGTTACTGGCATTGATTCGGTGGCTCAAATGTCATCTGGGAGGCAGGTTCTTTCCATTTTTCAGCGGTGACATCTTTAACATGGTGGGTTTTCATCTTTTTACTTTTTACCTCATGTTTGCAAGACCGTTGCCACAGATCCAGATGCCATTAACTAGTGTTATGAACAAGAAAACAAAAGGAGTTGAAAAGACCTTTCCTTTAATCAGGGAAGAAAAAAATTTCCTGAGAGTTTCCCAGATTTTCCACTACATCTTATTGGCCCAAACTGGGTCATAAGACCATCTTCAGAGGAAAGGTTGGAAAAATATCTGGACAAGAAAGAGTAACATGAAAGGCCTAGAAAAATTGTGATCCATCCCCTGGGGCTGGGCATATTGCCGCCTTAAACAACGTAAGTGTTCTCAGCAAGGAAGAAAGATTAAACAATCAGTAGATGAGCAATTAACAATAACTGCAATCCCATTTTTGAGCTTTAATCCAAGTTCTAGTGAGACAAGAGTTCTAATGCAGGGGGGAAAAAAAAAAAAAAGCCCAGATGATTCAAGTATACCTCTAGTCTTATAGATTTATTTATTCTGCCCTCTTAGGTCTCAGGAGAACCTTACTGCTTTTCCTGAGAATGACAGGCTTCCCCAAACTGCAGACTCAGATTTAGATGCAACTGAATTTCTTCCTGTGGTTTTGCAGATTCTACTATATTACAAATTAAATTTCAAAAGGAGGAAGTTAAAATTTTTATTCATATAAAACCTCTCTTAATACATTTAACACATTTCCAACTTAACTGCTGCCTTTCTCAAGCATCACAAGGCCATTCATTCATTCATGCCACAAACAAACACTGAATACTTTGATGAAGCAAAGTACCTCGCTAGTTAACAGCTAGTTGGACCACTGGCCTCCAGTCAGATTTATATTCATAATAACCCTGCAGAGCTGGTACCTACTTTATTAATTCTGAGAAAAAACTCTTTCCTCCCCCTTCACACACTGCCTCTTCACCACGCCAAGTCTGGTAGGGTACACCGGTCACACAGGTCACTGGGACACGACTCTAAACACTCCCACTTTGAATGAATCCCTCTGGCTCCCTTCTGAGGGGAGAGGAGAGAAGGAGAAGCTACCTCGTTTCCTTACAGACTCCACAACATTCCTTTAGGCTCTTACCAGTCTCACCTTCAACTTTCTTTCCCTGGAGAACTCAAACTGAGGAAATAAATGGCAAAGATGTGGTAGGAAAGCCCAGGCTTTCCTGGCAGTAAAGAAACAAATAGGAGGGAAGAGGTAAGACATGAAATGTGTGTTTACAGTCTTCTCACACACCCCTTGTGGCACCCCATCCTATAATGACCAACAACAGGATTACTTCATGCTTTAAACCTTTTTAGACCTTGGGCACCAATCCCTCTCCACAGCCACAGGGTCCTCTTGTGGGACCAAAATCACCCAAAAAAGAAAATTCATTTAAGGGGTTACTTGATAACTAAAATAGTTTAGTAGATACTGAGGAAACAGCCCTCAGAAATTGCCTGGTCCAAATTAAAGGACAGAGGAAAGTAACATTCCTGGGGGACTGCAGTCAATATAGGTCCACAGGTCCACCTGTAGAAGCCTGGAGGGATGCTGAGACCACTATGCCGTGTGCTAAGACCAGGGAACATCCTATTACCTGCAGTCTGGGGTTTTCTGACAGGGTCAGAATGCTTTGGCAGGGGTGGAGGCAGAGGAGGATGGGCAGTGGGAGTACCTCAAACTGAACACAAGACCGAATAGGCAAGCTGCAGTGGCTTGTGATCTGGAGAAGTACAAATTACGCCTCGCCTGAGACCTCTGCTGTGGACCAGATGGTGCGCGCATGCGTGTGTGTGTGTGTGTGTGTGTGTGTGTGTGTGTGTGTGTGTGTGTGATTACTGGGATTTTCAGGTCTGCAGAGGCAAGGGTTCAAGCCCAATGTATTATTTCACTTAGGACACATTTGGATGAGGTAAAGGTGGAAAGAAAATAGAGAAAGCAACAGGAAATGAGTTCTTGCTCCGTCTGTGTAGCCACAGCAAAAGTCAGGTGATGTTACGCGGTTGTTGAGAAGAGACTGACTGTCCTGGATTTAAAGGTCCCGTGTTACAGAGGTCCATCTCTTTCCACACCTCTGCAGTTATCCCCCATTCCTTCCTGCCTAAAAAATGCAGAGCCATATCACAAGTCACCATCCACAGAAAGGGCCACTCCATTTTCACGATCCTTCCAGAGGCCCCCCGCGACCAGCTGTCACCCTAGGGAGCGATGGCGCACCCACATTCAAGGAGCATAGTTGGAACGTAACACCAACCAGCAGAAGAAAGGCAAGAGGCACAGGGACAAGGAGTGCAGAGAGGTAACCTGAGGTCAGACATGAAGATTCCAAGGCTGGGAAAGTGGAGAAAGGTGACAGCTGGGACAGAAGCATGAAAAGGGAGAGAGAGAGAGAGGCCACATCAAAGAGCAAGAAATCAGTTACCAGATATTAATTCTTTCCTCCAATTAAAAGTCACTCACTTTTCTCTCAATATAAAACAGCACATATTCTTATTCACCACAGCTGTAAGCTTCAGGCTATGCACTGTCCTGCTGCAGTCCTAGGACACGTGAGACCCAGAAATCACACATCAATGTCAGTCTCATTTCTTTGTAGTTACCCTTTGCCTAACTAACTATGGAGGTTTTACAAAGTCACCTGAGGCTACAGCTTGAAACAGAAAACAAGCCTTAACCCTGAAGTCCCCATATCCTGGCTAGAGGGAAGTCCACACAGCCCCCTGGCCCCGGGGCACAGCGCTGACCTCACGGCCACCTCAGTGCCCACACTCCTTTCCTTGCCAATTCCACAAGAAGGAATTGCAGAGCCAGCTAAAGCACCAGCGGGAAAGGGCTATGAAAAGGAGGCACAGGGTTACGGCGACTGTAAGAACAGTCTCCTGAACATCCACAATTAAGCTAGCCTCAGCCCAGCCCCACAGAAAACAGTTATTTCTTATTGTTTTTCTTAGGTCTTCTTCTTGGTCACTCATTTTCAGCTACCTAAATCGTCTATCATCTGAAAATGATTACTGAAGAGGTAAGCAGCAACAGGTCAAGGTATTAGGGGAGATAAAGTTTGTCAGATATGTTAGCAAAATCACAGTTCAGACATGAATACTTTTCTCTTTGTGGAGCAAAAAAGCATCCGTGCAAGAAGATTCTGTTGCTCTGACAAATTACTTTCTACTTATAAAAGTAAATCACAGGGGGAATTCAAGGACTCTAAGGGCTTGGTGACTTCTGATTCAAAGGCAGCAAAAACACCAGGCCACTGCTCCCAGTGGGCACGCCCCTCTGGCCCTGCTGAGAGGCCACTTGACCCCCCCCCACTGCGAGAAGGATGTGCCATAGCAAGTGGACGAAGCTCCCTGAAGGTAAACAAAACTGATTCTCCTTAACTAGACATTATCAGAGGACTTAGAAACTCAGGAATGTGATAACATATAAGCAGAAACAATTTTGTCAGCACTAACAAACAACTAAATCAATTGTTAGCCTAGACAAAATCTACAAGAAGATGAATACGCAAGCTCAACAAGAACACACTGTGTGACAAATGACCGATGTGGGTTTCGTCATGAAAGACATGTTTGTTCGAGAAGAAAGTAAATTCTAAGAGCAACGAGTAAAAAGATAAAATTCTAAATTAAATAACCACTGACTAAAGAAGAAATGAAAGCAAAAAATATACTAGACATCAACTGAGAGATGACAATGTTTACAGATCAAGAAAAATTACAGAAGAAATCATAGAATTTATTAAAAAAAAAAAAAGACAACCGAATCAAAGGTTTTATTTCAGAAACGGGTAATAAAATGGACTAAACTATCTGATGAAAAATGGGTAAGAATCTAACAGAATTGAGACAATTTGTTATCATGCAACTTGTTTCTTCACTTGGTTGGTACTAACTGTAGGATTTTACTAATACAGGAAATAGTTAATTAATACAGGAAACAACCATAATCCTATTAAGCACCTCAATGCACTGTTTTTCAGTCTATATAAAGATGTAGGAAATATTAAGAGGGCATAATAAGTGTTTAATATAATCAGGTCTAGTGGAAGGAAACTTACCATAGACAGGATTTCTTCGGAGTATAAACGGACTAAACAACATGTTTTGGAATGGACACATCTATTTGACTTTATTTATGATGCCAAGTTGCCAATCCATACCTGGTTAGTTAGAGGTAGAAACACATTCATTTTGATTGAATTCAGGAATACACACACAGTTTCTTTGTGTTTGCTCGATACTTTGCAGTCTGTCCCGATGAAATCAAATTGTCCTTTTCTATTCACCACTGCAAACTAGTTAACTGTTCATTCCAGCTATACATTCATTGTATGACTCTGCTTCATGATGGTTATTTCATTTCATACTTTCTATAAAATAAAAGATGACTATAGCTTGTGTTAAAAAAAATAAATCATAGGAATGCACCTTTTGACCAGTAAAATTTCACTGAACAATCTCATCATAACTCAGTAGAATTTGTCTTTCAATTTCATAGTCTTTTAATCTGAATGAATGAAAATAATAACTTATGGATTAAAAAGTTTTCTGTTTAACTGACAGGAAAAATATTATAAACATAATTTCTGAATAGAGAAAATGAGATGCAAGTAGCAATGCTGTCTTCACTGCTATAATACTTCATTTTTAAAAGTAAACAAAGTACTAATCACCATTTTGATTCCAGTGAATAAAAACTTAAAACTGAATTTATTAATCAATTTGGAAGTCTGAAGCCAAAAGGATCCTTTAACAGTATTGCCTAACAGACAAGTCAATCCTAAAAAGCTAATCACACTGCAAAATTTTGGCCTAATTAAACTGGCTCTCGCTGATACTCTTTTTTTCTGTTTGGTTTCAATCTGCCATAACAACCAAGGTTAGAATTACCTGTAAACAGAAGTATACAAGGCTTGATGAAATTGAATATGGAGGATTAAGCATTTAAAAAGTCTGGGTTATAATTCTTATTGCTACACAAGTTCTACTGCATAATTAATTTACAGCAGCCTAAAACTTTTCAGCAACAAAATTATATTAAAAAAATATACCATTATCCCTATATGTTACATTAATTGTAATGTAACATATCACAACCACTTAAGCCTTGCATTAACTTAGAAAAGAATAACTTGTCCCTGAAAAACTCTAAAGAGTGATCATATTTCAATCAAAGCTGTCCTGAACTAACTCATAATCAGCAGTGACTACATTTGTCACTTCTTTGCTCTAACATGAGTAAAAGTGACGATAATGATTTTTTGAAAAGAGGCTAGAGAACCTGCATCCAATTATGAAGTGGACTTTTAAACCGCCACCGGATTTTTAGAATGTTTTTAGTTGTCAAACATCCGTATAGGTGAAACAGCTGAGGGAACAAACTGCCAAACTTGCCCAAACTACTTTTGTTCCATAGAATTTGATCCCTTCTAAATCGACAACAGCATACAAACTTAGCTATGAAGAATTCAGCCCTTATAAATGAAAACAAACATAATAAACCTACAGGAGGTTTAAATGTAACTTCATTTGTTTTTGAATATTCAAGTGTAATGATTCTGTAAAAGATTAAAACATACGTTTCAACTTTATCAGATATGTCAATTTCCATTTGCTCCTAACCTGCCACTAATACATAGGTTCACTGGGCTGCCAAAGAACCCATCTGATCATGGAGAGAGATGAAGGTATCAGTGGAAAAAGAGCACGGATACCACGGCATTTATCCAAGCAGTATGAGACCCGTCTTTGCATCCCTGAAGTAAGAATGGCCACTTTCTCCAATTAATTTGCTCTATACTAAATAAAGCAGCATTGTCTGTGAAGAGTTACTCCATACCCATAACATTTCACTACTATAGTTACCAATTCAGAAGTTAAAAAAAAAAAAAAAAATACAGACCAAATCCATGTACCCGTGATCCTTTGTATCCTAAAATGTAGAAATATTCTTAGTTTTAACCAAGAATTATATTGGAATGAAGTAAAACATCTTTTAAAGTAATTTTAAGTATACTCTTATTTGTTACTATATTTCTACATAGATTATTTAATATTGCTGTGGACATAATTTAATTGATAATAATATATCATAATGTCAACCATTACAGTGATCCAGAATGAGATTCTGGCTATAGAGGGAGCTTAATTATTAAGCAACACTTTCCTAAAAAGCTTCTGTATTTCTGATTGGTAAGAAAAACAAAAAAAAGAGCGTCTCTTATTGAAATAACACTGACGTTCAAGCTCGGGCCCCCTTCTTTGTGTTCAACATAATTAACTCTCTAGGACAAAATAATGAAACATTAAGTAAGTCACATTAATAAGTTACAGTCATCTTCAAGAAAACTCGATGGGCAACTCTGGTGTTACAATTGTGTATCTTGGATCCAACTTAGGGATGAAGTCCTGAAAGTGTTTAGATGCACCAGTACCAAAAACGTCAAGGACTTTTCGGTTCATGACGGCAAATCTGTATAACAGAGGACACAGGGAACAAGTACTTAATGAAGTTTATAAAAGAAGATGATTCACTCCATTTGACTTATCTTACATGGGATGGGAAGACAGAAAAGGCTGACATGGCAAAAGACTCAATGGCGGATTCAAAAGTCACTTTGATACTCTTCCTCAAGATTCACTGTCTCATATCTTCTTTAAAAAGATGATAATCCCCAAAACTGAAACCCCAGAGATTACCATCATTATTTCAAACCCTTCTAGAATCCTTTCCACTAGATTGTGTCAAATAGAAAAATAGGTTCATTGTGATTTTTCTGATGAATAAAATCACAAGAAGCTAAATGTAAAATGAATGCGCTAACATTTACTGACAAGCGAAGGTATTAAACGTAATTCCTCTCATAATTGAAATTTTAATGTCTCACAGTCAACAGAAAATACATCCAAATGTGACTGAAGGGCAAACAGCATATAGGGTTTCAAATTTCTAACAGACACAACATAGTAAAAACACACCCTCATTTTATCCATCACCTAACCTAAGAGATATAAAAATTTTAAAAGACATGTATTTTAGCTAATGTGCAGGATGGACCTTCTGTGTCTCTGTGCCTGATCATAAGCATTTCTTTTCTGGGGAAGATACCAAGGTGAAATTAGTTTTGAGTCATTGGCCAGTATCATTATTCCAAGAGCCAATAAATGTGATTTTTAGATCCTTCCCAAAGTATGTTCCCTTCCGAAATAATCAACTGGTTAAATTCATTGATGTGCAAAAAAACCTAAATGACAAAGAAATAAATGATTAAATAATAATAATATAGAGGATACACAGTGTCATGGCTAAGAGGAAGAATTCTGCAGTCAGACTGCCTGGCTCATATCCTAGCTCCATTCTTTCCTAGCTCTGTGATTCTGGCAGGTGTTTAACCTCTGTGTGCATCTCAGTTTCCTCACATTGTAAAAGCAAGATATTAACAGTACCTATCTCACACAGCTACTTTAAGGATTAAACATGTATGTATATGTATGTTGTATGTGTGTACGTGTGTATCTTAAAACCATTTCTGGGACATAGTAAGCACTATACAGCTGTTCGCTATTACTAATATTAATGGCAGCTACTATTTACTGAATGCCTACTAGGTGCTAAAGGCTGCCACAAACACCTCGATTTTCCCACAAAGTATGTATTATTGTTTCACTGAAGAGAGAAAGAAACTTGAGGCTCATGATGGTAAAGAATTTTCCCAACCGGTGACACAGCTAAGGGTATCAGAACTGCAGTCAAACCTAGGTCTGTTCAATTCCCAAGCTCATGGTCTTTCTATCAGGTCAACCTGCCTCCCAAAGAATTAGATTATAATCAGGAAATGCTAACGACAACAACAATAATAAAGAATATGACAGTAAAGGCAAAGAAAAATGTGCTTACAAAATCAGGCAAAAGAATATGATTATTTTTCCAAAGTGGAAATCAGTCGATTGTTCAGGCATGATTTCTAATGAATCTGTTTAATGTTTTTAATCAAAAAGAAGAGATCAAAGATTTTAAAAGTGAGACTTAAGAATATTATATAGTAACTTATCAGCAGTTTGCAAGTCAACATATTAATCTAGAACACTTAAAACATCTAAAATAGGGCTTCCCTGGTGGCGCAGTGGTTGAGAATCTGCCTGCCAATGCAGGGGACACGGGTTCGAGCCCTGGTCTGGGAAGATCCCACATGCCAAGGAGCAACTGGGCCCGTGAGCCACAATTACTGAGCCTGTGCGTCTGGAGCCTGTGCTCCGCAACAAGAGAGGCCACGATAGTGAGAGGCCGGCGCACCACGATGAAGAGTGGACCCCGCTCGCCGCAACTAGAGAAAGCCCTAGCACAGAAACGAAGACTCAACACAGCCAAAAATAAATAAATAAATAAAGAAGGAAGAAACTATTAAAAAAAAAATCTAAAATAATATAGGGAAAAAAATAGTCAAAATAATGTTCACTAAAAGAATGCCCCATGTTATTCTTATTAAATTTTAGGTCATATTTGATTTATAGCTAGATACCTACTTTACCACTGAAAGAATATTCCCTCAAGTAAACGAAAAGATTCAAAATCTTTTTTATGGAAATTGCTTTTTTTCTATGACCAGTTAAAACATCTCAGTCACTTACCTGCCCTTGGTGAGCCTTAAAAGGAACTTCCAGTAAGATGGTCGCAAGGTCTGAACCTCCATGACAGCCTAAGATTAGAATATTCAATTTGAGACTTCTTTTAGTAAACAGCAAATATCATCAGCAGTCTTAGGCAACAGAACATATTTATCTCTATTTTTATCGCTCACTGTATTTAAAAAACCACAGTGATGACAGTAGTAACAAAAACATGTTATTAATGTTTAAGTTGATAACTCTCAAGAATCTTTGTAAATATGCCTTCAAATAGGAATACTGCTCATGGAATAATAATTGAGTTAATAGTCATTATTATTGGGAAGCATTTACTAGATACCCATTAGATAGCTGGCACTTCGCTAGTTATAGTAAGTTTACCAACTTGGCAGCATTACTGTGAGAAACTGCAAATAAAAGCTGTCCCCAAAACTTTGCAAAAGCCCTAAGACCATTAACATCAATAACGGTGATTGCAGAACTTAAAGAGATTGAACGATGCTTCTATTAAACTAGATTCTACCCCTATCCTCACTGCCTGAGTAATACTGGGGAAAAGCAATTATTCATATTTATGCCCATGGTATCTTTTTTTGAAGTAAAATTAAGTTAGGGCATTCTAGCCAAGGTACTAGAGTGATAATTCTCCTACAAAAATTGCACTCTATTTAAACCTAAAAATTGTTGTGTTCATAAAACATGACCTAGCCCACTAAGTTAACATGTTTAATGATTTGAAACTTACAACCTATCTTGCTAATAAAACAAAAAAAGCATAAAATGTAAAAACTGGAAATGTTCCCAGGCCTTTATTTTTCCCCCATTTGTTTAATATACACTAGAAACAGAAATAATTCTACTTCTCATTTCAAAAAGTTATACTTACTGCCTGGAAGCAAATTGCCGTAGAGATGGAATAGATGATAGTGTCTGCATGGGGAAAATAGGGAACCTTTCCTGCTTCAATGCCTTTGAAATACATTGTCTGCAAAACAAGCACATAGTGCAAGATTTATAAAGAACACAACTTTAAATAGCATTACCAATAAAGTGGAGTGATACGTTCCCTATCTACAACTATTTTTTCTACCTTTCAAAATCCTAACAATCCTTTCAGAGCTCAAATCATAGGTACATCTTCCCTGACATGTTAAGTGTCAGCCCTTCCCTTTCCCTCATTCACTCACCCCAAACCCCAGATGCCAGTAATAATACTTTTCTGTGAAATTCAACAGCACTTTATTTCTACCTCTTTCATGCTATTTATTCTTCACTGCTATTTGTACAATGCCCAAGTCCTCCCTTCTCTGTTAGATCTATTCATTCATTCATTAAACATGTACTGGTGTAAACCCGATTAGTGCATAAGAAATAACCAACACACTTTAATAAGGCTACAAGAGATCTATATTGATTAGATGTGTAGATCATCACATGTGTATGTATGTGTACCTATGTTTATCTCAAAAAATATATATATATATATACACATAAATAGATATATGTGTGTATATATATATATATATATATATATATATATATATAGGCTCCCCAGAGGAGGGAGCAACTATTCTGTCTAGGACAAAGGACCAAGGCGAATTTCAGAAATGACTACATTGAGTAGTGGGCATCTCAAACCATCTGCAGTGAAGAACCACTTTTTAAAAAAAAAATTTCCAACTATCATGGCCTGATGCTTTTATAATACAATAAAAATGAATTACTAGAATTGAACCAAATTTTCACTATTACATTCAAAAAACAAATTACTCCATCGAGTTGCTATAAGGTTTCCAAATGCTTCCTCTCAATTTCTATCCTTTCCTTGTCATGAACTGGTATGGTCATGAACAGTTCATAGACCAGCACTAGTCTGCTGACCCCACTTTTAATACTGCTGCTTTCTAAGAGGCCTAACATCAACAACTAGATAAGAGAGGAAAAGCAGGGGTAACAAACAGGGTGAAAATACATGACATGTATGGGGAATTTCCAGCAAATTTATATGGATGGAACAAAGGATAATTCATGGAAATGGGTTTTCTGGAACATAGGAATGCTAAAGTGAAACAAGTAAGAAAAGTGGAAAAATGACCAAGACAGAATGGTGTTTCAATAGGTTGGAGGGAGCTTTAAGAAGACATGAGTGGACCATGAAATAAAGAACATAAAATAATTTTTTCCAAGAAAAAAGTTGTTTATACAGCTGATTTTTAATTAATATTATGTATTAATATAGCATTTTAATCTAAAATTAACTTCAATCTGTAAGATATGTACAAAGAGATTTATAATCTACTTCAGTAACAAGATAAACACGGGCCATTATTTTGAAAGTAATATGATAATATATTACAAGGTACAGATATACTGTAGTGTATTCCTGTTAACAAAAATGAAATTCAGATGTGGTAGAATGGCATCATAGAAATGTTATGTGAAACAGGTATCTCTTGATATATGGGATCATTGTGTTCCTAATTATTTCCTACAATAAAACTTATCTGTTGACCTAGAGTCTAAGTTAATGAAGAGTTGGGACTGTATCCTATACTTCTATATGCTTACCAGCACCACCACAGTAATGGGAACATAATCGATACTCCATAAATATGTCTTGGAAATAATTTTTTCCAAGAAAAAAGTTGCCTATACAGGTGATGTTTACTTAATATGCATTATATAGTAATACAGCATTTTAATATAAAATTAACTTCAATCATAGGAAAATGATTGCCTATTATACCATAGTCGTTAATTCCACAAAGGACATAGTAAGCTTACACTTCTAATTTCCTGCATTTAAAAAAAAGTTCTCATCAGCACACTTATCAGATACGATCTGTTGATACAAGAAACCGCTGCTTGGCTTTAAAACCTCTAGCCATTTAGAGAAACATTTTACAAACTAGATCTCAATGTTGGATGGCCCCTATGTCAAAGAATATATTTTTGCCAGCTAGGGCAAAAAAATATATTCTCTCACTCCCCTTTTCCTCTCTGTTAGCAAGTCCTGCCAACTCTATCTCCTAAACATACACCAAATCTGTGTGCTTTTCTCCATCTCTACTGCTACCATCCTGACACAAGCCACCATTTCCTGCCTGAGACGAACGGTTCTCTCCCAGATTCCAGTCTTGCCTCTAATCCATTCTCTATATAATAGCCAGAATATTCTTCTTAAAATGTGAATTAAATCACGCCATTTCCATGCTTAAAGCTCTCCAATGGCTTCCAAAGGCACTGAGAAAAAATAAATGCCTCCTCCCCTGCCTCTTTCTCCTCTCTCTTTTTCTCTCTCATTTGGATAAAACAAATTTGTATAATTTTCTTAATGTCATTAGGGACACAGATTTTTCAGTGAGATAAAACTTTTTAAAAATCAAACAAGTTAAATAAAATCTATAACCTGAACTTTGAATTGAAAACATCAATGTGCTCCTAATTATTTTCTCTTTCTCTGAAAAGAAAGGGAAAAAAAATAGGATGCTCTAACTCTGTTCACTGGAAAGGCCAAGAAACGACTAGCCTAGGAGCAAAAAACCTTTAGCACCCAAACTAAAGTTTTCCAAATGCCATTTCTCACCAAAAGAAACTAGGTGCCACTGGAGAAGGCTGATTCTATGTCTGGAGCAGGGAACCACCCAGGTGAGCCTGGAATATCTCGTTTTATCACAAAGCAAGAAAACTATCAAAGATACGGGCATTATGTCAAAAAAGAAACAGGAGTCAACTTGAAGAGGCTCTCATGGCCAAAGATGGGGCAATTTGAGCATAATGACTGCCATAGGCTGAAACAAATCAAATACGTTAAACTCCATGTCTTCATAAAGACACCTGACGACAAAGACTTACAGGTCAACTTTGCAGGATGCTAGGGACTAACTCATGCCAAACATTAGCAAATAAAGGGAAGTAATCAAGCACTTTATTATGACTTTGTGAACAGACGATCTCACAGTAACCAAACAGCTGAAAGGGAAAGTTCTTTTTGAAGAATTCCCGCTAATAAATGCAGAAGAAACAATAATATTAGATTATGATGATTTTGCAACCCTCAGTGAAATAATAAACCCTGGTCATTAATGGCTGCTAAAACAATAGGGGAAAAGATGGGGAACCTTATGTTGGCTCTATCAACACGGAGCCCACCGATCCATCTTAGCGTCACAAAAAGAGAGACAACCCGACATTTTTGTGTTTCCTAATGTGATGTAATGGGAATTCACACACACAGTAAATGTGAAGTTTTTCTGCCACTACCATCCCCCTAAAAGAAACTGAACCTGAACTTGCTTAAGGCTCTGGATCTAATTTACAGTTTACAGACAATACATGAGTTAAAGCAACATGTTATAACACCACCAGTGAGGATGCAATCAGCAAAATCCACAATGTGGGAAATTCCAAAGAACTAATAACCTAGAACGTCAACAAATAAATGGCAAGGAAAAAAAGAAAGGGGGAAGAAAAGAAGAAAGGGTGAGGGATAACTATTATAAACTAAAAAGAGACTTTGGATCTCAACTGAAACAAAGGGATTGCAAAAGACATTTGTGAGGTAATACTGAAAATGTAAGCTCTAATTGGATAACGATAATATTAAAGAATTACCAGGTTTTTAAAATTTATGACATGTATTTTGATTATACCCTGATGGCATTGGTGATTTGTTTGTCTTTAAGAAGTCCTTATTCTTTAGTTTTATTTTTTAAGGACTCTTTCTCCTCAGTTGTTTATGGATGAAGTGATTTGATCTCTGGGATTTGTTTTAAAATAATTTGGTACTTGGGGGTTTGGAGCAGTATTGGTGAAAGGAGATTGGCCAAATGCTGTTAACTGTTGAAGCTGTATGATGGGTACATGAGGGTTATCACATTATTCCTTCTATGCTTGTGTATATTTGAAAATAACACAAAGAAAAAAGAAGAAATAGGAGAACTGACTTTGTAAGTACTTTTATAGGATTAGAATTTGCTTTTGAAACTGAGATATATATTTACTACTAAAGCAGCTAAAAAGCTCTGTATCCTTTGGTTGTATGTGCTTAAAAATGTTTGCTTACCTCTACCAATTTGGAAGCTAAATACATGGAAATTGTTGTGCTTTTATAAAACATCATTGATACTCCCGCCAAAAATCCTGAAACAATAAATAAGGCAAAACTGATCAGAACTCAAAGTATTTCTTTGTTATTAAGTCACTCAGAAATGTTGATTCACTTAAATAGGAAAGAACTTATTTGTAGCACTGCCTTTTGTTACAACAAAATCAAGGACAGTAATATAAGTGATGACATTAAAATGGGGTGAATTCTTATTTATTATCACATATTTTTAAACTTAAAAATTGACCTTTAGAGTTAGGAACCACAGTTCTGATACACATATCACAAGAAACTACATTCTAAATTTAACTTTTAAAAACAGCAGTGGTCTTGCCAAATACAACGATTTTTTAAAATAATTTTTTAAAGGTTACTGGTATCATTTCTGATTTTAAGTGGAAATAGTCATTCATCTATTCTCCTAACAGCTCAAATTATGTTTAGTGCTGTCATCACACTTCCCTCCATTGCTTTCATTCTATAAATGGAAAACCAAGGTGGTAGGAGGCCTGGAATACTAATAGTAGGGATATTACTAATAAATATCTGAAAAGTTGTCTATTTAACTTAATACATATACTGAACTCACAGAAAATGTTTAGTTTTTATTTTTATAAAATTACTTGAGTTCCTAAAAAAATTATTATTAAAAAATACATCACTTGCCAGTGGTAAAATCAGAATATTTTAAGAAATCTAATTGCACTTCCATTAGTCACTTATATAATATTTTAAGTCTTTATGTTCTTTTGTGACACATTCCCTAGAATTTCTGGCCCGTAGCAGGACAGACACCCAAGTCATTATATTGCCAACCCAAAACATCAGATGGCAAGAGAGCCTTGATACGTTAAACTTCACAAATATAAAATGTTTGTACTAGTGCCTTAATGGGGATTCTATTACAGAGAAACGAAGATACAAAGAAATCAGATGAATTTGAAAACCATGTCTGCTTCATTCCTACTACTGATTGATGCAATAGTAATATATGTATTTTATCATTGCTTTACCAGCTATAATGGCATGCAGTTCATCATCCAGATTTCTGACCCAGCGCAGGAAGCAACTAGTACCCTGTATCAAGAAGAAAATACAATGACTTCAGTTGTTTCAGTTCTAGGAAAAAAATGCATGTAACATCTGTAATGGGTGAGTCATTAGCTGACCTTGGAGGCAAATTGGTGATCTTATTTAAATCAAACTGAATGTATGATTGGTAAAATTATGAACAGTAACCTGTTATAACGTTACTGTTTGGATAGACCCTATTAAGAAATTATACATAAAATTTTCATTGTAATGATTTTTCAAAATGAATTCAAAAATTCTACTTTTGTTTAGATGTGGAATGCTGGGAAAAGTATCACTCCCATTCTAACAAGGAGAAAAAGCTGGATAAGCTACAACTCTGTCAAGTCAGAATCCTATACTTAGAGAAAACATTTTTCAATATCAAGGTGAAATAAAGACTCTCTCAGAAATTTCGCACCAAGCTGGCGGGTAATCCCCATGTCGGTGTGACGTGCTAGCTCGGAAGTGTTTTCTGCTGCTGTCATGGTTCCTCCGCTAAACTGCATCGTTGCTGTGTCCCAGAACACAGAACATTGGCACGATCAGATCGGGGACGAACCATTGTCAAGAACGGGGACCTGCCCTGGCCCCCGCTCAGGAATGAATACAGGTATTTCCAAAGAATGACCACAACTTCTTCAGCAGAAGGTAAACAGAATTTGGTGATTATGGGTAGGAAGACCTGGTTCTCCATTCCAGAGAAGAATCGATCTTTAAAGGACAGAATTAATATAGTTCTCAGTAGAGAACTCAAGGAACCTCCACAGGGAGCTCATTTTCTTGCCAAAAGTCTGGATGATGCCTTAAAACTTATTGAGCAACCAGAATTAACATATAAAGTGGACATGGTTTGGATAGTGGGACACAGTTCCGTTTACAAGGAAGCCATGAACAGGCCAGGCCATCTTCGACTATTTGTGACAAGGATCATGCAGGAATTTGAAAGTGACGCATTTTTTCCAGAAACTGATTTGGAAAAATATAAACTTCTCCCAGAATATCCAGGTGTTCCTTCTGATGTCTAGGAGGAGAAAGGCATTAAGTACAGATTTGAAGAATATGAAAAGAACAGTTAATATGAAAGTGTTTTCTGATCTATTTCAAGCCTCCTCCTCCCCCCCAAAAAAAAAATTATGTATTTTTTGTTGTAAAGACTTTTGTTGACTTTAGATCTATGGATAATTATTCCTAAGCAAAGTACCTTTATTCCCCATTAATCTTAACTAGACTGTATCAGATACCATTTGTGAAACATTTCTTGCTGTAACTGCCTGAATGCCCATCAAGGGTCAAGAATAGGTTACCAGCACCTGCCTAGGGTAGAATATCTACCAAGACAGCCCAAAGTGGGAGAGTCCCCTGATAGCATAAGTTGAAACCAGAGCCTATAGAGCTAGGAGATAGGCAGATGGGTCCAAAGGTCAGAAATGGATTATAAATAGAAGAGCTAGCACTCAGTTATTAAAATTAGATCAAAAGAGGGACTGTGAATTACTCTATATCACACTTGTGAAAAATATTCTGTTCACTCAGACCGGGAGTCAATAAGTTGAGAACTCCAGGATATTCCACACGGATAGTAAAGAGGCAGGTATGACACTACCTTTTCGGTGGTTAAAGGAGAAGGTCTGAGACCTTAAAAGACTTTGTTTCTGATCTTCAATGAGATTCCATGGGATGTTACAATGATAAAACAAGAACTGGCTGCTCTTTACAAAAAAGAATAATCTAATATCAAGCATAATGGCTAAAATTAAAAATTCAAGGAGGTAATAAATTCAGAATGAATATTGCTAGAAACCAAAATTACTAAGTTAGAAACTAAACTTCACAGAATTAAAAAATGAAAATTAAAACATGTTTTACCCATCATGTTAGCAAAGATTTAGATTAAGTATCCAAAAAAAAAAAAAGAGCATTTTCTGCCTTATAAATTGGGACAACCTTTTTAGAGTGTAAGTTAGCAATATCAATTAATATTCAAAATATTCTGGGTTTGGACCCAGAACTTCCACTTCCAGAAATTAATCCTGAACAAAGAAATGGACCCAAGAGTATTTGTTGCAACATTTTTTTTCAAACTTGGAAAGAGCCCAAATGTTGATAAATAAGAACTAACCAATATGTCTATAAAATGTAACATCTGCAGCAGTTAAAAAGGACAAAGTACTGACAGAAAAACACCAAAAACTGCTAAGCAAAAGAAGCAAATTGTGTATAATACTCAAAATGTTTAATAAATGTTAATGTGTGGGGGAAAAAAAAAAAAAAAGATTCTCTCAGACAGATAGAAGCTGAGAAAATGCACCACCTGCAGACCTGCATTACCAGAAATGTTAAAGGTCGTTCTGCAGGCAGAAGGAACAAGACACCAGCTAAAAATTTAGGTATAAAAAAAGAGATGAAGAGCTCTGGAAATGGTAAAATGAAGGTAAATTTAGAAGACATGTTTTTCTTATCTTTAATTGTTATAAAAATGAATCAACTGTCTAAAGCAGTGGTCAGAAAACTATGGCCCACTAGGCAAATCTAGCCTGCCACCTGTTTTTACACGGCTCATAAGCTAGAATATTTTTACACCTCTCAATGGATAAAAATAAAAAATAATAATATTTTGTGACATGTGAAAATCATATGAAATTCTAATACAGTGTGCTAAATTTTTATTGGAATACAGCCATGCTCATTCATTTATATATTGTCTATGGCTGCTTTCACACTATAATATCAGAGCTGAATAGTTATGAGTGAGACCATATGTTCCACGAAGCTTAAAATATCTACTCTTTGGCCCTTTACAGAAAAAGTTTTCTGACTCCTGGTCCAAAACAAAAATAGCAACAGCATATTGTGGGGTTTATAACATATGAAAAGATAAATGAATTGCACAAAGGATGGGAAGGAGGAATTACAAGTATGATGTGGTAAGATTCTTACACTATACTGAAGTGGTATAATATTATTTGAAAATATTGACCAATAAATTAAAAATGTTTATTATAAATGTTAAGACAATCACTAAATTTTAAAAAGACATATAAATAATAAGTCAATAGTGATGATAGAATATAAAAAATACAAAAAAATTAATATAAATTTAAAATACAAAAAAAGTACCCCCAGAATCCAGGAGACAAAAAAAAAGAGGAACAAAGAAAAAAATGGAACAAATATAAAACAACTAATAAGAAAGTAGATACAAACAGATATAAACTCAACTATATTAAATGTAAAGAGTCTAAATATACCAATTAAAAGACAGTGATTACCAAACTGGATACAAAAGTAAGAACCAACTATATGTGGTCTAAAAGAAACCAGCCTTTAAACTGAGGTCACGGAAAGATTAAAGAAGGAAAATATACCATCAAATATAATCAAAAGAAAACTGGAGTAGCTATATTAATAGTAGAC
This sequence comes from Balaenoptera musculus, assembly GCF_009873245.2. Classification (NCBI taxonomy): domain Eukaryota; kingdom Metazoa; phylum Chordata; class Mammalia; order Artiodactyla; family Balaenopteridae; genus Balaenoptera; species Balaenoptera musculus. The sequence continues at coordinate 44,453,332 of NC_045792.1, forward strand.
ATAGTAGACTTCAGAGCAAGGAATATTACCAGGATAAAGAGGAACATTACAAAATGGAAAAAGGGTCAGTTCACCAAGAAGACACAGAAGAAATAAGGTTTGTTTGCCTGACCTTCTCTTAATTACATTCTTAGGAAGATGCAAAAAATTGATAAATTTTTCAGAAATCACATATGGCTTTGGAACATGCTGTATGAATATTTTTTATAATAGATTTTCTGACCCAGTTGCATTTTCCTTAGTTTAATTACCATTAGTTTATATTACCTAAGCAAATAAGTAGCAAAAATGTAAACAAACAAAAAAGCCTATGCTCTCAGATATGCTGGATGGTGGAGAATAACCAACCTGGGCTAAAAATGTTGGAGATAATCCACATATAAATATTTAAGAGTTTATCTTAAGAGTAAATACAAACTCTATGACACAAGAAATGAAAAAGAATGTGAATATAAACATATTATCACCAATATTCTGTGCTATTAACTCTTGTATATATTCAAAGATATAAGTAATGCTTCCTAGTCAAACCATATTGAAAATGTTTTCAATGTTAGTAATATTTCATAACAAGTGATTAATTAACTATAGTTTATAGTTTGCCACTTTTTCCTTTCCATTTCAAAATACTTTCTCCACATCTACCTTTTATAGGTAAACTTTATCATAAAATGAAACACAACCACCTTATCCTAAATAATTCCAGAATTCAGTTTTTCCCAGTATTTCCTTTTAACAACTGTGTGTGTGCACACGCACACACGCATGCACATGCATACAGGTCAACCTTAGTTAACACATTTTAACCTTTAAATTTTGAATATAAATTTTAGATGTTTAATAAAATATGTCAGTAATATGATTTACATATTAGTGATTCCCATTAAACAAAAGGCCTTTACTTCAAACTGCAGAGTGCTGTGTCACAGATGATCCCTATATATGTGTTTAGGTGGGTGCTTATTATATATGTGTGGGTACATTTATAGGAACATGCAGAAAGAGGTGGAAGAATGTTAACTTTGTTTATTTGAGAGAGTATAGTAGAAAGAGTGAGTGAGTGGGAGATGGAAAATAAGTCATTGCTTATATCAGTTACAACAGAAAATCCTTACTGTTTCTATCAAAGGTTGATATCAGCTAGGAGGGTCTGAAAATGTTTAAATTAATAATCAGGTAGTAAAGTTATTCAGAAAAAACAAATAGATACATCACTTTTGATGTCAGAAATATCAGGAAGTTCATATTTTCTCAGTGACTACATTGTTGAAAAAAAGAAAATGAGTTTTTGAAAATCTTTAATATTATGTATAAATGCAAATACATCTACACTTTCAAGCTTTAAGAGAAGAAGTATCTCCAGCCTCTATTCCCAACATAATGTGCATATTTGGTGATGAGATATTTACAAATACTATAGAAAGAAGCATTAAAAAAAAAAATGACAGATGAGTTAAGGCCGTATCTCATTTTAACAATAGCCATGTTATTTATTTCCCACTTTTCTTTCCTCTTCTGAAAGCCTTACCTTGTATATACTAACAAAAGAGCCCAGAAAAGCTCCGAGCTGGAAGTTTTCTTTATTGTAGAAGAGAGAAAGTAGCCGGGATGGCTGTGTAAACAGATGCCTAAATGCAGAGGGAATCCGGAGGCAGCACTGGATCAAGTATCCCACGCTAAACATTCTGATAAAACCCTAGAGAAAATTGGGAGGAAATTCTGATTTACAACCAAATTTTGAAGAACAATAGATATAAATTTTATTGTTGCAGAATCAAAACGGAACTAAAAATATTAAGACAAGTTTATATCACAGCCATTTTCAAAATTAAGTCCTAAACCTCAAACAATTTTAAAACAATTGCCTTAAAAATAAGCGTGAAATCTTGCAGCAAACATACTTTCTATGATTTACAAAGGCTTAAAAAGTCTCCCAAGCACTGGCCAAGTCTACCTATGCACCAGACTTCTACTTCTTGACATTTTGTTGACATAACTGGGATTTATAATCCCTAAACCACAAACAGTTTTAGAAACAAAAGCACTGCAACTCCAAAAAAAATAGTTAACAAAACCAAATGCTTTTGGAAATTTTAACAGAAAATGCCTCTTAATCATTAGTTTGAGCAGAGATTCTTTTGACAGAAAATAATTGTATTATCTGTTTAGACCTTTGGTGTCAACTATTTAAACGATCAAGTTTAAAGAATTTTCCAGGAAAAGAAATAATTCTATCTAGGTTTTTACTTCTGTGCTCAATGTGTCAAGCTGAAACATCTCTAGGGAATGGCAGCTTTAAGGTAAACTAAACAAAACCTGAGAAAGCAAATTTGCTACAAATCCACATTTGCTGTCAACATTTCTCCATATTACCTGCAACTATCCACAGTGTAAAAGGCAGGAAGGATGACTAACGTTGGTCAATTTCATTTCACTCTTTAGGAAAATGAAGTTTGATGTCACTTAAGGGTAACAGACTGAACAATTCCAGTCATCTCGAAACAAAATGTTATCAAAAAGAATAGTATTTTATACATGATTCAACCAATACACTGTAATACTGATCTCCCATCCTCCTCCTCTTTCACCCCAACTGGAATGGAAAAACGTCTATATTCTTAGCAGCGTTTGCTGCTAAGTTTCAAACGTCAGGTTTGTACCTTCTGGATAGCAGCCTTCTTTTTTTTTTAAAAAAAAATTGAGTTACTATGAAGAAACATTCATTAATTTACCTGAAACTACCTAATACCTGGTTAAAACATGAAAATTAAATTGTCCAAACAATTAGCATGAATTATCATGCATTTGCTTAACTGAAACTGCCTAGTGTTTGTTTAATGCATGAAGTGGTCACACCTGTATCTTGTCACTGATAATATCATAATATTAACCTAAGGGTTCAAAGATCACACTCATGTTCAATCATTTCACACTATTTTCAAGAGATCTATTCATCCTTCCATCCATTCACCCTTTCACGTATTCAGGAAAGATTCAGTGAATGCCTCTCATGTGCCGAACATCACACTAGATGCTGGGGATAGAGTAGTAAAGAGGACACAAAGCCCCTGCCTTCATGGAGCTTCCATGCTCATTAGAGGAAGAGAAAATCAGTAAACAAATAAACATAAAGTAATTACAGATTACAGTAAGTGTTGAGAAGGAAGTAATCAGGGCACTGGGAAAGAAATTAACAGGGCACCCTATATTAGACTGAGTGGTAAGGGAAGGCTACTGAGGATGTGACGTTTAAATAGACACAAAAGAGAAGGAGCTGGCATGAGAAAAACATTTCGGGTAGCTTGGACAAAAAGCACAAAGCCAAAAAAGAGACTGGCAGGTATCAACAAAAAGTTCGTGTGAATGGAGTATAGTGAGTTGGGGGGAATGTAATTCATCTGAATATTCACTCAGGGGTATGATTTAACATGAGGTGTAACTGAGTCCATGGAATAATGAGGTGCACTGTCAAAATATTTTACTATACTTGTGATATAAATTCCTCATCCACAAATCTCCAAATAATTCTACATTCATGGACATAATATTACAATGTATACATAAATTAGTAAGTTTATAGTACTGGTACACGCTTGAAAGAATGACTACATTTTTTTCATAGCTCAGTAATTCTCACTAACTTTCTCGTATACTTTTTAAAATATATCACCTCTCCTCTCCCCCAAATTTCTCAAATACCTCTAATTTAGTCAAAATGCTTTTCTTAGTTCCCCTCCTGAAGTTTCCCCTTGAACTAGAATTATGTCCAGTTGGAGGGAATAATAACCCTCTCTGGGAGCTGGTAGACTTTGAGGCAGCCGGCAACATTCTTTTTTTTTGTTTTGCCACTTTAAAAATGGGGCAGGAAATCAGATTTGGAAAGAGTGTGTCAGAAACTACTTCACAACTCAAAAAAATACTCTACTGCTTTTACCCCTGGTTCTGTCTTTGAGTACTTTAAAGGTAAGTGTTGGCTTGGGTGCGTGCCACCATCAACACTCGGCCACAGGCATTCACATTCGTAGGCACTAATGTGATACAGTCCCTCCCTTTCTAGAGGGACGGTCAGGAGGCTGTCTTTTGGGGTGCTGTACAACTCTGCTCTTCTCATCATCAATAAAGTGGGGATCAGATGTAAGGAAGAACATAAATTTTCTAAAGCATCAGGATTGTTAGAGCACCATCCAAAACTAAAGAACTTGTAGCAGATGGTGCCACCTGTGACAGACTAACTGCAATGAAAATTAACTTCCTTCTCAGAGTTGGTGGGATGGGGGGATGGGCGGCGGTGGCAGGCATGGGATGGGGGATGGGGAGGGAGCACGGCCCTGGTACACTAATATATTAGGGAGTGGGGAATTTATGTCAGTGGGCATAACTAACTTTCTTAATGTAGGACAACTGTGGACATGCTCCAGTTACCTTCATGCCTTAAAAAATGTAACAGCTTTACAAGTCCAAAACCAAATGCCACTGTCCCAGATGGTACGGTGTTATGTGTGTGACTGCCGATCCCCTAGCACACAGCACAGTCCAGGGGCCTTGTTCTAAGATGTATTCTAATGAGGATACATTGCAAAGTACAAATTTTAATTTTAATTTGACTTTATTTTTCTCTTCTTTGTTGTTGTTGCTTCACCTTCTACTTTGTAAGTTTTACATTTATTAAGTAAGCTAATGTAAAAATTATTTAACAAAGGATCTGGTAAGTGAATACTAAAAGCTAAATTGTTATCTATTTCTCACAAGTGTCTTATTCTTCAAGTCAAATGCAAAGAATGATAGCAATGATTGTCAACTTTTCCATTTACTTTGAAATTATGTTTTAATAAGTAAGTTTTTTCTATACATATTCCCTGTGGTTATTAAAGTAGATTTTATATACTTACTTTAATGCAATAAGAGATGCAATTATCCTCATAGTGTTTGCAACATCTATGCCTTGGTCCATGCTTACATCTGAAATTAAACCAAAAAAACTAATATAATTAAAATGTGTGTGTGTGCGTGCGTGCATGTGTGTGTGTGTGTTGATCTGCTTAAAACTCTCTAACCAAAAAAGGAGAAAACATTATCAACTCGTTTCTAAATGTGTGCATCTTTTGATTTCTTAGGACATACAGAAGCAAAGATAACAGATTTTTTTTCCCTTTGCTGCTCACCATTTGACACACTGTATAAGATATGTGACTGCAGTCAAAATACTTGAATGTGGAACAGAAAAGCCATATTGGTAAATATTTGTGACTAAATATGAAAAATATGTATATGTTATCTCTATACTCTGCCAAATCTTTTGGAAGCTTTAAATCGTTTATTGTAGCGTATAATGGTCATAAATCATCCATGACGTCAGTACTTGAGCAAAAATCATAATGAGAATGTGCTCAGGTTACAGGAATTTATAGTTAATTATATTTGAGAGAAAACATCTGGGAAAGAAACATGATATAGTATTAGAATTTTAAATTCAGTTTTTAAAATAAATATAGAAATAGAACATGCAGGAATTCAAAAGTAGGTTGTGATTTAACTGTAAACAACTTAGTCTTCCAGGGTTTAATAAACATTTCTGCTGGGAGGACTACTATTCAAGACACACTTATTTTAGTTATTTGGTATGTCTACTCCAGGACTATTTATTTATTCACTCCAGGCGTAAAAAAGTAAGTAGAATATCTAATGTGGGTTTAACTCTCCCCCTTTCTCTTTGAAGAGTTCATGTTCCAAAATAAGCAGTCTTTATAACGCTTTCAGAATACAATTAATTAATTATCTTCATGGTTGGAACACATTAACTCTTTCTTGTTTATGATAATAACTTGCAGAGTGATATCCTGGCTCTCTAATTCCATTTGCAAATTGATTATAAAGACCTTCTCCGAAATTCAATGCTGCACTGCAGCTGGAGTATACAGGCAACCTTTCCTAGTCAAGGGTGACAGCAATAGTTCATTCCTTATGTCGTTAGAATGATATGACATATCTGGTCATGCGAAGTTGTTGAGTGATTAAAGCTAGGGGCCTGAAAAGGGGTGAATCAGAGAAGGACTGCCTTATGTAAACCATCACTCTTCATACTTCTAAGTGTCCTCTTCAAAGACATTTCTCAGCCATGGCTACCAGAACTACACAGAAATTGTTAAACTCTCTTTGCTAGTGAAGTTAAATTCTGTTATCAACTATACTGTCATTTAGTCTTTCCTAGTCTTTCATTAAAATGGCTTCCCAAGTGCTGGATTGCCAGTCTCCTATGTCATCTGCTCTGCTTCTATATTATCCTGCACCTGCTTTCACACCAATGGACCCACTGAGGCTACTCTGACAAGTTCTGCCATGGCCCGATCAGCTCTGATACCCAAGGCTTCATTCACCTCCGTCACACATTCTCTGCATTCCCCTATAATTCTTGTTGACATGATTCCCATTAACAGGATCCCCTACATCACACATTCTCTGCATTCCCCTATGATTCTTGTTGACATGATTCCCATTAACAGGATCCCCTACCACAATTATTACTGCCGTCTACCACCCCTTTCTTTCCTTTTACCTTCTTCTGTGGTGTACAGAAGAAGAGACAAAGTCTTTAAATTCAGTAAAAGTTTTGAGTACCTACTCTGTGCTCGTGTATGTGAAGCAACTCCTATGTTATTTCATTTAATGCACGCAACACTCCTTAATAAAGTTAACTGATGAGGACTTTAGGATGCAGAGTGGTTAAATCACTGTTCAAAGTCCCAAAGCCAGGAGGGGCAAAATGAGTCAAACACAGGTCTTCAGATTTCTTAAAGGGCAACAGCTTCCTGTAGTTGATCCCCTAACTTTCTATACTGCCTCCTCATTCTATACTCTCTAAAATAGCACTACAAGATCATTTTTATTGGCTGATATTCTAATTTTAAACCTTTAAATTAATTTTCTTAAATATCTTAAATGCAAATGAAGACTTATTTGTATGAAATAGACTTCTTTGTATAACATACAAATAAAGATTTCTTATTTTATTTCCAAAGCCCTAAAAATTTCCACTCTTGCAAAATATCCTTCACTTAAAGTTTGCTCCTTATTATATCTATATCTTCTTAAATCTCTCTTGGAATTTTTCTTTCTCCTTTCCACACTTGAAACATTCGATTAGCACATATTAATCTGTTTCCTGAAGTTCCCTATTCTAGCCTCCTGCAACTCTGCTTAGTTTGAAATAGAAAAGTATTTCGATTTCATGTAAAACTATTTTAAAGGCAGATAATGGTCTATAGTCCTGCTAGAAATAATAAACAACATTCACTTGCCATCGTGTGCCTTTTTATAAAACTCTATGCACAGTTTCTGGTAAAAAAAAAAAAAAAAAAATTATTACCTGAAAAGAAAACAAAAATACCTTGGCATGGTACAAATGTTATATAAAATGGTGACAAAATGTGCTAAAATATCAAGATAAAGAACTCACACTGAATCCACAAGCTTCCTGACTAGAGCAATTATATTCGTTCCTCTTGGTTTTTCCTCATGTTTCTCAGTCTTTTGTTCCACTTTTGCATATGCCGCCTCTGGTGAATAAGAATGTGTGGGAATTTCTTCCTTCCCAACAATGAACCTAAAGAAAAGAGCACAATGAGAGGCATTTTTCCCCTTAAAAAAAAAAAATCAGTGAGAAAATAAACTGATTTTGTTTATATACAAATACACTGTGGACAGTACCTTATCATTTGAAATAATATTTTCCACAATTTATATAAAACTAGTCATCCTTTAAAAAATAGGCTTTTGAAATCTGAATACTCAGAAAATGTTAATAGCTGTTTATTTAACAGTGCAGGCATCTTAAAATCAAATACAGCATAGCTCTTTGATGAAACACCCTTTTAACTTAAGTCACCGCTTTTTTAAGGTATTACACAACTTAAAAGTTTTTTCAAACAAAAAAGCAGATGAACTATTAACTTGGATCTACTAGTTAATGACAAAATTTCTATTTTTTTCTCTAAAATGTACCAACAGTTACAATTGAATGCATTTCTCATTTTTTTACTCTAAATTTGTATCTAACGTCACTTTGAGTCATAAAACAGCTGCAATGCAGTAGGTGGTCATCTATATGCACATGAGAAATAGAGGGAACTAAAGAATGAGAATCAGAAAGTTGGTTAAGAGTCTGTGTGTCTTCCCCACATTATTAGAAAATCTTAACTTTGATGTTATTCTAATCTACTTACTTCTCTTTGGAAAAATCTAATATCCAGGAGAAGACACCGTTCCTGTATCATCAAAACTGGACTATATTTTTCCAAAGACAATACAAAGAAAACATTACCAACCATTAGATATCACTCAATCAGTATCCTTTATCAGAGTTTTCATTTTTGCTGTTTTCACCTTCACTATAAGAGTCACTGCTCTTATAAAGAATAACTAAGCTTTCCTTAGCCAATTCTGCCTGCTGAACCTTCAGAAAATATCACAAAACATAGATAAAACAGGAGACCAATAACACTACACTAAAATTCTAGAACATGGGAACTATGGCAAATTTAAATACTCATGAAAGAGAGAAAAATTGTTACTATCAACAAGTGCAACCCATCTCGTTAGGACAAACTTGATAAAACATCTAGTTTACCAAATTGTAAGGGGCGTGCAATGAGATTGTTTGTCACCAGATGGCAGCTGTGCCTCCTTGGTAACTGCTGGTCCAAAAGAATTTGGTTCCTAATCATGGGTGTGAATGGAGAGTTTAGGGTCTGTACTACTGCTCTTTATAAACAAGGTAAAACTATGTTAGAACAGACACAATATCTCTCATACCTTTCCTAACACTGAAAGGAAAGTGTTGCTATTTTGGCCAGGACCTACCATTCGGATTAGAGCTCACTTCCTTGGAGAAGCTGCCCCTGCCCCAAGCTGGAGTGAGTGAGCCATCCTTCCTTTGTGCTCTCACAGCCCAGTGATCCCCCAGTACTGGAAGCACCTTTTTAGTACTTTCCCTCCCCCACTAAACTGTGGGATCTGTGAGACTCTACATACCTTCTTTGTTATTATATCCCAGTGCCTGGCATAGTGTCGGGCACATAATAAATATTTAGTTAACACCTAGCAAAGGAATATAATAATAGGGAGCATTTTCTGAGCATTTACTACATGACAGGCACAGCACTGAGCCATGGACAAAGATTAAATCATTTAACCCTCATAGCAAAACACTATGAAGTAGGTACCATACTTTCCATGACAGTTAACATGAAAAGGCATCTTGTCCACAATCAAAAATATCAGTAATTATTTGAACCCAGAACTGTTTAACTCTAAGGCCTGGGTTCTTAGTCACCAAACTTTGTACATTATTAACTATGGTTTAAACTACGATGAATCAGCCTTAGTCTACCTTCAGATTCCTGCACTGGCTCTTCTCCCGTGGTTCTCTCCTTGACTCTTTCTATTCCCCTAACTTCCACTATTATCTTACAGAACTAGCAAGAGTGAATAACTATTTTTCCAGAATATTTTCCTGTAACACAGAGAAAATGTTAAGTGCAAATAGTCCAAGTCAGCCTTTCATTATAAGTGGATTTGAAGAAAACATACACAAATATCCGACACATTCTGAGTTTTGGCAAGGATTCTGGGAGTCTAAGGAAAGATGCAGGAACAATGGCAGAGTTTTCTCTCTAGGAAAACCAACTTTTGATTTTGTTACCAACTTTCAGTTTAAGTTGAAACTTAATTTAAGTGAAACTTAATTCACTTAATTTAATTAATTAAACTTTAATTAATTTAATTAAGTTTAATTAATTAAACTTGATTTAAGTGAAACTTAATTCGCTTAATCTGTGAATTACACAGAATCCTATGTAGCCAATGCAACAACAACAAAAAGCTATTTTCTAATAGGTTTCATGATCTTTTAATGAAAAATATGACATGAAATTACTGCTGTGTTATGATTTAGTTATCGTTACCAAAGAATTTCCACAACCAAAAATACTCTATTCAATAATAGAGAAACTTTAATTTCCTATTGTATGTGAAAATGTTTGGTGAACTATAAAATTCAACACTAATGCTAACCAACATCTCTACAGTATCGACCACGTGCCAATTACTGTGATAAGAGATGGGCTACGAGGTGAAAAGAAGACTCCAGTGACTCTAGTGAAGCCTATAATACAAAATGTGTTTGACAATGCATGAGTCCTGCCCTAACAAAGCCCGTAATCTGGTACCACACAATTAAGGGCTTCATTTTCCAGTAATTGTTCATGTGTAGCTTTGTCTTTCCAAGCTCCGTAAACAGAGAGTTCTTGTAATCTTCTTTAATACCCCACACTGTAAGGCACATAATAGGCCCCCCAAATAGTGGCTGACTGACTGATTTTTAGGGGGAAAATTAACAAATTACTCTGTTAATGAAATGTCCACAAAGCCACTTTTGTGACTTTTAAAATTGCTTGCAACTTAAAAGTGGAGTCAATAAATATTTATTACAATTATGTATGATGATATTACTTTTTAAAAAAAACTTAACTTGTAAATTCTCTTAACATAAAGGTAAATAAAATATGCAACTTACCTAAGTGCAGAGAATGTAAATCCTTTCAAACCATCTTTGCACCTAAAACAATAGAAATTTACAATGATAAAATAACTTGTTTTGAGATATAAAATAGTAGTATTAAATAGCTATTAAATTTTTTCCTGAAAATGATTTTCTTTTAAAGGTGAAACTCTTCTAGGACAATGATCTGAGCAGTACAAATGGTCAAACAAATAACAAACAATGAACAAGCCATCTTACACAAAATGATTAAAATGATAATGCCTTCCCATGTCGTATTAACATAATTTAAGGCTCAATTCTCAGATTTGCAGGTTGAAGAGAGATTTAAAGTAAATCTTCTAAGGGATCCATGTGGACTTAAAATGAAGGCTGGGAGCGGAGTATTCTTCATTCTAGCCAATCCCTGGGGGAGCAATTTGTTGTGAAGAGAAAGACCACATACACCTGCTGGGTATTATGTACAGGTCAATTCAAGGTCCTGACTTCTTCTCCCTATTTATTAATTCAGTGAATGCAGAGCAATGTAGAGTTGGCAGGCACAAAAAGACTTCAAGTTAGTTAACAATTTTACTTCTGAGTAGCCCAATCCGAACAGATAATGTAGCAAGAGGAATAGGGGGTGGAGGAGGAGAGCACAGAGAGAAGATTCCAAATATTATTGAGTGCTTAACTATTGCTGGCATTGTTTTGGGCCCTTTATATGTGTCGTCTCATTCAACTATACCACCAACTCTTATGACATAGGTGTCTCACTCCACAGCTGTGCAGAGGCCCCCCCAGATGTGGGAACTTCCCCGAGGTCACAAAATAAATAGGTAGTCAGAATTCCGAAGAAAAAAAACCGAGAAAAAACGACTTCATCTGACTTAAAAGTATGTGTGTTTTCTTTATACCTCATCCTAAAAACAGGTGTATTCATTTTGAACTGGGAAGACTCAAATCTACATGGCAACTGGGGTGTAGGGGGGAGGGGGGAGGATTCTCACATCTGCAAGAAGTATTTAAACAAGCTTTTTTAAATGGGGGCATTACTATCCTGGCCCTTAATGGTCTGCTCTATAGGTTATGATCAAGTACTAGAGAATCTTTGGGTATCTAGTATCAAAATTCCTGGGAGAAACTATAAAGATTGGTGATATAATGATGCTCTAACATATGTTAATATTAGACACTGGATATTCTCAGACAAAAAGTACAGCCTTAAATCTAACTGGACAATTCTTTCTGTATGCCTTTTATATGAAAGGTCACAAAGGAAATGAACAAAAATATAAGAAATCTATCTAAAAATTTTTAAATATACATTTTTATTGGAGGACATATAGAATCTCAGGAAAAAACTTAATCCATGTGCACTGAGATGTTTTAAAGCACTTAAGAATTCAATTAAGCAACATAATCTACTTTGTGGTCATGTTAACAGTGAGAATGTAACCAGAGAATTTAGCTAACATACTATATAATTATCTACTCTGTATAGAATGAGGATAAAGGCAAAATAATTCATATGTTAAGCTTAAAGTGTGCATGGGAAAATTATAGCATTAAAATTCTTAAAGTTATCTGTTTCCATCTGAAGAAAGTGTTTCTCAGTAATTTAAAACCCATAACTGAGTAATTTCTAGATAGGTGGGGTGGTGAGGGGTTAGGCTGGGAGTCTATTGACTAGAAAACAGAAAGCAGATTGATTAAAAGATTATGTACAACTGGGAACAAATTTTGGCTCTGGTATGTTATTGTTAAAAGATAGCCATTTGTCTTTGTGCAGTGTTGAATAGATAAAAGATTCTGACAACTTGGTCTGGTCAGGATTGCATATTTGTGACCTTAAACAATAAATCTAACTGCAGACCAAACATCAAAAAGTAGCTTTCAAATATAAAAGGGCATCTACAAATGAATTTGCAATTTCATTATGATGGAAGTTTGGTTCTTTCAGCAGAACCCTGTGGGAAGCACTTCATATTGATAAAGTCTTAGCATGGATTCAAAAGGGGCTATTCTTCTTTCCATTCATGTGTATAAGGTCTGTTAATGTAATTGAGGGTCAGATGTCTATGTCAAAAGGACAAAAAAGTAATTATTCCCAGAAAAAGAATCTTTAAAATAGTAATACTGCCCTGCATTTTGACACCAAAAGTATTGTCTGAGCCCTAATCTAACTATGAAACACTATTGTAATCTATGTTAAATGTAAAAAGTATGATATAAACATAAAAATTTTTACAAAACAGAGCCCATTAAAAGGTGCCTCACTATTTGATGGATTCCGTTATTATAATGTAAATCAAATCACATTCTCCATTCATGTATTAAGGCTCGCTGATTTATTCAACAAATATTGACGGAGTGCCTACTATGTGCAAGCACTGGTTTAGGTTCTAAGGATGTAACAGTGGACAATATAGAATCTCTGCTTGCTTACCACTGACATTCTAGAAGGGGGAGAGATAGGATAAAAAAAAAAGTAAGTATGTCATGTGGTGATAACTGCTATGGAAAAAGCAAAGCAGGACACGGGGAGAAACAGTGATCAGGTTGGGCCTTTTGTTTGGTTTTAACATAGTGTAGTCAGGAAGGGCCTCTCTGAGAAGGTGGAATTTGGTAATTTGATCAGAAACCTTACTGAATTGAGGGAAGGGCATTTCAGTCTGAAGGAAGAGCAAGCACAAAGCCCTTGATAAGGAGTCTGCATGGCATGTAAGGAGAACAGCAAGTGCATTACTGCAGCTGGAGGGAAGCAGTGGTAGGAAATGAGGTCACAGTAATAGCTGTGGAGGGAGTGAGGGGTCTACAATTCCTGTAGGCCCTGTAGGCATGGCAAGGACTTGGGAAGGTTCTCAGCAGAGAAGTGACAAGATCTGTCTTAAATTTTAAGATAATCACTTTGCTGGTTTGAAAATAGACTACAGGAGGGCAAGGTTAGAAGCAAAGAGGCTAATTAGGAGGAGAAATGACTGTGCCTGGACTAGATCACAGTGGCAGAGGTGGAGGGGAGTGCTAAGACTCTGAATGTATTTCAAAAGCAGAATTGGTGGAATTTCTTGATGGCTTGAATGTGGGGTACAAGAGAGAATTTACAAATTATTAATATATTTTTGGTTTGAGCAAATGGAGGGATATAATATCCATTTATTGAAGTGAGAAAGACTGCAAAAGAAACAGGTTTGAGGAGAAAAATCAAAGTTTTGTTTTAGATATGTTAAGTTTGAGATGCATGTGAGCTATAAATGGAAATGTTAAGGAAGCAAGCAGCTGGCTGTATAGATGTGGGCTCAAGGGAGAGGTCTGATTCGTTTATAAGTAGTACTTAAATCCATGGGACTAGATACAATCATCTAGGAATTAAGTGTCAATAAAGAAAATATTCAAGGACTGAGTATTTTTTATTTCATCATAACCTGTAATGCAGAAAATCTTTTCTATAAAAGAAAAAAAATCATTTCTCCTAATAAATCCATTCTCTAATATAAAGTCTCATTTTAATTTTTTGAATGTGCATAAAAATAATGCACTTAACTCATGTATACATAAACTTTCCTATTAAAGTCAGTCTATGCAAATGACATAAATAACTAGTATGACTCAATCCACAGTTACTGAATCTCTACATTTGCAACGTGCTGTGCTATGTACGATACAAAACAAAGCCAGGAGAGACAAAGAGGAAAAAGAATTTGCAGCATTATATCAAACAACTTAGCTGATAAACAACTAATCATAGAGGGTCAGGTTGGAATTACATATTATATACAAGAAAGTATAAAGAAGTTTAACGTTATTATTATTAGAATAATTCTCTTGGTCAATGCCAGTGGGAGAGAACCCACTAAGATAATTTTTTTCAATTAGAAATATAAATGATAGTAAAATGAACAATTTTGCCCCAAAAGATTCTTTATCTCATTCTTAATTTCCATGAGATACTTCTACCTTTATCACAACATTGTACCAGCAGATGTCACTAGTAAGCCATTTTTGGAAAAATTTCTGGCTCTTTGATGTGGTTTCTATATCAAACATTTTGTTGCACATTTTCATTTAAAAACAAATTCACAGGCATTCAAAATATGAATTTTGAATAAATTTTAGTTAAATTGCATTAAATTCCCCCAAGTAAATATCATAAATATGAGACTTTTAACGATAGGTGACATTCCTGTTCCTATTATTGCATATAGTTATAAAATCTCTAAGAACACCCTACCATTTGGCACCAACATAGAATTTGATGGTGTAAATGTGCTGCTTTATTATATGCTTTCTAGTAACCTGAAAACTCTGAGAACTATTTTGACTCCTAAAATTTTTTTGTCTAGTCGGTTTTCATTTATTTGGTAAATATAATAGATATAAAAAAATGTACTTCTATAAATCTCCTTTTACATATTTCTAAGGCAGTGCATGATGCTATGGAAAGACTCTTGATATGAACAATGAAACAGATACTAGTCATAACTTCCCTATCAACCTAGAGCAAATCACTTAATTTAAGGGCTTAATCTCATTGCCTCCTAAAAAAGAGCCTGGAAGTAAATGACCTCCATAACTGGCTCATTAAATGATTTCTAATTCTGAAATTTCATCACTTACTATAATTTTATTTAGTGACACTATTATTATTTGAAATAATAATGGAAAATAAAAATTATTCTAAATCACTCATAAATAATGATCTTACTGACGTCAAGAATTTTTTTAAAAAACAGTAACATACAAGCAAAACTCTGAATTTGTTTTGAGATTACTGGCTGCTACTAATATTATTTAATTTGCTTATTGCTTTATAAAACTTAGACATGGAACTTATTCCTGGCAAAGGTTCAAAGACAACCTTTTTCTTTTTTTTTGAAATTAAAGCCTTTCCACTTTTATTGGCATTGATAAATAATATCAATCAATTCACTGACAATACGAGTCTTTGAAATACCTTTTGCTGGGCAGGGGGATAGGACTTATTCATCTAATTAGGCACATATCTCCATTTTAGAAATAAAATATTTTGCATATATTTTTCTTTGTAATTAAATCTAAAAAAACTGTAGAATTGGGGAAAATAGCCTTTATAATAACCCTTTAGAAAAAAACAACCTTTTCTTTTTTAACTTTAAGATTACAAGACGAACTACTGAGATGATATATACACTACAGAAATGCTGTTAAGTATTGATACAACAAGCAATTCTATAGATATAATCTCAATAATGATAAAAGATTACATTATTGCTATACGAAGCATCAATGCTAAAATATTATTATTAATGATAAAATATAAAATGCTGTTTATTATATACTATAGAAAGTTAGAGAAAGTGGTCAAAAGGATACACCCCAAACAGTTGTTAGCAGGCTACCTATTGAAGTAGGATGGGTTAAAAGACATGAAGGGGGCTTCCCTGGTGGCACAGTGGTTGAGAGTCTGCCTGCCAATGCAGGGGACACGGGTTCGAGCCCTGGTCTGGGAAGATCCCACATGCTGCGGAGCAACTGGGCCCGTGAGCCACAGTTACTGAGCCTGCGCGTCTGGAGCCTGTGCTCCGCAACAAGAGAGGCCGCGATAGTGAGAGGCCCGTGCATCGTGATGAAGAGTGGCCCCCGCTTGCCACAACTAGAGAAAGCCCTCGCGCAGAAACGAAGACCCAACACAGCCATAAATAAATAAAATTAAAAAAAAAAAAAAAGACATGAAGGAAGAATAGAACTTTTTACTCTCTATATTCATATATCATTTAAAATTTTTACAAGTATACATTTAAATATTATTTGTGTAGTTTGTTTAATTAAAAACATCAATATCTGAACATTTAGGAACAGATTAAACAGTGTAAAAGTTATTCATCTCTATTTCACCAATACTATGGCAGAGAACATAAGACTCGGTCAACTTTTCTAATAATACTACTGTAAAAGTTTTGCTAGAAGGCATAAAGTTACTAACTGAAACAAATGATACAGATAGAATTTTCTGAAACTATGATCCCAGTGAACATGGATAACTATGTGACTACAATGACAAAAAAAGAAACACTCATTAAGTATCAATGTCAGAGTTCTTTTGTCCTTTTTTTACTCATTGAATTGGTTAGAAGGAAACTCACATATTGGTTAAATATTACAGCATCTACCTTTATTCACTCTGCAATCATTTATCAGGCACCTAACATACAGAAGACACTGTGCTGCAGATCATTTAAGTAATGCAAAGATAGATTATATACAATCTCTGATCATTAAAAAAGATATCTGCATAGTTATGTATATGTTCGTCAAATAAATGAAAATAATCTTGGCTAAAACTTCTGGCACACAATTTCCTATATCAGTAGTGCTTTCCAAGAGCTTAATTACTTTATTTGTACTTTATGAGTTCAGCTTCAAATTTCTTCAGTCCTGCATTTTACATCATCTATCTCCTTAAAGTATTTGATCTGAGAAAAGTAGTATGGATCTTCTTCCACTTATGATGGAGATTATGTCCCAATAAATCCATTCCCAAGTTGAAAATATCATTAAGTCGAAAATGCAGGGCTTCCCTGGTGGCTCAGTGGTTAAGAATCCGCCTGCCAATGCAGGGGACACGGGTTCGAGCCCTGGTCCGGGAAGATCCCACATGCCCTGAGCAACTAAGCCCGTGCACCGCAACTAAGCCCACGCGCCACAACTACTGAGCCTGAGCTCTAGAGCCCACAAGCCACAACGACTAAGCCCGCGTGCTGCAGCTACTGAAGCCCGTATGCCTAGAGCCCATGCTCCAAAACAAAGAGAATCCACTGCAGTGAGAAGCCCACCCACCACAATGAAGAGTAGCCCCCGCTCACCGCAACTAGAGAAAGCCCACGTGCAGCAACGAAGACCCAATGCAGCCATAAATAAATAAATAAATAGATAGATAGATAGGTAAATAAATTTTTAAAAAAAGAAAATGTATTTAATACACTTAACAAACCAAACATCATAGCTGAGCTTAGCCTAGCCTACCTTATACGTACTCAGAACACTTATATCAGCCTACAGTTGGGGAAAATCATCTAACACAAAGCCCATTTTATAATAAAGTTTTGAATATCTCACATAATTTATTGAATATCATACGGAAAGTGAAATCCAAATGGTTGTATGGGTACAGAATGGTAGTAAGTATTGGTCATTTACCCTTTTGATTTGTGCGGCTGACTGGGAGCTGCTGCCCAACATCAATAGGGAGGATCATAACAAACACTGCTAGCTTAGGAAAAGATCAAAATTCAAAGTATGGTTTCTACCAAATATGCAATGCTTTGACACCATTGTAAAGTTGAAATATCCTAAGTTGAACCATTGTAGCTCAGTGACCATCTGCATATGCAAAAGCACAACTGAAGATACTAAAAAAAAATTGGCAAAAACAAAGACAAATTGGATTTAAAACAGTCGTGCACACTGATGATTATTAAAATATTCTATTCTATTGATTATATCATAATCACCTAAGTCATTCAGAATCAAAAATAAAAGTTACATTATTATAATATGTGAACAAAATTATTTAAAACAGAAAATGCTTAGGGACTTCCTTGGTGGTGCAGTGGTTAAGACTCTGCCCTCCCAATGCAGGGGGCCCAGGTTCGCTCCCTGGTCAGGAACTAGATCCCACATGCATGCTGCAACTAAGAGTTCACATGTCACAACTAAGGAGCCTGCCTGACGCAACTAAGGAGCCCATGTGCCACAACTAAGGAGCCTGCGAGCTGCAACTAAGCAGCCCACATGCTGCAACTAAGACCCAGCACAACGAAATAAATAATTTTTTTAAAAAAAGAAAATGCTTAAACTTCAAGCACATTGGAGGTATGAAAAGAATGACATAAGAACTTAATTATAAATAACAGTTACAGACAATAGCTGGCTCTTCAAAATTTTGATTTGTTTAATTATGTAATTATCATTGGTACTAAAAACAAATACATTTGGAGTGCATACAACTGAAAAGTTTAATTTAAAAGTTAAAAAAAAAAGAATGCCTATCTAAATGCCTTGAATTTTTGTTTCACAGTTGTCTTCATTATAAAGAAAACACATACCATTTTATATAGTTTTTTTAAGTTAAATTTTTCTTATTTTGTTTTTAAAATCCCACATGAAAGAATAAACCACTTTTTCTAATCAATTTACCTAACCTGTTTTCAGGTGTAGAAGCTTACCTTAGTACTCAGCTATAATTTAGTAACTGAAACTTGATCAACAACTATAGATTTTAATTGACACCTGTTTATCATAAGAATATTGGAAAAATTGACATGGAATTAATTTAAAGATTTTATTTTAGTTTTGTTTTTAAAAAAATCTTCAGTGTCCTAATCACATATGTACACTCCAACAGGTTAAATCAATCGTTTCAATTTACTACTCAGAAGCTGTGATGTGCAATTAAAATACACTACATTGCTTACATACACACAACAGGTTTTCCCTCTTAAGTCTACTATTGTTTGAAGAATAAAACAGACTCAGAGAGTTCGATTTCAACCCACATACGGCACTTAATATGAGAAAACAAAATAACTAATATTATGTTCCTACTTTAAGGAAGCTCATATACAAAAATCTGAAATTGGAACAGCAACAGATGAAGAAATCTGTGGAAGATTATTTTGTTTGCTTCATGAACACATCATATATCTTCCAAATAATTTTCAATTGGATTCCTTTAAATACTGAATTTTCCCAGTACGTTAAAAATATTATTTTTGATTCTGGTAAATATTTTACAGTACATTTATTTCATACAGAATGGAACACTGGTGCTTAGCTTTGTTCTCAATAACCTAAGGAAAGCTGCTGAAGCAAGGCAGCAGTTATGGGTAATCAAGTGTGATTGTAAGTCCCCAGATGATTATTGTGTACTTTTTTCTAGTGTGTCCTAAATACAAATTGGAAACATTTGGATTCAAACTTACAGTAACAACTCCAATAGAATCAGATTTCTCCTTAAACTTGGAGAGGCTGGAACTGCTTTTGCTTTAAAATCCAAACTAAGGAAGGTCATGCTCCAAGCTGTCTTCAATTGCTAAGAAACCAAGAATCACCTTCAGACTGTTTCTAAAAGAAATGTTAATTAGGATGAATTTCCTTCTCAAAATGAACTGGTAATAGCAATGCTAGTCGAACTTTAAAATACTTATAAAAAGAGCAGATTTTAGCTCCAATGGACCTAAACTGTTTGCAGTTCCAAAGGAAATGGCACATGTTTACACTTGACAAATTAACAATAGGCAAAAACCAAATTTAAGATCAAAATGGTGCTTTATATAAATTCAAGAAAAAACTTAACAAGTTTCTTAAAATCATGGCATTGCTATGGACAAAAATTATTTACATTAAACAAAATTATAACCACAATACTGAACCAATCTATTTTTTAAAGACCTCAAGATTGGCAAGTATTTTCATTTTTTCCCCTCCTATAATGGTTGGGAAAAGGATGAAAACAAATGTTTTCAATTATATAGAATCTTTGAATCAACATTAATTTATTTTCAAATGCACATTGGTATCTGTCATTAAAATAATATGGCAATTGGTTTTCATATTGAACAAAATGAGCAGCTATTTAGGCTATACTTTTTCATAAAGTTATGCTTATTTAATATCAAAGTTCAAATCTAAAATAAATAAAATATTTTGTTCCATCTCCGGATAATGGAGCAAAAACAGTATTTTGGATGCTTTTGGAAAACTATAATTTTTTGATTAACTGAGGACTATAGAGTATCCTAACTTTAAAATAAAAATTTTCGTTTAGGGGCTTCCTTGGTGGCGCAGTGGTTGAGAATCTGCCTGCCAATGCAGGGGACACGGGTTCGAGCCCTGGTCTGGGAAGATCCCACATGCCACGGAGCAACTAGGCCCGTGAGCCACAACTACTGAGCCTGCGCGTCTGGAGCCTGTGCTCCGCAACAAGAGAGGCCGCGATAGTGAGAGGCCCGCGCACCGCGATGAAGAGTGGCCCCCACTTGCCGCAACTGGAGAAAGCCCTAGCACAGAAACGAAGATCCAACATAGCAATCAATCAGCTAATCAATAAATAAATCTTTAAAAAAATAAAAAAAATTACAAAAAGTCTTGAAAATGTTTATAAAAAAAATTTTTTTCATTTAAAAACTACAAGATCTTTTTTGATCCACCTCCTAGAGTAATGGAAATAAAAACAAAAATAAACAAATGGGACCTAATGAAACTTCAAAGCTTTTGCACAGCAAAGGAAACCATAAACAAGACGAAAAGACAACCCTCAGAATGGGAGAAAATATTTGCAAATGAATCAACGGACAAAGGATTAATCTCCAAAATATATAAACAGCTCATTCAGCTCAATATCAAAGAAACAAACACCCCAATCCAAAAATGGGCAGAAGACCTAAATAGACATTTCTCCAAAGAAGACATACAGATGGCCACGAAGCACATGAAAAGATGCTCAGCATCACTAATTATTAGAGAAATGCAAATCAAAACTACAATGAGGTATCACCTCACTCCTGTTAGAATGGGCATCATCAGAAAATCTACAAACAACAAATGCTGGAGAGGGTGTGGAGAAAAGGGAACCCTCTTGCACTGTTGGTGGGAATGTAAATTGATACAGCCACTATGGAGAACAATATGGAGGTTCCTTAAAAAACTAAAAATAGAATTACCATATGACCCAGCAATCCCACTACTGGGCATATACCCAGAGAAAACCGTAATTCAAAAAGTCACATGCACCCAAATGTTCATTGCAGCACTATTTACAATAGCCAGGTCATGGAAGCAACCTAAATGCCCATCAACAGACGAATGGATAAAGAAGTTGTGGTACATATATACAATGGAATATTACTCAGCCATAAAAAGGAACGAAATTGAGTCATTTGTTGAGACATGGATGGATCTAGAGACTGTCATACAGAGTGAAGTAAGTCAGAAAGAGAAAAACAAATATCGTATATTAATGCATGTATGCGGAACCTAGAAAAATGGTACAGATGAGCCAGTTTGCAGGGCAGAAGTTGAGACACAAATGTAGAGAATGGTCATATGGACACCAAGGGGGGAAAACTGCGGTGAGGTGGGGATGGTCGTGTGCTGAATTGGGCAATTGGGATTGACATGTATACACTGATGTGTATAAAACTGATGCCTAATAAGAACCTGCAGTATAAAAAAACAAACAAAACAACTAATACTAAACTTTCATTGGGTTATTTGTATGGAAATATGTTAATATAAATGTTTCAGACATTACATGAAATTTCTAAAAATCTTATATTTGTATGGAAAAATGTATGGAAATATGTATGGAAATATGTTAATATAAATGTTTCAGACATTAAAAACAAAAAACAAAAAAAAAAAAACTACAGTTTACTTCATTCATCTCAAAGATTATGAACTTAATTTGTGTTATGTATGACAGAAATTGGGCAAGTTAACATATTGGAATCTTCCTGGACTATCAATGGTACTAGAAAAATGAAATATTGGAACTAAAGTAACCTGAGAGAATTATATTTTACAGATTAAGAAACCAAGGTCCAGGGAGATTAAGTGATTTGCCCCCAAACAGAGTTTGGTCCAAGACATCCTCACACAACAATAAAATCATTTTACACCCCAATCAACTAACTCTCTGTGCCTGCTGGGGTCTCACTGTGGAGAAGAAATACTACAGGGAAGAAGAGGGGTCTTAGGCTGTAGGAGAGAAATCACAAATCACCCGAATGAAGGGAGAGAGCCAAATCCTTCCAACTGACATTATGCAAAGACTTTACAAGGGATGGAAGAGCATGGATAGTTTTAAAGGAACCAATTTCTTGTTCCTCTTTTCCACATGTCCTCCCATTGAAACATGTGGCCTGACTTTGGTCAGGACTCCACGCTGGCTTCTCTCATGCACCTCCCTCTTCACAATAGTTATTTTTTGCATCAGTCTCTCCAAAATTTCCTGGACAATCACAAGGCCAACCCTTGGTATTAATCTGCCACTTTTAGCAATTTAAATTCCAAAAGCACCTCAATCCCAGACATGAGTACAAAAAACAGGACTGAAACGAAGCTTTATTGTGTTTTCTATTATACACTACATAAGAAATTGGACTTCTGAAAGAAATTCATGAGATCACTTCTTCCTTATCTGTCTCTCAGTAGCAAACTGTGTTAGTAGTTACTTTCAGACACATTTCACACTTTCTCACCTCCCTCATTTTGGTCACCCTGGTCCTTCCATATGCAATCCCCTCTTTAACCACCCTCCCTTTTCAAGAGAATTCCTATCAAGTCCATCAGGGATGGCAATTTCTCCCACAATTAGATGGGTCTGTTTCTTTCTCAAACTTCGTTTGCTCTTTGTATATTTTTGGCAGTTTTTTATTTGGCTCTGGCTAATGTGATAGTAATATCCATAGTTATCTAATCCACTCTTCCAAATATAGGGTTTCTTATGGCATTTTGTGTGTCCGTGTCCCAGAAATCAAAGGCAGTTTATAGAGTTTACTTCTTTTAACAATGAGGCTGGGAAATATTCTGCATCTTGTTATCAGAGCATTTACTGTGTAATTAAGGTATCTAGAAATATAAACTAACAGACCGTATTAGTCAGGAAAGGATAGGTCAGTGTTTCTCAAAGTGTGGACCACTTGGAACACCATCAGCATCAGATGATAATAACTTGTTAGAAATAAAAATATTGGTTGCCATCCCAGGTCTACTGAATTCAGAAACTCCAAGAGTGGGGCCCAACCTGTACAATCTGCGTTTTAACAAAATCTCCATGTGATTCCAATAAAATTTCAATGGTTTCAACAACAAAAGTTTATTTCTTGCTCATGCTGTCAAACAAGGGTTGGCTATGGCTCAACTACATGTCATCTTTATTTCGGACCTTAGCGTGATGGAGAAGTGTCTATTCAGATCTGCTGATTGTCAAAGCAGGGAAAAAAAGAGAATACAGGACACTGTGTTCTGGCTCCAAAGCTTCTGCTCAAAAGTAAGCATAAGCCATTTCCACTCATATTTCATTAGCCAAAGCAAATCTAAGGCCAGGCATGATGTAGGGCAGGGAGTATAACGCTTCCCCAGGGAGAGGCAGCAAAGGCTTTTGAACAATAACATAGCCTACTATAACACGCCAAGCATATTTTTGTTGAAGATCAATTGTATTCGTTTATAATATTTAAGGAAATTCAAGGCATAATTCCCCTTTTCCTCCCAAATCCTACAATCATTTAGTCTTTTACACAATAACTTCAATATTTGACTTTAAGTATGATAATTCTTAAAATCTGTTACTGATTTCAGAAATAAGCTTGTCTACAACATATTAATTAGTATTTTATATACATGCATAAACGTGTGTGTGTGTGTGTGTGTGTGTGTACTCTGAGCTCCATTTTTTTTTCTAATTACTAAAGCATTCAGGAATTTCACATTGTTCAGCTATGTATTCCAAGTGCCTATATCAGTGCATAGCATATAGGTCACTCAATAAATATATGTTGAAAGAAAGAAATTTTTATCTGTGTAGTAACTGAAAACACTGTACTTTTGAGTAATTATATTTCTAATTGGGTACCATATTTCTTGGATTCATTTTTTTTAACAGCAATTCTAATAAGCTTTTTAAAAATATTTAGTTTCTAAAAAATGTGTTTATTTTAAAATCAGCTACCCATTACTTATTAACTCCCAGTGTTCATCCTTAATATAAATTTGTATTCGTTTTTTCACTGATAATTTGGTATGAATTTACACTTAGACATAAATGTGCATAAATAGGAGTCTAAAAAGGAGTCTCTAATCTTTCTGAATGAGGAGCTATTTTTTGACACCCCAAATGAAATATAACAGTGACTGTAATATAAAACTATCAAGTCCAAAAGGCAGGAATGGGAATGCAGCTATAGGCATGTTTACACTGAACTAGGAGTTGTACCTGAATAAAAGAGGTGAGACCATAAAGTTTGTAGGCTGGGGCATTATTCACATTCATTCACTCATTTACGCAGTTAAATATTTCACAAATATATACTATGAGTCAACTATGTACCAGGCAGTTTGCCAAGGAATGGGGATAGCCAGCGTCCGTGTTCTCCAAGAGCTCACAATCCAGCGGGGTATACATGTAAGTGAAAAGTGCATCTACATTACAGGAAATACCTTAATATAAAGCACACAGTGCTAAAGGAGCACAAAGGAGAGGTGTCTAACCCTGGCTTGGTCATGGAAGGCTACTCAGGAAAAAAAAGAGATATTTAAGGTGGTACGTAAAGGAAGAAGTGGAGGAAGAACGCAGAGAAGGACAATATATATAAGACTTAAAAAAGAGAGCACATTGGGTATTCTGGGAACTGAAGAGGTTTAATGTGAGTGGCACATGGAAAGGAGGAAACAGAGTAGAGAAAGACTGGCATAGGCCAAACCATGTCAAAAATGAGTTTGAACTTTAGCTATAAGGCAAAAGGCCCCATGCACCAGAAGAATGACAGGACCAGATCTGTGTTTAACAAAGATATTCCAAGTGTAGCTTTCATGACCTAGTACTGAATTCCATCTCATTGTTTATTTTTAAACTATAATCTCACTTAGCAGTATTTGTTTAAACTTTTTAAACATCAACTTACAAACTGAATTCTGTTGAAAGCAACCAATATTAAAGCCATCTAAAAACTTACATTGCTCTTTATTTTGTTTTAATAGATTAAACTATACATCAACTTTAAGACATTTTAATACATTCTGATAGATTAAAAAATTGGTTTAAAAATAATTTTTCAAAACCATGACTAAATGAAGACATAAAGTATTAAACTTTAAGACACTATAAAATTCAGGTAATTAATACTAGCTGTTGTAATAAAAAAAGCCCCCAAAAACCCTCGATTTCTCACTTTGCAATCAGGAATTCATCTAGACTATCTCTGCCACAGAGAATAACCTCATTTTCAGCAACCATAATGTAGTTCTAGATATTGCTCTGTGTGTATACAATTAATAGAGTCACATAATTTATTTACTGTGGGAACAGAGAAGGATGGTAGAAACCAAGACTGCCAATAAGGCACTTTGGATGGAATAGTTATATACCTTTGTGTAATTAACACCATATCCAATTCTCTCCTTATTGCGATTTCCTTCCCATCCCATTGCTGATGTTGAACCAATGTAAAGCTGCAGACAGTCTGAATTTTTCTGCCATCATCTGTAGTCTCTTCAAACTTCTCTCCCAGGTTCCAGGAAAACTGTGTTGTTTTCAATGTGCTCTCAGTTTTTATGGCGAGGTCCCTTCATAGAGGTCCCTTCTATGAGGATCTCATGGGAAATCTTAAGTTTGATGACCCTTATCAGCCTTGTCACTCCATTTCTGAGGATCTTTTTTTGGAAGAGTTGGGCAGGGGAGGGAAGATTAGGGGGCTGGTTACAGGAATAACCTGATATTTTTTGAGAAACTTTAGAAAGGTATTCTACTTTCCCTCAAGCTTTATTAGAAGTGAAATTCTACCAGGGTAGAAAATGAGAATAAAAAGGTTTTAATTCATCAAACTATTTGGAAAAATGAAGTCTTTTGAATATACACATAAAATGTGACAATGGATTTACATGCAAACAGTCATGCTTATCTTAAAGACAAAAACAAAATCCTATCTGACCAGCCTAAATGAGGAACAGGGAGGAATTAAAGGTCATCCAAAACTATAAGGCCCATATTCTTTCAAGGACATCCATTGCAAAACAGAATCAGTAAACAAAAACAAAGCCATCTGGAAGGTATTTCTTAGATATCGATCATGTGGCATTGATAATTTCAAAATGCAAGAGAAAGAAAACACAGCTACTCCTACTTGAGCAATGTTTCATTTACTGTATCAGAGCCAACAATGTTAATGACTTAGAACAGTCTTAAGGTCATCATGAATTTCAACAGAGATGATCAATCATCCACAAATAGGTCAGTAGATATATACGGCCTGATATACTGAGATGTTAATTCTTTTCCTTCTAGTTAGTGTTCTCCCATTTTAGACTCCATAACTGATCATGGTAAGACAGTCTGAGAATCTAATTTTTAATTCTGGCTCTTTCACTAAATAGTTACAAGACCTTAAAAAGAAACTTATGTTTCTGATCCTTAGTTTCTTCAAATATAAAGTGAAAAGATGGAACTGAATGATCCTTAGGATTCCTCACAACTTAAAAATTCTGATACAAAATAATCTATAAATTTTTATGATTTGCTCAAACTTGAGACAGTCACAATCTGCTTCTAAACTGAATCAATACTAAATTTATATGAGATGGATTGAAACTTTGAATTCTAGGGATCACTGAAGATATCGCTTTATATGTTCTGAGTAGGAAAAAATATTATATAATTAACGTTCTACCCGAAGTAAAATAACTTCTAATACAAGTGAACAAACTAAATACTCAAATGTTCAAAATTATATTTTTACCTTCAGGTGGTTTATCTACTTCTAAATTCGCCTGTAACGTCTATACGTGAAAATTATCTGAGTTCTGTTGAATTAAGAATAAAGTATATTGTTTATATACATCTGTATTTGTTACAAGCTGACTTTCTGCAACATGCTCTTGCTTTACCAGTTTTGAAAGGTGGAACATACTCGTGTAATACTTCATAGGAAAATATCTTAGAATATTTAATGTATATATGATCTAATATTCAACAAGAAAATATCTTAGAACATTTAATAAGCCTACATTAGAAATGTTTAAAAATATATTAAAGATAGTAGCAAGATCACATACACACTCACATACACACATATTTAGGATTGTATATGTTATTTTTCAAAGATGAGCAAAACTGGTGTATGGTCACATCTAAGTAGTTCTAATTACATATCAATTCTCTCCTTAAATACCATCCTAGCTAATGTCCATCTCTTGTAATTTTATATTTTCCTTTGCATATGTAAACTGAAATGCTGCTGAGTCAAAAGCAATAATATTATTTAAAAATGCAGAAAATAGTCTTCTTTTCAGTGCTACATAATTAGGGGCCCTGTGGAGACTGGCAGTAGAGAAAAGTGGGAGGAAAACTTTAAAATCCAAACTATCTTGGTTTTTCTCACTGAGACTCTAACTTGATGAAAAATGTATTCTGTCTTCCAACAAGTTTGTACGTGTGGGTTATATTTTAGGTTTTCAGTATCCTGCCAGACAAGCTCTTAATATACAGAGTGATTTTTCTGGCAACAATGTATCAAAACTCAACATTCTTAGAGTTAGTCCAGTGCCCTTTCCTAGAACATATGGTCACCTAACAGCCAAGTGGCTGATAGGCACCACTCACTATAAGCATCAGGTTGATAGCCTGTAACGGTTGCTAGCACTTAAATACAGGAATCTACTTTTGACTTCAAGCCATGCCTTGTTCTGCATCTCATTTTTTCAGAAAAAAGGAAGGGGATTCAAGCTTCAGAGGCAAAATTCCAAAAGGCTAAAGAGGAGGGAGAGTCAAGTGAAAACACAAAAGACAATCAGACAGCAGGACAGAAGAAAATAACAGTCTTGTATTTAGTTTGAAATAAAATTACCCAATGTAATAGTAACACTTCACATACTTTTTTTATAGTAGAAAAATTGTAGGGGCCTGAACATGGAGACAAGGCCTTCTCAAATATCCATTCATTTAAATAAAACAAAAAATGAAGGAGAGGTTAAAGATGATTTGCTCTAGAAATACAACAGATGCTTCTTAGAATTCCTTAAGGGAAAAAAAGATTTCTTTAGAAACCAGTGTACTTACAAATCATATTTTATGGAAGTCTTGTCTAGCCTTCTTTAATATGAGGACATAGAGTTGAAAATACGGTATTTCTTTCTCAAGAGTTCATTCACTCCTGCTAATTCTACAGTGGAGTCAGTACAGAATATCTGCCACAAGACAAGATACTTGGGCCTTTCTGAAAAAGTAAGTCAGAAAGTCAGAAGGTAGGAATGTACTGGTGGAACCTGAGAAAGACATGTACGGGCTAGGGCATTAGGGAGCTAATAAGCAGAGAACTGTAGACAGGGAGGAAAGCTTTGAGGCAAGTGAGCAGAGATTGTTAAAAGTCACATTTGTGAAGAAATTTCAAATAAGGCTGGATTTAGCCCTGAAGGCTGCAGCATTGACTCACAAATTCACAATTACCATTTTCCCTTTGCCTACCAGGAAAGGGAGTAGCTGGCAGAATAGTGGGAGTTGAGCCCTGAGGGAATGTGGGAAAGAAACAGACATTGAGAAGGGTTTCATTTTTAGTGTTCAGCAGCTTCCAGACTTGAAAGTTCTGTTGACATTTCTAGCTTGGGAGGGGAAGGCTTCCTGAATTACTGCCACACCCATTCCACCCACTCTAAAGACTGGTCTAGAGACCTATATTCCCCAAAACAGTACAAAACACATTTCATAAATCTCATATCTGGTATCCTTGTTTAAAAATACTCAAGTTTCATTTACTTTGGCTAGTACACTTGAGACCAACTCTATCTACATCATTAGCACAGAACTCGAATGCCCAAAGTAAACAGCATTTACCAAACAATGTCTGGGGGGGAAACACAGATAAATAATAAGGAGGGACCTGAATAAACTAAAAGCAAGTTAGCTAATATGCCTGGTCCTCAGTTTCTTCCTCTGTGAGACAGGGGGGAAAATAATTAAAATGAGGTAACATACAATCATCTATCAAGAGCAATGCCTGGAACAAGACAGGTTATTCAGTACATGCTAAGTTCCTTTCTCCCCTTCCCTTGGGTCTTGTTTTCTACAATTTATGGTTTTCTCCTTCCTCCCCCCTTGGTGTTGGAACTTTTTTCTGAATCTACAATCTCAGCCTTTAAAAATCTATGTGCAGATTCCAAGTAATGATTTCCATTTTGTGAACAATATCATATATTTGTTCTATTTTTCTTTATAACCATAGTCCATTAGAAGGACTGAAGACTGGTAGAACCACAAATATCAGTGGACGAGCGAATGAGAAGATCTAAAATGACAATAAAAATAAACAGCAAGGAATAAAGGATACTAGGAGAGGATAGTACCCTTGAAGTCAACTACTGTCAAAAAGATTAAAAAGACCTCTAAGAACGTGGGTAGGTAATAACAACATTTGTATGGTATTTTATTTGGTCCCCACAACATCCATTTTACAGATAAAAAGACTGAGGTTTGGGAAGAAAAATGTCTTGTCAAGGATTGTTCGGCTAATAAATTATTAGAGAAGGAACCAGAATTAGAATCTAAGACTTCTGACTCTAAATCCTATATTCTTTCTACTATAGACTTAGTGAAGAAGAACTCAGACTGCAAGAAGCCAAATGCTTTGGATGGAATAAATGGAATCACCGAGATAAAATTAATAAATTTGAGGGTTTTAATAATAAAAGGATGAAGAAAAGCAGGGTAATAGCTGTACCAGCTAGAAAGGTCCAACTTCAGAAATGAGAAGATCTAGGGCTAATGAAAAGTTTAAAGGATTAAATTCTTTGAAAGCAAAGGTAGTTTTTGGTTCATGCCCTGAGAAATAAAAAGGACTTTCCAAGAGTTCTACATTCCAAAATAGCACATTGTAAAATCCTAAATAGAGACCTCAACATCATAACAATCGAAAATAAAATGATGGTTCCAGAACCAATCAGATCAGTCAGAATCATCACAATGCTCGGACCAGAAGGATCTATAGAGAGCATCTCCAGTCTTGTATCTGCTACAGCAACACTGTCCAACAGAAATATAATCCAAGCTGTGTATATAAAATGTTAAATTTGCTAGTAGCCATATTTTAAAAGGTAAAAAAATGTGATTAATTTTAGTAATATATTTCACTTAACCCAATATATCCAAGGTATTATCATGTCAACAGATAATCAACATAAAAGAATTATTAATAAGATATTTACATCTTTTTCCATACTAAGTCTTCAAAAGCTGGTGTGTGCTTTATACGTACAGCACCTTAAATTTGGACTAGCCACATTTCATGTGCTCAGTATCTGTGTTTGGCTGAGGGCTATTATACTGAACAATGCAGTTCAACATAATCACAAAAGTAACTGCAGCCTGCATATAAGTGACTTTCTAAAGATTAAAATTAATAGGGTGGTAAAAGGATGTGTGGTACAACTGTCTTCTCTTCATTGATATTAGAACCATGAAAACCTGATAGAAATCCACAGTAAGTTAATGTGACCATACTGTAGCTCTAGGGAGTCTAGGGAGTTGATATTGATCAACCGAACCCAATAAGACTGTGATTACAGACATATTTTTTTTAGTGCTGGTGTATAATTTTCAAGGGGGCTTTTCTTCTAAGGATTATAGTCAAGAAGGAAGCAATCATAAATGACCTTTCTAAAAGTAAACTGATAGGTAACCTGATACAAGAAAAGTATTTTATAACTGAGAATTCACATAAGAGAAAGCGAATTGAGATTTTTACAGATGTTCCTTCTGGTACATATGATTTGAATCTGAAAAAAACTGAATTTCTCTTAAAAAAAAAAACAAAAAAAAAAACCTGTGAGAACATCTACAGAAATCTGTAGTCTAAGAGTAATGATGGCTGATACTTTCCCAGAAAATATTATTTCACAGAACTTTTTAAATTTGTGGCATTGTGAAGAAGGCTATGAAGCTTAATTTTAATAATAAACAGAAGAGTTTGACAAGTCATGTAAGTCATAACTAGATGTGAAACTGCTTACGTTTTGGTGAATAAAATAAAAATGCAAAAATTAATGGATGATTTAGGATACGACAAATCATATGGTGAGTATGAACAGGAGTCTGTCTCTTCACATTCAGAGGCTGTAACTTCTGAATTAGAAGCACTAAAGGGAGGGGCTTCCCTGGTGGCGCAGTGGTTGGGAGTCTGCCTGCTAATGCAGGGGACACGGGTTCGAGCCCTGGTCTGGGAAGATCCCACATGCCGCGGAGCGGCTGGGCCCGTGAGCCACAACTGCTGAGCCTGAGCGTCTGGAGCCTGTGCCCCGCAGCGGGAGGGGCCGCGATAGTGAGAGGCCCGCGCACCGCGATGAAGAGCGGTCCCCGCACCGCGACGAAGAGTGGCCCCCGCTTGCCGCAGCTAGAGAGGGCCCTCGCACGAACCGAAGACCCAGCACAGCCAAAAATAAATAAATAAAATTAAATAGCCTACTTTATAAAAAAAAAAAAAAAAAGAAGCACTAAAGGGAAAGTTCTTTTGTTATATGCTATAGGACTTCACTTAGAGACAGCTTACTGAATTCTACTGATTTGGCTAGTCAAAATGAGAAAAGTATGAGTAATTTTTTAAACAATATAATTCTTCCTTAAAACTAGCCATTTTTTTTTTAATATATATGCTAGGTATTTTTTTTTTTAATTTTATTTATTTATGGCTGTGTTGGGTCTTCGTTTCTGTGCGAGGGCTTTCTCTAGTTGCGGCAAGTGGGGGCCACTCTTCATCGCGGTGCGCGGGCCTCTCACTATCGCGGCCTCTCGTTGCGGAGCACAGGCTCCAGACACGCAGGCTCAGTAGTTGTGGCTCACGGGCCTAGTTGCTCCGCGGCATGTGGGATCTTCCCAGACCCGGGCTCGAACCCGTGTCCCCTGCATTGGCAGGCAGACTCTCAACCACTGCGCCACCAGGGAAGCCCCAAAACTAGCCATTTTTAAAAGCAAATTCTGGAATCTATAATCCTATCAATATAAAAATTTAAGCATAAATAGTGATTTTTAACATAAAAATCTAAGTAAAATTCTTAGAAACTTAGAAAAACAAAGAATTTAAACTGCTTAAGAAAGACTAGGATAGGCATCTTAACCAGAATTGTCTTTTCAATCTAGATGCTATCTGAAATCTAGACATCCAAGAGAAAAACCTCAAGCAGCTGGAATCCAGCTTAGATACACAAAATAAATCACTTCTGACTGCAATCCACTCTGAAAAGCTCTAATCAGGTTTCCACAAGCAACAAATCAAACAAAACAAAGAACATTAACACTAGTAAACTGGGTTTACTAATTGTGCAGCAAGAGAAAAAATACAAAAGCAATGATGAGATAGACTAGAACACTAAGTCCATGACCATCCATTCAATATCTTTGACCGTTAAGGTCAGAATTTTGTTCCTAATATACTTGTAAAATAAAGATACAGAAGGTTTTCTTGTTCTAGTTCAAATTCTTAAATCATTTATTGGAAACTTAAGTCATTTAAAAAGGTTATAGTTGATAGTGTGTGTGTAATGAACAAGTCATGTAAACATTCATATTCAGACCATCTTTAAAAAAGAGTAGTTACTCTCCCCTGAAAGTAAACAAGACTTTACTTAGCTATCCTGTATTCCAGAGCACACTCACAGGAAAATAAGAGTATTGATCCTGACACTTAGTTTCATGCATTATTTTTTGAAATGTATAACATGCACAAAATTTTCTACTTTCATGAAAAGTTTTTATGTATAACCACCAAAAACAATCATGAAGGGACTTCCCTGGTGGCGCAGTGGTTAAGAATCCACCTGCCAGTGCAGAGGACACGGGTTTGAGCCCTGGTCCAGGAAGATCCCACATGCCGCGGAGCAAACTAAGCCCATACGCCATAACTACTGAGCCTGAGCTCTAGAGCCTGCGAACCACAACTACTGAGCCTGTGGGCCGCAACTACTGAAGCCTGTGCCCCTAGAGCCCGTGCTCTGCAACAAGAGAAGCCACTGCAATGAGAAGCCCCCACTTGCCGCAACTAGAAGAAAGCCCGCGTGCAGCAACGAGGACCCAACGCAGCCAATAAATAAATAAATAAATAGTTTTTTTAAAAAAGCATGAAATCTAAGCTGTGAATAAAGTAAGAAATAAGCTTAGGTAACCGTTTGCAGCTTACTATTATCTTCAGTGGGAAGAAAATACCTTTCCAATGAAAGATTTTTCCTCCAAAATACTTTTTTTTCTTTTTCTTTTTTTTTTGATATAATAAAACTCCCACAACCATGTGAAATAAAATATAGCATGTCTACCATTCTTTAAAAGAGGATGATGGACAAGAGTATGTATCTCCTGTGAGAGAGGGAGAATTAGGAAGGAATTTCTTCCTGATCATTTAGGACTTTCTCAGTTCAATAATCATCTTTTCTCACATACCTAAATAAATGAAACAAATAGGTGAGAATTTTTTCATCCACCCCCTCCCCATAAAGGAACTGGAAATCCAATTTAAAAATGCTGCTTTTCATTAACCTGTTAATAATATAACACATATTTTAGGTGAATGTATAATTAGACTTCACTTATCATTTTATGGAAGAATTTCCCTGTAGTAATTGAAAACTACAGCAATTATGACTTATGCCCTCTCCAATTTGTTTTTTGCATTAACCTCACTATATGCCATGAGGGCCCCCAAATCCCATTCTACTGCTTCTCAATCCTTGTCTTCACCGGTCTGTGTCAGTTATTTAAACTTCAGTTCAAAATGTACTTATAAAATCAGTATTAAAAAATCAGTCTGAAAAGATGTGGATCCAAGGATGGTGACTGCTAGATACTCACCTAATACCATTCCCCCTTTCTACTTTAGTAACAGAAACCCATTATCTAGTTAGGCATGCTACTCTCCAGAATAAAAGACCACAATTCCCAGCTTGTGTGGCCATGCGACTAAATTCTGAGCAATGAGAGGAGAGCAAGAAGTGTTGTGTGGGGCTTTGTCTAAAGAAAGTTGATTTCAATAGGAGCGTCTCTTTTTCTTTTTTTGCCATTCACCTTCCTCCTAGCCTATAAGGCAGATACAAAGGCTGGAGTCCTCGCAGCCATCTTAGTATAGGAAGTGATCTTAAGAATGAAGTTTATTCAGAAGGGTGGTGAAACAGTGAGTTAGGACACAATGACTCTGGAGTTACCGTATCAGCTCTGGACCCCCCGCCTGGGGTCCTCTTTTATGTAAGAAGTAAATTTGCCTCATGTTTAAGCCACTGTATTTTAGGTTTTTCCATCTTAAGCACTGAACCCAATTCTAAGTAGTCCATACGACTGAGAAAATAAGAAACAGAATGCAGGAAAGAAAAAGTTTTACCTTTTACAGGTCATATTCTTCCTGACATCACATTAAACCAGTTTAGCATAATGGTTAAAAGCATCTGGGTCCAGGTCCTGGCTCTGCCACTTATAATAGCAACTTAATTAACCTTCTCTTTAAGTTTGCCCACTTATAAAAATAGGGTGATAATAATGGTACCTACCCTTAGAGGGTTGTTTTGAGAATTAATTAACATTTGTAAAGTACTCAAGCAGTGCCTGGCACAATATAAGTGTTATAGATATGTTAGCTCTCATGATTACTACTGATCTAATAAATAGCCTTCATTATATATTTATATTTCAATACTAAGTGGACTTGAGGAAATTGCTCAACACAAGATTTTCTCAAACATATACAGGGTCCAACACTGGAATATGGGCACAGCTAAATATATCTGTTTAATAAAGGTAATTTACTCCACTAGGAAATTCTGGAAAAATATTTCCAAGAAAGTATAATGACATCATTCAATAAGAAAACAATTTTTATTTAGTTTTACCACTTAACAGGTTAAATAAATCATTACTTTAAAGAGAAAGCAATTTTCATACTTAGTAATTTATTAATGTGATCATATATGATCATTAACTCAAAGAATATAAAACTTTGAGGCATTTTCTTTAAGCAGCGTCAGACATTTAGGGAAATTTAATTTCACCAGGTACATAATCAATCTACCACATTTACAAATAGAATTCTATAGTCCTTAGACAGTAAATGTCTCATTTGACTTATAAATTTTGCACTGATTTCACTCACAGTTCTGATTGTTTCTCTTACCCATCCTGGTACTCCTGACCTCATCCCATTGATGCTGAGATTATTAAATTCCATCTGTAATATGTATACTCCGTTCTAAATACCAATACACATACAAACCAAAAGGGATGTAGACATAATATTAATGTTTCAATCTTAATGTTTCAATATTAATGCTTCAATCAATTAATGTTTCAATTGTTCAATAAATAAATCACCTTTACTGAGTACTTAGTACACCTTTACCTGTTTTACCTTGTCCTATAATCTTAACCCCACCTGGAAAATTTTTTTTTTTTTCTTTTTTGCCTCTTTGCCTCCAGTAAAAACGAGGTGTCTTAAAGACACATATGCCCTGCAGCCATCTTAAAAGAAGGCTGCTTCTTTACTTACCACTTTCTTCCCTGCTCACTATTCCTAGCTTTTATCCCCAATTTCTAGCATTATCCCCAATTCATTAGCATAGATCTTGATCATTTAAGACTCATGCCTTTCAGTCATACCAGCCCTTTGCCTCATCACTGTTGTATCTGCCAACCTCTCTGTCATTCTCTCTTATTTATCAAAGGCCTTAGAACTTAACCCGAAGTCTTTCTCTCAACTTCAAATCCTTCCATCATTCTGGGTGACTTCAACAATCACATGTGTGATCCATGCAGTACTCTGGCCTTCTCAATTCCAGTTGAGTAACTCCACCTCACTTCAGCCATCTACTTCCATAGTTACTACCGTCATCTTGTCATCCTAACTGCTCTGGAATCATTTACTCAAGCAGTTCACCTTGTAACCACCTTCTCCTTTACTTCTAATTCTCTTGGTGAACCACTCCCACCATGACAGGTCTTTGGCCTCTTAAGAGAATTCCAATTCAATAGCTTCATATTTCTTTCCACCTATCAAACTTTCTTTCTTCACCATCTTCCTTATCCAGCTGAAATTCCATGATATTAGGAAACACTCTACTACCCTAAACTCCTTTGCCATTCAGTCCTTCCATCACCTCCACTGGCAAAACTGCAACCACACATAAAACTACCTACTTTCTCCATAACTATAAAGAAGCAAGTGTGCACTGCTAGAGAAAGCTACACTACAAAGTATGATCAGCATACCCAGATGGATCCTGAACAGAGCCCAGCAATCCTACCCTTTTACTCTGATCTACACAAAACAAATATTGCAAAGACTCTGACTTCTATCCAAGCCTTTGGCTCTTTATCCTTAGTTTCATCAAAGATCCTAACTTCTACTTTACTGAGAAACGTAATAGCTAACAGACATGATTTTCCAATAGGAGATTCATGTCTGACAGCTTCTGCTTTGCACCATTTTCTTCTTCTTCCCTCCTATTACATTAGATGGTAGTTAAAGCTATGAACATGGGGTAAGTTGTTTACAATGAGAATACAGAGACAAGACGAGAGCTTAAAACCAATCTTTGAAGAATTCTAAAATCTGATGGCTGAGTAGAGGAGAATGAAGCTTCAAATCAAACCACACATTTTGCACTAAAAACAAGTCAGCTACATTTTGTGTGTGTATATATATTCACACATTTAAGCTACATTTTGTGTGCATATATACATTCACAAATATACACACACACATATATATATATATATATTTACACAAGAAATTGGTTTTGAGGGCAAATATAACTCTAGGGTTTTCCAACAATATTAAACGTTAGTCCTTTGATAGATGAAGTTCAGCAATGTTATTATTACTGAGGTCCAAAGAAATCTTCTCCCCTGTGGAAATGAAATAATCTACTTAACGGAATTTTACTATCCAAGGGTGGGGGAGAAACATGAAATTATTACCTTTTGTAGACATAAAACTTTCTACTTGGAACAAAGATAGCTCTTGCTCATCAAGAACATATGTAGATTTAAGATCTTTAACTATAAACAGTAGGCTTCAGGCCTGGGTGGTCTGTGTTATGTCCAATAATATATAAGTTGGCCTATCCTCAAAATAAATATTTCCTTTTTCATTACTCTGAGTCATGTAAAAGATTCAATCTTTGTTTAAAAACAGAAAGGTTTTCAATAAAATCTTTTAGCTTTAAGTCTATATATTCAATAGATAGTTCAGGATACTACTCCTCATTAAATGCATATAAAAAGATCTTAAATGATTTTCTCTGTATCTCAAGGAACACTCTGAGTAAACTGGGAAGATGCTTAATGAGAAATATATCTTCTTTATGCATACAGTGATTACTGATACTTTTTGTATGGTGTTTCATAAAGAGCTATGACCCAGGGGATGAAATGAACTATATATTACCCTATGCTCCTGCTTTATCTCAGAGATAATGTATTACTGACTATTTGGCATACTGTACAAGCCACCTAAAAACTGGTTTAAAGCTCAACATGTCTTACATTTTCTTTATATATTATATCAAAATGCTAGCTGATTAGGTGAAATGTGTCTAAAAGAATACATGAATATTTTATAAATGATACATACCAATCATTTTCAAGAAGTCTTCAGATCCTTATCAAAATTTGGTATAAGTATGAGAAAAAGTAGCATTCAAATAAAAGGAAACATTTTCCTTTTTTGGAAGAAGAGGAGGAGAAGAGAAAACACTGAAGAGTAATATACTCCATTTATGTATAATATGGCAAAATGGCTCCATGAAACCATCCAAAGAATTGTTTTTCTCTTTTAGGATGAAAAGAGTACAGTATTCTTCAGGCATGACAGGAACTTGGTCTGACTCTCCATTTGTTTCCATACCTGCTTAACGAGTTGGCCAGCAAATATTCGCAAGTCATAACAAAGACATATCATCAGAGTATCAAGATTCCAATATCACCATGACCAGATGTGTAGAAGTAAAAACCTTGGCTTCTGGCTGTGTTTCTCACTATTGGTCTATAAAATGAGCATTAAATATTATTTGTTCTAGCTCTAAATTTCCTCCTTCTAAAAGAGCTGATCTAAGTGTGAAACACTTTCTCTATGGAAAGTTAATGAACACTATGAAGAAATGTTTTAGCTGCAACTGGCTGTTTTCCAGATAGTACATATGGACTCAGATGTCCACTCACCTCCCATATAACTGGATTCTCAAGAACTGCAGTTGTTGAATACCAAAATACTTTTTTCCCTGTACAATTAATATGCTACTTTTTATAGTATTATCTAAGTGATAGAAAATGTTACGTTAGTAAAATTCTTAAGTAATACTATAGTTTTTCTAATAACTGAGAATTTGTGACAAACACCATAGCCATCTTGTAAGTGTAAAAATCTTTACTGTTTTGGGATAAAATGGAGAAAAAAGCTACACACCATTAATATTAGGGAAGGTAAGATTCAGCTTGAGTTTGAATCCAAACATTATTCTACTATTACTGAATACATTAAGTTTAAATAAATAGAAATCGAATACGTTAGAGGGAAAAAAATACACATTTAAGAAAAAAGCTATATACTTTAAAAAAGAGAGAATAATGGAAAATAAAGAACACATGCTATCTTTAAGTTATTCTAGTTAAAAATATGAAAACAGAGCATTTTCTTTTCTCCCCTTATTGTAAGACATTAACAGAAAAGCCATGAGTGTGTGATACAAGAAATCTTTTATGTCCTTGCAGTAAACTTTAAAGTTATCATTTAAATGTTAGTGACTGCTTCATAAAACAAGTATCTCATCAACCCTTAGATTTGTCCATTTGGGAAGAACATAGTTTTC
Organism: Balaenoptera musculus; assembly: GCF_009873245.2. Classification (NCBI taxonomy): domain Eukaryota; kingdom Metazoa; phylum Chordata; class Mammalia; order Artiodactyla; family Balaenopteridae; genus Balaenoptera; species Balaenoptera musculus. The sequence continues at coordinate 44,492,444 of NC_045792.1, forward strand.
CATTACAAATGTCTTAAAAAACGGCACTCTTCAATACTTATGTTACTCTGCTATTATACAAAATCCTAGGTTTATCATGTCATTAAAGCAATGACTTGATAATTAGTATTTTATTATAATATTTCAAATGGATCAAAATTCTGGATAATGTACTGTTATTTTATATGCTAATCAGGGTAGCATTAATTACTTAAGAACTCAACGCTCTGATTATGACACAGCCTCACTCACTGACAGTATGAAATCCAATTCTTATATGGTATGCAATTCATGAAAAATATTATAAGGCTATTCCAACATAAAGACTATTTCTAAGACTAAACCAGAGTTTGTTTTTAAAACTTTTTTACATTGATATTTGTCACCAAAGATATTTCAACTATGTATTACTAAATCTATAAATTTTGTCCCTTCTACAAAATCAATAATGTATATACAAAGTCTCCTTACACAGATTAGGATAAATATGCAATTGTGGGATTTTTTCACCTCTGCTCCAATTTCAGCTGAATATTCTCTCATGTGGCAAAAATACTCAGGGAGCCCTAAACAAGGAACCAAGAATTTTTAAAATCTAAGACAATGAACAAAATAGGATTTGATAAGAGAAATTTGCTTCATGAACAACTTTCTATTATCAGATGAGCATGAGACAAACAGCATTTTGACAATTTAATTTATTAGGAGATTTCTTGTCTAATACCCGTTCACACAGGTAAGTCACTATGTGCAAGAAATATAATATTAAAGATGCAGTTTATATATAAAATATGAACATCATAATTATACTACTGGATAATTAAAGAAGAAATTCAATCTAATCTAATCTACTATATATCAAGGGCCTACACTATAGAAGGAAATGAGGACCCATTTTGATAGGGTACTTCAGTAGGTCTTTGGAATAAAGAGCTCATGCCGTTCAAGAAACTCATAGTGTTAGTTTTATGTGATATTAAGGAAAATAAAGGGATTTTATAAAAGGATACTATTCACAAGAAAAGGAATAGTTATTACTTCCTAAAATTATTTAGAAAAAGGAAGGTCTTGATAATGCATCAGCATCACCTTTCTCAACAAAGGCAACATATACACCCTACTATATATAAAACAGATAACCAACAAGGACATACTGTATAGCACAGGCAACTCTAGTCAGTATTTTGTAATAACCTATAAGGGAAAAGAATTTGAAAAAGAATAGATATATATGTATGTATAACTGAATCACTTTGCTGTACACCTGAAACTAACACAACATTGTAAGTCAACTATATATCAATTTTTAAAAATGCAGTTAGCAAGATGGGATAGGAAGTCCAATATTTTTTGCACCTTCTAGGTTGTAGTCATCATGCTAAGCATTTAATATATTATTCTACATACATTATCTCATATCCTTACATCATCAGTAGGTATTATCCTGCCCACTTTATGGGTAAGAAAACAAAACCAAAAGGATTAAAGAACTTGCTCAAGAATAAGCAGCTAGCAGCAAGCAGTGCATACTCTCACAACTGTAGGCAAACTGTTCCCATCAACTGATCTGCTTTCTCTCCCAACCCCCATGGCATGCAAAGGAAATGCTCAGACAGGCAACCATAAGCCATAGCAGCAATGTAAGTGGCAACAACTAGACACGTATTGTGAAATACCATTAATCTACAGTTTCTAACCTTCCTTTACTTTTCTCTCAGGATCTGTGGTGCTCATGGTGTTAAACAGCTGTTCTAGCTAATATCAGGCCTGGGGTGCTCTACACTCAATGAAACCCAGAAGCTTTACTGCCTAACAATGCCTCTCCCCCTCCCCAGTGTTACTCCACAAGCACACTCATTAAGAATTTAACTACTAGATTCCAACATGCCTTTTTAGTACCATGTTCTTATAAAATATATTCTGTTTTCAAAGGCCAAGGTGCTCAAGATTAATTTTGAGTTAAAAAAAAACTATTATAAGTAATTTGCGTTTTCTAAAGGTCAAATCTTCATTTACAGTAGGTGAAGATTTGGCTTTATTCACATAAAAATTGCAAACAATTTTTGAGTAGCTCTGTGTCATTCAGAATATGGTTTTGCAACAGTTAAGGAACAGCCCCCAAATCTCAGTGGCACAATGCAATAAAAATTTATTTATACTCCACACTGCAAGATCAGCAAGAAGACTACGCTCATTGTAGTCACTCAGGAAACCAGGCTGGCAGATGCTCCATCTTGACAGATTTCCTCAATCAGTGAGACAGAAATAAGGGCTATGGCAACTGACACAAGGCCTCTTAAAGCTTCTGCCTGGAAGTCACATACACCACACTCATTCACATTCCTTTGACCAAAGATAGTTAAAGGTAGCTTCAAGGGTCAGTGAAGCATACCCCTAGCATGTGACCCAAGGTGGGGGGCACGGGGACGGTGGGTTTGATAGCAATCTGAAACTATTTGGCAATTAGCACAATGACTACCAAAATCTAACAGATATTTTTTCGCAACTGAGATAAAATATCTTCCTTAACAGAATTGGCACAATCTCCACAATTTACTTAGTATTTACCATGTGTCAGGCACACACAGGGGCCTTACCAGCATTGTCTCCAATCCTCAACGCAATCAGCAGAAGAGAAACTATTGGTATTGAATGAAGTAACAGGCTCCAAGAGATTAAATAAATTGCTCAAGGTTGCACAACTAGTAAGTGGTGAAAGTGTAATGTGAATCCAGATTAATCTAACTCTAAAGTTTGTGCTCATTCCACTACAAAATTGCTAACTTTACGGTGCAATTAAAAAAAAAAAAAAAGAAAAGAAAAGACTTTAAGGTTACATTTTTCCCCACTTGTAATTCAAACTAAAATGGCAGCATGGATATTCAGAAATTACTGATGCAGATATAAATAATGGAAAAGAGACTTCTTCCAAGAGACTTCTTCATTTCCAAGCTATTACTGGAGGTAAGGGGGTGGGGTGGGGCACATGGGGAAGAAGTCCCTTGAATACAACTACATTAACTAATACAAATGAATACTTCCAAGTAAAATCAAAGAAAAAAGCCTCCTTTTATCCGGTATTAGTGAAAAGTAGTGAGTCATATTCCCTTTATAAGAGTTCAATTAACTTGTGAATTGTATTGTCTACATCTTGACAGTTTCAAATATAGTTTATATCCTCTTTATCAAAGAAATAAGAAAGAAAAAAGATTATACACTCCAAAAACTGAAAATTTTTCATAGTTTTGGCCTGCTAGAGCAAGTTATTTAAGAAAAAAAAAAAGCATCAAGGTTACCTTTTAAAAAATTTTTAAAAGAAAGAACAAAAAGTAAACCGTGCAATAGGTATGCATGATACAAAATTAAATTTGAGATGAATGGCAATTAATTGTTAGATAATCTTTTCCAATGAAATGAAAGAAAAAAGGTATTATCACATAGGTGGTAACCAAAGCCAATCTGTCCTCACAAGAGAATCTAGCCTGTTTGGTGTTCAAAAATATAGTATTTGATGTAACACCATTTCAAGTCTGTCACAAATAAAATAAAAACCCAATATAAATATCCTAAATCCTCAAACAAAAGTTCTATTCCAAATACTCTACTGTCAATGAAATGTACTAAGCCTACAGAGTCAGATTAAATCAAGCCTGAACAGAACTTATAAATTGTCAATGGGGTATTAGTTCTTTTACTACATTTGCAATATTACAAAGAGCCAACAAAGAGGTAGACATAATTAACACAAGCTCCTATAAACATAATTCAGAATGTCTCACTTAAAAAGTCTGAGGTAATACAACTGTAAAGATTTTTTTTTGCAATTGAACATTGCCTATTATATATTCCCAAAATCGTTCATGTTACAAAAGGCTGATGCTTGGTATTATTTTTCTTTCTGTACACTGATATTATAATTTACTTGCAGAATATACATTCTGCATGAGAAAATCTGGATAAATATACCATATTTTATATACATTTAAAATAACACTAAATTGTTTTTAAATACCATTAGACAGAAAAACAGACTGTGTGTGTGTGTGTGTGTGTGTGTACATTGCCTCAGAAGACTTGTAACAAATACAGAAAAACATTTTAAAGCATGAATAATTGGAAAACTTCTTTGTCATCTATCTGGATTTGAATTTTAGCTCTACATTTGATAGGGCTGTCTAATCTTTTAAGCCTCAGTTTCCTCATCGGTAAGATAGGGCTACAAATAATATCTCTTAAAGCTCTTTTGAGGAAAATAATGCATGTAAAGTGTTTAACACAGTGCTGGGCACATAGTAAGGTCTCAATAAATATTAGCTGCTGCAGCTGCTACTACCTTGATTATCCTTTTAAAAGGACAGATCAAATTTTCATAAAATATCTTTTTGCTTTTTTGAACTACTATGGTGTTCAATTGTCTACTCTCTCATTTGGTACCAAGCATATATAAACCATTTATTTTTTGCTAGTATGTGTCTATAAGGAACACTGATTACCACATGCTCCCCACATATGCTGAAGTCACAGAAATTCTTGTGCTCTAACCAGTGAATGATGATAAGTGATGTCATAAGATTGAATTTTAAAAAATAATATATTTGGGTAAGGTAACAATTACAATAACAAGAGTTAACAAACATTTATTCTCTAATTACTATCTACCAAGTCGTTCAAACCTAGCAATAATCCTAGGTCTTATTATCAATCCCATTTTAACACAGCAAAGAACAGAGGCAAAGGGAAGATATGTAACTTGTCCAAGATCACACAGTTAGTAAGTGGCATTCAAATCTAAGAAATAGACTCCAATTCCTTCATTCCTAGTCCCCTAAATGGACCTTTATAAAGATCTCATAAATTATCTGGAAGAGTTTTTAGATCTTTACTCTGAGGGCAAGACATTCATTGAATGGCTCTGAACTGGAAGCATAGGATTGGGATGCTCTCTGCTTATAATTGGGAAACAAACTGTACAGGAGGGATAGTAGATGTGTGGAGACCCATGAGAAGGCAGTTGTGGTAACCAGGGCAACAGAGGCCTCGACTATGGAGCACAGCACCAGTAGTGGGCACTGAGAGAGTCTCAGGGATTCAAGATATATTAAGGAGGTAAAATAGATAATTCTCTGTGATTGAGTACTCAAGGAGAAGTTTGAAACGCTGGCCAAATTTCCACCTAGAGGCAAATGAGTAAGTGGCATTTCCATTCACACTTGAAGAAAAATAGAGTTTGGTGGAGAAGGGGTTTAGGAAAAGGGTTGAAGCAGAGGCAGGAAGTTCAATTTTGGAAAAATTTATTTTGAGGGGGCAGTGAAACAATTAAGGAAGCAGTTTAATATTTGGACCTGAAGTTCAGGAGGAATCTGAGCTATAGATCTAGATTAGGGGGTCATCAGTATACAAATGCTCATTGAAGCCATACAAATATGTAAGATTACTCACAGAGAATATAAAAAGTAAGAAAAACTGAAGTCCTATAAAAGAATATTGAATACATAAATACTCAAGGGAATATACAGTTTTAAAAGAGAAGAGTGAAAAGGAGACGAAGGAGTGACTAGACAGTAGAAAAAGTATCAAGAGAACATGACTTCACAGAAACTAAGGAAAAGAGTGTTTTAAGAGAGAAAATGTGGGCAACAATGTCATAAGTAGGTGAGAGACCTTGTAACATAAGAACATAAAGTGTCCATTAGGTTTAGTTACAGGGTGTCTTTGATGATCTCAGGGAGATCAATTTCAGAGGAAAATACGATTACAGTGGCACATAACAAGGCCAAACAGCAAATGTGGATAATTTATTTGAGAAATTTGGCTGGAAAGAGGAACAAAGAAATAAGGTACCAAAGGGAAGGGTTCTTTTCCCCTCTCCTTCCCTTTAAACTCCTCTCCCTTCCTTTCTTTCTAACATGTAAAACTAGTTATAAGTGTTCCAACTTCTAAGATTTTGCTGATGCTATCAACTATGTTTGCATTATTGTCCTCATCACCAACCTCTTGACCTCTTGTGTTTAAATTTTATTAATCTTTCAACGCTTTGATAAGATGTTACTTGTTAGAGAAACATTCGCTACACTTCCTGGTTAAAACTAATAACAGTACCCTTCCTGTTTGTTGCACTTTGTTCATGCCATTATGTTATGACACTTCACATGCCATATTAAAGTAATTTATGTATAATGTCTTAGTCCGTTCAACGTACTTTAACAAAATGTCATAGATTAGGTAACTTATAAACAACAGAAATTTATTTCTCAAAAGTTCTGAAGGCTGAAAAGTCCAAGATCAAGGCCTCAGCAGATTGGGTGTCTGGTGAGGGCTTGCTTCCTGTTCATAGATGGTGCCCTCTTGCTGGGTCTTCACAAGGCAGAAGGAACAAAGGATCGCTCTTGGGCCTCTTTTATAAGGACGCTAATCCCATTCATGAGGGCTCTGCCCTTATAACCTAATCACTTCCCAAAGGCCCCACCGCCTAATACCATCACCTAGGAGGTTAGGATTCTAACATATGAATTTGGTTGGCAGGGGGCGGGGGATACAAACGTCCAGACTATAGCAAGAAATATTTCCTCCAGCAGACTGTGAATCTTTTTAATTACCAAAGCACACAGCACTGCACACAGTAAATACTCAATAATAAATATTTCCTCAATGAAAAAAAATCCAACCATCAACTATGTTATTACTATAGCAGATAGAAAAATAAAAGAGAAAGAGGAACTTCACAGACCTGTTCAAACACATCACCAATCCAAGCTCCCACTACCGGACCTGTGATGATGAGGAGCTGGAGGCACTGTGATCTCGGGGAAAAGGTCACTTACCTCTCACCCTCACTTCCCAGTGAGGCGCCGGAGTGTAGAACAGAGCTTCCCAATAGGTGTGCCTGCCGCAAACGACGGAACGATATACGACTAAGTCCCAATTCCCTCCTTACTTTGACTTTACATCATGGGGGTGCAGGGGAGACCTCTGGGGTGCCCAGGACCTGCGGCTGTAGGCAGCCTCAGCCATTTTCCCCACTATGCCGTAAAGACACGCACTAACATTTTCTATGTATGGCATGATGTCAAAAAGATTGCGAAGTACTGGTCAAGTCAGGTGGACTGAGGAATGAAGAGAATAGACTCTGAGGTTAGAGAGACCCCAATTCAAATCCAAGCTGTTTACTTCTAGTTATACAATCATTGGCAAGTTACTTAACCTCTCAAAGTCTCAGTTTCCTTACATGTAAAAGGGAGAAAATATCAGTACCTACCCTAGTGGGTAGCAGGTAATGGTGAGGATTAACCCAAATCTGTTTATAAAGCACTTAGTGCAGTGCCTGGTACACAGTAAGCACTCAGTAAATATTAGCTAGCTATAATTATTTAATTTTTCATCAAAGCCCCACTATCCACAGACCTTTTCAACTACAAGATAGGGACAAATGGGCTCTGAAGCTATGAAAGACACAGACGAGCATGGTGCAATTTTTTTTTTTTTTTTTTTTTTGGCCACGTCATGGGGCTTGCAGGATCTTATTTCCCCGACCAGGGATGGAACCCAGGTCCCTGACAGTGAGAGTCCTAACCACTGGACCACCAGCTAATTCCCCAGTATGGTGGATTTTTTAAGTCATACGAGCTTATGCGACTTACATGTAAAATTCTTAATAAATGACTCCTTCAAAGCTGATAAAATTTAGATAAATATCTCTTCCTCACATTCATCATATTCATCTCTCTCACTACTGTGTTGTTAGCTCTTCCCATAAGAATTTTAAACTTTTCCTAATTATGCTACGTACCCAGAAATCTGACTTGCTGAACTATATTTCCTACAGAAAAGTGTTACAAATACGTGAGAATATAGACAGGTTCAACTTAGGGTACATTAGCATTTTTTAAATTACTTTATGCTCCAAATAAAATTGGCTGCTGAAAGCAAGTGTGATGTGCCCAAAATGTGGTCTGTCTAATCACTCTCACTTTGTAGCTGACCCCTTACAGAGAAGACATAACTGACAGGTGAACAAAGTGGGAAGAAGATGCTGGAAAGAAGAGATATGCTGAATCTAAACAAAAGGTTCAACAGCCAAGAATAGGGAACACAGTTAGCTTTGTAGGGTTAGAAATAGGGCAAGGTCAAGATCTGGAGCAGATCCGGATATTATTAACCAGTAAAAACAGTTAAGTCCAAAGGAATTATGATTTGGAAAGAACACTTTTTGACAAAACAGAACCTATCCAAGGTACATATGATCACCCTAATATCTATCTAATTCATGTATGGAACAAGAAGAAATAATATTTGACTGCTGGAATGAGATGAAACAGAGCAGAATTAGAACTCATATTCAGCAAGCTAAAAAAGGAGACTTGTGGGAAGATAATGTTTTAGACACACAGTAAAATTCTAGTCGATCCCTTTTATGACAACAGCTGTTCGTAACATTCCAATTTCTGCTTTATGTCAGAGTTTCATATTTCAATTGTAGCTTATTATTACTGTGGGCAATTTGATTTGAAAAATAAGAATGTCAAACCTATATTCTATAACATAGTTTCAGACTCATGAAATTTCAAGTACTTCACAGCTTTAAAAAATAACAACCCCCTTTTATAAATCTCTTTGGAAACATAGCCTATTTTTTCCAACAAAATGAACTTCAACACTAGAAATAAAACAACAACATTCCCAAAGGTAATAAACATGGAATAAAATTTAAGATGTTTCTGATTTCCTACATGAAATTAATATACCTTAAATTTAGAAGACTGAATTTAAATGACAATTGAGCTTAAGCCTGGAAATACACTGCAGAAATTAAAATAACTGAAATCCTTAAAATGTACAAACAGCTGTTCAAATAAAGCTTCAATACATATCTGTTTACGTTTCATAAAGGAAGCAGTGATCAATTCATGATAAAAGATCAGAGATGATTATAAATATATGATAACGTAGAGTTTCTTCCTCTTAAGAAATTATTAATAATGTATTAGGAAGTAGTAACATAAATTTAATTCTGTTCTAAAATACTAGTCATACACACATTTGTCACACTTAATATGATGAATATTTAATGTTAAGTGCCATAGTGCAACGCTAGTTATTTCCTTGACATTCTGTATTAAAACAAAAAAAGCAGAAAACAAAACAAAACCAAAAAGATAAGAAAAGAAACAGGGTGGAGAAGAGGGAGGGAGGTGAGGAAGAGAGGGAGAGAGAAAGAGATTGAAACACAGAGACAGAAAGCATAGCCATCTGACTACAAAGTAGCTTTTATCCTCCTTTCTGGTTTAAAATCTGGTCACAAGAAGGGAATTCCAAAGATCCCTAATAGCAGCAATCAGAAATACTTATAATCTTAAATAGAAAGATGAATAATCCCATGAGATGGTATTTCTCATATAGTTAAAACTATTTCATACATAAACCCCAAAATATCCATTAACAAAATTTTGAACAAACTTCTATCTTCCTTAATTTCTAGGTCTTTCTGTTTAATTTCTCTCTCAAAAAGGCTTTCCATCACACTGTAGTATTTAAGAGTACAAAACAAACAAACAAAAGAAAAACCTGAATCTTTGTATTTAAGAGTATAAAAATAACTGAATCTTTTGCCATGTTCTTCACATAAATATCAAAATATTTGACTGTTTTGAAATAATTTACGGTATTTAAAGTAAATTATTCAAAATTCTACTTCTGCCTCAGTTTCTAACCACTGAATGAGCTAAGACAAATCACAAAAACCCTCAGAGATTTCATTTCCTCACCAGAAAAGCGACAATGTTGTGGTACATAATCTCTAATTTGCTCCCCACTCTAAAAATCTATGATCCTCTGAAACATTAAGTCTTGGTATTATTCACTTGAAAGGAAAATACTTTTATGAAACTTTGCAACATATCAGACTCACTGAAAATAACACTGAATCAGCATATATGCCATGAATTCTTGAACCTCAGTTATTTTTAGGCTAGAATAAATAAGCATCAAGATATGTGTAAAATATATAAACTGGTTCCTATCATAAAAGTATGACTCTGAAGTTTGGCTCTACCAGGATAAATAAAAAGCAAAAAAACCCCAATTTTTTTAACAGTAGAAACCAAATCTTGAGGACTTTAAGGCATTGAAAAAAATCCTCAAAGAATGGAAAAGAGGACAGTTGATGATGGTACTGCAGAGACAAAAGATGTTAGTAAATATTTTTTAAATGTGCTCTTTACAGTAAAAATTCTCTCTTGCAATCTCCATTTAAGAGATTACATTTAATAAGATAAATTTATCTTAGATTCTCTATTTTCTCTGTAAAACGTTCTAACATTCACATTGACTGCTGGAAGATAAAACACCACTACTAAATATGACCACATACGTCAGTTCACACTAGTTGAGTTACATGCTTGCCAAGAATTAGCTGTGCTTATCCCCAAATGTGTTTATGTCATTTGTATTTGTTAATGTAATTATGTAAATGACCTACATATTACATAAACCAAAAAGGAAAAAAGTTTTTTTCCATGGAAACTGAGTTTACTGTTTTGGAAAGACAATACCATATAAGTATGATTTATACAACAAAAACAACTCAGAACCCCAGCTGGGGAACTCCAACTCAAACAAAATGCCTTGGTAAATGAGCAGATATTTGTCTGTGCTAGGGTGAAATGAAGTACTTAAAGTACACATATATGAGTATCTTGGAGATGCTGTTAGTAAAAAACAAATCTCATGCCATTGCCATGAGGACAGCTTACCCTAAATAGCTTTTGTCACCTCAGCTTGGACATCAGTATGAATACATGCAAAGCAGAACTGCCCTAACTGACTCACAGACCTGCAATGGGGCACAGAGCTGACCCAGCCAACTTGTTTGTTATATGCCACTACAATTTTATGGTTGTTGTTTACATAACTGCTGACTGACACAACACTATAACAGGAAAAAATAAATATTAATAGCATATAAATTTGTAGGTGCATATAGCTCCTATAAATCAGTGCAAAAAATTAAAAAATAAAGAATGGGTAGAGGGCATGAAATCAAAACGACTAATAAACCAATGAAAAGACGTTCCACATCACTAGTCATCAGGGAAATACAAAGTAAGGCAAAAATGAGGCATTACCTTTTAGATTATTTGATTGACAAGGTAAAAATCACTGACATGAACTAAGATTGGGAGTCAACAAGCACTCTCAGAGGGAAAGTAGATTGGTAGTGCTTTTTATGGAGGACTATCTGGCAGTATTTATCAAAATTAAATACGTCCAGTATATCTGACCCAGAGAATCGATTTGTAGGTAACTATCCAGCCTACGGAAACAATGGAACATGCACACAAAGATATTTTTAAAAGAATGTTCACAGTTGTACAGTTTGTAATAGTGAAAAACTGCAAACAGTATAAACGTTAATAGGGCTTCAAGTATTACTTATAGATTTATAATTTTTTGCAGCACCTAAAAACAATGAGGTAGATTCAGATATAGTGACATATAGACAGAACCCTAAGATACATTATTAAATAGAGAAGTACTGCAGAAAATACATAATATGTGATCCTATTGTAAAAAATGAATATAGACATAGGTACATAGATAAGTATAGAAAAAATTCTGGAAGGATATATGCCAAAATGTCAAGATAGTTTTGAATGAAAAAAGAAGCAGGAAGAGGGAGTTGGATAAAGGGAGAAAGAACTTTCACTTTTTACTATATACACTTTGATGTTATTTGAATTTTTTGAAAGAACTTAGCAGTGTATTACTTGTACAATTAACAAATTATTTTAAAAAAGAGGAGACTTGCTAACTTTTAGATCAGAAAGATCTCTCATCAATTCACCTATTGAATAAAAAGACTCATCATTTTTACCCTACATAGATACTGCACAGTTAAAATTGGGGTAAAAAAGTAAACTACATCTTAAAATGCTGAAAGAAGTTGATGCTGAGAAGAAAGTTAAGAGGGAGAAAAGGAGACCTAAGAATCTTTAAGCATCTAAAGTGATTATATGAATAGCTGTTTTCTATTTCAACTGGGAAAAGGCCGTTAGGGTGAGCCCATTCCCTTTTATTAGAGATTTGGGATATTCGGGGAAAATGTCCTGACTCTTCATGCTGTGAACTACTAGAATTGGTTAGCAAGAGAGATAGAGGGATTAAATTCTCTGGATTTTTTTTTTTTTAGTTACAGGTTTTAAGGAAAATTTTATCATTTATTTCTTGATGTGACTCACAGCTTTGCTACTCAGAGTGTGACCCCAGGTCCAGCAGCCCTGGCATCACCGGGGAACCGAGAAATGCAGAAGCTAACACCCCGCCCAGACCTACTGAATCATAATCTGCATTTTTAATAAGATTCCCCAGATGATCTGTATGCACACTAAAGTTTGAGAACTCCTTTAGAGCCCTTACATCAGACATTTACATTTGTAACAGTCCATATGTCTTGAACATTAACAAGTGCATACTTCAGAATCGGTAAAAAGAAATATTTCATTTGATAACAAAACCTTTCTTTTTCATCCTTATAGATACTATTTCTGCTTTTCCAAATAACAAAAAAAGTAATACAATTTTTTAAGGGCTATATTCTTTCAAGGTGAAAGCCACATCAGTCCACATCACCTTCATTCACACAGTTCTTCTAATCATTAAAATGTAATAAAAGACTGAGAGATGTAAGCTAAAATCCAAAAGAAATAGATAATAACTTCAATAAAGTGATCAAAAACTTTAATGATCTTTAAATTCTCAGGACTCAAGTAATTTCAATTCGGTTGGCCTGCTGTAATAAATCTCCCTACATGTTTCATACCAGTAGAAGTTGCTGGTGATTTTACAAGATGAGGTGAGGAGAGTCTCATCTTTCATAAGAATCCCTGAAAATATCCTATAATGACACCCTGCAAGGAAGGTTTGTCCAAAATATCAGGATTGGGAATTATCCAATTCCAAAAGCATTTTTTAACACTCAAGCAAGAAACAGGAGTCAGGAGAGCAACTGTGCTAATATTAGAGCTTGATGTTTTTGTGATAGAAGAAATCAACGTGATGAGCTCAACTGCTCTCCATCATCTAATTCTGAATATCATTATTCTTCTGAACATGCCCAACGAGCTCAAAACCATAAGAATCACATACTCCATTTCAGTGAACAAATCTCTTCAGAAGCATTCCAGGGCAGCTTGGATTCAGAGGTCCTGGGCTGCCGCAAGCAACTTATTCTCTAAGGCCTGAGAACCCAAAGCTATGTTCTTCTTTTATTTTAGGATGACAGGAACATGACAAACAGCCAGCACTCAGTCACCATCAAGGCCCCACCAGTACAAAGAGGCTTTGTGATTGACAAGAGAATATAAAAAAGGGAGGAGACCCACTTTTTCCTTCCTCTAGGGAAGACTCCAGCTGAAATTTTAGAACTTAAAAGCGTCTCCCATTTAGACTAGTTCACTTTGCAGGTAAACACCTTCCTGGTTCAGTGACTCAGTCACCCATTAGAAACAGAATCTGTGCTGAAAATTGATAATGGTGGAAAAATATTGTTTTACTGTGAATTTCAGCTCAGGGCAGCTGTGACATACTTCCTCTTCTAGCAAGCTGTCACTGAACCAGTACAGCATGAAAAGTAGGCTTCATACATGGATATTTTATTTGAAGTTTTAAGGATACAGATTGGAATAAATCCAAATATTTCCAATTTTTGCTATCTGTGATTTTTTTGAAAAAAATCTAGATCATGAAAAAGGAAAAATATGATGTATTATATGAATATTAATATTTCCATGTCCTTTGATTCATTTCAATAAATTTCCATGACAAGGACAGTGATTCTGAAACACCTCCCCCAAAATAAACAGAAAATACAGCAAAATTCTTCTTCAGAATATAATCAATATCATTATATAATCAAATACAATCTACGAAATACATACTCAAAATATAATAATCAGGTTGTGAACTGATAATTTATATTTCCAAAGACTGTTAATTTAATTTCCATTCAAACTCAATTGGAATGTATTAGCAGTGGACTTCATAGATATTTAAAGGGCATTCTGATGATCTCAGTCTTTAAATGGCAATTGATGACTTTTCAGTTTGATCAGCAGTAATGCATTAGACTGATACTTGAGAATATATTCACTAAAAGCCTAAACATTTCAGATAAATAAATTTATCTCCATTTTTCAATCTTGTTTTTCTCCAGCTAATAAGGACATTTGATATTATATTATACCATGTCTGCAGATATTTCTGAAATTAGTCTTCGTTGGCAGTCCTAGAAAACTTTTTTTAAACTGCACTTTTCAAATATTATTACCAAGTAAAAAACACCCTAACTCATAAGTATCAAAGACAAATTTCCGTCTTATTAGAACAATGTTGTAATAACAATCTCATATAAACTTGTGGCATGTATTGTAATCTTCCTCATTACTTCCCTTCTAATTCTAAAGTGTAGTGTCTCAGAACTAAGAGTATGAATATTTTAAATGGCAGTTCTGACAATTCTGGAAAGAAAGCTGGCAAGCTTTGTGGTGCACTTGTCTGTCATTCTCCATGGGAACACTCCTCCTTCAAATACACTTGAGAAGAAGTTAAGTTTCCTGGGGTTCTCTCTCAAGAAATGCCTATGTGTCCACAAAAACACAGTACCATCCCTGAGATGTGGCAACCAGAGGAATGTTAAATGGTGATAACACAGAAACACCATGCTGCTGTGCAATAAAGATCTATTTCCAGGTCAGATTTTTATAACAGCTTAATTGATATAATTCACATACAACTCACTATTTAAAGTGTATCATTCAATGACTTTTAATATATTCACAGGCCTGTGTAGCCATCGTCATAATTACTTTTTTGAACATTTTCATCACCATTTAAAAAAAAAATACCAATTAGTAGTCATTCCCCGTTCCCCAAAAGTCTCCTAGCCACAGGCAACACAAATCTACTTTCTATCTCTATGGATTTGCCTATTCTGGATATTTCATATAAATGGAATCAAACAATATGTGACCTTTACAGCTCAGAGTTAAATAATAAAAACAACTAATTTTATTGAGAGTTTACAATGTGGCAGTCATTTAGTACTCACAGTAATCCCATGAGGTGAGTACTGTTATTATCCCCACTTTACGATGAGAAACCTGAGGCACAGAGAAGCTGAGCACCTGACCCAATATCACAAAGAAGTTAGATGGAGAGGGTTTGAACCGACACAGTCTGGCTCAAGAGTGCATGCTTTTCACCAACTCTGCTACCCTAGAGTGCCCCTTGATTAGCTCCAGGAAAACTCCAACAGTAGAAAATAATGGAAACAAAGAGTCAGGCGTGAAGAAAACAGTGAATTATAGCATTCCTCATAACTGGTAAAACAAGGAGTTAAACTTAACTGCTTCCGATCTGAGCGATTTTATTAGCAAAAGTCCAGTCTAAGAGCTTTCTATGATCAGTAATAAATGTCATCGTTATTCATGAAAATAAAACTGCAACAAGTTTCTGAAAGGCAGTTGACCACTTCTGACATGATTGTGTCCCATTAAGTTCTTACTTTAGTAGTTGCATTTTAAGTTCATACCATTTCTCCATACAATATTTCCCTTTGCCTTCTACTAAAATCAATAAACATTTATATATGTTAAAAATTTTGGAGCCATTTCTTTATCTAGGCCCAAGTACCTCAAAGGCTAGCAGGCAAAAAGTGAAAACAGACTTGCCACAACTTTCATCCATAGATGGAGAACATTCACCCAACGGGCAGAATAATGTTCTCCCCTCAAAAAGAAACTCACATTACAGTCATGTGACCTGGTAATAAGCCTTGCATTCTCGGAGGAAGTGATTCACAACATTTATGAACCTATGTTTTCTCACCTTTTCTATTTGCTTTGAAGAAAGCAACAGTCCTAACATTCTCTTTACTTTCTCTTTTTTTGCATTTTTTAGTAAGCTGACTGGTTTTGGGTGCCAACTACATTAGTACCTCGTTCCACCTGCATATATTTTCTGAGGAATATTGCTTTCACAAGCCCATGTCGACTCTTTAAAAACTCACCTTTTAAGAATGACAGTGTATTTAGGAAGCCAAAGGCATTAGATTTTTCTACTTCCTACCTTTTCCATATATCAGTCCTCTTTCACTTAAACTGTGTGCCCAAGGCTTTCAAACAAAGCTTCAATTTCCTCCTAATCATTTATCATGATCTCTTCCAGATAAGTAGGTTTAACAATCTAGCCATGCATGTAGACGTTTTGGGCTGCATCTTAGACCATTTCTCTTTTCTTTCCCATTCCCCAACTTGTCAACCTCTCTTGCTTGTGCAACCTTCTTTTAACCACTTAGTCTCTCTTGTCTAAATAAGTAAATAAACAAAGAAAAGAAGGACTACAAAAGGAAAACCCTTAATCCTATAACAACTTGCCCTATCTTTCTCCTCTCAAACTTTTTGAGTTTATTATACTCATTCTACTTCCACATCTCACACTTTTTTACATTTTCTTTTATTTACTTAAAAAAATTTCCCCAAGTTTATTGAGAAATAATTTTCAAATATAATTGTATTTTAAAGTATACAACATGTCACATTTATTTCTCAATCTACTATCCCAACTCAACTACAGAAGTTTCTCTAGCAGGTTACCACTGACCACCAGGTTGCTAGAGCAAAGAAACAGTTCTTAACCCTTACCTTACTGCATATGTCTACAGCATTCACACTAAATATAATTTCATTCCTCAAGTTCTCTATTTTAATTAACTTTCTTTCCTAGTTTAAAAACAACAATCACTACTCGCAACTCTATTATTTTGCTAAGATAACAATCACCATGCTAGGTGCTCACATGTATTAGTTCAGTAGTTTTTCACATGGCTGGTTGTTACTCATTAGTGGGTCGAAACAGCTTTTTAATACTTTTTTTTTTTTTTTTTTAATTTGTCTGCGTTGGGTCTTCGTTGCTGTGCGCGGGCTTTTCTCTAGTTGTGGTGAGCGGGGGCTACTCTTCGTTGCGGTGCACGGGCTTCTCATTGCGGTGGCTTCTCTTGTTGTGGAGCACGGGCTCTAGGCAGGCGGGCTTCAGCAGTTGTGGCACATGGGCTCAGTAGTTGTGGCTCACTGGCTCTAGAGCACGGGCTCAGTAGTTGTGGCTCACGGGCTTAGCTGCTCCGCGGCATGTGGGATCTTCCCGGACCAGGGCTCGAACCCGTGTCCCCTGCATTGGCAGGTGGACTCTTAACCACTGCACCACCAGGGAAGCCCGAAACAGCTTTTTAAATAAATGAAATAAATTAGAATAGAAAATATCCAAATGTATTACACGTAGCAAGGTTACATACTATCCTGGGAAATTTATGGGTCTGCGTGAATAGTCACAATGTAAAAGGTAGTTCTGGGACTTCCCTGGTGGAACAGTGGTTAAGACTCCGTGCTTCCAATGCAGGTGGCGTGGGTTCGATCCCTGGTCAGGGAACTAAGATCCCGCACGCCGCATGGCGTGGTCACAAAAAAAAAAAAAGGTAGTTCTTATTTTGGGTGACATCCAAAAAAGTTGGAAAGATGTTGCTTCTTATGTAATTCTCACAATCCTACCTATGAGGTCCATACAGCAATTTACACTTTTTAATAATGAAGAAGCTGAGGTATACAGAAGTTGTATAATTTGTCCAACATCAAACTGCTAGTGTGACAATCAAGAATAGCCTCTATTTATCTCCTGAACTCCAAATATACAAATGATATCTGTATTTCTCTATGTGAATGTCCTAAAAGCAACTCAGTCTCAGTATTTGCTAAACCTGTATGTAATTTCCACACATTTTCTAATTTGCTCACCTTCTAGTGTTTTGCTCTTCCTCATCCAAGCAGCAATCCTCCTGTCTTAGATAAATCAACTCTTCATCATGTCATTACCATAACCCTCAGTCATGTCCTCACCATTTCTCTCCTAAACAACTGCAGCAGTGTCCTCCCATTACCTGTCATTATGCCCCCTCCAAAAGCCTAATTCATTCTCTGCGTTGCTGGAAGTAATCTCCTTGAACTAAAAATCTAATTATTTAGGGCACACTCTCCCAAACCTGAAGAAAACTTTTAAACTCCAAATGCCATATATAATTTTCTAGACTGGACTTTTGTGTAGTTTTAGGCAATACTTTAAAAAATAGAACCTAACTGATATTTAAAGGATTTTTAAAAAATGAGTAAATGGTTGAAAGACCCAGATCAAAACTTCCTTACTTTTTGTTACTTCAAAGATACTAATAAGTTCATGTAAACAGATTCAAGGACAATCATAAATGTCTTTCACTCAAGAACTATGGGTTGTCGAGCCAATAAATAGTGTTGTTTTCATAAATTAAAAGAAAACAACAACACTACATCCATATGTTGAGACTAATGAAATAGTTTATTATTTTTGCCTTCACAGAATAGCACAAATTCATGGAATAGCAGTCATCAATACTATTTCTAAATATGTATTAAAAATATATATACGTATAAAATACAACTACAATAAACTTTAATTTGCACTGGTTTCTAAATAAAAATCCAATGCTTTCCAATGTTTACGGCAGATTAAGGTAGGTCTATTGTGAATCAGTCATATATAGTCTGTAGATTATCTACTGTGACAAGTCTGAGCCTTTCAATCTACATGTTTAAACAAACTGTTGGCTGCCTTTGCACAGGCAGGTGGAAAGAATTTCTAGCTAGGTACTCACTAAGATGGGATCAAAGTTGTTGTAATACACTTTATGACACTATTTTAAATTAAAGAAAAATGAAGCTCAATTATTTCATTTTTCTAAAATATTAGTGTTCTTCATACACAGATCACTAATGCTGAAAATAAAACCAATAAAATAACGTTTAAAAGGGTTTCATGTTTCATTGATTTTTTGTGAGCAGGAGTAAGTGTAACAGTTTTGTTGTGTCTGTGTTATTGTTGATTCTTTCCTTTGCTTCTCAATTAAAACAAAAAAGAGCTGGTGGTTCAAAAGAAACTCATTTCTTTTCTCCACATGACTGTTGGGAAGATCCTAAGCAGGCCTGAATCAATAATTATGATGAATCCTTTTACTTAAAAAAAAAAAAAAACAACTTAGGTTGCTTTACCCATAAATACACACTTGGAAGTAAAGAAATGTTTTAAAGAGATGCATTAGACAAAATATTCTATCAACTTTTCAACTATGACTCCTGCTTGGCCTGAACTGATAGTGGCAGACATGCCCTAAGGCGAAGCTGTGACAATAACATACAAAATAATAAAATGCTTAAACAAAGGAGGCAGAACCATTACGAAGAGTGCCCACTGGGGTTGAACAGAGAGCCTTTTTCTTTCAAAACACTCTTCAAAATATTGTACCCCAATTTATATCAATAGACAGCTGGATGGCTGGATGGCCAGATGGCCAGCTGGCTAAGAACTGGAACAAAAAACCGGAAAAAACTTTCTCTTCACATATTACCTTTCCTCCACCCAAGCCTCTGAAGTGTTCCCAGGATTCCATTTGAATATAAGCCATATTTTTGGCATACAGATTAAAAATCAAGATCACCATGTATGAGATAATGTATGTGAAAAGAACTATACCTATAAAATAACTATTAAGAGCTATTAAGAGCTATGCAAAAGTAAGACATTTTCATTATACATTTTAATAACCATAGTTTCAATACTCTGAACATTGTGTTGCTTTTTAAGTAAATTCATACTATAACCATCACATCCTATGTCACTTTTAGAAAATACTTATGGAACTACTTCCTCAAGTTCTTTCTTTAAAAAAAATAAAATTGGCACATTTTTCTCTCTATTGAAAGGGGGTTCTCATTTCCCTTTTTCCCATTTATGGGTTAGGATAAAAACACAAGTTGACATTTCTAACATAAAATGTTTCTCTTATCCTCTTCTTAAAAAAGGTTATTATAAATGGAGTCATAGGGACAATATCATTTGATATTTACTGATCTAATTTTATGCAATTAGAATTAAAATAATTGTTAATAAATGGAATAAATGTGTCCTCAAATATCTACAATATACTTAAAATAAAGTTGAATTTTAAAAATAAAATATTCTAATGGAATTAGACTTGCTAACTGCTATTGTTCATTCTAAACACTTGCTAGAGTTCAGACAAACATATAACATTGTTTTCTTTGGTTGCAGTACTTTATAACTGGTTTTATTTTATCATTTACCAAACCTCTTTTGTTGAGTTATTCAAACTAACTTCTGCCAAGAACACTAGGAATTTGGTGATAGTGCTTCTTTTTGGAGAAAAACAACCCCTTTCCTCAGAAAATTGAAAATGTTTATCTTGGCACTAAAACCTTGTATTGAGCCTTCTGGAAAGTATTTTAAATTGTTGTTTTTAACCTAGACTCTGTGACTGAAACAGGAAAAGGTTCCGTAGCTCTGCACCAAAATACATATTTATAGGGTTGATTTTCTTTCTACACCAAAAATACTAGTTTGATGGCAGCAGTTTTCAAAGTATAATATCCTAGGACCATGCCTAACATTGGGCATTATCACTATATTCAAGACAATTTGTTTTTTAAACCTCAAAAACTTCTGATGTCTAAGAAATGCTAAATGTTGATCAAATATGCTATCTTTAAGTGCTATATTGGGAAGGACTGTTTCACTTAACAACCTGGTCTGTTAGGAATTTTCACACACACAAAACATTTTATTTGATACTGTACTTTCCTCCTGTGCATGCCAACAAAAGATATGTTTCTAAGTTTTTATCTTTTCCTTTACATTTCTCCTACTAGGTATGCTTTATCTTCAGATTATACAGCATAAAGATAAATCCTTGAACTTTTTGCAATATTGTCCTAATAATGTGTCTGAATACAATTAAGAAATCTTTGGAAATTGATGAAATGAAAGAGTCATTGTTCTTCACTCCCCTACCACACCCCTAAATTGCTAGAATATACGAAAGAGACTACAGGAGTTGTAAGGTGTATATGAAAGTATATTAAAAATGGTAGGTCATACAATTTCACAAAGACCCCCAGATAGCTGCAACAATTTTTCAGTCGCTAATAACTGACATAGAATACTATGCACTCCATCATGAATACGTCCTTCCCACCTTAAAAACTTCATCCATTTTTTTCCTTCTAACAGCTTGTCTGTCCTTTACAAGAAAAATTACAGCACCATCATCATTTTATATTTGCATATAACATTTTTTATAGTTAAAGGAAGTTCAAATTATATCATTGTGCTTATCAAGTATTTATTAGAATGTTCTGACAGGAAATTAGTTGTTTAAACATTCTGCTATGGTTGAACTGCCTTATTTAGGTTAAACAAAAAAAGATAAAGATATCTACTAAATATATCTTACTAAAATCCATAACTGTCATGTCAATCAAGTGCAAATTTTAATTTTAAAAGCCTAGAACTTCCTGCTGTGATTGAATTCTGCCTATAACCAGAAAAATCAAGAAAGAGTCTATTCAAATGAGTGTAATAAGAGTGAAACAAATAGGAATTACTGGTATTACAGAAAATGACGATAATGAAGGAGTGGGCTCTTCCTAATCAAAAATCCAACTCCCATACTGTTGTGTTTGTATGACAATGACAGGCACCATTTTTAGTGGCATTAAAATTCTGAGCCATCCTAACACTCCCCCACATTCCTCAGAGTCTCAGTATCAATGAAAAATGCAACTCTGACATAATGGACTAACTTAATATTTTACAGACAGTGATTAGCATGCTAGGTTACGTTCGTAAAAGACTTAGATTAAGCCCTACCATCACTTTTTTCTCATTTAAATTGAAAATGTTGATTGTTTGATAAGGTGAGCGAAGAATATCTAAAATCAGGTCCACAAAAAACAGAAATTCACCTTTCAAGATCTGAGAACTATTAATTTACATATTCAGCTTTCCAAGATGAACTTATAAGCATAGTGTGAAAAATCACATCTTCCTTCCCTCTCTTTCTCTATTCACTAAGGAGCAGTGACTTTTCTCTAACCACTCTAGAAAACAAAACAAAACAAACAAAAATTCAGGTCACTTGTGGGGCATAATAATTTAGAAGACACTTTAGTTACACGGTTGATTTAAAAATTACAAAGGAAGAGTATTTTTTTCTATTAAAATAAATAGGTATAACAGAACATACCTGAAAAAGAACATGTACATGGCAGCTGTGATGCAGAATAAAAGGACCTATAACAAGGAGAAAATACGTTACTTACAAAAGAACACTGACATCACCATTTGTGTGTCTTAGAAAGCAAAATACCCACTATTAAATCTTGTACCTGAAACAATTAAAAAATGTACGAAACTAGTCATACACGTATCACATTCTCTACCTTTCAAATAAGTCATATCAAGGCAATAATAAGTCTGTATATTTATGCACACATATAAATAAATAAAATTATAAACGTTATACAATATGTTGTGTGTACATATATATATAATACTATATATATATACATATATAACACTATATATATATATATATATATGTATATATATATGTATATAGGCTGGGTAGAGGGTAACAGGGTTCAAAAAGGAATAGCCAATTTAAAAAATTATATCTAAGAATTCCTCAAGAAGCAAGTAACCTAAGAACAGAGACAATGGCTTTTAAATAGTGAAGTCAGCAAAAAAATCATAAAACTTATTAACTATTATATCAAGATGACCAGACTTTTAAAATATAAAACACAGTCCAGTTGTCAACCAATTGTAATCAATAAGAAAAGCTCCTAAAACTATGATCATCCTGTATGGGATATAGACTCCCTATAAAAAAATTAATTCCTCTAAAAGCAAGCATCAGAACACACAATAAATCTGGATTAAAGAAGCTCCCCTAGAACACGTCATACGAAACACAAAGTATATTACTAAGATGTCTATGGAAAGAATCCAAACCCAAGTCCTGACCAAAAGCCTAGTTATGCCAACAAAGTGGATCTCCATAAAATTGTTTTAAATCAGTAAAACGGAAGTTGTAAACTGTGTTCTTACGTTAACAATAAGAGTGTAAATTAAACACAAGGATTGTCAGTGGTCTCACATCATAGACAAATGACAAATGAACTATCTTCAACTATTCCACAAGGAACCACGAAAACAAAAATGGTACAAAATAGTGTTTAGCTATTTCCAACACAATTGCTAGTTGACTTAAGGAAAGTATAATAGTTTTGCTATTACAAATTGAGCTTGATAGGTTTGCCACCTTGGCTTAAGATAAGCATTATAAATACAATCTGAATGACTTAGAAATATATAAACCTACCAACCCAAAAGAGGATGGGCATCACACCGCAACTACTAAGCCTGCGCTCTAGAGCCCATGAGCCACAACTACTGAGCCCGCGTGCCACAACTACTGAAGCCCGCGTGCCTAGAGCCCATGCTCCCAACAAGAGACGCCACCGCAATGAGAAGCCCAGGCACCGCAATGAAGAGTAGCCCCTGCTCGCCACAACTAGAGAAAGCCCGCGTGCAGCAACAAAGACCCAAGGCAACCATAAATAAATAAATAAATAAATAAATAAATAAATAAATTTATTTTTAAAAATCTAATAAACATGCACACACTCTCCTCCTCTCCTTTCTCCTTCTTTTCCTCTCCCACTCTCTCGTGCCTTCAAAAATACCCTGTCTATGACACATAAGGTTCATACCACTATTTTTGAAAATGTAACTTAAAGCATAAGGAATAATTTTCAGTTATTGATTAATCAATTATAAAGTCCAAGTGAGTTTGTTTACTGGCTATAATTTGCCAGCCAGTGCTCCAGATCACAAAACTCAGTTTTTATTTCCCTCTCCTTGAAACCCCTTTGGGCAATGCCAACCTTCCCAATTTTTCAATGTTTCATTCTTTCCCTGCACTAGTCATTATTCCCCTCGCAGACTCCACTCA
Source organism: Balaenoptera musculus (assembly GCF_009873245.2). Classification (NCBI taxonomy): domain Eukaryota; kingdom Metazoa; phylum Chordata; class Mammalia; order Artiodactyla; family Balaenopteridae; genus Balaenoptera; species Balaenoptera musculus. Next base: position 44,516,367 of record NC_045792.1, read on the forward strand.
CAAACCTCTCTAGAAGTGTCCCACAAATCTTTCCCACGCTACTTTCTCCAAAGAAAACTTACAAAGTCTCTTTCCCTCAAAAAATGTTGCTATGCTCTATCCTCATATGCTAAACCTATCTTTGCTCATATTAAACTAATGATTATCTTTACAAATAATACAGTTGAAACCGGGAAAGAGCATAATGTTTAAAAACTCAAGCTCTAGAATAAGGCAAATACAGGTTTGAATCTAATTTTATGTGACTTTTGATGCTTTATATAATTTCCCTAAGCCTTAGATCCCTTATCTCTAAAATGAGTATATCACCTCACTTTGAATTGTTGGGAAGATTAAATGAGACGATGCTGCAAAGTGTCAGGCATTCAGCAGATTGTTTTTATTTTGTTTTGTTATTCATGGAAGTAATCTAGATATAAAAACCTCATCCAGAGACAGAAGCTTGGAAAAAAGTTTGTTTTTAAACAGGTAGACCTTTTGAAATCTCTCAAATTACCAATATTTGGAGAATATAGAGCGGAGATTTAAGATATGAAAATCTGTGCAAGCAGGGGGAAACATGTAAGGGATATTAAAGTACAATTGATCAACTCATTCAAGAAATATTTACTGAACACATACTATGTGCCAGGCACTATTCTAAAACTTACAACAGTATACAAAATGGACAAAGTCCTTGCCCTCCTGGAACTTACCTTCTAGCGAGGTAAGAGAAGATATTGAAATAGTATGTCAGACAGTGATGAGTTTTGGAGCAAAACAAAGCAGGATAAGGAAATAAAATGCAGGAGAGTAGGGGTGGTTGTTTTATACAAAGTGATCAAGGAAGCACAGACTTGTTAGTAGAGACACTGAGGAGATGAGGGATAAACGAGGGGACCATATCAACAGAACCAATGGAAAATTTTTGAATTTTATTCAGAAAGATGGTCAGTATTATGTCAAAGATGCTAAAGAAAGGGTTTCATTTTTAGTAACATACAGTTTTCAAAGCTTTTTACATTAATTGTGCTAATTTCTTAAACATTGTAACTTCAACAGAGTGCTTTTCCAAATAAATGTAAATCTGCAATTAAATAATGAAGAAGATTTTCTCTGTGTTTCGAATTATAGAATTTTAGAGCTAAAACGACCTTCAGATAATATATTTTTTCGTATTAGGAAACTTCGATCCTTAGAAGGTAAGTGATATATCCATGTTCTACCCTGCTAGTTGTATCTTGCATTTCCTCTATTAAACAAATATTGGTCAAATGTTTACTCTGTACCTGCTCCATAAAGAAGCTATTTAAATACAATTCTGACCCTTAAGGAACTTACAGAATACTGCTCCACAGTCTAATTCTGTAGCTACTCTTTATATGTGTGGCTACTTAAAAATTTTTATAGCTTTATTGATGTATAATTGACATATTTAATGTATACAATTTTGTTAGTTTTGACATAGGTATATATCTGTAAAATCATCAACATAATCAAGATAATGAACATATCCATCACACCCCAAAAGTTCTTAATAGCATTCCCATATTATTATTTTAATACTTGTAGAATCTGTAGTGATGTCACCTCTCTCATTCCCAATACTGGCCGTTTGTATCCTATTTTCTTGATTAGTCTGAGTATAGATTTATTAACTGTATTGATTTTATCAAAGAATGAGCTTTTGTTTAATTGATTTTCTCTATTTTTCTGTTTTCTACCTTGTTGATTTCAATTTAATCTTTACTAATTCCTTTTTTCTGTTTGCTTTGGTTTTGTTTTCCTAGTTTCTTAAAGGTAGGAATTTAGGCCATTGGTTTAAGATATTTTTCTTTTTCGATATAGATGTACAATGTTATAAATTTCCCCCTAGATCTGTGTGTATGTGTGTCCTAATTTTAATAAGTTGGGAATTCATTTTTGTTCCATTCAAAATACTTTCTAATTTTTGATTTTGCTCCCTTCTATGATCCATGACTTAATTAGAAGTGTGTTATTTGGCTTGCAAATACTTGGGGATTTTCAGCTATCTTTTTGTTGTTACTGACTTATTTATTCTATTATGGTCAGAAAATACTTCATATATATGACTTGATTATTTCCAGATTTATCAAAACTTAACTTTATGTCCCAGAATATGTTCCATATGTTTGGTAAATAGCCCATGTACATTTTTTTTTTAATGTGAATTCAACTGTTGCTGGGCAGAGGGTCAAGCTGTTTGACAGTGTTGTTCCAATCTTCTAAATCTTTATTGATTTGTCTACTTGTTCAATCAATTATTGAGAGAAGTTATCAAAATATCCTGCTGTATTTATGGAGGTATCTCCACAATCTCTCCTCACAGTTCTATCAGTTTTTCCTTGGCGTATTTTGAAGCTCTGCTACTAGGGACATAAACATTTAGAATTGTATCTTCCTTATCATGCTGAAATTACCTTCTTTATCTCTGATGATAGTCTTTAATCTGAAATCTATTTTACCTGACAGTAACTTCTGATTCCTGTTAGTTTTCCATTCTTTTACTTTTAACTGATTTGGTATTTATATTTGAAGTTCACTGCCTGTAGGCATCATATTGTTGTTTCTTGCTTTTTTATCGTATCTGAAAATCTCCACCTCTTCATTTGGCATATTTAGATTGTTTACATTTAATGTGATTATTGGTAAGTTCAGAATTAAATCTATCATCTTGCTATTTATTTTTCTATAGTTTCTTTTTTTTTCTTCCCTTCTGCCTTTTTTGAATCAACTCAGTTTTTTTAAGGATTCCATCTTCTCTCCATTGTTGGCTTCTTTGTTTAAAGGGTTTATAGTAAACATCTTTAAATTGATACAGTCTCCACTCAAGTGATATTATACCACTAAACATACAATATGGACTGTTACAATAGTATACTTCCATTTCTCCCCCACCCCGACTTCTGTGCTATTGTTGTCACCTAGTATACTTTTATCTATATTATGAAACCACTATATTTTAAACATTTTTTCTTAAAAATGTATGTCTAACAAAGTTTTGACCTTTGTTTTGAAAGCTATTTTTGCTGGGTATCAATTTCTAGGTTGATGGATCATTTTATTTCAGTATTTGGCTCAATGAGTACCACTTCAAATGTCTTCTTACAATTTGATTATGAGGTGCCTTGGAGTACTCTTCTTCATGTTTCTTTTAAAAGGGTTTCATTAAGTTTCTTGGATCTGTGGGTTTATAATTTCCATCAAATTTGAAATTTTTTCAACCATAATTACATCAAATATATTTTCTTCTCTCTCCCCTTCCCCTTTGGGAACTCCAATTAATATATAGTAGGTCACCTGAAGTTGTCCCACAACTCACTAATGCTCTCTTTATTTTGTAAAAAAATATTCTCTTTATTCTGTGTGCTTCATTTTGGATCATTTCTATTATTAGGTCTTCAAGTTCACTAATATTTTCTTCTGTAATGTATATGTCATTAATGCCACCCAGTACATTTTCCATCTTACACACTGTAATTATCATCGTTAGAAGTTTGATTTGGATTTTTTCCCCGTTTTCCATGTCTCTAACTCTTCTGAAACTATGGAATTCACTTGTAACAACGCTTTTTTAACGTCCTTGCCTGCTAATTCTAACAGCTTTGTCAGTTTTGATTTGGTTTTAACTGACTGATTATCTCCTCCTTATGGGTCAAATTTTCTTGTTTCTTATTGCATGCCTGGTCATTTTTATTGGATATCAGACATTCTGAATTTTACCTTGGTGGATGCTGGATATTTTTGTATGTCCATAAATCTTGAGTTTTGTTCTGGGTCACAGTTATTTAGAAACAGTCTGATCCTTTAAGGACTTGCTTTTAAGATATTTTAGGAGGGAGTGAAGTAGTGCTCAACTTAGGGCTAATTATTCCCCACTGCTGAGATAAGACCCTTATGTGTACTCTCCCCAATGCCACATGAATCTTGAGATTTTCCAGTCTGGCTGATAGGAACAGACACTATTCCTGCTGCTGCTTGAGTGCCAGCACTCAATTAAGCACCTCTAATCCTTTCAGGTCATTCTTTCTTTGACCTGGGGTATCTTCCTAATGTGCATGCCCTAATCAGTAAACAGCTGAATACTTTCCTCTCTAGTCTTCAGTGGACTCCATCCAGCATGGTCTCCCCTCTCACTCTCCACTCTGTTTCTTCAACTCAGAAAGTCCTCTAGACTTTGCATGAATGTCTCCTCTTTGATCCAAGCCTGGAAATTTTCTCAAGGCAGTAAGCTAGCATAATCATAGACTCATTTCATTTGTTTCCCATTCTCAGGGATCTCTGCCCTTCAGTGCCTAATTCCAGGATTGTAAAACCATTGTTTCATATGTTTTGCCCACATTTTGGCTGTTTCAGTTGGAAAAGTAAGGATTACCTTTATTATGTCATGGCCAGAAGCAGGATGTGATTATTTAAATTTAAATTAATTAAAAAAAATAATATTAAATTCAGTTCCTCATCCACACTAGCCATATTTCATGTAATCAACAGCCATATGTGGTAGTGGATACAATAATGGACAAGCAGATATAGAACATCTCCATAATTGCAAAAGGTTCTATTAGACCTGTCTGGCCAGTAAATGACATTTTCACTGCATTGTGGTAATGTTATTACACTTATATTCTAACTTTAGCTGTAAAGTATACATCTGAACACATCTATTTTTATTCTTTACATTTTTATGTCTAAAGCAACACATAAAATAATCATACCACAGTTTACTCATTTGTGGAAACAATACAATGTTATCTGTTACATATATTGTAAGCATTAAATGAGATAACATACATAAAGCCTAATAGAGTGACTAGTACATCACAGATGCTCAAGAAATGGTAACTACTGACAAAAAATAATTTCTCTGTAATTCCCTCCCATTTCACAACCATTGCACAATACACTTAAACAGGATAAGTAATTTTGAAATTGCTATTTTCACTTTGATTTTTAATTTTTTTTAATTCAAAAGGTAATGAAGGGCATGCTACAACACGAATGAACTTCAAAAGCACTAAGTGAAGGAAGCTAATTACAAAAGACCACATGTTGTATGATACCATTTATCTGAAATTCTAGAATAGACAAATCTCCTTATGGAAAGTAGAATGATGGATGTCTAGAGCTAGAGGAGTGAGGGGTAATAGGGAGTTTGCTCATGGTATAAGGTTTCTTCAGGGGGCAATAAAAATGTTCCAAAATTAGACTGTATGGATATGTGCACAATTTTGTAAATATACTAAAAACCCATGGAATTAACATTTTGAACTGGTAAATTTTAGAGCATGTAAATTACTTCTCAAAAACACTTAAAACTGGCTTTTTACAAATTAATACATGTACATGATAGAAACAAAAATTCAAACTGAATGATAAAAATACAATGAAAGGAAAGTTCCCTTCTATCCAGATCTCTGGTATTCTGTCTGTATACAATTCTGTACGTGTGTGCGTACATTTGTACAAAGATACATGCCAAATAAAGAAACTGTTTTATACTTTTCTTTTAAATTTTACACACACACACACATGTTTATTTAAACAGTCTATGAATAGAGTGGATGCTACATATATTGAATACCAAAGTATACTTTGTAAACTTGCATACCTATATCTCTGGAGGTAAATTCTTAAAACTGAATTCTCTGTATCAAGGGATAGGTGCATTTTAAATTTTGATACACTCCCATCAATAGTATATCAAAGTAGCCATAACCTTACATAATCCACAAAAACTGTGTTTTACCAAACTGTTTTATCCTTGCCAATGTGGTGGATGAAAGAAATGATATATTACAGCTGCATTCTTCTTATGAGTGAAATTGAGCCCCACAGGTTTATAAACCTTTTTGTTTGTTTTTTGGTCAGTTGGTTTAACCACTTTTTCATATCCTTTGTCTATTTTTGGATTGTGAATCGTTTAGAAACCATTTTTATTTTTTGAAACTGAGTATACTTATGTGAAAACATAGAATTAATTTCATTATTATCTATTTGCACCAAGAATATGGGTGGTTAAATAAAAGTAATCATGTAATGGAAATCTCATAATGTACTAAACCAAAAGAACATTTTAAGCCGAGTGTACAGAAAGTATAACAAATAATGAGAAAGTAAAGTTCATTCAGCTGAAAAATACTGTTTTCTCTGGAATGACATTTCGGGAAGTGATAGATTTACAATACATGGATTCATGTTAGAGAGCTTACAAAACTTTCAGGGAAGAACTGTACTATGGTTGTCATCACTATGTCATGCAGAATTATATGAAAACTATCCCTCTCAACGCTCTAACAAAGACACAATATCACCATATATGAATACTTTAAAAACCTAAAAATAACCAGAAATATAAAAAATGTGACTACGACCTGGTAAAGAAGGCTGTTTTTACCATCTAAGCCTCAAAATGGTTAAAACACATATCCTGAAGTCATTTTAAAGTCTACCAGAGACCTAAACAGATGGTGCATTTAACTACTTCCTACAACAGAAATCTTCTGCTTTTCTTTAACATACTCAATTAAATGTTCTTTAACCCTGCTCAGTGCGTTTGACCACTCCTGCTTGAATGTGTCCAAAGACAATGATGCTCTTTGCTGCCTGGCCTTCATTACTCATCAAGTCTGTTTCCTCCCCATATTCACTGAGCCCCCTTCCTTCCATTATGCAAATAAATACTGAAATCTTGTCTCTGTTTTCTGGAAAAGAAGCAATAGATTTCTCCTTGCCCCATGTGTACTTCATTCATATTTTAACCATCTATCCATCCACCCGTTCCTAAAAAGTGATCTGGTATCTATGTGTTACTAACACTTTGTGCCTGAGCAAAGTCAAAAGGAAAGAGATACAGAGCTAAATAAGCTCCAGGCTATCAAGAGACCACATGATCTTCAAGCAAAACAGAACAAACAAGGAACCACAAGTTCTTACCTTTGTTTATAAATTTATTTCAGTACTTGCTATATTGCCAGTGTGCTAGGGTAACAAAACTAGATAATATTGATTCTTGTTGCCCTTATGAGGTCAGTCTAGCAGAAATGCAGGCATATTAACAAATCATCCCAATACAACATGCTAGGACAGAATATTTACACCTCACCCTACAAGAGGTAGTCACCAAAACATCTAATTCTATTATTATTTTAATTACTCAGTATATATTTAGACAAAGCTTTTTTGGTTGTCTGTATACCTTTATGTCTCCACCAAAAGTTACTTAGAACACAAAGTCCCCAAGAGCAATCTCTATTTCATCTAATTCCATACGTGGACAGATTTTTGATATACCATATAAGGCTTCTGATAATAATGTTAATTTCTATTTATAGCAACCATCTTTCAAAAAACTAAACTGTACTCCCATTCGTATACTTCGTAAAGGCTGAACTTTAGACTCTATAAGCATTTTCGACTTTTCTGAAAACACAGACCATTACGTGGCCTCTTGGGGAAGCCATTCTCACTGGACCAATAAGTGGTATCACAATTAGCAATGTATATATTTTGCTTTGAACACACAACAGATCATTATCATAATATTAATTTGCTTTTAAAAATGCATCGTTTTTGAGCAGTGGGATTCTTAAGTTAAATAACTATGCATTGTTTTATAAGTTTTAAAAATCCTTATACAATTCTAATCTCACATAATATACAGTGCATCTTTATAATCTGTCCCTCTGTTTTGGATTAGCAGTTTTGCTTACTGAGTTTTGTTTTTTTTTTTAAGTTTCCCTTCCTTGACAAAACAAATACGGGAAAAGTACAAAACACCTTATGGGGAATTTAGGGCCACAAACACCAGGCTATTAGTAAGAAAGAAGTCTGAGGTCTCCAGATTAAGACTATAAACTTGATCAGATCACTTCCATTCTTTGAGCCTTAAGCTTTTTATCTTTAAGAGAAATTAGATTAATCTCTAGGATCCTTCAGAACTCTAAAATTCTGTGATTCCATGAGTCAAATTTTTTCAGTACAACAAAATTATTTCAAAGCAAACTGTCACTAATATATAATGAGACAAATCTCAAGAGTATATGTATATACTCTCATATGTATAAGCAAATGAGAGCATTCTCTCTGACTGAATTGAATGTGGGGAATTATATTAAATACGCCAACAACTTGGTCCTAGTCTCTTCCTTGCACTGCTCACCATTCTTGATTTATACCTTCAAGGTCAGCAAACAAAGTCTGGCAACATATTAACCTTGAAATTTTCCAGTTGTAGAAACATCTATGTTAGATAGTGGCTGGGAAGTACAGCTTATACGATGTCCTGTCCTTTTATGGTAAGTAGGTAAGCTGTATTTTGTCTTCCATAAAAGTGAAACGATTTAAAGTATATAACTATAGAAAATTTCAGCATGTAGTAACTAATATAACCTGTAAATGACATTCCTTATTACAACACAATTCTAATTCCGCTGGCAAATTTTTTAAAAAATCACAGCTTTAAATTACAACTCACTATTTAAAGGACTACAGATAAGGGTTTACACATGAAAAGAAATCAGTCTTTATTAAAAACTTAAAAGAAAATTTAATGGTCAAGTGAAAATCACCATGTGAATTCATGCATGGAACAAAATACTCACTGAAGTATATTCTCTGAACTGGAACTATAAAAACCAACTAGACATTATCACCAAACACCCACAGCACTTTATTTACATCCCTATTATTACCATGTAAAGGAAATGCAGTTATTGGAAGTAAAGGTTGTCCAATGACTTATATTTAAAAGTTATCAAGATATTCAGCTGCTTCTTTCCTTTCCCATACCCATTTCTCTATTTTATGGTCAATTACTTGGTCATTAAAAGTCATTAAAAATGCAAATCAAAACAAACAAGAAAGGAAATAAATATGAAAAGGAAGAGCAAGGAGCCAAAAAGAAACCATAGGAGAGTTTAAAGTCAAAGGTAAATCAAAAAAATAAAAAGGGCCAGAGAACATAGAGAAAGAGGAAAGTAGGGGATTAAACTAGATAATGAACTACTATTGACTAACACTGCCAGGCACTGTATATTTTTAAAAATATTACCGCTAATCGTATAATAGCTCTTCAAGGTAGGTTTTTAATCACTTCCATTTTAAAGATGAGGCAATTGGATTCAGAAGGTAAGTTACTCACTTAAAATCACAAAATATTTAAGTGGCTGAACTAAGACTCAGAGCTGGGACTACCTGGTTTCAAATTCAAGGCTTTCAATTATATCCCTCTGCCTCTAGAAAATTTTTACTAATGTTGATTTAGTAGCTACTGTGTTTCCAAGATAGGGATAATCCCCATAATGCTTCCTATACATACACATATATATGTATATTTTTAATAAGTGTCATTTTAAAAAAGAAAGGAGTGAGGCAACATCTTTCAGAGTTCAATATAATAATTAAAATAATAGTGTAACAATAATATCAACTGCTGCTGTTACTGAATGCTCACTATATGTCACATGTTGTATTCAGTGCTTGACATACATCACTTTACATAATCCTCAAAATAGCCTTGTAATGTAGGGGTTATTATTCCCACTTCAGAGAAGAGGTTTAGAGAGACACAGACAATAATGGGATTGAGCCAGGTTTGGCAACCAGGTGTGATTCCAAAGTCCATGAGCTGTCATGGATATCTCTCAAAGATTTCTTTAAAAACTCCCATTAAAGAATTACAGCTTTAACAAATTTCATTCAACTTAATCATGATAAAATAGTAGATAAAATAGTGGGTTAAGATATAGTCTCTGAAATGCAAATAAAAACTACAATGAGGTATCACCTCACATTGGTCAGAATGGCCATCATTTAAAAGTCTACAAATAATAAATGCTGGAGAAGGTGTGGAGAAAAAGGAACCCTCCTACACTGTTGGTGGGAATGTAAATTGGTATGGTCACTATGGAAAACAGCATGGGGGTTCCTTAAAAAACTAAAAATAGAGTTGCCATATGATCCTGCAATCCCACTCCTGGGCATATATCCAAAGAACACTAAAATTCGAAAAGATACATGCACCCCAATGTTCACCGCAGCACTATTTACAATAGCCAAGACATGGAAGCAACCTAAATGTCCACTGACAGATGAATGGATAAAAAAGATGTGATACACATACACACACACACACACACACACACACACACACACACACACACACACACAAAGGAATACTACTCAGCCATAAAAAAGAATGAAATAATGCCATTGCAGCAACATGGATGGACCTAGAGATTATCATACTAAGTGAAGTAAGTCAGAAGGAGAAAGACAAATATCATATGATATCACCTATATGTGGAATCTAAAATATGATACAAATGAACTTATTTACAAAACAAAAAGAGACTCACAGACATAGAAAACAAAACTTACGGTTACCAAAGGGGAAAGGAGGTAGGGGAGGGATAAAGTAGGAGTTTGGGATTAGTAGATTCAAACTACTATGTATAAAATAGATAAACAACAAAGTCTTACTGTATAGGACAGGGAACTATATTCAATATCCTGTAATAAACCATAATGAAAAAGAATATAAAAAATATATATATATATAAACATATGTATATGTATAACTGAATCACTTTGTTGTATACCAGAAACTAACACAATATTGTAAATCAGGTATACATCAATAAAAAATTAAAAAATTAAAATAGATATAGTCTCTGTGTTAAAGAGCTCACTATTTACATATGAATCAGATTTAAGAAAAGCAGAGATGAAAAAATTCCATAATCCTCAAAACTTCTATAAAATATTTATTCTAGTAAAGAAAAACAGATCTAAGAAACACATTTTTTAAATTTTGAAAATAAGCCACCTAAACATTGCAATCAAAAACTTAAAAAACCTTACATGTTTACATATTAAGTGAGGAGAGAAAAACATTACACGAGCCAGTTTTCTAATATGTTTATGTTAACTATGTAAGGGACCATTCTTTATCCTAATGCTGCCAAACATCTTACTTTTGCAATTCAGAAAACAAAACAAAAAAACCTCACATGTCATTCAGCACACGGAGGATAGAGAAAGGTTTTATATGGACTCAGAGCAAAGTTAAAGCTGAAAAAATATTGTGCTTTCAGCAGGGCAAAGTAGATGGGTCGCCTAAGTGAAACCTCATTATTATAAGTAGACAATTTGTAGTAAGTTAGTTATTTTCATACAAAGGGTGGTATTCCCATTAACCTCAAATAAGAACCAGGCTTAGGGTGACATTATGTTTTTCCCTCAGAGACACTACAAAAATAAATAAGAGCTTCCAGATTACTTCAGAGAGGTCACAGCAGGGCCACATACAAACAGCACATGGCAGTGCTGCAATTCAGATTTTTGTCATTTGATGAAGGTAAGAAAGACCATTAGAGTGAGGGCTATTGTAATTCTAACTAAGGTGGCCAGTAAGACAGCGCTCACTGCTTCACCAAACCACACTGTGCTGTAAGCAAAAGGCAAACAGCTGCCCTCCAGCTGAGTTCCACATGTTTGAGGTGTACACTGAGAACTAACTCAATCCCAATACATAATCCACAACGAAACAGTCATCAACAGTAAATAGTCGGATATATATATTCTCTTTACGGTTGTTTTAAACACAGCATATGTATCGATGTGTATTCACACATGTACTATATAACGGAATGATAGTTTTCCCAAATGGTGTGCCATGTGCCCACACTCAAGTCATCTGCCAGTTCTTTGGGCACATGCTCATTCTGGAATTCATTTGAGAAAATCCCTCCGTGATTAGGCATGGGTTTGCTCATATCTGCCTTGGTTCTCACTATTTCTATCCAGCTGCAGATTCCTCTCTGCATACTCAGTTCCCACTGACTACCATTTCTTCAGGCAGGAAAGGTTCAGAACTAAACTTTTTTCCTAACGAGCATTTAAAAAAGGCTTAAAGCACAATAAAAGTGGGCATTACAAAAAAAAAAAAAGGAGGGCGGGAGGAGTGCATGAATTCTAAATCAGATGAACTGTGGAAGACTTCTCCATCACCTGCTCCAAACTTATTCCACACAGAAGATTTTTTCCTTTTGCGCTTCCCCAGCTTATTATATCAAAGCAACACAACAGATCAAGGTCTCTCAGCTGTGCTGGGTAACCTTAAGAAATCTGTGGGTTTTCTTCCTCCCCAGTCAGCAAGACAGATTCAGTATCCAGTTTATCACTAACAAACATAATGATATTGAGATACATAGTTTTTCAAAATACCTTCAAAAGTTATTTTAACTGTATATAGATAAGAGAACGATAAAAGAATTAAAAATCACTACTGATTTTTTTAAAATCAAAGTCATCTTTGTTCAACAGCTAATGGGTCTAGGGCAATGAGAAGAAACTTAAGCACTTATCAAGTCTTGTTCCAACAATAAAAATGAATTAAAAATAAACACAGATAAAAAATCGAGGGGACTTCCCTGGTGGCACAGTGGTTAAGAATCCACCTGCCAATGCAGGGGACATGGGTTCGAGCCCTGGTCTGGGAGGATCCCACATGCTGCGGAGCAACTAAGCCCATGCGCCACAACTACTGAGCCTGCGCTCTAGAGCCTGTGAGCCACAACTACTAAGCCCGTGTGCCACAACTGCTGAAGCCCGCACGCTTAGAGCCCATGCTTCGCAACAAGAGAAGCCACCGCAATGAGAAGCCTGTGCATCGCAATGAAGAGTAGCCCCTCCTTGCTGCAACTAGAGAAAGCCCGCGTGCAGCAAGGAAGACCCAACGCAGCCAAAAAAAAAAAAAAAAAATCTACTGCAACTGTAAAATCGAGTTTATATCCAGTATTAGCTATTAGTTACGGATTCCAAAATGATTAAAGAGAAGAGATTTACAGACTGGAGGTTATGTCTATCATGGAAAATTCTCTTCTGCTTTGTATTCTAGTTGCATGTGGTCAAGAGCTTGTAGGAAATTTGTGTACAGCCAGTTTTAAGGATGCATCTGGACCATATGACCTAAAATGCAGGCAGGCAGGCAGTCTATCTAAAAGTCAAAACCAGAATTTTAGGCAATGATATCTAGAAATGTTTGTACAAACTCTTCATCCCTTAAAAGCACATTATTCTTACATTGCTAATGTGAAAATTTTGTTTGGATGGATGGATGGATGGAGAGAGAGAGAGATTTTGGTTTATATGCACAACTCCTCTTCGGAATCCTCTTACCAAAGGATAGTATTCCATGAACCTTCTAAATAAACTCAAAATAATGTACCTGCTAATCTGAGTACAGTTTGTACTTGTAGAAACCTCCACCTTGTTTTTTATTTCTCTCCAACTTATTTACTTTTTCATAATGCCTGCATCTAAGAGAACTAGGAAGTTTCAGAATGAAGAATGTGATCCTCATATGTATTTTAGTTCCTCAATTATGTTCACAACCTGATAATCATCTACTCCTATAGAAATTGTCATGGAAGGAAATATAAGTTTTGTTTTTTCTTCTCAATTTTTTTTTCTCCAAAAGATGTCATTAAAAGGCCTGGGAAGAAATGAACAAAGGTTTTCTTAAGCTTTCTCACAATAGCATTCTTAATGTTCCCACAGTCTTTGTTAGTAGCAATTAGCCCAGCCGCAGAGTTTTAGCTTACTTCTCCAGTATTACTTTATGAATATATCATATATATTCATTTTTATTTACGAATACCAATAACATAAATGTATACCTACTCTAGGTTATATTCCAAAGCAGTATCTTGAAAATGCAGGTTATTGGGCATACAGACATATGGGACATAGATTTCATGGTTAAGAAAAAAAGAAACATTCATTTTATTCATTCATTTAAATCATAGCCTTAAGTTTTTCTTTCATCTGACACTCAGGTTTTTCAAGTGGCTATTTTTAAAGGTACCCTACAGTTTAGAGAGTTAGAGACGTCTCAGAACAAAATTCTATTAGTCACAGCATATACAAAAATCTCCCTGGCATATTTCTAAAACACCACATCTAAATAGCATTGTTGTCTCCACCCACAAAGTTAGAATGAGATGAATAAGCGGTATATCAGCAGAGTAAAGCAACTCAATATTGTCATGCTGGGAAGATGATTAGGAGGGAAACAGAGTAGTATCCTCAAAAATAAGTCCTCACAGCACTCAAAGCACTTTGAAACTGATATGACTTGGCCATCTCAGTCTTCAAAATTTAATTAGTAACAATAAACCACACCAATTGGGAGTGGAAGCTGAAAAGTTCTGAAGAGCATTTCTAAACGTAATTTTCTTAGTGAATTAAATACAGGACATGGCAAAAATGAGGCATGTGTGTATGTTAGCCAAATTTTTCACATGGAAATTCTGTCTATAACAACAAACAGTCTGATTAATACTTTAATAGGAAAGGCCCCTAAGGAAAGCAGGTGGCTCCTAGTATACACAGTCTCAGTGTCTGAATTATTCTAAGTAGACATTCCTTCATCTTAATCAAGCGAGGAGCCAAAGTACCGATTGGCATTTGTGGAAGTATGATTTCATTTTTATAAAGGAAAGAGGGTAAAATGACCAGTTTTTAGTGAAAACTAAACATTAAAATATTGGTAATTACTCTGCTTCAAAAATTTCATTAGAACTAGACTTTTACATACAGTGAGACTCACCTGAACAATAAATTTTGCAATTAAATATACTCAGTACTTTATAGTATAGTATGAATGACTAGAAGAAAACTTTTCCCCTTTATCTATAATAATAGGGTGACATGTGAATTTATTTTGGATTGTTATGCCACCAAACTAGAAATCAGAGCAGTTTATTCTTTTTCAACTAAATTTAATACAAAACTATTGCCTATTTCATTTCTGCATACATAAGAAAATAAAACTGATGGTTAATCTTCAAAAGTTAAGTGATCTCTACCCAAGTAACTGTAGACCATTCTTAGTTATTAATAATTTCCAGTACTCAAATTGGTGCCATTGACATTTTAATCTACCTCCGAGTTGTAGCTCTAATGAGACTCATATCAATGCATTTAAATATTTCTAATGTCTTATTTGAACTGTTATTTAAGGAATTTTGAATATATATTAGACAAGAATCCCACTGTTTTGCTTTAATAAAGTATTCACGTATAATCTATGTGAATGACAACCTGCAAATTTTATAGCCCTGTGAGTAGACAACTGGCCATCTTGGAAGGCTCCACAGAATCACCGTGAGTCACTGGTGGAGGAAAAAAGATTCAGGCATTATCACCAATTAAGGAAAGAGTACTAAATCAATATCAACAGGTGTATTCATTTTTCAGATTATCTAGGTAACAGAGAGCAGATGTTGAAGAAATAGGGCCCAAGCGACCTAAGTCTGATGAGATGAAGAATTATTAGAGAGGACAGGCCCAGAAAGGTGGTACTGAAGCAGACCTTAGAGAACCTGAGAGCAACGGAGTTGACAGTGTGATGGGCATGGCAAAAAGTTGTTGAAAATAACCGTATCCTACTTCACACGTTTGCTTACAGCTAGTATTAGCTGGCCTAATCACTTCAGGCCCAGACAAGTCTCAAAGATCAAATGGACCACCATTTAAGTCACTCACTCAACCAAATCCCAGAGTTTCTCACCCTTGGCACTAGTAATATTTGAAAATGGATAATTTTTTGTTGTTGGAGGTGGGGAGGTGGGAGACTGTCCTGTGCACTGTGGATATTTAGCAACATCTCTGGCCTTTACTCAGTAGATGACATTAGCAACCCCCCACCACCAGGGAGGAAAATCAAAGATGTCTCCAAACATTGCCAAGTATCTCTTGGAGAGTGTATAAAATTGCCCTCAGGTGATACCACTGACCTAGAGGAAACCTAGAGATGCTTTATTTGGACCACTCATTCAATCCAAGCACTTATAAAACCCTAAGAACTATATAATCTACCCCTTCTCTGTGACAAGAATTCCTTTCTGTAATGACCATAATAGATCTGTACAACTTTTGCTTAAGAATCTCCAAGAATGAGAAACTCTCAACTTTACCAGGCAACCAAATCCATTTTTTGGACAGTTCTACTTAAAAGTTCTTCCTCACTATTGCAATGAAATCTGCCTTTCTCTAAATTATACTTGTAATTCCTAGTTTCATAGAAAACGAATCCTTCTTCTACAAAACCAGTCCTTCAAATATAAGATGATAACCTCTATACCTTGATCGCTTTGTAGGTCAGAACTAAAAGAGACACACAAATAATCTCAATCAACATTTTAGGTACCCAAAGGTCAAGGAGTCACCCAAGCCATCCCATGGAGGTAGAAACTCCCAGCTCGACAGGTCTAGCCCTGGATCATATAAGCGTTTATAGCAACATTTATAAACCCATTTGTTTTTTCATTTAAACTTTCATATCCTCAAAAATTTCACCTGTAACTTATAGAATAACTTTTTACTTTTCTGATTATTTCCTTTTCATTTAAATAGGCAATTTCTGATAAATACAGTTTTTAATTAAAAAAATCTACTCCCTCACTGGTGTGGAGTAACTGACAATGCCTCCTTCGATACACTGAAAGACTTTTCATTTTGCTGTTTTATTATATTCATTGCTTTCTTAAATATGTTAGCCCTTACTTTTATGTAATTTTATTTTTTTGTGTAATTGATGCTCTGAATTTGAGGTTTCTAAGTTCTAGAACATGTTTTAAAAGTATCTGAAAAAATCGAAGCATACAAATTCTCCATTTGGAAAATATATTCTAGAAATGGCTTAAGGCAAAAATATTTTTATAAGACCTTAAGTCATTTGTGTTTTAACTGCATAATTAATTAACCTCACATATCCCATACTCAGCCAGCCAACAAGTCTAATTACCTAAAATGGTGGTTTTGTTTTTTAAGCCAAGAAACTCTTTGTTCAAACAAAATCAAACCTACAAAAACTGTAAGTAAAATAAATGAATGTCGAAATGCTCTGCCTGAGGTACTGCTTTGTCCCCCATACCACGCTACATAGTAGTTCCTGGGAAGCTCTGCAAAACTATGGAAATATGTGAAGAATATGTTATAAAACACTATCTTGGCACATAGTAGAGAGGAAAAAAAAAAGTTCAGAGACTGGAAAGAGAGATGCCACAACTACCATGCACTTGATTTGAAGAAGAACATCTCAGGTCCTCTCTCAAAGTAAGTGTTTTTCTTAGTTTACATACCATTCTAACAATATAAGTTTAGTGGTTTTCAAAAATATAGTAGCAAATTCAACATAGGAAGGAAAGGGAAGAGAGGGGATACTAGAGGGAGGAATAAAAATAACAATGAAGTAATAACTGAAAGCAAAAGAAAAAAATTGTTGAGAAAGATACATTGTTTACAAAGTTGGCCACAATGATTTCTCCCACCCCTGTATGCATATCCCCATGCAATCGACTTTGCTGCTCTGCTCATTAGAGTTCAACAGAGATGGAAACTAGTTCCTCCTCCATTCCTGGGTTAGCCCTATGATTTGCTTTGACCAATAGAATGTGGCAAAAGTGACACTGTGTGACTCCACTCTCAACTCTTGGAACCTTGAGACCTTTACATAAAGAAGCCCAAACTTGTCAACTTGAAGATGAAGAGACCAGGAAGAGAGAGACGCAAACGACTAGCTCAACATCATCTAAGACTATGAAGCCCCAATCAAGGCACCAGAAGATGGTAGTTGTGTAAGTGATCCCAAGAGAGACCTGTAGAAGAACTGTCCAGCTAAGCCCAGACTAAATTGCCGCTGCACAGATTCATAAGCAAATAAAGTTGCTGCCATTTTAAAGCCACTACGTTTTGGAGTGGTTCATTACACTGCAATAGGTAACAATAAGTAACCAAAATCAAAATTAATAGTCAACTGGAGATCATCTAGTGTAGACTAAAGAGCTCTACACTATTTGATAGGTCCTAAATGTATAAATATGATATTATAAAATAGTTCATATTAATAATGAATTATGTTGTTTAGTATAGTCTAAGAAAGAGATATAAGGGACACCTTTTAGAAACAACTGAATCTAAAATAATGTAAGATATTTTAATGAATCCAAAACTTGGGGTTCTGTATTACTAAATAACAATGGATTCTATTGGTCTTAGACATACAATAGAAATTATAATAGGTAATAGAACAAAATGCTTTAGCACCTATATTTCTGTATATATCCCAAAAGCATTGAATAGAAAGTCAATTATGGATATATGAAACCAAGAACATACTTCTTAATGACCTAATAAAGATGCATATTTTGGCTGCTAACACCTTTTTATCCAATACTTTATTCAAAACGTCTGAAAAATATCTTATCACTGATCAGTTGTTATAACAGCAGAAATTCTGCATAAGTGAACCATAGCTTCAGTCTTTCCTTCCCACAACATTCCATAGTGATGTAATTTAAGGGGAAATGTTTTAAATACTTAAAATAGGACAATTTAATTAAGCGAACACCATAATTACTAGCATATATATTTTTTGCCTCATAACCTGGCGCTGTAGTCAAAAGAAAACACATAAAAGTGTTTCAGAGTCTGATCTACGTAGTAGTGTGTTTTCCTTAAAGAAAACTCTCCTTCACTTGATAATCTATAGCATAGTCTACAAAGAAATGACTTCCCAATACAGGTCTTCTGAGAATAAGACTTTAGCGTACCTACCACCAATCCTACTATAAGTACACAGAAGTTTGAGAAAAGGCTGGTTTTCACTGGCAAGGTACCTGGAGAAGATCACCCGGTAGCCCCACATGTCCCTAGCAGGACTGCATTACATTGAGGATTCACCACAGTCTAGGACAGAGGGTCTCTACCTTTTAGTGCTCTCAGAGCACTTTGGAAATTAAGACTTAGAACAACACTAAAGTCAGCAAGGGTTACAATTCCTACTACAACAGAGCGACGTCTCACAGCTCCCGTAAAAGGATTCATTCTTAGTCTCATTTGAGGTACTTAAAACTATTTTCCTACATCCCATCACTATGGAATGTTACGGGAAGGAAAGACTGAAGTCATAGTTCACTTATGCAGACTTTCTGCTGCAACTGAACAGCTATAAGATCTTTTTCAGTCGCCATTTAGAATAAGACAATAGATGTGTTACCAGCCAAAATATGCATATTTATTAGGTCATTAAAGACTGTGTTCTACCAAAAATACAGAGAAAGAACAAAGAGGGTGGGAAAAAACTTTTGGAGGTGATAGGTATGTTTATGGCATTGACTATAGTGATGGTTTCACAGGTGTATACTTATCTCCAAACTCATCAAACTGTATACCTTAAATATGCACAGCTAGTTGTATGTCGATCACACCCCAATAAAGTGTTTTTTTTAAATGAAGTGTGTTTTATGTTTTACATGTCCACAATTGACCTCCTATTCAACACTGATTGAATATTCATCCTCCTCACTCATTCTACGAAAACTTACCAAACATGTATCAATAACTACCATGCTGGGGTGCAGTACAGTACAACACAGTACGTACAAGTTTGGAAGCTTGAAATTTGCTCTTTTGTAGTCTCTGAGAATAACTGGATACTCGTCTAACTGTGTACTGTCATTTACTCTCAAGGCAAGGTTCTCAAATGGTCCAGAAATCTTTCTTTGGTGCTGGCTTCTCATTACATCCTTAGGTATCCCAGGTTATATCACTTTGCATGATTCATTCAGCTCAATGTTCTGCCATCTGCTGCCGTAACAGAATTGTATAGTTGTAGCAACAAAAGTCTGTATTTATTAAAATTTGATAGCAAACCTTCCATGGGAGACTATCAGAGAAGCACCAGTTTGGCTCTTAGCAGGCAAAGAAATCTGACCTCTTAGCATGGAAAGAGACCCATTTTACAAATAGTTACTGACATCAATAAAGCTATCAGAGACAGCTCTAGCCAAAATGTAATTTATAAAATTTAACTGCCAAAGGGACTATACACTCTGAGACTCTTATCAATGAATACTCTCCCTTAATGTAAGCTCCATAAGAAGCCAGATTATAATCAGAAGATTTATTGGTGAACACAGGATCAGAGCAAGATGAGTTAATTAAGGTTTGTATGTATACTGATGTCAAGCTAAAAAACAAAACAAAACAAAACAAAACTCACTATTTCTATTAAATCAGTAGCTATACACCTATTGTAGACAGGACGTTTATATTCTTGGGCCACGGCACTCTCTGGACTGTACTGGCCCTGCTAACCTTAAATTTACCACTCCTGGTTCTCCCCTTCTTGAATGACCAACACCCTCTGTAATATACAAAGTTCTCCTTTGGAATTATTGATATATTCAACTGTATTTCAGTCAAATTTTGTTCTCACCTAGGAACAATTCTGAACCTTTAGAGTAATTACATAGCTCTGCTTTTTTTTTTTTTTTTTTTTAAATTTTCGTTGTGTTATTTTTTTTTTTTTAATTAATTAATTATTTATTTATTTATTTTTGGCTGTGTTGGGTCTTCGTTTCTGTGCGAGGGCTTTGTCCAGTTGCGGCAAGCGGGGGCCACTCTTCATCGCGGTGCGCGGGCCTCTCACTATCGCGGCCTCTCTTGTTGCGGAGCACAGGCTCCAGACGCGCAGGCTCAGTAGCTGTGGCTCACGGGCCCAGCTGCTCTGCGGCATGTGGGATCTTCCCAGACCAGGGCTCGAACCCGTGTCCCCTGCATTGGCAGGCAGACTCTCAACCACTGCGCCACCAGGGAAGCCCCATAGCTCTGCTTTAATCCATTTTATGACTCTCACAATTGGGGCAAGAGGTATTCATAGTTACCACCATTTACTGGCAAGAAAAAAATGTAGAAGAGTTCATTTGGGTAGTGTTAAAGTAATTAAACAAGCAAGTCTTTAGACTGAGGTGGCTCTAATGCCTTGGCGGCCTACATAAGCAAACCAAAACCTAAGTCAGGATAAAATTCCTGTAAATGTCTCAAGGTTAACAAATCCAAACCAACCTAAGAATAATCAATCACAAGTCAACTAGGCTTTCCCAAATAAGGCAATAACTTAAGCTACAGCCAATCAAATAATTTCCTTGCACTGCTTTCACATCTGCTCTTTAAAAGCCTTTCCCCTTCTGCAGAGGAAAGTCTGGCACTGCCCAATCAGAATGGATGTCTGCTCATGTGAACCCTTGTAAAATTTAATATGTTTCAGTTTATCTTTTAACAGTTCAAAACCAAAAAATGTCTACAATTTTATTCAAAACCAATGGTTTTTATGCAGGTTAATTGTACTAGTGATTAATATTCACCACCAGCTATTGGATGTTGGCTCTGTATCAAGCCTATACATGGATAGACAGATGTACAATATCTGATTTCATCCCCTTAATAATCACATGAGTAGATATCACTATGTCCATTTTACCTTAATAAACATGCCCAAGATCTCACAGCTATGAAGTCAAAGAGCCTTTTCTTTACCACATGACTCTCCTGCTATACTCTCAAGAGAATTTCAATGCTTTATACCACGCAATCTTTACAAACAAGGGTTCAATAGGAAAGAGTGGTTAAAAACCATATCTTTTTAATTGTTCCCTCTCTTCTCAACCTTCATCTCCCAATCAACTAACTGATCTTTAAAAGGAATAGACAAAAAGGAAGGCAAGGCACAGCAACTCAAGAAAGTGAATGGGTCAAAGTTACCAAATTCTATAATGGTTCTTTTGCCCTCCTCAATTCTATGGGATCTCCTTACTTTCTATGTTCTTTTCCTAATTCTCTTCGTTATACTTTTCACTCTATGGATCTCACTAAGTCCATGACAATAGGATGCCTAGAAATATAAGATCAAGGATACAGAACTTAGCCAACAGCTATAACAGCTCTGCTTTTAAAATAGTCAATGAACTATGCATATATGAAAAGTATGTAGTTACATAATGGTAATAAACAATATGTTTATATGAAATACCAAAATTCAACTTCATTAAAAATTTTGTATTCTAAGAGGCAGTGTCTTATTCTGGGAAGTACTAATGCTTTGAAGTCCTTACTGTGTGTGACCTTGGGCAAATGAGACAGCATCTCTGAGCCTCAGTTTTATATTTATAAAATGGGGCTAAGAATGCATATCTTTAGAGCTGTTTTGAGGACTTAATGAAATAATAAATATATGTAAAGCATTTAGCACATTCCTTGGCACCATGATGAGGTTCAATAAATGGTGGTGGTTGTTACTACCATATAGCTTGGGAAATTTATGCTCTCAATTAAATACACTATGTTACCTGATGACAAACCATTAAACCAGAAACATGTGGTCCTTGAATCCCAAAGAGAGATCTAAGGGACACCTGGAAAGTCTACTAAAACTATTTCAGGTACAGCGAAGATCACAGGGATCAGAGAACAAGAGCCATAAGGTAAGAGGATCACAACAGAACTTCTAAGGACAATACAAAAGCAGAATTATTCATTTCACCAACCCTAGGTAAAAGTCTATAAGCAAAGTTTACCCTTGGTGCTGCTTTCAGAGTCCATCTCAAGAACCCAATGTCCCAAAGCAAATAACCCAAGGCTCCAAACTAAAATATATCTGAGCTAGAAGTTCTAAAATGTTTCCTACCTCCCTTCTCTCATCCTTTGTTCCATTACCCTAGCACTCTGTTCCAAACTAATCATCGATAAATTTAATTAGAAAAATCACTGCTAAGGGTGGGAGCTAGCTACTAGTTTGGTAAGTATTCTGTCTCCTCATGCCTTGCCTAGATAAAAGGCATGTCTTCATGATTTTTTCGGCATCGCAGAAGGCTAGGGAGAATTTTTATTTACCTTACCTTTGGAGGTGGGCTATTCTGACCAACACAGTTTCTACCATACATACTAAAATAAAAATACATATTAAAATAAAGAATCCAGGCATGAGATAATTTTAAGTTTAAACAGTAATCTACTGCAATTACAATGTATACCCTAGACTTCAGTAAAAATGAAAATAAAGTGTCCCAAATAATTGTTCCTGCTATAATAGTTTTTAAACTATTGGTATCCTGACAAAATACCTTTAAGTATTAAACTTGAGTAGACTAAATTTTCTATTCTGGTGAACTATACTATATGTATCTCAAACATTAAACGTGAATATTCCTAACAGATGTTTCTGATTAGCTTCTGAGCAACACTACCACAGGTTATATTATGGATACTTCAGAGAAATTTGCCTTCACTGTGAGATTTGTTTTTACACTGTTTCATTTAATAAATCTTCATCTCTGAATAATTACGGAAGTAACCTGTACCAAGAAATGGGAAGAAAAGAGCATAACATTTAAAAATTCCTGAATGAGTTAAATGTACGATCATTTGCCTTTCTATAATCTTTGAGTAATTTGAAATTAATTATAACAAATTTTCACAATTCTCAATTTTTATCCACTATATACAGACATGTATTACTAACATTACGGAACACTAAATCAGAGCATTTCACAAATTACTACATATTACTCTCAGATGCAATTTCTGAAGTTTTGCCAACAATCTGGAACAGAACATGGTCTTTTCAAACCAGATGCACATTATTTCCTCACTTTATGAAATGTTACTACAAAGTTGTATTTCAATAAATGTATTACAAAATGAATCACATTTTCAATGACTAGAACAATAGTTCACAACCACCTGTGCAAACGTAAGTGACCAGCTAGACCTAGTGAAAATGAAGATTTATTACAATGAGTAAGAAAGAGAATCCCATGTCCAACCCACCAAGCCTATCTGCCAAAAAGGTTATCTCTGTGACCTTGGGGAGGACAAAGAATCACGAAAGCACTCAATTTCTCCTAACTGCCCAATTCCCTATCCTTTGACCAGCAGTATGCTGAGAAACAGTGTGGCACAGAGAATATGATATGGACTCAGGACAAGGAAAAGGATACAGAGCAAGAACACAATCTAACTGAATTTACTATGCTTAGCCAACTTTTATCTTAGGTTTGAAAAATAGGAGATTGTCTTATTCATCTGTATATCTCTACAGCCTATGATACTAGCATCACAGATGTTAAGTAATTAAGTGATATATTTAAAAAATCTGGCTATAACATAGCTTGCTGTATCAAACTTTGAAAGAATCTCAAAGTTTTACATAAACTGTGGTGTTTAATTATGTCTCTCTATAGAAACAGCAATGCCCCCCATCCTATTCCAGCCTCAGATCCCTCCCAAATATTAGTTTTGACACTAGAGTATCTATGCGATCCACAATATATCCATCAATAATAACTAACCGTCAACAATAAACGTCTCCTAGCTGGTGTCTTAGTATTTAATCCTCCTAATCCATAGTAAAGTGACAGACATGACTTCCTAATGCATCACTTTCATCATACCACTCTTATTTAAATACCTACAGTAGGTCCTTATTGCCTATTGAAAATCCACAGCTGCAGCTCCGTCAAACAATTCTATATTTATCCCACCTCATCCCACATTACTCCTTAAAACAACCCTGTTTCAACCATGTTCCCCTGGCTTCGCACAACTGCCTCCACACCTCTGTTTTTTTCCATCCATGTAACTTCTCATTTCTTCTTCTGAAGTTCACAGCCACCATCAGCAGTAGATATTCAAAGATGGCATAGTCTCTGACTTTTGCCAGAGATGAAACTAGCAAAAATGACTTTAATTCAAGAATAATTAGCATTAAACAATAAATACTGATGAAAAACACAGTAAGAGCTCACAGAATGCACATTCAGCATTGTCTGAGAGAGTTTCATGGAAAAAGTAGACCAGAAAAGGTAGAATTCAGAAAAGAACTACAAAGGGCATTTCAGAAAGAAGAAACAATATGAAAAAAGAATAGCTATAGAAACAAGTATTATATTGTATTCTGTACAGAAGCAGTAAGAAGAGAACTTTAACAGACAAGAAAGGAACAAATTATAGATGGCCTTAAATAGTGGGCCAAAGAACCTGGATTTGACAGATAATTTGTATGAATATTCAATCCATTCATTCATTGGAGAAAGACTGGCCAAGTAAACCTAGTATAGGTTCATAAAGAATTTTCAAAAAGAGGCATTTTAACCAAAAACAAGATGAAAGAGAGAGAGAACAAAAAAAAGCAAGGGGGGCTTCCCTGGTGGCGCAGCGGTTGAGAATCTGCCTGCCAATGCAGGGGACACGGGTTCGAGCCCTGGTCTGGGAAGATCCCACATGCCGCGGAGCGACTAGGCCCGTGAGCCACAATTGCTGAGCCTGTGCGTCTGGAGCCTGTGCTCCGTAACAGGAGAGGCCGCGATGGTGAGGGGCCCGCGCACCGCGATGAAGAGTGGCCCCCGCTTGCCACAGCTGGAGAGGCCCCTCGCACAGAAACGAAGACCCAACACAGCCATAAATAAATAAATAAAATTTAAAAAAAAAAAAAAAAAAAAAAAAAAAAGCAAGGGAAAAGACCTCCCAGATTATCTGTAGTAACTGAGTCACAAAAAGACAGGAGTCCAGAAATGGGTAATGGCAGTGAAGCTGCAAAGAAAGGGATAATTCTAAAACTTATCTGAATGACTGAGAAGAACCTACAGAAGACTACATAGAGCAGAAAAGGAAAAGAGAGAATAAAGGCAAAAATACTTTACTTGGGGAGACAGTATAACAAAGAGTACTTAAGATAGTCACTCTGGATTCATTCTACCAACATATGATTAGGGGGAAAAATTCTGCAGAGGTCTTTCATATTTCTACATATTTTATAAGAGAAGCACTCACCCTTTGTTCTAGACTATCTTTCAAGTATGTCTGTATACAATGAACAACTGTGGAAGATACAGTTTTTTGCTCAAGCAAAAAGGCATGCTTACTGCCCATTATAAAAGATTTTGGTTCCCCAAGCTCAGAGTTCTTCTCCTATCATGCCACATACTGTGTTTGCATGTGTCACCTGGCCCTCTTCATTTCACCCTAGGAGAATTGGGGCTCAAGGAACTATCACAAAACAATGATGATATTCTGTCTACTGCTGTCGCTGTTGAGTAATAGTCTTTTGTCTCTGACCAGAAATCTCATGTCTTCTACCAGCATCCATGACACTATGGATAGTTTCATAAACAAGTTGGTCTGCAAGTAGACACTCAGACACTTTATAATTCTTGACAATATTCCATTTATCAGGAGTATGCTCATGTGGCATTTAATTAATTTCAAGCCACAGTTTACTATAAAATGAAAATAACAATAGTATCTACTTCATAGGTTATCATGTTATATACTTCACAGGTTATCATGTTACGTAAGAAAATCCATATAAATAAATTTGCATAATGCTTGACAACAAATATCAATCATTATTATATGCACGCAATATGTTGTAAACACACATCTGCATAATATAAAAGTATAGCTTATATACATACACGTATGGTTTGCCACTTGCTCAACAGTTATACAGATTAATAAAAAATGTAAACTACTAAAGTGGCAATGATAGAAACACTTTTACAGAATTTTCTTTAAAATATATACTAAAAGTGTGTGTGCATGCATATGTGTAAATGTGTTTTAAAATCTCCTATGTCTAAGAAAATGTAATCATATGACAGATTCCATTATAGTACTATGCACGTGTAATACCTCTTTAATGGTCATTAAAATAAAGTTCCTGGATGGCTTAATATATAAATTTAGTATTAACATATATTATTAAACTAAGTTAAAATTTTCAGTGTACTAATAATATATGTAATTTTTTCAAGTATTAGTTTTCTGAAAATATGAAAGAAAAAGGACACATTAAACATGAATCTAAATCACTTCTTACATTTCCCAAAGAGCCTTCATAAGATACAGCCGACATTAGCTGCCATCCTATGATAAAATTAACTCATCCAAGTAGCAGACGTCTTAACAATGATATTAATTACCATGTTATATTCATTGACTGCATTAGGAAAGACATAATTCACAAGACTACAGAAGGATAAAGCCAAGGAATACTTTGTGATGCATGAAATCTTAAAGTTGGTGAAATTTAAACTGCACCTACTAAGACTAGTTAAAACCTCAGCAAAATGGCAATATACACTATACAGACTCATTACATTTTCTTTTCCAAAAGCAGTTTATCTTCCATACAAAAAATGTCAATGGAACATGAAAGATGTAAAAAGACAGTATTTTTAATAAAAATTAAGTTGCACTTAAAATGACAACATGTAAGATTTTACATATATTACATATTCCTTCTCCAAGATAAGAAGATGTAGCAGGAACAAGATCTTCTAGGATCCAATTCTCAGATTTGAATTATTCCTTTCAACTAAGGAATTTCTCTGTACCTTAGTTTTCTCATGTGCAAATAGGAATAATTGTATTCTACCTAACAAGAATAAAAATGAAAAGGAAAAAAATTTTTAAATAACAGAACTAACATGTAAGTTTCTTTCCCTTCCTAAAAGCTAAAAGAATACAGTGGAATATTATTCAGCACTAAAAAGAAATGAGCTATCAAGCTAGACACAAGAAGATAGGGTGGAACCTTAAATGCATATTACTAAGTGAAAGAAACCAATCTGAAAAGGCTACACACTGCATGATTCCAACTATATGACATTCTAGAAAGGCAAAGAGACTGTAAAAACACCAGTGGTTGCCAATGATTTGTGGGGAGGAAGGGACAGATAGGTAGAACACAGGGGATTTTTAGGGCAATGAAGCTACTTTGTATGATACTATAATGATGGACACATATCATTATAGATTCGTCAAAAGCCATAGAAAGAACAAAACCAACAGTAAACCCTAAGTAAACTATGGACTTTGGCTGACAATGATGTGTGAATGTAGGTTCTTCAATTGTAACAAATTCACCACTCCAGTGGAGGATGTTGGTAATGAGGAAGACTTGGCGGGGCAGTGGAGGGAAGGAGTAGGGAGGGTAATACTGGACCTCTCCAGACCTTCTGCTCAACTTTGCTGTGAACCTAAAATTGGTCTAAAAGCCAAAGCCTATTAATGTAAACAACAAACAAACAAAAAACACTAAAATAAATAATAATTTATACACTGTAAAAATACATATTATATAACTTTGGAAATCCTGAATTCCTAAGATTAGCAAAAACGTAAAAAGATAATTCAAATATCCAATTAGGTTACTTTCCAAATAATAAGATTTTTGTATATATGTAGACAAAGCCTAAAGCCCTGTGAACGCCCATATATATTATAAGTGTTTAGGTGGATAAGCTATTTCCTATTGAAAATAAAAACAAACTGTTATCTCATAATTTAAAAACATCATTTCACTCCTGTAACATAATTATTAAGTCAAGAATTATTAGTAATTACATATTTTAATGAGGGATTTTTAACAATTATTAAGAAGACTTAGGGAAGGAAGCAAGTTATAGTATGGATTAAAGTGAAATTCCGTTATAAATAAACAAACTCAAGAAAAAGATGCAAAGATTAATAATGGCAAGTTTTTTTCATGGCTTCACAAAACCCAGTTCTTTTTTCCCCTCTTCTCATTTACTCAGGCCTACTCTAGTTCCTCAAATGTCTCAACTAGAAATCTGTAAGGGTCCATCTCGTGCCCTACAAGCTTAGTGATTATTAAACACTACTACTACTGTATGCTCAATTGAGTAAATTATTGTTCATTCAAGTTCATAGTCAGTAGTTCCAAAGTGAATGCTTGTACATAAAACAGAGTCCTGAGTAGAGGTCACAGCTTTCTATGTTTATAGCTTCTCCACACAATTAATCTTGCAGCTGCACTTGATTAGTTTTTGACATGAATGCACTGTCTCAGAAAGGTCAATACAAGGAGGTTTCCATCCTCTTGACATTCCCTCTAAAATTCGCTATTCAGAAACATTAAACCACTTGTAATAGCATTGCCCAAGGAGTTCCTAGTGTCTGGGCTCTAAGAAAGTTCTCTATTGGGAGTGTTGCATGCTTTAGACTGCAAAAGGTATCTGAACGTGTCCCTTTCTTCATGAATAGCTTTTTGAAAAAACAAAAGTTCACTATCAAGCAACAGCCTAAATATCCAATGATGATGTCATACCATTTCAGCAAAAACAGAGCTAAGATTTGAGGTTAAATTCCTCTCCCCCAAAATATAAATTAGTAATTTGTCTTCATTAAAACAGAAATCATGATAAAGGATCAAGCATACCAACAATTATGTTAATATACCAAAGACATGGATGAATGTAAGAAAAGTGATACATAAATATAAAGTCATTCAAAGTACTGAATTATGATTTAATTTTCCCAAAAGGTGGTTTCTATAGTATTTCATTTTTTTCCAAATATAGGAAAAAAGAAAACATACAGTTCAAGCAATGTGCATGTATGTGTGTGTATATGTGTGTGTGTGTGTGTGTGTATATATATATATATATAAAATACACTATAGCTTGTATAACTTGATGTTTTTATCAAGACAAAAATGGTGGCAGAAAAGTATCACACTACAGGGTAACAGTTAAAATGGGGGGAAATGTTTTTAAAAATTATATACATATAGGTGTGTATATATATATACACACACACACATATACACACAGAGGCAATTATAGAGGGAAAACATACATCTTGCAAGTATATTCCTCTCAAAAAATTAGCCTGTTTGTAAAGAGATATAACTGCACGCTGGTATGTAAGATATACCTAATTGTAGAGAAAAGCTTATCTCTATGATTAAGGATTGATAGCTTGAAAATATTTCTATGGTTAAAAAATAAGCTAATAAAAAATTATAACTTCATTTTTACAAAGTAAATAAAAACAACTTCATGCCCAAGTCACCATCTTTGTTGTCAAATATGGCATAACTTTATGTGATCCTCATCAATTTATAATGTCCTTGCTTAGTGCCGTTAGTTCAGTATCTATAAAAATTGCCATATGCCTTCCATTTCATTGGTGTTAGCTTTTAGTGGAAACTTAATCAGCTAGGAGAGGAACACTACCATAGACTTGACAAATTATAACAACTGATAATTAACACTCTTGGACTAACAAGATGATGTAGTTATAAGGACTTCTAACACTGTTATTAACTTGTAATTGACTTTTGGGACACAGGGTTGTAGGTAAGAATAATTACTCCCGTAAAAGAATTTATTCAGAAGATACATATAGGTACTATTCAAAATCCAGCCAATAAAATAAAATGCTTTGGAAATGCCAAAACAATTACTGGGAATCTCAAGAAAAACATTTACTTGAAAACTTCTTGGACAATTTTAGTTTGCAATCAATAAGAAGAATCTAATTTAAGCTCACAAGAGACATACTGATCTAAAGTCATATAGAAAACATCAAGTTTACTCAGGTTGAATTCTAGTGCCTTTCATGACTATTTTAATTCTATAGTCACTATAGCATCAGGCAAAACATTCGTATAAGTTAAAACTAGAAATTATAATTCACAGGGCCAAACTAAGAGTTTATTATTTTTCTTCTATCCTGTATATGAAGTAAGCCACTTCTAATTTATTACAAAATGACCAAAAAGCTTAGCTTATCAAAACCTTTCTTCTAACATATTATGTCTCCACTTAAATCTTTTATATTTCCTATCCTCAAGTACTGTAAATTCCATTTATAAAGATGGCTTAAGACAGGTTAGATACACTTAATAAAAGATGGAATTTCTGAAAAAGAACACACCTTCACTATCTCCCCCAAAATGGAAGTTAAAATCTTCATGTGAATTTTCTTCCCAAATTGTGAATCTTTGATTAAGGAAAATGGGAATAACAGCTAAAGAAAGATAAAAGTTGGGAAAGTAAAATATTCTCAAAGATGTCACTCTGTGGTTAAATAATCATCGTGACTTAAATTGAATGCAAATCTTAGTGCTTATCTAGGATTTATTTCTATTTCCCTTCCCAATAATTTATCTTTAGTTGAAGAGCTTTCTTGTTTTCTCAGTATTGGCTATTCATTTGATTCTCTTACGATTGATCCTAGAGGGAACTGTGTTTAAAAATGAGTAGTAGCAAAAATTTTAATGCTGATGTTAACTTCCTTTATATTAAACACCTGTATCTACCCAAGGTCTTTGAAATGACAATGCTTGGACATGGCAATGAAAAGCAGAATCTCCAGATGTGTATTTGTAAATCTACAAGAAATTACTAATAAAGATTTAAGCTTGTATATTCTAGGGCAATTTGAGACCTTTCCAAATTCTGATCCCAACCTTTAAAAGTTTGTTTTTAAGTTGATTTGGGGGGAAATATCAATACCACTATATGTTATATCCAATATAAACTTTTGAGAACAAGCCTTAGAATCTGAAGACCTTAAAAATATTTTTTATAGGGTAAAAGTATTGTGGCAAGAAGACAATGAACTGAGGGCCACACATAAAATAACAAAGGGATCTGGTAAGAAATGAATGTGAGAGCAGCTCCTAGAAAGCTTATGCTCTGAGCACAGCTATAAGCCATCCTTTGATATATACCAAAAATGAACATTCACTTCATTCATTTTCTGAATGAAACACATCTTTCCCTATCCCTAGCCCACAACTGTGGTGACTACTTACTCCTCAGAATATTTGTAGAAGAAAACTCAGTAACAGTAGAGAATGTTTTTCCCACTGCCAACCATCCATAACTCTAAAGATTCTGGAATAGCATTAAGGCTGGTTCTGGAAAAAGGTAGGCTTGAAATTCATAAATTCTGATTTTAACTAAATAAATGTTAATAACAGATGAACTGTCTGAGCTAGGCTTCTAAATCAGAGCATAAAAAATCTTTTTCGAAGGCTTAGATGCTCCCTTCTCTTTACCCATGGCCCTTTGTATGTACCCCCATTATAGTACCAAACATATTTAAATTATGAACCTCTTGTAAAGAAAGAAAATCTCCAGTGCCCAGCAAAGTAAAAAGAGACATTCAAATTTTTTGGAATGAATTTATAAAACATCAGTCGGATGTTCTTAATTTTTAAGCATCTGTTTAAAGTTGTTTCCATTACTTTTACTTGTCCCCATCACGTGGTAAAGTGCCTGAACATGGTAGGGGTTCAATCATCATTTACTCATTCATTGAAGGACAAAAAGAAAGGAAGAGAAAGAGAGGGGGAGGGCAGAAAAACTAGAAAAAAGGAAGAAAGGAAGGAAGGGAGGGAGGGAGGCAGGGAGGGATGGAGCAAAGAAGGAAAAGAAGGAATAAAGGAAGGGAAAGAATAAAAGGAAGGACCAAACTAACCAAACTCAGGCGTTAGCTGTTTTAAAGTAGGAAAGTAATTTGCTTTGTTGTTTTTGTTTTGTTCTGTTCTGTTTTTCTCTAGAACACTCTAATGCATTTCAAGGGTTTCCAGGGTTTCTGCTCTAGTATGCCTCCTCCTAAATAAATTTAGATTGAAAAGATGTATCCTAATAAAAATGTATTAGGACAAAATAAAAATGGATTCTGAGATGGAATTAATTTATGCTTTGTCAACTTTCTTCTCTGATAACATACAAATTTTAAGAACCACTTTATAACTTTTTCATTCTAATAAGCATTGTATTTATATGACACCCTTGATAAAAGGATTTGCAAGAAATGCTTCAAATAACTAAATATGAAAATAAAATTTAAGCTTAGACTCATGCCAGCCTAAGTGACAGTTTTTTTTACTAAGCCACACATAAAACCACACTGGCCACAAATAAACCATGAAAATAATGAAAAACTACTAATCTGAACAGAACTGTTAAGTACCATGATAAAGGAATATTTCTTATCAATAGCAGAAATTTAGCAAATTTCACTTGCTAATTCAGAAAAAGATCTGTATCTAATGTCAAATTACAGGTTACCATCTCCTTTCTTGATTCTGATATAGGAATAAAGTGTTTATTATTTTATGAAACAACACAAAGGAATTTAGTGTATTTTTCCTTTTATACTACTTAACAATACTCTGTATAAGAGTCAGGTATGTTTTATCGTTTATGCTGAATTGGAATTTCTTGCATTAAATTAGAAGAATACATAACCATGCAGCTATTGCACTTTCTTTTTATATCAGGAATTTCTAAAAAGAGGAAAACGATCTAATTTTGCTTGCCTGAAGATAAAAAGAGCCTAAACCTGAAAAATACTTTATTTACTTTTTTTTGCTGCCATATATAAGGCTCATGTTTTTAACTTAGAGAAATATAACCATGCTCTATCAATATCTCCTCAATGCTCCAAATCTTTAATTTATAAACACCAATATTTAATATTAGATAATATGTGTTCCAAAAATATATATCTATTCATAAAGTAATTTTAATTCCTTTTTGGGAAGCAATTTTTTAAAAATTCTGAGTGTTTTATAAAGCCCACTAAAAGTATATACTATATTATCCCACTTGTGGGATTATGCATTAAAGTCTAAAAGTTCAGGTTTCACTGCAAATTTCACTCAATCTGGGCTTTGTCTTATCAGAAAGTCAGGAAATACTGAATAAGTGGCCAGATTGTGCACAATTATATTTGGAATCTACTTCCTGACAACTCTGAAAAGATCTTCCTGTAAAACTAAGCCTCAATTTCAGGTTCCCCGCACCAAACTCCATAAAAATAATGGTCCCAACTATGCACAAAAGAAAAAGAAAACATTCTAATAGCCGGGCATTTAAATCTGATATAGTCAAATTACAACAACTTTTTGGATAGAAAGACTAGCATATCCTAAAATAATCAAACTTACAGTGGATTTTAGTGACTTTATCATTCTTATAAATTTTATTTCCTCAGCATTTGTGCCTAATTAACCAAGTTAACTATAGTGAAAAAAAGTCTATTAAATGATAGCTAATACAACCGTTGTTTTTAAGTATACCAAAAGTTAGAATATGGGGCTTCCCTGGTGGCGCAGTGGTTGAGAGTCTGCCTGCTAATGCAGGGGACATGGGTTCGAGCCCTGGTCTGGGAAGATCCCACATGCCACGGAGCAGCTGGGCCCGTGAGCCACAACTACTGAGCCTGCGCGTCTGGAGCCTGTGCCCTGCAACGGGAGGGGCCGCGATAGTGAAAGGCCCGCGCACCGCGATGAAGAGCGGTCCCCGCACCGCGATGAAGAGTGGCCCCCACTTGCCGCAACTAGAGAAAGCCCTCGCACGAACCGAAGACCCAGCACAGCCAAAAATAAAAAATAAATAAATTTAAAAAAAAAAAAAGACAATTAGATTATTAAAAAAAAACAACAAAAAAAAGTTAGAATATGAATGTATTTACCTGTAATATTTTATCAAATATTTAACTTAATTTTTTAATATTTCACCATTGCAAAGGTTGATAAAAGTTATACATCACTTTTGAGTGCAAAATCCCAAAATATTTCCCAACAAAACTCACAAATATTATTTTTACATGATTTTTATTTTCCCAACTAAAATTATGAAGGAAGACTTTAAAAACTGGTTTGTTCTCTTTAATATGTTAGCCAAAAGAGTGGTATCGTTCCATACATTCTAACTGCTGTAAAACAGTCTTGCCCAGACACTGAAAATTGTTTTAAAATGCTACCATAATAAAATCAAGCAAATGCCATATTTTTTAAATGTCTCAAATTTTACTCATTGTTATTAACATGGAACATCAACAATAGGAGGCAGAGTCCAAGAAGCTGCAGGCTGAAAATAACAGCCACACAAAATAATTTTCACTGGTATGCAGTGAGGAAATGACTTTTTCAATCAAACTGATTGAAACTGATTGATATTTACCATTCTTTGCAGCATCATATTCCACAAAAGAAGAGAAGGAAGACAGGGGAGAAGGAGGAGAAAAAGAAAGACATTTCACAGTAAATAAATTGCCTAAATGTGGCTAGTGGGATTTGCATTTGATATCTTGCAAAGAAAACTCATGTTTCTGAGGTAAAACATTCTAAGTTAAAAAAAAATACAGACTTTAATACACTGCCTTCAAATAACACACAACTAAGACTTAATTAAAAGGCATACTTTGTTTCTAAAAAATAAAATGTATACTGCTTATATGGTTTTAAAGGGTAGAAAAATAGAATCCAACATTCGTTAAATGGCATATGCATGCACCACTTTAGTAAGATGATGTAATTCATCTATTTATGTTATACAAAAGCTAAAATTATCACAGAGCATCAGGAAATAAGCAAGATACCTAATAATTTTCTAAAATAACAATACCACATCACATGTGACTTGTTATATATTGTAGATCCTTCAAGGCTGAAAGAGGGACACATTTGTTCACAGCTAACTGTCATCGACTTCAAGGAGAGCTCTATGTACAGCAGGTTAGGTTTTCCTTTCTTTACTTCCATACTTACAGCAACCAGTGACTTCAAAGAGAATTCTGGAGGATTGACAGAGGATGTGAAGGACAACAGGAACCTTGCTGAATGTAGTAGATTACAAATACAAGGCAATCATTTTCAGTAGAGTTTTATGGTTGCTTTAATTTGTATATTTTATGATAATCAAATTTTCTACTATACATAAATATACTGATATTATTATTGGTATTGGTATTATTATTTATTATTGGTATTGGTATTACTATTCTTTCAGAAAGTAGAACTATGAGATATTGACAATAATAACATAATGGAAAAGAATCTGAAAAAGAATATATATATATACACAAATATATATATATATATATAAATAACTGAATCCTTTTGTTGTACACCAGAAACTAACACAAAACTGTAAGCCAACTATACTTCAATTAAAAAAAAAAAGAACTATAAAATGTAAAGGA
This sequence comes from Balaenoptera musculus, assembly GCF_009873245.2. NCBI lineage: Eukaryota > Metazoa > Chordata > Mammalia > Artiodactyla > Balaenopteridae > Balaenoptera > Balaenoptera musculus. Next base: position 44,552,022 of record NC_045792.1, read on the forward strand.
AACTAAAGTAGAAAGTAAATAGTTCCAAAGAAGACTTGGTATACTGTAATAGGAGAAAAATTTTAAAGTCTTTGTCTATTAAAAGATTTGAGAGATTCTTTTTTTAAATTTGCAGAATGATAGGTAGCTGGACTACAGTATTGCAGACTTCAGCATAGTAGATAGTGCTTTGTAAGTCCAACCACAGCTGCTAGTTGTCCTATGGCAGTATTTTGTTGATTTTAAGAATATGTGCAAGAAACAGTAGCTTTCCCAACATGTCACTCAATGAAGAGCTACATCTTTTTTTTTTAACTTGAGCAGAGAAAATGTTGCCTTTTGTGTGAAGCCAAAAAAGCTTCCTTTTTCTTAAATCCAATGGAAGTAAAAATCATTAAAATGCTTAAAATTCGCAATTATTTTAAATGAGTTTAGATGATTCAAACCAGACATTTTATAAAGATTTTAAAGAATAAGCATGAATATCATAATTTGAACACTACTACATTAATCTTCCCTGCCCATAAGTGAAAAAAGCAAAATTAACAAGACTACGTCTTACCACAAAAATATTTTATTTTCCACAGCAATGCTTCAATACATGTAAACTGAACAGAAATTTATTGGATATCTACTATACCCTAGCATGATCCTAGGCCCAGTAAAAATTCAAAACACATGTAATATATAATCTCCTCATTAGTGAACACTAAGACATGTATGTGAACCAGCTAAAGAAAAATAAGAGAAAACTGAGTTCTTAATTCTTTTTTTGATTATACAATGAAAAGAAAATTCACTCTTAATGTCATAACCACAAAATTAAAAGCTTAACATTTATTCCCTGGGTACTTAGTGTGGCAATTAACTAACAGTTATTTCCACACCTTCCCCCCAAAAAGGGTTCATTTCCAATTCTTAGTACCAAACTAAAATAATTTTGGTATCTGGAATCTCATTAACATTTAGCTCTATGGAAAAATAAATGGGAAAATTAACTGAAAATAACTTAAAAAAAATAGATAAATTACAAGGCAAATGGATAAAAATTAATAGAGTCTAACCTATTGATATTTAATGATCCATAGCTTAATCTCAGAAAAACTACAGGCAAAGTGATCTTATACATTTCTCTTACAATTTTCAGATACCTAAATGCTTCTCAAGTCAGATCTCACTACTACTGTCCTAGTTTAGGATCACCTAGACATAAGCTCCTCAAGAGCAGGTACCATGTTATTATCTCCATGGTTATATATCACCCAATCCTAACTTAATAATAGACTATAATATTTGGTGCCATATTGGTACTAATATGTCAACTGATTTTTATAAAGCAATAAACTGAAACAAGACAGTTTAAATGAGAATAAATCATAAAATAAATTCACATCACTATATCAAATTACATGGGATAAAACTTATCTTATAAGTAATATGATGACTAATGCCTTCAAATAGCACACACACTACAAAAAAAAAAAAAATACATGGTTTCTTGAAAACTCTTATATTCACTCATATTTACCTAATTAGCAATGCCTTCATCTACAGGTTAAAAAACAAGTATGTGTAAGAAAGGTATACTTCTCTTTAAAGAAATGATATATTTCTGATGTTTGCCTAGATATAGAATATTTAAGTATATAATTTCAGTTATATTCCCATTGGCTTATAGTACAAAGACAAAAGATATGGTCTTCTGAGTATAAATTTGCTTTCAAAATTTATCTTAAAAAATACTGGAACTGGTACCAGAGATGGCTTTAATAGAGATGGAAAGTATACATAAATCAAATATTATGAAAGGAATAGAAAAAAGTGGTTATGCAGCACCCAAGAAAAAGCTCCAGGCCCAGATGGTTTCTCAGGAGAATTCTAGGGTGCTTTTTTTTTTTTAATAGATCTTTATTGGAGTATAATTGTTTCACAATACCGTGTTAGTTTCTGTTGCACAACAAAGCGAATCAGCCATATGCGTACACATGTCTCCATATCCCCTCCCTCTTGAGCCTCCCCCCCATCCTCCCTATCCCACCCCTCTAGGTCATCGCAAAGCACCAAGCTGATCTCCCTATGCTATGCTGCTGCTTCCTACCAGCCAACTGTTTTACATTCAGTGGCATATATATGTCGATGTTACTCTCACTTCGCCCCAGCTTCGCCCTCCCACCCCATGTCATCAAGTCCATTCTCTACGTCTACTTCTTTATTCCTGCAACTAGGTTCATCAGTACCATCTTTTTTTTTTTAGATTCCATATATATGCGTTAGCCTACGGTATTTGTTTTTCTCTTTCTGACTTACTTCACTCTGTATGACAGACTCTAGGGTAACAGAAATAAAAACAAAAATAAACAAATGGGACTTAATTAAACTTAAAAGCTTTTGCACAGCAAAGGAAACCATAAACAAGACAAAAAGACAACCCTCAGAATGGGAGAAAATATTTGCAAATGAAACAACAGAAAAAGGATTAATCTAGTGTACTTTAAAAACTGTAAACACCCAATGATACTTGAAACTACTCCAAAAACATAAGAAAAATTTCCAAGTTATTTCTGTAAAGTGAGTACAACACTGATTGGAAGACCTAAAAACAACTTCAAAAACAAATTACAGAACATCTCATTTATTAACATTGCTGCAAAAATCACAAATAATAGACTCTCACAGCAATTTTAAAAATCATATATCATGACTGTAGTGGTTTTAAAATAGATTGCACAAAGTCTGTGCATTCCTCCCTTCCGAAGGTAGAGCCTAATTCCCCTCCTAAGTGTTGGCAGTACTTAGTGACCCACTTCTAACGAGTAGAATGTGGTAGCAGGGATGCTATGTGGCTTATAAAATTAGGACACAAAAGACACTGTGGCTTCCTCCTTGCTTTCTCTCAGAACATTCAAGGGTTAAGGTACCCTTTTTTGTACATCTTTGAAATTCCAAAAGATTTCTAAGTATTGGGATGTGATGGTCTAAGTGTCAGTTTCAAGTTTTCCAATTACTAAAATACCATCAAAAAAGAAAAAAACTAAGAAAAAGTTTGCTTGATTCTTGTTCAAAATACACATTTCTCCCACCCCACCCCATTCTCTCTCTCACCTAATACCACCACTGCCACTAGTTCTCTTTTAACCAGATGTTTTTCTATTTTCCATGGCATTATCTATAATAATCCTCAAAGACAGCAGTCAAAGATAAACCGGAATTAGGCAGTGACAGTACTTCTCAAAGACAGTGATTATGTTTATCAGAAGTTGGAAGAGCTTTGAAGTCTAGAGAATATCTGTAAACAAACAAGAAAGAATTTGAGGGGTAAATCAATTTTGGCCCTATCTGACAAGGTTACAAAATAAAGCAAATGAGATTTTTGTAACACAGCTCTCTTAGGAATCAGTAGATTCAAAAGTATTAAAATAGCAGTTACTTGTTCCACATGATTGAATTAAAAGAAAATCTGGATCTGCTGCTCTGTCTTTGGCCTTTCAAAATGCCTTTTTTAATCCTATTTTAATAATAGCAGTTTCAGAATGCATACTTCCCAGTCCTATAAATATTTTTATCAAACAAACTTTATCAGAGGGATGCTGCCCACTGAGATATTCTATCTACCATCCCCATCACAATCCAAACTCTTAATGTGTTTATAATGATTGCTATGTGGCTGGGAATGCTTGGGATTCCTAGAAGGGAAGCATGAGAAAGGTCATGAGTACAGCTGGTATATGATAGGTAATAATCCTATGCATGGGACTGGTTAAGCCTTTAAAAAGTAGGACACCATCTAATAAGACTTTTTTAAAAATAACATTTTTCTACTTTATGCAATCATGGAAAGAATATATTGCACTGGAAAAATGTACATTTTTATATAATTCAAAGAATGACAAAGATAGTTTGTGACCTCTGAGAACTTATGAAGCTAATGAGGTAATATACAGAAAAAATTTAAAAGCAATACGAAATTAAGGAAAAGAGACTAGCGTGGAATAGAATACTTAGGGGAAAATGTATACAGAAAAGTTAAACTCAAGCAAGAAGGCATATAAAATACATGTGTGTATAATTTTAACTGTAGAGTTTGCATTTGCATTAGAATTTATTTTAGGTTGTAGTAGCTTCTGCAGCAAATTTATATTCATAATATAGTCTTCATTGGATGCTCATAAGATTAGTTTGAATTCCCTGGGCAAACTACAGGAGGCATCAGAAAACAGTACTGAAGAAAAATATTTTAAAGATGGGGGAATAGCAGAGGGTTGCAGTTAACCGAGACTCAAAACTGGCCATAAAAATATTTCACAAAATTAATAATTTGCCTTCTCAGGCAGCTGACCATGGTTGGGAAAAAAAATACCATTAAGTAAAACTTGACTTCTTTGAATATGAATGTTTGAAACTTTTTCAATAAAGATATTCCCGTCATGAATTTACAGGGTAAATCAGTGTCTAATGTCAAATAATGGATTGTAAGTCAATCTAAAACAGTAAATCCTTACCACGGGACATCAAGATTCTGTGGAGGCAAAACACGTAAGTAGAAGATACAGTCTTGCCCTGGAGAGTTTACTGTCTCCTAGTTTAAAAAACCAAATAAGACTAGAAATTTTAAAAAGAAAAGATAAAAAGAATCTATTAAGTTTCATTAACTTAATAGTTTTGGAAGTGTGCTATCATACTATCTCATTTTTCACCATTCATCTTCTAAAGCCTCAAGCTTAGTATAAATTATAGAACTATAAATATTAACAAAAGTGATTTGATTCTCCAGCATGAACATAACAAGCTTGATTCACATTTGAACAGTAAAAATAAATATTAAGGTTACAGAGAGAAGTTTTCTAAGATGCCAAGAAACTACCATTGTTACCATTTCTCATTTCTTCAGTGAAATCTCTGACTATAGCCAGTATTCTTTGTAAACTGCCAATAAAAGTCACAAATCAGAGGAACAATTCAAGAAACCTAACAAGCAGTTTAAATTTAAAGAGAAAGGTGAAAATAGTGACTTTTTAAAAACTTGTTTAAAAAGGCCAAAGATTATGTGCCAGTGTTGGCAAAGGTGTGAGACAAAGAACATTCCCATAATGTGTGCTGGTGTATAGACTAGTCCTAACCCTTGACCCAGCAATTCTTCCTCCAGAAATCTATCCAACATAAGAATAAGCAAAAGTGCCTAAGAGTATGTGCTCAAGGATGCTCATTTTACCATTAAAATATTTTAACAAAAATAAAATATTGAAAACAAACCAAATGTTCAACGATAAGAGAATGAGTAAATAAATGATGGTGAATCTGTACTACATAATAATTACACAACACTTATCATGAGTAAGTTGGATTGGCATATGTACCAATTGGAAGGATATTCATGATCTACTTACAATGTGAAAAAGATAATATGCAGAATGTGTATGATCCTATTTTATTGTTCAAACAGATACGTAACGTACACAATCTTTTTCCGTGTTCCTACAGATATATGCTTATACATGGAGATGAATACAAAACAGTCAAGAAGACTACAACATCAGACAGTTAATAGTGGTTACTCCAGAGTGTGAGAATGAAAGAGAGTGAAAAAAGGAGACCTTTTTCCCTTTATACATTTCTACATGCCTTGAAAAGGTCAAAGAGCATATATTACTTTCAAAATCCAATGGAAACATTAAAGAGTGATTAAAAAACACAGAATGCTAGACTATAACTTATTTTTTCAGTTTTGACTTCAAATCAGCTCAATTCAATTAACCTAGAAAAATTCCATGACCTTTTTTTTTTTCCTTTCATAAAAGCCCCTGTATGAGATTAGGGGTGGGGGATGAACAAAAAGATGACTGTGCAAACGGCATGGGCTCCCTTTCTACAACACTCTAAAGAAACAGGCATCCCAACACCATGTAGTTATCCGCTAAACGTCATCATCACAACAAAGAGGAGTCTGTGATGATGCTGGCCCTCATTGTTTAACTCTGAACTTGTAGCAAGGAGTTCTGAATAAACAACCTTATTTAGCAAAATATCCTATAACATAAATACAAAGCATTCTTTCTAAACAAAGTCAGATATAGACATTAACTGAGTCTCAAAGTATAACACAGCCTAAGAAGGTTTAACTTCTAAAGACTGGCAAATAAACAGCCTCTAGCCAGGCATAAGTATTATTTTGTGCTAGATGAATGAATGGTAAAGGAATCTGACTTTGTTTAGTTTACCGCAAACAATAAGAAGTTGTTGAAACAGCATGGTGACTAGACATTTCCTTTAGGGTTACAGTTTGGCTGAAAAATGCTCCAATCTTTGAAATCTAAAGTTGTAAAATACCACCAAAAGATTCTCAACAGTCAAAGTACTATAAGCATAAAGCAAATCAAATGGAATTACATGCACACACGAGTGCACACAGAAACACACATATACACAGCATGTTTCAGGTCATCTTACTGCAGTCATTACAACAGACCACATTCTGACTGGGCTCAAAGAAAGGGTGGTTTGAGGCTCCATGGCGGTTAAGGTCAAGATATGAAAAATCTGCAAAGCCCATGGGAGGGTTATGTTGAGTTCAACAGGATCTCTTAGAGTTGGCAGTTCCAACCCAACCACAATACTTTATGTCAGACAGTAACTATTTCCCCATTCCCTGTTTTCATTTCACGTGAACACATCCATCAGAATCTGGCCACAGGTACTCCACTCAGTCAACTTGGTATATACATGCTTTCCCTGCCTGGCCCCTCTAATGTAGTGTCTTTACCTCAGAGACTTTCTGTGAAGTATTTCTATGTAACCTTTACCATATAAATTCAAGCCAAATCTCTGTGGGAAATAAATTATAAGAGTTTTATTAATGAACTCTTAGTTGGTTTGACATATCTCCCTTTGAGACACAAACCAAGTATTAACATTTTTAAACATTTAAAATCTCAAAGTCAGAAAAAGTTTGAGAACCCAACAGGATAAAATATTCTTAACTAATCATATAAGCATTTAGTCAAACTATTATTTTGGCTAAGACTCATTTAATTATACACCAGGAAAACAAAGTATCCATAATACTAACCATACAATAATAACCACATTTTCCAGTATATCATCTTTAAACACTGGGTTTTTATCCTTAATTTTCTTCCCTCTCTTGTTTTATAAAATAATTTTCTATTCACTCCTACACCAATTTTAAACCTAAAAGTAACATATCACTGAGTGAAAAATATTGGTCCGTAAAATGAGTGACTCAAATTACTGAGTTTCACAATGTTTCACAAAGAAAACAAAATCATAATTTTATAAATCTTTGTTTTCCTACTTACAAAGTGGAAATACTTGTTTATAAATATATGTATAAAGTTAAATGAGCATTATAAGGCTAACCATTCAAATTCTTATCAGAAAAATCCTTTCATAATGTAATAAATGGCACTCTAAACTTTTTATTTAGCAAAGAGGATGTCTGCCTACTGAGTTTTCATAAAGAGAGGTAAACCAATGTGTATTAATACTTTTCTCCTGGGTATTTTAAAATATTATTAATTAATGTTCCCTCATGAGAGTGTTTAACAACCACCTTTTATTAAAAGCATATACCACATTCCAGCCATTGGGCCAGAAGCAACAGGCATTCAACATAGGAAGCAATGCATACAGAATAAAAATAATTTCATTATAGGTAAAGCCCCTAATATAACACAAGAATATTTAAAGAAAAAAAAAAGAGAGAGTCTAACGCTAAAAATATACTGAAACACAATACAATTTGTCATGTGTATAGTTTCTGAAACATACTTTTTTTAATTTTAATTTTTTTGGAGTATAGTTGATTTATAATGTGTTAGTTTCAGGTATACAGCAAAGTGATTCAGTTATATATACACATATAGTCATTCTTTTTCAGATTCTTTTCTCATATAGGTTATCACAGAATATTGAGTAGAGTTCCCTGTGCTATACAGTAGGTCCTTGTTGGTTACCTATCTCATATATAGTAGTGAGTGTATGTTCATCCCAAGCTCCTGATTTATCCCTCCCCCCGCAACCTTTCCCCTTTCAGTTTGTTTTCGATGTCTGTAAAGTCTGTTTCTGTTTTGTAAATATGTTCATTTGTATCATTTTTAAATTAGATTCCACGTAAGAGTGATTATCATATGATATTTGTCTTTCTCTGTATGACTTGCTTCACTTAGTATGATAATCTCTAGGTCCATCCATGTTACTGCAAATGGCATTATTTCATTCTTTTTTATGGCTGAGTAATATTCCATTGTATATATGTACCACATCTTCTTCATCCATTCCTCCATCGATGGACATTTTGGTTGCTTCCATGTCTTGGTTATTGTAAATAGTGCTGCAAGGAACATCAGAGTGCATGCATCATTTCGGATTATGGTTTTCTCCAGATATATGCCCAGGAGTGGGATTGCTGGATCATATGGTACTTCTATTTTTAGTTTTTTAAGGAACCTCCATACTGTTCTCCATAGTGGTTGTACAAATTTACATTCCCACCAACAGTGTGGGAGGGTCCCCTTTTCTCCACACCCTGCCCAGCATTTATTGTTTTTAGACTTTTTGATGATGGCCATTCTGATTGGTGTGAGGTGATACTTCATTGTAGTTTTGATTTGCATTTCTCTGATAATTAGTGATGTTGAACATCTTTTCATGTGTTTTTTGGCCATCTGTATGTTGAAACATACTTTTAGCATTAGAAACTCCTTCATTTACTAAGTGGACTAAACAGTAATTTTCTAAAAATCATTCTGTATCACTGCTGTTTTTAAAGACCTAAAGTAACCAGATACTTCTATGAAATTCTTACCTAAAAGCCATTCTGTCAGGCAAAACTACCGATTAATTCCTCACTGTGCAGTTTTCAAAAAGCAACAGTTAAAGGCATACTCCATTACTACTGAAGGTTAAAAACTTTGTTGAATTAAAAAATAGTCAACCCAATTATGGAGGTAATACCAAACAGAAAGTTTATCTGAAATTAAATTGTTTTTATAGAACATATATGATATTCGTGTAACTGTTCTTTTTCTTCCCAGCTTCACAGTAATGGCTTAAGAAATTGGCATCTTCTGGTGTTCTCAGTACTCCTGGGGTGAAAACATTAATGGTTGTCAGTCATTATCAACCTCAGTGAAGGGCACATGCATTTGAGTTTATACCGTGTCCTGGTGACTTAGCCTAGTGCTAAGCACACAGTAGGGAGGAATGTAATAATAAGCACTGACTTTGTGTGCCAGGTACCTGGATCTTAATCCCACATCCATATTTTGAGCAAGACACTTAACTCCTCAGAACCTCAGTTTCTTCTTCCACCAAATGGGAATATGAATAAAACCTGTTCTGTCCACGCCAAGCGTGCTTGCGATGACCAAAAGAGATAGGAAAGCGCCTCCTATGCTATGTAGAGCTATGTCGATGGAGGTAGTTAATGTTATTATACTTAATAATAAATTGATAGTTACTAATGACTTGTGATTTGAGTGATATAAAGCAACTGGCCTCCCCTCCCAGGCAGGTAGGGCCGAGTTGAGCATGGAGCAGGGGGGATCAAACAGTCCGAGTCTTGGGTGAAAGACTTACCGAGAAGCAAGGGACTGTTTGAAATACCATTGTTCTGGAGTAAAGGGTCTGCAAAGAAAGACAGTCAGAACTCAACTGGGTCTAGGAGACAGAATCCAAGGAAAGTCCAGAGTTCGTAGAGGCATCATGTGGATGGTACCCTTTATAGGTTGCCTGTGGCCCTGGCAGGAAGGGAGTTGTTAAGGTTCTCAGATAAACTGGGGCTGAGGGCTTTTATGCAGGAGCAGAGACCTTCCCTCCTGGCGTAATCTGTAGGCTTCTGGAAGGCTCCTCCCCACACTTTCTTCCTCATTCCCTGTTAATGATGCCTAAAAGTGCATGCAAAATGCATTCCTTGAGCTTTTTTTTTTTTCATCTTCATCCTTTTTAATAGAACTGCTTCCAGTGTTTTTTTCCTTCCAGCTGTATTGAGGTATAGTTGATTGAGATAGAATTCTCTTAAATAATTTTCCAAAAGAACAGATGAAATAACTGTGACACAAAGTACTTTTTGAGTTTAAAAGATTCTAAAATATTTGAAAGATACATTGTAAATTTTTTTCTATTTAGAGAATGTTCACTAAATTTGCTTTTAGAACAAAACAGATTAAGATTAATCAAGCTCTTTTGGGATTTTTAAACAATAGTGTTAATACAGAAATAGCATACAGAAAATAATGTGATTTGCAAGTTTCAGTGTCACTGCATACATTTCAATTATCCTAAGAAATCCGCCTATAGAAAAGTTTACTTTTTATGAGATGATTTAACTATAATGCCCTTTTTTTAAAAAGTGCTCTGAAATTAAAAACATTAAGAACTAAACTTTACTTGCCTTTAACTTTACTATGGACTATAGAGGTGACAAATTTTAATGATGACTGAACCATGCCAACTGAAAAGAAACATCAGTCATTTAGACAGCTACAATTCAGACACAATAGAGCTTTTAGCTTCAAGCAATAGCATTTTTCCCTTGCCCTTCCCTAACCTCAACTCTATACAACTATGTTCTGTTAGGATTAGAAGTAATTAAACCTTAGTAGATCATGTGCATATGATAGAGAAAATTTCCATCAAATACCATAGTAAAACCAAATATTAATTTTACTTACATTCCATATGAAAGTAAACTATTTAACAAAAAACCACATTTATAACACTAAGCACTCAAGAGAAAAATTAAAAGAAACCCAAATGAACCTATACTTTAAAAAGTGAGATCCATGAAAGCATGGGTTATGTCATTTATCATTACATTCCCTGTGTCTAGAACACAGTCTAAAAACATAATTTTCTAAAGAAAAAATATTTCCTAAAGCAAATCTAATTTTCATTAAGTAAAATAATCAATAAGTAGCAAGTGATGCAAAGTACCTTCAGGCACTCCCATCACATTAACACTAAAATCAATTGTTTTAATAATCAGACATAGCAAAAATACAAAAGCAAATAGAAATTATATGTGCCACAGGCCTCGGTGTTGAAGATTTAAGGAGACTCAAATTCCTGCCCACAGACAATATTTCTCATCACCTACAATTCACAGAACCCTGATTATGGTGCTACCATTTTAATCATTATATCGTAACAGGCAGATGTGATTATTAAGACTATACTGAACAGTCTTCCACCTAATATCACAAATCCAAGCAGTGAACAAGAAACTGAAACCTAAACAAACATACCTACAAGAGAGGACTTTCATTTTTAGTTTTCTCCTCTTAATTTATTGTCAATTTGTCTTTATTAACTCATTGAACATAAACTGGAATTATGTACCTAGTGTCATCCAGAATACAAAGGAAAATTAGACACAAAAACCGTCCTTAAGGAACTTAAAATCTAGCCGGAAACATAAGGCAAGTAACTAAATAACAAACGTACATGCAGGAGATACTGAAGGCTTTTAGAGAGTATAAATACTGTGCTGTGATATTGCAGAAAAAGGAAAAATGACTTCCAGCTGGGGAAAACAAAGCATGCTTCACAGAGGAGGTAGCAATTGAGATAGGTCTCACTTGAGGAATGAGTAGGATCTGAACATGAAAAGTGGAAGAAACGGGAAGGGGCACAGAGTTCGTTTTCAACAAATATTTACTTGCTACTGAATCTTTCATTATCTTTTGGCATGGTACAAATAGCTATTACCATCTGCTTTTTAGCATTCTGTGAGGTAAGCTACCATCTTTTTTTCTTTGGCAGTGGTGGTGATAAGAAGAGGTTGTCATATTTTCTGCAAAGTCTGGGTGTTTCCTTTCCCATAGTGTTGCACACCCCAGGTAGCACCAGAAAAGGAAAACACCTTCATATGCTTTTACCGTAATTCTTTGAGAACAACTGGTCTTACCACGTTTGCTAAATTTGCTTTATTTAAAATGTTAGTCTATATTTGTGCCTTAGCAATAAACCATGTTTAAGAAAACTACAGAAAGACTATACCTAGTATATAACTTGATTTTCTTTTCAAGGGTTTTCTTCTACTTAACATTTAGGTGAAAATATAACACAATGGTTTTTAAAAAATACTAAAATAACTGCCAAAATAGTCTTGACAAAACCCACGCAAACTAAAGCTAAACACAGCTCTTAAGGCAGCAGAATCAATATTTTTGAAACGCAAGATCAACAATGCTTTAATACAGCTGTCAGAGCTAAAAGATCTGGGGCTAAAAGCTCACTAATTGGGAATTCTTACTTGAGTCTGTAGTCCTCCACATAATCCACCTGGTTTTCAACTTCACATGTACAACCTCTACCCAGTATCACAAATCTGAACAATGAACAAGAAACCGTAACTTAAACACACATACAAGAAAGCACTTTTATTTTCCTCCACTTAGCTTGAATATAGAATTAAAAAAAAACAGCTTGTGGGTCACAAAATGTACATTGTATATACCTACTATTAATAGGAAATACAAAACATACACATATATTTCATTTTAACATGTAAATTTGCAAAGTGTGCATGAAAAGAATACTTTATTTTAATACTATTAAGTATCATTACATATTCAAAATTCTGTTCTGAATTTTTATTTTTGACAAATGCTTTTCAGCTTCTTCCTTGGGCTTTATTAAGGATATTAAAGCTTATTAGTCCCATTTCAAAGACGCTCCATGTTATCAATCTTCTCTTTAAAATAAAAATTGGAAACTTAGCTGAAAAGGAATTGAATACTTCAGTATCATGTAGAAATGAATCTGGGGGACTTACAGTTCCACATGTGAGGAACTTGGAAGTTACCACCCCCAACCTAACAATTAAAAAGCTGAACAGGGGCTTCCCTGGTGGCGCAGTGGTTGGGAGTCTGCCTGCCAATGCAGGGGACATGGGTTCAAGCCCTGGTCTGGGGGGATCCCACATGCCTTGGAGCAACTAGGTCCGTGAGCCACAGTTACTGAGCCTGCGCATCTGGAGCCTGTGCTCCGCAACAAGAGAGGCCACGATAGTGAGAGGCCCGTGCACCGCGATGAAGAGTGGCCCCCACTTGCCGCAACTGGAGGAAGCCCTCGCACAGAGACAAAGACCCAACACAGCCATAAAATAAAAATAAATAAATAAATAAATAAGCAAATATGGTTAAGAAAAATATATTAAAAAAAAAAAAAAAAGGCTGAACAAACTGAAAATCCAACAACTCTTCTTGGAGACAGGGCAAACCACTTCCCCCAAGACTGCAGAAACAGACTAACAAATACAAGAGAGTCACAGCTTACCTCAGTAGAGACTCAGAGTAGAAACCATGGCGACCAGTGCCAGAGTAGGAAAACCTGAACTGTAATTGACTGAACTGCAGGAGGCTCAGTGTGGACAAATTGAGAGTTAAAAACACCAGTCATAAGGGGACCCTCACACTTTTGTGAGTTTTACCTCCAGGAGCTTAAGTAGGTTCTCCCAATAAATATCAGAGAAAAATCTCCTGTGCTTCCAAGCAGGGAGAAGGGAAAAGGAACCATTTTCAAATAAGCCAGAGCACTCTGTTCTTTTTTTCGAACATATTTTATTTTTATTTTATTTTATAAATTTATTTATTTTTATTTTTGGCTGTGTTGGGTCTTCACTGCTGCTTGCAGGCTTTCTTTAGTTGCGGCGAGCAGGGGCTACTCTTCGTTGCGGTGCACGGGCTTCTCATCGCAGTGGCTTCTCTTGTTGCGGAGCATGGGCTCTAGGTGCAAGGGCTTCAGTAGTTGTGGTGCATGGGCTCAGTAGTCGTGGCTCGCCAGCTCTAGAGCACAGGCTCGGTAGTTGTGGCACACGGGCTTAGTCACTCCGTGGCATGTGGGATCTTCCCAGACCAGGGCTCGAACCTGTGTCCCCTGCGTTGGCAGGAGGGTTCTTAACCACTGCGCCACCAGGGAAGCCCAGCACTCTGTTCTTAATAAGAAGACCTGCCCTCAAGGGAAACTAGTTAACTAGAGCCTAACATGCTGGGGTATTATGAGAGCCTAATTGGTCTGGAATAACCCAACTCCAGCCTACTTTAGCCATCCTGCCCCACCTACGTGAGTTGAAAACAACTGAGAAACACCTGCAAAGTTCACAGTGCAGAGACATAGGCTCACTAGAAGACTGAGACCAAATCATAGGATTATAAACTGCTTCCCTTCCTGCAATACCTCATCATCACATTACTAAAGCCCTATTTACAGCAGTTCCTTTTATCCAGTACACCATGTCCAACTATGAAGAAAAAAATTACAAAACATAACACAACATTGTAAATCAACTATACTCCAATAAAAATTAATTTAAAAAAATTACAAAACATACTAAAAGGCAAAAAACACAGTTTGAAGAAACAAAGCAAGCATCAGAACCAAACATAGATGTTGGAATTATCAAACCAGGAATTTAAAACAACTATGATTAATATGCTAAGGGCTCTAATGGACAAAGTAGACAGTATGCAAAAACAGATGGGCAATGTAAGCAGAGAGATGGAAATCCTAAGAAAGAACCAAAACGAAAAATGCTAGAGATTTAGAAAACAAACAAACCCACACTGTAACAGAAATGAAGAATGCCTTTGATAGGCTTATTAGTAGATAGGACATGGCTGAGGAAAGAATCTCTGAGCTTGAGGATGTATCAGTAGAAACCTCCAAAAACTGAAAAGCAAAGAGAAGACTGAAAAAAAATAAATAAATAACCAGAACAGAATATCAAGGACTGTGGGCAACCACAGAAGGCATAACATACACGTAATGGGGATACCAGAAGGAGAAGAAAAAAAGGAACAGAGGAAATACCAGCAACAATGACTGAGAACTTCCCCAAATTAATGTCAGACACCAAATAATAGATTCAGTAAGCTCAGAGAAAATTAGGCAGGATAAATGCCAAAAAAACTACACCTAGGCATATCATTTTCAAACTAGAGAAAATCAAAGATAAGGAAAAAATCCTGAAAGAAGCCAAAGGAGAAAAATAATTTGAAGAACTAGCCTCCTTAATTATTTATGCTCCTTAATCTTGAACAGTAATGGTACTGTCTTCCAATACACATTTTTTTTTGTTGTTTTAAGCATTACTTTTTCAATCTTTTACTTTACATACAGTGAAATTTAGTTTAAAGGGTTTTGAAAACTGCACAGAGTCGTGTACTACCTACCACCCAGTGTCATGATACAGAATAGTTCCATCACCAAAAATATTCTTTTGTTTTGTCCTTCTGTAATCAACTCCTCCTCCACCTTCAATCTCAGGCAACCAGTGATCTGTTCTTCCATCCCCTACAGTTTGGGCTTTTGCAGAATGTCATACAAATGGAATCATACAATGTTTAGACTCGTAGGGGTTCACTGAGCTTTAGGAATGTGTAAATGTATGTCCACCAAATTTGGAAGTTGGCAGCCATTATTTCTTCAAATATTTTTTCTTCACAAATCTCTTTGTCTTCTCCTCTAGTACACTTATGACACAAATGTTAGACCTTTGCTATTGTCCTTCAGGTCCTTAAGCTCTGTTCATTTTCTTCAGTCTTTCCTTATTGTTCAGATTGTACAATTACTATCACGCTTTCTTCAACTTTTCTTTCCTCTATCTTCACTCTGCTATTGAAATCATCTAATGAATATTTAGTTATTTTAACATTTAATATTAATATTTGAGTTATTTTAATTTTCTTTCCCCAAATTTCAATTTGGTTCTTTTTACAGTTTCTTTTTCTTGTCTGGGACCTTCAGTCTTTCCATTCATTTCAAAAGTGCTTACACACTTTACACCAGGTTACACAGTGTTTTACAGTGTTTACACAGGGTTATGATAGCTGCTCTGAGAACTTTTTATTGTAATTCCAACATCGAAGTAATTACAGAATTGGTACCTGTTGAGCGCTGTTTTCCCTACAATTGGTTATAATCTCCCTAGTTCTTGGTATGTCAAATACTTTTGGAGACTTGACACTTGTATTTTGATACTCTTAATCATGTTAAAGACTCTTGGTCCTCTGTAGAACTGATTTGTTGTTGTTTTTGTTGCTGTTTTGTCATTGTTGTAGGCAATCAACCCTGTTATGTTCCAACCACAAGTCCCAACCCACCGTCTGTGGGCTGTGGTTTCAATACCATTTTCAGTTTCCCAAGTCTTTTCAGTGCTATTCAGTCTCTCCCTATATGTGCCACCAAAGGGCAGTGGTCTATGCTATAGTTCAGTTCTCAAAGCCTTAATGCTTCCTCAAATAAGTTCCACACATGCTTAGCTCAGGAGTGAATTTCAGACTTCATACACAGATTTAGGTCATCTTTTTCTCTATCTCCTGCCTCTCCATGGTTTTCCCCGCAGTCTGTCTCCCATGTCCCTTTTCTCAATCCTCTGTCTACATTGGGTTTTTTGGTTCCCCATTCCGTCGCATGTTTCCTGCAATTACAACTGCCTCAGGGGTAAAGTGGCAAGGAAAAAAAGGAAGTGAAAAATAACAAATATTCTCTCCACACTCGTTGGACTACAGGAGTCCCTTTTTCCAGTTTCTCTGGTCAAAGAGGAAGATTATCTTTCAGTTATAAATGGCTGCATAGCGGCACTGCCACTACTGCCACCACCACTGGAGGACAGCCTCATGATTGGGGCCTGCACTGCTGTCCCACCAGAAAAATAAAACCAAAATATAAAACAAAAAGAAAATGGTGATTTTCTGCACAGTCTCCTTTATGCAGGGGTCCTCCTTTCCAGTTCTCTGACCATACACAGAGGAAGAGGGGTTTTCTCTTAGAGCTTTTTCTGCCTGGATCCATTGTGGGGATCAAGAATAGGGGAGTCCCTAGAGTCCAAGCCAGGAGATAAAGGATGGTAGGTGGAAGGGGAAAGGAAACTCACTGCTATCGGTCACATGTCCCGTTTTGACCTCCTTCCCTAAACCTCCTGCGATTATTTACTCTTTAGAGATCTCAGATAGTTGCTTTATATATTCTTTTCAGAGTTTTTAGTTGTAATCAGTGGGAGACATAGGCTGTGTTTCCTCCATCTTAGCAGAACCAGAACCACAAAATTTCCAGAAATAAAACCCTAACATTTATAGTCAATTGATTTGTGACAAAGGTGTCAAAGCAATTCAACAGGCAAAGAAGAGTTCTTTCAACAAATACTGCTGGGACAATTGGATATCCATAGGCAAAATAAATAGATGAAACTTTGCCTCACACTGTATGCAAAAGCCAACTCAAAACGGATCACAGATCTAAATGTAAAACCAAAGATTATAAAACTTTTAGAAGAAAACATAGGAGAAAATCTTTGTGACCCTGGGTTAGGTTAGAAAAGATTTCTTGGATATGACACACACACACAAAAAAAAGAATGAACTGAACTTCATCAAAATTTAGAACTTTTCAAAGAGCACTACTTAGAAAGACGGGCCACAGACTGCGAAAAAATATTTTCAGATCATATATTTAATGAGAGATTTGTATCCAGATTTTTTTTTTTTAAATCACCTCCTACAACTCAACAGTGAGAAACAAACAATATAAAACTGGGCAAAAGATTTTAACAGACATTTCATCAACGATATACAAATGACTAATAAGCACATGAAAAGATACCCAACATCATTAGTCATTAAGGAAATGTAAATTACAACCACAATGAGATACCACAACATAATTCTAGAATGGCTATAATCAAAAAGACTGATAATACCAAATGTTGGCAAAGATGTTGACAAACTGGCCTCCTGTCCATTGCCACTGGGAATGTAAAATGATACAGCCACTTTTTCTTTAAAAGTTACTCATATGACCTAGCAATTCCACTCTTAGGTATCAACCCAAGAGACATTAAAACACATGTCAACACAAAGACTTCTATGCAAATGCTCACAGAAGTATTATTCATAATAGCCCCAAACTGGAAACTATCCAAATGTTCGTTAACTGGTTAACAGAGCAACAAAATATTATCCATACAAGAGAATACTATTCAGTCATGAAAAGGGGAAAGAAACTGATATGGAGGAAACTCAAAAACACGCTAAGTGAAAGAAGTCAGAAATGAAAGAGTATATACTGTATAATTCCATACATATGAAAATTTCAGAAAAAGCAAATCTATAGATTGTGCTATAATAAAGAATGTATCTGCACTTTGTTCCCAGTTCCTGGTACACAGCTTGAAACATCCTTGGAATTTCCTGAGTGACAGGAGTGTCTGTTATGCTAATGAAATGATTCATAGTGTTAGGATCAGGGCTGACCACCAGAAAGACCAACCACATCATTTAACACAAATCCTCTCTTTTCTGATCTGCCACATCCCTACTGAACCACCACAAACAATACTTGTCTCTACATAGCAAACTCATCTATTGAGAACACAGCCAAGAGTCAACAAAGAAAGGAAAAAAGATGTACAAACAAAATGGTAAAAATTATATTTGGACACACGTATGTGTAAAAAATTGAATTTCTTTGGAAATTCAAAATGTTTAAATTACTTGCTGCTGAACTCACCCCAATACTACACACAAAATTCCTGTGGTATGCTTTGTACAAAGAAACATTTTCTGTATGTCTAAAGACTTCATTTTTAAAAGAGGGCCTGCATTTTTAATGCTCTCAACCACATTCAGCTATATAACCAAAGTAGGCAAGTTTCAGTTCAGTGGGGAGGTAGTTGGAACTGGCCTTACCCATGTGGAAATAATTGCTTTCCTGGCCTAAAGCTCTTCCTATTAGGATCAAAACAAACTGATGTTATCTTAAGAACCCTTCCAATTTTTGAAAAATAAAACCTAAGTGTTCCATAGTTCCAGATATTATCCAGATATCGTTTGTTTTGTTTAAGGACAAAATTATGGCACATTTATTTTTGTATTTAAATCAAAAGCAGAGTTATTATTATGAAGAAAGTAAGGGCATTTTGAAAGATAATTATCTCAGTATAGAAAGGCACATACAGAATTGGTATAGACAAGGCCACCAAGCTTAAACACTGTGATCTGATGTTTTTAAAACCTCACTTTGGCCCTTGGCCTTCTTTGCACCAGAATTTTCCAAATAAACTGTTCACCAAGAATATGAAATAATGCCACAGCACATAACATGATGAGCCATTTAAAGTAGATTTGTAACAAAGACAAAATATTCCAGGAAGAATAAAATATAAACTCTGAAGCTCAATGTTTTACAATGCCACTGGCATGGATTCTAAATTTTCTAAGCACCTGCCAAAATATAACATGTTGTTTTGTTTCATGGAATTGGAAAACTGAAAAAAATATATGAAGATGTTACTTAGACCGGTCTTCTGCCTCTGGCAGTGTCTATACCATCCAGATTGATGGCTAATAAGAAATACAACTTTTTAAAAATGAGCAAGATAGCAGACCTGCAACCTCTTTGAAGTCTCTTAATGTTTCGCCACCTTGAAATCATGACCAGTGGCTCCAGTTATCTCAAACCTTCTGTCCTGCAATCAAAACTCATTTCTGGCTTCCCTGGTGGCGCAGTGGTTGAGAATCCGCCTGCCAATGCAGGGGACACGGGTTCGAGCCCTGGTCTGGGAAGATCCCACATGCCGCGGAGCAACTGGGCCCGTGAGCCACAACTACTGAGCCTGCGCGTCTGGAGCCTGTGCTCCGCAACAAGAGAGGCCACAACAGTGAGAGGCCCGCGCACCATGATGAGGAGTGGCCCCCGCTCGCCACAACTAGAGAAAGCCCTCGCACAGAAACGAAGACCCAACACAGCCATAAATAAATAAATAAATAAATAAATAAATAAATAAATAAACTCATTTCTTCCCACCTCATCAGAGATAGGTTTGGGACTTCTTTGTATATACCTTGCTTATTATAAATACTCCCTAGGCCTTAACCTTTCTCTAGATCCTTTTCCATAATTATTTCGTTTCTCCTTCTCAGGATGTTATCCATTTTCCCCGTATGTGCTTTTTTGTTTTTTGTTTTTTTAAAGCTATATTCTACTTGCTTCTTGAAAGGAAAAACCTCATAATAACTTTTCTAGGCTAAATTCTAATAGATTACAGTCATCTGTCAATATTCTCAGGTGATTGGTTCCAGAACCACCACGGATACCAAAATCCGCAGATGCTCAAGTTCCTTAAATAAAATGGCCCTAGTATAGTCAGCCCTACATATATGTGGATGGGGAAACCATGGATACTGAGGTCCAACTGTATTGGTACGGTTTATCAACATGTTTAGAATGAGGAATCACTCCTAGAAGAAAAAAACAATAAACTTGCAAACATTATTTGGGAACACTCTAAAGTGGTCAGAATTCTTTTTTTTTTTTTTTTTTCCCTTAGTGATATGGGGATATGAGAGGAAACTAGTCAAGTTAACAAAGAGTATATTTCAATGGCAATAGACATGTGTAAAGTATCTTAATATTTTCTTCCTGATAAAACACAATACATAAATCAGAGGTCTTATCACAGAAGAGATAATCCAATTTTCCTTGACAGGATCAACTGAGCCTTGGTCTGCATTTCTGGGAGGTCAGTGTCTAGTCATTCTCAGTGGGACTTTTGCCCAACTAAGACTTGGAATTATCTTGGAATTATCTAAGTTTTCACTACGTAATGAATTTACTCTGTTTTTTTAATAGGATTCTTATGTCTATTTGTATATGTCAGTTTTTCTACCACTGCACTTCCCCTTGCTATATTTATTCTATGCATAGAAACAAAACTATGACCAACAGAATTTGATTGAGTAGTGCACTTAAAGTCTGTAACTAAACATATACGGTGTATTACTGAGCTACTGGCACTAGACAGCAGAGGGCACTGGTAATATATGCTGACCCAAATATCTTGAGTCCCATAGGAAGGAAATGATAATTTAAAAGTACCAGTAACATTGCTAGTAGCATAGCTATGGACCCAAAATATCTGTCTTTCATTACCAACTGTTAGTTCACACTCTGTTATAAATAACCACAATCCAGAGATGCCCATATACTCACTCCAATATAGAAAATACTTCATCATATTTAATTAAATAACAAATAGCTATCATTTAATACAGGCTAAATGATAACAGGCTTATTTTGTGTTATTATGCTAGCTCCTTTATAAATTTATTTCTCACAGAGTAATGTATGAAGTGGATGCTTTTATTCCTATTTAAAGAAGCCGACGCTGTGTGGCAAGGTCCTAAGTGGCAGGTTTATGGACTCAGCCACTCCTGAGAGCTTAAACTGTATTAGTCTTATTTACAGTTAAAACCCGGCACTTAGCATAGTGCCTGGCACTCAATTAATATTTAGGGAAGAAACAGCGGGGAAGGGACTCTAGATCTGATAACAGTGCCATGTGTCACATCTGCCTTTAAGATGCCCTTAATAAGTATTTGCTCACTTGATTAGATTTTACAAGCCACTAGTTACTGGCATAGTACTAGGCACTAGGCCTCAGAGACTTCACTATAAGAAATACTAATACTTTGCTTATTAAAGACATATATTTCCTCAGGTGGTATTAAAAGAGCAATAGTATAAAAAATTTAATTGAGAAAAAAACAGATACAATTTTAAAAATATAAATAAAAGTTTACTTCTAGGTTTCCTTATATAAAGAATTTGCGTTCAAAAAAAGAAAATACTTGGTTTAAGTATCATATTAAACTGAATATAATTTTTAACATAATTTCAGCAGTGTTAGAGGTATATCTAATATCTTAATAGTCAATTAACTTTGTGACTAAGAGTAAATATTATATATGTAAATTTCATAGACTCTTCAAGTATTCCTTAATTCATGAAAAAAGTTGTTAAAAATTATATCATTGTATTATGAACGTCATGATTTGGGGATAATATAGCCCTAGTATTTTTATATATATATATAAATCTACAAAGATATTTATGATTATACTTATCTTAAACTGAGGGCCTCACTGCAGCAATCACAAAAATGAAATATTCTTTATGACTTATTTAAAAAGCATGCTCCAGAAAGGCAAAAAAAGGTTTCCATTCTAATAAAATACACAGAATACCTAATACCATGCAGTAACATAAAACAAAAGTAAATACTGTGTCTAATCCCACATCCATCTTTCCAAAACATCAACAAACCATGCTACTGTGTTCTACTTTATATATAAAAATCTTTAAATACACCTCAGATTTCTTTGTTATTTCTTTATCTGTTTTGTCTAACTCAAATTGTACATTCCCTAAGTTCACAGAAGACATAAGATTGAAAAATACTTCTCTAAAACAGTAATTTACAATAGTGGGTAAGCATTAAAATCAGTAGATGCTTTAATAAATACAGCTACTGGAGCCCTAGGCTAGACCTAATGGACAAAGTCTTTGGGGATGGAGCCCACGTACCTATAGTTTACAGAGAGTTCCATGGGCAATTCTCATGCACAGTCAAGGCTGAGAACCACAAAAAAGAAAGACTATACAAAGCTGCCTAGAAGCAGAAAATGTTAAAGCTGAATAGGCCGTTAAAGATCATTTAATCAACTCATTTTCCAGAGTATGAATTTGAAATCGTGAGATGGTAAGTAAATTGTCCAAGATCACATAGCTATTAATGCCAGGAAGAGAACCAGGTCTACTGGCAGGCAGACTAGTGCTCTTTACATCACACAAGGCTGCCTTCTCCACTTGGGAAGAAGAAATGGTATTCATTCTTGATTATGCCACAAGATTAAACAGTATCATAGCATTCGTACAGCAAATTCTCAGGGAAATGTGATTAAAAAAAAAAAAAAACTTATCTCCTTTGGAAAAAATGGTGAAAAAAGGATCTAAACTGGAAAGCTGTTTTGATGTATAAACAAGCTGAATAATTATAAAGTGCCTGGAAAAGGCACTCAACAAACGTTACTCCCTTTCAACACCACAACCTCCTCCCCCTTCCTTTTTGATTCTACATCAAGACATCTTCCCAGCTCTCAACTATGTCCCTTTTTATATTGTTTCTCCTAATTGGCAATGCCCTTTGACCTCTTCTTCAATGATGCTCATAAATTTCTCCAAGGCCCAGTTGAAGATGTGCCTTCTAAGAAATCTTCTGAACTAACTTACCCTATTCTAATTATTGTTTTGTCCTTCATTATCTAAATTGCTTATACTTTTAAATCATATACTTGCTTATACCTTCTTTTGAAGCTTTGTAATTATAATTACTTCCTAGTTGCTTTGTATGTTTTTATTTTCTTCCATAATTAGAACATAAGCTATCAGTGGACTAGAATATTAGCTCCCCAAAGACAAGGATACTGGTCTGTTTTGTTTACTGATAGATCGCAGGCACCTAAAACAATCTCAGGAACATAGAAGGTGCTCAATAAATACTTGTGGTGACTGAACAAATAGGCAAAGATTATTTTTTCTTCTATTCATGAATCTCTCCAACATAAAGACACAGATATGAAACATTAAACATTCTGAAAAAAACGAAGATAGATATGCTTGTACTTTAGAAAATTCACAGAATTTTTTTAAATTAATAAAGCTATAATAGATGAATCAACTCACTGGCTACAAGAAATCATTTAGCTTCTTCATTACATACTCTCAGTGATTCACTGAATATATACTGGCAGCTGATACACAGAAGGTAAAGGCTTTAATTAAGACCTAGAGTTTGAAATCCCTTCCTATGGTAAAGAACTGCTTAACTTTGTTCTCTTTTAAAACTCTGAATTAAGAAGACTAACGAAAAAACACTAATTTCTGGATTACTCAGGTTTCAAGTTATATAAAATAACAGTACATAATTTTTCCAATACATAAGTTTAAGAGAGCAACTTTATCTTTTTAACAAACAACTTGTTTCACCCTA
Source organism: Balaenoptera musculus (assembly GCF_009873245.2). Lineage (NCBI taxonomy): Eukaryota > Metazoa > Chordata > Mammalia > Artiodactyla > Balaenopteridae > Balaenoptera > Balaenoptera musculus. Next base: position 44,575,846 of record NC_045792.1, read on the forward strand.
TACATAAGTACCTGGAAGGCTGAAAACAGGATCGTACCTTTCTTGAAAATATTTTAAAAGTACAATTTTTGGGCCAAGCACATTCAATAACTATTTTTGATAGTGATAATTTTACAAGTTAGCCTTCCCAAATAAGGAAACACATTAACTCTGCCCAATATTACGTTAACAACCTAAATGGGAAAAGAATTTGAAAAAGAACAGATAAATGTACATGTATAACTGAATCACTTTGCTGTACACCTGACACTAACACAACATCGTTAATCAACTATACTCCAATGTAAAATAAAAAGTTAAAAAATAAAAAAATTTTAATTTTAATTTTAATTTAAAAAAATTCTACCCCCCCCCAAAATTACCTGCTTTTTAGCTTATGTAATTTAATCAAAATAAAAAAATCCAGCTACCCTATATATAGGACTGTACAAAGAATACATCAACATGGTTAGGCATTCAGTGACAAAACAGAATTGTGAAAGGTCAATATTTTTTCCTATTCATTTTAAGCCATATACCTCTACACATATGAAAAGATAACAGTGATAATCAGAATGCATTAAAAAACATGGCTGATTACATAATCTCAGAGGTCTTAGCTACTATGCTGTTGCTATTTTTCAACTGTCCAACTATAGGACAATTGAATGATTAGAAAACTCTAGTCTAAGTAAGTGAATTACACTGAGTGAGATTATATTGTATAGTGGAATGAATGGGCTTTGGAGTCAGACTGGGGCTCATATCCCAAGTCTTTCATCTCCTACCTGTTTGATCACAGGCAAAATGTTTAACTTCTCTGAGACTCAGTTTATCTATAAAATGGGCATAATAATTTCTCCCTTGCAGAGTTATGATGAAGATTTAAAAAGATAGTGTATCACTCCTTTGCTTAAATCCTCCAATGATACATTATAACTTATAAAATAAATTTCAAACTCCTTCAAAAACTACGTTTTTCCTTTCAGAGAAAGGAACCATGTTTTCTGATCTCAACATTTCTTAAAATATGCAAGCAGAAATGTCCAATAGGTAGACAAAATATAGGCTTAAAGCAGGAACACAAGTAAGGGAAGACAACAGACAAGCAAAGTTCAGCATCATCAAGCATCCAGATCACAAATTTACTCAAAGGCTGCTATCTCTGTAATTTGGATATACCAGTCTTTCTTCCTCCTACCTAATATCACTGTCATGGGGTTACTTATTAATCCCTGCTTAACAGATATTTTCGCAGTAATGAGCTAAAACAATTTTTCAAATACCCTAGGACAAGTAAACTCCTTACCACTCTCCTCCCTTAGCATATCACAAGTTTTCTAATATTACAAATATGGTGATTTCAGCTTCTGTTTTAAGTAGTCCATTAAATTGTTAACCTTTGCGTTTATCTCCTACTTCTAAAGTAATTCTTTATTATTGGCCGGACACTAAAATTTAGCATGTTCCAAGTGGAAGCTGGACTCTAGTTACTTACTTCCAGACTCAACCTTAACTCTCTCCCAGGTTTTTCTCCCACGTATTGATGCCACTGTTTCCTCCACCAGAGAGTAAGCTCCTCTAAAGGTGGGAACCATATTACATCATCTATGCCCATAGCACTTAGCCTACCATCTCCAAAATATCTATGCCACTTGCACATACACATATTCAATAATTTCTTTGTTTTGTTTTGTCTTAATTCTCTATTTCCTAAAAGTCAAATAATTAAAACTAATTTGTGGCCTATCCTAGCTACCATTTACTGAATACTTCACTATGTATCACTCTGTATTTTTTTAATCTACAAAATATCATCATATTTTATCAACTCTAAAATATCATAGACTTAATTTTAGAGGTGTTAAAATGTGAAAAATAGTAAATGGTGACTATGAGGAGCCACTGTAGAAGACACATTCCATTTTCAGAGATCTGAAAACACAAGGAAAAAATGTACAAGAAAGTGCTTATAAACTTTGTCCTATATTAATACCTGTTAAACAGGTTAGTTACCTGTTGCAATCCCCAGTAATTGGGGGAGAAATGGATCAAAAGCCAGCTGCTTTAACTACTTCCTCTCCATTAAGTAAAATATGTACATATGCAATATGTGTTGATATGCTCAGATTACTTGCAAAACTGTCTTGCATACATTTATTTCCCCAAACTTTTTATAAAAGAAGATGAAGTTCAAAAGTTCACTGACCACCTCCATGAAAAATTTCATAGTAATAACTAAAATCTAAAATTCATTTTGACACATTTTAGGCAAATAAATATGTCTGACTTTATTAATGGGAATGTTTTCTTCTCTCAAAATGGCACCACATACTGTAGTTTGTTGAGAATACAAAGAGATGAATTAAGTATTTTTCATAGATAAAATATATATTACAAATTAATACCAAAGTAATTTGCCAATATGTGTACAATTAAACATTTAAAGACATATAATTTCCAAATGACTGTGCATTTTCACCTAACAAGCAGATATATCGACTGATAAATTTTATAATCACACAATAATACAGTTTCAAGTGTTTAGGGTATTGAATTATATATATATTACATTAAATAACACAGAACTTGATTCCAGAATAAAAAGCACTGTATTTTATCCATAAATATTTGCTAGTAGGATAGAAAAGGGAACATGGCAATGTGACATTATATTCAACCTCAACCTAAGGATATCTTAGTAAGGGAGTGAATAAAGAAAAAGCAGACAGAGTGGTAATTAGGCCAGTAATAATTTGGTAATGAAAATTTATTTCAGGTAGTAGATTTTTCTTTTTTTTAAGAATTGGTAGGAGTATTTAGAAAAGTCTAAACTTAGACTCTATCACAATTGAGCCTCAACTATAAGAAAGAACAGACTAAATTCCATTTCTCTCCCTCCCTTCGCCCTTCCTTCTGTGATAAATATCAACATTTCAAATTATTTTATGCTAGGAAAGAAGTATCACATCTGTAGAACATAAAATAGGAAGAAAGAAAGAAGTATGGGGTTATGTTCAATAAATATATATATATTTGCAGAAGTTATTATTAAATGTCATTTTCTTTTAAGAGTGAAAACAATTGGTAACCAAAGATTAAAAGGCTCAGAAATTTATATTCAACTCAAGATCTGGTTCTAACATGACTTAACTGAAATAGATTTGTAGATGAGATTTACTCAATACTTTGTACATCAGGTATTCTCAATTTGTTAAAAAAGTATACTATGAATTAAGAATTAATAATTGTATCAAAATTCTCATCTTACTTCTCCATTTCTTAACGTTGTGATGGCTCCTCTTGCTACACCCATTCTAAATAGTGTTTCTGTGGCCTGTGAACGTAAAAAAAGCAAAAATATATCATCTGTAATCTGTATTCAACTGTACATCCCAACCCCAAAATGCAAAACATTCAACCCCTTACATTTTTTAGGAACTTCTAGAGAAGCATCAATAAGGCACCATAAGCTCTACATTATACTCTAGAAATATCATTTTCAGAATATTTTAATTCAATAAAGAGCCCAAACTGAAATATTTCAAAAGTTATTTTGATCTGCTATTATCACTCAATGCCTATAGTTTCAAATTAGCACACTTAAATAAGTTTAAAACTTAGTTTGGTTAACAAAGATTAAATAAAAATTTAGTACTTGACTTCAATTCAGAAATTATCATTTATTCTGATTTTTAGTTTCCATCTGATTTCAGTCCAAATCACTTGACTGGTACTGAAATACTGACAGAAGATGAAGTAATTCAGTGATGTCATATATTAAATAATACCTGAAAAGACTTAATACTTTCTATACACTAACAATGAACAATCCTAAAAGGAACCTAAGAATTTTGTTTATAATAGCACCAAAAAAAAAGAAAAAAAGTTAAAATTAAAGGCATAGGAATAAATTTAACCAGAGAAGCAAAAGACTTGTTCATTGAAAACTATAAAACACTGCTGAAAGAGATCTAAAAACATATAAATAAATGGAAAGACATCCTGTGTTCATGAACTGGAAGACGTAATATTGTTAAGATGTCAATACTATCCAAAATGATCTATAGAGTCAATGCTATTCCCACTAAAATCCCAATGACTTCTTTACAGAAATACAAAAATCCATCCTAAAATTCATATGGAACCCAAAAGACCCCAAAGAGCCAAAATAATTTGAAAAAGAGGAACAAAGTTGGAGGACTCACACCTTCTGATTTCAAAACTTACTTTAAAGCTACAGTAATCATAAAGATATGTCATAAAGACAGACGTATAGGCCAATGAAATAGGAGAGAGCCTGAAATAAACCCTTGTATACGGTCTAATGATATTCTATAAAGGTACCGAGACCATTCTGTGGAGAAAGGACAGTCTTCTTAACAAATGATGCTGGGAAAATACCTGCAAAAGTATGAAGCTGAACCCTTACCTTATACCATACACAAAAATTAACTCAAAAGAGATCAAAGACTAAATGTAAGAGTTAAAACTATAAAACTCTTAGAAAAAAACACATTGTTTTCCATTCATGATTTGGTGTCTGATGAGGACCTGCTTCCTGGTTACTATAGATGATTTTACATGACTATCTTGTTTGCATCCTGACATGGCAGAGAACAAAGAGAAGCAAGCTCTCTCTGCACTCTTACAAGGGAACTAATCCCATTCATAAGGGCTCCTCGTCTAATCCTAATTACCTCCCAAAGGCCCCACCTCCTAATACCATAACACTGGGAGGAGAGGGTTTAGACATGAATTTTGGGGAACACAAATATTCAGTCCATAACAGGAGTATTCCAGTCAGAATGGGCAGTAAGTACAAAGACCAGTAGGTAGGATCATGTTTGGTACGTTCAAAGACAAGTAAGATGGCACATGAGGCTGAAAGAAAAAGATTACATGAGAGTCTGATTGAGAAAAGAGAAGATGCAAGTTCCTCTGTTCAATATGTCTTTTATTTTTCAATCTGCTATAAGAGGAATGCATTTCCAACCTTTATTAGTCGAAAATATAATTCAAAGCATGCTCTACTAAACAAATTTTTAAGAATTAGTATATGAACAACAAAAAAAGAGAGAATTTAAATGTAAAAAGTGAATGCATCTAAAGAAATGCAGAGTGAAGAAGGGATAAGAAACTAGAGGAAACTGTAAGGAAACTGATGTATGTGTACAAAATCAGTGTGACCAGTGTAACATAAATAGCAGTGTAAACATATTTATTTAGTTATAAGGAAGCAAATAACAGAAGAAGTAAAGAAAAAGTTACAAGCAGCTGCCTCTGGGTTGTGGGACTCAGGCAGTGGAACACGTAAATAAGAGTATTACTCTTTTTCTACTAGTTTGCAGCATACTATTTGACGGTTTAAACTACTTGTAAATCCTTGATCAAAAGTTTTTTTTTAACTTTTAAAGGAATAAGTAATCCCTAGTATCCAGTTTTGCAAAGAGGTCAAATAGTTTACAATTTTAATAGAGTGGTGTATGTAAGAACATAGTTGAGGACTGAATAAGAGGATATAAAGTCAAACAGTGTTAAGAGTCAACTCTTTCAAAAAGTTTCACAATAAAAGTGAGGAATGAGACTGAGTTGTTGCCAGAAAGAGCAGAGTTGAGAGAAAATTGACAACAGGATATTTTGAGGATAAAAGATTTAGACAAGTTTTTACTGGCTTAGTAGAGGTAGTCAGTAAGATGGAAGAAGTTACAGACACAGGAAGGACAATGGATCCTGACTGAAGGGCATTCCTGTAGAAGATGGTTAAGAGCACACAGAGCAATCTGTTAGCTATGTTACATGGGAGATGGTCCAGATATAGGTAAATGCTTTCCTTCCCTCTCTCTTTCCCTCTCTGAATTAGGAGACAGGATTAGAAAAAGGAGGGGCATGGGGTTGGTGTTTGATATCTACATGCTGTTAGAAAATGAAAAAACTTTTAGGATAAACACTGCTAAATTTGTGATTGCAGCACAACATGAATATGATTCCAATGCATAATTCACAGAGGGTTAAAATAGGCCACTAATGGGGAGGAAGAAAGGTTATTCATATATGCAAACAAAAAACAAGCGGTAAATGAATGACTTTGCTATGACAGAATTTAACTAAAGCATATACAACTAGATGTTGAAAGAATTTAGATGTTGAAAGGATTATTTACAGAAATCTTTATTAAAGGAAAAGAATTTCTCACCACTGATACACCGCATTTTTTTCTATTCTTAATGATAGGTACATTAAATTACATCTTCCATCTTCCTGGTTTTTTTAAAACTTTATTTAATCTAGTGATGTGATTAATAAGAGTCCTCAGCTAGGTCAGGTTAGTTACTGTATATATTTGAGGACCAAAAGGGGAAGAAAGGCAGAGGCAACAAGCACTTGGGATGAAATACACAGCTTCTCCTCTAAACCACATCAAACTACTTACTCTTTTGTGTCTCAAAAACCTGAGGCAGTTTGAAGATCTAATTCTTCTTCTGCACTTTCTCCAGTAGGAAAAGAATACCAAATTCAATCTTTTGTTTCCAACTAAATTGATTTATTTCATGAGCTCTTCCCAGCAACATGTTTAAGGACGTCTCATTCTAACAGCACTCTGTCAGTTCAGCTCAGCTTCCTTTGATTCCATAGGAAAGCACTGGAGTGAACAACATTCTTTTGACCTCTACTAAAGAGACAGCTTTTAATTTACTTGTTACCCAAACAACGACTAACAAGTATCCAAAACAATGAGACACAGGGCTAATTCTCAGCATTTGTAAATTTACCACCAGCAAATTCTTCATTGAAATTTCCCTCTCCTTGAGTTTTGATAACAACTAAAATGATTAATACTAAAAATGTTCATTAAACATCTTCTGTCAGTGGCAGGGAAAAAACCATATGTAGGTCCTCAGTTAAAAACAGGTTATCAAGAGAGACTGCTTTTAAGTAGAGTGTTAGATAAAAGTGACTTAGGAGACACGAAATCTAGATGTAAGAAATGCAAAGTTCTGGACTGGATCCTTGTGTTTTTGTGTGCAAATCAAAAAAGAGCCAGAAGGATATACAATGAATTGATAACAGTACTAATCTCTGAGTGGTTTTCTTTATTTTCTAATGTTCCATCATGCACATATACTGTTTGGTAACAATAAAAAGAAAAGTAACAATTTTTGTACACTAAAAGATAAAACAGATTTAAAACAGAATTTTGGAACAACATAAAATGTTATAATACAAGCAATACTACATTGAGTAGCTCCCTAAGTGAAAATAATCAAAAGTCAATAGAGACTCATGTTATTACAGTTTAATGCTTTTTAATGCATTAAATCAACACAAAATAAGTAAAATTAACAAGAAATATATATTTAATAGACTTTACCTTGAAAAGCAGTATGATTATAAAAACTTTAAAGCATCATATTAAAGAAAGACTTCATTGGGTTAATTTAACATGCAGTTTACAGATATAAATACAAAAGTTGTATTTAGCATATGTTTATTTCCTATTAGTCAAGCAACTAGAATTCTAGTTATCTAATTTCCACTATTTACTATCTGGGCAACCTTAGGCAGGTCATTTAAACTCTCTAAGCTCTGACCTCCTCTGTAGAAAGGTGACAGCTAATATCAACCTGTTTTCCTGTGGTGGTCAATGCAGGTGTTAACGTATGTGAAAAGCTCTGTAAAGAGCTAGATAAATGGAAAATACTGAATCCGAGGTCTAGTTTAAGACTTCCTGAGATGAAAAGATGTTTCAGAAATACTAATTTTTATGTATTCCCAGCGCCTTGCAAAAAATATAACAATATAGCATGAAGATTAAGAACGCAGGTTGTAGAGACAGACTGTTTAGTTCAAATTCTAGCTTTGCCATTTGTAAGATGTGTGATCCAAACAAGCAACTTACTTCTTTGAGTTCATTAACAGAATAAGGATAACAATGGTATGGAACTCAAGGAAAAGTGTAAGCATTCAATAAATGAAAATTTTATTACTATTAATATCTTAAAGGAAATGCAGAATTCCAATTCTACCTTAAAAAGTGGTCATCAGATTGCAATTAAAAATTACATCAGATGGCAATGAAAAAGGTACTATATAAAACAGTCAACCACAATTAGCACATTATGCCATATGGCTATTTATTTATGCTAAAATTCTTGACAAGACAACCAGAAAAAAAGAAAACTTACATGATTTCAAGAAGATTAATTTAGCAAAAGTCTTCAGAAATCATATGCAATAGTCAATCCCCAGCTGTTTATCCTGGCCATAGAAGAAAAGAGATTTAAATACTGAGGCTTTTCAGCACCAGCTGCTTCCCTCTTTATGATGATAAAAATACAAAGTAAAAAGTAGAAAAACTGAGCATTAGCTATCTGCTTCTCACTAAAGAAGCACTGCATGTTACAAATCTAGTCATATTCTTTCAAAATACACAAACGCATTAGCATAGCAACCAAGACCTTTGTGAGGTCCGCAAACCATTCTCACTCTCTTTCCTCCAGGCAGCTGCCTACAAGCCACCCCGTTCCAGCTCATTAATTACAATTCATAACTTCAGGACCCATGCACTGCAGCAGCTACAGCACAGGGAGCAAAACCTCTGCGAGAAACTCTTTCTAGTCAGAAAACAGGGAAGAGGGGCCCAAGTGAACCAGAGAATGTGTAGGGAATTAATCCCTGGTTCGGGGGAGGGGTTCTGTCTTTTTTTTTTTTTCTCTTGACTCTGCCCCAAGGACAGGCCCCAATTATAAGATGAAGCAGCACCAGTGCAGGTAGTTAAAACTGGAAAATAAATTCTGTTTTTCTGGGCAAAAGCATATGGAAAGGGGACCTCCGTAGTCCAAAGAAGAAAGGAAGAATGCCCATTATTTTTTTCACTCTTTTCTCTATTCACTTTGTCCCAACAGCAGACCCTGAAGAGTGTGTGCAGCTGTGATAGCAGAGCAGGCAGCTACAACTCTGAGAGAAATCCTGTCTTTCTGGACAGAGGACCAGAAAGAGGAGACCCAATGAAGCAGAGAATAAAGAGGCAATCCCTGAAAGGAAGAGCTGGAAAAGCAAATCCCTTAACTAAATCTGTGTTTGAACTAGCACAAATACAGAGCTCACCCTTCATCAGCATATGCATGGAACAGACCCAAGTAGCAAAGCGAAGGCTTTCAGGGCAAAACTACAATTAAAACTACCACCCAAGTCCCAGCATGGCCCATGAGTGGCACACAGTCAGGACAGACGCAAAGCAACATAGGAAAGGCAACTGACATTGGAACTACTGCACACTGAAGACGAGACAGAACTTGCAGTCTGAATCTAACAGGTGACTGCTTACTACTAAAGAAAAAAATAATGATAAATAAATAAATAATAATAAATGTTTAAAAGATCAACACTCTCCAGAGGAGTTTAACAGGATCCAGAGTCTCACAACCTGACATTCAAAATGTCAAGGACCAATCCAAAATTACTCAACCTGAAAAGAACAAAAAATCGTTACCACATCTCAAAGAAAAGACAATCAGATGTTGAAATTACCAGACAGAGCCTGTAAAGGAGCTATTATAACTGTGTTCCATGAGGTAAGGTTAAACACACTTTCTTTTTTTTTTTTTTTTAATTGATTATTTTTCCATATTTATTTATAACCATCAATAGCACTGTTACTTTTTTCTTTTTTCAGTTTTTTTTTGTTTGTTTGTTTTTTAAACTTTGGGTTTATTTATTTATTTTTGGCTGTGTTGGGTCTTCGTTTCTGTGCGAGGGCTTTCTCTAGTTGCGGCAAGTGGGGGCCACTCTTCATCGCGGTGTGCAGGCCTCTCACCATTGTGGCCTCTCTTGTCGCGGAGCACAGGCTCCAGACGCGCAGGCTCAGTAACTGTGGCTCACGGGCCCAGTTGCTCCGTGGCATGTGGGATCTTCCCAGACCAGGGCTCGAACCCGTGTCCACTGCATTGGCAGGCAGATTCTCAACCACTGCGCCACCAGGGAAGCCCATGATGCTGATTTTTAAGGCTAAATCATAATGGGCAAAATGGCTTCTGCCCAGTGTTCTCACTTTGTCTGGACATGCGCCTTTGGAGTCCTGAGCTACCAAGTAAGAAGTCCAACTACCTTTAAAAGGTAATTTTTACATAGTTTTTCACCATGCTAGAAAAACTATGTAAAAAGAGAGAGAGATGCCCCAGCTATTCCAACACACAGCTATTCAACTACTCCGAGCCAAGGTGCCATTCATGTGAGTGAGTCTTCAGATGATTCCAGCCTTTAGCTTTCAAGGTGTACCAGCCAATGTCAAGGAGAACAGTCATAGGCTATTCCAGGCAAGCCCTTCCCAAACTGCAGATTCATGCAAAGTAAATACTATTGTTATTTTTAGCCACTAAACTTTGAGTAGTTTGTTACACAGCATCAGATAACCATACATTGATAAAAATGTGCCTTTAATAAAAATTAAAGGCCTTTTGCTCTTGAAAGACTCAACTGAGAAAATGAAAAAGCAAACCACAGACTCACAGAAACTATCTGCAAAAATATATCTGACAAAGCACTTGCATTCAGAATATATAAATAATTCTTACAACTCAAAAATGACATATAACCAAACAAATTAAAATGAGCAAAATATGTCAACAGACCCTTCATCCAAAGAAAAAAGATATGTACACCCATACATATAGTATATTCATTTATAATATGTATGCATGCACATATGTGTGTATATATTGTGTATGTACATATACACTCATAAACACACAACATACATATACATGAATGGGCAAAAAGTCAACAGAAAGATGTTCAACATCATTAACTTTTACGGAAATGCAAATTAAAACGACAAATAGATACTACTACACATGCACAAAAATGGCTAAAAATACTAGAAAGAATAACAACAGCAAGTGATAGTGGGAATACGGAGCTACTAGAACTCTCATACGTTGCTGGTGGGAACACAAAATGGTACAGTCGCTTTGGAAAACAGCTGGGCAGTTTTCTATGAAGTTAAACATAAACTTACCATAAGACCCAGCAATTCTATCCCTAGGTATCTACCAAAGATAAATGAAAACATATGTCCATTTGTATGAATTGTAGAAAAGCCAAAATTACAGTGACAGAGAGCTTATCAGTGACTGCTTGGGACCCGAGAGATATGGGGGCAGGGAACTGACTGCAAAGGAAAAAGTGAGACTTTTTTAGGGAAGAAATTCTGTTTGATTATGGTTGTAGTCACATAACTATAAACATCTGCCAAAACTCATCAAACTGTACACTTAAAACAGGTGATAATCATTAAATATAAAGCTGTTAAAAAAAAAAACGCACACCTGTCCCTCTCCCCAGAGCAGTTCCCAACTAATTGGTAACTTAATCATCACCAACCATTAGGAAAAACCTGGGTACTACTCTAATGACAAATTTCATAGGAAGAATACATACATGCTTTAGATACAGATTTCATCTCAAATTCATATAAACTGGGGGCACAGGTAGAGGATGACCAAGCAGAAGAAAATTAGCAATAACACTAAAGCCAACAATAAATGCAAGAGATGAATAATCTAGGAAATATACAGTCTGTATGTCACACTCAGAGGAAGACTTAGGGATCCAGGAAGAGTAAATTGTTATGAAAACTCCACATTCCACACAAAATTCTACATTATCACCATTTAGGAACCACTGCCTTATTATACACTTAACTTGATAATTACGGAAAATAAGTACTATATATACAACTGGGCAACTGGCAAACAAAAATCACCAATCTCACCTTCACTTGCAGATGAATGTTCTTGTACCTGTGTTTTCCAACCACTATTTGCCCAAGCAGAAACTTGAGTCATCCGTGAATCTTTCTTTTCTCTCAACAACCTATAATACTTGTTATGAGTAATATTTATTATAGCATTTTACTTATAATACTTATTAGAGTATAATACTTATTAGAGTAATTACCTATTCATCTAAAATTCTCACTAGACCATAGGCTATATTTCACTCATCATTATACCCCTAGCATCTAACACCTCAGAAACACTTAATTGTTCAATGAATGCAAGAATTAAGAACTAATGAATAAGTAGTTATTTGGACTATGTCAAGTAAGCACTTATTTATTGATAGTTTGGGGGTATGTGCTTTACCAAGGTGTGAACAAATATGTCCCAAACTATATTATAACAATTTCAAATGCTGAATGTATAACTCATTAACCTTTCATGTTAATGAAATCAACTTGATCTTTTTAGACATCACAAATGTCATAATCTGTTTTCATTCACTACACAGGAAATATGCATTACATATGGAGACAATGGACGTTAGCAATGGTTTTAAGGTTACAAAGAATGTTATTTCTGTTTATAGATGCGGGTTGGTTTAAGTTATCCAGAAATTTAAACAATAAGCAGATGGTTTGTTTCCAAATTGATAGCAGTCATCCGGCTCTAAAGAAGAGTATACTTTTGTAAATACATGTTCTGTCATGTTCTATCCAATGTGACATGATGAAATAATGTACTATGTTATGTTCTGCTTTTCCTCTTTGAACATAATAAAACTTAAGAAAAGCATGGATTTTCCCCCCCACAATGTTATCTTCTTAGACTTAGAGTCAAAACAAACTAAGAAAGGATAACAACAAACAAAAATAAACCCACAAATGCTGAGATTTAGAGGTAGATTTCAATTCTGTTTCAAAACAAAATAAGAGTTGAGTCACTCAGAGTTTTCTCAATCATTAAATGGTGATATTAAATATAATAATTGAGAGTGTTTAACTTCAAATTTGAGAGTGGGGAATAAAGAATTATATCTAAATTTGATTTTTTCATTTCATTAGCATATAAAATATTTTTAAGTAGGCAAGATTAGCATATGTAATAATCATTAGATGATTATACAACATCCCTCCACTTCCTTCAATTCCCTCCTCTATTCTAAAAAGATGCTGATTTTGTTTAGGTAATCTACCTTCTTTTACAAGGCTATTAACTAAATCAGTAATGTCAATCCCATTCCTCTTGTCAGTGATTTTTTTAGATACAGGCATATGACATCAGAGATAAAGAAGGCAATTCCATAATATTAAAGAGGTCAATTCATCAAGAGGACATAATAAACTTAAATGTTTATGGATCTAAAAACAGATATTCAAAGCATATGAGTCAAAAATTGATACAACTGGGACTTCCCTGGTGGCGCAGTGGTTACGCATCTGCCTGCCAATGCAGGGGACATGGATTCGATCCCTGGTCCGGGAAGATCCCACATGCCACGGAGCAACTAAGCCCGTGCGTCACAACTACTGAGCCTGTGTTCTAGAGCCCGCGAGCCACAACTACTGAGCCCGCGTGCCACAACTACTGAAGCCCGCGCACCTAGAGCCCATGCTCCACAACAAGAGAAGCCACCGCAATGAGAAGCCTGCACACCACAACAAAGAGTAGTCCCTGCTTGCTGCAACTAGAGAAAGACTGAGCGCAGCAACGAAGACCCAACGCAGCCAAAAAGTAAGTTAATTAATTAATTTTTTAAAAAAAATCAAGCAATGTAATTCACCATACTAAACTTAAAAAAGAAAACTACACGATTATCTCTAGAGATATGGAAAAAACATCTGATATAAACATCTATTCCTAATAATAAAAACTAGGAACAGAAAGGGACGATCTCAAACGAAAAAGGGCATCTACAAAAAATCTATAGCTAACATATTTAAGGGTGAAAAGATTGAATACATTCCCCCTAAGATCAGGAATAAAGCAAGATATCAGCTTGATTTCTATTCAATATTATAGTGGAAGTCCTAGCCAGTGCAATAACACAAGGAAAAGATATAAAAGGGATCCAGATTACAAAGGAAGAAGTAAAATTTTCTTTATTTCTCCACATGACATTCTAATAATAGCTAAAAACCCAATAAACAACTTTTCCATTTTAGAAAAGGCAAAACTATAAAGACAGTGAAAAGATCAGTGGTTGCAAGGGACTAATGAATAGGTAATTCACAGGGGATTTTCAGGGCAGTGAAACTATTCTACATGATACTGTAATCATGGATATATGACGTTATGCATTTGTCAAAACCCATAGAACTGTACAACAGAAAGAGTGTACCCTAGGGTAAACTATGGGTTCTAGTTAAAAATAATGTATCAATATAGGCTCATCAACTGTAACAAATGTGCCACACTAATGAGATGTTAATAATAGGGGAAAAGGGAAGGGGAGAATGTGGGAACTATCTGTACTCTCTGTTCAATTTTTCTATAAACCTAAAACTGCTCTGAAAATTAAGTCTAGTTTTAAAAAGTATATAGGTACAAACTAAAAAGAAAATGAAAGGTCATATACCAAGGTAAAAAATAAAAGAAAAAACTCTTTAACAAAACTAAATTAGAAATAGCACCTTTTTTACAACCAAATTAATTTAATAAAAAACCAAAATATGAGTGAAGTTAGATGACAATGTGAATTTAAACTCATTTAAAACATCTAACACTTACTCATTCCATACTAGAGTATTAAGAGTCATTAACAGCGACTATAATAGCCAGATATGCAGTCCAATCTCTACAGGCCATGAAAAGGACAGTAAGGAAAGAAGGGGCAAAAACAGAAGGAGGAATTGCAAATATGGAAGCCCATTCCCTTTCCATGATGTCAGGATTTCAGTCAGATGATTTCCAAAATATCAGTAGAACATTAAAGAGTTATGTCCTAACATCCAATCTGTTCATCTAAGTCTTCCCAGAAAAAATTAGAAATAGAAACTGTATGTCCTTTACCACCATCACTACCATCATTATCATGAAATTTATTGACAAACATAAAAGCAAAAGGTCAATGAACCAAAAATCGTTTAGTAGTAGGATTTAAATAGCCTGAGTTCTGGATGACATCACTGAATCCTGGAACTGCTACTCTCGAGACTCCTTGTAATTTATTTTAAAATTAAATGTACTTATACTTAAGTCACTTGCAGATGGGTATCCAGCTAATTGCATCCAAATAAATCTATAAGCCTAGTGAAGAACTTGCCTCAGAATTTGTTAAAATGAAATCTTTATCTCGGAGTGAAACTCTGGATTTATTTATCAATCCTTAAATATTCTGAGTTCTAGATGTCTGGAAAATTATAAAATAATTTCCTAAATATTTATATTTTATAAATTTGGGGCTTGGGCTTCCCTGGTGGCGCAGTGGTTGAGAATCTGCCTGCTAATGCAGGGGACACGGGTTCGAGCCCTGGTCTGGGAAGATCCCACATGCCACGGAGCAGCTGGGCCCGTGAGCCACAAGTACTGAGCCTGCGCGTCTGGAGCCTGTGCCCCGCAACGGGAGGGGCCGCGATAGTGAAAGGCCCGCGCACCGCGATGAAGAGCGGTCCCCACACCACGATGAAGAGTGGCCCCCACTTGCCGCAACTAGAGAAAGCCCTCGCACGAACCGAAGACCCAGCACAGCCAAAATAAATAAATAAATAAATAAAAATAAAAGTAGCTATAAAAAAAAAAAATTAAAAAAAAAAACAAAAAAAACTAGGTTTAAAAAAAAAAAAAAAAAATTTGGGGCTTATTTTTATCAAAGAAAAAATGTAAACAGTTTTATATTTTTTGTGACAGAGAGAATAAGGAACATGTATAACAAAAAATAAACTGTGCTGATAATACAAACCTTGCTGTTCCTTTCATCTATAGCTATACCACTAATAAGTTTTTTAAAAGGAAAGTAGAGGTTACAAATCATAAAATCAGAAAGTGAGAAGATACGAAAACCCCAAACACTCAGTGTTAAGCCAGAACTCTAAGAAAAATAAACCTAAAGCTACTTAATTTCCAAACAGGAAACCGCATGGGCATTTGGAAGAAATAATTCACTTAAGTTTCTTAGAACCAACCTGAAGCTCCCATGCCACACAGTATTCCAGTATATGAATACTATACAATTTGCTCATCTATTTAACTGCCGGTGGATCCTTGAGTTGAATTGAGTTTTTATAATTATGAACATGCTGCTCAAATTATTCTTGTTGGTTTCTCCTGTTATACATGAGTACTCTACTTTAAGTATGTACTCTAGTACATACTTAAAGAACGGATTGACGAGGTGTAGGATGTGTGTATATTCAAATTATTAAAAAGTACCAAATTGTTTTCTAAACTGTACTAATTCGCACTCCTACCAGCAACAGATAACAGTTATTATTTCTAGCAATATTTTTCTCAAGGTTAACAAAAGAAAGTTCATCAAGTATCCTGTAAGAATCTAACGAAACTATGGAATGAAATTATTCATTTCTTCACATACTGACTACCTATATAATGGTACCATACATGTGGTAGGAACTCACTAATCAAAAGCATTTCCTTAGCCTTCTCCTAGTAGCAAAATCATAGACATTTGCTCTGCTAAAGATTCTCTTATTACAAGTAATAGAAACCTACAAAAAAAAAAAAAAAAAAGTACGTATTAAGTTGAAACAGCTGGAGCAAAGATCTAGCGTCAGAGGAGTAGAAGGTTTGAAGGAAATATGTATACACACATATAGACACACACACACAATCATATCTCTAACATGCACACACACATGCACAATTAAGACTAGGGAAAAAAGGTGCTGTCAAAGTGTATAGGGGCTATAGTTTTGTTTCCAGCTCTAATGTTCTTAACAGGAATTTATAAAAGGTTAGAAGACAAGAGTTTTACTATACAACTGTATCTCCAGCAATTTCTCTCTTAACTATGTAACCAACTCAGAGAATAACTGGGACTAGACACAATAAAGCCAAAGTAAGACTCTAGAACCAGCATGATCAGATAGTCGGAGAACTTACTTATCTGCCTATTTGGATTTAAGAGATGTTGAAAGTCCCTCTCACCTCCAAAACAGACCTTCATTTCCTCTCACAGTGCCTGAAACCACATTTGCATTATTGAATTTTGTTGGATATTCAGGATTTTTCATTCATTAACAAATATTTGCATTGAGCTGCAAATATCTCTGGACACAGGAAACTTATGAAAAATTAGCTGACAAGGATAGGCACCTGAAGAAAAACAGAAATAGGAACAGAGATGCTGAAAAAGAAGGTGGGAGAGTACCAAACACAAATTTTGCCTACTTTCGCCATTTTACTGATATCTGGCCCCCAAATTACGGCTGTCTTTAATTGACTGGAAATTTCATCTAATGAAGACCAATATCCTAAATTGGCATAAACTTTTGTTTGGGTTTGTTTATTGTTATAACTTTCCAGTATGTTCTACCAAATTACAATTATTTCTAACTACATTAAGAGTACAATCAGGGGCTTCCCTGGTGGCGCAGTGGTTAAGAATCCGCCTGACAATGCAGGGGACATGGGTTCGAGCCCTGGTCTGGGAAGATCCCACATGCCGCGGAGAAACTAAGCCCGTGCGCCACAACTACTGAGCCTGTGCTCTAGAGCCCACGAGCCACAACTACTGAGCCTGCGCACTTAGAGCCCGTGCTCCACAACAAGAGAAGCCACCGCAGTGAGAAGCCCGCACACCGCAATGAAGAGCAGCCCCCGCTCACTGCAACTAGAGATAGCCCGCGTGCAGCAACGAAGACCCAACGTGGCCAAAAATAAATAAATAAATAAATATAAATAAAAATAAATAAATAAACGTCGGTGTTTACATTAAAAAAAAACAAGAGTACAATCATACAAGCTCGATTCCACACCTAACTTAAAATGAGAGAAAGAATTAGGGATAAAAACGGAGAAGCTCATAAAAAGAAAAAGTGATGTTTCAGATTCTGAAATGCTAGCGCTGCAGAATCTGAAGGCCATGAGTCTTGATTAGTCCCCAGAAAAGCCTGCTTATGGAGACTGTGTGGCTGGCACCCATGGAGCAAGTAACTTGGCATGAAAGGAACCCTTAGTATTTCGTATTAATTGAAGTAAGACATTTCAGAATCTGGCACTTCAATTGGTCAGTTCACACCAATTGAACACAATGCTAAACATTATCCTTAGACACCAAACAAATATTTAATGACCTATAAACAGTACCTCAATATTGAATTCTTTGTCTTATTTAAGTCGAAAGGAACCAGATTACCTTGTTATGGTTTTAACAAAGTAAACAGGAGTTGGAAAAAATCCAAAATTGCTCAAAGTTGCTCTCTATCAGGCTCAGGCTGTTAACAAACATATCGTAAACGAACTTAGCCCTTTTTATCTACACTTGTGTATGTGTTTTTAAAAAGAATGTAATAGATCCCAATTCTTAATCATTCTCCCTAAATCCACAATTTCTCATTATTTCCTGTACTAGTTTGCCTCTGCTGTTGACTTTTATTTCCATCACAGATTACTCTAATAGGAATTCAGAATCCAAACATAAATTTTATAAACACATACAGTATATATGCCTACTTAATAATCAAAACCAGCCTTCTTTAAATGTAATGTTTCCTTTCTAGTACTTCCAAATATGCATATACTTCATAGGGTCTTTATTTTATTAGAAATTTTTAAGACCAAAAATGGAAACCATGTCTTTTTAAAAACATCAGATTCATAATGGTACAATCAGTAAGTCCCTTTCTCCCACAAGTGTTTATATATACAAATAGTGTGCTATATGAATTAAAAAAATAGTACTTGTAAATCTATATACTGTTAGCAAGGACTAAATTTCTTTCTCAAAAAAAATTTTAAAAAAAGAAGCAGAAGAATACAGTATACTAAATTATTTGCTAGAAAGTTAAATAATGTAATTGCTTTAATTATGATCATTTAAACTATCATTTTTAATGAAAGGATGAATAATTATAACTGTTAAATAAAATGCTTTAAAATATTTGATGAAAGTGAAATAAAATTTAAGAAAAAAATTTTATACTATTATCTATGTAAAAATATCCATTTATGTACATAGGCACAATAGTCCAGACTTCTAAAGAGACAGCTATAAAAATTAAGTTTCAAGAACCTACTAATAAAGATGTGAATTATAATTATTTTTCAAAATAATTAATAAAGATTTATATTGATCCTGGGAATTAAAATGCTCTATATGTGCATACCACTTTAACAAATCACTTGCATAAATATGTTCTAAGATAATTTCTAACTCTAATTTAAAAAATGGTAAATAAATAAATAAATAAAATGGTTACCTTTCATCTGGACAAGGGATTTTAACCTGTTTTGCATCATGACCCCTAAGATGTTTGACTTAACACTCCCATGGGTGTTCCCAAGATTATGGTAATTAATGTCATGCTAGCTGTAATTCATTCCTTTGTTTCACTCAAAAAACTGTATCAGGATGCAATTCAGGGAAAGTTATGCTACTAAAGAGATAATTATAATATTTTCACTAGTACAAGTAAAAATTTACTGGAGCATGCCTCATAGCAGATTTTAATACAATATTTTTCTTCATACAATTGCTGAAAGCAACTGATATAAGAGAAGGCGGGGTGGCAATGAGAGAGAAGGTATACTGATTACAAATTTTGCTTTGGTAAAAGAATAAAACAAATTAGTATAAATTTTAGCAGCTAACCAAAATTTGTCTATCTACATGACATTTAAATTTTCTAGAGCTCTTATAATCCTCTACAATAGCCTGAGAACTGGCCCTAAGGCTTCCAATACTGCTGCCCATCTCCCCTACAATTATTTCTTCCCAAATCAGCTAGAGTAACTATTTGAAAAGGCAGATCATATCCTATCACTCTTTTGTTTAAAAGTCTCCGATGGTTTTCTTAACGTATACACACTACAATATATAAAATAAGAAAACAAGGGCCTACTATATAGCACAGGGAATTATACTCAATATCTTGTAATAACCTATAACGGAAAAGAATCTGAAAAAGAATATATATACATATGTATGTATAACTGAATCATTTTTTCTGTATACTTGAAACTAACACAACATTGTAAATTAACTACACTTCAATAAAAAAATGCATAAAAAAGAATTTTTTAAAAGTCTCCAATGGTTTTCTATTAAATGTAAAATAAAATCTAAACTCCTTACTGTGGCGACAATGTCCTAATATGAACTGTCTTCTGCCTATTTTTCCAACCTCATTTTATACCATTCTGTCCACCTATAACAGTCTTCTTGGCTGTTGCCAAACCAAATGCACCAAGCTTGCTCCCAACTAGGGGTCTAATTTACTCACTGTCCACTCTCGCTGAACACTCTTCCCCAAGATCTTCTCAAGCTCTGGCTCATTAGAATACAGCTATGACTAAAATAAAATGTCTGCTCTGGAAGAGCTTATCAGTGTAATGCCAGAGAAATGCAAGAGAAGGGAGAAAGGAGAAAAGAAGCAAGTGGGGCAAGGGAGGGACACCATACTACAGTCACAAACTTAGTGCCATGGGACAACAGAGGAGAATATAACCTACTCTGGAGGAAAGATTTCTAAATTCAGATTTGTCACTGTCTTAGGTATATGACCAGGAAATAACAATGACACACACCAAGTATTAAGTGGGGACTATTCCATTTGACCCTCTGCACCACACAGAAGCCCCATGAGTGTGTATGATACAACAGATGTCATTGACAAAATTCAGGATGCTATTTAATTCATGAAGAATACTCCAGAGGTTACATTTGGGCTATGCCCCCCTCCTTCACTGTCCCCCAACCCTTCTATGGTTGTTTGATCTGGGATCAGATACACTACACCCGAAGTCGGTCAATCAGATTAGGGTAAAGGCAAAGGAGAAGAGGGTGGGGTGGAGATATTACAGCTGAGTCACTTTAATGATAGCATCATATTTTTAAAAAGGTGCTACTGCTGGGTTCCCCACAGCTGCCCTGGTTCCAGTCTTTCCTGAGACTTGATGGTTTAGTATGTCCTTCAATTCTGTGAGCCATCTCAACGTCCTTCCCTTAATCCCAATTTTTGTCTTAAGCTCACCAAATTGGTTTCTTTTATATAAAATCCAAGCAACTGTGAAACATTTGGAATATGCAATCATCCTAGTGAAAAGCTAAAACAGAGATTAAGGGTTATGGCTCTATTCCAAGTAGTGTGAAGTTACTACATATCTAAAGAACTACAGTGATATAGTAGGAAGAGAAAAACATTAGTGTCACTCACTTTCAGCTGCAGATTCAAGTCTAGATTCACACTATTTGCTACCTATGGGATGTGAGCTTGAACATGTAATTTAATGTTCTCTGTCTCCTAAACTACTGATGGCAGCCCTCATAGGGCTGTTTGAAGATTAAGCAAAATAACACACGTCAAGACACTCAGCAAAATGTCTGGAAGACAGTAGGGGCTCAATAAATGTTAATTCTCACCTTGTTTCCCAATAAGGATAAGATGTTTAATCAGAGAGTAAATGAAAAGCCAACTCTGGCTAGGGCAGGGGTTAGCAAATACAGCCATGGGTCAAATCCACCCCACCACCTGTTTTGGATGGCCCACAAGCTAAGAATGGATTTTACATTTTTAAGTAGAGTTGTACATTGAACACTGTGTGTGGTCCCAAACCCCCCACAAAACAATATGTTGAAATCACAACCGCTGGTACCTGTGAATGTGACCTTATTTTGAGATAGGGCCTTTGCAGATGCAATCAAGGTGAAGTCATTTCGCATTAGGGTGAGCCCTAAACCCAATGACTGGTATGACTGGCCTAAGAAGGCCATGTGGCGATGGAGGCAGAGATTGGAATAATGCAGCTAAAAGCCAAGGAATGTCAAGGATTAGCAGAAGCCACCTGAAACTGGAAGAGGTAAGGAAGGATTCCTCCCTAGAGACTTCAGAGGGAGCATGGCTCTGCCGACACCTTAATTTCAGGTTTCTAGTCTCCGAAACTGTGTGAAAATATATTTCTGTGGTCTTAAGCCACCCAGTTTGTGGTAATTTGTTATGGCAGCCCTAGGAAACTAATACAAATAGGTTTTCTTTTGAATCAAAAGAATAGCATTTCCCAACATATGAAAATTGTATAAAATTCGAATTTCATACACAGCCACACTCATTTACTGTGCACAGCCATGCTCATTTGTTTACATCTTTTCTATGTCTGTCCTACAATGGCAAAGTTGAATAGTTACCACAGAGACCATATCGCCCTCAAAACTGGAAATAGTTACTATCTGGCTCTATATAGAAAAAGTTTGACTATCCCTGGCCTTAAGCATTAGTGCCAAAGACATGAATAGGAGAGTTCTAAAATGGACCTGTGCCAGTTAAGAGATGACCAAGTACTAGCTGGAGAGGTTAAAAACCTAAAGGAACAAACAAACACAAGACCTAGGAATTTTTATCATGGGAAAATGGTTTAAAGTTTTAAAATAAATCAGGATTTGAAAAAAAAAACCAAAAACTAGCAAATCGCAAACGCGCTAGTCAAGAATAGTCTGACATGTCTTATTTTGTGAAATAAGTTAGATGACATTAGTCATTGTTATGGAGAAGCTGGGCACAGTAGAAGGACGTGGAATAAGACTACTAATTTGCATTATTGTGTATCATTTAAGATAGGCACAAAACATCTAGTAGAGGTCTCCTGAAAATAGTATCAAATGGAAGTGAAAAAATGATTTTAAAAAAATCAGACAGAGAGACACATCCTAGTCTTCTCTTCCCAGTCTAAATGTCAATTCTAAGCAATTAAAACTGTCTATTGACTAAACATTATAAAAATCTCCCAACTGGCCACATTATAAATCTATCCCTACTATAATCCATCCTTAAGAGTACTTTCATTACCATTGTCCTAAAATGCAAATTTTGATCATGCTATGGAACAACTGTAGTTAATTTTTTAATAAGATATTATTTAAATTCCTACACTCAGTATATAACATCCTTCACAATAAGACCCAAACCCCCATCCAGTCCCATTTCATACCACTCCTCAATATTCCAGAAGCTTCTCCTATATTTAACTTTGTTATATACACCTATAACACCCTAGGTTTCCCTCTTTGTAACACCCATTATGATTTTAATTACTGGTTTATTCTGCCACACTAAACTGAATTTTATGATAGAGGCATGTCTGTCAGGTTCACTATGATATGATATGATGTGATATGATATGATATACACAGCACTCAACACAATGCACATAGGTGCACAATAAGTATAAGTTGAATAAAGAATGAATAAATCGACAAGGATGACTAACTATGCCAGGACTCTGGACTCCATATTTTTGCACATAATGCTCCCTCTCTGTCTTGTTTACCTATCTGGAGAATTACCTTTGCCTTGTTTACCTATCTGGAAAAGTCTGTACTTATCCTTCACATGCAGCCTCCTCAGTAAAACCTGCCCTTACATTTCCCTGCAAACTGTTCTTTCCTCCACATTGCTAAAATAATATGTACCATATCATATTGTAATATATCTATTTACTGGTACTTAGGCTTCATTAAACCTTGAGTTTCTCAAGGACAAGAACAATGTTTTATTCAGTATTGTTTTCTCCAGCACTTAGCTTAATGTATGGAGCATGTGAAGAAGAAAAATGTATTTGCTGAGTACATAAATTAAAATCATTTCATAAATTTAAGACAACAAAGTTCTAAATCATAGAACAGTGTACATTTAAGTATTTTCTTCATTACAAGTTAATTTGTTTTAATAATTTATTGAACAGTGCTTTAAACAATTGTGATTGCATATTTTAGTTTAAATAAAATTTGTAAATGAATGAAATTTCATCTCCTGTTGTAAATTATTATAGCAATAATACAACCCACTATAAGACTCAAAATATTTAGAATAAAATCTAAAATTCTTTTTTCACCAACATTTCTGTTTAGAGATATTAACAATAATTAAGCCATCAAGCATGTCAAATAATCCTTTCTCTACACATTTATGTATGTACATATGAATATATATGCTATGTTTGAACACATGATATAAATGTTAACAGATATTAATCATAAATTATACCAATCCTATTGAGATAGTTTAACTTAAACGCATCCAAAATAAACGTCACAACTTAATTGCAATTTTCTAATATCTAGAATCAGTTAAGTTCAGGAAAGTTTGTAGAAGGCCACCCAGTAATAAACACAAAATAAATTGTGTCTGCTGTCCTGTTAGTGATAATTTTTTATTGCTAACTCAGTTTCAGATGTCAGAGTAATGACTTCCATATTCTGATTAAAATGCAAATTGAAGCCATATGTTAGAAAAGCATAGGCTTTCAATGTCACTGCTTTCTGACTTTAAGCACAATAAAAGTAAGTTTATAAAGGCTAACAATTACCCAGATGAATTCTGTTGATTCTAGATGTAGAAAATATGGAATTTTACATTGCAAACTATGTCAATACACGAAGCTGTAGCACACCAATTAACAGCTACGGTCATATATACACACACATATATACGTATATATGTATGTATATGTAATTGGTGGGGGTGAAAATTATAAAACAATATGAAACTTGACTAATCTTAAAACAGAATGAATCTTAATTGGTCTGATTTTCTTCAAAAGTGAAAACTGAAAAGTGATTTTATAAACCTGTTTTTAATCTTCAGATTTGCTAAAGTAACTAAAATTAACCTATATTCTTAGAAAAATGAAAAGTAAACAATAGACTGATATTTTTGTTTTATTTTGCCAATGCATTAAATAAACCAAATTCTACATAAATCAATTTAATGTTTAATGGATTTCTAAGACTATGCTACAAGTTTCCCAAAGATCTTCTTAGACTGAGATTCAAAAAATGACCAGCCCAATAATTAATTTAAATATTACAGGCTTTGCTCTTTTTCATTTTCATTTGTGACATTAAACTAAAATTGCTGTGTGCATAAAACTTTCTTTTGTTTTGAAAGGAAAATTTTGAAGTTATAAGAAAACTTCTCTTATAAACAGCACTCCCAAAAATGCTGCATCATCTATTTAAGAGTGAACATTTCTGGGAGTTTGCTGGCAGTCCAGTGGTTAGAACTCTAGTGCTTCCACTGCCGTGGCCCGGGTTCAATCCCTGGTCGGGGAACTAAGATCCTGCAAGCCACGCAGCGTGGCAAAAAGAGTGAATATTTCTAAATTTGAAGTGTTTCTACCTAATATCAGCTAGACGTAAAAAATTAATAGAAAAGTCAATGCCAGCTAAGCTTACACAATTTACAGACATCAAAGGTAGTAAACTCAATGTAAATATAGTTCCATTGCATAAGGAAAAAAGTGAAGGTGACTATAAAAGTGTTTACCGAAAAAAAGAAAGACTGGCAAGAGGTAAGGTAGGGATAAACCATAGCTCTCAAGACGAATAAAATCACTTTATTTTACCTTAAAAAATGTTCAACTTGAAATATGGAGAAATCTTTAAAGCATAAAGTTATTAAAGACATTTCCAATGTAGAGAAAAACATCTATAAACTAAAATAATCTCAAATATAGGTTAATAATTAACTTATTAATAAATAAGATGGTACTAAAATGTCACAGACCTTGAGCATTATTAATGAATTTTTTAAACAAAATAATGGACAGTATAGAAAGATCTGGCTTATAAAAATCTCTTTTAAAAAGCAAATAAGTTTCTTTAATACATTTTTAAAGCTACGACATAATTTATATCATTAAGTGCCTAATCAGTCCCCATTTTTTATAAATTCATTTCCAGGGCTTCTCTTATCAAGCTCAACATTCAGTGTTCCTCCAAACTTCTTCTTCTGTTTGAGTTCAAGGATAATGAATAAAAGTGACTATGCATGAATATACTGGACTATGGTCAGTGGTCTATTCTAGACTTCCATTTTTCTAGCTATTTGTATGACTAACTCATTTGCCAAAGCCTCTGTTGTAAAAGTAATGTGCCATTACAAGTACTGCATCCTTGGTTGACTAATCTGTACAATTACTTTCATACACTGTATAGATATGTCCCTCAGCTTGCAATCAGCATCAGTATTGTTTCTTTTGCTCTTCTTATTCACAGTAGTCCGTAACACATTTTAAAACAGCTTAAGTGTTACGTTGTAGTCCATGATTCCAACATAAACAGCTCAGTGAAGAGCTTAGAGAAAGCCCTACATTCCCACCAATAAAATTTTACCTTGTCAGTACAAACTACAACTCACTGACACTTGGAGGAAACTTTAAAAAGCAATCTCAGCCCTGTGGACTGTCTAACATACTGACTGGCAGAAGAATGTTTATTTTATTTTCTATACTTGGGCTGGTAAGCCACATTCTAAGTAGTTTTTTTTTTCCTTAATTAAATAAGAATTTTTAAAAGGACTTTAGAAGGTCCACATTATCTAAGAATAATTAAAACCAAAAAACACCCACAAAGAGAATTTTGGTTGACTTAAAACAAGGACTAAAATTTCAGAGTAAATAGTGAGGAAATGGTTTAACTTGAAAATAAAGCTAAATTTCAAAATGTTTCTTCAGCTGTTAACTGCCAGGTCCACATTTCCCAGTGATTTAATTTTTTCATAAATACTAACTTTTAGGGGCTTCATGAAATGCTGTATCTTCTACAAGACCTGCAATTTCATTCTCCAATGATCTGCATTGAACTTGCATTGAATTGTCAAATGTCAACAACAGACTGACAAGGACGATGACAATGCTAACCTAAAAGACTGGTTTGAGTAACGACTAGTGAATTTTTTGTGTTATACTACTTCTGGCTATTCTATATATCCTAACAGCAGTGATCTTTTTTTCTAACATCTTTATTGGAGTATAATTGCTTTACAATGGTGTGTTAGTTTCTGCTTTATAACAAAATGAATCAGTTATACATATACATATGTTCCCATATCTCTTCCCTCTTGCATCTCCCTCACACCCTCCCTATCCCACCCCTCTCGGTGGTCACAAAGCACTGAGCTGATCTCCCTGAACAGCAGTGATCTTGATAATGAGAGCTCCCAACCCATAACACATCTGGGTAAAATAATAATAATAAATAAAATTCAAAAAAAAATAATAGTAATAGTAGTAAAGAAGAGGAAGAGAAAAACAAAGTCAGACAATATAAAAGTGAATATTTCAAGTCCAACTTCAACTGGCCACCATAACTTACTTTAACTATTTATGATTTTAGTTATTCAGCTGAGTTATCACCAGAAATCTATATAATATGCTTGTATATTTTTTTGTCCAGCTTTATTGCTATATAATTGAAATATACTTGAAACTTGTGTAAGTTTAAGGCATACAATGTGATGATTTCATATACATATATAATGCAAAATGATTACCACAATAAAGTTAGTTAACACCTCCATCACCTAACGTAATTACCTTTATTTATTTTTATTTATTTATTTATTTTTTTTTTAATATACAATGGAATATTACCTTTATTTTTATGGTGAGAACATTTAATATCTACTATCTTAGCAACTTTAAAGTATATAATACAATATTGTTATCTATAGTCACAATGCTATAAATTAATCCTCAGAACTTATTCATCTTATAACTGGAAGTTTGTATCCATTGACCAACATCTCCCCATTTCCCCCACTCTCCCAGCCCATGGCAACCACCATTCTACTCTGTTTCTATAAACGTTTGCTTTTTCACATATAAGTGAGTTCAAACAGTATTTACCTTTCTCTCACTTATTTCACTTAGCATAATGCCCTCAGTATCCAACCTAGTTGTTCCAAATGGCATATTTCCTTCTCTTTTATGGCTGAATAATACATACATACAAACATACATACACACACACACACACCCCACATTTTCTTTATCCATTCATTCATCAAGAGACACATAGGTTCTTTAAATATCTTGCTATTGTCAATAATGCTACAATGAACATGGAAATGCAGGTTATCTCTTTAAGATAGTGATTTCATTTCCTTCAGCTCTATACCCAGAATTACAATTGCTAGATCACATGGCAGTTCTATTTTTAATTTTTGAGGAACGTCTATACTGTTTTTCATAGTTGCTACCAATTTTCATTCTCAGCAGCAGTGACAAGGGTTCCCTTTTCTCCACATCATTGTCAACATTTGTTATCTCTGGTCTTTTTGATAATGGCAATTCTAAAAGATGTGAGGTGATACCTAACTGTGGTTTTGACTTGCAGTTCCCTGATGATTAGACAGACTGAGCATCATTTCATGTACCTGTTAGTCATCTGTATATCTTCCTTGGAAAAGTGTGTAAGGTTTGTTTTGTGACCTAACATATGGTCTATCCCAGGGAATGTTCCATGTGCTCTTCAGAAGAATATCTTTTCTGCTGCTGTTGGATGGAATGTTCTGAAAATATCTGTCAAACACATTTTGTCTATAGTGTTGTGTCCATTTCATCTATAGTCCAACGTTTCCTTACTGATTTGCTGCCTGGTCTATCCATTGTTGAAGTGGCATACTGAAGTCCCCTGTCATTGTTGTACTGTTGTCTATTTCTCCCTTCAGTCTGTTGGTTTCTTCTTAACATATTATGTGCTCCAATGTTGGGTGCATATGTATTTACTCTCTTGATGAACTGACTCCTTTATCATTACAGAAGAACCTTCTTTGTCTCCTCTTACAGCTTTTGACTAACATCCATTTTGTCTGATTTAAGTATAGCTACTCATACTCTTTTTTGGCTACCATTTGCACAGGACATCTTTTCCATCCCTTCACTTTGAGCCTGTATGTGTCCTTAAAGCTAGAGTCTCTTGTAAGCAGCATATAACTGAGTCTTGATTTTTTACCCATTCATCCACTCTATGTCTTTTGAGTAGAGAATTTATTACAGTTACACTTAAACTAATTATTGATAAGTAACGACTTACTAATGCCATCTTATTATTTTCTGGCTGTTTTATAGTTCCCTGTTCCTCTGTTCTTCTCTTGCTGTATTCCTTTCTGAATTAATGATTTTTTGTACTGTTTTGCCTTGATCCCCTTCTCTTTATCTTCTGTGTGTCAACTGTAGGTTTTTAGTTTGTGGTTACCATGAGGCTTACATAAAATATTTTATAGATATAACAGTCTATTATACACTGTACACTTGTTAACAACTTAACTTCAATCACATACCAAAAAAACTACCATTTTAGTCGCCACATATTTTATGTTTTTTGATAACAAAATTTACATCTTTTTATATTGTGCATACCTTAACAAATTTTTGTAGCTATAGCTATTTTTAATACTTTAGCCCTTTAACCTTTATAACAAGGTTAAGTTGTTAACACAACACCATATTACAGTACTAGTATTCTGAATTTGACTGTATACTTACCTTTACCGTTTGGTTATATATTTTCATACGTTCTCATGTTACTAATTAGTGTCCTTTCTTCTCAGCTTGAAGAAGTCCTTCCCTCATTTCTTGTAAGACAGGTCTAGTGGTGATTAACTCTCAAGTTTTGTATTTTGGGGGGTTTTTTCGTTTTTGTTTTTTTTTTTTAATTTTATTTTTGGCTGTGTCGGGTCTTGGTTGCAGCATGCAAGATCTTCGTTGCTGCATGCAGGATTTTTCATTGCAGTGTGCGGGCTTCTCTCTAGTTGTGGCGCATGGGCTCTCTAGTTGTGGCATGTGGGCTCCAGAGTGTGTGGGTTCTGTAGTTCTGGCGTGCAGGCTCCAGAGCGCGTGGGCTCTGTATTTTGCGGCATGTGGGTTCTCTACTTGAGGCACACGGGCTCAGCAGTTGTGGCGCGCAGGCTTAGTTACCCTGTGGCACGTGGGATCTTAGTTCCCCAACCAGGGATAGAACCCATGACCCTGGCACTGGAAGGCGTATTCTTAACCACTGGACAACAAGGGAAGTCCCAAGTTTTGTGTGTTTTGGAAATTCTTCATCTCACTTTCATTTCTGAAGGACAAGTGCCAGGGAAAGTATTCTTGGCTGGCAGGGTTTTTTTGGTTTTTTGGTTTTTTCTTTCAGCACTTGGAATATATCATCCCACTCTCTCCTGGCTTGCAAGGTTTTTGCTAAGAAATTTGTTGACAGCCTTATGGGGTTTCCTTTGCACGTAGGAATTTTTTTTTTCTCTTGTCGCTTTTAACATTTTCTTTGTATCTTTGATTTTCAACAACTGTATCATAATGTGTCTCAGAGAAGATCTCAAGTTAAATTTGTTTGGGGATCTATTAGCTTCATGAAGTTGGATTTCTAAATCTCTCCCCATATTTGGGAAGTTCTCATCCATTATTTCTCTAAATAAGCTTTCTGCTGCTTTCTCTTTCTTTTCTCCTTCTGGCACTCCAATAATGCATAGATTGTCTCTTTTAATGGTATCCCATTTTTCACATAGACTTTCTTTACTCTTTTTCATTCATTTTTCTTTGTTCTCCTCTGATTTGATTTCAAAGGTCCTTTCTTCCACTTCACAGATTCTTCCTTCTGCTTAATCCAATCCAGCGCTG
Organism: Balaenoptera musculus; assembly: GCF_009873245.2. Classification (NCBI taxonomy): domain Eukaryota; kingdom Metazoa; phylum Chordata; class Mammalia; order Artiodactyla; family Balaenopteridae; genus Balaenoptera; species Balaenoptera musculus. The sequence continues at coordinate 44,606,175 of NC_045792.1, forward strand.
ATGAGCTCTACTGCAATTTTCATTGCGTTCACTGACTCTTCAACTCCAGAATTTGTTTGGTTCTTTTTTATGATTTCTATCTCTCTGTTAAGCTTCTCATTTTGACCATATATGGTTTTCCTGATTTCACTGAACTGTCTTTCTGTGCTTTCTTATAGCTCACTGAACTTCTTTAAAACACTTATTTTGAATTCTTTGTCTGGCAAATTGCAGGTCTTCATTTTGGGGGGTTCGTTAGTGGAAAGTTGTTCCTTTGGTGGTGTCATGTTTCCTTGATTTTTCATGTTCCTTGAAGTTTGCTTTACTGTCTTCACATTTGAAAATGCAGTCACCTCCTCATTCTTTACTGACTTGCTTCAGGAGAGAAATACCTTCTGTCAGCCTTATTAGGGATTCTGAGGCTTTCACAAATCTCTTCTATGGCTATGACTGCTCTACTCTTCTTGTTTCTTCTTATGAAAGAATTCTTAAGCTTGAATGCCTTCTCTCATTCCTGCAGAGCCAGCCTCCTTACGTTTTCCCTAAGGTTGTGCTGAATGTTTAAGTGTGTGGTTTCTCCCAGACCCACAGAGTCAGGCTGGCTTTCTCTGCATGCTTAGCAGCCATCTGTAAAGGTTCATCCTCACCACCAACAGGAACAGGCATAAGGAGCCAACTACAGTGTGGGGGCATGTGTGGGTGAGGGGCACAGAGCACTAAGGATGCCCATGGGTCAACTGGGAAATCTGCAGGCAAGGCGTTCCAGCAGCTTCTAAGCAGGCTTCCTGGTAGAGTCCAACACATGGTCAGTAAGATCTATGTTCCTTTAATGCCCTTGGAGAGACCTACCTGCCACTCTCCCATCTTATCTTCTCTTTCTAGAACAGCCCACCACATCTCTCAATTTATCTTTGAGTGTTTTCCATCTATAGCTTTTGCTCTATTTTCTACACAATAACCTATTTCATCTTTCAGCCTTTCATTTTTATGAGTTTCTAAATCAATCACATTTTTTACTTCTGAGAATAACTTATTTCTCTAACTGCTTCTTTTACAAAAAAATCTATTCTTATTTTGTGACTGCTATATTTTCTCAAAATTCTCTGAAGAAATTTTTTTTTCAGGTTTGTTCCCATTGCTAAATTCTGTTTTCTCTCAAATTAAATGCTTGTTTGGTATGATCTATTTTGTGCTGTTCATTTTCTCAAAATGCCTGGTGGAACTTGTTGTATACTCATGTTTATGAATGAAAAACTAGGAGGATGCACACACACCAGAAATGTCCACTGCAGCAGCAGTTCTGGGGTTGTTTGCCCAACACTGTCCTTCTCTGAATGGGAAGCCAACTGTCAATTATATATGTAAACTAGGAATACTGACTGGCAGACTTCATCTGAACAGAATGAATATAGAGCAAATAAACTAGCCAAGAATGAGAGCTTCCCAAATGCTCAAAATCCTTTAATAAATTTTACTCCTGGATAAAGTTACCCCGAATCAAGCCCACTATTTTGGGGAAATGACTCCACTCTTCCAGATACACTCCTGCTGATTCCTGCTCATTTTCAAGCTCCCAGTTTGTGGTCTCTCCAGACTACTACAGTGAAGACTGTTTCCAACCTCTCCTGTAGCATTCACCTGTGAGTGCTAGACTGTGGTTTATTCCTCCCTGGATTTTTAGTTATTAGGATTTTAGTTATTAGGATTAGAATTCCAGTTTCCAGAAATTCATTAAAATCTCTAAGTCTATTGCAACATTTTTTAAGACTTCTTCCTTTTTGCAAATGTTTACTACCATTTCATTAAAATTTGAGAGAAAGGAGGGAAGGGCATAAGTAGTAAATGACTGCCCAGTCCACCACCTAGGACACAACTGAGTGTTTTCTTTCTCTTTCTAATAGATAACTTGTTATCAGGTGACATTGTCTCTGTATTGCAACCTATATTTCAGATGCAGACTAACCTAATAATCAATGTCTCTGATCAGTCTATAATCTGACTTTGATGTCGCACAGTGACATCGACAACAAATTCAGTGACATGGAAAACAAATTCAGTGACAAGGCAAACAAGTTCACGTTTTCTTTGTTTTCTTGCACACAAGCAGATAACCTCTATCTTATTTACCTGATAATTTCAGGACAAATTAATATTTTTTTTTGTAATATCCATAGCATAAAAGAAACATTTCCCCAGGGAGCAGAAATATTTTAGCACTTCCAAATCCCTCAGATAAGACAAATATTCTCAACTCTTATACCTTCCATGTTTCACCTCAGTAAAAGAGAGATAATTAAAAGTGCCTATAAAATGTTTAGTTACATTCCTAAAATGTTTTGAGCCCCCTGGAGGAAAGACAGTAAGTATAATTTATCATACAGTATTATCAATGACTATATTTTCATTTCTAATTCAAAACTACTAAAACAACATAAAAACAGAACATCAACGCTTCTTTATCTAATCATTACTTTATAGACCCTGGGGGAAACAAGAGTTAAATGAATTCTTTTTAGATACCTAAATTTAGTTGAATTCTCTACCAGGATGCTACAAGACCAGATCAAACTATAAATATTTTGTTCTAAACTTAAGGAAACTTGCTGCCTTCATAGTATACAAGTTTTCCAACTTGTATACTTTCAGATATACAAACACAGATAACATTTTTCCATGGAAACACAGATAACATTTTTCCTGGAAACACAGATAACATTTTTCCATACTGTGAAGACTTCACAAACATGATCAAAGTCACAGTCACAACAACAATGACAAAAACAATAATAAAAGCAAACATTATTGAGATCTTCCTACTCACTCATAAGTCTTTTATATGTATTAACTTATTTAATTTTCACATTATTACTCTGTGAGGTAGGAGCTATTATGATCCCAATTTCACAGCTGAGAAAATGGAGGTAGAAGTAAAATGGTTTGACCAAGATCATCATACAACCAGTAAGTAAGGAGCAGTGGCTGGAAAGTCTTTCTTAATGACAAAAGCAATGTATTGAAGTAATCCTGAAAAGATCTCAGGGTTCCCAGATTAATAATCAGGGGCCACAGATTCAAATGGCATGAATACTAACTGGTGAAACCACCACTGATCCCAGGGTTTAAGTCTCCAGATTCCATACCAGTTTGCTTTCTACTCTTCCATGTTTTCTGCCTCTTAACCTGTACCAGGTTGCTGCCATAGTTCCAGGGACAGAAAGTCAACTTAACACTAACAGCTACAATAAACCAGATCCTGTCACAAGTGCCGATTTTATGGAATAGAGCTAAATCTTTAAAATATCTTTATTAAACTTCTATTCGTATTAACCACCTAACAACAACAGAATAACTGCAGAGGTAATGCCAGACCTGAAAGATTCAGGTCCGTGTGGTCAAAGTACATTTTAGAATAAATGCCTTTTTCTTTCCTTTTCACTTTTTTCCTTTTTCTTTTCTGTTTTTCTTTAAATACTTCACAAATACAAGATCAAGTTTTAGTAAAAGTAGCCCTTACCTGCCTCCTGTAACTTTTTCAGCAAAATGAAAATAACAAAGTCCACTGTCTTTCACCAAATGGCATTTACAAGTTGGGCCAGGACTTTTCATCCTCTGCTTTGCTAATTGTTATTAGAGGCGTGAAGGGCATGCCTTAGAGACATATTCCAAATGAGCCACTTTTCTCCTACACATTAAACCCATTTATATATCTTAAATTTCTTCATTGTACTGCTCAATTTATTGAACCAATTACAGTGTATCTTATGCCAGAGTGCAAAAAATTCCAGAAGATATACATTGTAGAATACATCTAAATGTAATTTCTCAAACAATGTATCATTTCTGACAAGCAATACAATTAATTGTTAGTTTAATAAGCTCATGTTATGTTTACGAAAGTTGCTAAGAAGTACCACTAAATGGTACAAGATTTACTGGTAGAAAAAACAATCATAGACCACTTTTATCACATGTCATTCAGTCATATATTTTCACAAATGATGCAAAATCTACATCTTTTCCTCCAAAAAATTTAACGTATAATCCATTATTTTAAAATTAAGGTATTTAAACCCTTAATTAGTAAATGCGTTTTTACCCCTTACATTTACATTTTCTTTAAGAATGACTTAAGCATTTTAATAATTTTATATAGATGATTAAAAGATGATATTTAGCCTTCTAATTAAATTTGTATCTCACAATAGGAACGTGCATGATAAATGCCACACTATAAAAGTCATAGTTCTTTGCTTCTGTTTTTAAAAACTACCAAATATTACATTAGATCATACTTTTGGATATCAAAATGCAAGAAACATATGAAAATCGTAAAAACCCAGTGGGATACTGTTAGATGAACAAGGAGCTACAAAATTTAGTAAAGCAGTAAAAGAATTTTTTTTCAGGACTTAATTGTTGGCTAAATGAATATAAACTAAATCAGGGGTCCCCAATCCCCAGGCCACGGATGCAGGATGTGAGTGGCAGGTGAGAGAGCAAAGCTTCATCTGCCGCTCCCCATCGCTCTCCATCACTCACATTACCGCCTGAACCAGCACCCCCTTCTGTGGAAAAATTGTCTTCCATGAAACCAGTCCCTGGGGCCAAAATGGTTGGGGACCACTGAACTAAGTAATTTATTTTTCCTTTGATTTTAAAATGCAACACACTTGAATAATTTAATTCCTAGAAATACAATTAACGCTCACCTCTTGACAAAGTGACATAAAATGATTTAACACAGAAGTGTATTGAGTTAACGTCCCATGCTACTGTCTAAAGCTGTCACAGCAGTGCTAAATTTTTTAAAATACTGCCATTACATTCCAGACCTCCAGATTTAACCTTAATTAAAAGACCATAAATGAAAACAATCATGCTCTGTACTGCAACTGTTGCCACATTTAAGGATTGTTTTTAATATCCATTTAAAAAGTCTAGGTTCTTAAATGTCACCAATCAACAACATTTAGGTAGGATACAGTAGCCTAGAAAAAGCACTAAGCCCAGCTAAAACCTGAGTTTTCAATATTACCTTATCATATATCATCAATATGAGATCAGAAGTCACGTATCCTTCCAAACTCTGTTTTCATAATATATAAATGGTATAATAAAAGCTATCATGCCTATTTAACAGGGTGGTTTCAGTATGTTAAATGCAACAAGTATGGGAAAAGCATTTATTAAAGCAATAAACATGACACTATGCAGGTATTATTCATTAAATACAGAGCATTCTGGTTATTCCTGCAGGAAATTATAAAGACAGACGTAGAAGACAAAATCCCAGACTCTGAAGAGCTTCTTTAAGAAAAAAAAAAAAAAATACTGTAAACCCATATATGAAATATCTGAAAGGTTTAAAAAAATTACACTGCATTCATTATTTCCCTTTAAATTCATGACCAAAAAATATATATACCCTCATCAAATATTTCTTGGCTTATCTAAGGAAAGCAGAGAGAAGGGAAAAAATAAATTAAGCATTTCTTCTTTCTTCTTCCTTGCTGGGAGTGCCACTTCCCAGCACTGATCTGCATACACTCAATAGCCATGTTAAGGACAGCTATGGTTCCAGACTTCATTAACAATGACTTGCATAGTATAGATTTAGTAAAAGAATACAGAACTAGAAAAGTGAATACCTAGATTCAAGTAAATAAGGCATCTATGGCAGGTCTGGGTCCCAGAACCTATCTTCACATCAGCTTTCAGGCAAGCATTTTGGGAAACTAATCACACATTATGAAAATGACTATGCAGGACTTCCCTGGTGGCGCAATGGTTAAGAATCCGCTGCCAGTGCAGGGCACACGGGTTCGAGCCCTGGTTCGGGAAGATCTCACATGCCACAGAGCAACTAAGCCCGTGTACCACAACTACTGAGCCCACGTGCCACAATTCCTGAAGCCTGCGTGCCTACAGCCTGTGCTCCGTAACAAGAGAAGCCACCACAATGAGAAGCCCACGCACCCCAATAAACAGTAGCCCCCGCCTGCCACAGCTAGAGAAAGCCCGCACACAGCAATGAAGACCCAACACAGCCAAAAATAAAATATAATAAAAAATAAATAAATAAAATAAAAATCAAACAAACAAAAATAAGACTATGCAATGCTAATAACCCAGATATTATTTCCTTTTGGAACAATGTCTGTAATTTTAAAATGTATCCATAATTAGTTACCCATTTTATCATAACACACACACACACACACACACACACATCCCTTAAAAAGCAGTCAAAAATAGAGCTCTATGTGCAATCAAATATTTCTTTAAATTACTTATTTATTAGAATGATTATCACAGTAAAGAAATATTAGGTTTAAGGGCTTCTTATTCCTCTTGGACCACATTAATTAATCTTCATAATAATCACCAAAAAAAAATATACTAATTATTTCATTTGACAGATGAGGAAACTGAGACAAAATGTAGTAAGTAGTAAACCAGGATTCCAATTGATGAGTGCCAGTAGTACTCACCCAGTCATGAGAATCAAGAATATCTCCATATATTGCCAATATCAATCACTCCTGGGGTACAAAATCACTCCTCCTGACTGAAAACCACTGATCTAGTTTTATGAGAATTTTAATGAGAAATGAATGTTGAATTTTATCAAAAGTTTATTCTGACTCTATTGAGATGATTATTTTTTTTAAATCTGTTAATAAGTCAATTACATTAATTGACTTCTGAATGTTAAGCTAAACTTGAATTCCTCGGCTAAACCTCACTAGGTCATGATATTATTCTTTTAATATAATATTGGATTGATCTGCTAAAATTTTGTTAAGCATATTATATCTAAATTCATGAAGGATTCTGAGTTTGTAGTTTCCTTTTCTTGTAATGTCTTTGTCTTGTTTTGGTATCAAAATTCTGCTGGCCTCAGAGAATGAATATGGAAGTGATTGCTTCTCTTCAACTTTCTGATACAGTTTGAGTGGAATAAGTAGAACTAGAATTACTTCTTCTTTAAATATTTATTAAAACTCACCAGTGAAGCTACCAAGGCATGGAATTTTCTTTAGGAAAAGGTTTTTAATTATGAATCCAATTTCTTTAGTAAATACAGGGCTGATCAGGTTACATATTTCTTCTTGAGTGAGTTTTGGTGGTTTGTATCTTTTAAGAAATATAACCATTTCACCTAAGTTGTCAAATATATGGACATAAACTTGTTCGAAATACCACATTACCGTACTTTTACTACCTGTATAATCTATAATGATATCACCTCTCTCATTCCTGATATTGGTAATTTGTATCTTTTTTCTTCCTCATCTATCTGGCTTAGAGGTTTATTAATTTTATTCATTTTCTCAAAGAACTAGCTGAGGGTATGTTGATTTTTTTCTTTGGTTTTAATATTTTTTTCACTTATTTCCACTCCAATATTTATTATTTCTTTACTTCCTCTTACTTTGGGTTTAACTGCTTTTCTTTTTCTAGTTTCTTAATTGGAAACTGAAGTCATTGACTTAAGACCTTTCTTTATTTTTCTAAACAGGTATTTCGTGCTATAAATGTCCTTCTAAGTAGGCAGTAAATATATCTCACAAATTTTGATATGTTATGTTTGCTTTTTCATTCAGTTCAAAACACTTTCTAGCTTCACTTTTGATATCTTCTGAAGTACATGAGTTTTCAAATATTGGGGGATTTTCCAGATACCTTTTGGTTCTAATTTAATTCCATTGAAGCCAAACAATAAATTGTATGATATGACCTGAATCCTTTGAGACTTGTTTTGTAGCCCAGAATACGGTAAATTTTGATGACGCTTGAAAATAATTTTCACTCCATACTGTTGTGTAGAATACTCTGTAAAGGTCAATGATGTCAAGTTAGTTAATAGTGTTATTCAAGGCTTCTGTATCCTTAATGATCTTCTATTTACATTCTATATCAAGTATTGACAGAAGGATGCTGTAATCTCCAAGTGTAATTGTGAATTTGTGTATTTCTCATTGCAGTTCTGTCAGTTTTTGCTTTATTTATTTTGAAGCTCTGTTATTAGATGCATAAACATTTAGAAATATTATGTCCTCTTAATTCACTTACCCCTTTACTGTTATGAAATTACCCTCTTTTTCTCTGGTAATATTCTCTGCTCTGAAATCTACTATGTCCAATGTTAATATAACCACTCCAGCTTACTTCTAATTAGAGTGAGCATAATATATCTTTTGTCAAACCTTTTACTTTTAACCTGTTTTACTTTAAATTTATTTGTCCCTTTACTTTTAAAGGGGCTTCTTGTAGATTACACATAGTTGAGTTGATCTGAGGTTTACAATACACATCTTAAAATTATCAGTCTACCTTCAAGTGATTTACACAATGTCCCATATAGTATAAAAATCTGACATTACACTTCCATTTCTTCCCTCTTGAACTCTGTATTAATGTTGTTAAACACTTTACTTTTACATATGTTATAACCCTCACAAACGACATTGCTATTATTTTTACAGTCAATTACACTTTTATAGGGGGATATGTAAGAAAAGTATCTTTTATATCTACGCAGATAGTTATCATTTCCAGTGCTCTTCATTTCTTTGAGTAGACCTAGATTTCCAACTACTATTATTTTCCTGAAAACTTCTTGACAAACTTTAACATTTCCTCTAGTACAGGTCTGCTGGTGATGAATTCTTTCAGCTTTTGTATATCTGAAAAAGTCTTTACTTTGCTTTTGTTTTTTAAAGATATTTTGCCGAGTATACAATTCGACATTGACAGTTTGTTTTTTTCAGTACTTTAAAGATGCTGCTTAACTGTCTTCTGATATGTATTGTTCCCAATGATAAATTTGCTGTCGTCATTAATCTCTATTCATCTGTATGAAATGTTTCTCTTTTCTCTCGCTGCTTTTAAGATTTTCTCTTTCTCATTGGTTTTATTGACTATTATATGATTAATTTCCATCATGTTCCTTGTGCTTGAGGTTTGTTTATGTTCTTGGATGACAGTGTTTAGAGCTTTCATCAAGTTTGGGACATTTTGAGTCATTATTTCTCCAGATGCTTTTCCTGACCCTCCCTCTCGCTCTCTCTCTCTCACTTTTAGACTCCAATTGTATGTATATTGGGCCAATTCAAGTTTCCTATTAGATCACTAATATTCTGTTCACATTTTTTATTTTCCCTTGATGTTTCATTGATAGTTTCTATTACTATGCCTTTGGGTTCACTAATCTTTTCTTCTGCATGGTCTGACATGCCATCAATCCTATCCTGTGTACTTTTCACTCATATTTTATAGCTTTCACCTCTAAAAGTTAACTTTGGGTGTTTTAAAATATCTTCCATATCTCTACTAAACATGTTCAATATTTCCCCTAGCTTCCTGAGTATATGAAATACCATAAATATTATTGTTTTGATGTCCCTGTCTACTAATTCTATCACAGGTATCACTTCTGAGTTGATTTCAAATGATTCGTTTTTCTCATCATTATGGGTCATATTTCCTGACCCTTTTCATGCCTAGTAATATTTTATTGTATGACAGACATTATAAATTTTACCTTGTTGGGTTCTGTATATTTTTGTACTCCCATAAATTTTATTTAGATTAGGTTTGTTTTGGGACTCAGATCCTTTCATGCCTTGCTTTTTTTTTTTTTTCCAATTTGGGGCCAGAGCAGTGTTTAGTGTAGGACTAACTTGTGCCCCACACTGAGGTAAAATCCTTCTAAGCAGTCTTCCCAATGCCCTGTGAATTATGAAATTTTCTACTCTCAGTGGTAGGAACAGCAACTATTCCTAGCCCTGCATGAGCTCAGAGGATTTTTCTCTCTAATGGGTTTTTCTGGTTCTTTCCCCAGCCTCAGGTAGCTTCCTCTGATGCATTCACTGATCAAAACTGAGTTGAGTACTCATTGGGACCCTCGGTATCCCTCTGGAGTTCTCTACCTTTCTCCTCCACTACATGCAAACTCTGGTCTCCTTGGACTCCTAGCTATGCCTTGTCAACTCTGGGATATAGCCAGGCTCTGCCTCAGTTCAACAACCTTGTTCCATGGTCCAGAAATGCCCTCCAGGTAGTAAGCCAAGCAATCACAGGGCTCATCTCACTAGCTTCTAATCTTTCATGGATCACAGTCCTTCACTGATTAATGTACAATGTCTTGAAAACTGTTGTTTCATTTATTTTGTCTGGATTTTTGTTGTTTCGGGCAGAAGAGTAAATCTGTTCCCTGTTATTCTAATTTGGCCTGAATCAGAAGTCGTCATTTGCGTTAAACATTTAAACACACTTGTTTTTACATTTCCAGATAATTCCAATACACGAAGTCTCTGTAGGTCTGCTTCTGTTGTTTATTGTTTCTGCCAGATCTTGATCTTGGTGCCTTGTTTCCTTGTGTACTTGATTATTTCTGACTAATATACAAAAATTATATGTGAAGAAGGACTTCTGCTTCTGGGAAGATCAGGTATACATATTTTCCCTATTCCTCCCATTAATTACAACCAAAAACCCTGGACACTATATATATAAAACAAATATTTAAAGACTGAAAGGTGGAAAGAAGGCAGCAGACCATCTAGAGACCTTGTGATCCAAAGAATGACATGGTGGTAAGTACCTAGGTTTTCTCTCTGCCTTGAATATCCCAGTCTTAGAATTAACGAAACCTGCAAGCCAGAAATGCTACTAGGCACAAATAAAAACCTTCTCTGTCTTCCTAAAGGACCAGCCAAAGGGCAGCCTATGAAAACAGACAATAACCATTCGACTCCAGCCAAACACCTCAGAAAAAACTGTGGCCCAACCCCCGTCGCAATGGCCAAGTGGACAGCCTAGACTTCCGCCCTCACAAGGCTGTAACAAGGCACCCGAACACCCCCAATGGGGAGGAGTCAGGGAAGACCAAGGAAAGAGCTGGGACCTTCATCCCCACCAGCTGAAACTAGGCCTGGGCTCCCCTACCCGCCACCAGGGGTGTTAGTACAGACCACGTGCACCCAGCAGTAGAGGAGCCCCATCACCCTTCAGGCGTCAACAAAAGCCAAATGTTTATTATATGATTTGTTTTTTATTTTGTATTCTCTTCTCTTACACACTGCCTTCCTTTGTCTCTTTTATTTATATTCCTTTGTAAAATTCTGCTTCCTCACATCTGCTTTTTTTTTAATGATTTACATTTGCCTCTTTCAATTTTTTGATATATTTTTATATTATCTTCACAAGGCAAATAGAAAATAAAGGTGTATAAAGAGTAGTTACGATAAAAACTCATGCCTAAAGAAAAACTGCACCCTTTTTTCCTTTGGCCTAATTGACTCTGTAGTGGTCCTTCAAGCCACTTAGAGCAGAGTACCTACTAGCTTCAAAGTCAGCCTCCAACCCTAAAATCCTTAGGATGAGTAATCAAATCATTGAAAAAGAAACATAGGACAAAGAAGCACAAGACAAAATTATTTCCTAAAGTACCAATAAATCTACCTCCAAATGAACTACTAGAATAACGATATTTTCTCACATTCTGAGCCATTCTGTCCTTTTACCAGAAAGTATCGGATCTAAAAATCCATCTTCTTAGCCTTTATTCATGCACATCCAGAGAAATTCACAAAATAGTCATGTACAAAGATGACTATCACCATATTGATTGTGATATTGAGGAGCTGGAAGCAATCCGGATATCCATCACTGGAAGAATGAACAAGTAAAATGTAGTAGATGAACTAGATGGTGGTAATGGTTGCACAACTCTGTGAATGTACTAAAAACCACTGGAATGTAAATTCCAAAGGGGTAAATTTTATTGTATGTGATTTATATCTCAATAAAGCTATTATAAGGTATAGATAGGGGATGGATATTCTGGCACACTATGCAGCAGTCAGAGCAATGCAGTGGAAGGATATAAAGCAACACACATAGGTCTCAAAAACATGCTGTCAAGTTCAAAGTAAATACAATATGGGCAGATCTTCAAAACGCAGTATTAAATTGTCCAGTAAATGGAAATAAGAGGGAGTCTCTAATAATTCCCCTTTTCATGCTCCGTGTCTGCCTTTGTGATCAAGTTGGCCATGGCAACTTTCAAGAATCTATTCACCTTGGATAACAAAGTATCTCAGCTTCTACCAAATGAAGATAAGAGCTCAACATTGTCCAATGTTATATTGGGTACCAGAAGCACATTCCTCAATGTGACTCAAAGAATCAGAGTAAGAACAGAGAGAGGAATAGCATCCCTAATTCTGGTACTTGTTTTAAACAAAAGCATCCAACAAAGGAATCTACTAGCTCAGGAACTCAGCTGAGGAAAGATCCACTTTTGTTTACCTTTCTTTGGGAAAACAAGGTCATTTGGTTGGCTTAAAGAACTTGGGTCTCAAGGCTAATGGAAGAGGGTGGGGAAAGAAGAAGCACAGGTATTATGTTCACCAACTTAGAAGAGAAGGGTCATTCTCTCTCATCTTTGCCATTTTCTAGAGTATTTGCTTTCAATCTCCATTCATTCAAAAATTATTCATTGAGCATATATTCTAAACACTGTGTGTAGGTACTAGGGATGTCAGTGAATAAGCAAGAATTCTTGCCCTTAAGCAGCTTATATACAGTGAGGGAAGAATGACAACAAACAAGAAAATTTAACTTTAAAATTTAAAATTTACTTATATGTGCCATGAAAAAGATTACGAGTTAGAGAGGTGAGGTGAAGCTGCTTTAACTATGATAGTAAAGGAAGGCCTCTCTCAGGATGTAACAATGGGTTAAGAACCATATAAGGAGAAGATACTAGCCAAGAAAAACCTAGGGAAAAAAATTTCCAAGCAAAAAAACAAACAAAAGGCAAGTGGTAAGGCTTCAAAGGACTAATAAGCTTCAAGTAGTCTACAGACAAAAAGAAATCCAGTGTAAAGAATGAGAAGAAAGTAGATGAAGTCAGAGAGGTAGCAGCCTTGTGAGGCATTTAATTGTATCCGGGGTGCAGTGAGAAGTGGGATGGGAAGGTTTTTCTGAATTTTAAGCAGAAGATCAACAAGCTCTAATTTGCATTCCCAATGACTCTGACTGCTATGTGGAAAACAGACTGTATAAGAAGACAGGACTGGGAGGATGTAAACCATTCAGGCTATTCAGACAGCTCAGGCAAGAGATGTTAGGGCTCAGATTCTGTTTATAGCTGTGTAGGTAATGAGTCACTGTAAGATCCAGAGTATACTTTTGAAGTAGAATAAGATTCTACAATGGATTGGACCGAGTATAAGGTGAAGAAAAGAGTTAAAACTCCTAAGTTTCTGGCCTGAGCAACTGGATGGATGGTTGATGTCATTTGCTGCAAAAGGAAGGCTTAGGGGAGCAATTTAAGAGAGTATTTATAATTGTTTTTTGAATTTAATACTTTCAGTTTATTATTTTTCGAGTTCATCTGTCAAATTTCTCCAACTAGTTTACAATCCGTTTTGTATTTCTTTTGTATCCTCATGTGCCTAGCATAGCTGATATATAATCAATATCTGCTGGATCTAATTAAACTGAAGTGGTCTTACAAGAAAACTTATGAATCAACATTTTCAAACCTTATGTTTGAAAAATCAAATACAGATGTTTTAATCAAAGACACTGCATGTTCAAAATTAAAAAACAAATGCTAGAGACAAGCCTGTAGGTATATGTTTACAATTTTAAAATGCATGCATTGTTGAATGCTTGGTGGCATAAAGCAGAGAGAAGTGTTCAAAGGGAGTTAACATAGAAAGATTTTTTAATGTCATAAATTATAATTAAATGAAACAGAAATGAACTAGAACTTGACATCACATCCTAAATAACTATTAGCAGCAAATGATAAATTTTGAAAAACTGGAATCCTCAGTCATTGTCACAACCAACGAAATAAAGGGAAATCATGTAAATGCAAATTTTATGTATTCTCCTTTAAATCATACTGTGGCAAAGTTGAATGCTAGCAGCTTATGTTCTTGTGGGTAATTGGCTCTGGCATATTAGCCCCAGGAAAACACTTCCATCATCTTCTAGCCATATCTTGGGCAAATGCCAGAGAAAATATTTAATTCTTTATTTCATACCTTTTCTGTGTACCTTTTACACATTTTGCCCTTTAATAACTAATTCTCTAACAATGCTAAAAATCTAAAAAAATTATACAATTTTTAAAATTGTACACTTTTCTAAAATTTGCTAACATAGAACAAGAAATCAATGACATTTTCACATGGGTATCAATTAAATTATATTAAATTGTAAGACTTTGTAATCTTTAAAACTGCTAGTTTAATTATAATTTATGACATTTATGGCTAAGGCTATAAATTACTTAGGTCTAAGAACTGAGACTTACCAGGGCTTCCTGACATATATCATGGGTAATAAGAGTAGCCCAAGGGAAGATCTTCTTATAATAACAAAAGCATTAATAGAGATGTCCCTTATTTAGAGTATGTGGCTCTCTACCTGCCCCCTACAACACTAACATAAACACAGCATTAGCAAAATTTATATTCACAACTACATAGTATAAACACTGTCCTGTTTTCTGTTTTGAGACAACTATCAATGCTAAAAAACAGAGATGAGGCTTACATCTCTCTCTCCCTCAGTAAAATATAAGGTCCTCGGAAGCAGGGACTATACCTTGTTTATTTTGGTAACCCCAATTCACCAACAGTGTCTAACAGAGTAGATACTCAGCAAATGTTGCTTATTCTTTTTTTTGTTCCTAAACCTTGGCCTCAACTTGGCAATCCTTGGAAAGGCGACAGTTTTGTCCTGTGATCACCAGTGACACATCTCTAAGATGGAGCTACCTCCGATTCCTCTCCTTTCTTCAAGGTTCAGGTCCCATGTAATTCATAAAACCCTCTCTGATTTCCCCAGCCCAAAGATAACTCCCTTTTCTACAGTTCTAAAGACTGTACTGTCTAATCATATATTTGACATGAATACACTATCTTGGACTATTTATTACCTATTCATTTTAAATCCAGATCTAGAGATACCTTATTCCCTCAACTAAATTAATTTCAAGGACAGAATAATGGCTATATTTGTGTCCAAATACATAGCACAGTGCTCTGCACTCAATAAGTGTTCACTGATAAAAATAAAGACAAAGATGATAAAGATAATACAAAGCCGGTTTTGCATATTTTTCTATCAGGTATTCATTCAAAGGCATGGCAATGCCTTTGAAATTTCCTGATCAAAATAAGGAGTGGGTAACTGTCACAGCCAAAACTAACAAAATGATATTATTACTAACCAAAGAGTATTTTACTGTCACCCAGCATTTTGAGTAGGACTGTATATATGTGTATATGTATAAAACCAACCCAATATAATAAAAATATAACCAAGAAGTATGTGAAAAGGTAGGATTACACCCTCAAAAAATGATTATTTAATACCATGAGCAATCAAAACTATATGGCATAGTAACAAAAGATGTCACAAAACAGTATGCCCCCAATTTTTTTTTAATGGGTATATAATGTGTAATGTGTAATGTGAATGTGCATCTATGTTTGTGTATTTATATAGGTACATTGGAGGAAAGGGAAGGGAATAAAGAAATAAACACTAAAATGTTAGTAATTACTACACAGTAAAACTACAGATGATTTTTACTTTCTTCTTCATGTCTTTCTCTACTTTCCAAATCAGAAACACATACCTAAATACAATGAATAATTTTCTTAAAATAAAACCTCCCAACATTTAGAAATTTTGTCGTTGATGTTAAAATAAGCCAACAATCTCAACTTAGTCTAGTGAGCAACATAATAGAGTTACAGAACAAAGTTATTTCTTAAGGTTAAACTCAGTCTCAGAAAGTATTTCTTACCTATTCTGCACTAACCACCCTCTTAGTTAAGTAATAGTTATACAGCAATAGTATAAATAAAAGGCTCTATTCAGAGGAAGGGACGATGAAGATACTAAGACTATCATTAGTGTCCAGAATGTATCATGTACAAATTCATTTCCTTTGGACATAGTCAAAAATCCATGTGTAAAGCCTTTGATCTCAGTAAGTTTTTAAATTACAGACCCTGGCTGACAAAAGATAAAAGACCAATTCATATTTTGCACTTTCTGAAAAACGTGTCTAATACTGAAGTTTATTAATCTGGACATAAAAAGTACAAATCTGCTTAACAGACAAATGTTAATGTTAAGTTAACACAAAAAGTTTCCCATTTAGAAAGATCGAGAGATTCAAAGGTTTATTCTAAATTGGGAACACTATCAAAACAACATAGTACAGCCACTCTGGAAAACAGTTTAACAGTTTCTTTAAAAACTAAACATTCAACTACCATACAACCTGGCAACTACACTCCTGGGCATTTATCCGAGAGAAATAAAAACTCACGTTCACACAAAAACCTGCACATGAATATCTATAGCGGCTTTATTTGTAATAGCCAAAAACTGGAAACAAGCCAGATGTTCTTCAATGGGTGAATAGTTAAATAAACTAGTGCAGCCATACCATGATATACTACTCAGCAGTAAAAAGGAATGAACTACTGATATACCAAACAACTTGAATCTCCAGAGAATTACGTTGAGTGAAAACAGCTAATGACAAATAGTATGTACTATATAATTCTATTTATACATCATTCTTGAAATGATTATAGAATTTAAAGAATTACAGAAATAAAGAATAAATTAATGGTTGTCAGAGGTTGAGGAATGGGAGGTAAGGGTCAGAGGGAAGTAAATGTAGCTACAAAAGGGCAGCATGAAGGATCCCTGTGAAGGAAATGTTCTCTATCTCGACTACAGTAAATATCAATGTAAATATCCTAATTTTGATACTACTACAGTTTTGTAAAATAATACTATTAAGGGAAACTGGGTAGAGAGTAACATGAGATCTCTCTATTATTTCTTATAACTGCATATGAACCTACGATTATTTCAAAATAAAAAGTTTAATCTTAAAAAAAATACAGTATTTTTAGGGCGTTTTCCAACATTGATTATATCAATCAAAATCAAATATCTTCTCTCCAGGAACTTCCAATCTAAACGAGGCAACACAAAAAAAGTTTGTGGAAGTTTACTTAGAATTTAAGATAAGTGTGTAAATACATATAGTATTTCAGTATTAAAGTATCACCATGTGGTAATATAGAAAAGCATGTGTATAACTAAAAGAAAAAAAATGCATTAAAACTCAGATCTATTCTAGTATGCAGATGTAATATTTTTAAGTTTTTACAAAATCAGAAAGAAAAGCAGCACCTAGCATAGTTTGGTGCTACTATTATGGTTTCCACAGCATCCTATAATTCATCTTTCAGTCCTTTTCAAACATTATTATTTCTATTGTGACTTTTCCACTAGACAGCAAACTCCATAAGTACAAGGACTGTCTTCATCTTGCCTTCCAGCATATAGCACAGTAACTGACACATGATAAGAACAGAGCAAAAATTAAATATTTTAAAACTGAAATAAGTTGCTGAATACAACCCTGAACTACATTCCCTTGTTACAAAATTCAAAAACCTATCCTTAGGTAAACACATAATTAATTCATCTTTCCTTAGTTGAATTTTTCAATGTCGCCTATCAATTCTATTAAACAACTTTAAAAGGTTTCAATACAAATATGTTTTTAAAATATGAACTTGACAATGAAAATCATATAACCTTGATTATATATTTACAGTAAATATCAGACTAGACAACATTAATTTCAATTCTGAAAACTTAGAAATTTAGAAGCCTAGCTAATTATATTATTAAATATATTCAGTATTTAGAGATAGAATGAATGCTATTCTGATTCCAAGAAAACTGTGCATCATAAAAGCTCATCCTTATATCTTTTTTGCCACAAGAAGTTAGCAATAGAAGCAGAGTGTGAAATGAAATTAAAGATATATAGAGAGACATATACAGATATAGATATATACCCTATCAAAGATGAAGATCTAATCTTTGAGGAAAAAAGAGTCATGAAGGACACAGGGCCGTGAATCATCTTTCTCCTGAAGTAAGTGCAATTCAGTCATATATGACAGGAATAAACCAGAGAGCATCAAAGCTATTTTAAACATTTAAGTCTATCCTTTAAAACAGAGACAGAAAATATCCTCAAATTTAAGTAGGTTTTCTTTTTTTCTTTTTTTAAGGGAACTTGATTCAAAAAAACAAACAAAAAAAGGATAAAAGGTGCATGGAAAAACCTCCAAAGCAAAAAAAAAAAGAATTACTCACCAAGTTGGCCATATAAATTGTGAGCAGCCCTCTCCTGCAAATAATTTTAAGAAGAGACAGTGTGAGACTAACCATCAATTTGACTTAATAATCACTTTATCATTTTTTTAGAAATCTACCAAAACAATTATCAGAAGTTGTGGAAAAGGGATAGATTATGCTGATATAAGTTTTCAGTACCCTAATAGTTGGCTGTAAATAGATTCTACAAGTCATTCTAATCTGTAGTCATTAAACATTCTGTTTAATGCTCGTTAATTAAAACTCTTTAAAATTACTATTGCCTAGTTATTGTTAACTAGACGTACTGTGATAATCATTTTGCAATATATACCAATATCTAATTATTATATTGTTCACCTGAAACTAATATAATGTTATATGTCGATTACATCTCAATTTTTAAAACTACTAGTACCTTATTATCTATTAATAGGAAGAGAGGTACAATTTGCTATTAGTCTAAGTTTATGCTAGAGAATTCTAAATTTAATGAAGAATCCTAACAAATTCATCTTGCCAAAAATGTCAAGGCCATATCAATTCTAACTAAACGCATATTTATTTTTAAAAAAACAGATCTTCTATTTGTTTCACACACAATGCAACTGTTCATTAGATGCCATTACAAATCATACAAAATCACCTTGTTTTAATTTCACTGTTAAGTGAAAAGTCAGGCAGTAAGTTAATTCTCTAATGCCAAAGGACAAACAAAAGCTCTATAAACACTCACTTTACAGAAAAACTGCATATTTACTAAATGCATATTTACTCTTACTTAATGAGAATTCATCTAGAAACTCAAAGATAAGGACAATTTTATGCCCTTAATCACTTTATTTAACTTATCTGCACATGAGACCATAAATGAAACACATCCTATCCTCTAAGAAAGACGTCTTTAATGTTTTAAGAGTTCAAGCGCAGAATTCAAATAACAAACTCTGAAAATTATAAAAACTTATTTGAGTTTCAACTATGAACATTTTTTTAGAACTCAAAGAAACTACTACTTTATATATAAAAGAAGCAACAATATCAAATCACTTTCACTTAAATATCATGCCAGGTCTTGATATTAACATCATCCGTCAAATCTTCTTGATGTCAGATCCAGTCATACAAAGTCTTGAGTGCTCATCATTTAACATGGCTTAATAGGATTTTTAATTTACTAAAGCCACATGGAGGCAGTATGATATAAGTGAACAATGCTGAAGTGAAGTTAGGAAATCAGGGTTCCAGTTAACTTTAATTCTCTGGTACCCTGTAATTTTGTCATAAAAATAAGGGAACAAAACTAGTTATCTAATTTACATTTTCAAACATAAAAACTATTTAAAAAAAAAAACTTACATTTATCAGCAATATATAAAACATATCATTGGGCCACCCTGGTTGAAAGGAGGAGGCGGTCTAGGCACACCCACTGGGCCATACCCCCCCCAGCAATGTCCCTCTTCAGCAGGTCCTAATGCACCTCAGCAGAACAAGACAAGTCTACTGACCTTCTAAAAAAGAATTTCAGAATCAGTGATAAGATGATCTGTAAGGTCCCTTTTAGCTCTTCTTTTCTATGATTTGTACATATGAATTGAAATTGTTCTCACTAATCCTTACCAATCTTATTAGTTCCAACCAAATTCTAAATCAAAGATGTTCTAATAGTACTTATTTTAAATAAATTATATCAAGAAAAGTTAGGGTAACATCATCATCCAAGAGTCACACATACACAGAAGTTAAATCCTTCTCAAGTGATACCTATTCTTACCAACAGCTGGTTACGTATGAAGAAAAAAAATAATATTCTTCATTACAAAACCAAAATAAAAATATTTCTGTAATTTCAGTGGTAGTCCCTGAAAATACTTTTCATTATGAAGTGAACTAATGTATGATGCTATCTTTAAAAACATTTGTTCCACTAATCTCATTCTGCCTCTAATAGTAACAGTAATCCAGCTCCAGAATCATCACTAGCTTCCATCTGTAAGTGTTTACCTTTATTGAGCAAAGATTATCTTGTTAACCTTTACATTTTCACAGACCTGCAATAATAGTACCTGGCATCTATGGACACTAAGCAAATGGTAGAATTACTAAGCAAGGTGTTAGGAGGAACCCAGTTTTATAAAAAGGAACACATTATAAACATGTATTATAGAAATATAATCACAAAAGATAGCCACCAGACACAGCGAGGGCCAATTAATGATACTAATTTATTTGCAAGCAAAGATGTGATCTGTTTGTCATACATTTGTATAAAATTTAATAATTTACAAGGTATAATTAATATTTTGAAATCAGATTTTATCCTCTCACTAGTTCTATGAAGTGTAACACAGATACTACTGTCCTCTCTCTATTGAAAACCAAGAATCAAAGAAGTGGTTTCCTTAAAAATACAAAAGCAGCAAAAAGCAAGTTCGTCTGACTCCAGTTTCACGTTCTTTCCAATGCACTGCTTCTACAGCAGAAAATCTTTACATTACTAAGTTACCTTTCTTTTTTTTTATTTATTTATTTATTTATTTATTTATTTATTTATTTATTTATGGCTGCACTGGGTCTTTGTTGCTGCACGCGGGCTTTTCTCTAGTTGAGGCGAGTGGGGGCTACTCTTCGTTGCGGTGCGCGGGCTTCTCATTGCAGTGGCTTCTCTTGTTGCGGAGCACGGGCTCTAGGCGCGTGGGCTTCCGTAGTTGTGGCACGTGGGCTCAGTAGTTGTGGGTCGCGGGCTCCAGAGCACAGGCTCAGTAGTTGTGGCGCACGGGCTTAGTTGCTCCGCGGCATGTGGGATCTTCCCAGACCAGGGCTCGAACCCGTGTCCCCTGCACTGGCAGGCGGATTCTTAACCACTGCGCCACCAGGGAAGTCCTAAGTTACCTTTCAATTCTAAAATTCACTGACTTGTTTAATATGCTGTCCTAGCAGGCTTCTGTGTAATGAGGATGAACAAAGCCTTGACACATTCTTACTACTGGGAAAAACTGAGGATGCATCGTTATTAGATTATGTCCTATTCTGGTCTCAAGTTTCAATTTATCATTCCCAAACAATGAGGAAGATCACCTCCTTCCCAGCTTTATCTGAATTCCAACCCAAAGCTAATAGCCTCAAGAATGAGAGGACGGGGCTTCCCTGGTGGCGCAGTGGTTGAGAATCTGCCTGCCAATGCAGTGGACACGGGTTCGAGGCCTGGTCTGGGAAGATCCCACATGCCACGGAGCAACTGGGCCCGTGCGCCACAACTACTGAGCCTGCGCGTCTGGAGCCTGTGCTCTGCAACAAGAGAGGCCGCGATGGTGAGAGGCCCGCGCACCGCGATGAAGAGTGGTCCCCACTTGCCGCAACTAGAGAAAGCCCTCGCACAGAAACGAAGACTCAACACAGTCATAAATAAATAAATAAATAAATTTTAAAAAGTAAAAGTTTAAAAAAAAAAAAAAGAATGAGAGGACGATGCCTGTGATGGGCATGATATGTTGGATTACATAGCCAGACTCTTTTTGGTGCCTTTACCTGGTACGTCTTTAACCCACATTCCAATGTCAACTTGGTAGGTTAGAATATCAGAACAGTGATTTATTTTAACACTTCTCCAGAGATGTTCAGTATCATAGGAAATAGATAAGCTAATTAAATACCAATTTTATTTAACACTTGACTGTATCTAGCCTAAGTCTGAAGACAAACAAGTCACTCCCTTCCTAGTGCGTAAATTCTCTCTGGAAACCAAGTTATATATTATAAAACACTGCTACAACAGTGATGGGGAAGGGGGAGGTGCCAATTAGAACAAAAGGTGGCCTAGAGGAAGGGCTGGGGCCAAGGAGGACAATAACCTTTTAAACTTCACAGGAGATTCTGATACACAGATACTCCCATTCTGCTGAGAATCACTAGATTAGAAGACTGGTGAAGCTCAGTGAATAAGCAGTCTAAAGTTAGTCGAGTATTTCTTTAAACTACAGATAAGCTTCTTTTTTTTTTTTTCTTTTTTTTTGATGGGGAAAGGGGGTGAATCTTTTTAACTTGCATGAAAAATGTAAGTGGGTGTGCACATCAAAGGGTACTATCTAAAAAAGTATTAAGAACCACTGCTGTAAGAACTAACTCTTTGTAATCAGAGTATCACTATTCCTGTGGGAAAATATTAAAATAATTAAATTTTCTTAACATCTCAGTAGATTAAAAGGTATCCTCACATTCTATTGAAATTCCAAGGATTATCTTCTAACGACATTATTTTGTCTAATCAGATGAACAATAATGTTTTTCTGGAAACTTTAGTGTAAATATTCTTTAGCTAACTTTCTCAAATTTCTGAATGACACTGTATATAACATTTCATAACTAAGGTCACTACAGAATAAAGAATGGTGTAAACTCTAAATTCTAAATATTTATATATTCTATGTATACATATAAAATATGTGTGTTCTGTGTTCTATGGATAAGGAGAAATTAGAGATTAAAGAAAAACAAAGTGATTGTTCTTAAACATTGTAATGGTTACCAAGAGATGATATTTAATCATTTCAGAAAGTCTTTCAAAATATAATAGATTTCATCTGTCAGAATGTTTTAGAAGAGTATAAAATACTTCTTTAAGGTATAAGAATAGATAAGGTAAACTTCCAGTCTAGAGCAAGAGTTTATAATCACATTCTATTATATATAGTGGATAATACAGAGCAAGCTTTTCAGAAGACTGCAAGGTAATTTAATTTTCTTCCTGTGAACATGACACTGAAACTTGAAGATACCAAGAATTTATAGGCCAGTTTATAAGTATTCTTTTATTCACATATTATATAGTTGATTCATTTTGGTCATATCTGCTTGGGAGTTTCATAACTACAACAGTGTAATTTAACAACTCAAGCCATGAATATGCTTAGAATAAATATGCAATTTTTGATACTTTAATCCACGTCCATGTTTGAGCACCCTGCAGTTTCAACTTACCTAAACTAATACTAAATATCAAAGCAAATCCATAGCAATTCTACAAAACAAAATCCATCAGAACAACTTCTTTCTGAACCACAAACAAAGCACTTCCTAGAAAAAGAAAGAGAAGACTAGTTCTTAACAGCCCACCTAAGGATAAACTAGATGTTACCAATGCTTCCTGCTGAGTAACTACGATCACAGTTCTTTGTGGCACAAATTTTTTAAGCAACCCTGGAAACAACTTAAAAGCTTTCACAGAACCCCACAGTGATGCGATTAAGATTTAAGCAAGCTGCCCTCTTACAAGGTGTTAGGAACTAGCTGGCAAAGCATGCTTAATTCTGTAGAGGGAAGGAGACTGGGAAAGATGGATGGATGGATGGAGGAACTGATGCAGGGATGGATGAATAAATGGATGGATGAGTTGGAAAGTTGGGAGGAAATAAGTTTAAACCAATGTAGATGAAGACATACTTATGAATATAGATAGATCTTCACTTATACATCTATATATATATCCATCATATCATACATATGTGTGTATATATAACCATGTTGTATGCTTGTACCTCATTAAATGCTTTTTGAAAAACTGATTATACAAAATGTATAACTTCAGTAAAGATTTTATTAAATACAGCTTTAGAGATTTAAAAATTAGGATTACCACTATTTGCTAATTTGAAAAAAACTGCTTATCTTCCACATTCTGTTTCTTCTACTCTTTCTAATATATTACTGATATTTATTTTTAAAAGGATGAACTGACAACTGATCAATTGATAAAAGATCAATTGAAATTTGATTCCTTAAATGTTGCTGTTTCCCAACTTATAACCTCAGACCTCTTCTTATTCTGAGCTTTGAGACTCTGATCTTCTCCCATAGCTTCAGTGATAACCTACAAGAAGGAAACTTCCAATTTTATTTATATAACTACTGTGCTTCTCTTGAATCTAGACTCATATTTCAAGCTGCCTACTGGCTATCTCCACCAACATATCATTGACTTTCTTTGTGAATTAAAGGCATGATTATAAATTCCTTTTCCTTAAAGTAAAAACTATAATATTAATATCCTTCATTTTGGGCTAGATGTAATAATTTTGAAATACACATAACTTCAGTTTGTAAATTACTTACAGTCTATTCGGGGATCTTGATGTTTAATGAAATCAATAAAAATTTGTTTTAAGTAAAAAATACTTTTTCAAAGCAAGTAAGACCACTGAGTTAACTTTTGCACAATTCCAGATAAACATACACCATACTTTCTTAAAATAAGACACACTATAAAGCAACTTGTAAAGAAATAAAGCAAAAAGATTTGCTTTTCTATCTTTTAAGGTTAATGCCAAAAAAACCTTTTAAACCTGCTTTTTAAACAGTAAGTCACCAGCTTCTGAACAATACTATAAAATTAAATTTTAAAGTTTTTAATTAGACCCCCAAACCAGTATTTGTGGCTGATGCACATATACATACACAATTCTAAAAAAAAAAAACAAGAACTCAAAAGCTATTTCCAGGTATTAACTGCATCACCTAATAAACAACAGAATCAATACATATCACAAAAAGTTCGACTACTAAACAGTCACATCAAGATAAGGATCAATTTTTCTTCAGCAACCATGGGATAATACTTACAAAGAAGCCAAACTTAAAATTCTGATCAGGTCTTCAAAACAGTAAATCCACTCCAATTAATATTTAGAACGGGCCATAATCTAGAACCAATTTTCTATGAATACCTACTGTCTATGAATAAAATACTAGTGCAATAGCTCACTTAAAAAAATAAAATCAGAAAACTTAAAAAAAAAATAGTGTACTACCAAATGTAAACGGAGAATAGGAAATAAACTAGTAACCAAAATCCAAGTTATCACCTCACTTCTAGGAAACCTCTTTATGCCTTAAGAAGTTATAGCTTTTAATATCAATAACACAATTTTATTTTAGAATTATTATGGTATTTAAACAAATGTTTGTCTTCAAAGAAAAATTTGACTCTTTTGAAACTAAAATTGTAAAGATAAGACCTAGACTAATACATCAACAGGAAAAAATTGAGAAATCAACAAAACACACATATATATGAAAAATTGGTATATGACAAGGAACATTCCAAATCAGTGGAGAAAGAATGGACTATTGAACTCCTGGTGCCAGAGTAACTGACTATTGGCTAGCAAAAAAAGAAAGAAAGAAGGTGGGGGGGGGTGGGGGGGTGGGGCGCGGATGTGGAGAAGAGAGAAAAAGAAAAAAGAAAGGAAAGGGGAAAAAGAATCCTATAATAAGTAGCCTCTAAGATGGACCTAAACATATTTCTACATTTTGGGAGGTGATAATATTAACACTAAGAAGCTATAAAGTTAAATATATATACTGTAGCCTGTAGAGCAAGCACAAACACGAAAGAAAAATATTTTAAAAAGAAATACATAGAAATGGAATTCTAAAAAAAAAAAATCATTCTTCCAGTTTCCAGTTTCCATGTAGGGAGCTTGGAAGTGATCACTTAGTCCTAACACCAAGTAAAAAGCTCAACAAACTGAAAAGTTAACATCCACAAGAAAAGTAAGGTCACACTGCAAACTGCTGCCCGCAAAACTGGAGAGACTGCAGGCAGATACAGAGAATTACAATTTAACAGAGCACAGACTCACAAGCTGAAACCTCGGAGGGAATGAGAGCCAGGAGAGGAAAGTCTGCACTGTAATTGATAAATAGGAGGCTCAGTGTGGAAGTTAAAAATTACAGAGGTATCAGTCTTAAGGGGGCCCCACACTTTTTTCAGTTTTACCTCCAGGAGCTTGAATAGGTTCTCACAGTAAATATCAGAGAAAAATCCCCTTGTATTTCCAAGTAGGGGGAGGGGAAAAGGAACCATTTTGAAATAAGCCAGAGCACTGGCTGCCCTCAGGGGAAACTAGTTAAGCAGAGCCTAACCTGCTGGGGTATTATGAGAGTCTAACTCACCTGGGGAAGGAAAATACCCAACTCCAGGTGGCTCTAGAATTCCACATGGAGGAAGGGGAAAAACCCAACTCCAGCACACTCTAACCATCCTGCCCCACCAAGGGGGAGGGGGAAAATTGAGAAACACTTGTAAAGTTCACAGTCCACAGGCATAGGCTCACTGGAAGGCTGAAATCGAGTCAAAGGACTATAGAACACTTCCCTTCCCCACACAACTCACCACCACATTACAAAAGGCCTATTTACAGCAATTCCGTTTGCCTGGTACATCATGTCTGGCTAACAAGAAAAAATTACAAGGCATACCAAGAGGCAAAAGACACAAATTGAAGAGACAGAGAAACTATGAGAACCAGACATGGCAGGGACGTTGGAATGATCAGATCAGGAATTTAAGACAACAATGATTAATATGGTAAGGGCTCTTAATGGATAAAATAGAATATAAGAACAGATGAGCAATATAAGCAAAGAGACGGAGACCCTAGGAAAGAACCATAAAGAAAAGGACTATGACAGAAATGAAGAATGCCTTTGATGGGATTATTAGTGGACTGAACACAACTGAGGAAAAAAATCTTTAGCTATAGGATCTATCAGTAGAATCCTCAGAAACTGAAAAGCAAAGAGAACAAAGACTGAAAAAAAACAGAAGAGAATATCCAAGGATTGTGGGATAATTACAAAAGGTATAACATATGTGTAATGAGTATAGCAGAAGGAGAAGAAAGAGAGAAAGGAACAGAAGAAATATTTGAAACAATGATGACTCAAAAATTTCCCAAATTAATGTCAGACACTGAACCATAGATCCAGGAAGCTCAGAGAACATCAAGCAGGAAAAATGCCAAAACAAAACTACACCCAGGCATATCTTATTCAAACTATAGAAAATCATAGATAAATAAAAATCCTTAAAGAAAAAAGAAGAAAAACATACCTTACCTATAGAGGAACAAAGATAAGAATTACATCTGACTTCTCCTCAGAAACCATGCAAACAGGAGAGTGGAGTGAAATACTGAAAGCATTGAGAGAAAAAAAAACACCAACCTAGAATTCTGCATCCTGTAAAACTATCCTTCAAAAGTGAAGGACAAATAAAGATTCTACTAGACAAACAAAATTGAGAGAATCTGTTGCCAGTTGACCTGCTCTGCAAGAAACGTTAAATGTTCTCTAGAGAGAAGAAAAATATGAGTCAGAAACTCATCTACATAAAGAAAGGTAGAGCATCAAATAAGATATGAGTGAAGGTAAATTTTTTAATTTTATTTTTCTCATTTTTAATTGTTCAAACAGATAACAATTGTTCAAAATAATAGCAACAATGTATTTGATTATGTATATATATATCATGTTTGTGTGTGGTAATTATGCTTATAAGTGAAGTGAATGACAACAATGATACAAAGGACAGGAGGAAGGAATTTGGGCTATTTTGTTATTATAAGATACTCTCATTACCTATGAAGGGGTACAGTATTATTTGAAAGTGGACTTGGATTAGTTGTAAAGATGTACTGTAAAAACTAAGGCAACCACTAAAAAAAGTAAAAAAAAAAAAAAAGAAGTATAACTGATATGTTAAGAAGAGAAAATGGAACCACATATAACGTTCAGTTAAAACCACAAAAGGCAGAATAAGAGTGGAAGACAAAAATGAGAACAAAGAACAAAGGCAACAAAGAGAAAACAGTAATGAATATGGTAGAAATTAATCCAACTATATCAATAATCACTTTGAATGTCAATGGTCTAAATACAACAATTAAAAGACAGATTGTCAGAGTTGATCCCAAAACATAACCCAACTATATGTCATCTACAAGAAACCCACTTTAAACATACAGACACGTAGAGATTAAAATAAGTAAGCATATGAAGAAATGCTCCACAAAATACATATATCATCGAGGAAATGCAAATTAAAACAACAATGAGATACCACCACACATGTATTAAAATGGCCAAAATTCAGAACACTGATAACACTAAATGCTGGTGAAGATGTAGAGCAACAAGAATTGTCATTCATTGCTAGTGGGGATACAAAACGGCCCAGACACTTTGGAAGACAGTTGGCAGTTTCTTACAAAATTAAATATACTCTTACCAGATGATCCAGCAATCATACTCCTTAGTAATTATCTAAAGGAGTTGAAAATTTATGTCTACACAAAAACCCACACACGGAGGTTTATAGCAGCTTTATCCATAATTACCAAAACTTGGAAGCAACCAAGATGTCTGTCAGTAGGTCAATGGATAAATAAACTGTGGTACATCCAGACCATGGAATATTATTCAGTTCTAAAAAGAAACAACCTATCAAGCCATGAAAAGACATGGAGGAAGCTTAAATGCATATTACTAAGTAAAAGAAGCCAATCTGAAAAGCCAACATACTGTATGACTCCAACTATATGACATTCTAGAAAAGATAAAACTATGGAGACAGTAAAAAGATCAGTGGTGCTAGGGGTTGAGGGGAGAGAGGGATTAATAAGCAAGCACAGAGGATTTTCAGGACAGTTAAATTACTCTGCATGATACTATAATGGCCTATATGTGTCCTTATACATTTGCCCAAACCCATAAATGTATAACACCAAGAACCCTCTTGTAAATTATGGATTTGGGATAATAATGATGTGTCAATGTAGGTTCATCTATTGTAACAAATATACCACTCTGTTGGGTGATGTTGATAACTGGGGAGGCTATGCAGGTGTAGAGATAGAGGATATATGAAAAATCATTATACTTGCCATTCAATTTTGCTTTGAACTTAAAACTGCTCCCCCCCCCAATACAGTCTTTTTAAAAAGGGGGTGGGGGACAATTTTTTTTAAAGTAATACATTCTGTCACCTTCTAAAAAAAATAAAAATTCAAATAATGGAAAAGAATGTAGGAAAAGGAACAGAGAAAGACAAAAAGGAGAAAAAAATAGTGATAAAACAGTAGACTTATTCTAGCTATAACATAATACATCAAATATTAATGGACAAAATAATCTAATTAAAAGGCAAAAATTCACAGAATAAATTTTAAAAACCAAGACCCAACTATATGCTATCTGCAAAAAATACACTTTAAAGACAGAGGTGCTTGAAATTAATTGGAAAGAAAATATATACAATGCAAACACTAAAAGAAGGCTGAGTGGTTATATTAATAACAAATAAAATAGAAATCAGAACAAAGGGAATTATCTGAGCTATAGAGGAACATCTTATATTGATAAAATGTTCAATTTATCATGAAAAAAATGACAATTATAAATGTGTATATACCAATAAAATCGTCACAGAAACTGATAGCATTAAAGAGATAAACAGACAAATCCAGAACCACAGTTGGAGATTTTAAAACCTTTCAGCAAATGATAAAACTAGACAAAAAATTCAGTAATGATATAGATCAGTAGTTTTCAACAAAGGAGGGATTTGTCCCATGGGGAACATATTTCCCATGGAAACATTATTTGTTGTCTCAATTTGGTGGGGAGGGGAAGGGAGGGATAATGGTATGTATGAGTACCATGCACAAGACAGCCCTCTCCAAAAACAAAGAATTATCTGCCCAAAACATGTCAACTGTGCCAAGATTGAGAACCCCTGCTGGATATGAAGAACTACATCACTTCGACCTTGTTGATATTTTTAAAATACTAGAATCAGGCTAAAATAAATCACAAGAAAACCACATGATCATATCAATTGATCCAGAACAGACATTTGACAAAATACCCATTCATGACCAAGGCTCTCAGCAAAACTAGGAAAACATGTGAACTTCCTAAACTTGATAAAGAGCATCTTAAAAAAACACCCTACAGCTAACATTATACTTAAAGGTGAAAGACTGGATTCCTTTCCCCTAAGATCAAGAACAATGAAAGGACGTACCAACACAATAAAGCAAGAAAAGGAAATAAAAGATATACAGACTGGAAATGTAAAAATAAAACAGTCCCTATTTGCAACAACATAATTTTCTATGTCAAAAATCTCAAAGAATATGGAAAAAAAACTCCTGGAACTAATAAGTGAATTCAGCAAGGTCCCAGGAATCAAGATCACACTCAAAAACCAATCATACTTCTACGTTGTAGCAACAAACATGTGAAAAGTGATATTAAAAACGTAATACCCCCTTACCTCACATCATAGATAAAAATTAAGTCAAAATGGGTCAAAGACCCAAATACAAGAACTAAAACTATAAAAGTCTTAAAAGAAAACATAGGGGTAAATCTTTGTGACCTTAGATTGGTAACGGCTTCTTAAATATGACACAAAAACATAATCAAGAAAAGAATACATAAATTGGACTTCATCAAAATTTAAAACGTATGTACTTCAAAAAGGACATGATCAAGAATATAAAAAAACAAGGCACTGAATGGGAGAAAATATTTGCAAATCATATATCCTATAAGAGACTTGAATCAAGAATATCTAAAGAACTCTTACAAATTAATAATAAAAAGATAAATAACCCAATAAAAAACAGGCAAAGGATCAAAACAGACATTTCTCCAAAGAAGATATACAAATGGCTAGTGAGTACATGAAAAGTTGCTCAACACCATTAGTCATCTGGGAAATGCAAATCTAAACTGCACCTTAAATACTACTTCACACTCTCTAGGATGACCTTAATCAGAAAGACATATAATTACAAGTGTTAGCCAGGATGTGAAGAAACGAGATCCCTTACTGCTGGAGAAAATGAAAAACGGTGCAACAACTTCACTGAACACTTTGGCAGTTCCTCAAATGGTTAAGCAGAGTTACCAGGAGCCAGCAATATAACAAAGAGGCCCTTTCATCTTCTTAAGCTCACTACTAAATAATTCTTATATCAAAAGAGAAAAATAAACTAAAATTATAGAATTTCTAGAAAATGATGATAATATAAATACTACATGTTAGAATCTCTGGGATACAATTAAAGCAGTGATCAGAAGAAAATTCATAGCCTTAAATACTTATATCAGTAGACTTAAAGAATGAAAATAAATAAAGCCTCAAACTAAAAAGATTTTTAAAAGGAAAGCAAATTAGCCAAAAAAAGTAGAAGGAAAAACAATGAAAGCAAGAACTGAATTAGAAAACCAAAAAACAGAACTAATAAATAAGATGATTCATTGAAAAGCAAAATCAACAAAATTACTAGCTAAAAATAATATAAAATAAATAACAAATTGAGAAATAACCATTGAAAACATAAAATTCAACCAAATCATAACAGACTACTTTGTACAAACTCCATGCAAATAAATATAAAAATCTTTATAAAATAGATAATTTCTGGGAAATGGAAAATTTGTAAGAGATGGATAAGTTTCCATTAGAGAAAGTTACTAAAACTCTTTCTCTATTGAGTGAGTTGAAAGTTTAAACAGACCAAGTACCACAGAGGAAACTGATAACTTTTTCTAAGAACTACCACACCCAAAAGAGTCACCATGGCCAGGAGGTTTCACAGAGGAATGGACCAAATACTCAAAGGCCAGAAAATTCACTGTTACTTAAACTATACCAGAGAAAGGCAGGAAAAAATGAAAACTTGTGAAATATTTTATAAGGTAAATATGACACTGATAACTAAACCTGATAAAGAATACACACACACATAACTAGCCAATTTCACAAATAGTGATGTCACGATCAACTGAGGTTCATTCCAGCCAAGCAAGGGCTGTGGAATGTCAGGAAATCTATTCATCTAATTCACCAGAACTAACAGATTCATTGGAAAGATCTGGCGATTACCACTTTAATCACATATTCAAACTTAGAACTACTTAGAACTATGGACCTCCTGATGGCCTCAGCATCATCTATGAAGTAAATTCTTACCAAGAATGTTTAATCCAAATCTATTCAAGTCTTTGACTGAACTTCAAGTTTATAGGAAATACCAATTAAACAATTCCATGAGGAAAAATTTCAGGCAAAACCAGAAATGTTTTACACACAACAAGACCACTGCCCTGGTCACGTCAGTAAGTCAATGCCATGGGGGAAAAAAAGTGGGGAGGTTAACCTAGATTAAGAGGAAATAAAGAAATATAACACCATACATCAACTGTGACTAGATTCTGGTTTAAAAAAAAGCATTTTAGGACAATATGGACAAGATGGTAGTCAGGAATGACTGCTAATTTTCTTATGTGTGATAATAGTGTTGTAATTATGTAGGAAAGTACCCTTATTTTAGAATATGCATTCTAAAGTATTTAGGAGTAAAATGTCATGATGTCTACAATGTACTTCTATATGGTTTGGGCACACACACAATACCACACATACATAGACATATAATCACATACAAATAAAGTAAAAATGGTAAAATGTTAACAACTGTTGACTCTAGGTGATCGTTACACAGGTGTTCATTTCAACATTTCCTGTTGAAAAGTAGGCAAATAACTTCAAAAATGCCACCTTATTATTCAAGTGCTAAAAAATAAATTGAAGCAAACTTCATTTAAAGCATCTTTAAAGTTTCATATATGAGTACATACTTTGAAATCATACTTCCAAAACCAATATTTAGATTTTTAAATTGATCAGAAAGTTACAATCACCAGAACAAGGCTCTCATTACTTATGGGCAAAAAACCAATCAAAATACTTAACACACTTACCATGTGTCAGGCACTCTTCTAAGCACTCTTACATAACTAACTCACTTAATTCTCTGAATAACCATGTGAGTAGATTATCACTACCTCCATTTTTCAGGTAAGGAATAAGCCATAGACGTCACACAATAAGTGGCGGAGCCAGTCTCCCAAGCCAGATTTTATAGCTCCAGAATCCACACTTTTAACAACTATTCTGTACTGTCCTCTCAGGTGGGGTAAACTATGTTTCTAGCAATACTGACTTGATTTTCCTGGGGTTATAACATCCTTTGATTTTAGTAATTTTAATAATCTAAAAGTATCATCAAACAGAGAATCACAAAAATTTAGATACTATTACATTTACAAGAATGCATTAAAATGGCTTCAGGTGGATTAAGTAAATATTTAGTTACCTAACAAGATCTATCTATAGTCTTACTAGGGGATTGATGATTATAACAAACATCTTCATAAACTGAAAGATGATCCCATCTTGATTAATATACATGACCGTATCTTTATTCTCTGGGATAAAGATGGAACCAAAGCAGTTCTGAACAATAAAAATAATTATTCCTGAAATGGTAAAAATTCTTTTATGCAAAATGTTTAACTTCAACAGTTTACTTAACTGAAAAACTTACATAACAGTTTGTAGCATTTTGTAGAAATCTTATTATTCCACGTGGAACATTTTCAAGTTGATAAAAATGAAAATTTTTTTTAAAATGAGAAGATATCTTAAAAATAATAATTGATTTAATAGAGGTTAATGAGCCCGAAGCAAATTACAGATCTAATTGATAAAAGAAAACTACTGTTTATTTTCTTAGGTGTAATAACGGTATTGCAGTTATGGAAAAGATCTTTAATTAGAATTTATGCAAGCCATGTTTTAGTTTGGCACATCAGAGAACCCTCTAATTTTTTAGTAAACAAAGACTAATAGGCATTGTTACTATATAATGTCAATCTTTGTTTTTTTATAGGCTTAAAAACTTAAATAATATAAGTATAAAATTAAATTTTCCATCAAATATTGGGTTGGCCAAAAAGTTCGTTCCATTTTAAGTAAAAATAAAAGACACATTTTTCATTTTCACCAAGAACTGTATTGAACAACATATTCCCTAACCAAACAAACTTTTTGGCCAGCCCAATATTTGCAAGACTGAAAAATATATGTGGAAATATTTCTCCTCCCTGGACCATGATAAACAATAAGCAAAAAAAAAAAAAAAAAAAAATCTCTAGCTGTGACGGTGGACAGTAAATCAATTCTATTAAATATGTACATATGTAAAAGTTTACCTGCTTTTTCTCTCAATTAGAATGGCCACATAAGAAGCTGGTAAAGCGGCACCAAAGCCGGGACTCCATGAGTAGAATTTTCCAAGTATCTTCCTGAAATTGGAATTTGGAATGATTATATGAAATTTCTAGTTGGTCATTTCAGTTATTACACATAGAAGTTCCCCTTTTCAGTTCACCCTCTAACTAAATGTCCCACAGCACCTCAAATTCAGCATGTCCAAAACCAAACTCATTATCTTTCTCCCCTATCTCCATGAACCTGTTCTTTCCCCTCTCTTTTCCTAGGTTAATGATATCAACAACTACTTATCCACCTACGTGTGACACTTTGAGACATCCTTGGCTTCTCCTTCTTCCTTATCCCATACATGAAATCATCCCCTTAAATACTTCCATGTACAATTTATCTCTCAAATTCCTCTCCAACCTACTGCCCTTGCCTCAGTTATGTCCCTCACCATCTCTTCTTCAGGCTACTACAATAGCAAACTAATAGGTATCTCTCCTTCCAATAATTTAATCTGTTATATTCATTCAGACAGTCCCTGGATCCCACACTGTTCACTCTGCAAACCTTCTATGTTCTCAGTTTCCTATCTACCAAACGGGAATAAATGTATTACCTATCTCACAGAGTTGTTATGATGGCTACATGAGATATCCCCCAGCACCATGCATGACACATAGGAAGTACGCAGAAAATGTTAGCTATTATTACTATTATTACTATTGTTATCACTACTACTATTTTTTCATTATGGCTCTTATTTTATTGAAGTATAGCTGACTTACAATGTTGTGTTAGTTTCAGGTATATAGCAAAGAGATTCAGTTATATATATGTTTTTTTTTCCAGATTCTTTTCCCTTATAGGCTATTACAAAATATTGAGTATAGTTCCCTGTGCTACACAGTAGGTCCTTGTTGGTTATCTATTTTATATATAGTAGTGTGTGTATGTTAATCCAAACTCCTAATTTACCCCCCGCCCTTCCCCTTTGGTAACCATAAATTTGTTTTCTATGTCTGTGGGTCTATTTCTGTTTTATATATAGGTTCATCAGTATCATTTTTTTTCAACTATTACTATTTTTTAACACATGATAGATATTCAAAAAATGTCTCTCCTTCTTTCCTTCTACAACCCTGGGTAAGTTTTTTCTTACATCGCTTACTAAAGTATTTTACATTTTTTAGTTATATGTGTATATAAAATTTTTCATTTACTAGAATATATCCCTTGGAAGAAAGAATCTGCATAGTGTCTCACAAATTATAAACGCCATTAGCTGCTTGGGTTTTTAAAGAGAAAAAAAAAAGAAATCTGGAGATATTAGGAAGATTCTTTTTTCCTTTCAAAGACAATTTGTTCCTAAGAAAGGGAGAAACAAAAAATTATAAGAAATTGTCTGAACAAAGTTGGTCAACTGCTAAATGATGTATTACAGGAAAAAACATATCCTATGTACATACAGATAAGGATAAAAAATCAAATGAAATTTTCTTTTTAACTGAAGCTTAGCTTTAAAAAAATTAGAAAACCTACATATAACATGGGTATTTCTGCAATGGACATCAGAAACTTTCTGCCTGAGAAAACTGGAGGTGATTCTTCCTCCAACATAAAATACACAAAGGACTTAACAAGTTACTGAATATAAACATTAAAGGAAAATAATTGAGTGAGTCAGTTATAGGAGGAACACAGATGTTACCTTATTATAATTATTTTATGTCTCCACAACTTAACCAAAAGCTTCATAGAACATAAATATGCTGCAAGACCAATTTATTATTATTGCAATTTTTAAAACCTAATTATCTTATAACTCTATTTTTAGAGTTTTAACAAGTATTAGAAACTTTCCAGAGACTACATGGTAAAGAGTTTCTTATACAGATTTTTCAGGTCAATTTAAAGGCATGACTTATTCAACAGTATAAACTTTATCAATTACTAAAAGTTTATAAATATTAATGTTCTTAAGGCAAAAATCTATAGAAGACTTTTGGAAATTATATTTCTTTTTTTTTTTTTAGAAAAGGATAAAATTATTATTCAATTTATTATTCCCTATATACAAAAAACTAGTTTGGTAAAACATTAAAAGCTTCACTTTTAGACTGAGAATGATTCATAGCTCCCCATAATTCCCACTTCTAGTTCACACTGTACTGGAGATCTTAGCAAGTACAATAACGCAAAAAAAATAAATACAAGGTATAAGAATTCAGAAAGGAAGAAATATTGTCATTAAGTTATGAGCAATTTTTTTTCCTTATTAGTCATCAAATTAATACACATCAGTGAATACATGCCAATCCCAATCTCCCAATTCAACAAACCACCACCCCCACCACCCCCCCACCGCTTTCCCCCCTTGGTGTCCATACATTTGTTCTCTACATCTGTGCCTAAATTTCTGCCCTGCAAACCATCTCATCTGTACCATTTTTCTAGGTTCCACACATATGTGTTAATATACGGTATTTGTTTTTCTCTTTCTGATTTACTTCACTTGGTATGACAGACTCTAGATCCATCCACGACTCAACAAATGACCCAATTTCGTTCCTTTTTATGGCTGAGTAATATTCCATTGTATATATGTACCACATCTTCCTTATCCATTCGTCTGTCGATGGGCATTTAGGTTGTTTCCATGACCTGGCTACTGTAAATAGTGCTGCAATGAACATTGGGGTGCATGTGTCTTTTGGAATTATGGTTTGCTCTGTGTATATGCCCAGTCGTGGGATTGCTGGGTCATATGGTAATTTTATTTTTAGCTTTTTAAGGAACCTCCATACTGTTCTCCATGGTGGCTGTATCAATTTACATTCCCACCAACAGTGCAAGAGGGTTCCTTTTCTCCACACCCTCTCCAGCATTTGCTGTTTGTAGATTTTCTGATGATGCCGATTCTAACTGGTGTGAGGTGATACCTCATTGTAGTTTTGATTTGCATTTCTCTAATAATTAGTGATGTTGAGCAGCTTTTCATGTGCTTCTTGGCCATCTGTATGTCTTCTTTGGAGAAATGTCTACTTAGGTCTTCTGCCCATTTTTGGATTGGGTTGATTTTTTTTTAATATTGACCTGCATGAGCTGTTTATATATTTTGGAGATTAATCCTTTCTCCGTTGATTCGTTTGCAAATATTTTCTCCCATTCTGAGGAGTGTCTTTTCGTCTTGTTTATGGTTTCCTTTGCTGGGCAAAAGCTTTGAAGTTTCATTAGGTCCCATTTGTTTATTTTTGTTTTTATTTCCATGACTCTAGGAGGTGGGTCAAAAAAGATCTTGCTGTGATTTACATCAAAGAGTGTTCTTCCTATGTTTTCCTCTAAGAGTTTTATACTGTCCGGTCTTACATTTAGGTCTCTAATCCATTTTGAGTTTATTTTTGTGTATGGTGTTAGGGACTGTTCTAATTTCATTCTTTTACATGTAGCTGTCCAGTTTTCCCAGCACCACTTTTTGAAGAGACTGTCTTTTCTCCATTGTATATCCTTGCCTCCTTTGTCATAGATTAGTTGACCATAGCTGCATGGGTTTATCTCTGGGCTTTCTATCTTGTTCCATTGATCTATGTTTCTGTTTTTGTGCCAGTACCATATTGTCTTGATTACTGTAGCTTTGTAGTATAGTCTGAAGTCAGGGAGTCTGATTCCTCCAGCTCCATTTTTTCCCCTCAAGACTGCTTTGGCTATTCAGGGTCTTTTGTGTCTCCATACAAATATTAAGATTTTTTATTCTAGTTTCGTAAAAATTGCCATTGGTAATTTGATAGGGATTGTATTGAATCTGTAGATTGCTTTGGGTAGTATAGTCATTTTCACAATATTGATTCTTCCCATACAAAAACATGGTATATCTCTCCATCTGTTGGTATCATCTTTAATTTCTTTCATCAGTATCTTATAGTTTTCTGCATACAGGTCTTTTGTCTCTTTTGTCTCCCTAGGTAGGTTTCTTCCTAGGTAGGTATTTTGTTCTTTTTGTTGCAATGGTAAATGGGAGTGTTTCCTTAATTTCTCTTTCAGATTTTTCATCATTAGTGTATAGGAATGCAAGAGATTTCTGTGCATTAGTTTTGTGTCCTGCAATTTTACCAAATTCATTGAGTAGCTCTAGTAGTTTTCTGGTGGCATCTTTAGGATTGTCTATGTATAGTATCATGTCATCTGCAAACAGTGACAATTTTACTTCTTCTTTTCCAATTTGTATTCCTTTTATTTCTTTTTCTTCTCTGACTGCCGTGGCTAGGACTTCCAAAACTATGTTGAATAACAGTGGTGAGAGTGGACATCCCTCTCTTGTTCCTGATCTTAGAGGAAATGCTTTCAGTTTTTCACCATTGAGAATGATGTTTCCTCTGGGTTTGGGGTATATGGCCTTTATTACATTGAGATATGTTCCCTCTATGCCCACTTTCTGGAGAGTTTTTATCATAAATGGGTGTTGAATTTTGTCAAAAGCTTTTTCTGCATCTACTGAGATGATCATATGGTTTTTATCCTTCAATTTGTTAATATGGTGTATCACATTGATTGATTTGCATATATTGAAGAATCCTTGCATCCCTGGGATAAATCCCACTTGATCATGGTGTATGATCCTTTTAATGTGTTGTTGGATTCTGCTTGCTAGTATTTTGTTGAGGATTTTTGCATCTATATTCATCAGTGATATTGGTCTCTAATTTTCTTTTTTGGTAGTATCTTTGTCTGGTTTTGGTATCAGGGTGATGGTGGCCTCATAGAATGAGTTTGGGAGCATTCCTTCCTCTGCAATTTTTTGGAAGAGTTTGAGAAGAATGGGTGTTAGCTCTTCTCTAAATGTTTGATAGAATTCATCTGTGAAGCAATCTGGTCTTAGACTTTTGTTTTTTGGAAGATTTTTAATCACAGTTTCAATTTCATTACTTGTGATTGGTCTGTTCATATTTTCTATTTCTTCCTGGTTCAGTCTTGGAAGGTTATACCTGCCTAAGAATTTGTCCATTTCTTTCAGGTTGTCCATTATATCGGCATACTGTTGCTTGTAATAGTCTCTTAGGATGCTTTGTATTTCTGCGGTGTCTGTTGTAACTTCTCCCTTTTCATTTCTAATTTTATTGATTTGAGTCCTCTCCCTCTTTTTCTTGATGAGTCTGGCTAATGGTTATCAATTTTGTTTATCTTCTCAAAGAACCAGCTTTTAGTTTTATTGATCTTTGCTATTGTTTTCTTTGTTTCTATTTCATTTATTTCCGCTCTGATCTTTATGATTTCTTTCCTTTGCTAACTTTGGGTTTTGTTTCTTCTTCTTTCTCTAGTTCCTTTAGGTGTAAGGTTAGATTGCTTATTTGAGATTTTTCTTGTTTCTTGAGGTAGGCTTGTATAGCTATAAACTTCCCTCTTAGAACTGCTTTTGCTGCATCCCATAGGCTTTGGACCATCGTGTTTTCATTGTCATTTGTCTCTACGTATTTTTTTATTTCCTCTTTGATTTCTTCAGTGATCTCTTGGTTATTTAGTAACGTATTGTTTAGCCTCCATGTGTTTGTGTTTTTTACGTTTTGTTCCCTGTAATTCATTTCTAATCTCATAGTGTTGTGGTCAGAAAAGATGCTTGATATGATTTCAATTTTCTTAAATTTACTGAGGCTTGATTTGTGACCCAAGATGTGATCTATCCTGGAGAATGTTCCGTGTGCACTTGAGAAGAAAGTGTAATCTGCTGTTTTGGGATGGAATGTCCCATAAATATCAATTAAATCTATCTGGTCTATTGTGTCATTTAAAGCTTCTGTTTCCTTATTTATTTTCATTTTGGATGATCTGTCCATTGGTGTAAGTGAGGTGTTAAAGTCCCCAATATTATTGTGTTACTGTCGATTTCCTCTTTTAGAGCTGTTAGCAGTTGCCTTATGTATTGAGGTGCTCCTATGTTGGGTGCATATATATTTATAATTGTTGTATCTTCTTCTTGGATTGATCCCTTGATCATTATGTAGTGTCCTTCCTTGTCTCTTGTAACATTCTTTATTTTAAAGTCTATTTTATCTGATATGAGTATTGCTCTTCCAGATTTCTTTTGATTTCCATTTGCATGGAATATCTTTTTCTATCCCCTCACTTTCAGTCTCTATGTGTCCCTAGGTCTGAAGTGGGTCTCTTGTAGACAGCATATATATGGGTCTTGTTTTTGTATCCATTCAGTGAGCCTGTGTCTTTTGGTTGGAGCATTTAATCCATTCAAGTTAAAGGTAATTATTGGTATGTATGTTCCTATTACCATTTTCTTAATTGTTTTGCATTTGTTTTTGCAGGTCCTTTTCTTCTCTTGTGTTTCCCACTTAGAGAAGTTCCTTTAGCATTTGTTGTAGAGTTGTTTTGCTGGTGCTGAGTTCTCTTAGCTTTTGCTTGTCTGTAAAGCTTTTGATTTCTCCATTGAATCTGAATGAGATCCTTGCCGGGTAGAGTAATCTTGGTTGTAGGTTCTTCCCTTTCATCACTTTATCATGCCACTTCCTTCTGGCTTGTAGCGTTTCTGCTAAGAAATCAGCTGTTAACCTTATGGGAGTTCTCTTGTATGTTATTTGTCGTTTTTCCCTTGCTGCTCTCAATAATTTTTCTTTCCCTTTAATTTTTGCCAGTTTGATTACTAGGTGTCTCGGTGTGTTTCTCCTTGGGTTTATCCTGTATGGGACTCTCTGCACTTCCTGGACTGGGGTGGCTGTTCCCTTTCCCATGTTTGGGAAGTTTTTGACTATAATCTCTTCAAATATTTTCTCTGGTCCTTTCTCTCTCTCTTCTCCTTCTGGGACCCCTATAATGCGAATGTTGTTGCATTTAATGTTGTCCCAGAGGTCTCTTAGGCTGTCTTCATTTCTTTTCATTCTTTTTTCTTTATTCTGTTCCACAGCAGTGAATTCCACCTTTCTGTCTTCCAGGTCACTTATCCATTCTTCTGCCTCAGTTATTCTGCTATTGATTCCTTCTAGTGTAGTTTTCATTTCAGTTATTGTATTGTTCATCTCTCTTTGTTTGTTCTTTAATTCTTCTAAATCTTTGTTAAACATTTCTTGCATCTTCTCAATCTTTGCCTCCATTCTTTTTCCAAGGTCCTGGATCGTCTTCACTATCATTATTCTGAATTCTTTTTCTGGAAGGTTGCCTATCTTCACTTCATTTAGTTGTTTTTCTGGGGTTTTATCTTGTTCCTTCATCTGGTACATAGCCCTCTGCCTTTTCATCTTGTCTATCTTTCTTTGAATGTGGTTTTTGTTCCACAGGCTGCAGGATTGTAGTTCTTCTTGCTTCTGCTGTCTGCCCTCTGGTGGATGAGGCTATCTAAGAGGCTTGTGCAAGTTTCATGATGGGAGGGACTGGTGGTGGGTAGAGCTGACTGTTGCTCTGGTGGGCACAGCTCAGTAAAACTTTAATCCGTTTGACTGCTGATGGGTGGGGCTGGGTACCCTTCATGTTGGTTGTTTGGCCTGAGGCAACCCAACACTGGAGCCTACCTGGGCTCTTTGGTGGGGTTAATGGCAGACTCTGGGAGGGCTCACACCATGGAGTACTTCCCAGAACTTCCGTTGCCAGTGTCCTTGTCCCCCCAGTGAGATACAGCCACCGCCCGCCTCTGCTGGAGACCCTCCAACACTACCAGGTAGGTCTGGTTCTGTCTCCTATGGGGTCACTGCTCCTTCCCCTGGGTCCCAATGTGCACACTACTTTGTGTGTGCCCTCCAAGAGTGGAGTCTCTGTTTCCCCCAGTCCAGTCGAAGTCCTGCAATCAAATCCCACTAGCCTTCAAAGTCTGATTCTCTAGGAATTCCTCCTACCGTTGCCAGACCCCCAGGTTGGGAAGCCTGACGTGGGGCTCAGAACCTTCACTCCAGTGGGTGGACTTCTGTGGTACAAGGGTTCTCCAGTCTGTGAGTCACCCACCCAGCAGTTATGGGATTTGATTTTACTGGGATTGCGCCCCTCCTACCGTCTCATTGTGGCTTCTCATTTGTCTTTGGATGTGGGGTGAGTTCCAGTGTCTTCCTGTCGATGATTGTCCAGCAGCTAGTTGTGATTCTGGTGTTCTTGCAAGCGGAAATTATATTTCTAATTGCAGTTAAAATTTACCTGCAGAATTATTTTGGGTAATACTAACTGGGTAACATTAATAGTAATATAATGTGAAGTTAGTATTTTA
The DNA here is from genome assembly GCF_009873245.2 of Balaenoptera musculus. NCBI lineage: Eukaryota > Metazoa > Chordata > Mammalia > Artiodactyla > Balaenopteridae > Balaenoptera > Balaenoptera musculus. Next base: position 44,648,498 of record NC_045792.1, read on the forward strand.
ACCTGACAAATTAAATAAACTAGTTTGGGTTTCAACAATGTGTGGGGGAAAAAATAAAAAGTAAATATCTAATAAACATGTTAAGTATATCATAACACTAAAAACTGAATTCTAACTGCATGTATATTGTATGAAGCATGTGACACAGATAATGCACTGCATCAGGACCAAAAGTTTCATCAGTAGGATATACCAGAAATTTTACAGATAAACACGAGCATTTTATAGTCCTTTTGAAGTCCATTCACTGCATTTGGACCTAACCAATATCATGGACAGTTGCTTTGAATTCCTAATCTATGAAACTGAAAAGTTAAGAAATTCTCATTAACAAGTCAGTAAATATACCGGGCCTCAGAAAATGTATGATACATTAAAGCACTTTTGCTATATAATCACAGTAATAATTTGAAGTTTATATTACATTTTTAGGCCAAGAGGCCCACAACTCCTGGTTTTACAAGCGTTCTTTGAGATAAATAAATGTCATTTCACAGAGAGAAAAAAATACACAAGCAGTGACCTGCACAACATTTATATAAACATCTGTTTGTTTCAGTTTCAACAAAGGCATTTGTATTAACTACCAATTGTGATTATGTGTACCAACCTTAAAATGCAAAAGAAAGCCATAAACAAGGCCCCATTAGCAGTCAGAAATGAAGCAGATTGTAGGATCTCAGGGAGCAGTTTGTGTAAATAATAATCTAATTTTCGTTTCCGGAGAATTGCTGCAATCTGGAAAAAAAAGAAAAAAAAAAGGCTCTTTTGTTTAATATAACCAACTTTTCCCACTCAAGTTAGTTCTTATGTGGAAGATCCTGAAATAATAGCATGTATTTAAAAATTAAAGTAAAAACTCTGGTATTTTACTGGCTCCTCTATGAAAATTCAATTTCTGGGACAGAAGACCCTTTAATTTATTGAAAGTATAATGGATAAAATAAACACCTAGAAATTACAACATGGATCATATGATAAATAACCTCCAAACACTGAGATAAATATTTATAATGCCTTAAAAAGTTTTAAACTGGGGCGTCCCTGGTGGCACAGTGGTTAAGAATCTGCCTGCCAATTCAGGGTACACAGGTTCGAGCCCTGGTCCAGGAAGATCCCACATGCTGCGAGGCAACTAAGCCCGTGCGCCACAACTACTGAGCCTGCACTCTAGAGCCCGTGAGCCACAACTACTGAAGCCCACATGCCACAACCACTGAGGCCCACGTGCCTGGAGCCCGTGCTCCGCAACAAGAGAAGCCACCACAGTGAGAAGTCCGCGCATGGCAAGGAAGAGTAGCCCCTGCTTGCAGCAACTAGACAAAGCCCACGCACAGCAACAAAGATGCAATGCAGCCAAAAATAAATAAATAAAATTTTTTAAAAAAAGTTTTAAACTGAAAAATAAAATATATGTTTAAATGGAAAAAATAAAGTACAATCAAATAGAAATTGAATGCTAAAACAAAACTACATTACAGATACTATCAGCCTGGATATTAGAAAACTTCAATGATAAAAACCAGAGAAATTCATTCATTCAGTTTCACTGAGAAGGGGATATGAGCTAGATTAGGAACAACAGTATAATTCTCACAGGTCACCAGGAAGAAATGCTTTTCTATCATGATGAAACAATATATCAAAGGAACAAAAGTTAAGGGGACAGAATTAGGGAATGAGGGAGGGAATGTAAGAAAGGGCAAGACTGACTTGAGAAAAGGAAGACCAGAGAACTCTGCATTCACTTTTCACCATTCTAGACATAACAGCTTCCCTATCGTCAGGGATCAACAAATCTAATGGCCTCGTCTCAGTTCTTTTCTTATTCTACCCCTTAAAATCCTCTGATAATTTCCTACTTCATTCAATTAAACAAACTGTTATTAAGAATTATGCCATACACAGGAAAAACAACAATGAATAAGATCTAATCCTTGCCTTCAAGGAACATAAAAACTTAATAGGGAAGTAGACATATAAACAATAAACTACAGTAAGGCAGTGTGGTATATGCTATACTAGAAGAAGAAGAAACTGCTACAGAAATACATATTAGGGAATAACCAAAAAGGAGATGGGACTGGACAGGTAATAATGCCTGGAAGATGGATCTTGACAAATAGGTAAAACGTCGACAAAAGAGAAGTTTCTATGGTTTCTGTGACTTCATTGTTTTCATTCTCCCATTATATCTCTAAGTGCTACTCCTTTGTTAGCATTTCTTCCTCAAATCTCTACTCATTCTATATACAATCTCTCCCACAGCATCACCTATCATGTCGAAGTAGGAATTCCAATATAACCCCTTCTAATTTTTTTTTTCTTTTAATTTTTGGCTGCATTGGGTCTTTGTTGCTGCACACAGGCTTTCTCTAGTTGCAGCGAGCGGGGGCTACTCTTCATTGTGGTGCACAGGCTTCTCATTGCGGTGACTTCTCGTTGCGGAGCACAGGCTCTATGTGCACAGGCTTCAGTAGTTGCAGCACATGGGCTCAGCAGTTGCGGCACGTGGGCCCTAGAGCACACAGGCTTCAGTAGTTGTGGGCTCAGTAGTTGTGGCTCGCAGGCTTAGCTGCTCCGGGCATGTGGCATCTTCCCAGGCCAGGGATCAAACCCATGTCCCCTGGATTGGCAGGCAGATTCTTAACCACTGCACCACCAGGGAAGCCCCTCCCCTAAATTCTTAATGCATACTTCAAATGTCTATTGGACATGTCAATAAAGACATACCACAGACATCAAAAAAAAAGCATGTCCAAAGCAGAACTTATTATACTTCCCAAAAATGCTTTTATTTCTGAGTTTCTAACCTCAAGTAATAGTACCACATCCACCCAATTACTTAGAAACAAAATGTTGGTGTCATTTCAATTACTCCCTGGATCCTCAACCATCTCCTCAGTTCTAATGATCTCCTAGGATCTTCAGGTTTTAGAATGTAATGTCTCTTTCATTTTAGACTCAACAATGGGCAGAATATGGTACTCTGTTATATATTCAAGTAGTTACAGAAAAAAATCCCCTCTGTTCCTGGAAAGGAAAAAACATAACTGTCCCTATTTGCAGATAACCTGATTGTCTACACAGAAATTCCCAAGCAAGTTACATACAGACACACACACACCTCCTAGAACTCATAATGCAGTTTAGCAAAGGCAAAGGATAAAAGATAAACATATAAAAGTTATTTGTATTTCTATATAAAAAAATGAATACATGGACACCAAAATTTAAATACAATAGCATTTATAACTCCTCAAAAAATGAAATACTTAGGGGAAAATCTACAACACTTGTATAGGACTTGTATACTGAAAGATACACAATGCTGATGGAAGAAATCAAAGAACAGATTAATAAATGTTCATAGATAGGAAGACTCAACATGGTAAAGATGTCAATTTTCCCCCAAAGCAATATACACGTTTAACACAATTTCTATTACGATTCCAGAAAAGGTTTTGTTGATGTGGACAAGATTATACTGAAATTTATATAGAAAAGCAAAGGAACTATAAGAGCTAAAACAACTTTGAAAAAGTGAATAAAATGGGAGGAATGAGCCTACCCAATTTGAAGACATTATATAGCTACAGCAATCAGGTTTTGTGATATTGGCAAAAGGATAGACAAATACATTAATGAAATAGAATAGAGAACCTAGATATAGATCCACACAAATATATCCAACTGATTTTTGACAAGGTACAATGGCAATCCCATAGAGGAAAAATAGCTATTTCAACAAATGGTGCTGGAGCAAAGAGACATCCACAGGCAAAAAAAAAAAAAAAAAAAAATTAACCTCAGCCAAAGTCTCACAGTTTATACACACTTTATACAAAAATTAATTCTAAATGTATCAGAGACATAAATCTAAAACATAAAACTACAAAACTTTTAGGGGAAAAAAAATCAAGGAAAATCTTAGGGATCTAAGGCTAGGCAAAAGCGCAATTCATAAAAGGAAAAATTATAAATTACACTTCAGAATTAAAACTTTTTCTCTGTGAAAGACCTGTTAAGAATAAAAACCCTAGCTACAGAATGTGAGAAAATACTTGTAAACTACACAGCCAGCAAACGACTAGTATCTAGAATATAGAAGGAAATCTCAAAACTCAACAGTAAAAAACAATCCAATTAGAAAATACAAATGATATGAACAGATATTTCACTGAAGAGAATATGCAAATGGAAGATAAGCATATTAGCCATTAAGGAAGAGCAAATTAAAACCACAATGAGCTATCACCATAGAACTGTCAGAATGATCAAATTTTAAAATACTGGAAACACCAAATGCTGACAAGGATGCAGAGAAACTGGATCTCTCATGCACTTGTTGGGGGGAATGTGAAATGGCAAAAGCATTCTGAAAAAGTTTGACAGTTTCTATAAAAACTAAACAAGCAACTATCATATGACCCAGCAATTGCAGTCCCGAATGTTTATCCTAGAAAAATGAAAACGTATGTTCACCCAAAATTTGTGCACAAATGTTTATAGCAGCTTTGTTTGTAATAGTCAATAAATGGAAACAACTCCTATGTCCTTTAAGAGATGAATGGTTTAAAAAACTGAGGTGTATCCATACCATGGAATACCATTTAGCAATAAACAGGAACAAGCTAGTGATACATGATACAATACTGATGAATTTCCAGAGAATTATGCTGAATGAAAAAAGCCAATCCCAAAAGACTACATACTATACTATTCCATTTACATAACACATAAAATGACAAATTTATAGAAATTAAGAATAAATTAATGGTGACCAGGGGTTAAGAGGAGGTGGGTAGGTGGGAGGGAAGTGGGTATTGCTATAAAAGGGCACCACAAGGGATCCTTGTGTTGATGGAAATGTCCTGTATATTGACTATATCAACAGCAATTATTTTGGTTGTGATATTTTACTATCATTTTGCAGGATGATACCACTGGGAGAAACCAGATAAAGAGCAGAGGGAATCTATTATTTCTTACAACTGCATAAGAATCTACAATTATCTCAAAATTAAAAGTTCAATTAAAAAAAAAGCAGTCACCCACAAAGCCAATGGGCATATGAAATATGCTTAGCATCACTGTATTCAGAAAACTGCACAATAAAATACCACTACACACACACACACCAGAATGTCTAAAACAAGGAGAAATGATAATGCAAAGCACTGTCGGGAATGAAGTAACTGGAACTTCACACATTGCTGGTGGGAATGTAAAACTGCATACTTACTTCAGGAAACTGTTATTATCTAATGAAACTAAATGCACACTTATCCTATGATCCAGCAGTTTCACTCCTAGGTATATATCCAAGAGAAATAACTGCTTATTTCCATCAAAAGTCATATTCATAACACTATCTGTAATTACAAATACTGCAAAACACCTAAATGTCCATTAACAGTAAGGTAGATAAATTGTACATATTTGCAATATTGGTAAATCATACTGTACAGTCTACTGTAAGAAACACGGAAAATCTGACACAACACATGGGAAGTAACCTAAGACCTTATCAACACTGTGTTGTAACCCAGAGCTTCCAACCAGGGCTTACAAGTGGCCAAAAAACTGATCCTCTCAGCAGTCTGGGTAGCCAGGCCAGGACTAGGGTAACAGAGCAAGGTGATAATCATCTCTGTTTTCCCTAGTGTGCCACACAATTATTATCATTTTCTATGTACATCACAGCATGCCATAGTGTGAAAAAAGATTAGAAGCACTGATCTAACCAAGTATCATAAAAGTAACTGTACTAGCCATATAGGAATTGTAAGGGCACATGCACACATGTATAAAATCATTATCAGACATCATCCAACAACTTCACAAACATCATATTGTATAGCAAAAAATGTTGCAGTGTTCATATGCTTTTGACCAAGTAATTCCATGTCAATAAATTCCTTATGAATTTTCCAAATATGCATACATTTAGCTCAACAACAAAGTATATAATAACACTATGATTAAAATACATATTTGTATTTATTTATTTATATTCATATAGCTTTTGAAGACAATATAATGACCAGGAAAAAAATGAATCAAAATACTTAAAGTGATAAGACAGACTACCAAACAATATTTTCTAATGAACATATGGAACAAACACTAGAACATTATGAACTGGTTATCTTGGTAATAGATTATTTTAATCTTCTTTTTGCTTTTGGGTATTTTCTAGACATTCTGCAACAAACATGTTACATTTATAAAACTGGTAGAAGGGGAATAAGTATGAGAAAGTGTGGATTAATTATTATAGAAAAAGATCTGAATAGAGAATAGAAATAATCAGCATGATAAAGTATAAAATAATCAGGAGATATGATTTTTACTCTTAGTTCTACAATAATGTATATGAATGCTACTTATTTCAATTCTCTTTAGACTTCATCTTTCTCATTTATTAGATAAAGAAGCTGACTTAAATGACACAGGTGACATCAGTAAGATGGCAGAATAGCAGTTTCCAGCACTCATCCCCTTGCAGAAACATCAGTTTGAACAAATACTCATGTGCAAAAATACCTTCACAAGAGCTAAGGATTCCAGGTGAGAGATTAAAGCACCCAGGTGGAGTGGAGAAATAAGAAAAGATGCATTGAAGAGGGTATGAAAAATAATCTCATATTACCCACATCAACCAACCTCCAACCCCAGGCAACTCAGCATGCAGAGAGACACCCACCCAAAGGAGGAAGAAGAGTGAAGTGAGCGCCCAACTTCACCACAAACCCCAGCTCCAGGCCTGCCAAGTAAAATCAGGCATCAGGCCAGGCCACACAGATCCAGGATTCAGAAGTGCCCCCATGGACTCAGACTCCAGGCCCACCCCAGTGCCATGCCAAACCCCAAGAAACCAGGCTCCAGGCTTACCCCATGGATCCATTTCAAGCCCCAAACTGAAGCCCCAAACACCAGGCCTGCCCAGGTAGACCCAAGTATAAGGTGCACACCAGTGAACTCAGGCTTCAAGTCCACCCCCAGGCACCAGAGTAGCCTGCCTGAAAACTCCAGCAGCAAACCCATCCACAGACTCCACCAAATGGCTTTCATTGGCTTTCACTGCAGAAGCCCAAGTGTAAAGACTGGAAGAGGTGCCTACTTCTTCAAATGAACAAACACCAAAACAAGGCCACAGAAATACGAATGTTCAGGAAAACATGACACCAACAAAGGAACAAAATAAAGCACGAGTAACCAACCCTAAAGAAATGGAGATCAATGAACTGCCAGACAAAGAATCCAAAATAGTTGTCTTAAAGAACTGCAGTGAGCTGTAAGAGAACACAGATAGACAACTAAAACAAAATCAGGAAAACAATACATGACCAAAATGAGAAGTTAAACAAAGAGATAGAAGGAAGGAAGGAAGGGAGGAAGGGAGGGAGGGAGGGATGCATGAATTCTGGAGCTAAAGAGAACAATGACTAGACTTGATCAAGCCAAAGAAAAAATATCAGTGAGCTCAAGACAGGTCATTTGAAATTACCCAGGCAAAAGAACAAAAAGAAAAAATATTGAAAGAAAATGAAGAAAGCCTATGGAAATTATGGGATACCATCAAGGGAATAACATATGGATTGAGGGAGTCCCAGAACAAGTAAAGAAAAAGGAGCAGAAAGCTTATTTAAAGAAATAATGACTGAAAACTTCCTGAATCTGGAGAGGAAAATGGACATCCAGATCCATGAAGCCCAAAGAATCCCAAACAAATTAATTATAAAGAGATCTATTTCTTCTTTTTCTATTTCTTCTTTTTCTATTTCATTAATTTTGAGAGGATCAACATTCACTAATCCCATTGTGATAATCATTTCATGATGTACGTAAGTCAATCCATTATGCTATACATCTTAAATTTACACACTGCTGGATGTCAATTATTATCTCAATAAAACAGAAAGAAAAAAGAGATCTTCACCTAGACACATTATAATCAAATTCTTAAAAGTCAAAGACAAAAAGAGAATTTTGAAAGCAGTAAGAGGAAAGAAAACTTGTCACATACAAAAGAACCCTCGTGGTGGGGGGGATAAATTGGGAGATTGGGATTGACATATATACACTATTGATACTATGTATAAAATAGATATCTAATGGGAACCTACTTTATAGCACAGGGAACTCTACTCAGTGCTCTGTAGTGACCTAAATGGGAATGAAATCCAAAAAAGAGGGGACATATGTATACATATAGCTGATTCACTTTGCTGTACAGTAGAAATGAACACAACATTGTAAAGCAACTATACTCCAATAAAAATTTTTTTAAAAAAAGAAAATATTAGCAAATAGAATTTAGCAACACATAAGGAGAATTATATACCATGGCCAAGCGGGCTTTATTCCAGGGATGCAAGGCTGGTTCAATTTATAAAAATCAATCAATGTAATTCACTATATTAACAGGCTAAAAAGAAAAATCACATGGTTATATAAATCAATATAAAAGCATCTGACCAAATTCAACACCCATTTATGACAAAAACTTTCACAAAAATAGGAATAGAAGGCAAATTCATCAAGTTGATAACTACAGCTAATTTCTACTTAATGATGAAAAGACTGAGTGCTCTCTTCCTAACTCTTATCAAAATATCAGCAAGGTTCTTTGTAGATATAGAGAAGATTATTCTAAAGTTTATATGAAAAGGCAGAGGAACTAGAAGATCTACAACAATTTACAATAGGAAGAATAATGTAGGCAGAATCAGTCTGCCCAATTTCAAGATTTATTATATAGCTACAGTAATCAAGACCCATAATAGAAAAACTGAAAAAATTTTCAGAAAAACTGAAAAATCAAACCTTATTAAAATTTAAAACTTCCTTTACAAAGGAAGAAAAGAGGCAGTATCCATATAAAGCGGGTGAAAAGACAAGCTACAGACTGGAGAAAATATTTTCAAACCACATATGCGCAAAAGGACTACGAACTAGAATCTATAAAGAACTCTCAAAATTCAACAGTAAAAAAACAAATAATCGGGGCTTCCCAGGTGGTGCAGTGGTTAAGAATCCACCTGCCAATGCAGGGGACACGGGTTCGAGCCCTGGTAGGGGAAGATCCCACATACCACGGAGCAACTAAGCCTATGCGCCACAACTACTGAGCCTGCACTCTAGATCCTGTGAGCCACAACTACTGAGCCCACATGCCACAACTATTGAAGCCCACGTGCCTAGAGCCCTTGCTCCACAACAAGAGAAGCCACCACAATGAGAAGCCCGCACACTGCAACAAAGAGTAGCCCCTGCTCACTGCAACTAGAGATAGCCCATGAGGAGCAACAAAGACCCAACGCAGCCAAAAATAAATATAAATAAGTAAACAAATTTATTTTTAAAAAAACAAAGGTGGTACAACACATTACCAAATGAAGGATAAAAATCATGATCATCTGAGTAGATAGAGATAAAGCATTTGACAAAATTCAATACCCTTTCAAGATAAAAACATCAATAAACCTCATGATAATAAAAGGTCATATATGATAAGTCCACAGCTAACATCAAACACAACAGTAAAAAAATGAAAGCTTTTCCTTTAAGACCAGAAACAACACAAAGGTGCCCACTCTCACCACTTTTACTCAACTTAGTACATGAAATCTTAACCAGAGTAACTAGTCAAGAAAAAGAAATAAAAGGTATCCATATCAGAAAGGCAGAAGTAAAATTGTCTCTGTTTGCAGAAAACTCTGAAAACTCTATCAAAAAAAATTAAAACTAATAAATGAATTCAGTAAAGTTGTGGGATACAAAATCAATATACAAAAATCAGCTGCATTTCTATACAGTCACACCAAACAATCTGAAAAAGATACTAAGAAAACAATCTTATTTACAATTATATTATCAATAAAATACTTAGGAATAAATTAAACCAAGGAGGTGAAAGATCTGTACACTGATAACTTTAAAACATTAATGAAAGAAACTGAGTAAGATGCAAATAAGTGGAAAGACAGTCCATGTTCATGGATTGGAAGAATTAATATTGTTAAAATGTCCATACTACTCAATGCCATCTATAGATTCAATGTAATCCCTATCAAAATTCCAAACTCATTTTTCACAGAAATGGAAAAAAACAATCCTAAAACTCATATGGAATCACAAAAAAATGTGACTAGCCAAAGAAATCTTGAGAAAGAAGAACAATGCTGGAGGCAACACACTATACCTGACTTCAAAATATACTACAAAGCTATTGTAATAAAAACAGCAGAGTACCGGCATAAAAACAGACGTGTAGACCAAAGGAACAGAATAGAGAGCCTAGAAATAAATTCATGCATTTATGGTCAAAGGATCTTCAACAAAGGTGCCAAGAACACACAACAGGGAAAGGACGGTCTCTTTGATAAATGGTTCTGGGAAAATTGGTTATCCACACGCTGAAGAATGAAACTGGACCCTTATCTTACTCCATATACACAGAACAATTCAGAATCATTAAAGACTTCAATGTAAGACCTGAAACTATAAAACTACTAGAAGAAAACATAGAGAAAAGGCTTCTTGGACTTCCCTGGTGGCACAGTGGTTGAGAATCTGCCTGCTAATGCAGGGGACACAGGTTCGAGCCCTGGTCTGGGAAGATACCACATGCCGCAGAGCGACTAGGCCCGTGAGCCACAATTGCTGAGCTTGCGCGTCTGGAGCCTGTGCTCTGCAACAAGAGAGGCTGCGATAGTGAGAGGCCCATGCACTGCAACGAAGAGTGGCCCCCACTTGCCGCAACTAGAGAAAGCCCTCGCACAGAAACGAAGACCCAACACAGCCATAAAATAAAATAAATAAATAAATAAAATTAAAAAAAAAAAAGGCTTCTTGACATTGGTTAGAACAATACTTTTTTGGATATAATTCCACAAGCACAGCGACAAATGCAAAAACAGACAGATGAGATTACATCAAACTAAAAAGCTCCTGCACAGCAAAAAAAAAAAAAAAAAGCTATCAACAGAGTGAAGAAACAACCTACAAAATGGAAGAAAATATTTGCAAACTATTTGCAAAATTTGATGAGATTAATATCCAAAATACAGAAGAAACTCAAACAACTCAATAACAAAAAAAAAATAACCATTTTAAAAAAATGAGTAAAGGACCTGAACATACATTTCTCAAAAGAAGACATACAAATGGCCAACAGGTACACAAAAAGATGTTCAACATCACTAATCATCAGAGAAATGTAAATCAAAACAACGAGCTATCACCACACACCTGTTATAATGGCTACGATCAAAATACAAAAGGTGGTCAGTGTTGGTGAGGATATGCAGAAAAGGAAATCCTTGTGATACACACACACACACACACACAAAACGGATTACTCAGCCTTAAAAAAGAAGGAAATACTGTCATTTGGGACAACTTGGATAAAACTGGAGGAAATAATGCTAAGTAAAATAAACCAGGCACAGAAAGACAAATACTTCATGAACTCACTTATATGTGGAATCTAAAAACCCACAGAAGCAGAGCAGAATGATGGTTGCCAGTGGCTGAGGGGGTGGGGGAAAATAAAGAAAGGTTGGTCAAAGGATACAAAGGATACAAAGGTGTAGTTACGTAGTTATATAGCATGAATAAATCTAACAGATCTAATATACAGCACAATGACTATAGTTAGTAACACTGTACTGAATACTGAAAATATGCTAAGAAGGTAGATTTCAGGTGCAACTGAAACATTCATTCACTTTGTTGCCACATTCATTTTATTGTGGCAGTGTGAAACTGAACCTGCAGTATCTCTGAGGTATGCATGTATATCAAATCATCATGTTGAAAAATAAAAATAAAAGGTCAACACTAAAAATATGACACAGAGTTCTTTTTTCCCTACTTCTAAAATTGTACCCTTTTTTTTTTTTTTTAATAAATGGTACTAGAGGAACTGGATACCTGTGTAGAACAAAAAAATTAACTTTGACTCCTTCCTCACACTATACACAAAAGTTAATTTGAGATGGATCATAGACTTAGATTTGCAAAATATAAACAAACTATCTAGAAGAAAACATAGACAAATATCTTTATGAACATTCCAGGCATAAGTCAAAAGTCAGAGACGGCATTAAGCATAGTTCATGAGGGCAAGTGTGGAGACTGACCTGACTAACACAAAGGCTATAGACTGAAGATTGATGCAAAATTATAATGACAGGCCCCCAATTTAGGAGTTTCCCTTTACAAAAATATCACTATTAAACATCTATCAGGCCTATGTACATTTCATCTAATTCCTTTATTCTCCCTTATCTCTTTCCCCATGTGATTAATGCTGCATATTTGCCACACAAATGGTTGACTGGTATGGGGATTGCATGACTATGGAACAGAACACAGCTAACTGGCCCTCAAAGGGGCTGACCCCACGATCTTAGCCTTAGTACCAAACTTTAATTTAGCAGTCTTTGTTAGCCCCAGAGCTTGATCATTAACTCTCCTAGAAGACTATTTCTAGAGGGTCTAACAAATCTAGATTTTTGGAAAATAAAAGTTTCCAATAAGAAAGAGTTGATTTTATGTTTTATTTATTTAATCACCAGCAAACAATGATTTCTTTAAAGCAGGTTCTCTCAACCTCGACACTACCTACATTTTGAGCCAGATAATTTGCTGCTGTGGAGGGCTATCCTACGCATTACAGGATGTTTAGCAGCAACCCTGGCTTCTATTCCATAATGCCAGTACCATACCCTGAGCTGTGACAACCAAAAATGTCTCCAGGGAGTACCAAGTGTCTCCTAGAAGGCAAAATTACCTTATTGAGAACAACTGCTTTAAAGAAAACAGCATAATGAATTTACATTTTTAAAATATTAACAGAATATTTACTTTATTTAACAAACACTTGTAACACTTACTATGTGCCAGGCACTGTTCTAAACACTATACAAATGTTAACTCAATCCTCATTAACAGTCTATGAGATGGACATGGTTCCCACTTTAGAGATAAGAAAACATGGGCACAAATAGATATGTTGCCCAAAGTCACACAATGAATAAGTAGGAAAGCAGGGACTGAACACAGGTAAGTGGATCCAGAGTCCATGCTCTTAATCATGATACCTGACACTAAAGTCTGACATTCTAAATGAGGGGACATATCACTTATCCATTGTGCATGTTACAGAAAAAAGACTTGTGTCTTACTATCCCCTATCAGAATTCAGGCTGCCCATCCTGAAAGAAAAAATACTAAAATATAGGGAAAACAGAACTGAGATATATATATATATATTTTAAAACCTCATAAAATATTCATAAATTTGGTATATACATATACTAGTTATGTAACCTGGGGGAAGACTAACTAAGGCACCATGATGACTCCAGGGCTGGAAATTACATTCCCAGTCTACAAGAGCTAAAAATGAAAGAAGACGGAAACACAATGTTCACAACACTAAGTCAGCAAATAAAAAGAACTAATCTCAACAGAAGAAAGTGGAACCAACCAGCTGTGCATCTAACTTTACTCTGATTTCCTTCTCCTTCCAAGACCTCAGTACTTTTTAAATAAATGAGATAATAGATATAAGTACTCAGCAGAATTAGCACATAGAAGGCACTTAAAATATATGTTTCCTTCTCTCTGCACAATGGCTCCCTGCTCTAATCCCAGTTCTTTTTTGTGCTGTGCAGGTTTGTTCTATTAAGTGTTTTGAAGACATTTCTGTCTCTAGTAAATCAAGATGTTTGAAAAAATTAATGGAAATTAAAATAACTATAGAAGAAGTTAAGTGGTCCTCGTGAGACTCAAAACTAAACCACGTTTTTATAGCACCGACTGATTCAAAATAAAAACAGAACTTCAATGAACAGAACTAAAGTAGAATATTCATCTCTGGTCGGAAGACTTCCTCTATTTTCTCTCTAACAAATTTCAAAACCCTTTTAAAAGAATAAGACCTCATTTTAAAAAAATATTTAGCATAATAAGGGAGGTTGAATTACTTTGTTGTCACATACAAATTTATACTGCATGTGCTGGTTAATTTTGTGTCAACTTGACTGGGTCACAGGGTTGCCAAACATTCTGGGTGTGACTGTGAAGGTGTTTCTGGAAGAAATTAACATTTTCAGTATACTGGGTAAAGCAGATTACCCTCCCTAATGTGGGTGGGCCTCATCCAATGAACTGAAGATCTAAATAGAACAAAACAGCTAAGTAAGAGGGAACTCCTCCTGCCTGCATGCCTTCAAGCCGGGACACTGTAGTCTTTTCCCACCTCAGACCCAGAATAAAACATCCACTAGGCTTGGGTGAAAGCCTACTGGCTTTTGGACTGGAGCTTAGGCTATTGGCTTTCCTTGTTCTCAGGCCTTAGGATATGGACTATACGGAACTACAGCTTGCCAACTGTAGACCTGGGAATCTCTCAGCCTCTATAACTGTGTGAGCCAATTCCTTATAAGAGGTCAGTCTGTCTGTCTGCCTCTCTCTCTCAATATATATTGTATGTGTGTGTGTGACACACACCACACACTCTCTCACATACAACACACACACCCATTCTCACACACACATACACACACACGCACACACCCTTCAGGTTCTGTGTCTCTGGAGAACCCTAACAAATACACTGCATTTAAATTGCTGCCAACACTTTTATTTTTAAGGTTAAAACTATTTTTAAGCTACAAAAGCCAAATTTAAATTCTAAAACAAAAAGACAAGGAACCAAGTATCACAGACCAATATTTACATATCTTTTTGCAGTTTTCAAAGCTTTCACGTATGTACTATCTCATATGACTACCACAGCCTATCATGAAGTAGGTAAGACAGGACTATCATCTACTTATACATGAGGAAACTGGGAGTCAAACTATAAGTTGCAGAACAAAACAAAAACTCAGATCCAGTGCTCTACACCATGCTGACTCATCACATACAGACAACAAGCTTACTAAAAACTAGAAGTTTTCACTCGTCTCTCATGGTCAGCAAATGTATGATCAGGCCACCCAGGATAGTCGTTCTCTTGCTCTTGGTACATCCCCTGCTGGACCAGTGCCTACTTCACCTACACCCTACTCACATGCCTACATACTTGCTCCCACCCCAGCTAGTGATTGTTCTAATACTTAGATTATAACACCTCCACAATGGTAGCTTACCAAAGGGACAGTAAGGGGAATGCCCCTCTGCTAGTTTCCTTGTTAACCAATGAGCCAACCAGATGCCACTTCCCCCTATAACTGGTAACCTCCCCCTCCCCCTGGGAGTGAAGGCTGCTGCCATGTCCTGCCCACCATCTGCCACATACGGTGGGGTGTTTTTCCAGGACCTTGCTTCAGACACGTAAGACCCTCCCATCCATTAAACCATTGATGTCTCTGTTGCTGACTCTGGGCTCTTCCTTTGGTCTTGAGGCTGGGCAGGTACAGGGCTTGCATGCCTGCAGGGTACAGCCCAACAGTGAATAAGGATGCTTATTAAAAAGCATAATATCACCAGCACCCAAGAAGCACTGCCCCCTCCAGTGACCATCCCACCCAAAGGGGAGGAGATCAACATGGCAAAGTAGGAGGACATTTGAGCTCACCTCCCCGCCAAGAACACATCAAAAATATAGCTACATGTACAGCAAATCTCACTGGAAACAAACAAGACTGGCAGAAAAACTCTCCTACAACCAAGGCTGTAAAGAGTCACACAGCATCAGGTAAGAAGAGAGGCAAGGTGATCAGGTCAGTACCCGCATGCTTAGGATGGGACACAGAAGAGGAGAGAGATATCATGGGCTGGGAGATCCTCCATGAGGCATGAGGGATTCAAA
Source organism: Balaenoptera musculus (assembly GCF_009873245.2). Lineage (NCBI taxonomy): Eukaryota > Metazoa > Chordata > Mammalia > Artiodactyla > Balaenopteridae > Balaenoptera > Balaenoptera musculus. Next base: position 44,664,333 of record NC_045792.1, read on the forward strand.
CCACATATCTGACACCCTAGCCCTGAGGTCCAACATCAGGAAGACAAGTCCCCTTAGCTGGTTTGAAAACCAGTAGTATTTACAAGAGAGCTCTAAGAAATTGAGACTCCACTCATGAAGAACACGGGCACATACTTATTGACTCCTGGGAACAAGGCGGAGGAAGCAAACTGAGATTGCCTGGAGCTCTGGCCAGTTTCTCACAAGGGCTCCAGCACGCCTGGGGCCACACCTAGTGCCTGCGCCAACCTCTCTTCCTCTAGCGCTGCTCCCCTCTGGGATGAAGCTGCCTTTGCCAGGAGGGGGAGAATGCACACTTAGAGGGAACGGAACCAGCTCAGACCCAGCCCTTAGGGCTTCTACTCCAGCACCCTGGCACCCAACCACATCCCAAAGAGGGCAGTAATGATCACTGAGTAGAGGAAAATATCTGGCTCACACTTGGCCCTGGATCTAGTCCATCAATCTCCAGCCCCACCTCCCACCAAGGTGATAGCTGCCAGCATACCCTGGGTGAAGACATGACCTCCGCTCACTTCAGATCAACCTCTCCCACCAAAGCCTGGGCACATGCAGACTGCATACAGATGTTCCCACATGAGGACATGCCTTCAAGATTGGGACAGGTAACTATTTCGCCTGATTTCATAGAGACAGAGAAAGTTAAAATGAGCAGAAAGAGGAATTTGTCTCAAATGAAAGAACAAGAAAAAAAACTGAAAAAACTGATGAAACAGAAATAAATAATTTACCAGATAAAGAGTTCAAAGCAATAGTAGTAAGAATTTTTACAGAACATGGCAAAAGAATAGATGAACACAGTGAGAATTTTAACAAGGAACTAGAAAACAAGCAAAAGAACAAGTTGGAGCTGAAGAATACAATATGTGAAATGAAAAACACACTGGACAGAATTAACAGCAGACTAGGTGATACAGAAAAACACAAAAGTGATCTGGAAGATAGAATAATGAATACCATCCAATCAGAAGAGCAAAAAGAAAAACAAATGTTAATAAAGGGGACACTGGACTTCCCTGGTGGTCCAGTGGTTAAGAACCCGCCTGCCAACGCAGTGGACACAGGTTCAATCCCTGGTCTGGGAAGATCCCACATGCCGCGGGGCAACTAAGCCTGTACGCCACAACTACTGAGCCCGTGAGCCGCAACTACTGAAGCCCGCACACTCTAGAGCCCACGTGCCACAACTATTGAGTCCACGTGCTGCAACTATTGAAGCCCACGCACTCTGGTGCCCACGTGCTGCAACTACTGAGCCCACATGCTGCAACTAATGAAGCCCACACGCCTAGAGCCCGTACTCCACAACAAGAGAAGCCACTGCAATGAGAAGCCCACACACTGCAAAAAAGAGTAGCCCCCACTCACCACAACTCGAGAAAGCCCGCGCATAGCGATGAAGACCCAGTGCAGCCAAAAATAAATACATAAATTTTTAAAAAAAGAATATGTTTAAACTTATATGACTATGAAATTGAAAAACACAAACACGTGGAAAATAAACAGGCTATTAAAAATACAAAGGGTCAATGAAGAAATCAAAAAGGAAATCAGAAAATACCTCGAGACAGAACTTTCCAAAATTTATGGGACACAGCAAAAGCAGTTCTAAGTGGGAAATTTATAGCAATACAGGCCTACCTCAAGAAATAAGAAAAATTTCAAATAAACAACCGAATTCACCACCTAAAGGCATTAGAAAAAGAAGAACAAAGCCCAAAGTCAGCAGAAAGAAGGAAATAATAAAAGATCAGAGAGGAAATAAATAAATAAAGTGGAGAGAAAAAAATTTTTAAACCAATAGAAAGGATCAATGAAACTAAGAACTGGGTTTTTTTTAAAGATAAACCAAACTCATAAGTTTTTAGCCAGACTCAAAAGAAAAAAAGAGAGGATTCAAATAAACAAAATAAGAAGCAAAAGAGGAGAAATAACAACCAATATCACAGAGATACAAAAAAAATCATGAGAAAATACTACTAACAGTTATATGCCAACAAATTGGACAACCTAGAAGAAATGAATGTATTTCTAGAATCATACAATCTTCCAAGACTGAATCAGGAAGAAACAGACAATCTGAACAGATCAATCACTAGTAATGAAATTGAAATAGTAATTAAAAAAACAAAACAAAACAAAAAACACTTCCTAGCAAACAAAAGTCCAGGACCAGATGGCTTCACAGAGGACTCCTACCAAACATATAAAGAGGAGCTAATATCTATCCTTCTCAAACTATTCCAAAAAATTAAAGAAAAGGGAACACGGCCAAAATTTATTCTATGAGGCCACCACTACCTTGATACCAAAACCACTATAAAAAAATTACAGGCGAATATCACTGATGAACACAGATGCAAAACTCCTCAACAAAATATGAGCAAACTTAATTCAACAATATATAAAAAGGATCATCTTACTCCATGATCACTGGGACTTATTCCAGGGATACGAGGACGGTTCAATATCCACAAATCATGCCATGTGATACACCACATTAACAAAAGGATAAAAATCACATGATCATCTCAATAGATATAGAAAAAGCATCTGGCAAAACTGAACATCCATTCATGATAAAACAACTCTCATCAAAGTTGGTATAGAGAGAACACATCTCAACATAATAAAGGCCATCTATGACAAATGCACAGCTAACATCATACTCAGTGATGAAAAGCTGAAAGCTTTTCCTCTAATTCAGGGACATGGATGCTCACTCTTACCACTTCTATTTAACACAGTATTGGAAGTTCTAGCCACAGCCATAAGACAAGAAAAAGAAATATAAGGCATCCAAACTGGAAAGGAAAATGTAAATGGTCACTATTTGCAGATGACATGAGACTGTATATAGAAAACCCTAAAGTCTCCAACAAAAAACTATTAGAACTAATAAATGAATTCAGTAAACCTGCAGGATAAAAGATTAATATACAGTAATCTGTTGCTTTCCTATACACTAATAATGAACTATAAGAAAGAGAAATCAAGAAAACAATCCCATTTAAAATGGAAAGATATACCATGTTCTTGGATTAAAAGAATCAATATTGTCAAAATGACTATACTACCCAAGGCAATCTACAGATTCAATGCAATCCCTATCAAATTACCGATGGCATTTTTCACAGAACTAGAACAAAAAAAAATTTTAATTTGTATGGAAACACAAAAGACCCCAAATAGCCAAAGCAATCCTGAGAAAGAAAAAAGGTACTGAAGGAATCAGTCTCCTTGACTTCAGACTATACTACAAAGCTACAGTCATCAAAACAGTATGGTACTGGCACAAAAACAGAAATATAGATCAATGGAACAGGATAGAAAGTCCAGAAATAAACCCATGTACCTATGGTCAATTGATCTACAACAAAGGAGGCAGGAATACACAATGGAGAAAAGACACTCTTCAATAAGTGGCGCTGGGAAAACTGGCCAGCTACATGTAAAAGAATGAAATTAGAACATTCTCTAACACCATACACAAAAATAAACTCAAAATGGATTAAAGACCTAAATGTAAGATGAGATACTATAAAACTCCTAGAGGAAAACATAGGCAGAACACTTTGATGTAAACTGCAGCAATATTTTTTTGGATCCTTCTCCTAGAGTAATGGAAACAAAAACAAAAATAAACAAATAGGACCAAACTAAACTTAAAAGGAAAGGAAATCATAAACAAAATGAAAAGACAACCTATGAACTGGAAGAAAACATTTGCAAACAATGCTACCAACAAGGGATTAATTTCCAAAATATATAAACAGCTCATACAGCTCAATATCATAAAAACAAACAACCCAGTCAAAAAATGGGCAGAAGATCTAAATAGACATTTCTCCAAAGAAGACATACAGATGGCCAAGAAGCACACGAAAAGCTGCTCAACATCACTAATTATTAGAGAAATGCAAATCAAAACTACAGTGAGGTATCCTCACCCTGGTCAGAATGGCCATCATCAAAAAGTCTACAAACAGTAAATGCTGGAGAGGGTGTGGAGAAAAGGGAATCCTCCTACACCGTTGGTGGGAATGTAAATTGGTATAACCACTATGGAGATCAGTATGGAGGTTCCTTAAAAAACTAAAAATAGAACTACCATATGACTCAGCAATCCCACTACTGGGCATATACCCAGAGAAAACCATAATTCAAAAAAACACATGCGGGGCTTCCCTGGTGGCGCAGTGGTTGAGAATCTGCCTGCCAATGCAGGGGACACGGGTTCGAGCCCTGGTCTGGGAAGATCCCACATGCCGCGGAGCAACTGGGCCCGTGAGCCACAATTACTGAGCCTGCGCGTCTGGAGCCTGTGCTCCGCAACAAGAGAGGCCGCGATAGTGAGAGGCCCGCGCACCGCGATGAAGAGTGGCCCTCGCTTGCCACAATTGGAGGAAGCCCTCGCACAGAAACGAAGACCCAACACAGCCATAAATAAATAAATTTAAAAAAGACACATGCACCCCAATGTTCATTGCAGCACTATTTACAATAGCCAGGTCATGGAAGCAACCTAAATGCCCAATGACAGACGAATGGATAAAGAAGATGTGGTACATATAAACAACGGAATATTACTCAGCAATAAAAAAGGATGAAATAATGCCATTTGCAGTGACATGGATGGACCTAGAGATTATCATACTAAGTGAAGTAAGTCAGACAGAGAATGACAAATATCATATGATGTCACTTATATGTGGAATCTAAAAAAAATGATGCAAATGAACTTATTTACAAAACAGAAACAGACTCACAGACTGCGAAAACAAACTTATGGTTTCCAAAGTGAAAGGTTAGGGGAAGGGATAAATTAAGAGTTTGGGATTAATATATACACACTACTATATATAAAACAGATAATCAACAAGTACCTACTGTATAGCACAGGGAACTCTACTCAATATATATATATCTTTTAAATAAATTTACTTATTTATTTATTTTTTTGGGCTGCATTGGGTATTTGTTGCTGCGCACAGGCTTTCTCTAGTTGTGGCGAGCGGGGGCTACTCTTCATTGCAGTGCACAGGCTTCTCATTGCGGTGGCTTCTCTTGTTGCAGAGCACGGGCTCTAAGTGCACAGGCTTCACTGGTCGTGGCACACAGGCTCACTAGTTGTGGCTCGCAGGTTCTAGAACACAGGCTCAGTATTTGTGGTGCACAGACTTAGTTGTTCCACAGCATGTGGGATCTTCCCAGACCAGGACTCAAACCCGTGTCCCCTGCATTGGCAGGCAGATTCTTAACCACTGTGCCACCAGGGAAGTCCTCTACTCAATATTATGTAATAACCTATATGGGAAAAGAATCTGAAAAAGAATTAATATATGTATATGTATAACTGAATCACTTTGCCATATACCTGAAACTAAGACAATATTGTAAATCAACTATACTCCAATATAAAATAAAAATTAAATTTAAAAATTGCATCAAAAATAACAAAATATCTAGGAATAAACTTAACCATGGAGGTGAAAGACCTATCCTCTGAAAACTATAAAACACTGACAAAGGAAACTGAAGATGATACAGAAATGGAAAGCAATCCCATGTTCAAGGATTGGAAGAATTAATATTATTAAAATGACCATACTACCCAAAGCAATCTACAGATTTATCAAAATATCCATGACATTTTTCACAGAACTAGAATAATCCTAAAATGTATACGGAACCACATAAGACCCTGAATAGCCAAGCAATCTTGAGAAAGAACAAAGCTGAAGGGATCACCTCCCTAACTTCAAACTACACTACAGAGCTACAGTAATCAAAACAGTATGGTACTGGCAAAAAAACAGACAAATACATCAATGGAACAGAATAAATAGCCCGGAAATAAATCCACACATTTATGGTCAATTAATCTATGACAAAGGAGGCAAGATTATACAATGGGGAAATGACAGTCTCTTCAATTAGTGGTTCTGGGAAAACTGGATAGCTGCGTGTAAATGAATGAAATTAAGATGTTTTCTCATACCACATACAAAAATAACCTCAAAGTGGATTAAAGACCTAAATGTAAGACCAGAAACCTTAAAACTCCTAGGAGAAAACATAGGCAGAACACTCTTTGACATAAATCGTAGCAATTGTTTTTTTGATCTGTCTCCTAAGGCAAAGGAAACAAAGGCAAAAATAAAATAGGACCTAATAAACTTGAAAGTTTTTGCACAGCAAAGGAAACCACTGACAAAACGAAGACAATCTACTGAATGGGAGAAAATACTTGCAAATAATATGACCACAAAGGGGTTAATATCCAAATACATAAACGGCACATACAACTCAATATCAAAAAACAAACAATCCAATTTAAAAAATGGGCAGAAGGGACTTCCCTGGTGATCCAGTGGTTAAGACTCTGCACTTCCACTGCAGGAGGCACAGGTTCGATCCATGGTCGGGGAACTAAGATCCCAAATGCCACACAGAGCAGCCAAAAAATAAAAATATATTTTTTAAATTTTTTAAAAAATGGGCAGAAGACCTACATATAAATTTTCCCAGAGAAGACATATAGATGGCCAACAGGCACATAAAAAGATGCTCAACATCACTAATCCATCAGAGAAATGCAAATCAAAACCACAATGGTATCACCTCACATCTGTCAGAATGGCCATCATCAAAAAGACAAAAATAACAAATGTGGGTGAGGATGTAGAGAAAAGGTAACCCTAGTACACTGTTGGTGGGGATGTAAATTGGTGTAGCCACTATGGAAAACAGTATGAAGGTCCCTCGAAAAACTAAAAATAGAACTACCATACGACCCAGCAATTCCACTCCTGAGTATACATCTGAAGAAAACAAAAACACCAATTCAGAAAGATAAATGCACCCCAATGTTCACTGCAACATTATTTACAATAGCCAAGATATGGAAGCAACCTAAGTGTCCATCAACAGATGAATGAATAAAGAACTCAGTCATAAAAAAGAATGAAATTATGCCATTTGCAACAACATGGGTGGATCTGGAGGGTATTATGCTTAGTGAAATAAGTCAGACAGAGAAAGACAAATACTGTATGTTATCACTTATATATGGAATCTAAAAAAAACAAAGGAATGAATATAGCAGAAATAGACTCACAGATATAGAGAACAAAATAGTGGTTACCACTGAGAAGAAGGAAAGGGGTAGAGGCAAGACATGAGTAAGGGATTAAGAGGTACAAACTACTACATATAACATAAATAAGCTGGGACTTCCCTGGTGGTCCACCAGTTAAGACCCCGCGCTCCCAGTGCAGGGGGCCCGGGTTCGATCTCTGGTCAGGGAACTGGATCCTGTATGCCTCAACTAAAGATCCCGCGTGCCACAACTAAGACTCGGCTCAGCCATATAAATATATAAATGTTTTTTAAATAAAATAAATAAGTTACAAGGATATATTATACATCACAGGGAATATAACCAATATTTTAAAATAACTTTAAATGGAGTATAACCTATAAAAAGTTTGAATCACTGTGTTGTACACCTGAAACTAATATTGTAAATCAACTATACTTCAATAAAATATAAAATTTTTAGTTTTTAAAATAATAATAAATTTTTAAAAAACTAGGGCAACTTTGTTACTAATATATGCCAGAGAATACAAGCAAATTTTCAAAAGTTTCCTTATCTACTTAAACCTCCCTGTAATGAAAATCATACCATCAGGTTTCAGTGATGACCATTAAGTTTATAATCATCTACCCTCAATAAAAGGGCCACTTTGAAATTTATAAGGAAGTTGACATAGGCTCTAAAGATAAACCTGAAAATACACTTTAGATATAATATTGAGACAAAATATGATCAAGAATAAAACTCAGATTGAGTCCTGAGTATATTACAGCCATGTTCTAAACTAAGTAATATTAATATTTTTGGTAATGTAGGGATAGTCTTGAAAACACACACCTGTTACTTCAACTTACTGCTATAACTCTCCATGCAATACTATAATCTTAAACCAAAACATTTTTCATAACCTGCCATCTTCTGCATACTTAAGTACAAATACCATGGGCTCTAATGTGAAATACTTTAATTAATGAAGAAAAATTCAAATAATACACTTCCTACTGAAGAACTATATTCAGATGAAAAACAGAAGGTATGTACATACATTCCAGTCTCTCCAATGAGAATATCGTGTGTATTGAATTGAATCCTTAAAATAGAACTCTAGCAAACTAAGACTTCAAGTCAAAGAAGTAGGGACAATTTGAGCAAGAGAAGAAACCACAGATATCAGGGGACTATGTTGCTAAAAAATACCAAACTGCCTCACCATCTGTTGTTATATGAAAATTTTTTAACAGAAGACAAAGCGATTCTCAAACGGTTTAAACTGTACTTGTACTCACAGATTTGCTAAAACTCACCCACACTGAAGTCTAACAATTAGCCCATCAACTATTTAACAAATATAAAATCCCTTACTGCTTTCTGATGGGGATAACCCTGACCACCTATTTAAACCAGAAAAGAAATTTAACCATAAATTTAACCACGTGAAAAAGACAAAAGAGCACAGAAAAGGAATGCTTTAAAAAGATGTTTAACTTCCCAGACCTTTAGACAATTTTGTCTAAAACAACCTTGATTTACCTTTAAATCAGTGAAGACAAATAGAGATTAAAATAGTTTTTCTAACATTTGTAACTGAAAATTTCTGACTACCTTAACTTAAAATACAGATTTTTATTAGAAGGAGGTTCAATTTCAGAGAATCTGTTAATCAAGGTATTTGTATGATCTAAGCTGTTTCATTACTGCCTTTGGCTTCAAGTTTAAGACCGAAGTCAAAAGGAAAGAAATCAAATTCTTGCCCAGGATACTGGTTTTAAGAAATCGTTAAATAATCTCTCTGTAAAGTAACTGCTTCTCATTTCTCTGAATTATCTCACACTAAAATTTGGGTTATGTGCCATAAATGTTAAGCCTAATACATATTCACTTAATATATGTATATATTCATATACTCACTATGTTACTTCGTTGGGAAAGCCTTCCCAAACCCACCTCATGTAACACTCTCTAGTAACGTCCTGTACTTCTTATTAGCACTAGTTGAAATAATTTTTTGTATATTTCTTTTATCTTCTTATCTTCCCCCTTAACTGTAATGCCCACATACATCTTGTTCCCCCTACCCCTGTATTTCTGACACACTGTAGGCAATCTGCAATATTTGAAGAGTAAAGTGAGGATAGGAAAGAGAGAGAAAATGAAGATTCATAGTAAATACAGTTACAGTAACACTCCTTGGGCTCCAAATGGAACTATGAGCACACTCTGAAATTCAGTGTCTCCCGGGCTTGAGAGTTTCTAAGAAATAGGTCTGAAAAAGATGGCCCCGTGTCTACTTTTTTCAGGGTTTAGAAATCAAAAATGATCAGAATAAGTCTCCTTCCATCATTGCCAGTAGATACTGAATCCTTCAGGGCAACTCCCAAACTGGACTAGTGACAATCCAAACTCCAAGGATCTAGTTAAAATCAAGAAATCAAAGCAACCTGACACATGTAATGAGTCAAAAGACTATACAAAATAAATGATAGTAAGTTGAAAACACTGTAAATTCAGCATTCTTATAAAAGGAACCTGCTCAAACCTGATGATACTTGAGCCACCATTCTTCCCTCTTTTCATATTCTTTTTTCACACATACATTCATTTCAATTAATATTTTTCAATGCTGCTGAAAGCAAAATTGCTTAAAATCTGCATTCATTCACCTCAATTGATTCTCCTCAAGCATATCTAAAGAAGGAGAGAGCCTCATATACAATTTGTAACATCAGTTTACAGTACCAATTTGATTCACTCATAAATCAGGCTCATTAACAAATACTTATTAACTACACTCCTAGTTTCCTCAGATGAAACAGATACATCTCACACTAAACATGAAGGAAAAAATACACCCAAAAAATCACAACAGTCTTTTAGGGGAGATCAATTAGTAGAAAGAAAGCTAAGATAGTGATAAATCAAAAGACAATTTAAAAGTCTGACCTCAGATCAACAGAGATTAAAACAAATCTTTAATAAAATACCACTGTTATGATAAAATAGTTTAACAACCTTAATCATCAAAGCATCAACTAATATGCATTACTATGTGCCCAGTATAGTCCTTGGGGATGTAAATATATTTCACATTCACTATATTATGTAAGTAATGAAAAACTGTACCAATACATTTTTAATTAAATTTCTTTATTGGAGTATAGTTGATTTACAATGTTGTGTTAGTTTCTGCTGTACAGCAAAGTGAATCAGCCACACATAAACATATATCCACTCTCTTCTAGACTCCATTCCCAAAAAGGTCATTACAGAGCAATGAATATAGTTCCCTGTGCTATACAGTATGTTCTTATCTTTTATATACAGTAGTGTGTATATGTCAATCCCAATCTCCCAATTTATCCCCCCCCTTTCCCCTTTGGTAACCATAAGTTTGTTTTCTACATCTGTGATTCAGTTTCTGTTTTGTAAATAGGTTCATTTGTACCATTTTTTTTAGATTCCACATACAAGCGATATCATATGATATTTGTCTTTCTTTGTCTGACTTACTTCACTCAGTATGACAATCTCTAGGTCCATCCATGTTGCTGCAAATGGCATTATTCGTTCTTTTTTGTGGCTGAGTAATATTCCATGGTATATATGTATCACATCTTCTTTATCCATTCCTCTGTCAGTGGACATTTAGGTTGCTTCCATGTTCTGGCTATTGTAAATAGTGCTACAATGAACACTGGGGTGCATGTATCCTTTTGAATTATGGTTTTCTCCAGATATATGCCCAGGAGTGGGATTGCTTGTACCAATACATTTTGTATAAATTTATTTATTTATTTATTTTTGGCTGCATTGGGTCTTCATTGCTGCACGCAGGCTTCTCTAGTTGTGGCAAGCAGGGGCTACTCTTCGTTGCGGTGCGCAGGCTTCTCATTGCGGTGGCTTCTCTTGTTGTGGAGCACAGGCTCTGGGCACGTGGGCTTCAGTAGTTGTGACACACGGGCTCAGTAGTTGTGGCTCGTGGGCTCTAGAACGCAGGCTCAGTAGTTGTGGCGCACGGGCTTAGCTGCTCCGCGACATGTGGGATCTTCCCGGACCAGGGCTCGAACCCATGTCCCCTGCATTGGCAGATGGATTCTTAAACACTGCGCCACCAGGGAAGTCCCTACCAATACATTTTGAAAAGACTTTCCAAAACCTTATTTAGCTCTTTATTAAGCAGTCACTTCAATTAACTCCCCTTCTCAAATTATCACCTAGCACAGGCCTGGTACATATTCAATAAATACTTAATGAATAAATTATAAATCTATTATTAAAGTCTTACACATTTTTTATCACTATCAAACCTTATACAGGTAGATCTATGGAACATAAGTTTGTGTTCCAGCCTTTCGATCCAGGTTGTCTTGTCATAATCAATAAAAATAACTACTTACATGTATATTGCTTATGCACAAATTTGAGGCAAGTTTTTTTTCCTCAAAGTCATAACTCAAAAAGAGGAAGCCATATTACATTCATTTACTCCACAGACATGTTCATTTTTTAACAATCTGTTGTCCAATTTATTCCTCAGAAATCAAGAGCTCTCCATCCTAAATAATAAAACTTAGATTCAAAAATATAAAATAAATCATGTAATTATATCTGGATGGAGGTGAATAAGCAATGGGAAAAATGGTATGAAATGCAATCAAGCAACAGCCATGGCAAAGATTTCACATTTTCTGAGATGGAAAGCCACTGGATTGTTCTGATTCACATTTTTAAAAGACATGAGATAGGCATTTGACCCCCATTTTACAGATGAGAACACTGAGGTTAACACATATGTTAAGAGACTCGCTCAAGGTCACAAAGCTAGTAAGTGGCAGGACTGAGATTCAAGCCCACGCTCTTCCCACCTCTTAACAATACCTCCAAAAACTCCCTGCTCAACACTCCTCTGCAACAGTCTCTCTTCTCCATCTCTTCATACCTCTCTGACTGCTTCTTTTTTTTTTTCCTCCACTCCAAAAATGAGCATTCAAGTTGTCTTCTCTTTCTAAACCCTTGCTGACCTAAAGACCTCTCTTCCTTGTTGACTTACCAGGGCTTCAACTTTCATCTCTATCTTACGACATAAAGAATATGTCATAAGAATAGAGATGAAACCTAAATCTCTATCCCCACCTTTTCCCTAGAACAGCAACTCTCCATTTCTCAATGCCTCTTGGTCATTTTCCACCCAGATATCGTACTAGTAGCTAAAACTCAATATGCCCCAATGCAATCCAGCATATTTCACTGAAGAGATTTTTTCCAAAGCACTACCTTGCACATATTCCAATAAACGAGGCTTAAAATCTTATAGCTTCATTGGATTCCTCCCCCTGCTTTACGTGAGTCACTGAATCCAAGATTTCTATATACCACTGCCAGATTAAGCTTTATGAAATAACTTCAAGCATACTACCTCTGTTGGCCACCTTTAGCGATCACCTACTACAACAAATAACGTCCAAATTCCACCTGCCATTCCCCAAAGCACACCATATCCTATTCTACCTGAATGTCTTTGTTCAAGCCATTCTTCTCCCTTATCCCCCACCTATTTCTACCTTTCCAAATCCTGTTTTCCCTTCAAGGCCATTAAAATGCCATCTCTCTCATTAAGTTTCCCCTTATCTCCCCAGCCAGATATGATCTTCTACCTCCATCTCTCAAACCACTTTAATATGTACCTTACAGTATTTATCTCAATGAATTTTATTACAGGATAATACATGCCTAGTCTCCCCTCCTTCTTACAATATAAGAAGTATGTCCCATTCATTTTTTTTTATTTTCCACCATACCACATAGCACACAGCTGCTATACACAGCAGCCTGCAAATAGCAGACTCAATAAATAACTGGTAAATGAATAGGGGACAAATATTCCAATACTAACCATCAAGGTTCAGATATATAATATTACTAAACCTAATCATCAAATCGTCTCCCCTCCATTTGTGTATATTTTTTCATCAATGTTTATCAGCAAATAATCATAAAAATGTTTTAATGAGTCAAAAGTTCATGAAAAATATAATTTTCTAAATAGTAAATAAGAGGTCTGGTTATTCAAAATAATCTGTACCACAGTAAATCAACTAGAGAGTTGGTTATGAAGGCAATCCAATGGAAAAATCTGTCACCACAGGGATGACCAGAGTGGATTTGGATCCCTAACTTCTCCAGGTGTGCTTCTCTCTCTACCGAAATGAACTATTCTATTGAAGAGGATAAACTTTCCCAGATAGAGGACCACTCCATTTGATTTGAAAAGAATTTTCTAGTGACAAGGCAAAAGGAACTAATGCCGACACTGAAAAATACTTATTAAGGATTTGTTGAAGGCTTTAAAATTTTTTTAAATCAACCAAATATCAATTTTAATAAGAATCTACTGACTCAGAAACATGAACAGCAATGGATCATAATTATTTAGATTCTATATTCCAAGATTTATTAATTTTTATCCCCGATTTAGTATTACTAAAGGGGCAAACAATAGTAAAGAAGATTTGGCCAGCTATACTCAGATAGATATATCTACTACAGAAAAGGGTGAGTTATGAAAGTGTTTAGTACAATATGTCTTCAACTTTCAACTAGAAGTAATGTGCTGGAAGTGTGCTTTGTACCCAACAGAGATCAGCCAAAGAATACCAAGAAGTCACATAGAAAAACAAGTTCAACACACTCCCAATCTCTTGTTGATGAATAGGAAAACTCATCATTTAATTGCTCATTTGAAAGACAAAGACCAAATGACTGTTACACCTCCAAAGGGATAATAACAAATCTTGTAAAAGAATCATCATTTACTTGTTGACTAGAAAAATAAAATGAGCCCCTCACCTCCACCCCTAAAGTAGGACTCAGGGAAAAATCAAAGGGGAATTAACCCACATTTTTACAAATGCCATGATCTCCAAATGTCAAATAATTCAAATATTCTCAGCAGCTTGTATTCCTTAATGATTTTAGTCTCTCTCTTTTTTTAAGTAAAAAACAAAAACAAATGGCCTATTACCAAAAATTTCAAAAAGTCTCATTGCTGGACTCATTTTCTCTACCTGCTAAAACACTGCCTTTAAAAACTCAGTGCACACTACGTGCCAGAAGCACTTCATATATTATGCCACATTTAATCCTTACTAGGGCCTCCAGAGTTAAAATTTACCGAAACTGAGGCTTAGAGTAGTTAGGTAATTTGTCTGAGGTTACCCAGCTAGTAAGTAGTGAGCTAGAATTCTAACATAGGCAATTTGATCCCAGAATCTAGGATCCTGCCTCCTAAGTCATACTGAAATACAGAAATCTGAACACCATCTTGTAAGTGGAGTTAAGCTTGAGAAGTTTTGTAGAATTACCATTTTTTCCATAAAATAAAACTGTGTGAGAACATTAAAAAAAAAAAAAAACTCCATCACTGAAATTTTAGTCAGTGGTTTTCAAGCCTTTTGCAACTAAAGACTGTCCATAAGTTGTTGTTGGTTTTTTTTATTCCTAAGAAATCCAACTCCTGCTTAAGTGTTTATGAACTTACACTCTAACAAGTCTGTTAAGATTATAAAATTCAAGGGGAGTAGATATTAAGTAAACACTTTTATACTCTGAAGAAGGGTGTAAACATCTGAAGGGCGCTGAAGAAGCAGGTTTTTAAATCATTCCTTCCCAAAATTGTGAAAGGTTCTACTCTGAAGTCAGCTAACGATAAATGCCAGTACCCTAATCTGGAGGTCCTGTGGAAAGACACCAGGAAAAACATAAGAAAGATCTTAGAACCACCTGAGACAACTGAACAAGCTTTCCTTTTAGAAAAGGCACCTAAGAATTTGAACAGCATAGAATCCATCCTCCTAAATGGGCAACTGTGTATTCTGAATTTGCCACAAAGTACCAAGGGCACTATGCATTCATTAATTTTAGTGGTAGTCAAGGGTTTAAACAGTTTAACAACTGTTTGTGAACGTGTGTAGTGATGGGTACCACTTATTGTGAATGCGTGGCAATAACTATATTCAAATTATAGCTTCCTGAAATACATTTTTGGTACATACATAAATTATTAGCACACATTACAACATATGTAGGATTCTTTTTTTAGAAAAAAAACTACATCAAGTAAATTGATGATGATGTTTTTTACAAATCGTGAAAACACATAGATTCACTGTGAAAAGGAACAGTCCATCTACATTTCAACATGGTTTAAGTATTAGAAGGTGAATACCAAGAACAGCTGTAGATACCACAATGAGAAAAGCATGAGAGCAGATGTATAGAACAAGAGAGTAAACCTGGGGACTTCCCTGGTGGTCCAGTAGCTAAGACTCCATGCTCCCAACGCAGGGGGCCCGGGTTCAATCCCTAGTCAGGAAACTAGATCCCACGTGCCGCAACTAAGAGTTCACGTGCCGCAACTAAGAGTTCACGTGCCGCAACTAAGAGTTCACATGCTGCAACTAAAGATCCCACATGCTGCAACTAAAAGATCCCGCGTGGGACTTCCCTGGTGGCCCAGTGGTTAAGACTTCGCCTTCCAATGCAGGGGGTGTGGGTTCGATCCCTGGTCAGGGAGCTAAGATTCCACTGCCTCCCAGCCAAAACAAAACATTAAAAAAAAAAGAAGCAATGTTGTAACAAATTCAATAGAGACTTCAAAAATGGTCCACATAAAAAAAAAAATGATCCCACACACCACAATGAAGATCCCACGTGCCACAACTAAGACCAGGCGCAGCCAGATAAATAAATAAATAAATTTTTAAAAAAAAATTTTTTTTTTAAAAAGAGAGTAAGCCTGAAAGGAACAAAAGGAATCAGTTTAGTACAACACACATGGTAATATTTCAAATGAAAAGCAGATATACAAGCAGATATAGATATAGGCTCCAGAAAATACTCTTGACTAAAATTTTCCCCCAACCCAGCTTCCCTTAAACTTCTCCTTTTCTATCAATGATGGCAACAGCATCAGACTTGAAATCCTGGAAGCATAAACAAGCCCTCACACTGCCCTAATATTCTCAGTCTCTAAGTCCTGTTCGTTCTTCCTATGAAATGCCTCTCCTGTGAAATGCCTCTAAAACTGCCGTTCCATTCTCTCTGGCACTACCTTAGACCTGCCAAATACTATCTCCTCACTCCTGAATTATTCATGAATTCATTCATTCATACCTGCACTCATTCAAACACTTACTGAAGCACCTACTGAAGTACCGTGCTAGTTCTGAATACAAACCACCATTCTAACTGGAGGTGGAGACACAGATCATAACGAATGCACTATTTTAATAACAGCAACGCTTGATTAGGGCCGCACTACATGATAGCTGCTATTCCAACACACTATTATCCCATTTAAATCCTCACGACAGCCCTAAGAGATGGGTATAATTACCTTCCGCAAAGCAAGGAGACTAAGGCTCAAAGAAGTGAGACAATTTTCCTAAGATTACACTGCTAATAAGCTGCAAAGTGAGATTCCATGAGAACTGATTCTTTCTACCACTTGAGTGAATCTACTGCATCAACTCCTAAACACTTTCCAATCCACTCTACCCATTTCGACCAGATTCATCATCTGAAAGCACCATTCTGTACTTGTAACCCCTTTGTTCAAAAAAAATCTCAATGGCACCTTTAGCCTGGCCTTCAGTCTTTGAGTCAAAAAAAAAAATAAAAATAAACTTTCCTTTCCCTTACTAGTTCTGAATCTTGGAAACTGCTTAATGTCTCTAACCTTCAGTTTTCCTACCTATGAAATGGAGATAAGACAGAGTTGTGCAAGGGTTAAATAAGAGAAAATACGTGAAGGTTTAAGCACATGAGTGTTCAATAAATAAGAGTTGTTATTACTCATACA
Organism: Balaenoptera musculus; assembly: GCF_009873245.2. NCBI lineage: Eukaryota > Metazoa > Chordata > Mammalia > Artiodactyla > Balaenopteridae > Balaenoptera > Balaenoptera musculus. The sequence continues at coordinate 44,681,312 of NC_045792.1, forward strand.
GCTATACACAAAACTTCTGTTTCAGCCAATCAATACACGTACTACTTCTTTTACGAAACCACTTAGATTTCTGCCTCAATTCACACTATTCTCCCTCCGTTCCCTTAAGAATAAGTGTCCTATAAATATCTAATACATGAATCAATATCTGTACATCCTTATCTTCAAGGCCCAAGTCAAATGCTACTTCTTCCAAGGAGCCCTGCCTAGCCGCCCTCAATGAACTTCACACCTAACTTAAGTGCCACTGAGGGAATGGGGAAGAAAAAAATGCCGAATTATTCAAGACCTATTATGAACCAGAAAACATGATACATCTTCAGTGCATTATTTCACTTAATTCTCACAGAGAAAGACAAAGTAACTTGTACAAAGTCAAACAGCTAGTAACTGATGAAGCTGAGATTCAAAATCAGAAGTGGCTGATCCCTTTTAAAAGCTCACTTCTTCCCACACCACCTTGTATCTTGGTACCCTGGATAACACATTTAATCAATAACTACCTAACACTGACAAAGAGCAAAGTGTTGGTATATGCTCTAAGAGCCCCATCAACCCATACAAATATAACAAACAAAACTGTCATGAACTAATGCTTATCCATACCACCTGCAGTGGACTCTAATTGTTTCTATTCTCTTCTATTTCACTTAAAATAAAATACTGGTCAGTTCCCACTAATTTTACTTCACAACCACTCTTGAATAGCGACCCAGCTATCTTGTAATACAGATATTACAAGGCCAAATAAGATCGAGAATTTGTCCTCAAGAAGTATTGAATCTAGCTGGAGACATAATGGTAAAACACAAACTTTTCTTGCCCCCCTTGCCCCCAGCCCACCTACTGGAATAGAAGCTGGGCTTCTACTGCTCATGTTCCTGTTGCTCCCTCAAACTACCCTATCAGGAAATATAACCAGTAAATAATCTAGGCTGTAAATATGAAAAACATCAGGCCCTCAACAAATCGTTGTTGAATGAATGGATGAATGAATAAGTGAGGTACAGGGCTTCCCTGGTGGCGCAGTGGTTACGAATCCACCTGCCAATGCAGGGGACACGGGTTCGAGCCCTGGTCCGGGAAGACCCCACATGCCGCGGAGCAACTAAACCCGTGTGCCACAACTACTGAGCCTGCGCTCAAGAGCCCGCGAGCCACAACGACTGAAGCCCGCACGCCTAGAGCCGGTGCTCCGCAACAAGAGAATCCACCGCAATGAGAAGCCCGCACACCGCAACGAAGAGTAGACCCTGCTCGCCGCAACTAGAGAAAGCCCGCGCCCAGCAACAAAGACCCAACTCAGCCAAAAATAAATAAATAAATAAATAAACAAACAAACAAACAAATAAAAAGATCCCATTATCTCTTCCTTTAAAAAACAAAGTGAGGTACAATAAAAGTGCTATGGATTTTCAGAGGGAGAAATTACATACCATAAACTCTCTCCCCACATACCTCATAATCCTCTAAGGGAAGGAACAATCTCTTTGTATTACTGAATACATCGAGAGGGCAATCAAGTGTGTAGATATTCTATTTAAAAAAAAAAAATTGAGCTACGGACTGGCCACAATTCATGTGGAAAAGCAGATAAACATGGATCTTGGCCAAAGAAAATCAAGGAAGACATTTACAGCTCCAATGATAAGTTTATTATCAGCCTTTACTCTAGATCCTTACTATTCAAACTGTGGCTCTTGGTCCAGAAGTATTAATATTACCTGGGAGTTTGTTAGAAATGCAGAATCTCAGGCCCCACCCAGACCGACTAAATCAGAACCCCCATTTTAACATTCTCCCTCAGTGGATTCCTAACACACATTAAAGTTTGAAAAGCATAAGTATATATGATACAAATGAAACTGGCTTCCACAAGCTCAGAGGAAGTTACCATCTTCTCTGTTATCTCTGTAATAAATAATCAGACTTTTCAAGAAGTACTATAGATATGGTCATGACACACCTGCAGGAATATTAGGGTATAAATCTAAATCATTACTCAATGAGAAGTAAGAATTGACCATCCACTGAACATTGGATGGAACTTTTAGAAAACATACCAAAAATAAATATACCTTTGCCTTCTTAGGACACAGGCTCTATTGGGCAAGAAAATAAGAGAATGAATTTCAATAGCCAAAGTGATAAATCTTTAATACCAAGGATGAGATTATTGAAAAAAAAGAGATGCTGGTGAGAACATTTAAGAACAAACTTCTTTAACAATTCTCCGTGATACAAACACGTATTTCCAAGTATTCTCTATTTAAAACTCCAAACTTAGATTGCCCTACAGGTAAAGTTGTGTAATGAAGGACCTACCTGACATAAAGTCAGATCTCCTAAACATTTTCACTGACTCAAAGACTGGAACCACCCTTTAAAACACCAAGCAAAATCTCAACCACTTTGTGAACTTGCAAAATCACTTGCAAAACCCTCAAGCTACAATCCTCTCATCCCAAACTGAGACAAGATCTGAGGCCACAGGGACTTGACGTCCAATATGCCCTTTAAAAAAAAAAAAAAAAAAAAAAAATTGGGGAGGGCGCCCAAACAGGGGGAATTAGATGAGGAATGATTGCAGGCCATTTCTCATCGCCTCGCTGACCTACAACACCTCTCCACAAGGCAGGAGGGAGGGAAAATAACGCAGGTCTCTGAACTCACAATTTTAAGGGCCCCAAACTTAATCCTGAAGTTGGGAACCCATCTTCTCCCCAACAGGCATTCAGATGACAGCTCAACTTCTAATTCCCCTCCCCCTTCTCCCGTCTCCCGTAGGATCTGGGATATCCGCCCCTCGCGATCTCCCCCCATCCCTCCCACCCCCGTCAAAAATATCCTCCTGACCCTCCCAATGAGAAATCGACACAGGGCGAGTGCCCCGGGCCCCTCCGGAGCACGACTGCACGCCCTGGCCCATTCTCCACACTAAACTCGCCCTGGGGGAGGAGCTGATGGGTCTCACCAAGTACAGGGGGGCATAGATCTTCAGGGACTCCTCCAGGGCGCCCCTGGTGATCTGCACGAAGGAGACCCCGCAGGAAGGGTGCCAAGTGTGGCCGATCTCGTAGCAGTTATGAGGGATGGACTTGCTGAGGGCCGCCATGACGAGGAGCCGCGCGCAGGGGCCGGGAGGGGGTGAGCCGAAGCTCAGCAGGGAGGAAGAGGGGCGGGCAGCAAGCGCCCAACCGCCGCGGGCTCTCAGGGCGTGCCGGGGGTAGGTGCGGAATAGAGGGGAAAGCTCACGCGAGCCGGGTTACTCTGGGCCAAAGTCCTCCGAGGTTGAGCGCTCGGCGCACGGCAGCTCAAGGGGGCGGGGCGCGCATCAGGGAGGCGGGGAGAGGCGGAGCGTGCGCGCTCCCTCAAGCGGCCTCAGCCCGGGGCGCGCGCCCGCCTCTCGGAGCCCGGCTCAGCGCGGGGAGCAGAAGGTAGGAGAGCGCAGCTCGGGCACGCGCCCGCCGCCCCCTCCTTTAGCTCCGCGCCGGCGCGAGCGCGCCGAGAAAGATGTGCAAAGATAGGTGACTTGCGTAACACTGTACCCCAGTCTCTGTCCTCTAAAAGCCCAACCAAGTAGAACTGAGAGCAGTGGAAGAAAGGGATTAAATGTCTTTGTTGGAAGCTGGTGGAGGAAGACGATTGCCGGAGGAGAGCCTGGACAACCATCCTCCTCAGAACTGCCAGCTCTGCTACCCTAGAGTGCCAGGTAATAAATAGCTAAGGCTGCCTGCTGGTTGGGACGGCACTGCTCCCAGTTACTGGGCTTTCTAAGCTCTGCCGTGCCTGAGAAGGTTTGAAAAGTCTGTTAGCTGTGTTCTTGCACTTCCTGTTTGGGGAAAGGACAGTAGTAGATCATCCTCTCCAAACCCTGGGCCACTGAGCAGTCCGGTCTACAGCATACATCACAGGTGCTCATCAGCCAAATATGTAACCCAGCAAAGACTCACACGCCCCAGGCTCAGAAAGCCAGACTCTGACAGGAGGTGTTTGCAGCAAAGTAAAGGTTTATTGCAGGGCGCCAAGCAAGGGTGTGGGAGACAAGCCTCAGATCCACTCCCACTTGGTCTTTGAGTTAGGGGTTTCTTAAAAAGGAAAAACAAAGAGGCTAGGATTAATCATCATCTCGTGACATTTCTTAATCGTAGTTTCAGGAGTCAAGATGTCTCGAATTCTCAGGCCAGGTGGTCCATGGCTTCGGGGTCTGTGAGCTCATCTTGCCCTGGAGAAACAACCTGAGTTTGTACACTAATAATGATGATATCTATAATAGCAGTTTTAGTACATTAATGATGTTATCACAACAGCAGTTTTAGTCATCTGACTAGTTGATTAATGTTCAGTTACCACAGTATTGAGGACGGGGGGAAAAGAAAGGAAATTAAATTTCAGATAGATTAATCATAAACTCAGTAGGGGAACTCAGTTTTAGGGGGACTTGGCTTCAAATAGTACACATAGTAGAGGCAGCAGTGGTCTTAGAACTCATACCTGGCTAGAGAGCTTGGCCAACAATTGGCATGACAAGGAACTTGTGCGGCCTATGAGTCTTATAACCCCACTAAATATCAGTTTCCTCACCTATAAATATCTTTCCAGTTTCCTTGGAATTACAAATTCTAAAGTTTCGTAAAGCAGGAACTTGCCATTAGACTGTTTAATATTTTTATGTACAACCTTTAGAGGAATCCCATTCATTCATTCTACAAATATTTACTGAGCACATACTATTTTCAGGCACTGTTCTAAGCTCTGTAGATTCAGATGTGAACAAGAGAGACAAGGTTTCCACCCACCTCTCCTTCTCCTCCTCCTAGCGCCACAGAGCTGGAGCCAGAGCTCCCAATGCAGCCCCAGGCACTGTGGCTTCTGGAGTTACAGTGAATGATGAAGTCATCAAAGTTTTTAATGATAGGAAAATAAGGAAATCTTCTACACAAAAGAAGATAAAAAGGAAAGAAAGAAAGGAAGGAGGGAAGGAAGGGAGGAAGAAAGAAGGCCTCTTCTGTTTAAATGATGAGAAAGGACAAATAATTGTAGAGGAAGCAAAGCAGATCTTGGCAAATGACACTGGTGATACCATAGAGGATCCCTACACATCTTTTGTGAAGTTGCTACCTCTGAATGATTGCCAGTTTGCTCTGTATGATGCCACATACAAAACAAGAGTCTAAGAAAGAAGACCTGGTATTGATATTTATACTCTGGGCTTCTAAGAGTGCACCTTTAAAAAGCAAGATGATTTATGCTAGCTCCAAAGATGCCGTTAAAAAGAAATTTACATATATTAAACACAAGTGGCATGTAAATGGCATGGGTGAGATTAAGGAGCATTTGTCACTTGGAGAGAAATTGGGAGACAGTGTAGTAGTCTCACTTGATGGAAAACCCTTACTTATAAAATGACAGTCAAATGCCATCTGGGTGTTAAGGAGCTTCCACTTCTGCAGCTCAGTCAATTGGAATAGTGTTGGATTTTGTTTTGGTTTTTCCCCTTCCCCAATGGGCCCTTTCTAAACAGTGAATGAAGGAAATATCATTCAAGCAGCCTATCAGTGATTGCCATTAGACTGTTTAATACTATTACTTTTATGTACAACCCAAGGAATGCTTTCCCATCATATTTTAGACAAAACAGCTAGTTATATGAAAACTTAGTTATGTTATAAGAAAACTAAACAAGACAATATGAGATAGGTGTAATAATAATATAACATAGTATAAACTAAATAAGATAATATAAGAGGAGTACTCAGATTGAAAGCCCAGAAGAACAGTGGTAAAAAGATAAAAGTTTGTCTCTCTGGGGACTTCCCTGGTGGCGCAGTGGTTGAGAATCTGCCTGTCAATGCAGGGGACACGGGTTCGAGCCCTGGTCCGGAAAGATCCCACATGCCGCAGAGCAGCTAAGCCTGTGTGCCACAACTACTGAGCCTGCGCTCTAGAGCCCACGAGCCACAACTACTGAGACCGCGTGCCACAACTACTGGAGCCCACGCACCTAGAGCCCGTGCTCTGCAACAAGAGAAGCCACTGCAATGAGAAGCCCATGCATGGCAACGAAGAGCAGCCCCCGCTCGCCAAAACTAGAGAAAAGACCGCGCGCAACAACAAAGACCCAACACAGCCAAAAATAAATAAATAATAAATAAATAAATGTATAAAAAAAAATAGTTTGTCTCTCTCTCTCTCTCTGATAAATATAGACAGTCTTAGTCTAAGATGGTGGCTCCATACCCATCAGGGATCCCTGACTTCTTCTGACAGGTTGCTCTGCAGACTATTACCTGTGATTTCCGTCCTAACTTATAAGTTGGCTGCTTCACCTTGAGCCATGACTTCCACGTGCTAGCCAGGAAGACCAGCCAAAGAGGAAGAGAGGACATACTTCCTCTCTTTAAGAAAACCTCCCAGGAAACCTATGCAAACCACTTCTCCTTACGACTCATTGCCCAAATCTTAGTCACATGGCCACACTTAGTTGCAAGAGAGGCTGGGAAATGTAATCTTTTTTTATTGGTTGAACAAATGCCCAGATAATATTTCAGGTTTTATTACCAAGTGAAATGAAAAGAACAGATACTGGGGGCAACCAGAAGTGTCTGCCGTAGTCCTATGCCTCTGGCTGCCCAAACATCTGGGCACATCCTTTTTGCCCAGATAAACATACCCTCTCCTTCTCAAGGGGAAGAACCTAAATTTCCATCCATTTACCCCATCTTGTTCAACATCCGGGATCTTCCGTAGGATCAAATACAGCTTTCATGTTCAAGTTATCTCCCTCGTTAACATACCCAATATACAATGGTAGGATAGGAACAAGATAATCACAATTAAAAAAAAAATCTCCAATTCAAAATATGAGAGGATCAGAAACACAGCATAAACTTGTCCACAGAAATTACAGGAATAGTAATGCATGCATAATGATAAGCATAATGTTTACCGTGTGGCACAGCAAATACATACCAAGAAATAAGGAAAATTTTTAATTAAAATTAAAAGCATGCAATTTCTTTTAATTAACTGTTAAATGGAGACTTGAAGCTTAAAGATATTTGAGAAGAACACAGTTATTGTTATCACAGGTGCCAAAAGTGACAGTGCTAAAGAGTTGGATGGTGAAGGGGCAATTTCAGGCAAACTCTCAACTCTCGGATTCAAACAATGGAAAGGGTACTCTCTATCTTGACTGGTGCTGCTATAGAGACTCCAGAACAGGGAGGCATTAATAAATTCTCAGGGAGGATGATGTGTGCTTTAGGATTAAAACAAAAAAAAAAAAGCAAAAGGAGCAGTTTGCAATAAATCAGTAGTTTACATTTGTAAATTCCTTTATATGGTATTATAAGATATACAAGGCTGTTACTCAGAAGAAAGTTTTCTCATAATGTTGCCAATAATTTTAAGGGTAAAGTTACACATTGTAACTACTTGGGCCATTTATTCCTTTTTTTAAAAAATAAATTTATTTATTTTTATTTTTGTTTATTTTTGGCTGTGTTGGGTATTTGTTGCTGCGCGCGTGCTTTCTCTAGTTGCAGCGAGCAGGGGCTACTCTTCGTTGCGGTGCACAGGCTTCTCATTGTGGTGGCTTCTCTTGTTGCGGAGCATGGGCTCTAGGCATGCAGGCTTCAGTAGCTGCAGCACAAGGGCTCGGTAGTTGTGGCTCGCGGGCTCTAGAGCGCAGGCTCAGTAGTTGTGGCACACGGGCTTAGTTGCTCCGTGGCATGTGGGATCTTCCCAGACCAGGGCTCGAACCCATGTCCCCTGCACTGGCAGGCAGATTCCCAACCACTGCGCCACCAGGGAAGCCCTGGGTTGTTTATTCTTTTAGGTTGTATATGACCAGTAGCTTGACTGGATACTCTCTTGGGCCTTCATTGTTGCTTCTTTTCCATTAAAAAAAAAAAAAAGGCTTTAGGGTTCATCAACAAGGTGAACAAGACTTTCTTCAAAGAAGATACACAGTGAATGAAGGAAACTAATATGGCAATCTGTGGCTGAATTCAAAGGCTTTGAATACATGCCAAGCTGAAAATTGTTGCTCTTGCAAGATTCTGGCTTTCAAGATGTCTTTGAAGAAGAATGGAAGAGCTCTTTAGAGCTCATGCAGAGGATTTAACCACACTAAATTGTTCAGCTTTACATGTATTCATTGTAGAAATGCATATCAAGGATAGTGTAATGACAAAGCATGGCTCAAACTAAGTATGATACTGTGGTACCTCCTAATTCCAGCAACATTCAGGTACACTTTCTCTTTGTTGATACTAGGCAAGCTTTTCAAAATAGCTACATACGATTTTGACTTTCTACCAATTTTGATTGCAAAACCTCACATTTTTCTTCACATCATTTTATTTAAAATATTATATTCAGTTTTTAAGATGCAAATATAAATTTTTGCCCATATAAATGTTGAAAGCTGCTATATTGAGAGATACTTAGGCTCTTTCAGTCCAAGCAGGTATTGCTTCTACCAATACAGTTTTTTTTTTTTTAATTTGGGGTATTCTCGTATATCAAACTCTAACCACTCCATTTTTTAAAAGCCACGCTCACTTTCTTTGAGAGTGTCAATCTTTTTGAGACAGACACTTTCCATCTTGAGCTGAGAGTCAGGAAGCTATTGGAAAATGCCCTTAAAATATTTAGAAGCCTTCTTATCAAGCTGAGAAGATCTAGAAAGAACATTCTTAAATCTTTCTACAGTCTTAAAAAGTCTTACAGCTGCACCCTTGCTTTAACCTTTGCCTTAAAGCAATTCCTAACCTTTTACCATCTGGACAGGCTAGGAATAAACAACAGCTTGATTTTTCAACCCGAAGAGCCTAGGTTCTTTATATTTCCTCTAAATTCTGCCTAAAAAGTGAATAGTTCTTTCGTCTCATCTCTCTCTGTGTCTTATCACACCTAGTTTAAAAAAAAAAAAAAAATTAGTTGGTACTTTCAACATTCTGCCTGGAAATTTCCTTAACCAAATGTATCAATTTGTTGGAGATATGTTCTATATTCCACAGTTCAGCAGGCAACAGTGTTGCCAAACTTTCCTTCACTACATAACAGGTACATAGCAGGGATCCCTTTTTCTCTAGGCTCTCATACCTATTTCCTCACTGTCCTTCAGGCCTTCAGGAATTCCACAAAATGGCTCTCAACTAACCTTATGAAACATTCAGATACACTGCATAGAATTCCCAGTGTCTGTATCAATTTGATGATGTTATCAGTACTTGGAGAGGAGGGTTAGGACACCATTCTCCCCACCTCAAACTTCTACCACTCCCATCACAGAATTTGAAAGTAAAAGATTTATGATTGTTCTTTGAGAGGAAAATACATAAACTACATATAATAGATTGGAGTAGATATATAAAAAGGAAGGCTTCAGAGGCCAGACCAATCTATCTAAAAAATTAGAATGCAATAATATGCCTAAAAAGTAAAGTTAATAGGATTATAAGAAAAAAAAAAGGAGAGCCACTGAGGCAACTCAGGTATATGCCAAGGGGAGTGGAAACTGCAGTCCAGGGACCTCAGGTATTCCCCAGGGACCCACTGACAAAATATCTTTACTATGAAATGGATTCACAAGCTCTGTTGGAAGGATAGCATTAAACATTTGATCCATCTAATTAATGCTCTTTTTCTGAGAACACGTGCACCAGACATTTTTATTATGGTTTGACTTTCCATGCAGGTCTGTCTTGAAAGAATGGGCTTGATCATGGTAACACGGATATCCTAGTTTGAATGAGAGGGCTTTTTCCCCCCTCCCTTTCATTAAATGAATTGGCATTTTAATTTTTACATTCATTTATAAGCTTGTTTTGGGTCACTTAGCCTATGAAACGCAGAGCCTCCATTGGTGGGCTGACAAAACCAGGTTTCTGACCTTGGCAGTTTGTGGGTGATGAATACTGTAGTAGCCTAAAAACGTTAGGCTATGCTGTGATACCAAATACACCCCTAAATCTTAAGGGCTTAGATTAAGAAAGGTTTATTTTGTGCTCACACAAAGTCCAAAGCAGGTTGGCCAGCACTTCAGGGCAACTTTCCTCCAAGTAGTGATTCAAGGTTAAAGTTTCCTCTATCTTTGAAAAAAAAGAAGTTCCTCTATCTTTACTGGGCTTTCAGTGGTCACTTTTTTTTTTTTTTTGCTTGTTTGATTTTTTTGTGCATAATTTTTAGTTGTTGTATATAGTAATGTGCAAAAGTATTTAAGTGTACAGCTTGATGAATTTTTACATTTGCCTTCACTCCTAAGACAACTATCCTAAAAAAGAGTATTTCCATCATGCCAGAAGGCTCTTTCGTGCCCCTTTGCAGTTAATACACCTGCAAAGAGAGGTAACCACAATTCTGACTTATATCACCATAGCTTTTTTTCTGCCTTTTCCTGAAATTTACATTAATGGAAGCATACATTAATATTTTTTGACATCTGGCTTCTTTCACTCAAGATTTTGTGCATGTTGCTGTGTGTAGCTATATTTCATTATTTTTTTATCACTGTATAATATTCTATTATATGAACACAGGACAATTTTTCCATTCCAGGACATTTGGGTTGTTGTAAGTCTGGGGCTGTTATGACTAAACCCGCTACGAACATTCTTTCACTTGTCTTTCTGTAGCATATGCTTTTGTTTCTCTTGGAACTATACCTAGGTGTGGAATTGCTAGGTCATGGGGAAGTTGTATGTTTAGCTTTAGTAGATACTCGTTTTTATTTTTAAGGGCCAGGACTCAAAGTGGTTTATGCCACTTCTGCTTGCATCCCATTTCCAGAACCTAGTTACCTGCCCCCAACCTAACTTCAAGGGAGGATGAGAAATGTAGTCTTCCTGTGGGACCAGAAAAGGAAGATTGAAACGAGATTTGTTAAGTATCTACCCCTGTCTCTGCCAAAACACACAAACACCTGCGAGACAACAGGCTAACCTTCTCAGCTGATTCTCCTTCACCCTTGTAGACTGCACGACCCTCCTTCTCAAATGAATATGTGTGCAGCTCTACAGCTTGTTTTAAATGAACCAAAGCAAGCTGATCATCCTCACTGACTGCAATGGACTGAATGTTTGTGTTCCCCCAAACTTATATGTTGAAATCCTAACTCCCAATGTGATGGTATTTGGAGGTGGAGGCCTCTGGAGGTGATTAGACCATGATGTGGAGCCCTCACTAAAGGGATTAGTCCCTTATAAAAGAGCCTCCAGAGAGCTCTCTCTCCTTTGGCCTTGTGAGAACATAGCCAGAAGGTGCCAGCTATGAACCAGGAAGCGGGTCTTCAACAGACACGGAATCACCTGGTGCCTTCATCTTGGACTTCCCAGCCTCCAGAACTGGGAGAAATAAATGTTTGTTATTTAAGCCACCCAGTCTATGATATTTAGTTATAGCAGCCCAAACAGACTAGGACACTTACATTTAAATTTTTAATAAAACTCTCTCTCATTGTAAACTCCTTGAAGGTAAGATCTTCTGATTCTTCTTTGTTATTTTCTGTACCATTTAGCACAGTGCCTTGCACATAGAACATATTTAATAAAATATTGAATGAATAAATAAAGATGTGGTGGGAGAGAAATTGTAAAGCACTGTATGTTCTCCTTAAAGAAGAAAGCAAGACAAATATTTACAACTTATTTTTTATTCATTTGTTTGTTTGTTTTTGGTTTACCTCCTTAACTCCCTTGTTAAACTCTCCATTCCTTGGAGGCAGAATCTATGTCCTAATTGTCATCTTTATGACACCCTCAGAACCTAGCATACTAGTCTGAAACTGCATATTATGAGGGAACAAGTAACTGATTCCCCTATAGAATTTTTGTTTGGTTTATCACCCCAGTCGATATAGTTTCTAGAAGGGGCATTTTACACTTTTTAAATTTGGGGACAATATTAGCCTGACCTTAAGCTTCTGGTCCTCTCAAACTATCCATAAGCTTCATAATTTTGCAATATTTACAAGTTAATATAGTTCCACGATATGAAATTTACTTAAGCCTGTACATTTCAATTCATGGAAAATAGCTAAATTCGTATTGTCTTCTCACACACCTTGGGCTTCAATGATCCTTAATTTTATTCTTTCTAATAAATGATAATTTTTTTTTTTTTTGGCTGCTTTGGGTCTTTGTTGCTGCATGTGGACTTTCTCTAGTTGTGCCCAGCAGGGGCTACTCATTGCGGTGCGCGGGCTTCTCATTGCGGTGGCTTCTCTTTGTTGTGGAGCACGGGCTCTAGGTGTGCAGGCTTCAGTAGTTGCAGCGTGCAGCCTCAGTAGTTGTGGCTCGCGGGCTCTAGCGCGCAGGCTCAGTAGTTGTGGCGCACGGGCTTAGTTGCTCCGCGGCATGTAGGATCTTCCAGGACCAGGGCTCGAACCTGTGTCCCCTGCATTGGCAGGCGAATTCTTAACCACTGAGCCACCAGGGAAGTCCCCAATGATAATTATTATTGATAGAAAATGTAAAGCAAAAGAAGAGTTAATCACTTTGTATTCTGCTTATCATCCACTTAGATTACAGTATTTGCCCCCAAGCACAGAGCCTACTCCTTCCCCTATGAGGCTAAACAGAGCTACAGTGTCCTATTTGTTGACCATAATGAGACTCAAACAATTGTTCATTCTGGGATTTAGCTACATCCTCAGAGTTCTTACTGCTACTTGTGTGTGTCCTTCCTTAATAAGGTGCCTCTTTTTCTAACTTTTCACAAGTTCTTTGAAAATCTATGCATGACATGTGGCACCAGCATTTTATTTCTCTTTGTGAAGATTCTACTGCTGTTCTTTAAACAATATTTTTTGAATCTCTGGTACTTAAAAACCTGCATGTGCTTTGAAGGCAGGAATCATTTCCTGTTATTTCTTTGTGTGTCAGATGGGCTCATAGTAGGTTGTCAATATAATCTTTTAAAATAAATGCTTATCTCTCTGCAATTGATATTATTGTTTGTCTCTCCGCAATTGCTATTACCCATTTACAAAATGGAGCTATGTTTTTGCTTAAAGTAATGTAGAGAATTAATACATATCAAATGCATTAAGTTCTTCAAAACGGCAATATCCTCCAAAACAGATGTAGTGTCTTTAGTGCCTAACCCAATATTTAGCACATAGGCACACTCAAGTATTTGCTGTAAAACACAATTTAAAATATACCTTTATAGCTAAACTTCTATAGTTAGCACTCTATAGTTATACTCTCATTTGAAGATTCAAGTGATGGGCCATTTAGATATTTTTTTCTCTCTAAACTTCTCAATGTCTGTTTTACTAAAAGCCTTAAGTGCATGTCTAAACCTACCCAATAATTATATTCTTACATATTACAAATATTACAAATTCTAAGATGAACTGCAGATACTTCTTATCAAGGATCTTATCACTGCCACTGCACAAATCAGTGCTCCATGATGGTTAGAATTAAGTCCAAAGGCAGAGGTTTTCCTCATTAAAATTACCTTAAGAAAGATACAATTTTCTGCAAGAATTTATTTAATAGTCTGCTCTTTTTTTTTTTAATTTATTTATTTTATTTATTTTATTTTTGGCTGTATTGGGTCTTTGTTGCTGCACCGGCTTTCTCTAGTGGTGGCGAGCAGGAGCTACTCTTCATTGCGGTGCGCGGGCTTCTTATTGCAGTGCCTTCTCTTGTTGTGGAGCATGGGCTCCAGTAGTTGTGGCTCTCGGGCCCTAGAGCACAGGCTCAGTAGTTGTGGCACACGGGCTTAGTTGCTCCGCGGCATGTGGGATCTTCCTGGACCAGGGCTCGAACCCGTGTCTCCTGCATCGGTAGGCGGATTCTTAACCACTGCGCCACCAGGGAAGCCCTAATAGTCTGCTCTTAATAGAATAAGACCTAACTGAATAGTTGAGTTCCTTCCTTACTAAATCTCTTTGGATTAGTTTGTGATCAATTTTTTTTTGATTTATTGATTTTTATTTTTTATTAAGATATAACTGACATATGGCATTTTATTAGTTTTAGGTGTACAACAGAATAATTTGATAAATGCATATACTGTGAAATGATCACCACAATAAGTCTAGTTCACATCCATCACCACATAGAGTTACAAATTGTTTTCTTGTGACGAGAATTACAATCTACTCTTAGCAACTTTCAAATATACAACACAGCATTGTTAACTATAGTCACCATGCTGTACATTACATCCCAGAACTTATTTGTCTTATAACTGGAAGTCTGTATTTTTTGACCACCTTCACCCATTTTGCCCTCCTCCCCACCCCACCTCCCACCTCTGGCAATGACACGTGATCAATTTTTGAAAAGTATTTTCCAAGTGGTCCGAAGGACAAAGCCATCTGTCACAGGCGCTCAAAGTCATTCTTATTTTCTGTCTTTTTGTTTAAAAATTCACAACAAATTCTCTCCATTTGGTGTCTATTCTCATGTTTCAAGATTCCTTCCCTTAAAATACTGCCTCTCATGTACTTGTAGTCTGACTATAAATTAGCAATATTTTCAGAAGTAATTTCAGCAGGATCTATGAAACATTTTAAATACACATATTCTTTGACCCAAGAATTCTAATTCTAGGGCTCTATTCTCTAGAAATACTGACAAAAAATTCTCCAAGCATTATTTATAAGAGCAAAAATATTAAAACTATCTAAATGTCCATATCCAGGACATGTTAAATGAACATTGATACATCTATATTGTGGAATGTGGATAGTATAATGAGTAAGGTAGATCTGTATGTACCAATATTCATGGATGTGCATGACATTCCATTGAATGGCGGAAAAAAACCCACAAACTATTTTATATAGTGAGCTCATTGTTTAAAGAATAAAAAGTATCTTGTATATTTACATTTGTGTACATGTTTCTACTGGCATTGAAAAAGGTATAGGAGAATACACAACAAATAAAGGGATCAGGACAGAGCTCTTTCACTTTTTATGTTTTATGCTACTGTATTATTTAATTTTTTCCCACTTAGTGTATATTATACTTGCATTCCAACACTTCCTTCTGGATTATTTTTTTTTCTTGATACAGTTTATTTTAGGTCATGAGTGCTAATTGTTCTAAATCTTTACATGTCCAAACAAGGCTTTATTTTATTTTCACTCTACTCAAACTACTGATAATCTGGTTATAAATAAAACTGTAGATTCACAGTAAATTTTCCCTCAGTATTTAAAAAATATTTCTCCATTGTTTGCTTGCATAGAATTTTTCTAATCAGATATCCAGGGTTATTTGAATCTTCTTGCTTTGTAGTTCAGCTTTCTACTCTGGTAGTTTATAGGGTTTTCTCCTTATTGCTGATATTTTACCATATGTTTCAGTCATGTTTCTTTATTTCATTTTTTGTATTATTCTGCTAGAATTTAGTGAACTATTAATCTGAAGTATCATGTCTTTTTTTTCAGGTCTAGAAAATTAAAGAATCACATTTCCTCTGTTCTTGGGAAATCTCCTGGAAATTCTATGAGACCAGAGTTTTTTAACCTGAGCTCTGTGGATAGAATTCAGGGGAGTCCATGAAACTGGATGAAAAAACTATTACATTTTAATTTTCACTAGCCTCTAACTGAAATATATTACTTTCCACAATTTGCATATTGGCAAAAAACCACAGTAGTATTGGCAGTATCTGTGACATTATCACCAACTGAAATCACAGATATTTTCATGTTATATTACAATTATGGCAGATATTTCAAAAATGATAATAAGCTGGCTGTAACATCTCATTATTCAATTTGTTAATATGTTAACACATGACAAAATTTTAACATTTTGATGACTGCATTTCAATATAATTGATATCTTACATAATTTTATATATTTTATTTTATGCATTTGAAGGTATTAATCTGAGAAGGTACTATGGTCTGAATGTTTGTGTCCCCCCAAAATTCATATGTTGAAATTCTAATGCGCAATATGATGGTATTAGGAGGTGGGGACTTTGAGAGTTGCTTAGGTCATGAGGGTGGAGTCTTCATAAATGGGATTAGTGCCTTTATAATAGAGGCCCCAGAGAGCTCTCTCAGCCCTTCCACCATGTGAGGGCATAGCAAGAATACTGGCTATGGACCAGGAAGATGACCCTCACCAGAACCTGACCATGGCAGCACCTTGATCGTGGACTACTCAGCCTCCAGAACTGTGAGAAATAAATTTCTGTTGTCATAAGCTACCCAGTCTGTGGTATTTTGCTATAGCAGCCCAACTGGACTTAAGTCAGAAGGGATTCCATAGTCTTCACTAAGCTTGCTGAAGAGAGATCCATGGCACAAAACATTTTAAAAACACCTGCATTAGATTGATGATAAAATCTCTGTAACCTCAGTACCTCTTATCTTTTCTCTCAGTTTCAATTTTTTTCTATCACTTCATCTCTTCGGTTAGATTAGAGAGAACCAGAAGGCGCCCAGTCAGGGCAGTATGTGACAAAGAGCAAGAGCTTTGAGGTGGCGGGAGCCTCAGCTCACCGCTCTGGTTTCCCATGTGATTATGGCTTCTAATCCTAAGAAAGTTCCTTCTTTGTTTTTGAATGTTTATTAACCTATTTTTTATCAGTCCTGCAATTATGGTGATGGAGGGTGAGATGACCAATATGCAATCCGTCTGCATCTTAAAGCTGGGATGCATGTATTAATTTTGCATTTAGAAAGAGAAGGAAAAGATGCAGTGCTACATTCTTTCCCCTTCTATTAATCGTTTTTGTTTTTTACCATATATAATATTGTAATAATAAACCCTTACAAGGCTATTTTACAAGTGAGAAAACTGAAGTTGATACAGGATAATCATTGATTCAAAGTCAGGTAACTCATTAATAACAGGGCTGAGTCTAAAACTCAGGTTGTGGTTTCCTCTCTAGTGCTTACTCTTTTGAGCTTTCTTGGGAGAGTGCTTCCTTTCCAGGAGCTAATGGTGCTGATATTATAAACCACAATCTAGAAAAATCACTGTGTTGTTTATTTGTTATTGTACATGTGGTTCTCTCTGCCAAAGATAGTTTTAGTCAATAGGATCAACTAATATTTTAGAACATTTGATGTGTGCCAGGTGCTGAGCTGGGCGCCAGGCATACAATGAACCAGATTAATCCCAAACACACAGAATTTATAGTCAGTGTATTAAGAAGGCTAGACATCAAACAAACATTGAATTCTTCTCCCCTTCTTTGGTGACCTTCTACTCATCTTTCAGGAACAGATACAAATGCATCTGCTCTGTGAAGCTTTCTGGGCAGTTAGTTGTCCTTCTCTGTGCTTCTACAATGCATAATTCACCCTGTGTTATCAACTGAGAACAGGCTTTTTATTTTAACACTTTAGTTAACAATGTTTCCTGCCACTTCACTCACCTCTATCCCCCAACTGGGTGGTAAAGAACTCAAGGGCAAGCTTCCTCATTTATCTTGATAGCAACTTCAGGACTAGCACAGTGCCTGGCACATAGGCGATAAATACTTGAATGAATGGACCTGACACCGAGAGGAAAGAATGGGAAGTTCTGTATGACTCCTTTCTATATACTGTATGTCCACTTGTGGTTTTGAAATTAAAAATGGCATTCCCTATTGATGATTTTTAGCTTTATGATTGGCAAAAATCCATTTTTCTTGTTTGGGCTAGTGGCCAATACAAATGGAAATAGACGTAAGCTCTTGCCAGCTGTTGTTAATTATACTTTAAGCCTATTCAGAAATATTGAGAAAATCCACCTTTTGCTTCAATTTATCTGAGTTGACAATCTCCACAACCTAAATCCACTAAAATCCACACCTCCAAACTCATTTAATTCCGCATGACCTATGACTATAGAAATTGAATCCCTAGAGTCTCAATTTCACAATTTGGCTAACTCTAATTCTTTAACCTTTATAAAATTCTTTTTGAATGATTGTTGACAAGCCGGGTATCTAAGGTTCAAGAAAAAGAAATCAAAATTAGTTCCATACTTATGTGGCAAGGAAAAGGCTGTGGCTCCTGGGAGGAGGAAGCAATTTCTCTTCTACCCTTACCTTAGAGATTGACTCTAAGCTTGACTACCTTAGAGTGAGACACTTGGGAAAAGCCACAATCTCTAGGGGTAGACAGGCACATGATGCTTGTAACCAGAGCCCTGTCAAAAATGGCCTGAGATTTTTGAAGGCTGGGGTGGGGAGAGTGGCTTGAACGTTGTAATTTCAGATCTTCAAGCAGTTTTTTTTTTCTTTTTAAAATTTATTTGTTTTTTTATTTATATTTATTTATTCATTTTTGGCTGTGTTGGGTCTTCATTGCTGCACACGGGCTCTCTCTAGTTGCAGCGAGCGGGGGCTACTCTTCGTTGCAGTGTGCAGGCTTCTCATTGCAGTGGCTTCTCTTGTTGCAGAGCACGGGCTCTAGGTTTGCAGGCTTTAGTAGTTGTGGCTTGCGGGCTCTAGAGCACAGGCTCAGTAGTTGTGGCTCACGGGCCCAGTTGCTCTGCGGCATGTGGGATCTTCCCAGACCAGGGCTCGAACCCGTGTCCCCTGCACTGGCAGGCAGATTCTTAACCACTGCGCCACCAGGGAAGTCCCCTCTTCAAGCAGTTTTTCAAGGGTAGTTTTGGTTTAGGGGAAATGATCTAACTGGACAAGATGAGATATACTAATACTAAACCAGACCATTTTCTGGAATGGAAGTTTGACAGCTCCAACTCCAGAGACCTAACCTTTTCTGCATCATAATGTCAAAAGTTGCCTTTGTTATGGGTGGAGCTACATCTCTGGAGTTTAAGATGCCTTTGGAGAAATAGTTCCTTTAAGGTGTGGGTATAGATTCCCTTAGCCAGTATGGGATTGTTTATTTTCGTAGAGATGCTTGTGCTTCCTGTTTAAACAGCTTCTCACAGGAGATGGGGAGTGAGCACTTTAGGACTACAGGGAAGCTACAGTTCTGGGTTTTTACTTCATGTGGATAAAATGCCACAAAAAGATACTGGACTGGTCCAGGCTTAGTACAAATAGACAGGCCTGTGATTACCTCACAGGTGGTAATACTCAAACACAGACGTGGGGAATGTCGTCTATCAGATATTTTGCTTTTATGTGATGATCTCACAGAGGCCATAGGAGCAGACCTGACCCCGTGAGTTGGGGAGGGCTGAAGTTTCCTCAGAGGAAGTGGACAGGAAATGGGGGTAGGAGGGGCAAACTTGAGGCTAGAAAGACTGCAGGGAGAAATGTGGTCTTCTTCTGGGGCCTCTGGAGATTGGGGCCTGAACTTTCAGTAGGGTGAACTCACTTGAGGTCACTCCCAAAGGGAGAAGATAAGCAGCCCCTGCCAGAGAGCCCAAGCCTGGGAACTAGGCAACAAGGCACCTCCACGGCCCTAAGACAGCCAGGGCTTTGCTTGTGGACTCTGAGAGCCTTCAGAACTTATAGCCATTTAACAATTTGTCGGTTTTATCATTCCTTTCTCTTATCCTTAAACGTTTAATCAAATTTTACTAAGTGTTGCAGCCTAGTCCTGGTCAGGCTATGGGAAATTAAATGAAGGGTCTGTGTCCACCTCTGGGAACATTTAGTAAAGGGAGGAAAAGCCTTCTCTTGAGGCCAGCATGGCTGTGGTGGCTTCAATCGTGGGGTTGCAGGAGGTGAGAGGTGACAGTGGGGGAGCTGTGATGAACAATCTGGAACCACATCGGTGGCCAGGGCAGTATGGATTTGTGGAACACGTGAGCCACTGGCAAGTGCAAAGACCTCTGTGTGGAGAGGAGTCGCATAAAAGATGAGACTGCCTGTCATCAGATATGATGAAAGTTTAAGCCACAGTAATTTGGCCTCATTTTTTTAAAAATTATTTTATTTTATTTTATTTATTTTTGGCTGTGTTGGGTCTTCATTGCTGCTTGTGGGCTTTCTCTAGTTGCGGCAAGCGGGGGCTACTCTTTGTTGCGGTGCACGTGCTTCGCATTGTGGTGGCTTCTCTTGTTGCAGAGCACGGGCTCTAGGCGCTTGGGCTTCAGTAGTTGTGGCACACGGGCTTAGTTCCTCCGTGGCATGTGGGACTTTCCCGGACCAGGGATCGAACCCATGTCCCCTGCATTGGCAGGCAGAGTCTTAACCACTGCACCACCAGGGAAGTCCCAGAACTAACATTCTTGATCACTGCTCTCTCCTTCTTGAGATTCTTTAATACATTTCTTCCATTATTTTTTTTTTTATTGTCTTTCCATCTATATGATTCTTCCTCTCTGTATTCTTCTCTGGATCCTCTTCCTTTGTCCACCCCTTAGATTTGTGGTTTTCTGAGAGTCTTTGTCATTGTATCTGATTATAATCATGACTGTTCATTATCTTTTTTTTTTTTTTTTTTTATGGCTGTGTTGGGTCTTAGTTTCTGTGCGAGGGCTTTCTCCAGTTGCGGCAAGTGGGGGCCCCTCTTCGTCACAGTGCGGGGACCTCTCACTATCGCGGCCTCTCTTGTTGCGGAGCACAGGCTCCAGACGCGCAGGCTCAGTAATTGTGGCTCACAGGCCCAGCTGCTCCGTGGCATGTGGGATCTTCCCAGACCAGGGCTCAAACCCGTGTCTCCTGCATTAGCAGGCAGATTCTCAACCACTGCGCCACCAGGGAAGCCCTGTTCATTATCTTTTGAATAGCCTTTCTATAGTAGGGGAATTCCCATATTTATATAGTAAATTTTACCATGTAGTAGTCAGTCTCCTTTGTAACAAGGATGCAGGCACACAATTTTGGTACCATCAATCAGCTCATACCACATGAGACTTAACTAGAAACCCAGTATCCTTTAGTTATCACCCTCCAGGTTCCCCATCTTCTCAAGCTCTAAGCAGCAACTAATCTACTTTCTATCTCTATAGATTTACCGATTCTGTGTATTTCACATGAATGGAATCATAAAATATGTGATCTTTGGCAACTGGCTTCTTTCACTTAGCATAATGTTTTCAAGGTTCATCCATGTTGCAGCATATATCATACTTCATTCCTTTTTATGATCAAATAATATTCCGTTGTGTGGATACATCATGTTTTATTTATTCATTCATCAGTTGATGGACATTTGGGTTGTGGCAGCTTCTATTATTACAAATTCTACTTTATTTTAGAGATGAAGACTCTGAATCTCGGGGAAGTAACTTGACCAAGGTGAGACAGCTAGAAAGTGGCATAACTGAGATGCACACAAACCCTAGTGTATCTGATGCTTTCATTCTTATCTTAACCACTACACCATTGTCTCTTACCATGCTATACAGCCTTGTGAGCTTACACAAAAGAGGATGGGGCAAGACCAATAAAATTCCCATTGTAAATCTTTTTCAGAGCATGACTGAAATTTCATCCCGAAAATCAAGTAGGTGAAATTATCCAAGAAATTTTTGAGAAATAAGAATTTTTTTTTTTTTTTTTTTTTGGCCGTGCTGTGTGGCTTGTGGGACCTTAGTTCCCTGACCAGGGATTGAACCCATGCCACCTGTAGTGGAAATGCAGAGTCCTAACTACTGGATCGCCAAGGAATTCCCAAGAAATTTTTTAAAATAGCAAAATATAACTTAACTTTATCAGATTTTAAATCAATATGTCTATGATAATTAAATATTAATAACCAACACTTACATAGCACTTACTGTAAGCGTCTAAGAACAGTTCTAACTGCTTTACATATATTAACTGATCAAATCGTCACAGCAACTATTTGTGTGTATTAGTGTCTACACTTTGCAGATGAGAAAATCAAGATGCTGGGAATTTAAGTAACTTGCCCCACATTATAGAGCTGGTGGGTGGTAGAGATGGTATTTGAAATCAGGCAGTCTGACTCTGGATTTGGGGTTCTTAATCACTACCCTCATAAGCCAGACAAACAAACATAACAAACTAACTAATATAATCAAAGAAAACAAAGAAAAGAATGATTATCAAATATGTATGGGGTAAACTGTTTAAGTTTAAAAGTAACAGAAGATAACACAATGTTAAAAAGCAATACATCGAAGTACAAAAAATAATTTCTCTGTACCCCAGACAAACCAAAATCAAATGGAAAACAACAAATAGGAAGAAAGTATTCCCAGTGTATATGGAAGATAAGAATTAATTCACATGAAAACTAATAAGAAAAATAGTACAGAACCAAATAGAGAGGTAGAAAAAGGACATAAATATATTATGTCCAAAAAACAAACAAAAAAAAAACTTGAGAAACATGTTTAACCTCATTAAATGAAAGAAATGCAAGTTAAACCCATGTTGATTTTTTTTTCCCTGTCAAATAAGAAAAATATACAATATTGAAGGAGAACATTTAGTCTTGGCAATGGTGTAATAAACAGATGTTCTCAAACATTGGTGGTAGAAGTGTAAATTAGTAGAGCCCTTCTGTCAAATCATCTTGCAAGATAAACCAAGAACCTTAAAAATTCATATTATTTGATTCCTCTCCTGGGAATCCAGGCTAAGGAAATAAGTATAAATTTAGAAAAGGCTTTAAGTTCATTGACATTCAATTGACATTCATAACAATTCAGATAAAAAATATTGGAAACCATCTAAATACCTAACAATGAGGAAATAGTTAAATAAATTGTTCAATGTATACACGTTATGTGGCCATTAAAACTTTATTCACCTAATTATGTAAAGGTTTGGGGAAATATTCCTGTTATACTTTTACATGCAAAAAAAAAAAAAAGGCAGAATACAAATTTATATTGATTACAAAATGTATATGATGGAAGATGGCAGAGTAGAAGGACATGTGCTCACTCCCTCTTGCGAGAGCACCAGAATCACAACTAACTGCTGAACAATCATTGACAGGAAGACACTGGAACTCACCATAAAATATACCCCACATCCAAAGACAGAGGAGAAGCTGCAGTGAGATGGTAGGAGGGGTGCAATCACAATACAATCAAATCCCATAATCACCAGGTGGGTGACTCACAAATTGGAGAACAATTATACCACAGAAGTCCACCCACTGGAGTGAAGGTTCTGAGCCCCACATCAGGCTTCCCAACCTGGGGGTCCGGCAACAAGAGGAAGAATTCCCAGAGAATCAGACTCTGAAGGCCAGTGGGATTTGATTGCAGGACTTCGACAGTACTGGGGGAAACACAGACTCCACTCTTGGAAGGCACACACAAAGTAGTGTGCGCATTGGGACCCAGGGGGAAGGAGACTGAACCACACCTACCTACTAGTGTTGGAGGGTCTCCTGCAGAGGCAGGGGTGGGGAGTGGGGGTGGCTGTGGCTCACCATGGGGACAAGGACACTGGCAGCAGAAGTTCTGGGAAATACTCCTTGGTATGAACCCTTCCGGAATCTGACATTAGCCCCACCAAAGAGCCTGTAGCCTCCAGTGCTGGGTTACCCCAGGCCAAACAACCAATGGGGAAAGAACTCAGCCCCACCCATCAGCAGACAAGCTGATTAAAGTTTTACTGAGCTCTGCCCACCAGAGTAACACCCAGCTCTACCCACCACCAGTCCCTCCCATCAGGAAGCTTGCACAAGCTTCTTAGATAGCCTCATCCACCAGAGGGCAGACAGTAGAAGCAAGAAGAACTAGAGTCCTGCAGCCTGTAGCACAAAAACCACATTCACAGAAAGATAGACAAAATGAAAAGGCAGGGAACTATGTACCAGATGAAGGAACAAGATAAAACCAGAGAAAAACAACTAAATGAAGTGGAAATAGGCAACCTTCCAGAAAAAAATTCAGAATAATGATAGTGAAGATAATCCAGGACCTCGGAAAAAGAATGGAGGCAAAGATCGAGAAGATGCAAGAAATGTTTAACAAACACCTAGAAGAAATAAAGAACAAACACCTAGGAGAACTAAAGAACAAACAAACAGAGATGAACAGTACAATAACTGAAATGAAAAATACACTACAAGGAATCAGTAGCAGAATAACAGAGGCAGAAGAATGGATAAGTGACCTAGAAGACAGAATGGTGGAATTCACTGCCATGTAACCAAATAAAGAAAAAAGAATGAAAACAAATGAAGACAGCCTAAGAGACCTCTGGGATAACATTAAACGCACCAACATTCCCGTTATAGGGGTCCCAGAAGGAGAAGAGAGAGAGAAAGACCCGAGAAAATATTTGAGGAGATTATAGTCAAAAATTTCCCTAACATGGGAAAGAGCCACCCAAGTCCAGGAAGCGCAGAGAGTCCCAGGCAGGATAAACCCAAGGAGAAACACGCTGAGACACATAGTAATCAAATTGACAAAAACTAAAAACAAAGAAAAATTATTAAAAGCAACAAGGGAAAAAAGACAAATAACATATAAGGGAACTCCCATAAGGTTAACAGCTGATTTCTCAGCAGAAACACTAAAGCCAGAAGGGAGTGGCATGATATATTTAAAGTGATAAAAGGGAAGAACTTACGACCAAGATTACTCTACCTGGCAAGGATCTCATTCAGATCTGACAGAGAAATCAAAAGCTTTACAGACAAGCAAAAGCTAAGAGAATTCAGCACCACCAAACCAACTCTACAACAAATGCTAAAGGAACTTCGCTAAGTGGGAAACACAAGAGAAGAAAAAGACCTACAAAAACAAACCCAAAACAACTAAGAAAATGGTAACAGGAACATACATATTGATAATTACCTTAAAGGTGAATGGATTAAATGCTCCAACCAAAAGACACAGGCTTGCTGAATGGATACAAAAACAAGACCCATATATATGCTGTCTACAAGAGACCCACATCAGACCTAGGGACACATACAGACTGAAAGTGAGAGGATGGAAAAAGATACTCCATGCAAATGGAAATCAAAAGAAAGCAGGAGTAGCAATAATCATATCAGATAAAATAGACTTTAAAATAAAGAATGTTACAAGAGACAAGGAAGGACACTACTATAATGATCAAGGGATCAATCCAAGAAGAAGACATAACAATTATAAATATATATGCACCCAACATAGGCGCACCTCAATACATAAGGCAAATGCTAACAGCTATAAAAGACGAAATAGACAGTAACCAATAATAGTGGGGGACTTTAACACCTCACTTACACCAATGGACAGATCATCCAGAGAGAAAATTAATAAGGAAACACAAGCTTTAAACGCCACAATAGACCACATAGATTTAATTGATATTTATAGGACATTCCATCCAAAAACAGCAGATTACACTTTCCTCTCAAGTGCACACGGAACATTCTCCAGGATAGATCACATCTTGGGTCACAAATCAAGCCTCAGTAAATTTAAGAAAATTGAAATCATATCAAGCATCTTTTCTGACCACAACACTATGAGATTAGAAATAACTTACAGGGAAAAGGAACATAAAAAAGACAAACAGATGGAGGCTAAACAATACGTTACTAAATAACCAAGAGATCACTGAAGAAATCAAAGAGGAAATCAAAAAATACCTAGAGACAAATGACAATGAAAACATGATGATCCAAAACCTATGGGATGCAGCAAAAGCAGTTCTAAGAGGGAAGTTTATAGCAATATAATCCTACATGAAGAAGCAAGAAAAATCTCAAATAAACAATTTAACCTTACACCTAAAGGAACTAGAGAAAGAAGAACAAACAAAACCCAAAGTTAGTAGAAGGAAAAAAATCATAAAGATCAGAGCACAAATAAATGAAATAGAAACAAAGAAAAAAATAGCAAAGATCAATAAAACTGAAAGCTGGTTCTTTGAGAAGATAACCAGAATTGATAAACCTTTAGCCAGACTCATCAAGAAAAAGAGGGAGAGGACTCAAATCAATAAAATTAGAAATGAAAAAGGAATAGTTACAATGGACACCACAGAAATACAAAGCATCCTAAGAGACTACTACAAGCAACTCTATGCCAATAAGATGGAAAACCTGGAAGAAATGGACAAATTCTTAGAAAGGTATAACCTTCCAAGACAGAACAAGGAAGAAATAGAAAATATGAACAGACCAGTCACAAGTAATGAAATGGAAACTGTGATTAAAAATCTTCCAACAAACAAAAGTGCAGGACCAGATGGCTTCACAGGTGAATTCTATCAAACATTTCAGAAGAGTGAACACCCATCCTTGTCAAACTCTTCCAAAAAATTGCAGAGGAAGGAACACTCCCAAACTCATTCTACGAGGCCACCGTCACCCTGATACCAAACCCAGACAAAGATACTACAAAAAAAGAAAATTACAGACCAACAATACTAATGAATATAGATGCAAAAATCCTCAACAAAATACTAGCAAACAGAATCCAACAACACATTAAAAGGATCACACACCATGATCAAGTGGGATTTATCCCGGGGATGCAAGGATTCTTCAATATACGCAAATCAATCAATGTGATACACCATATTAACAAATTGAAGGATAAAAACCATATGATCATCTCAATAGATGCAGAAAAAGCTTTTGACAAAATTCAACACCCATTTATGATAAAAACTCTCCAGAAAGTGGGCATAGAGGGAACGTACCTCAATGTAATAAAGGCCATATACCCCAAACCCAGAGGAAACATCATTCTCAATGGTGAAAAACTGAAAGCAAGTCCTCTAAGATCAGGAACAAGACAAGGATGTCTACTCTCGCCACTATTATTCAACATAGTTTTGGAAGTCCTAGCCACGGCAATCAGAGAAGAAAAAGAAATAAAAGGAATCCAAATTGGAAAAGAAGAAGTAAAATTGTCACTGTTTGCAGATGACATGATACTGTACGTAGAGAATCCTAAAGATGCCACCAGAAAACAACTAGAGCTACTCAATGAATTTGGTAAAGTTGCAGGATACAAAATTAATGCACAGAAATCTCTTGCATTCCTATACACTAACAAGAAAAGATCAGAAAGAGAAATTAAGGAAACAATCCCATTCACCATTGCAACAAAAAGAATAAAATACCCAGGAATAAACCTACCTAAAGAGGTAAAAGACCAGTACTCAGAAAACTGTAAGACACTGACGAAGGAAATGAAAGATGACACAAACAGATGGAGGGATACACCATGTTCTTGGATTGGAAGAATCAATATTGTGAAAATGACTATACTACCCAAAGCAATCTACAGATTCACATGCAATCCCTATCAAATTACCAATGGCATTTTTTACAGAACTAGAACAAAAAATCTTAAAATCTGTAAGGAGACAAAAAAGACCCCGAATAGCCAAAGCAATCTTGAGGGAAAAAAACAGAGCTGACTTCAGACTATACTACAAAGCTACAGTAATCAAGACAGTATGGTACTGGCACAAAAACAGAAATACGGATCAATGGAACAGGATAGAAAGTCCAGAGATAAACCCACACACCTATGGTCAACTAATCTATGACAAAGGAGGCAAGGATATACAATGGAGAAAAGACAGTCTCTTCAATAAGTGGTGCTGGGAAAACTGGACAGCTACATGTAAAAGAATGAAATTAGAACACTCGCTAACACTATACACAAAAATAAACTCAAAATGGATTAAAGACCTAAATGTAAGACTGGACAGTATAAAACTCTTAGAGGAAAACATGGGAAGAACACTCTTTGACATAAATCACAGCAAGGTCTTTTTGACCTACCTTGTAGAGTAATGGAAATAAAAACAAAAATAAGCAAATGGGACCTAATGAAGCTTAAAAGCTTTTGCACAGTAAAGGAAACTATAAATAAGATGAAAAGACAACACTAAGAATGGGAGAAAATATTTGCAAATGAATCAACACACAAAGGATTAATCTCCAAAATATGTAAACAGCTCATGCAGCTCAATATTAAAAAAACTAACAACCCCATCAAAAAATGGGCAGAAGACCTAAATAGACATTTCTCCAAAGAAGACATACAGATGGCCAAGAGGCACATGAAGAGCTGCTCAACATCACTAATTATTAGAGAAATGCAAATCAAAACTACAATGAGGTATCATCTCATACCAGTCAGAATGGCCACCATCAGAAAATCTACAAACAACAAATGCTGGAGAGGGTGTGGAGAAAAAAGGAACCCTCTTGCACTGTTGGTGGGAATGTAAATTGATACAGCCACTATGGAGAACAGTATGGAGGTTCCTTAAAAAACTAAAAATAGAATTACCATATGACCAGGCAATCCCACGACTGGGCATATACCCAGAGCAAACCATAATTCAAAAAGACACATGCACCCCAATGTTCAATGCAGCACTGTTTACAATAGCCAGGTTGTGGAAGCAACCTAAATGCCCATCGACAGACAAATGAATAAAGAAGATGCAGTACATATATACAATGGAATATTACTCAGCCATAAAAAGAAACCAAATTGGGTCATTTGTAGAGACGTGGATGGACCTAGAGACTGTCATACGGAGTGAAGTAAGTCAGAAAGAGAAAAACAAATATTGTATATTAACGCATATATGTGGATCCTAGAAAAATGGTACAGATGAACCGGTTTTCAAGGGAGAAATAGAGACATAGATGTAGAGAACAAATGTATGGACACCAAGGGGGGAAAGCGGGGGTGGGGTGGTGGTGGATTGAATTGGGAGATTGGGATTGACATGTATACACCGATATGTATAAAACAGATAACTAATAAGAACCTGCTGTATTAAATAAATAAATAAATAAATAAATAAATAAATAAATAAATAAAATTCAAAAAAACAAAAAAATTTAAAAATAAAACAGTGAAGTTGTAAAAAAAAGTATATGATGACAACTCTTAAAGAAAGAACCTACTGAAAGGCTAAAGAGAAACATATCAAATATGCTGAATTGTTAAGGAATTTTTTTCTTTGCATATTTTGTTATTTGCCGAATTTTCTTTGAGCACTGATTACTTTTACGATGGTAAAAAAAAAAAAACACCTTTGCTTTTAAAAAACAGTTAATGGCTTGTGTTATATGTGTTAAGTTGACTGATCCCAATTACTCCCGTCTCTCACTGGCACAGCTATCTGACCCAGGGGAGTGGTGTGCATATATCTCTTTGAAGAGTCAGCTCTGGAGATAAGCCTCCATTGACTTGTGGGCCTGCTGATTTGCTAGCAATGCCAGATAAGGAATTTTAAACACCGAAGGAAACTTCAGAGCCACTGGCTGGTTCTCATCAGGAGAGCCCAATCAGTACAGCTTTTGTTTCCTCTGGTCAGTGGCCCTGAGAGAAAGTGAGATTACACTGTAGCTTTTGCACTCTGTCCAGGGCGCCAGGCTTCGCCACTTACAGAGGTGAGCTGGGCCGCAGAGGAATGCCTGGCTGGAGAGACAGAGGAAAACGACACCCGGTGGTGAAGGATGAAGATAAGATCTCCAAACAAAGAAGCTCGTTCTGGTTCACAGTTTCCAAAGTCTGAGGAACAAACAGAAACCTCTAGGGAAGAGGAAATCAAATGTGGCTAGGAATTCCCTGGCCTGATCCGTGAGAAGGGTTAGGGGCCTTTGGAATTCTTACTCCTGTTCTCATTCTCTCACTGACCAGTAACTAATTGAGCACATAGGATAAGCTGGATGTGGCTCCTCATAGGTTTTACTTACAGACATCAAACAAGAGATAAACAGGCAGACAGGCAATTAGGCCCGGTGTATAGGATGCTATGGCTGTGATATCAGGGGCATCTTCAAAAATATTGAGGAAGGCTTTTTGGAGGAAAGTTGACTCTAAAGTAACATCTTAGGAGTTAGCCTGATGAAGGTGAATAGGGATGAGGAAGAAGGTTCTTGCGGGCTAGGGAAATGGCTAGGACTTGCAGGCAAGAGAGATAGAGAGCATTTGAAGAAGCTTAAGACATCTGGAATGGAAGATGGGAAGAGGGGAAGTGGTTTCTTCCTGTTCCCCTTAGACTGAGTTATGGAGAAAGGTGAGAGGAAAAAGAAAATTAGATTTGCAAAAGCCTTCCTCTTCTTCATTTCAAAACTTTGCCCTTTTTATTAGTCCCAGACTACGCTGCTATTAGCTCTCTTAACCCTTGTGCTGTTGTTTCAAGGTTGCAGAGGAAATGTAGGGACGGAGGCAGCCCAAGGTTGAAGTCTGAGATCCATACAGAGGCTGCTGCCATCACACAGAAATGAGACTGAGCAGCCAGGACAAAGGTGATCCACATTGCCCTTAAGCACGACAGCTGCAGTCATTTTCAGTTCCAAGAGGCCAGTGGTGGGGTGGAGATGTCATTCAGTCATTCTGCATATGTTGAGTGCACAGTGGGTATCCACTGATGTAATTCACAGACTCATTGGGGAGGTAATACATGCAAACATGAGTGATTTGTATATTTTACTTGTTATAAGACAGTAGTGGAGTGGGGAGTACAACAAACTTTTATTGAGTCCTTATTATGTGTTAGGCACTATGTGAAGTGCTAGGGAGTAAAAATGAAAAAAAAAAAAAAAAAAAACCTCTCCTAAAGTAGATCAGGGTCTAGTAGACCCTGATCTACTAGCCCATGAATATACGCAGTGGAAAGAGAACAAGGTGGGAAATGAGCCTTGAAATGCACTTTAAATGTTTCATTACCTTGTCAGCCTGTTGAGATAGATCCATTGGCTCTCCGTCCTTTTGCACAACTCATTTAAGGGCTGAGTTGAATAACAGGTGAACTTATGAAGGTGGTTTGGGAAAAGTTTTTGCATTCCTGATAAAATGGGGACTAATATGGCTGGCCCTACATTTCCCTCTGAGTTCTACCTTGAATGTGGAGATGATATCTGGAGCTGATGCAGCCATCTTGCAATCATGAGATGATAAGCATAAGACTAAAGGCCAACTTCCTAAGGAGAGTGATGCAGAAAAAGAGACTATTCCTTGAGGTCAATCACTTAGATGCTGAATCGATGCCAGCACCAACTACTGGACTACTAAACCCCTAATTTGTTAAACCACTCAGGTTAGATTTTCTGCATTTTGCAGCTAAATCTATCCTTAAGTAATTTCACAGGCTTATTGTGAATATGAGATTAATACGCAAATCACTTAATAGATGCTCAATAAACGATGCTTCTCTTCACGTTTCATTTCACAGAAAGTTGATACCATTCCTTTTGTGATCAGCAAACATTTGCAAACAAAATGCTAACATTTTGTGCAAGCTCCTTTCAAGAATATGTCACCTAGAGTGGAATATTTTTCAGCGCCATTTTTAGTTTCACTCTAATTTTAAGTTTCCAAGCCCTCAGAAAGAGTAGGAAAGGGAAGGACTGAGAAGAATATCTAGTTTAGCAGGAGCCTGAGTATGAAAATATCCCAGGGAATTGTCAAACAAACTGGAGCAACAAACTCTCCCTGGTAACAATTAATGAAAGTATCCTTTTTCATTCCCTTCCTCTGTTGCTTGCCAAGGTTCCTCATACCTGCCTGCCTCTGACTTCAGATGTGAAGATAAGAAGCACACAGGGTGCTCTGCACAACGAGACCCTCAGTAGATGCCATTCTATTTTCCCTGCCTCTCTTTTCCCTGCCTTGCACTCTCACGGTCTGGGCTTATTAAAGAATCAGATCCAGTGTGCAAGGCAGCCCCAAGAAGAAGGCACTCTAAGCCTGAAGGAGGAGAAGACAGAGAATGATTAGTCCAGAGATGGGGAGCAACAAGGAACAAAGGTTTAGAAATGTTCAGAGTCAGGCAGTTCAGAAGCAAATTTCTGAGAAGCAGGTTTCTGGGAATCTCTCTCTCTCTGTCTTAAAATAGTGCCGTGTGTGTGTGTGTGTGTGTGTGTGTGTGAGCTTAAGGTACCCATGCAGAGACAGACAGCATCCAATAAATGTTTTTGAAAGTATGGATCAATGGGTGGGTGGATAGATAGATGAATCATTAGAGAAAGGAACGGATATTGTGAACATTGAGCAGCAGTGGTCTGGCTGGCTCTTGGTTTGGCAAGCTCTGTGAGAACTTTTCAAATTCCCTGTTGCAACTAAATTCTATTATAAGGTGAAAGCAGCCACAGACAATATGTAAAGGACCTCAGAAGGATGTTTCCCAGTAAAACCTTACTTATAGAATCAGGTGGTGATTCAGATTAGACCCACAGATCGTAGTTTGCCCATCCTTGCTCTGGACTATGTCCACATCTGGGAATGCCTCCTAGACCTGCAGTAGCCATTCTGCTACCTGCCTGAGGATGGAGATGGACAGGTGCAGATAAAGAACCTTGGTTATTTGGCAAAGCCTCTATCCTGATGCACCTGAAACCCATCCTCACTCTGTGCTTCTTATCTTGTGAGGCAGGTGGTTTTTGTTTTTATTATGTTCATTTGAGTGGACTTTTTTCTTACTTGTAACCAAGAGCAACCTAGCTGCCCTATTTCCCTAAGAGGAAAACTCCCCCTTGTCTATTTCCCTCACTAGGTTGTGAAATAGTAAGTGTACTCAAGGCTGGTAGTGGTAGGAGAAAGAAGGAAAAAAAGAAGAAGAAGAGGAGGAAGAAGAAGAGGAAGAAGAAGAGGAAGAAGAAGAGGAAGAAGAAGAGGAAGAAGAAGAAGAAGAAGGAGAAGAAGAAGAAGGAGAAGAAGAAGAAGAAGGAGAAGAAGAAGGAGAAGAAGAAGGAGGAGAAGAAGGAGAAGAAGAAGGAGGAGAAGAAGAAGGAGAAGAAGAAGAAATGTCTCCTTACTGAAGACTTCCCAGAGCAAGAATTCACTTCAATTTAGTCGATTTTAAAATCCTTTAGGAATTACTATACTGCTAAATACCCTGAACTATCACTGATTTGTTAGACCCGTGTTTAGAGAGATGTAAAGATGATTGGAATATAGCTCCTGCTCTTGTTTAGTGGGCTGACTTCACTGAACCACTCATTTTTACTGTCCTTCATTTGTCTCTTATTGTTTCATATGTGTAAATTTTATTTCTATCAATTTAAAGAGAAGTTCTTTTATGGCAGGAAACTTTTTATAAACCTCACAGAATTGGGCACTTAACAGGTATACAGTATATGCATTATTAACTCAATTTTTTTAAAAAAAATGTTTTCAACTTACTGCATTTTCTTTTTTCAGCTTTTTTTTTTTTTTTTAATTGATTTATGGCTGTGCTGGGTCTTCGTTTCTGTGCGAGGGCTTTCTCTAGTTGCGGTGAGCAGGGGCCACTCTTCATCGCGGTGTGCGGGCCTCTCACCATCGCAGCCTCTCTGGTTGCGGAGCACAATCTCCAGACGCGCAGGCTCAGTAGTTGTGGCTCATGGGCCCAGTTGCTCCGGGGCATGTGGGATCTTCCCAGACCAAGGCTCGAACCCGTGTCCCCTGCATTGGCAGGCAGATTCTCAACCACTGCGCCACCAGGGAAGCCCAACTCAATTTTTAAAGGGTATTTTCATGAACACATTACAGAGTAAGAACAATTTGGTGTTATTTTAAATGGCTCTAGTCTGATTTAAACTACCTATTGCAAAAAAAAAAAAATTGTAATGAGTCTATCTGGGAAATTTTTTTTTTTTTTTTTAATTTATTTATCAGTAATAGTGGCTCACGGGCTTAGTTGCTCCGTGGCATGTGGGATCTTCCCAGACCAGGGCCCGAACCCGTGTCTCCTGCATTGGCAGGCAGATTCTCAACCACTGCGCCACCAGGGAAGCCCGGGAAATTTTTTTTTTAATTGAAGTATAGTTGATTTACAATGTTGTTTTAGTTTCTGGTATACAGCAAAGTGATTCAGTTACACATATATACATACATATTCTTTATCAGGTTCTTTTCCATTATAGTTTGTTACAAGATATTTAATATAGTTCCCTGTGCTATCCAATAGGACCTTATTGTTTATCTATTTTATATATAGTAGTTTGTATCTGCTAATCCCAAACTCCTAGTTTATCCCTCCTCCCCTTTTTCCTTCAGTAACCACAGGTTTGTTTTCTATGTCTGTGAGTCTGTTTCTGTTTTGTAAATAAGTTCCTTTGTATCATTTTTTAGATTCCAAATAAAAGTGATAGCATATGATATTTGTCTTTGTCTGACTTACTTTACTAAGTATGATCATGTCTAGGTCCAACCATGTTGCTGCAAATGGCATTATTTTATATTCTTACAGCTGAGTGATGGAAATGTTTTTTAAAGTCAGTTAATTTTGAACTATTTATTCATTCTTTCTCGAAGGGGAATATTTCCCCTACAGCGAAACTTGTATGGTATGAACTTGTACCACGGAAGCCCACTTGTCCAGCATGTGGTTGTTACAATTAACATATCCCAATATGCACAGGTTTACCATTCTTTTTCTGAAATTCACAAGACATTTATTGTTATGTACGAATATTGGAGGTTGGCCTGTAACTTTGGGGCAGTTTTCAAATACAGTTGGGTAAAATACATAAGAATAGTAAGTAAGGAGATGAAACTAGGTCATTATGGGAAGCAAAGAGAAAAGAGAAAAGGTCAGTCTAGTTTAGACTTGCCTTAATTACAGCCTCTATGCACTGAAATGTGGTAATTTGATCCTAGTTGATTAATGGGATAATCCCTTTTTTGTACTAGTAAATAGCCCCAAATTGCCTTTTGTATGAATTATGTTACAAGAAATGTGTAATTCTATAAGAGAAATTGGTTAAACAAAAGAGGTAGAATTTTAAAGGTGGTGTTAAAAAAAAACAAAACACCATGGGTTTTTTGTTTTGTTTTTTCTCTGAGATTCCTACAAACTCTAAGCACCTTTTTAAAAATTACAGATTTATTTTCTTGGCTATGCAAATAATATGTGCACACGGTAGAAAGTACAAAGAAGAAACTAAAATTATGCATAAGCTCATAAGCAAAGATAACCAGTTCTTTCTCTCTCTCTAGATGTGTATTTTTTACAAGCCATCCAGGCAATTCTGATGCTCACTAAAGTTTGAGAACCACTGTCCTATGGGATCAACAATCTGCAGAACATCCTTTGGGAAACAATTTGCAAAATTGCCTTTCTGATGAGTATGTATGTTTCCTGAAAGGAAGACGCAAACTGCTGGCTGCCTCTGTTCCCTCAAGGGTAAAACAGGGATATTAGCTGCCTCCCAGGTTAAGATTAAATATAATAATTAGTAAAAGTGTTTTGTAAACTATTAAGTGGTGAGATGATACATAGATATTATTTTTTTTTTTTTTTATTTTTTTTTTTTTTATTTATTTTTGGCTGTGTTGGGTCTTCGTTTCTGTGCGAGGGCTTCCTCTAGTTGCGGCGAGCGGGGGCCACTCTTCATCGCGGTGCGCGGGCCTCTCACCATCGCGGCCTCTCTTGTTGCGGAGAACAGGCTCCAGACGCGCAGGCTCAGTAGTTGTGGCTCACGGGCCTAGTTGCTCCGCGGCATGTGGGATCTTCCCAGACCAGGACTCGAACCCGTGTCCCCTGCATTGGCAGGCAGACTCTCAACCACTGCGCCACCAGGGAAGCCCCATAGATATTATTCTTATGGTGACCTTGAGTTTAAGCTGAAAGATTTGTATTACTTAGCTCTGGGGAAACCCAAATGGAATGTGGGCACAGATGGTTCTTAACTTTCACATATTCAACTTTTTTTTTTAGTAAATTTATTTATTTTATTTATTTATTTTTGGCTGCGTTGGGTCTTTGTTGCTGCGTGTGGGCTTTCTCTACTTGCAGCGAGCGGGGGCTACTCTTTGTTGTGGTGCCTGGGCTTCTCATTATGGTGGCTTCTCTTGTTGCGGAGGGCGGGCTCTAGGCGTGTGGGCTTCAGTAGTTGTGGCACACGGGCTCAGTAGTTGTGGCTCGCGGGCTCTAGAGCACAGGCTCAGTAGTTGTGGCTCACGGGCTTAGTTGCTCCGCGGCATGTGGGATCTTTCCAGACCAGGGCTCGAACCCGTGTCCCCTGCATTGGCAGGCAGATTCTTAACCACTGCGCCACAAGGAAAGTCCCACACATTCAACTTTTATACAACCCAATTTTCACACATGACACATGCCACCCCTAAAATGCCTTTCCCACACCAAATCTGGAATTTCCTACACTTGCAGTTTAATGAGCAATTTGACGTATCCCATGGCTGCACCACCTGCCGACCCAAAGCTCTGTTTTGGCAAGCTCACCTCTTTTTATATTTCGCAGCTTTTGTGCCTATGTTATTGCATCTAGCCATTATCATTTACAAAGAAAACAAGAGAGAAACAGTAAGAGACACAGTCCTCAGCCATGTTTAGTTTCTATTACATTTCTTTGGCAGTCTTAGGCTGTGATTGTACGTGTTTTTGTTTTATGCATGTGATAGCCTCTCAAATGTTCCTAGCTTCCCAAGTTCATATTTTTTCAGGTCCTCCTCTGCTCACTGAATTAGCTTTGCTTCCTCTGGTCAGTTTGTTCTCTTTGCTCCTTCTTTGTCTTGATGCTGGTGATCCTCAGATACCTGGTCATTCCTAGTTGTCTGTTCATATTTATATGACTTTCAGGTGCCTGGTATGGGCTGCCTCTGCAGCTGCTCATGTTCCTTTTCCCCAACAGACTTCTCGCCTAAGAGGGAGCGTGGCTGTGATCTTCGTATAAGTGGGCAGGGCTTTGACCAAGAGATCCCGCTCTAGGGACTTAACTGTCAGGCAGACAGACAGGCTAACACCCCTTACCCTCTCCACTCCCACCTCCCCCTCATTGCCAGACGAGAAGGACTTTATTTTGACATTGGAGGATGTCAATGAATTTTTCTCCTAAGCAAAGATGACTTAAGCTTTTTTTTTAATTCCTTCTGAGTCCATTTTGGAATTTTCAATTTACCTCTCTCAGCCCTCTCCCCCCACACATCCTATCCCTCCCCAGATAGGAAGTTAACATTATTTGCAGGAATATTCTACTGGGACTTCAACTCAGGGTCTAAGGCTGATGCTGTTGCTGGCTGCTCAGTGGTGGCGGGGGTGGGTGGTGGTGGGGTGAGGGACATGACTTTGCTGCTTTGGATGCAGGTCTGTGATTAGTTATCTGGATAATTAATTATGCAAATTATCTTGTAATTAACTATTCAGATAATTATCGCAGGGCCCCTACTGCTCTTGACTTATAGTCACCTTTACTCTGAGCTGGGAGTTTCTTTCAATCTTATCTTTCTTTCTGAGCCAATCTATTTTTTACAGATTTCTCTACAACAGTAGTTCTCCAAGTATAGTATCTGAACAAACAGCATCAGCACAACCTGAGAACTTGTCAGAAATGCGAATTGTTTATCTATAATACTGCTGATGAGAATTTGGTTGTTTCTAGATTTTTGACTCTTATAAATAAAGCTGCTGTGAAATTCTTGTACAGGTGTTTCTGTGGACATATCTTTTCATTTCTATTGGGCAAATACCTAGAAGTAGAATTGTAAGACAAATCCAATCTCATGTAATCCCAAAATTCTTCCTAACTATGATCTGCTAACAGTACAGTGTTATGGATTTATTCTTTTTATGGTTGCCAGATAAAATACAGTAAGTCCAAAATATTACATTTGGGACATATTTATACTAAAAAATTATTCACTGTTTATCTGAAATATAAATTTAACTGGGTGTTCTGTTTTTTGTTTTTTTGCTAAATGTGCCAACCCTAATTCCTTTTTATTATCATTTATGTTATTTTAAGGGCTTCCGAGGGTGGGAGAAACAAGATTAACTTGTATAATTATTCCATCATCTTAATCCAAGTTAAAAATTTGGCGGAAACTAAATAGCCTCATAATCCACTTACCAGTTGCCTCATTCCTCTGCAAAATAAACTTCCCAAGCCAGTGAAAAATTACCATCAGACAGTCTTCCTTCCTAACCCTAAACCAGTATCTTATGTCTACAAAATATCATTTCAAATAGGCTCAGAGCAGAATTTGAGATAAGCAATTACTTTAGATAAGAAATTTTATTTTCTGTATTTAATGTTTAATTTGTGTTTTGACCATTTAAAATAATCATACATATATATGTTTATATGTATATATATAGTCTAACACTCAGATTTCTATTTTTAAACCAAGATTAAAACACTTATAATATATACTAGGAACTCTATAATTTTTTTCGTTCTTGGGGATAAAATTCCTCACATAGCATGTACGTCTATTGCTTGATTTTTATATATTAAACTTTTCATATAAGTTTTCAGAAACTCGTTAAACACAAAAATGGAACTGACTCCAAAAAGACGTAATGGGCAGAAAAAAGTTTTAGGTGTAACCATGAGACCCTTCGGCTAGAAAAATAAATATCTAGGTGTCCTATTAGCTTTCCGGCAAGCTTAACCAATTTTGTTACCCAACGGTAAGTTTTTACTAAAGAGTCCTAGCGTAGTTAATTCTCTCTTAGCAGTTATGGATTACTATACATTCTGCATATGAATATTTTGGACTTGCATTTCTTTGTCCTATAATTTTTTAAATGTGGCTCCTTTTACCCCACTGTTTTGGTACAATCTCTTGTGGTGAGTTGGTGGCAGGACACCACCCTGGCTTTGAGGCTTCTGGCAGAACATCATTCTTGTAGGGCTGTGGTTGCTACTAAGTTATTGCTGAGGAATCCTGTCCGAGGCCTATCCCCAGTTTGGGTTTTGCCTATGCATTGAACACTGTTGGTGGTTTTAGTGCCTCCATTGTTCCTATTTGAATCAAATGAAAACTCCTGTGAAACAGGATTTCCAGAGGTAGTAGGAAAAGACCCAGGTCCAATAATGCCCAGGTTGCTCTGCACAGATTGGATTTACTTCTGTTTAATTCAGCCATTCTCTAGAGAGGCAAGAAAAATTCTACTTCTAAATTTTTTTTTCACATCTGGTAGAAACATCAACGATAATAATAATAATAATCAACATTTACCATATATCGGCTTAAGTACTAGTCTACGAACTTAATATGTGTTACTTGATTGATAAGAGTCATAATCATAAACAGTATAATTTAGCAAACCTTGTCTATAAGGTGGGTGCTTTACCTACATTATTCAATCTTCACAACTTTTTGCGAGAGGTATTCAGAAACAAGGAAGTTGAGGCACTAGCAAGTTAAGAAGCACGTCCAAGATTAGACAGGTGGTAAATCATAGAATTGGGATTTAAACCCAGACCCTCAAGCCTTCTTCATGTAATGCAATTGAATCAATTTTTATTCTTTTTTCAAAAAATAAATTTATTTATTTATTTATTTTTGGCTGCGTTGGGTCTTCGTCGCTGCACACAGGCTTTCTCTAGTTGCGGTGAGCGGGGGCTACTTTTCATTGCAGTGCGCAGGCTTTTCTTGTTGCGGAGCACAGGCTCTAGGTGTGTGGGCTTCAGTAGTTGTGGCACGTGGGCTCTGGAGCGCAGGCTCAGTAGTTGTGGCGCACGGGCTTAGTTGCTCCGCGGCATGTGGGATCTTCACGGACCAGGGCTCAAACCCATGTTCCCTGCATTGGCAGGCGGATTCTTAACCACTGTGCTACCAGGCAAGTCCCCAATTTTTATTCTTAAAAGTATGGTCACTTATCTTATTTAACTTTGACCAGAACTCCTGTGGAAAGAAAAGAAAATACTATTATCTCCGTAATGTTAAAGTAAAATGAGATATAAGAAGTTAAATAGTTTGCCCCACTTCCCATATTAATGGTAAAGTTAGCCTAGAGTGCCCACTTTCTGGCCGTTTAAGGCAATGCCTTTTCTACTATCCACCTACCCTATGACTGGGTGAGGTTACGTTAAGAAAATATATGTTTAAGTCCTTCCACTCAAAGCAAACCTTAGAGGGTCATCATCCTTGAATTCTTAGTTCCCACATAGTCATTGTTTATACCTAGTCTAAACCTGTTAAATATCTAAGAATCCAGAGAGCCTTAGTTTGTGCCAACAAACATTGATTTTTCAAAGGTAGAGTCCTCTACAGTTTTACTCTCCAAACCACACTTCCCAATAAAAATGATCTTCCACAAGTTCCAAAGTAAACGCCAGGCCTGGATCCCAGGCCGTGAGTTCTATGAGAGGGCGTCATCTACAGCCCACCGGAAATTTGGCAGGTTGTTTAGACAACCCGTCTCCATCAAGCTGCCTTCGATGGCAAAGCCAGATGAGCTTCTTTGCACCAGTTGACCTTCTCTACTCATCTCTGCAGGGCTCTCCTCTTCTTTTACCCTAACCCTCCAGGTCAGATCTCCCTGTACAAATGCTCCTCCTTACCAAGAAGATACGTTGGCTCAAATGATCCGATAAATATGCTGGTCATTTTTCTGGGCAAATCAATGCTGTGTCACTTCAGGTCTCTACAAAATGCCCTCCAACTGCTTGACAGCCCTATCCACTTACAATCAGAGTTCTTAAAACCTAGATGCAGGTTGAGCCCAGATTCTAATTTCAAATCTCTGTTGGCTCTCACTTGGGGTATGTCCTGTCTTCCATCTCCAGCTGGCCCACTATCATGCCCTTTCCTCTGGAACGAAGACTTCCCCACATTCATCTCCACATTCCTCACACTTGGAAGAGTGGAATTTATAGCGTGCTAACTCAGCCTTGTCTCAAAGAGCAAGCAAAGGGGAACTGGGTTCAGGGTTTGCCTGCTAGGCAGGAAGTAGTCAAAGCTCCAGTTTTTGAACTTTTCACCCATTTTTTCCTCCTTTCCCTTTGGAAAGACTTGCCTTCTAGAGGTCTCTGCTTAACTTTTTAAGCACCCAGCACTTGATCACTGCCTGGTTAAGGTTCAGCAAAAAAAAAAAAAAACCCTAATGAAAGCTTTTCAATCAGATTCTTTCCCTGTTTCAAGCTACTCCCCAGCAGTCCAGTGGGAAGTTTTTTTTTTTTTAAATTTAATTTTATTTATTTTTTTATACAGCAGGTTCTTATTAGTCATCAATTTTATACACATCAGTGTATACATGGCAATCCCAATCTCCCAGTTCATTCCCCCACCGCCCACCACCACCACTTTCCCCCCTTGGTGTCCATACGTTTGTTATATTGGAGTACAGTTGATTAACAGTGTATTAGTTTCAGGTGTACAGCAAAGTGATTCAGTTATCCATATACATGTATCTATTCTTTTTCAAATTCTTTTCCCAGTGGGAAGTATTTTTGAAAGATGCATTAACTCTTTTAGGCCACTAGGGTGTCATTAGGTAAATCACTGCCTATAAAATGACCTGCGAAATTATGTAAACTTCCAGTCAATTGCATTAAATTGCAGTGTGGATGCCCCTGAGCGTTCTCATGATTTTTAAGAGTTCCTGAAAGTGACATATACAAAGAGAGGACCTCATCACGTCAGTGTCCCCTCAGCCATTTCTTGTTTTACAGAAAGCAGACACCTGGACTCATTTTCTCATTCATTCAACAAACATTCTTTGCGTCCCTGCTCAGAGCCAAGTATGAGTTAGGTGTGGAGGGTACACCAGGTAAACACAAAATAACAAAAATCCCTGCCTTCAGAGAGTCCCAGGGCCTGAGGAGGGACTCAAGCCTCAAGTTGCATTTCTATTTCTGGTGTCTTGACTCGTCCTGAGAACTCCTGGAGGCTGTGAAAGTATTGCCCTTCTCTTCTCATTTAATCTCTCACCCCAACCACAGTGAGGTGGAAATAGAGACAGATCAGGTGCAAATCCCCCTTCCCTCCTAGAGTTCGTCATATCTTAACCTCTAGTCATCTCAGTTACCTTGTTCATAAAATAGTCAGTAATATTTAATGTCTCCTTTGCAGGGTTGTTGAAATTATTAAGAATAATATAAGTAAAGTACCTGGCAGACAGCGATTGTTTGATAAACAATGGTAGCTATTTTAATAAGAAATGGAAGGTGATACAGTAGTTGCCCAATAAGTTAACTGTAGCTATCACTATGGTAGTTCTTTGTCTTTAAGCCAAAATTCAAAGAGCTGATATATCAAGGTGAGGGTTAATGGATGTGGAGGATTATTTTCCCTGGCACCTGTCTCATCCTGTATCACGCAAACCTTGTTTGTGTAAACCTTTCTGTTCTGTCCTAAGGAGCTCAGGGTGTGTCTACTTCTCACGCTGGCCAAGTTCTACCTGCTGAAGCTTCCTGGGCAGCCAGGGGTCAAGCAGTTGGCAAAGGCAGGCCAGCCAGCTGCTGTGAAGTGATACTTCTGAAGGAAATCCTGGATCGGTCCTGCAAGGGAGTTGCAAACTGCCCGGGGTTAATCCAGGCTGCTCACCAGTGCCTCAGCTGCTCGCCCACTCTCTGCCGGGCAGCTGGGCAAGAACTCCAGGACGGCCACTCCCCACCACCCAGGATGGCCAGAGGGAACGGTGGGGATTCCTCATCAGTACATGCTCTCTTTCCCAGAAAAGGGATTAAGCGTGCCCTGACAAAGTTTACCCTTCCATCAGTCTTTCTTGGGGAGTGAAGTGGGAGAGAAAAGGGACCTGAGAAGTCCATTCCCCCAATCCCCTAAAATCCCCTGCAAGGTGCTCCATTCTGCCATCAAACACTGGATCTGAGCAAGCAATCTACTGGCATCAAATGTGCCTGTGTTCTTGATAAAATGAGGAAAATAATGCCAACCTTAGCGGGTTGTTATAAGTACTAAATGAGAGATCACACGTGAAAGCAACTTACCCAACTGCCTGGCACATGGTAAGCACATAATACATGCTAGTTTTCCCTTTTCTGAATAATTTTGTAAGGAGGTATTGCATAATGTGAGGAAAAAAACCCATAAGTCTCTATCAGAACCCTCTCATTGTAGGTGATCAAAACCTGACTCAAACTAGATTAGGAAAAAAAAAAAAAAAAAAAGGAATCCATTGGCTCATGGAACTAATAGGCATGGCTAGGTTAGAGGCTCAAATGAAGTTTTCAGGGCTCTGTTTGCCTTTCTCCATACTTAGCTGGCTCTGCTTGGCTCTGCTTCTTTGTGCTGTTGGTCTCATACTCTCACAGGATCTCTCCATGTGGAAAGCAAGACAGCCATGGGAATCAGGATACAAAAGGACAAGGCACACACACTCTCTCCTGGTTTCCATGTATTAAATCTCATGACAGGACTTTGGCCGTTTGTGGGTCACATGCCCATGTCTTAGACCAGGAGTCAACAAACTATGGCCCATGAGCCAAATCCAGCCTGTCTCCTGCTTTTGGACAGTAGGCAAGCTAAGAATAGTTTTGTCATTTTTTTAAAATGTTTATTTAATTAATTAATTTATTTTTATTTTTGGCTGCATCGGGTTTCCATCGTGGCATGTAAGATCTTCGTTGGGGCATGCGGGCCTCTCTCTAGTTGTGGCCTGCGGGTTTTCTCTCTCTAGTTGAGACACATGGGCTCCAGAGCGTGTGGGCTCTGTAGCTGTGGTGTGGTGCGTGGGCTTAGTTGCCCCGTGGCATGTGGGATCTTATTTCCCCGACCAGGGATCGAACCCACGCCTCCTGCATTGGAAGGTGGATTCTTTACCACTGGACCACCAGGGAAGTCCCAGTTTTGTCATTTTTAAATGGTTGGAAAAAAAGGAGGATAATATTTTTACACCTGAAAATTATATGAAATTCAAATTTCAGTCTCCATAAATTTCAGTTTTATTGGACACACCACATCCATTCATTTATGAATTGTGTTTTCTGCTATCACAGTAGAATTGAGTAGTGGTGACAGAGACCTTATATCTCACAAAGCCTAAAATATTTCTATCTGTTCTTTATAGAAAAATTTTGCTGACCCTGCCCTAGACCAATCATGGTAAACATGAACATAAGACACTCTGATTGACCAGATCTGAGTCATGTGTCCACCCCAGTAGCTTGGAGACAGGTAGGGTATGGGTCTGCTCTAGCAAAACAATGGTGGGTAGGATGGTTTGCCCTGGAAGGAAGGGTACTCGGGAAAAGAAACAACAGGTATCCATAACAGTGTCAGATTAATATAAGTTTGGAAATCTTTTACTTAACTTCTTAGGA
The DNA here is from genome assembly GCF_009873245.2 of Balaenoptera musculus. Taxonomy (NCBI): domain Eukaryota; kingdom Metazoa; phylum Chordata; class Mammalia; order Artiodactyla; family Balaenopteridae; genus Balaenoptera; species Balaenoptera musculus. The sequence goes on from NC_045792.1 coordinate 44,725,083, forward strand.
CTTCAGTTTTTTTTATCTAGAGTGAAGTAGATAAGCTTTGCCCTTTGGGAGGGTAGTAATGATGTTGGCTAATATTCATTGAGCATTTACTCTGGGCTAATACTAAGTACTTTATGTATGTTGTCTCATGGAGGAAACCAAAGCTTAGAGAGGTTACATAGATTGCCCAGAGTTACGTGGTGAAGCAGGGCCAGGGCTTTGATGGGAAGCCATGTCTGTCCACCTGGAGGGCCCAGCCACATAACCACTATACCGCACTGCCTCCTATTCAAGAGGATGAAGGGAGATGAGATATCATATAGGCTGAGCAGAGAGCCTGATATACTGTGGGCACTCAGTTAAGATTAATTTCTTTTCTCCCTCTTTCCTGACTTTTCCCATTCACATTACGGAGATATAAATGAACAAGGAATCCGTATGTACCATTCAAGTGTCCTGTTGCCTCTATCTTTTAAGTTAAAAAAAAAAGAAACCAAACCCCTCCCCTGCAAAAAAACTCCCTTTAATCAGTCTTTCTGTCAAAAAGGCAGAGTAAAAATAGTAAAAGTTCAGATAAGGGCAGTGAAAATAATTTGCAGCATGCATGGCAGAAGAGCATGGCATAAGAAGAGGAATTCCAAACCCTGGGATAATTTCATTTGAAAAGGAAAGCTCCCAGAGGCACAATGTTTACAGTATAATAAGCTGACGACAGGTATAGGAAAGACTAATCAGGACCTGGTATTTACTTTTCCCCCCAAATACAAGAACCAGACTGTTTCACGCATTGTATAATAGCCGTGTCACCTTCCACTTTGGAACACTATCAAAGTGAGCTTTACCCTCCCTTCCTACGGACTGTGGAGCCAAACCACACCTCCAGTCCCAATCAGTACACAAGACACTGCACTCTACACGTACTATTCAGAATCTGGAGGTTTCTAGCTGGAAGGTGTGTTGGGGCCACGTTATAGAGAAAGCTGAAGCCCAGTTAGGTGAAATAGTTTGTCCAAACTTGCACGGTGAACTCATGGCACATCTAGATTTAACTTGGCCTTGAGGTCAGAGAAACTGGATTGAGATCCTGGCTAGACCTAAATGACCTTTCTGAGACTCAGTATCCCCATTTTTAACCATTTTTAACATAGTTGAAGAATCAAATAATAAAAGTGGCCTAATTCTTGGTTCAGGGTATTGGGTATTGTGGCTTAATTCTCAGTTCAGTGCTTTTTTCCCTAAGTCATTCTGCTCCTTGGATCGCCCAACAGAGGAAAAAAGTGCAATGCTGGATTGTTGGAAAAAAAAAATTGGAAGATGCTGCACCACCCCCTCTTTACTTCCCCTTACCAACAATAAAGTACAAACTTCAAAAGAAACAAACTTGAAAATGGTGAATGCTGGACTCAGAGACCTTTCCTGGAGTGGAACCCTGTGGTCAGATATTGGCCAGGGCAATCCTTGAGCAACTTGGTTGCCATCCAAGTCTGTTTTCAGTGGGGAATAAAGTTCATGTTTTGGAGGCGGTATCCTTGACTTTTTTATCCTGTTATTCAAATATTTCCTAATAATCTTCAGCATTTACACACTCAAGAGACCTTGAAGGAAAAGGATGCAGGACTCCAATCTTTTTTCCTTCCTTTTGCTAATGAATAGCTGTTTTCTTTCTGAATTCACTGGCCCTATCATCCTATTTTTTTTTTTTTTTTTCATTCAAGTAACCTTACAAGACAGAGGTCAAATAGCAAATGGAAAACTGTAAATTACCAATTTCTGGTTTGGGCTTAATGCTATGTGTGCCTTTTCAACGTGGAAAATCTAAGTAGAGAGGAATTGACGTTTTAGCAAATATATACATAATGCATAAATTAGTTGGAATAAGTGTGGGTGTTTCTGGTGCCACCTGTTGGTCACACTGTGAGATTGAACGATACACAGTATTGTTGGTCATGAAAACAAATATAAAATGGAATTTATGCTGTAGCTGTCACAGTTATGTATTTCAGCAGGCTGGCTGAATGTTGAAATAGGGTGACTGTTGCTTGAACATTATCTTTACTCACAGCTACTTGGAAGTGGAGGACTGTTTTGCTGTTGGTTTATTCACCAACTAAATGTGTAGAGAGGAATATATAATGAAGCATAATCTCTGGGAACTCCGAGATTAATGAACCAATACTCCGATTCAAATGATTTTTGTGTCTTGTGGTTCAGAACTGGTGTTGGTGCCCTGCCCAGATCCCTTTTACCAGCCAGCGCACCCACGCAGTTTCCCTGAGCTACTGGGAGAGTTGGCTAATACAATTCACAGCTACTCCCTTCTCTGGAGAAGTGCCCTTGGCTAAGAGCGAGCCACCTTGAGCAAATGGGAGCCACCTCGACCAGGAAGCTACGTACACAGGCACACAGACATGTGGCCTCCAAGGCCAGTGGCCAAAAAATGACTGTTATGGGCATGCAAAGGGCCAGCCCTCCTAGCTTTAAGGCGAGATGAACCCTCTGGTGCAACTTGTGTTCCAGAGCTCCCCATGGGATCAAGCCAAAGCTAGACTCCAGCTGAAGCCAAATTCTTGTTTAGCCCTTTTCCCCTGTCATAACTGTTTCTCTCCTTCTGCTTGAAAACACGCAGTAAATCACTTGAAACCAACACATCTCAGGCTCTGCTTCTAAGGAACCTGACCTATAGCAAGAACTATCCCATGGAAAAATGTATGTGTGTAATGATAAAATTCATGAGAGCAAAACAGGCCTTTGGGTCTGTGAATGTGGTTTTCCCAACATGTTTGGGAAGAAACACCGAACACAGCAGCCCTTCTCCATAGGCGGCAAAGCCCAGACAGAAGGACAGCAGCAGTGATACTGCACTGTGGGACAAAAGACCTGGGTGATGATATAAAATATATCCTTGCAATGGCACTATGCCTGAGTTTTCTCAGAAATGCGTTTAGTTTCAAAATAGTACGTCCATGCTGGCATTAGACCTAGTGCTCCCAGGGGCAATGAAAAATAACCCGGAATTGGAGGACTTGAGGCTTTACACATTTCTATATCTGCTGGAGGAACCAGACCTTTTTGGCTTGTGCCAAAGGAGCACTTTGAGGAAAGGAAAAAACTCTGCCAGAGGACAATTTTGGAAATCTCAGAAGAATTGTTGGTTGATTTAATTGGGTTTTAGTTGTAGAAGTTCCAGCTGGTTCTCCAGAAGTGGCAATGCCAAGTAAGAAGTGGGGAGCTTTGGGGCTAGTCAGGCCTGGGTTTGAATTCTCCTCGACTTATTAACTCAGTTTCCTCATCTACAAAATGGGGATCATAATATTTATCTCCCCAAATTGTGGAGAGGTTAGATTTAGTGTCATTTCAGCACCTGGTATATAATGGTCAGTGAATAAAGGGTAAGTATTTTTTTGTACTCAAGCTGTAGCATCTACTGAGCAGTCTAACCTCTGTCACTAATAAACGCAATATTTTTAGTTTATTTATTCAGCGTGTTTCCAACCCACTGGGAAAAAAAGATGCTGTTTACTTAGGGCCTTATTAGGGACCCCCTAAAAAGCTATTTTAATTTTTAAAAATTAACCCTCAGGTGACTGAGATCATCACTTGGAGAAAGCCAAGGGAAGGGTCTCATATAATGAAAGGCCATCCTGTATGGTTGAGAAGATTGTATACAGTGTACAAAGGCACCCCACTGTGGGCAAGTAGGGCTACAATCTAGCTTTCCTTCTCTCACCAAGCCATGAACCCCTTGGGCAGGGTCCACCTAGAGGGGATAATTTACTAATTCTCACAGAAAGTGGGTTGGAAGCAGCCCTGACATTGTTCATGCCCTTTGTCAGGGTTAAGGTCCCTCTTGTGAGTGGAAGGGACCATGAGCACCTCCTGAAGACAGTACCAAAGCATCATACTCTCTAGACTCAACCTCTTCCCACCTACATGCCCTGTGCTCAAAGATAAAGCCTACCAGTGACATTTGGGCCACAGTGATTAGCTGGCAGGGGTTACCTCAAAATAGGGTGCCTAGTTCAGACATTTCTCTATTAGTAATACTCAAGGTAAGGTCTGAAAAATTACTGAAGCCATCACTTGGGGTTCTTGATGGAAGATATTATTGCCTGAGCCATACACCTGACCGTCTAGATTCTAGACTGGCTAGAGGTTAAATTAGGGAACAGCTGTTGAAATAATATTAATAATTTCTTCACAGGCTTACTGACCATAAAGAAGGCTTTCTTGGTCAAGGATTCCCTTCATTTACAAAGTCTACATAGGAGTCATGGTGAAGAGTTGAATGTTCCTTGGAGAGGCTCTTCCTCTTGGAAGAAGCCCAGAGATACTGACAGCCATAGACTTCCTTTCCCTTGATAACCCCCTTCCACTCCACATCCCATTCCCCCAGCATGTACACAAAATTATCTCTCATGAGATTCCTCTTTCTCTCTCCCTTTCTCATTTATGGTCTATGATGTGTAGAAAAACACATCTTTCAGCAGGCAGAGGCAGCTAGGTGATGGTTATCTGTCCTTAAAATTCTTGTTTATCCTTCAGAATCACATTTAGCATTTTATAATGCTCTTCCTAGAGCCCTGGGTTACCCAAGCCCTTCCAAGTAACTTAAGTCTGCCCTTGGTGGAAATCCTGACAGTCAGGGAATGTTCACATGATGGGTTATAAAGTTAATGATGTCTTCAATATAACATAGGCCTTAAATAATAGTAGTTAATATTTAAACACCTTAACATAAGGTTTGCCAATCAAAGAACCAAATTGAACTGTCCTATAACCAACAACTATACCATGGGGTATACATCTAGAGTTGTGTCAATTCACTTTACCCAGTTCCTAGGTAATTACTTCCAAGTGGGCTTCAATGTCACTGAAGAACAAATCCATGAAAAGATATAATCTAAGAAAGATTCAACACCTGTGCTAGGAGCTAGGGATAAAGATAAAGTAAACATGGTCTCAATATTCAAGAAATTCATAATCTAGGGAGTTCCCTGGCATTCCAGTGGTTACGACTTGGTGCTTTCACTGCTGTGGCTCTGGGTTCAATCCCTGTTCAGGGAAATAAGATCCCACAAGGCTCATGGTGCAGCCAAAAATAATTAATAATAATAATTATAATAATAATAGAAATTCACAATCTAGTAGAATAATGACTATGGAAGCACCCTGTGACAAAAAGACTATACCAATTAAGGGATTATCATTATTAAGAAGAGAGTCTTGTACTATAATTTAGATGCTGAGAGGAAAATAAATATTTACTAGCCACCATTAAATTTTCACAACAATCCTACTGGTTTGATTGCTGGATCAGTTATAGTGCCTTCATGGGCAAGAAATAAGAAAGAAACCCAACTAAAAGTGGCTTCCACAAGAAGAAAAATGTATTATCTCACTTAACCATAAGTTTAGCCATAAGGACTACTGGGGTTGATTAATTCAGTAGCTCAATCAAATCTGTAAGAACCCAAGTTCTTTTCATCTTTCTGTTCTGTCATTGTATTAGGGCTCTTCAGAAAAATAGAACCAACAGAATATATATACATATATCAGATTGGGTATGGAACCTGACTAGTCCCAAGATCTGCGGGGTGAGTTGGCAAGCTAGAGACCCAGGAGAGTTGTTGGTGTAGTTACAATCTGAAGTCTAGCAGGCTCAAGACCCAGGAAGAGCCAATAGTTCAGTTCTAGTCTGAAAGGAGGAAGAAAACTGATCTCCCAGATCAAAGGCAGTAAGGCAAGAAGAATTTTCTCATTTCAGGGGAGGGTCAGCCTTCTTATTCTATTTAGACCTACAACTGACTGGATGAGGTCCACCCACATTAGGGAGGGCAATCTGCTTTACTCAGTCTATTGACTTAAATGTTAAACTCATTCAAAAATATCCTCACAGAAACACCCAGAATAATGTTTAACCAAATATCTGGGCACCCTGTGGTCCAGTCAAGTTGACACATAGAATTAACCACATATTCATCATCAGCATTTGGTCTGCACTCTTCTGGGTAGCACAATGGCAGCAACAGTTCCAGCCATCACATCCTCACTCAACATCCAAAAGCTGGAGTAAGAAGAGGCAGATGTTTTTGCTATACCCTTTCTAAAAGTTAGGAAAAACATCCCCAAAGATGAGCCCTCCATACCTACCCCTCATTTGTACTTCCATCTCATTGGCTAGAATTATGTCATATGCTCATTCCTAAGCCAATCACTTGCAAGGGGAGAGATTTACCCCCATGCCCTAGGACCAGGAAAGGGCTCGTCTTCCTCTGAAGCACTTGACAGTCTAATACATTGTTGTTAGAAAGGAAAAAAAGGTTTGGATGGGGCAAGTAGGGGTTGGGGGTAGCTACTGGCTAAACAACTAACAAACAGTGTCTGCCATAATTTCTATTATGCCATTTTAAAGATATGGACACTGAGGCTCAGAAAGGTTGAATTGATCAGCACCACCCAGCTAGAACTATCAAGTTAAAATTTCCAATCAGATTTCTCTGACTCTAATTTGCTTGCTCTATTTATAGGTCTAACTGTAGACAGACCTATCTCTGCCCCATACTGTAACCTTGAGCAAGTGCCTTAATCCCTCCAAATCTTCTGTCACTGATAAGTAGACACAACAGTAGTCCTGACCTTTTAGAGTATCATATTAACTTAGATCACGTATGTAAAGCACTTTAGCTGTTATTTATTGCCACTGCATAGTAAAAAGAACACACACTGTACAACTCCAGGAGGCACTATTCACCTAGCATATAAGACAAATTATGCCCCTGGAATTTCACCATAGCATCACCCTTACTAAGAGGTATAGAAAACTTACCTCTAGAATGAGGAGTGGAGAATTCTTGGATTTAAGTACGACAACACAGGCAAGTTTTAACTCAGTGCCACAACAAACAGGTGAAGGAAAGACAACAGAATTTTCCAAGCCTAATGGTAAGAACCTTTATATATGTGTGCCTTATATTCTCACAAAAGCCCTAGGATGATAAAGAAATTTTGTTATTGCTTTTGTTTTTCCTGTAGAGAGTTACTATGGTAGGGCTTAATTCTAAAAAGGAAACAGAATTTCCTGATTTCCTTGCTGGAAGATATTGTCAGTCAGTCAACACCCTTTCCAGGGGGCTCATTGTGTCCCTCGTATTCTAAGTGCCAGGGCTTCAGCATGATGTAGGAGGTACTGGGCTGCAAAGTCAGAAGGTCTGGGTTCTAGCTTTGCTCTGTGTGCAGCTAGCAATATCAAAGGGAACAGTCAATGATCATGTACTTTTCTCTCTGTATCCACATTTATCCGTAAATAGGGTGACAAGGTAGACTCATTGGTCTCTAAGGTATCTTCCAGTTCTGACATTCTCTGAGCCACTCCCACCGCTCTGGCCTCGTGGGGATGCTGCAAGTCAGACTTCATTAGCAGGGATATCTCAGCTCGCCCCTTAAGAGAGGCTTAAACAGTCACAGAAGCAGAAACAAGGAAGCCATTCAACACAGCTCTTCTGAAACACAATGTATGGACAAGGAGGAAGGAGAGATGGGTCGGCTGAGGTAGAGGAGTGATTGGCTTCTCTGAAGGGCAGGCAGGTGAGGCAAGTCTAGTCATCCGCAGTGCATGAGTGGTCACGTGTGGCAGTGCTACTGAGAACGAGAAAGGGCCTGGTTTACAGAACAATCTATGACCTTGCTCCCCGTATATGCAGTCTGAAGCCTCGGGTCTGAGTAATGGGTCTGCTGCTGTTTACCCATAACCTGGTTTCCACAGCAATCCTGGTTTCTCCAGTAAGGAGGTGGAAGGAAGACGGTGTGGTGTGATGTGATGGGAGGAGTCCTGGAAGCAGGGTAAAGGATATCTAGTTTTAGCCCCATCTTGGACAAGCCATCTGCACCCATTGGGTCTCAGATTCTTTATCTGTTGAGTTCTGCAGAAGATGATCTGGAAGGTTCCTTCCAGGTCTCTGGTGATCTAACAGATGTTATCAACTGCTACTGTTTCTTTGCATGTATCTGAAAATTGTTTTCTTAAACTGTATCTCTTCTTGTTTTATCTTTATTTTTATTATTTTTTATTATTATTATTATTTTTGGCTGTGCCCTGCGGCATGTGGGATCTTAGTTCCCTGACTAGGGATCGAACCAGTGCCCACTGCAGTGGAAGCGCAGAGTCTGAACCACTGAACCACCAGGGAAATCCTCTGTCTCTTCTTGTTTTAGAACAGAAATGGTATAGTTTCTTGAAGGCAAAAGAGATAATGAAGAAAAACTGGGGCAGGGAGGTCGAAAATTCAGTCACGTTCTTGAAACTGAAAAATTGAGGGCTATTGAAGGAAAATCAGATAAAAATGCAGGCATCTGTAAATTCCCAGGATGTGATACATGAGAGATCCTTAATGTCTGTCCTATTTGGGGGAGCAATTCCAATTACCTTATCAGTGCCCACAGGAAGGACTCGTAAATGGTTAACTGATTAACTTTAGTATCAATATAACAACTAGGAAAGGAGGTAGGTGATTATAAAAGTTTCCTTGCAGTTCTAATATCTGGATACATTTTGCACCCAGAGGACACTTGTGGAGGCAACAAAGCCTCAAAAGTAGGATGCATAATGGTCAGGTGAACCTGTGTTGGAATAATATCAACTAAGCTATTTACTGCGGGACCCCAGGCAAGTTTTTAATCTCGCAGGCACTGTGTTTCCTCATCTGTAAAATGGAGAGAATAACAGTAGGTACCATCCAGGTTTGTTCACTTAACAAATATTTACTGAGCACCTACTAGGCACCAGGGATATGTTAGTGAATAACACAGTTAAGACCCTGTCCTCATGGAGATTCTTTCTAGTTAGGAGAGAGACAAAGTTGATAAATAAGAAAGTAAATAACCAAGACAGTGATAGGCATCAATAAGTGCTGTGAAGGAAATAAAACAGAGGAAGGAGTGAGTGACTGAAGGGAAGGGTGAGAGACATGAGTGTTCAGGGCAGACCTCGCAGAGGAAATGACATTTATCAGGAAGGAGCAGCCATGGGAAGCTGGGGGAGAGTGGCTTTCTAGGCTGAGGAGACAGCAAAGCCTCTATGGCAGGAACTAGCCGGGTATGTTTTAGGAATAGAAGGAAGGTCGCTGTAGCTGGAGTGCGTTGAGCAAGGCAGAGGGTGTGACCGAAGCGGAGGGGAGATGGGGCCAGATCTTATGGGACTTTGTAGGCCTGATACATTTTAATCCAACAGCAATGGGAAACCACTGACAGGCTTTCAGCAGGAGAGGAAGCTGATGGTGGAAGCTGATGTGTAAAGACGGCCCTGTTTGCTGTATAGAGAAGAGACTGCCAATGAGCAGGCCTGTTAAGAGTCAGTTGTGAATGAGGGGTGATAAGGGCTGGGCGGCTCTTGTTGGTGGAGACGGACAGAAGTATCGATAATGCAGTACTTTAGGATATACTCTGGAGGGCAAGTGGATTAAATGAGGTCATCTAGGCTTCCCCGGTGGCACAGTGGTTGAGAATCTGCCTGCTAATGCAGGGGACACGGGTTCGAGCCCTGGTCTGGGAAGATCCCACATGCCGCGGAGCAACTGGGCCCGTGAGCCACAACTACTGAGCCTGCGCGTCTGTAGCCTGTGCTCCGCAACAAGAGAGGCCGCGACAGTGAGAGGCCCGCGCACCGCGATGAAGAGTGGCCCCCGCTCGCCACAACTGGAGAAAGCCCTCGCACAGAAACGAAGACCCAACACAGCCAAAAATAAATAAATAAATTAATTAATTAAAAAAAAATAGAAAGCCCTTAAAACATTTCATTTGGAGACAAATCAGTAAGCAAAAAAAAAAAAAAAAAAAATGAGGTCATCTATGTAAAACACCAAGCACCGTGCCTGATATGAAGGGGCTCAATCAAGTGCTTGGATAGATAATAGGATCTGGTGTAGCAGGCCTGTTGCAATTCCATAAGTCAAACAGGAATTTGGCAAATACTTAGGTCACAGAGCAGGTTAGCAAGCTGGTTCAACCACTCATTTATTATGTGCCACTTGGGCAAGTCACATTTGGGACCTCAGTTTCCCCATTCAGAAATGAGGAGTGGACCAGGTGAGCTCTAAGGCAGCTGCTAGAGCTTACGTCCTATGAGTCTTTTTTTTATAGGATGTATCAGTCAGGGTTTGATCGAAGAAGCAGAGTCACTTTGGGTAAGGTAGAATCAAGAATTTATAAAAAGCATCAGACCTCACAAAACTGTGGAAGCCAGTGCAGTACTCTGCAAGGGTACTGGGCCTGAAGTCGGTACAGATCAACCAGGCCTGCAGTCAAGAAGGAAGCTGGGCAAAAAGTTTGAGAAGTTGAGGGCACACTGGAACCACAGGGACAAACTGGATCCTGTGTCTGTCTCTAACCACCTCTAATCTTGAGGATGCAGGTGACCTGCAAAAGCTCGAGCCCTTGGCCACAGAATTACTCAAGCACCTGGCCCAGGACTCAGAGAAGCTGAAGGACATAGCGCAGGTCCAGATCCTGCCAGCAAGTGAGCCAGCAGTTAGGGACAACATCCATGAACTGCCACCGTACCTGGCACCCAACACTGACTTTCAGAGCATAAAGCGCTGCTTCACTTCCATCTCCCCAGTCTCGGGCTAATTTCTCTTGTGGCCAATCCCAATCTAGAACCATGCAAGAAAGGGAATTCTGGAAAATGTAGTTCTACTGTAGCTAAATGGACACAGTACAAAGCTACCAGAGTCACTCTCTGTCAACTTGGCAGTCACACACCCTTCTTTTAACCATACTTAACTTCTATTATTTATTATTGGTTGCACCTGGTCTTAGTTGCCACACGTGGGCTCCTTAGTTGCAGCGTGCGAACTCTTAGTTGTGGCATGCATGTGGGATCTAGTTCCCTGACCAGGGATCGAACCCGGGGCCCCTGCATTGGCAGCACAGAGTCTTATCCACTGCGCCACCAGGGAAGTCCCCATAGTTAACTTTTTTTTTTTAATTAATTAATTTATTTATATTTTTTTATTTTTGGCTGTGTTGGGTCTTCGTTTCTGTGAGAGGGCTTTCTCCAGTTGCGGCAAGCGGGGGCCACTCTTCATCACGGTGCGCGGGGCTCTCACCGTCGTGGCCTCTCCCGTTGCGGAGCACAGGCTCCAGACGCGCAGGCTCAGTAGTTGTGGCTCACGGGCTCAGTCGCTCCGCCGCATGTGGGATCTTCTCGGACCAGGGCTCGAACCCGTGTCCCCTGCATTGGCTGGCAGATTCTTAACCACTGCGCCACCAGGGAAGCCCAACCTCTCCTTTTTAAAAAAATTTATTTATTTATTTATTTTTGGTTGTGTTGGGTCTTCGTTGCTGCGTGCAGGCTTCATCTAGTTGCGGTGAGCGGGGGCTACTCTTTGTTGCGATGCGCGGTTTTCTCATTGCAGTGGCTTCTCTTGTTGCAGAGCATGGGCTCTAGGTGCACCGGCTTCAGTAGTTGTGGCTTGCGGGCTCTAGAGCGCAGGCTCAGTAGCTGTGGTGCACAGGCTTAGTTGTTCCGAGGCACGTGGGATCTAGTTTCCTGACCAGGGCTCAAACCCGTGTCCCCTGCATTGGCAGGTGGATTCTTTTTTTTTTTTTTTTTTTTTTATTTTAATTTTTTTTAATTTTTTTTTTTTTTGGCAGGTGGATTCTTAACCACTGCTCCACCAGGGAAGCCCTTTAACTTCTAAATAAAAATAGCAAAATCATGCTTCCATGTAACATGACCCAACTGTCCCCCATGCGACTGAAAACATTACCCCATCTAAAGTCCCTTTATTCATCTTTGGGTAGTCATTCTTTCTCTAGCAGAGTCACACTCTCTTTTGATTATTTTGTTACTTACTTCTGTTGCGGTTATATGTTGCTGAATAACAAACCAACCTAAACCTATAGGCATTGCAAAAGACTGAATGTTTGTGTCCTCTCAAAATTCATATGCTGAAATCCCAATCCCCAATGTGTTCGTATTGGAAATGGGGATTTGGGGAGGTGATTGGGTCATGAGGGCAGGCACGAATGGGATTAATGTCCTGATAAAAGAGACCCCAGAGAGCTCCCTTGTCCCTTTTGCTATGTGAGGACACAGCGAAAAGGCATCCATCGATGAACCAGGAGGTGGACCCTTACCACTGAATCCACTGGTGCCTTGATCTTAGACTCAGTATCCAGAGCCGGGAGAAATAAATACCTGCTTATAAGACACCCAGTCTGTGGTATTTTGTTACAGCAGCTCAAATGGACTAAGATAGGCATCAAACAACAACCATGGATTTAGTGTGTCAGGAATTTGGAAAGGCACAGCAAGGATGGTTCTTCTATGCTCCACAATGTCTGGGCCGGGATGACTCAAACAGCTGAGGGTGAGAACAACTGGGGCCAGAGAATCCATTTCCAAGGTGGCTTCTTCATTCACATTTCTGGCACTTGGCCTGGGATGGCTGAAGGACAGGATTATCTGGGACCATCAACTGGAAAGCCTATATGTGGCCTCTCCTGCATGGTGGTATCAAGGTAGTTGGACATTACAAGGCTGCTCACAGCTCTAAAATGAATTTCCCAGTAAATAAGGTAGAAACTGCAAGGCCTTTTATTTTTTTTATATTTTTATTTTATTTATTTATTTATTTTTGGCTGCATTGTGTCTTCATTGCGGTGGCTTCTTTTGTTGAGGAGCACGGGCTCTAGGCGTGCGGGCTTAGTAGCTGTGGCTCGCGGGCTCTAGAGCACAGGCTCAGTAATTGTGGCGCATGGGCTTAGCTGCTCCCACAGCATGTGGGATCTTCCCAGACCAGGGCTCGAACCCGTGTCCCCTGCATTGGCAGGCAGATTCTTAACCACTGAGCCACCAGGGAAGCCCCATGCAAGGCCTTTTATGACGTAGCTTTGGAAGTCACCTAGTGTCACTTACTCCATACTCTATTGGTTGAAGGAGTCACAGCCCCTTCCAGATTCAAGGAAAGGGAACATATACTTTGCCCTTTAATGGGAAGAATGTCGAAGAAATTGAGGCTGTTTTAAAACCACCACCTGGAACGCTGTCTAGTCTAGTTCTTGCTTATCCATAGCAGGTGGCTAGTTCACCCTTTGGTAATTATTTAACACCACTTTTATTCCTGTTCATATCTCACCTGTATCAAACGATGAGAGTGATGCCTGTGAGAATATTACTACAGGTGCCTTCTTTTCTATGCTTCCCAAGGGCTCTTGGAAATTTACATATGCCTCATAGCTAAGCTCACATTCTAATTTTTCTACAAATGTATCATTTACAGGTGATCCCCTGACTTATAATTCCTTGGCTTGAGATCCCTGCTGACAGCCTGTGTTGTAGCATGTATGATTCCTAATGGCTTTAGCTGACAATAATGAAATGAGTGGTCAACTAACCAATGAACAGTGATAAGAAAATGTCTTCAGCTGATTTATGAAGTAGAGAAACAGGCTTCTGAATCAAACAACAATTTGGTCAAGACACTTTTCTACCTTAAAAGACTTAGGAATTGGCACAATAAAATAGAAAAGGAAGATAAATGATTGGCAAAACAACCAAGTTCAGAGGAAAGCTGAAAGCTGTTTTGCAGGAGTGGCTTATAGAATAGACTTGACCATCATTCTGGGACCAGTTAGGTTGTATTTTGGTTGTCGCCTATACCCAGCACATAATAAAGGCTCTCTTTTTCTGAAGAACTAGAGCACTTATAGCCTGAACCATTCATTTATTTTATTTTTTAAAATTTATTTATTTATTTATTTATCGTTGGCTGCGTTGGGTCTTTGTTGTTGCGCGCGGGCTTTCTCTAGTTACGGCGAGCGGGGGCTACTCTTCCTTGCAGTGCGCAGGCTTCTCATTGCGGTGGCTTCTCTTGTTGCAGAGCATGGGCTCTAGGTGCACGGGCTTCAAGAGTTGCGGCACACAGGCTCAGTAGTTGTGGCTCACGGGCTCTAGAGCGCCGGCTCCGTAGTTGTGATGCATGGGCTTAGTTGCTCCGTGGCATGTGGGATCTTCACGGACCAGGGCTCGAACCCGTGTCCCCTGCACTGGCAGGCAGATTCTTAACCACTGTGCCACCAGGGGAGTCCCCCATTCATTTATTTATTCAACAAATATCTATTGAGAGCCTTCGTTGGGTCAGGTAGTGTTTTTCTTTGCTGTTCAGCACAGCCTCTGACCTCAGAGGATTGTGAAGGAGACTGAAAAAAACAAAACTAAAAAACAGAAACAAAGAAACCAAACGTATAATACAGTAAGAGAGCTCAAGAAAAAGCACTTAACTATAAACAAGCTTGTTTCACTCTTGGTCTCATGTCCTTAATCTCCTCCAATATGACTATAAGGTCCTTGAAGGCAGGGACCTCCTTTTATATCTGCATACCACTCAGTACTCAGCTCAGTGACATGTCCACAATGGTTATTTGGACTAAACATCATTAAACATTTGCTAATGGCTTGACTGATAAATACTGAAATGAAACGAGGTTGTGGAGGTATAAAATGTTTGCATTACTTTTTGTCTCCTGCAAAGGTTATTGGTTGCCCATCTGTGCATTAAACCATCACCACCAACAAGTAAGAGTGTCCTCTGTACCATTTTATGCTTGGAAAGAGGAACAACAGGGCTTTGATTCCTTGATACCCAAGAGTTCTATGGTGACTTGATTCTTCTCTGCTAGCTAATGGTGCAACCATGATAAGAAGGGGATTTGGCTCTGCCATTACTTAACCACTTGGGGCCTCTGATTCCTCAACTTTGAGCAAGATTAGTGTTCCCTTCTGCTTTATTCAGTACACATGTTCTTGTTTTATAACTAGTTCGGGTGCCGGGTAAGATGCAGCACCTAGACTGTCCATAAACCCATGGGATGGGGGCATTGGCCTCTCCCTGTGTTTCCGTTGTCCCACCGTAAATTCCCAATCCTTATGAGGTTTTAGTCGCAGTGAATTTTCCCCTCAAAAACCAAACAGGATAATAATGAACCACTTTCTTGCATTTTCTATCAAGACAGCTCTTTGTGAGTTTTAAATGTTCTGTTCAGATTCAAAGAAGCTGGTTTCTTCATGAGTGGTTGGAATAAGACTTTTCTTGGAAGCTATTGAATATGGATTAGTTGGATTGTTTCGCAGGAAATAAAAAGCAGGCTCTAGGGTGACTACTTCAGCACTTAATTGGGTTAGCAAAGAACTGCAAATGAGAGGTTTCCCTTAGGAGGGAAAGGATGTTTACAGGCCCCCCCCCACCCCCCTAGGTGGTGGATTTTAACCTAAACGTTAGTCTTCAAATGCAGCCTTTAATTTAGGAACCATTACAAGAATCTATGAGAGCAGAAAATGTCAGGTTGAAAAATTAACACATCACAGGAGTTAATTAGAACCCAGCCTCTCATTAGATGCAAATGGAGAGCCCTCCAACTGCCCAACAGCCCGCTGAAGTCATGTTTGTTGCCGCTCCAAAGTGGCTGCATCTTTATTACTCAGGGAGTGGACTAAGAAGCTGCCCAGGCACTCAGGCCAGAGCCACTAGGGACCCATGGCCTGCCCTTTAGGTTAACAGAAGGTCTATTCCCAAGTCCCTACCTTCTACTCCTCTCCTAAACACTCTGCGTGTCACAGGGTGGATAGCCTTCTGCCTGGAACTCCCTTGGGGAAGTGTTTTCTGCAACAAAGACAAACATGCCATGCCTGTCACCAGGCGCAGATTGTCGACTGTGTAAACCACTCTGTGAGAGGGAGGCTGAGGAGCTCCAGGCCATTCAGACTTAGTTCTAAGTCGTGGTCTTTGTTTTCTTTCCACATTCAGACTGAAATGTGATTCCCCTGGCTTTCTTTTTTGGAAAATACCTGCGATGAGTTCCATGCTGGGAAAGAAAAGCTGTTGACAGGAAAAGCTTCTGACGGGCAAGGGGCTTTTTCAAGTGCTCTCAAAGGAGACAGTCGCTTCAAGCAGGCTGAGGCAGGGATGCCCGGGCTCTAGGAATAAGAGGTCCAGATCACAAAAGTATCGTCTTTAACTATGGATTAGGCCAAGTGTCAAGCAGCTTCCTCTGTAAGAGCAGTGCCATGCACACAGACTTCTGGGCCAGGCAGATATGCATCTGAGTCCTTCTCTGTCACTTACTCTGTGTTCTTGGGCAAACTGCTTAACCTCTCGGAACATCAGTTTTCTCAGGCTGTTGTGTGAAATAAATGACATAATGCATGTAAAGTGTGTAAAACAGTATCTGGCACAAAGCAAAGGTTCTATATGAGTTACTTGTTATTGACTTAATGGTATTCCTTCACCCAACACCAGTGGGTTCCCTCTGTGTGCCAGGCCCTGTGCGAGGGACAGCTCCTGCTCCTTGACCTCACGGACTCCATTGTTTAATAAACCATGTACACATATCTTTAGCACAAAGCAAGCTCCCCTTCCCTCCCCGCAAGTGCCGTAGGAGAAGTGCCAATCGCACATAGCTCTGCTTTGTCCAGTAGCTCAGAATTCTGCTGATCATCCCCCTTTGGGCAGCCCTCCAAACTCAGCTACCTCTACCTTCAATTTACCCACAATTCTCTCTGTGTGCACTTACACATCGAGTTACAGTTGTCATTTTTTTTTTTAATTTATTTTTGGCTGTGTTGAGTCTTCGTTTGTGTGTGAGGGCTTTCTCTAGTTGTGGCAAGTGGGGGCCACTCTTCATCGCGGTGCGCAGGCCTCTCACTATCGCGGCCTCTCTTGTTGCGGAGCACAGGCTCCAGACGCGCAGGCCCAGTAGTTGTGGCTCATGGGCCTAGTTGCTCCGCGGCATGTGGGATCTTCCCAGACCAGGGCTCGAACCCGTGTTCCCCGCATTAGCGGGCAGATTCTCAACCACTGCGCCACCAGGGAAGACCCCTACAGTTGTCTTTTTATTCTTTGTCTCCTCCTGTGAGTTCCTACAGGGTGAGAATCATCTATTCATTTGATTCATTCATCTAATCATTTATTCATCTCTGTAGGCCAATGGTCTCAAGCATTACTCCGCAGAGATGAATGGGCACCACATGAGTGGTACAGAGCTCCTTCCAACTTGCATCCAGCCTCTGCCATATGCCAGACTTAGCTGAAATGGGAGGTTATAAACACACATTAAAACTTGGTGCCTGTCATCAAGTCCCTGGAAAACAGTGCTATAAGTGTTGGGCCAAAATACCTCAGGAAGAGAGTAGAAAGCTCTTAACCCAGATCCTCAGACCTGGGCTGCAGAAGATGTCCCACAACAAGAACAATAACCAAGTTATTCGGCGCTTAGGATGTGTCAGTGCGCTCAACGATTTACACGCATTATCTCATTTAACTCAGAACAACTGTGTGGGGGGAGATATGAACTTCCTTATTTTACAGATGGCCAGTCTGAGGCTCCGAGAGGCACACTGGCTTGACCACAGTCCTGCAACGAGTAAATGGCTTAGGAATCCACCTGCTGAGGGTTTCCCTGGCCCGACTGGAAAGTGGAGAGTGTGGGCTAGCACAAAGCTCCGTCCAAGGAGGGGCGGGTGGGGAGAAGGGCTGGGAGTGAGAGGGAAAAGTTGGATCGAAAAACGGCTGGCATGAGCCCCAGGACTCCCGCAGAAGCAGAATAAGTCAGAAAGAGATGCAGGCTGCAGGGGAGGGATGCCCAGGAGGCTGGGGAAGGGGAGCCCCGGCGGTTGTGCGCCTTCTCAGCCCCCCATGCACAGGTCAGGCTTCTCCCCTCCTGCCCTCTCACCCTCCCAACCTTATTTAGAAACCGTGTCCCCGAGACAGGAAGGGCGGCGGGCCGAGAAGCACGGAGCGTCCCGGTCTCATTTCCTTTCGAATCCCCCTGTGGAATTTCATTTCATACGGTGAGGAAATCGGAGCGCGAGACCGTTGGCTGGTCGGCTGCTCCGGGGCGCCTCCCCCATTCGCGGCTGGAGACAGACAGCTCCCGGGTGCAGGTCAGGCCGAGGCTGGGGGCGGGGAGAGGGGGACGGGCTCCAACCCAAGCAAGTTCGGAGTGAAAATAGCTGCGAGCTCACGCTGTACCAGGCACGGTGCTTAAGCACTTTACGCGTTATCTCTAATCCTCCCAAGTCTCTTTACGGATGAGGAAACTGACGCCGAGAGGCTGAGCCATTTGCTCAAGGTCACACAGCCGGATTTAAAGCCACAATCTTTGTAAATCCAAATCCCGTGTTCTTTGTATACGTTTCTCTGCTTGATGGGGAAGTGGCCACGGGCTGAGGTGACAGCTGGAAGAAAAAAGGAAAAGGGAGCCGACTCCTCTGGGAGCGCTTCTCACCTGGGACAGAAGGGGCAGGCTGGCCCGGCTGGAGCGTCTCGGCTCCATCCCCGCCTGGCCCCCGAGCGCCGAGAACCGGGTGGGAGGAAAGTGAGAGCCGGGAAGCGGGGCGGAGCGCTACGGGACGGGAGGGAGGGGCGGAGGAGGGGGGCGGGCGGGCGGGAGCCTGACCCTGCCCAGGGCAGAGCGGCCCCGCCCCTCGCTGGCCACGGCGCCTGGCCATTGGAGAGGCGCGCTGTCCGTCCCGTCCCGCCACCGCCCAGCAAACCTCCAGCGCCTCGGAGGGCTCGGGTGGTGAGAGCGGTGCGGCGCTGCGTGCTGGCGGGCTTCGCGGAGAC